>NC_091283.1:610816232-612124982 GCF_032444005.1 Ranitomeya imitator | reverse complement strand
CCCCACTTGAGACATCCTTCCAACTGGATGTGCAGTGATTTATTACCACTCTTTGGTCCGATCACTAAGCCAGTTATGAACCCACCTAACAGTTGCCTTGTCCATTCCATAGTTGGTCACTTTTTTCTCTTTTTTTTTTTTCAACAATAAGTTTTTATTGAAACATTTTCAAGTTTACAAATGATGCAATAACTAAGGTATCATTACAAACTGTAAATTCAACATGTGCATAAAAAGCGTGTAAGCAAGTAACACGAAGTTCTTTGATCAAACAACTACAAGGGATAGGGGGGAAATGGAGTAAGGCACAAAAGGGGGAAAGAGGAAAAGGGGGGGGGGGAGGCCCGAGGATGAGATTGCGTTGTGTACAGTAGTTATGAAGAGTTATTCTGAATCAGACAGTTCAGGGTTAGTTAGGTAAAGTGCAGGTACCGCAAAGGGGGTGTGGTTGTTGTGTTTCGCCCAGGGAAGCCATACTCTTTCAAATTTACCAACTTTGTCCATGAGAATAGCCGACAGTTTCTCATTAATCATATACCAGGAGAGGCGAGACTTGACTGCGGAAAAATCTATAGCTGTTTTTTTCCAGGCCAAAGCTATTGTTTGCTTGGTTGCTAGAAATATAAATGATATAAGAGCCTGGGTGTGTTTGGGAATGTTGGGGATGCGTTTATTGAGCAGGGCCTCCCAAGGGTTCTTTCTGAGGTTTATATTTGTGACCGAGAAAACTAAATGGTAAACTCTGATCCACAGTCTCCTAACAGTCGGGCATAGCCACCAGATATGGAACATGTCTCCGGTAGAGTTGCATCCTCTGAAGCAGTTTGGGGGGTAGTTGGCCACTGCCTTAGCTACTCTCGCTGGGGTCAGGTACCAACGGGTTAATACTTTATAGTTAGTTTCTAACATAAGGGTATTTAGGATTCCTGCAGTTGAGGAGGACCAAATTTGGGACCATTCGGAGTCAGTCAGGGTAGATCCAATATCGGACTCCCATCGAGATGTATATTTTAAACAATTTCTATGTGAGGGGGAGTTGATTTGTGAATAGAGGAGGGATATAGTACCTGAGGCGTGGGGGTTTTGGCGGCATCTTTGTTCAAATGGAGTGAAAGAGTATGGGGGATCAGAATTCTTCAGTAAAGAGCTGATAAAGTTCTTAAGTTGCAAGTATCGAAATACCTCTCCGGGGGGAAAACTATATTTTTCTCTAAGGGTTGGGAATGGGATAATCCCGTCTACATTAAAGAGGTGGTGGACTTTAGTTATCCCCGCTTCAACCCACTTATAGAAGTATCTTAGGGGACCCATACCTGGGGGAAATAGAACATTGCCCCAAATTGGGGCGAGAGGCAAGAAGGGTGAGATTAATTGTGAAGAGTACTTGTGGGAGTCCCAGATTGCAAGGGAATGCTTTACTATGGGGTTTGAAATATGTTTACGTTGGGTTGGGAGAATCCATAGTATTGTGTCTAGAGTGTCGGGTTGTAGCTCTGCGGCTTCTAGAGAAAGCCATAATGGGGGTTTGGTGTAGGCATGATACAGGGTCAGTTGGCCTAATTGAGCTGCGCGATAGTATTTAGAGAGGTTGGGAACTCCGAGACCTCCTTTTAGGCGATGTCGGTAGAGAGTAGCTTTGTTAACCCTGGGGAGACCTCCCCTCCAAACAAAGGCATCTATTGCTCTTTGGGCCATTTTAAGGAAGTGCGATGAGATGGGGAATGGTAGGACATGAAATAAGTAAAGTAGCTTGGGAAGGATAGACATTTTAAGGGCTCGCACACGGCCTAACCATGAAAGATGCAATTTCTCCCAAGTCTGTAGCAAAAGATGAAGTTTTCGAAGCATGGGGGGATAGTTGGCCGTATAGAGAGAGTCTAGGTTAGCCGTCAGTTTCACTCCCAAATAGTCCAAATGTTTAGCAACCCACTGGAAAGGAAAGTCGTTTTGGAGATTTGTTATAGTTGATTGTGGGAGGGATATATTCATAGCGTAGGATTTGGTGGTATTTATTTGCAGGCCGGATAATGCTCCAAAATTTTGTACGGCTTGGAGAAGGGCCGGTAAAGACTTCTGGGGGGACGATAAAAGGAGCAGGATGTTGTCTGCAAACATGAGTAGCTTGTGTGGGACCGCCGCTACCTCTACCCCTTGTATGTTGGAATTGAGGCGTAGTTGGATGGCTAGTGGTTCGATCGCTAGAAGAAACAGTAGGGGTGAGAGAGGGCAACCCTGCCGAGTGCCTCTGCTGATTGGAAAAAGCGTAGAGGAAAAGCCGCTATAGCGCACATAGGCGGAAGGGGAACTATAGAGTGCGTGAATCCAGGAGAGAAAATGGTCGGGAAACTTCCATCTCTGCAGCACCGCAAACAGATAGGGCCACGATACAGAGTTGAAGGCTTTTTTAATGTCTAATGACAGTATCATACTTGATATATTGCGGTGTTTGCAGAGATGTAGCAGGTGAGAAACCCTCCGTATGTTGTCAGAGGCCTGTCGACGCGGAACAAAGCCTACTTGGTCTTTATGGATTAATGCACCTAAGCCTGAGTTCAATCTTTGGGATAGGATTTTAGCCAATATTTTAAGGTCTATATTAACTAGAGATATCGGCCTATAATTAGACCAGATTAAGTGATCTGTGTTGGGCTTAGGTATCATAGAGATTGCAGCCATTAATGAGGCCGCACCTGGTTTGTTTCCGTCTCTCAGGGAATTGAAGTAATTGATGAGGTGGGGGATCAGTACCGGGGCGTATTTCTCATAGTAAAGGGCCGTGAACCCATCAGGGCCTGGTTTTTTGTTAGTTTTCAAATTTTTAATGGCTATCTCAATTTCGCTAGGAGTTATAGCTTGATCAAGGAGTTCGATCATGTCGGGGCTAAGGGCTGGAAGGGGAACTGAGTCCAAAAAGTTCTTCAGGGTGTCTGTGTCTGTGGCAGTTGGGGCACTGTACAACTGTCTAAGTTTCTGTTGAAATAAACAGACAATTTGTTGTGGGTTGGTTGTGACACCTGTGGAGGTGCGGAGACGTATGGGGGGTCTAGGTAAAGGTTGGCATTTCAAGCGGCGAGCGAGGTTGGAGTTATTTTTATTGTTAAGGGCATAGAAGCGTTGCTGTGACCAGCGTATAGCTCGGTCAGCATTCTCAGAGAGGTGTAGATCTAATTCCGTCCGTGCATGGAGAAGATCTCGATACGTAGCAGGTAGGGGTACAGTTTTCATCTGGGACTCCAAAGTTGACACCCTGCTCTCCAATTCCGCTATCTTCGCGTTTCTATCTTTTTTCTTACGAGAGGCCTCTTGGATACAGAAGCCTCTGAGTACTGCTTTGTGTGCCTCCCATAGGGAAACTGGCGAAGAAGCTGATTGCTTGCTCAAAGAGAAATATTCGTCAATGTGGTTTTTCAGTTTTTGGGCGATGTCAGGATAGGAGAGCAGTGAGTCATTTAGGGTCCAGTTGAACGAGCGGGGCCGCGGGTGGAGTGTTGAGCCTGTGACCAGGTATGGGGAATGGTCTGACCAGGGGGTAGATTAGATTGAGATATTTGATATGTTGGGAATAAAGAAAGGATGGACTAAGACATGATCAATTCTGGTGTATACTAGGTGGCGTGCGTAGAAAAAGGTATAATCTCTTTCGGTGGGGTGAAGTTCCCTCCATAGGTCTATCCAGTGATATTGGGAGAGAAGTTTGTTGAGGACAGTCGAGTCAGCCAAAGGGTATGGGGGCAGAGGAGTAGGAGGATGGGGGCTTAAGGATTTGTCTAGGTTAGCTTTAAGTATGCAATTGGAGTCTCCACATAGAATTGTGGTGCCCTATGCGTGTTCTGAAATTAGTTCTAATAGTTAAGAGAAAAAGGCAGCCTGATGAGTATTAGGGGCATAGTAGGAGACAAAGGTCACCAATTCGTCCTTTATAGTGCCCGTCACCATAATATAGCGGCCTTCCTTATCAACTACTGAAGACTTAAAAACAAACGGGACATATTTCTTGAAACAGATAGCTACACCTTTGGTTTTGTTTGGGGCATTAACGGAGTAAAAGAGCGGGTAAGAGGCGGACAAGAATCTAGGACAGGATTTAGTTGAGAAGTGCGTCTCCTGGAGACATACTACATCTGCCTGCTGGGATCTATAATAGCGGAAAGCCTTGGTGCGTTTGTGTGGGGAGTTGAGTCCCCTCACGTTGTGCGATAAGATTGTGAGTGGCATTGTGGGAGGTTGGGAGGTAAGCTTGTGGTAATTATTACTTGCGGTATATCAATGGGGGTGGAGGACGTCTTATAGAATGGACTTGATGAGTAGTGTAAGCTCGGGCAGGTAGTTGGGTTAGGGGATGGGATAGATTGGAAAGTGCCTGTAGTGTAGGTGGGGTAAAAAGGCTTGTTAAGGGGAAAGGAGAAACTGTAATATTGGCTAAGCACTATGTGCTGAGCAGCAGTGTGCGAGGACACTGTGGGGTCGTTGGGGTCTGCTAGGGGCAGCGCATGAAAGAAAATTGTATGCGGTCGTAACGGGGTACTGGAGTAATAGAGTAATAGCGACGAGCTGGGGGTCTGATTCTGCTATCCTGGAAATATTCAATGATGGCCTATCTTGTCAACTTATTATAGCTGCTAGTAAACGGGGGGCATAGATCTGATAACAAAACATAACAACTATGCCTAAAAATATAGCTAGCTAAGGCCATGGTGTAACTTTAAATACAGTTTAAACATTACAGCAAGGTAGGATATGTGTAACCTGTCGCTAAAGCGTAACAGTTAACAGATAAAAAGAAGAAGAAACAACACTGTATTAACTAGTGGATTGAGCATATTCACTTGTCTGTAGTGAAGATCAGGTCCGGCGATAAGTTCAATCCAGTCCAATGTCCCAACCGAGGTGAAGGAAGCAGTAGTTTCCGGCAGGGGAATGTTGAAGTTGCGCAGTTCAGGAGCGTCTATGGAGATAAACTAAAAAAGCACATATAACCAAATTATCCTAGAACTGTGGAGTATCTGACAGGATAGCCAGTAGGGCATCAGGGGCCCAGAATAGAGCCAGCGGTTGTTAAGCTTGTCACGGGGGGTCAGGCGGAGCTCGCGGACGGGATCGGCAGTTCTCAGGCCGAGGCTGAGAGGGGGCAAGCGGAGAAGATGAAGTGGGATCCATGAGCTGTAATTTGGCCAAGCAACGGCTCGCTCCCTCGGGGGAGAGAACCGTGTGGATCATATCGTGATCCGAGAGAATATCAATTTAAAGGGGAATCCCCAGCGATATTTGATATTGTTGGATCGCAGTACCTCCAAGTACGGCTTCATGGCTCGACGTTTGGCGATAGTAGTGGGGGCCAAATCTGAGAACAGCTCGTACGAGTGGCCCTGGAATGTTAGCGGTGCAGATTTTCTAGCCGCCTGCAGGAGCTGCTCTTTAGTTTTGTAAAAGTGCATTTTAAGAATGATGTCTCTCGGTGGGCCATCTGGCTTGCGCCTGCTCAGGGCTCTATGGATGCGGTCCATTTCTAGGCGCTCAATGGAGATTCCTGGTAGGAGTTCCTGAAACAGGGCAGTTGCGGTGGATTGTAGATCAGTGACCGCTTCTACGGTCTCGGTTTTCAAAGTCCTCTAGCTTGCTGTTGAGGGTGTGGATCTTGTCATGTAGCATCTCGGTATCTTTTTCGTGGGTTGCTAGGTTTGCAATGGTCGAGTCCATTTTGTCTTCAAGGTCAGAGGTGCGGGAACCGACTTCTCTGATTTCTTTGGTTAGGTCCTTAGTCAATTTGTCTGACATCTTGAGCAGTTCAGAGTGTAAAATAGATTGGAACTGCGACAGTAGAGCAGATTGATCCGGGGTAGGGGTGTTAGGGGTCTCAGTTGTTGAGGCCGGGATCATCTCAGATTCTGCTCCGTCGGGTATAGAAGAGTTAGAGGACTCTGACTGTGAGAACGGACCGGAAGACATGTCAGCCTCCAGGTCTGTTAATACGGCAAACCTGTTGCTGGATTGTTTTGAAGTGGTTCTGCGCGCTTTAGGCATGAGGTCAATTAGAGTATGGGTGGGAGTAAAACCCCGTGATGTTTTCCCCCCGTATTAAGAAAGCTAAGGTCTAAGACAGGACATATTGCGCAGTGACCCCTAGCAGATGCGCGAGGGTTCGGTTAAGGCATTGTAACAATCTTTATGTTATTCCGTATACTAAGTCTAATTAGATTGTGCCAGTGGAGGTTGGCTCGAGTTAATAAGTAGCAGGTCTGGAGGCCGGCAGAGCCAGAAGCTGTCCACAGGGGCCGGGAAGGGAACCACGATGGTGACAGCCCGTCATGGGCTGTGCGTATCTAGCCGAAGAGGACAGCAACCCCCCTGTGTTCAAGGTTCGGACCCCTCACTGATGGCCCAGGTGGGGGAATATAACATGAGGTGACCTCTCACCTCTTCAGTCCGGCGTCGGGAGGTCCTCTGTCCACCGGAGGGCTTCGGATTTCCCGCAGCAGAGCGGTGGAGCGATTGTGCTCGGGCATGCAGCTTCACGGGATCAGTGCACAGCGTCTGTGGGGCCGCAATTAATGGTGGCGCGTCCCTCACTTGTCTTTCAAGCAGCCGGCAAACAGCATGGGCCGCGCGCCCCCTAGCGGCCACAGCCTCCGCCGCGAGGCCCAGGCGTCAGGAGAAGCCCAGGGGATTAGCAGGCGGCACACGGCACAACGCGGTGGCAGTTCCGGGGCGCGGGTGAGTACCACCGGTTTGTCTCTTCAGCGGCGCAAATCGGGACGCCCGCCGCCACCTTTATGGCCCAGGGGGAGGCAGGACAACACGTGGGCCCGCGGCGTCCGCCGCAACTCACCGCCTGGCGGCCCCCGCTCTCACTCGGCGACGTCCGGATCCTCCGGTTCCGGGGTGGTGGGGGAGGACGGACTTCACTGCCCGTTGACGTCTGGGTCGTCCCGCTAGTACAGGGAGGTGCCGGGAGCTCTCCGGCCGGAAGCCGGCCGCGCTGGCATCTCACAGGCCTCAGGCCTGACTGTAGGCCTCGGACTGGCGCTGTGGTTCCAGACCGCATTTTTTCACATCCGCGGCCAGATATTGCGCCCGTGGCCCGGGGGCTATATGTTGCTGCCCTTATTCCCTCTGGATGGGTGTCCGAATTATGTTAAAGCGGGTGGATTACCCTAGCAGTTCAGGGAGCTCAGGGAAGCACGTCTTGCTTCTTTCGCAGCTGGCCACGCCCCCTCCATAGTTGGTCACCTTTTTCAATAAAGATGATATGAGATACTATGTCAAATGCTTTGCTGAATTCAAGATATACTATATCAACTGTGTTTCCCTAATCCACCCAGTGATTCTGTCATAGTAACAAATTAAGTTAGTTGACTTATTAGTTACAAACCCATGCTGGCTCTGATTAATCACTTCATTCTCATAGAGGTACTTGCATGCACGTTGTTTAATAATTTGTTCAAAGATATTTCCTTGTATAGAAGTAAGGCTCTCAGGCCTTAGTTTCCATGGTTCATCTTCTACCCCTTTTTGAAGATAGGGACAACATTCGCTCTTCTCCAGTCTTCTGGGACTTCTCCTGTTCTCCAAGAATTTTCAAAGATTATAACTAAAACTGTGTTGCAGTCAGGAATCTGGAGGCCCCATGTTCTAATCAAAATCGTTAGATATTGTGGTTCAGCCAGGAAGCCCCATTTGCTAATCCAAATCGTTTGAGCTAAAACTATGTTGCAGTCGGGAATCAGGAGGCCCCATTTGCTAATCAAAATAGTTGGGCCTAATGTTGGGGTTCAGCCAGGAGGCCCCATTTACTAATTAAAATTGTTAGGGCTAATAGTGTTGTTCTGGCATACTAAGAAAATAAATAGTGACTGTTTATTTAGTGACATGTGACTGACAGCTGTGGGCCTAAGATTGGGAAACAGTAGGGAACAAGAGGGGAGTTCTACTTACAACATCAGTGGGGAAAAAGCGAGGTTGTGGTGTAAGGGGGAATAGGCTTGGTGTTTGACATATACGTGGGTTAGGTGTTAATGTTACCGAAAGTTTAACTGAACAAACACCGTCTCGTCCTATTCAAAGACATCTGACAAGATCTGTTGCTAGACAGGCTACTCGACTCCCTCTCTTTGGCAGCCATACAGTGGTACACCTTGTAAATGATGCTCAGAAAGAGCATGTGTTCCAGTGGATGGCAAGCACTGCAAGTGACCAAGTGGCCTTTCCTGCTCTTCCTCCGCCTTAACATCACACACAGTACAATCCTCAGAGGTGGCACCCTTGTTTCTCACCATGTCACAATTTTCCAACTGACTGTGGGGAACTACAGATGGACCTGTCCGCAGAGCTGTTCACACATTCTATTCTATGAGCATCAGAGGTTTGCTCCAAAGATTCACAGAATCCAGATGAGGAAAGCATCTGCACCGATGCCCCAAATTTTTTGCTCTTGGGTCCGGGGCCGGACAAAGTAGGGTCTGAGCAGAATCCAGACCCTGGTAACCGGTAAGCCTGACATCAGTAGTGTGCAAAATTTTTGAGTGCATTATAAAACATGGATTCATGAAGAATAAGTCGTGTCTAACTAACACGTTGAGTTTCTATGAGGAGGTGAGTGCAAATCTAGATGTAGGTAATGCGGCTGTTGTGGTTTATCTGGACTTTGGTACAGTTTCATATAACAGACTTCGGGTATGTGCACACGTTGCAGATTCGTGTGCGGATTTTTCCACGCAGATTCTGAAAAACCCGCAGGTAAAATGTCCTGCGTTTTAACCGCGGTTTTTGTGCGGATTTCATATGCGTTTTCACACTGCGGAATCCGTACAAAGAATTAATAATCTTTATTAATAATCTTTATTTTTATATAGCGCTAACATATTCCGCAGCGCTTTACAGTTTTGCACACATTATCATCGCTGTCCCTGATGGGGCTCACAATCTAGAATCCCTGTCAGTATATCTTTGGAATGTGGGAGGAAACCGGAGTGCCCGGAGGAAACCCACGCAAACACGGAGAGAACATACAAACTCTTTGCAGATGTTGTCCTGGGTGGGATTAGAACCCAGGACTCCAGCGCTGCAAGGCTGCAGTGCTAACCACTGCGCCACCGTGCTGCCCAAGAATTGACATGCTGTGGAAAATAAACCTGAGCATTTCAGCGCGTTTTTTTCCACAGCATGTGCACTGCGGATTTGGTTTTCCATAGGTTTACATGGTACTGTACAACACATGGAAAATTGCTGCGAATCTGCAGCATCAAATTCCCTGCAGATCCGCAGCCAAATCCGCAACGTGTGCACAGACCCTTATGCTTAAGCTACAGAAGCAAGGACTTGGGGAAACTATATCCAGATGGGTAAGGAATTGGCTAAATGACCGGAAACAAAGAGTTGTCATAAATGGTACATTCTCTATATCAGATATAGTCAGCGGAGGGGTACCATAGGGTTCTGTGCTAGGTCCCATTTGTTTTAACCTCTTTATTAATGACCTTGTGGATAGGATGGAGAGTAAAGTGTCAGTCTTTGCTGATGACACTAAACTATGTAGGATATTAAAATCTGACCTTAACATTACAATATTGCAAAATGATCTGAATAAGATGACCTAATGGGCAAACACTTGTCAAATGACATTTAATATAGATAAATATAAAGTAATGCACCTAGCACGGAGTAATCCTGCTGCATATACATTAAATGGGAGTATACTTGGGACTACAGACCAAGAAAAGGACTTGGGTATTCTCATTACAAGTAAGCTGAGCAGCAGTGCTCAATGTCAAGCAGCAGCTGCAAAAGCAAACAAGATTTTAGGATGTATAAAAAGAGAGATAATCCCGCGATCGCAACGTATTATTACCCCATTATAAATCACTGGTGAGGCCACATCTAGAATATGGCATTCAGTTTTGGGCTCCACATTTTAAAAAGGATATTCAGAAGTTAGAATCAGTTCAACGACGGGCAACTAGATTATTACAAGGGATGGAAGGACTCTCATATGAGGAGAGGTTGGAAAAGTTGGGCTTGTTTAGCTTAGAAAAAAGATGCATCAGAGTGGATCTCATTTACATGTATATATACACAGCTCTGGCAAAAATGAAGAGACCACCACATCAAAACCCTGTCATGGGCAGCCCAATCTCCAGACCTGAACCCCATTGAAAACCTCTGGAATGTAATCAATAGGATGATGGATAGTCACAACAAGCCATCAAACAAAGAAGAACTATTTAAATCTTTGTGCCAGAAGCAGTGTGAAAGACTGGTGGAAAGCATGCCAAGACACATGAAAGCTGTGATTAAAAATCATGGTTATTCCACAACATATTGATTTCTGAACTCTTCCTGAGTTACAACATTAGTATTGTTGTTTCTAAATGATTATGAACTTGTTTTCTTTGCATTATTTGAGGTCTGAAAGCACAGGTTTTTTTTTATTTTGATCATTTCTCTTTTTCAGAAAAAAAATACAAAATGTATTGCTTGGAACTTCGGAGATATGTTGTCAGAAGTTTATAGAATAAAAGAACAATTTACATTTTACTCAAAAATATACCTATAAAGAGAAAAATCAGACAAACTGAACATTTTGCAGTGGTCTCTAAATTTTTGCCAGAGCTGTACAAGCACCAAAACTATAATAGCACCACAAGTGCCCTCTAAGTATAATAGTGCTGCAAGTTGTGGATTTAGTGCACCCAGGGCAGGAGTCTCATAAGTTGTGATGCATGGGTTTCAGTGTATTCAGTGCAGAGATCAATTTTGGTTTCTACCACTAGAGGTCAATATTGACTAATCTTATATTCAACACTCAGTTTTCAAAGCTTCTTCTATGAACATGTATCAATTAGCACACCTAATAAAACATACTAATAAAAAAATTGAGAAACTGTAAATCTCATAATTACATTTAGATGCATAATTAGAGTAATACGTACAGTAAAGATGTCATAAACAACACGATCCGTTATAAATCTCTCGTTAACAAGTTTATGGTAAATTTTTCATTAAAATATAAAGGCCCCTTATTGTGTTGTTAATACTTGAAACTGGGGGATCATAATCGTGTCATAGAAAATCTACTATATAATTTTCTAAGGGTCACTTCCGTCTTTCTGTCTGTCTGTCTTTCTGTCTGTCTGTAACGGAAATCCCAAGTCGCTGATTGGTCAAGGCAAAACAGCCACGAACAATCAGCGACGGGCACAGTCCGGCGGCAAAATGGCCGCTCCTTACTCCCCACAGTCAGTGCCCGCTCCATACTCCCCTCCAGTCAGCGCTCACACAGGGTTAATGGCAGCGTTAACGGACCGCATTATGCTGCGGTGTAACACACTCCGTTAGCGCTGCTATTAATCCTGTGTGACCAACTTTTTACTATTGATGCTGCCTATGCAGCATCAATAGTAAAAAGATCTAATGTTAAAAATAATAAAAATAAAAAATAGTTATATACTCACCGTCCGTCGGCCCCTCGGATCTAGAACAGGCTTTTCCATCTCCTCGCGACGCTCCGGGGACTGCTCCATGCATTGCGATCTCGCGAGATGATGAGGTAGCAGTCTCCCGAGACTGCTACCTCATCATCTCACGAGACCGCAATGCACTCTTGAGACCGGAGCGCTTGAGGAGCATCGGTAAATGCTTCGCCTGGATCTGGGGGCCAACGGAAGGTGAGTATATAACTATTTTTTATTTTAATTCTTTTTTTTAACAGGGATATGATGCCAACATTGCTATATACTACGTGGGCTGTGCTATATACTACGTGGGCTGTGCAATATACTGCGTGGGCTGTGCAATATACTACGTGGGCTGTGCAATATACTACGTGGGCTGTGCAATATACTGCGTGGGCTGTGCAATATACTGCGTTGGCTGTGCAATTTACTACGTGGGCTGTGCAATATACTATGTGGCTGTGCTATATACTACGTGGGCTGTGCTATACACTATGTGGGCTGTGTTATTCACTATGTGGCCTGTGTTATACACTACGTGGCCTGTGTTGTATACCGCGTGCGTGGGCTGTTATATACTGCGTGTGCTGTGTTATATGCTACGTGGGTTGTTATAAACTACATGGCTGTGTTATGTGCTATGTGGGCTGTTATACACTCCGTGGGCTGTGCTATATACTACGTGGCTGTGCTATATACTCCGTGGGCTGTGTTATACACTCCATGGGCTGTGCTATACACTCCATGGGCTGTGCTATATACTACGTTGGCTGTGCTATATACTATGTGGCTGTGCTATATACTACGTGGCTCTGCTATATAGTACGTGGCTGTGCAATATACTGCGTGGCTGTGCTATTTACTAAGTTGGCTGTTATATACTATGTGGCTGTGCTATATACTACGTGGCCGGCCGCAAAGAATCAGAGACAGGCGCAGTCCAGCCGCGAATTGGCACGGGATTTTAACCACGCTTCGCTAATTGGTCGCGGCCAGCCGAATCCTGTGTATTCAATGTATTATTCTAAAATCTTCATAAATAAACTACATACATATTCTAGAATACTGGATGCGTTAGAATCAGGCTACCATCTAGTGGTACATATGAACATAAGTGGCATATGGTGCAATAAAGAAATAGAATGACATTGTTGCTGTTTTTTCTGAAGGACACTTGGCCTAATCCTTTCTATATATGTTTATTGCTGTTATTTTTATCACTGTTAAAGGGGTATTCCGAACATAGACAACTATGAATATGCCATAAAGGACTGAAAGTTGCACTTCTTGGCTGCTTCTATAACTCCCAATGAAGGTGGGAGAGTTTCCATTTTTACAGTACGCATTAGTTTTTACCTTGCCTTCTTAAAGAGCCATAACTTTTTATTTTCAGTTAACAAAGCCATATGACGGCTTGTTTTATGCGGAACGAGTTGTAGCGTTGATTATAACCATTCATTTTAACATACAATGTGCTGGAAAACGGGAAAAAAATTCCCAGTGTAGTGAAATCGCTAAAAAAAAAAAAATCAATAAATTGGAATATCGCCATTTTGCTTTTACGATATTCAATTTATGGGTAAAATTACCTTGAATGATTCTCCAGGTCAGAACAATTATAATGATCCAAAAGTTGCAAATTTTTTTCAAAGTGGTGTTCTGATTACACTTTTTGTTAGAGTTGCTCAACTAAAAATCCTTAATTCTGGACTTTCTATTTTGTTCCTCTTTACTTTTGCATAACAGGTAAAATAATCTTACATTTAGATAGATCAAAATTTGATGTTGTGAGCTCAGATATGCTTATTTTTTTTTTAAATGGAGGTAAAGGGGGGTTATTAAAATTTGTATATCAAAAACGTTATTTATAATATTTTAGTGCTTTAGGGCAACCTGACATTGAAATGATCTAAATTCTTGTTTCATATATTGCAATCTACTATATAATTGTCTAAGGGTCACTTCCGTCTTTCTGTCCTTCTGTCTGTCTGTCTGTCATGGATATTCATTGGTCGTGGCCTCTGCCTGTCAAGGAAATCCAAGTCGCTATTTGGTCGCGGAAAAAAAGCCACGACCAATCAGTGACGGGCACAGTCCGGAAGAAAATGGCGGCTCCTTACTCCCCGCAGTCGCTGCCCGACGCCCGCATACTCCCCTCCAGCCACCGCTAACACAGGGTTAATGCCGGGGGTAACGGACCGTGTTATGCCGCGGGTAATGCACTCCGTTACCGCCGCTATTAACCCTGTGTGTCCTCAACTTTTTACTATTGATTCTGCCTATGCGGCATCAATAGTAAAAAATCTAATGTTAAAAATAATAATAAAAAAAAAACCTGCTATACTCACCCTCCGTTGTCCACCGAGCAGCTCGCGCCGGCCGCCATCTTCCGTTCCCGGCGATGCATTGCAAAATTACCCAGAAGACTTAGCGGCCCCGCGACCGCTCATCGCCTGCGCCAGATCCGAAGGTGAGTATGTTACAACTACAAGGGGCCCTCGGATCCGAAGGTGAGTATGTTTATTTTTTATTTTTTAACCTGTGACATATAGGGCTGGGCAATATACTACGTGACTGGGCAATATACTACGTGGCTGGGCAATATACTACGTCACTGTGCAATATACTACGTCCATGTGCAATATATCATACGTGGCTCTGTGCTGTATACTACGTAGCTGGGCAATATACTACGTGGCTGGGCAATATACTATGTAGCTATGTAGTATATTGCACAGCGACGTAGTATACAGCACAGAGCCACGTAGTATATTGCCCAGCCACGTAGTATATTGGCCAGTCATGTAGTATATTGCCCAGCCACGTATGTCACAGGTTAAAAAATAAAAAATAAACATATACTCACCTTGGGAGCCCTTGTAGTCATGTCACCTGTGTGCGGTGCACTCGGAAGCTTCCGGTCCCAGGGTTGGTAGCACAGGACCCGTGATGACGTCGCGGTCACGTGACCGTGATGTCATGGCAGGTCCCTCTCGCGCAGGTGCGTAGGATCTGTGATGAGGTCGTGGTCACATGACCGTGACGTCATGGCAGGTCCTTGTCGCATACCGTCCTTGCCACCGGAACCTGCCGCTTGCAAGGAGCGGTTACCGGAGCGTCACGAGGAGCGGGAAAGGCGGCGGAAGGTAAGTATATAATGATCACACAGGGTAAATAGCGGCGGTAACGGAGTGAGTTACCCGTGGCATAACGCGGTCCGTTACCGCTGGCATTAACCCTGTGTGAGCGGTGACTGCGGGGAGTATGGAGCGGGTGCCGGGCACTGACTGCAGGGGAGTAGGGACACGGAGGGACTAATCGGACTGTGGCCGTCGCTGATTGGTCGCGGCAGCCATGACAGGCAGCTGGCGAGACCAATCAGCAACTTGGATTCCATGACAGACAGAGGCCGTGACTAATGAATATCCATGACAGAAGGACAGACAGACAGAAAGACGGAAGTGACCCTTAGACAATTATATAGTAGATCTATCGCTAGATTATTTACAACCCACAATGTCATATGTTGTTAGAAAAGTGCACAGACCTTTTTTAAATGCTTTTATAGTATCTTCCATTACTACCTCTTCTGGTAGGACATTAATAAATCTGACTGCCCTTACTGTAAAGAACCATTTCCTATTTAGCTCCCAAAATTGCCTATGTAAAGAATAAGTCAGGTACCAGTCCTTTGTATTGACCACATGCCATGAGACTTCTATTTTCTAGACTAAAGAAGCCCAACTTGTCCAAGCTCTCATCCCAGGAGAGGCCTTCCATTCCATGTAATATTCAAGTTACTGCCTTTGAACTAACTATAACTTTCAAATATCCTTTTTAGAGATTATTATTATTATTTATCATTATAGCGCTATTTATTCTATGGCTCTTTACATGTAAAAAGGGGTATACATAATAAAAAACAAGTACAGTAATCTTTAACAATACAAGTCCCGATTGGTACAGAAGGAGAGAGGACCCTGCCCACAAGGGCTCACAATACACAAGAGATGAGTGAACCTTTCAAGGTCCAGTTCGGTTTGTTAAACATTTAGATGTCCGCCGATCATGTTCTCCAAACAGATTGAATAACGTACCCGAACGCCATTAAATTTAATGGGAGGCCAAACCAAACGTATACACAATGCCTTAAGGGGTGACAAAATGCTTCCCAAACAGCTATCATTAGGGGCAGACACCATGAAGAGTGGCATCAATTGACTCACAGTAGAAATTTGCAAATGGGAGCTGGGAGCCCTGATACCTCATGCAACACCATCAATATTATTTTTATTCCAGCCACACTCAGATGGCACAAACATCAGTTTCACACAGTACTGTTGGTAGAAAAATGTAAGGAAAGTAACACAGGTGGTTGACTGATCAATTGACCCACAATAGAACCTTTTATAATAGCACAGCAGCAGTCAGCCATGGGCCATGCATGATGTATCAGGGTCTGGCACAGCATTTACAGCTTGGAATTGAAGTTTCAATGAGGACCTGGTGGTTAAGGGAGCAGTGTAAGCCTTCTTAGCTGGGAACTCTGATGCCTTATGTAAAACCTTCATTTTTTTAATTTTTTATTTCATCCACTCTCAGATGGTACAAACATCAGTTTCATATAGTACTATTGGTAAAAAAAATTTAAGGGAAGTAACACAGGTTGTTGACTAGTCAATTGACCCACAGTAAAACCTTTTATAATGGCACAGAAGCAGTCAGCCATTGGCCATGCATGAGGTATCAGGGCCATCTAAGCATTTACAGCTTGGAATTGAAGTTTCAATGAGGACCTGGTGGTTAAAGAGCCTTCTTAGCTGGGAGGCCTGATGCCTCATGCAACACCTCCAATTTATTTTATTCCAGCCACACTCAGATAGCACAAACATCAGTTTCATACAGTACTATTGGTAGAAAAATGTAAGAACAGTAACTCAGGTAGTTGACTGAAAGTAAGTTCAGGCCTGCCAATCTGGGACCCCTATTGACACAGGCAACCCACCAGAAGGAGACCCAACTTGGAGTCTCCATATCTCAAAAAATAATTGTCACATACCACTAAAGTGGCATCGATTTTCAAGAGAGTTGAAACAGTATAATAGGCTTCTGACACACCTTCTACTACAGGCAACCCACCACATGGAGACCCAACTTTGAGCCTCCACATTTCAAAAAATAGTTGTCACACAGCACTGAAGGGGCATCAATTCTCGCAGAGTAGAAATTATGTAATAGGCCTCTGACACACCTTTCACCACAGGCAACCCACCAGATGGAGACCCAACTTGGAGTCTCCACATTTTAAAAAATTGTTTGTAACATCAGGAGCAGTAGCAACAGCAGATGCAGAAGACACCACAAAGGTGGCACACACTGCAAGAATGCAAAATCAATCCATCGCCTAGTCTCAAGTCTGCGACAGGGGTGCAAAAATCATTGGAGATCCATGACTTGTTCATTTTGAAGAAAGTTAGGCGGTCTACACTTTCAAGGGACTGCCAGATGCGCTTATCCATCAGGACACCACCAGCAGCGCTGAAGACACGTTCTGAGAGAACACTAGCTGACGGGGATGACAAAACCTCTGAGACGTGACAGGCGAGCTCAATCCACTCTTCCATTTTTGAAGATCAAAATGCATAAGGGCCCATAACCCCCCCTTATGGCATTGATCTTGAGCTCCAGATACTCCTGCACCATCCTCACCAGTCAGTCACAACGTGTCAGACTTCTACTCTGTTCTGCTGATGCACGAGCTGGTCTAAAAAATGTGTGAAACGACTCACAGAAATTGCTTATGCCAGCTACGGTGCTGCTGCTAAAGTTTTTGCGATGACGCCTTGACATTCCTGGGGTTGGACGTCTAGTACTGGGATGTACACTGCTGTGCTGGGGAAAACCATGCTTAAAATTGTCTACAAGCGTGTTTTGATACTCCACATGCACGCATCTCTTTCCAGAGGAAGAATCATCTGGCTAAATTTACTCTTGTACCATGGATCTAACAGAGTGGCTACCCAGTAGTCAGCACTATTTCTAACTTTAAGAATACAAGCATCACGTTGAAGTCCATCTGTGGTTCCCCAAAGTCAGTTGGACGTTTGGAAATTTGTGATTGGGGTGTCACCTCTGATGATTGTACTGTATATGATGTTAAGATGGAGGAAGAGGAGGAGAGGCCACTTGATGCAGCGTTTGCCATCCACTGGAGCACATGCTCTTTCTGCGCGTCACCTACAAGATGTACCGCTGTGCGGATGCCAAAGAAAGTGAGTGGACAGGGCCACCATCAGGGCATTACTGTCATGATTGGCATATGGGGCCCAGTGAGTCCGATGAGCAGATGGGCTGCATCGGGCACCATATCTTCTGCTCATCTGGCTCCAGCGGCAGGATTCTGCCGGTGCTGAAACTGAACCTGTGTCCGAGATGCAGGTTTAGTTAAACTCTATTGCCGTGCAGGCCTGCATGGTAATAGTTAAAATCCGCCAGCCAATCAGAGGCTGGCAGTTGACGTCAGCACGCATGTCGCCGGTGTATGACGTCATTGTCATTTGTTGGCGATTCTGTGCTTGAAATGCCTGGAGGGAGCATCGCCACAGGAAAGCAGCCAGGTAAGGAGAAAGTTTTTGTTTTTATTTTTATTGAAAGTGGCAAGCCGCAATATGTTTAGACGGCAGGATGGATACACATGGACCATGTGTGAGACACGGGGGCAGGATGGGAGACACGGGGGCAGGATGGGAGACGCAGGAGCAGGATAAGAGACATGGGGGCAGGATCTAAACGCATGGAGCAGAATGGGAGACATGGGGCAGAATGGGAGGCAAGAGGCAAAATGGAGACACAGAGGCACGATGAGAGACATGGGGGCAGTATGGAAGACATGAGGGCAGAATGTAAACACATGGTGCAGAATTGAGACATGGGGCAGAATGGAGATACGGGGCATAATGGAGACATGGGGGCAGGATGGAGACATGGGGCAGAATGGAGACACGGGGGCACGATGGAGACACGGGGGCAAGATGGAGACATGGGGCAGAATGGAGACACGGGGGCAGGATGGAGACACGGGGGCAGGATGGAGACACGGGGGCAGGATGGAGACACGAGACAGGATGGAGACCAATGGGGCAGGAATATGGGGCAGGATTGAGACATATGGGGCAGAAATATGGGGCAGGATGGAGACAGATGGGACAGAGTCATGGGACAGGATGGAGACAGATGGAGCATGGTCATGGGGCAGGATGGAGACAGATGGGGCAGGGTCATGGGGCAGGATGAAGACAGATGGGGCAGTATCATAGTGCAGGATAGAGACACATGGTGCGGGATCATGGGACAGGATGGATATGATGGAGACAGATGGGGCAGGATCATGGGACAGTTGGGGCAGGATCATGGGACAGATGGGACAGGATCATGGGGTAGGATGAGGAGATAATATGGGGGCAGAATGGCTACTCCTGGGTTCAGGATGGGAGAACATATGACTGGAGCCAGGAATGAGATACATGGGGCCAGTGTATAATGTCACCGGTGATCACTGTATTACCTGTACACTGACACTGCATACTAAGTACAGATCTCCTGTGTATAATGGCATTTATGGTGATAGTATTGTGTTTGTTTTATTAATGATCAGTATTGTAGTATTCAGTCACTATGTGGTGGTAATTATTGATGGGCGAGAACTAAAATGCTCGGGTGCTCGTTACTTGGGTCGAGCAAATTGGAATACTCGGGTACTCGGCCAGAACAATGAGCCCAATGTAAGTCTATGGGAGACCCGAGTATTTTTACCGCGATCCCCCTGGGGGTTCTTTTAAGGTCTAAAAATGTCTGAAAATGATGGAAACACTACTCAAATGAGGCAGGGACCTCATGTGGAACGCCCCTGGAAGCATTCCTGACTTCTAGTTGACAGCCTTAATAATTTTTTTCCGAGATTCATGCCATTTTTCCCGGTGCCACAAAAAACACATGAAAACAAAACCAAAACAGGAAATATGTCAAGGTACATCCTTTGCAGGTTAATGACTTGCCTGCAAGGTCAAATATTTAACCCCAGGGTGAAAATTTCCTCTCCCACTTAGGCTTAGTTCAGACACTGGTTTTTGAAGTGTTTTTCAACTTTAACATTGCTTTCAACTAATACAAATGCATTCACTGGGAAATGTCATTGCAACATTTAACAACCCTAGCTAGCCATGTGGGGTGTGACACATAAGCAGACCCATCTTGTTTCATTTATGAAGGAGGGACTCTTAAAGTCAGAGCCTATTTTTACTGGTGCGGCATTAATCTTCTTAAAGGGCCATTATTAAACAGTGGGTCTCCTAAGTTGTTGTAGCCCATGCTATGAGTGGATGGGCTGCCAAGAATTAAAACGCACCACAATACCCCTTTCATAAGATGTCCAGGGAGGACTCCTGAAAAAGTGTTGCATTTAATTCAAGGCCTGCCCTGCTACCAATTCATATGCATCCCGATAAGCCTTTGAACCCACATACTGGATGAGCCCATGAAAATCCACTTCACAATATGCATTTTGTGCTCCATACTCCTTTGTGTTATACATTGGTGGCAAGGCCAGCCCTGCTGCATAGTCAGTCATATGCACCCCATTACGCCTTGGAACCCACATACTGGATGGGCCCAGGAAAATCCACTTCACAATATGCATTTTGTGCTCCCATACTCCTTGGTTTTACACATTGGCAGGAAGGCGAGCCCTGCTGCATAGTCAGTCATATGCACCCCATTAGGCCTTGGAACCCACACACTGGATGTGCCCATGAAAATCCACTTCACAATATGCATTTTGTACTCCCGTACTCCTTGGTTTTGCACATTGGCGGCAAGACCAGCCCTGCTGCATAGTCAGTCATATGCACCCCATTAGGCCTTGGAACCCACATACTGGATGTGCCCATGAAAATCCACTTCACAATATGCATTTTGTGCTCCATATTCCTTTGTTTTATACATTGGCGGCAAGGCCAGCCCTGCTGCACAGTAAGTCATATGCACCCAATTAGGCCTTGGAGCCCACATACTGGATGTGCCCATGAAAATCCACTTCACAATATGCATTTTATACTCCCATACTCCTTGGTTTTACACATTGGCAGCAAGGCCAGCCCTACTTCATAGTCAGTCATATGCACCCTATTAGGCCTTGGAACCCACATACTGGATTTGCCCATGAAAATCCACTTCACAATATGCATTTTGCACTCCCGTACTCCTTGGTTGTGCACATTGGTGGCAAGACCAGCCCTGCTGCATAGTCAGTCATATGCACCCCATTAGGCCTTGGAACCCACATACTGGATGGGCCCAGGAAAATCCACTTCACAATATGGATTTTTTGCTCCATACTCCTTTGTTTTATACAATGGCAGGAAGGCGACCCCTGCTGCATAGTCATATGTACCCCATTAGGCCTTGGAACCTACATACTGGATGGGCCCAGGAAAATTCACTTGCATTTTTTAATGGTATGATGGTTCCCTCTTTGCACAATTATTTCCAGAAGAATTTGGCAATTTTATTTCACATGTTTCTAACACTAAGGTTCAGATATGGCTTTAAAAAATTCAAATACTTACAATACAAGGCAATTTTATTGCAAACTACAAAATTCAAGGAATAATATGATTGAGTAGTGTGAGTGCTCACACTTTTGTATGTGTTAACATACACAGGTTAATAAGTACATATAAAGATTAAATAAATATAGTGATTACGTATATATGAAGATTAACTACATACAGTATAGCTAGATCATCACCAAGAGGCTTTTAAACATCATCAGTCTGGAATATCAGAGAAGCAACACCAAGACAGTGAACACTGTATGGGCGTCCCCAATTATGCAGGTATCAGCACACTGTATATGTACAGGTACCCCAGTTTTGGCATCTGGCTTAGTCATGTTTCTCTGGTCTTATATAGTGAATAGCACTATGTAGTAACTCTAGTTTCACCCACACCTTCAAGTGGCCACTTTTCAAGGTTGGATGAAACTGCGATATCATGGAGTCTTCAGATGAGGGGCCATAAACCCTAGATAATAAAAGCCACAAGAATTTAGATCAAACCACCACCGGCATAGTTTAATTAAACCTTAATGTTTTACAATGACAAACAGCAAACATATAGAGGCTTAGAACTGTTTGTGAAGTGAATAAACAAACATTTATCAAGATTGTGTCACTATGAGCATTGTCTGTCACATCTCTAAATGTTTTACAAGAAATGCAGCTATGTGATCGTCTGAATGCATTCGGTATACAGTATTTCAATCTTGTTTACAAATTGCCATTTGTATATTCTTCATTTGTACATTTGAGGCAAACAAAATTAAGGCTCGCAAGGAAAGAAACAAATATAGTGGACAAAGCTATATTTTTAATGAACTACTGAGGCAAAGTAACAGCATTGCTTTATCAAATGTATATGAAGTGTATTGTGTCCAATGTTAGCAACCAGGCAACACAAAAAGGAGCTTTTCAAGTGAGCTCTTTAAGGTACACAAATGTTATGAAGTGTTTTCCAACAAGGATATGGTTTCACCAATGGGGGGTACCTTTTGTAAGAATAGACTAGTGCCATCACAGCCCCCCTTGACCAAACTTCACCGGCCTATAACAGTACAAAGCACATTCACCCTGGTGATCTAGTGGCACTTATTCAAGAGACATTACAGGAGACAGAGTTAAGAAGTAGGCCCAATGGAATGCCATGCCCAATTCGCCAATGTGTTGTCCTTTTTTTAAAAAATAAGAGTGCCATCACTGCACCCTTGTCCAAAATGCACTGTACAGACCACGTTCACCCTCTTGATCTACTGGCAGGTACAGGACAGATTGCAGGAGACAGAGTTATGAAGTAGGCCCAATGTAATGTCATGCCCAATTCCCCAATGTAAAATCCTTTTTTTTTTTTTAAATCAAAGAGTGGCATTACAGCCCCCTTGGCCAAAATGCACCGTACAGAGCAAGTTGACCCTGGTGAACTTGTACAGGTACAGGCAGGTACTGGACAGATTGCAGGAGACCGAGTTAAGAAGTAGGCCCAAAGAAATGTCATGCCCAATTCCCCACTGTGTTGTCCTTTTTGGACTTGAAAATATAGTGCCATCACAGCACACTTGCCCAAAAATCACTGGCCTATAACAGTACTGAGCACATGCACCCTGGTCATCTAGTGGTAGTTAAAGGGCACATTGCAAGAGAACGAGTTTAGAAGTAGGCCCAATGTAATGTCATGCCCAATTCCCCAATGTGGGGTCCATTTTTTTTTTAAATAAAAGAGTGCCATCACAGGCCCCTTGGCCAACATGCACCATACAGAGCACGTTCACCCTGGTGATCTACTGGCAGGTACAGGACAGATTGAAGGAGACAGAGGTAAGAAGTAGGCCCAATGTAATGTCATGCCCAATTCCCCAATGTAAAATCCTTTTTTTAAAAAAATCTATGAGTGGCATTACAGCCCCCTTGGCCAAAATGCACCGTACAGAGCACGTTGACCCTGGTGATCTAGTGGCAGGTACAGGACAGATTGCAGGAGACCGAGTTAAGAAGTAGGCCCAAAGAAATGTCATGCCCAATTCCCCGATGTGTTGTCCTTTTTGGACTTGAACATATAGTGCCATCACAGCACACTTGCCCAAAAATCACTGGCCTATAACACTACTGAGCACGTGCACCCTGGTCATCTAGTGGCAGTTAAAGGACACATTGCAAGAGAACGAGTTAAGAAGTAGGCCCAATGTAATGTCATGCCCAATTCCCCTATGTGCGGTCCATTTTTTTTTTAAATAAAAGAGTGCCATCACAAGCCCCTTGGCCACAATGCACCGTACAGACCACGTTCACCCTGGTGATCTACTGGCAGGTACAGGTCAGATTGCAGGAGACCGAGTTAAGAAGTCGGCCCATTGTAATGTCATGCCCAATTTTCCAAAGTAAAATGTTTTGTTTTTTTTTTAATAAAAGAGTGCCATCACAGGCCCTTTGGCCACAATGCACTGTACGGTCCACGTTCACCCTGGCGATCTACTGGCAGGTACAGGTCAGATTGCAGGAGACTGAGTTAAGAAGTAGGCCCAAAGAAATGTCATGCCCAATTCCCCAATGTGTTGTCCTTTTTGGACTTAAAAATATAGTGCCATCACAGCACACTTGCCCAAAAATCACTGGTCTGTAACAGCACTGAGCACATGCACCCTGGTCATCTAATGGCAGTTAAAGGACACATTGCAGGAGACCGAGTTAAGAAGTAGGCCCAATGTAATGTCATGCCCAATTCCCCAATGTGGGGTCCATTTTAAAAAAAAATAAAAGAGTGCCATTACAGGCCCCTTGGCCAATATACACCGTACAGAGCACGTTCACCCTGGAGATCTACTGGCAGGTACAGGACAGATTGCAGGAGACAGAGGTAAGAAGTAGGCCCAATGTAATGTCATGCCCAGTTCCCCAATCTAAAATACATAGTAACATAGTAACATAGTTAGTAAGGCCGAAAAAAGACATTTGTCCATCCAGTTCAGCCTATATACCATCATAATAAATCCCCAGATCCACGTCCTTCTACAGAACCTAATAATTGTATGATACAATATTGTTCTGCTCCAGGAAGACATCCAGGCCTCTCTTGAACCCCTCGACTGAGTTCGCCATCACCACCTCCTCAGGCAAGCAATTCCAGATTCTCACTGCCCTAACAGTAAAGAATCCTCTTCTATGTTGGTGGAAAAACTTCTCTCCTCCAGACGCAAAGAATGCCCCCTTGTGCCCGTCACCTTCCTTGGTATAAACAGATCCTCAGCGAGATATTTGTATTGTCCCCTTATATACTTATACATGGTTATTAGATCGCCCCTCAGTCGTCTTTTTTCTAGACTAAATAATCCTAATTTCGCTAATCTATCTGGGTATTGTAGTTCTCCCATCCCCTTTATTAATTTTGTTGCCCTCCTTTGTACTCTCTCTAGTTCCATTATATCCTTCCTGAGCACCGGTGCCCAAAACTGGACACAGTACTCCATGTGCGGTCTAACTAGGGATTTGTACAGAGGCAGTATAATGCTCTCATCATGTGTATCCAGACCTCTTTTAATGCACCCCATGATCCTGTTTGCCTTGGCAGCTGCTGCCTGGCACTGGCTGCTCCAGGTAAGTTTATCATTAACTAGGATCCCCAAGTCCTTCTCCCTGTCAGATTTACCCAGTGGTTTCCCGTTCAGTGTGTAATGGTGATATTGATTCCTTCTTCCCATGTGTATAACCTTACATTTATCATTGTTAAACCTCATCTGCCACCTTTCAGCCCAAGTTTCCAACTTATCCAGATCCATCTGTAGCAGAATGCTATCTTCTCTTGTATTAACTGCTTTACATAGTTTTGTATCATCTGCAAATATCGATATTTTACTGTGTAAACCTTCTACCAGATCATTAATGAATATGTTGAAGAGAACAGGTCCCAATACCGACCCCTGCGGTACCCCACTGGTCACAGCGACCCAGTTAGAGACTATACCATTTATAACCACCCTCTGCTTTCTATCACTAAGCCAGTTACTAACCCATTTACACACATTTTCCCCCAGACCAAGCATTCTCATTTTGTGTACCAACCTCTTGTGCGGCACGGTATCAAACGCTTTGGAAAAATCGAGATATACCACGTCCAATGACTCACCGTGGTCCAGCCTATAGCTTACCTCTTCATAAAAACTGATTAGATTGGTTTGACAGGAGCAATTTCTCATAAACCCATGCTGATATGGAGTTAAACAGTTATTCTCATTGAGATAATCCAGAATAACATCCCTCAGAAACCCTTCAAATATTTTACCAACAATAGAGGTTAGACTTACTGGCCTATAATTTCCAGGTTCACTTTTAGAGCCCTTTTTGAATATTGGCACCACATTTGCTATGCGCCAGTCCTGCGGAACAGACCCTGTCGCTATAGAGTCCCTAAAAATAAGAAATAATGGTTTATCTATTACATTACATAGTTCTCTTAGTACTCGTGGGTGTTTGCCATCCGGACCCGGAGATTTATCTATTTTAATCTTATTTAGCCGGTTTCGCACCTCTTTTTGGGTTAGATTGGTGACCCTTAATATAGGGTTTTCATTGTTTCTTGGGATTTCACCTAGCATTTCATTTTCCACCGTGAATAAAAGTGCCACCACAGGCCCCTTGGCCACAATGCACCGTACAGACCACATTCACCCTGGTGATATAGTGGTTCTGGATGAGGAGGATGAGGATAAGGAGGAGGATAAAAACAAACATACCAAATTTGGAAGCTTATACCAATGTGTGGTTGTGAAGAGGTGCATGAGAATACACCTCCCCAAAAGAGAGAATGTATTTGAGGTTATGTTTCGCTGTTTTCACTTGGTGATGTACAGAAGTTTTTCCCAATCCAGGCCTTGTTCATTTTGATAAGAGTCAGCCTGTCAGCATTTTCAGTTGACAGGCAGATACGCTTATCTGTGATAATTCCACCAGCGGCACTAAAAACCCTCTCTGACAGAACGCAATTAGCAGGGCAGGCCAGGACCTCCAAGGCGCAGAGAGCCAGTTCATGCCACGTGTCCAGCTTGGATACCCAATAATTAAAAGGCACAGAGAAATCACGGAGGATGTTTGTACGATCTGCAAGGTACTCCCTCACCATCTTCCCAAAGATTGCACTTCTTGTGACATCACCCCTTGCCTCTGTGCCACCTCGATGAGAGGGTCTGAGAAACTATCCCAGAACTTGGCCATTGTTCCCCTGCCTGAGCTGTATTGTACTTCTATCTCTCTCGCTTGGAGTCCTTGGTTGTACAACAAACTCTGATGTTTACTACCAGCGTTTTCACATGGGAATTTACTAAGTAATTCCGCTACAAGGGCCCTGTGGTACTGCATCATTTTAGTTAACCTCTCTGCCTCAGGCAGAAGAGATTGAAAGTTCTCCTTGTAGCGTGGGTCTAGAAGTGTCACTAACCAGTAATGAGTGTCACCCAAAATTTTGATAATCCGAGGGTCACGTGAAATGCAGCGCAACATAAAGTCAGCCATGCGTGCAAGACTGCTAACAGGCAAGACTTCCGTGTCCTCACCAACAGGACAATTGACCATGCTGTCCTCATCCTCATCCTCCTCCTCTCTGTCCTCAGGCCATCCCCGCTAAACAGAAGCTAATACAGATGTGTTTGTAGTACCATCTATAGCGCATGAAAGTAGCTCATGTTCTTCCTCCTCCTCCTTCTCCTCATTGCCTACCAATCCACATTGAGAAGACATGAAGCTGGGCTGAGTGTAATCCCCCTGTATGTTTCCTTGCTCCATGTCCTCGTGCTCCACCTGCAATGCATCCTCTTTGATTGTGAGCAGAGAGTTTTTCAGAATGCTGAGAAGTGGGATGGTGATGCTAATTATGGCATCATCGCTGCTCACCATCTTGGTGCAGTCCTCAAAGTTTTGGAGGATGTTACATATGTCTGACATCCATGTCCACTCCTGAGGTCTTATGTGTGGAGTCTGACCTGAAATTCGATGGCCTTGTTGATGTTGGTAGTCAACAACAGCCCTCTTCTGCTCACAAATCCTTTCCAACATATGCAGCGAAGAGTTCCAGTGCGTGGGAACATCACACAACAGTCGGTGAGCTGCAAGCTGCTGAAGCATGGCAAGGACAGCTGAAGCGGTAGCTGACTTTCTGAAATGGGCAGACAGATAGCGTACATTTACTAGCAGATTTGGCAGCTCCGGATAGCTTTTCAGAAAACGTTGAACCACGATGTTAAGCACATGGGCCAAGCAAGGTATGTGTGTGAGCTCACCTTGCCTCAGAGCCACTATCAGGTTACGGCCATTGTCACACACGACCATACCTGGCTGTAGGTTCAGTGGTGTCATCCAAACATCTGAGTGCTCTTTCAGTGCTGTCCACAACTCTTCTGCATTTTGCAGTTTGTCACCTATGCAGATTAGCTTAAGAACAGCCTGTTGCCGCTTGGCTGAGGCAGTGCTGCAGTGCTTCCAGCTTCAGACTGATGTGTTGATTTCAGACATGGAGGATGAAGAGGAGGAGAAGGTGCAGGAGCTGTAGACTGTGGGGGCAACACTGCCTGACACAGGGCCAGCAATCCTCGGCGTGAGGAGGATGTGTTCCATCCCAAAGTCCAACTGGGTCCCGGCTTCCACTATGTTAACCCAGCGTGCCATCAGCGAGATGTACTGTCCCTGCCCACAAGCACTTGTCCATGTGTCCGTGGTTAGGCGGACTTTCCCGGTAACAGCATTGTTGAGGGCATGGATAATGTTGTGGAACACATGCTGGTGTAATGCCGGTACGGCACACCAGGAGAAATAGTGGCGACTGGGGACCGAGTACCTTGGGATGGCCGCCGCCATAAGGTTGCGGAAAGCTTCCGTCTCAACAAGCCTAAAAGCCAGCATTTCTAGTGCAAGCAGAAGAGAAATATTAGAATTGAGGACTGTGGCTTGTGGGGCATTGGCTGGATATTTCTGCTTTTGTTCCAAAGACTGGGTTATAGACAACTGAACGCTCCGCTGGGACAAAGACGTGGACGGACTTGCTGATGGTGCTGCTTGACTGTAGGCCACAACAGGTGCAGGGCTAGAGGCATCTTCACATGCACGGTGTACTGGGGATTGGCTTCTACGCAAAAAAGTGGAAGAAGCAGTGGTGTGACCAGCAGGCAGTGGTCCTGGAGACTGGGGTTCGGCCCACAAAGTCAGGTGCTTTACTTGCAAGTGCCTGATCATGCTGGTGGTGGTCAGGTTGGTTATATTGCTACCCCAGCTGATGCATGCATGGCAGGTGCTGCAAATGGCCTGTTTGGGGTTATCGGTCTTTAAAAAATAGCCAGACTCGGGAAGATCTCACAGGTGGAATGGCAACTTCACTCATGTTGGTGTTACAGGGAATGGATGCACACCTTATGTCTGTGGCCACCACACTGCTTCTTCCTGCCTGTTTGGGGGATATGCCTCCTTCCCCATTTGTGCTGCTGTCCTCGCTATGCATGTCCTCCTGCCAGGTTGGGTCAGTCACTATGTCATCCACCACCTCATCTTCCACATCCACACCCTGCTCCTCCTCCTGACTTTCTGGCAATTGTGTCTCATCATCGTCCACCTCTTGTGACACTTTCTCACCATCACCTTTGTGTGACCGGGGCTGGTCAAAGCTTTGGCCAGCTCTACATGCGATCTCATCTTTCCCCAAGTTGACCGGCAGAGATTTCTGAATCTTGAAATGGAAAACTGAACAGCTCTTCAGAGTGTCCAAGTGTGGGATCAGTTGTCTCAGGGCATTCGGCATGGTGGGAAAAAAGAGGATCAGGGTGAGGAATATCCTGGCCGCACTCACGGCTACTCAGACTTGACCGTGTGGAAGACAATGTGGTGGTGGTCGCTAAGTGACTGGAAGCATTATCCGCAATCCAACCAACAACCGTTTCACACTGCTCTGGCTTCAATAGTGGTATGCTGCGGTCCCTTAGAAACTGGGACAGGAAGGTCGAGCGAGAAGATGTGGGTCTTTGTTGTTGCCCACTTTCACCTTGCCCACAGCCTTGTCCTCTTGATGCACCATCAGCATCACATCCACTTCCCCGTCCCTTGCCTTGCCCATTTTAAATGGACTTCTGCACTATTTCAAATGCTCAAACACAAATGTCTTTATTAGTAGCGAAATAATATGTGATCAGTATGACTGCAAATCTACGATTTTTTAAAACCCAAACACCAGGCAGGCCTCAGCCTGACCTAACAGACTGTATTCAAATTTTTTTTTTAAGTTAATTTATGCGAAATAGCGCTGTATAGGATTTGAGTATCACACAGCCCAAAAATAAGTACACCGGCCTCCAATGCCAAAACTTGGAGCAGAGATATATGACGGCTGTAACAGAAATACCACACTGGCAAATCTGTGGCCTTTCAAATTTTTTTTAGGCTGAATAGTGCTGTATAGAATTTGAGTATCACACAGCCCAAAAATAAGTACAGCGGCCTCCAATGCCAAAACTTGGAGCAGAGATATATGACGGCTGGAACAGAAATACCACACTGGCAAATCTGGGGCCTTTCAAATTTTTTTAGGCTGAATAGCGCTGTATAGAATTTGAGTATCACACAGCCAAAAAATAAATACACCGGCCTCCAATGACCAAACTTGGGGCACGCAGATATATGAGGCCTTTTCGGTGAATTTAAAACACCAAAAGAAAAAAAAAAGGGGGCACAAGGGTAGCACACACAACTATGCTACGTATACCTGACAAACTATAATTTTTCAACAGGCCTCAATCTGACAGAAAGGACTGTATATATATATATTTTTTTTTGGGTGGGGGGAATTTTTGGGAAAAAAAAGGTATGCAGACAGTAAATAAGCTGCAGCAGCAGCAGCAGGCAGTTATGGAGCTTTGGGAAGGATGCACTGGGACCAATGGACGCACAAAGAGTGCCTGCAGGCCTTGCACTGGTGTGGATATGCTGTGCCCTTCCTGCCTAGCGCTGCAATATCGGGACCCACAAATTAGCCCTACTCTCACTGAAACAGGAACAGAATGCTGAACAGGGCCGTGCCAGGTCTCTTATACTCGGGATGATGCTGTGCGCCCCAGCCAATCACTGCACGACCACAACAAAGATGGCTGTGGCATTTCATGGCCTGGCAGACAATCCCTGCACTGTGATTGGGTCTCTAAAGTCTGCCAAAATTGCTGGGTGAAGACTGCAGTTACCGCCAAATAATCCCGGAAATGCACGCTGCTCGCCAAGTACGCCGAGCATAGCGATACTCAAGCGAGTAACGAGTAGTAGCGAGCACATTTGCTCATCACTAGGGGTAATATGTTGTCCGACCATGGTGTGGCGGTATTTGTTCCTTGTTTGTGTTATTATTCGGTCACTGTGTGGTGGTAATATGTGGTCTGGTCATGTTGTGTTTGTATTTGTTCCTTGTATGTGGTATTATTGGTCACCATGTGGTGGAAATATGTGGTCTGGACATGATGCGGTGGTATTTGTCCCTTGTATGTGATATTATTCAGTCACTATGGTGGTAATATGGTGTATGGTCATGGTGCGGTGGTATTTGTCCCTTTTATGTGATATTATAAAAATTGAAAAATAAATATAAATATATCTAAATTGTATTGCATATCTTAGCAAATGTTTAATAGGTTAGAGTAGAGTAGGGCCCAGCCAAAAGAGTCTACCTTGTCATGGTGGCAGATTAAAAAAAAATCTTTTGGCCAAAACAAAAGCTGCTGGCTATATGTGTGATCAGGTGACGGGAACAGTTAATGTGTGATTGGTGAGAAGTGGAGTTATTCCAAAAGAGAGAGGTGGGGCTGTGGACAGTTCGAGGGGTGGAGACGGGGCTGGGGTGGAGCCTGGGTGGAGTCTCAAGGGGGCTCAAAAGTGTTGCCAGTATGGGGCTTCGAAATTCCTAGTGGTTGCCCTGGGAGTGGAGTAACCCATCCAGTAACAGATGTTGTCAGTGGTCTTTGGATAGGACAAGACGATGTTTGTTCAGTTGTTCTGTTATTAACATTGACACCTTACTCATTTACATGTCTAACACCAAACCTATTTCCCCTTCCACTACAATCTTGCTTTTTCCCACTCATGTTCCCCATTTGTAACCTTCTGTTTCACAACCATAGATCCACAGCTGTCAGTCACCTGTCACTACATGAACAGTCACTATTTATTTTCTTATATTGTGTGCCTGAACAACACTGTTATACCTAACGAATTTTAAGTTGAGATCTGGCCTTCTGATTTGTCACTGAAACAGTTTTATCAAAAATGATTTGGATTAGCTAATTGGGCCTTCTGGCTGCACCCCAATATTAGGCCTAACGATTTTTAAGTGGAAATCTGGCCTTCTGATTTGTTTCTGAAGCACAGTTTTATCACAAACTATTTGGATTAGTAAATTGGGTCTCCGGAGACTGCCACAAAGTTTTTGCACAATCTAGTTAGATGCTGGGTGATCGATTTCACACAGTACAGGATCTTATCTAGCTAACTGACAAGTTCACTTGTAGCACTATCAGAAGCAGCTTCTGTGTACTGTGACACTGAGAAGATGGTGCCAGCAAAACAAAATGTCCACTTTAATTATGGCCAAGTACATGTGACTTCGGCAGCCAATCACAGAAGACCTTGTGCATTACATTGTGGATGGTGTCGGTGCCCTGATTGGCTGCAGTCAACACTAATAAAGTTAGGGGGGAAAAAAAAGAGTGTGCCGCTCCTCTAAACTCTCCACAGCCCTTCCCCTCATCAAACACGTTCCCTCCATCCACCTTACTCATTATACAGCACCGCTATCCTAGCCAATGTAATAACAAAAGCATTAGTGGAAACGAGATGATTTACTGTGACTGAATTTTGCTGACTTTGAGTAAAAAAAGCACGTGAAAGCGAACACGATTCCGAATGTGCTACGTTCGTGCCGAATTCGAAATTGGCGAACGTTTTCTGAACAAGTTTGCTCATCTCTAATCCCATATTCTAGATGTGGCCTTACGAGTGATCAATCAAGGGGTAATATTACCTTGGGATCACAAGTTTTTGATTTTCTTTTTAGACACCTTAAAATCTTGTCTGCTTTTGCAGCTCCTGCTTGACATTGAGTACTGCTGCTCAGTTAACTTGTAACCAGTAGGGTTGAGCGAAACGGGTCGTTCATTTTCAAAAGTCGCCGACTTTTGGCAAAGTCGGGTTTCATGAAACCCGATCCGACCCCTGTGCGGGGTCGGCCATGCGGTACGCGACTTTCGCGCCAAAGTCGCGTTTCAATGACGCGAAAAGCGCCATTTCTCAGCCAATGAAGGTAAACGCAGAGTGTGGGCAGCGTGATGACATAGGTCCTGGTCCCCACCATCTTAGAGAAGGGCATTGCAGTGATTGGCTTGCTGTCTGCGGCGTCACAGGGGCTATAAAGGGGCGTTCCCGCCGACCGCCATGTTACTGCTGCTGATCTGAGCTTAGGGAGAGGTTGCTGCCGCTTCGTCAGAAGCAGGGATAGCGTTAGGCAGGGTCCATTAACCACCAAACCGCTTGTGCTGTAGCGATTTCCACTGCCCAACACCACCTTCGGTGTGCAGGGACAGTGGAAGCTACATTTTTTTTTTTCCCCTCAGCGCTGTAGCTCATTGGGCTGCCCTAGAAGGCTCCCTGATAGCTGCATTGCTGTGTGTACGCCACTGTGCAAACCAACTGCTTTTTTCAAAGCACAAATCCTCTTGTTCCTTCCTTTCTGCACAGCTATCTTTTTTGTTTGTCCACACTTTTTATTTAATTTGTGCATCAGTCCACTCCTTATTGTTGCCTGCCATACCTGGCTGAGATTACTGCAGGGAGATAGTAATTGTTGGACACTCCCTGTTTTTTTTTTTTTTTGTGGGAGATTAAGATTGACATTTCTGCTAGAGTGCCATCCCTGTGTGTGCCATCTCTCACTCAGTGGGCCATAGAAAGCCTATTTATTTTTTTGCTTGATTTGGGTTATAAAATCTACCTGAAAAAATCACTACATCAATCAGTGGGAGAAAAATATTGGCCTCAGGGCTTGTGTGCCACTCTTGACTCCTGTGTGTGCCATCTCTCAGTCAGTGGGCCATAGAAAGCCTATTTATTTTTTTGCTTGATTTGGGTTCTAAAATCTACCTGAAAAAATCACTACATCAATCAGTGGGAGAAAAATATTGGCCTCAGGGCTTGTGTGCCACTCCTGACTCCTGTGTGCATCATCACTCACTCAGTGGGCCATAGAAAGCCCTTTTTTTTTTTTTTTTTTGCTTTATTTGGGTTCTAAATTCTACCTGAAAAAATCAATAAATCAATCAGTGGGAGATTAATATTGGCCTTTGGGCTTGTGTGCCAGTCCTAAGCGTGCCATCTCTCTCTCTCAGATAGTGGGCCATAGAAAGCCTATTTATTATTTTTTTTATTGGGTTTATAAATTTTCCCTGGAACAAAAAAAAAAAAAGTGGGAGATTAATATTGGCCTCTGGGCTTGTGTGCCAGTCCTGAGCGTGCCATCTCTCTCACAAATAGTGGGCCATAGAAAGCCTATTTATTTATTTTTTATTGGGTTTATAAATTTTCCCTGGAACAAAAAAAAAAAAGTGGGAGATTAATATTGGCCTCTGGGCTTGTGTGCCAGTCCTGAGCGTGCCATCTCTCTCACAAATAGTGGGCCATAGAAAGCCTATTTATTTATTTTTTTTTGGTTTTATAAATTCTCCCTGAAAAAAAAAAGGGAGATTAATATTGGCCTTTGGGCTTGTGTGCCAGTCCTAAGCGTGCCATCTCTCTCTCTCTCAGATAGTGGGCCATAGAAAGCCTATTTATTTATTTTTTTATTGGGTTTATAAATTTTCCCTGAAAAAAAAAATAAAAAGTGGGAGATTAATATTGGCCTCTGGGCTTGTGTGCCAGTCCTGAGCGTGCCATCTCTCTCACAAATAGTGGGCCATAGAAAGCCTATTTATGTTTTTGGTTGATTTGGGTTCTAAATTCTACCTGAAAAAATCAATAAATCAATCAGTGGGAGATAAATATTGGCCTCTGGGCTTGTGTGCCACTCCTGACTCATGTGTGCGTCATCTCTCACTCAGTGGGCCATAGAAAGCCTTTTTTTTTTACTTGTTTTCTAAATTCTCCCTGAAAAAATCATTTTATTTTATTTGGTTTCTAAATTCTTCCTGAAAAAATCATTTTATTCTATTATTTTTTTTTCCTAAAGTCTCCCTGAAAAAAAAAAAAAAACAAATCAGTGGGAGATTAATATTGCCCTTTCTGCTTGTGTGCCAGTCTTGACTCCTGGGTGTGCCATCTCTCTCTCTCTCTCCAATTGTGGGCCATAGAAAGCCTATTATTTTTTTAGCTTGATTTGGGTTCCAAAATCTACCTGAAAAAATCACTACATCAATCAGTGGGAGATAAATATTGGCCTCTGGGCTTGTGTGCCACTCCTGACTCCTGTGTGCGTCATCTCTCACTCAGTGGGCCATAGAAAGCCTTTATTTTTTTATTTGTTTTCTAAATTCTCCCTGAAAAAATCATTTTATTTTATTTGGTTTCTAAATTCTTCCTGAAAAAATCATTTTATTCTATTATTTTTTTTTCCTAAAGTCTCCCTGAAAAAACAAACAAAAACAAATCAGTGGGAGATTAATATTGCCCTTTCTGCTTGTGTGCCAGTCTTGACTCCTGGGTGTGCCATCTCTCTCTCTCTCTCCAATTGTGGGCCATAGAAAGCCTATTATTTTTTTAGCTTGATTTGGGTTCCAAAATCTACCTGAAAAAATCACTACATCAATCAGTGGGAGATGAATATTGGCCTCTGGGCTTGTGTGCCACTCCTGACTCCTGTGTGCGTCATCTCTCACTCAGTGGGCCATAGAAAGCCTTTTTTTGTTTTATTTGTTTTCTAAATTCTCCCTGAAAAAATCATTTTATTTTATTTGGTTTCTAAATTCTTCCAGAAAAAAACATTTTATTCTATTTTTTTTTTTCCTAAAGTCTCCCTGAAAAAAAAAAACAAAAAACAAATCAGTGGGAGATTAATATTGCCCTTTCTGCTTGTGTGCCAGTCTTGACTCCTGGGTGTGCCATCTCTCTCTCTCTCTCCAATTGTGGGCCATAGAAAGCCTATTATTTTTTTAGCTTGATTTGGGTTCCAAAATCTACCTGAAAAAATCACTACATCAATCAGTGGGAGATAAATATTGGTCTCTGGGCTTGTGTGCCACTCCTGACTCCTGTGTGCGTCATCTCTCACTCAGTGGGCCATAGAAAGCCTTTTTTTGTTTTATTTGTTTTCTAAATTCTCCCTGAAAAAAATCATTTTATTTTATTTGGTTTCTAAATTCTTCCTGAAAAAATCATTTTATTCTATTATTTTTTTTTCCTAAAGTCTCCTTGAAAAAAAAAAAAAACAAATCAGTGGGAGATTAATATTTACATTTGTGCTTCAGTGACAGTCCTGCGTGTGTGGCATCTCTCTCATTTGTTGCCACCAACAACAGAGTGTGTAACATTGTGCCTGATTTTCGTTGTGGTCTCACTCACCTGTAAAGGGGTAGCTAAATCATACTGAAGTTATAGCTCACCGTGTAAGTTGTGTGACAGCAACAAATACCGTTAGTTTGTTTACGTTTTTAAAACAATGAGGAAGTATGGTGGAAGAGGTCGTGGCCGGGGGCGTTCATTGTCAGCTGGTAATGAGGGTAGTGGTAGTGGTGGAGCATCAGCTGGTCGTGGGAAAAAAAATATTGCACCTAAGTCTGGAGCTGTGGAGCCAGGTTCGTCGTCTGGCTACACAAGGCCTCGAACGCTCCCTTTTCTGGGAGTAGGAAAACCGCTTTTAAAGCCGGAGCAGCAAGAGCAAGTTTTGGCTTATCTTGCTGACTCAGCCTCTAGCTCTTTGCCTCCTCTCGTGAAACTGGTAAATGTCAAAGCAGCGCGTCGTTAGTGGATGTTCACGGTCAGGGACAAGTCGCTTCCTTGTCCTCTTCAGCAAAAACAACAACAGAGAAGAATGCAGCAGGCGACACAACGGGTTACTCCATGGAGCTCTTTACACATACCGTCCCTGGCTTACAAAGTGAAGCAGTTAACAGTCCATGCCCATTACAAGTTGAATCTGACATGGAGTGCACTGATGCACAGCCACAGCCAGACTACTATGCTGGTCCTTTGACTCAGACCACAACATTGCCCTCGCAGGGTAATGATCAAGAATCAGACCCTGATGAGACTATGTTGCCCCATCACGAACGCTATACCACCGACCGACACGGTGACACAGACGAAGTTGCACACGAGCTACAAGAAGAGGTAATAGATGACCCAGTTCTTGACCCCGATTGGCAGCCATTGGGGGAACAGGGTGCAGGCGGCAGCAGTTCTGAAGCGGAGGAGGAGGGGCCGCAGCAGGCATCAACATCGCAACAGGTTCCATCTGCCGGGCCCGTATCTTGCCCAAAACGCGTGGCAAAGCCAAAACCTGTTGGAGGACAGCGTGGCCATCCGGTTAAAGCTCAGTCTGCAATGCCTGAAAAGGTATCCGATGCTAGAAAGAGTGCAGTCTGGCATTTTTTTAAACAACATCTGTATTGGCTATGAAGTGTTTGGGCGACAACAGACACACCGCGGAAGTTCTGTCCGAGTTCTTGCAGAAAGAAACGCAGTCGTGGCTGGGCACTGTAGATCTTGAGGCAGGCAAGGTAGTGAGTGATAACGGAAGGAATTTCATGGCTGCCATCTCCCTTTCCCAACTGAAACACAATCCTTGCCTGGCTCACACCTTAAACCTGGTGGTGCAGTGCTTCCTGAAAAGTTATCCGGGGTTATCCGACCTGCTCCTCAAAGTGCGTGGACTTTGCTCACATATCCGCCGATCGCCCGTACACTCCAGCCGTATGCAGACCTATCAGCGTTCTTTGAGCCTTCCCCAGCATCGCCTAATCATAGACGTTGCAACAAGGTGGAACTCAACACTGCACATGCTTCAGAGACTGTGCGAACAGAGGCGGGCTGTTATGTTTTTGTGGGAGGATACACATACACGGGCAGGCAGTAGGATGGCAGACATGGAGTTGTCAGGTGTGCAGTGGTCGAAGATTCAAGACATGTGTCAAGTCCTTCAGTGTTTTGAGCAATGCACACGGCTGGTTAGTGCAGACAACGCCATAATAAGCATGAGCATCCCCCTAATGCGTCTGCTGATGCAAAGTTTGACGCACATAAAGGATCAGGCGTCTGCAGCTGAGGAAGAGGAAAGCCTTGTTGACAGTCAGCCATTGTCTGGCCAGGGCAGTGTACAGGACGAGTTAGCGGGCGAAGAGGAGGAGGAGGACGAGGAGGATGATGGGGATGATTATATTTTTAATGAGGAAGCTTTTCCGGGGCCACTGGAAATTGATGGCGCGGCAAGGCCGGGTTCTGGTTTTTGGAGGGACACAAGTGACGTGGATTTGCCTGAAACTGCCCCTCAACCAAGCACAACCGCAGATTTGAGAACTGGAACTTTGGCCCACATGGCGGATTATGCCTTACGTATCCTCAAAAGGGACACACGCATAACTAAAATGATGAACGATGACGATTACTGGTTGGCCTGCCTCCTTGATCCTCGCTATAAAGGCAAATTGCAAAATATAATGCCACATGAGAACTTGGAACTAATATTAGCAACCAAACAATCAACTCTTGTTGACCGTTTGCTTCTGGCATTCCCTGCACACAGCACCCGTGATCGTTCTCACACGAGCTGCAGGGGCCAGCAGACCAGAGGAGTTAGAGGGGCAGAAATCAGAAGTGGCGTTGGCCAGAGGGGTTTTCTGACCAGGTTGTGGAGTGATTTTGCTATGACCGCAGACAGGACAGGTACTGCAGCATCAATTCAAAGTGACAGGAGACAACATTTGTCCAGTATGGTTACAAACTATTTTTCATCCCTTATCGATGTTCTCCCTCAACCGTCATTCCCATTTGATTACTGGGCATCAAAATTAGACACCTGGCCAGAATTGGCAGAATATGCATTGCAGGAGCTTGCTTGCCCGGCAGCTAGTGTCCTATCAGAAAGAGTATTCAGTGCTGCAGGTTCAATACTAACAGAAAAAAGGACTCGTCTGGCTACCCAAAATGTAGATGATCTAACCTTCATTAAAATGAACCACAACTGGATTTCGAAATCTTTTGCCCCACCTTGCCCGGCCGACACCTAGCTTTCCTATGAAAAGGTCTTGCCTGTGGACTATTCTGAATGCCTTTTCCAATCTCGTAATTTTCTGCACCTGATTGTCCAGCATACGACATGTTTACACCTCACTAAATGGCCAAACTCCCCACACGGGGCCGTGGTATCGACACTTGGCGACAGCACCCGTGAGAGTGCTGTTTGTCTGAAGAGGTGGGTGTGCCCGCTTTTGGTCGACGGCACTGCCACTGGGTCCCTCCTAGTACAATAAAGTGTCTCTGGCGGTGGTGGTGCGCACCCAACGTCAGACACACCGTTGTAATATGAGGGGCCCTGGGCCTGTACCGCCGGCCACAAGACAGTTCCCCCCCCAGCTCAAACAGTGCTCTACCACTTGCAAAATTATCTCACAGCTCCACCAATGTTTAGTCTATGCGCTGACATCCTTCAATGCCTGCCACTGACAATACCATTGTATTGACATTTTTGTTATGTTAGGCCTTCGAAGCCTGTCTGCGGTCACTCCTTCCACTAGGCCTCCACTGACCACACCACTGCTGCCCGTGTACCCCTGGAACCAATTTAAAATTGCCTACAGCCATGTGTTATTATTTTGGGCCTTCGATGCCTGTCTGCGGTCACTCCTTCCACTAGGCCTCCACTGACCACACCACTGCTGCCCGTGGACCCCTGGAACCAATTTAAAATTGCCTACAGCCATGTGTTATTATTTTAGGCCTTCGATGCCTGTCTGCGGTCACTCCTTCCACTAGGCCTCCACTGACCACACCACTGCTGCCCGTGTACCCCTGGAACCAATTTAAAATTGCCTACAGCCATGTGTTATTATTTTAGGCCTTCGATGCCTGTCTGCGGTCACTCCTTACAATATGCCTCCACTGACCACACCACTGCTGCCCGTGTACCCCTGGAACCAATTTAAAATTGCCTACAGCCAGCCCAATTTTTTTATTTTAGGCCTTCGATGCCTGTCTGCGGTCCGTTCTTTCTACTACTACTACACTGACCAGGCCACTGCTGCCCGTGTACCCCTGGAACCAATTTAAAATTGCCTACAGCCATGTGTTATTATTTTAGGCCTTCGATGCCTGTCTGCGGTCACTCCTTCCACTAGGCCTCCACTGACCACACCACTGCTGCCCGTGGACCCCTGGAACCTATTTTTAATTGCATAGAGCATCCTTTTTTTAATAGTAGGCGTACAAAGTCTGTCTGCGGTCCACTATTGAAATTGTCCTCCACTGCCCAGAGCACTGCTGCTTGTGCACCCCTGTAACTTTTTTAAGCTGCAGTGAGCCACATTTTTGGGTTAAGTCCTACTACCTGTGTCTGTCTGCGCCACTCAATTCAGCTGTGTTCCTTTGAAAAAAGCTGAGCGTCAATAGTCTTGTTTTCAGCCTCTAGGAATTTTAAAACTGCATTGGGGGTACAACTTTGGTAGGGCCTACTAACGGTGTCTGCCTCCCCAAGGTGTGCCCCAGGTTTCCTCACCATTGCTTCGATCTTAATGCTCTCGTTTAGTAGTTGTTGGAAACTACACTGCATTAGGCCTACAAATTGGGTATGGGGTGTAGAGAGATGGTGTGTTCCACTCCAAGGTGTTCTCCAGGTTGCCTTTCCTGAGCTTCGATCTTCCGGCTCTCGTTTAGTAGTTGTTGGAAACTACACTGCATTAGGCCTACAAATTGGGTATGGGGTGTAGAGAGATGGTGTGTTCCACTCCAAGGTGTTCTCCAGGTTGCCTTTCCTGAGCTTCGATCTTCCGGCTCTCGTTTAGTAGTTGTTGGAAACTACGCTGCATTAGGCCTACAAATTGGGTATGGGGTGTAGAGAGATGGTGTGTTCCACTCCAAGGTGTTCCCCAGGTTTCCTCGCCAATGCTTCGATCTTCATGCTCTCGTTTAGTAGTTGTTGGAAACTATGCTGCATTAGGCCTACAAATTGGGTATGGGGTGTAGAGAGATGGTGTGTTCCACTCCAAGGTGTTCTCCAGGTTGCCTTTCCTGAGCTTCGATCTTCCGGCTCTCGTTTAGTAGTTCTTGGAAACTACACTGCATTAGGCCTACAAATTGGGTATGGGGTGTAGAGAGATGGTGTGTTCCACTCCAAGGTGTTCTCCAGGTTGCCTTTCCTGAGCTTCGATCTTCCGGCTCTCGTTTAGTAGTTGTTGGAAACTACGCTGCATTAGGCCTACAAATTGGGTATGGGGTGTAGAGAGATGGTGTGTTCCACTCCAAGGTGTTCTCCAGGTTGCCTTTCCTAAGCTTCGATCTTCCGGCTCTCGTTTAGTAGTTCTTGGAAACTACACTGCATTAGGCCTACAAATTGGGTATGGGGTGTAGAGAGATGGTGTGTTCCACTCCAAGGTGTTCTCCAGGTTGCCTTTCCTGAGCTTCGATCTTCCGGCTCTCGTTTAGTAGTTCTTGGAAACTACGCTGCATTAGGCCTACAAATTGGGTATGGGGTGTAGAGAGATGGTGTGTTGCACTCCAAGGTGTTCCCCAGGTTTCCTCGCCAATGCTTCGATCTTCATGCTCTCGTTTAGTAGTTGTTGGAAACTACACTGCATTAGGCCTACAAATTGGGTATGGGGTGTAGAGAGATGGTGTGTTCCACTCCAAGGTGTTCTCCAGGTTGCCTTTCCTGAGCTTCGATCTTCCGGCTCTCGTTTAGTAGTTGTTGGAAACTACGCTGCATTAGGCCTACAAATTGGGTATGGGGTGTAGAGAGATGGTGTGTTCCACTCCAAGGTGTTCCCCAGGTTTCCTCGCCAATGCTTCGATCTTCATGCTCTCGTTTAGTAGTTGTTGGAAACTACGCTGCATTAGGCCTACAAATTGGGTATGGGGTGTAGAGAGATGGTGTGTTCCACTCCAAGGTGTTCCCCAGGTTTCCTCGCCAATGCTTCGATCTTCATGCTCTCATTTAGTAGTTGTTGGAAACTACGCTGCATTAGGCCTACAAATTGGGTATGGGGTGTAGAGAGATGGTGTGTTCCACTCCAAGGTGTTCTCCAGGTTGCCTTTCCTGAGCTTCGATCTTCCGGCTCTCGTTTAGTAGTTGTTGGAAACTACGCTGCATTAGGCCTACAAATTGGGTATGGGGTGTAGAGAGATGGTGTGTTCCACTCCAAGGTGTTCCCCAGGTTTCCTCGCCAATGCTTCGATCTTCATGCTCTCGTTTAGTAGGTGTTGGAAACTACACTGCATTAGGCCTACAAATTGGGTATGGGGTGTAGAGAGATGGTGTGTTCCACTCCAAGGTGTTCTCCAGGTTGCCTTTCCTGAGCTTCGATCTTCCGGTTCTCGTTTAGTAGTTGTTGGAAACTACGCTGCATTAGGCCTACAAATTGGGTATGGGGTGTAGAGAGATGGTGTGTTCCACTCCAAGGTGTTCTCCAGGTTGCCTTTCCTGAGCTTCGATCTTCCGGCTCTCGTTTAGTAGTTGTTGGAAACTACACTGCATTAGGCCTACAAATTGGGTATGGGGTGTAGAGAGATGGTGTGTTCCACTCCAAGGTGTTCTCCAGGTTGCCTTTCCTGAGCTTCGATCTTCCGGCTCTCGTTTAGTAGTTGTTGGAAACTACGCTGCATTAGGCCTACAAATTGGGTATGGGGTGTAGAGAGATGGTGTGTTCCACTCCAAGGTGTTCCCCAGGTTTCCTCGCCAATGCTTCGATCTTCATGCTCTCGTTTAGTAGTTGTTGGAAACTACACTGCATTAGGCCTACAAATTGGGTATGGGGTGTAGAGAGATGGTGTGTTCCACTCCAAGGTGTTCTCCAGGTTGCCTTTCCTGAGCTTCGATCTTCCGGCTCTCGTTTAGTAGTTGTTGGAAACTACGCTGCATTAGGCCTACAAATTGGGTATGGGGTGTAGAGAGATGGTGTGTTCCACTCCAAGGTGTTCCCCAGGTTTCCTCGCCAATGCTTCGATCTTCATGCTCTCGTTTAGTAGTTGTTGGAAACTACACTGCATTAGGCCTACAAATTGGGTATGGGGTGTAGAGAGATGGTGTGTTCCACTCCAAGGTGTTCTCCAGGTTGCCTTTCCTGAGCTTCGATCTTCCGGCTCTCGTTTAGTAGTTGTTGGAAACTACGCTGCATTAGGCCTACAAATTGGGTATGGGGTGTAGAGAGATGGTGTGTTCCACTCCAAGGTGTTCCCCAGGTTTCCTCGCCAATGCTTCGATCTTCATGCTCTCGTTTAGTAGTTGTTGGAAACTACGCTGCATTAGGCCTACAAATTGGGTATGGGGTGTAGAGAGATGGTGTGTTCCACTCCAAGGTGTTCCCCAGGTTTCCTCGCCAATGCTTCGATCTTCATGCTCTCGTTTAGTAGTTGTTGGAAACTACGCTGCATTAGGCCTACAAATTGGGTATGGGGTGTAGAGAGATGGTGTGTTCCACTCCAAGGTGTTCTCCAGGTTGCCTTTCCTGAGCTTCGATCTTCCGGCTCTCGTTTAGTAGTTGTTGGAAACTACGCTGCATTAGGCCTACAAATTGGGTATGGGGTGTAGAGAGATGGTGTGTTCCACTCCAAGGTGTTCTCCAGGTTGCCTTTCCTGAGCTTCGATCTTCCGGCTCTCGTTTAATAGTTGTTGGAAACTACACTGCATTAGGCCTACAAATTGGGTATGGGGTGTAGAGAGATGGTGTGTTCCACTCCAAGGTGTTCTCCAGGTTGCCTTTCCTGAGCTTCGATCTTCCGGCTCTCGTTTAGTAGTTGTTGGAAACTACGCTGCATTAGGCCTACAAATTGGGTATGGGGTGTAGAGAGATGGTGTGTTCCACTCCAAGGTGTTCCCCAGGTTTCCTCGCCAATGCTTCGATCTTCATGCTCTCGTTTAGTAGTTGTTGGAAACTACGCTGCATTAGGCCTACAAATTGGGTATGGGGTGTAGAGAGATGGTGTGTTACACTCCAAGGTGTTCTCCAGGTTGCCTTTCCTGAACTTCTATCTTCAGACTCTCATTAAATTGTGGTTAAATGGAACAACTGCATTTGGCGTACTAGTTGGTTTGGGGCCTACTATCGGTGTCTGCCACTCCTTGCTGTTCTCCTGGTTTCCTGTCCTGAAATTCCATTTTCAGGCTCTCGTTAAGTAGTTGTTAATGTTAGACTGCATTTGGCCTACTAGTTGGGTTGGGGCCTACTATCGGTGTCTGCCACTCCTTGCTGTTCTCCTCAACTGAACAAAGCTGGGCCGCCTGTTTACTACGGTTGCCAATTTTGAACTGCATGTCGACTACTTACTGATTTGGGCCTACTCTCTGTGTCAGCCTCTCATTCCAGTTGTCCTCCACTGCAATGCCCCCTGGTTAGTCCTATGTTACCAATTTTGAACTGCATTTAGCCCACTTTATTCTTTGGGCCTATATCTGTGTTTCCTCCTCATCCTGCCCATTGCCCAGCCAGTGATAGATGAGTCTGCTGGTACATTGACCCATAACGCAAAATTCCCCGTGCACGCTACACAGCAAGATTGTGACCCTGCTGAAAGTCAGGTTCCTCTTCCCGCATACCATACCACCTTACACGGGGACAAAGAGGAAGGTGCAGATGAAAGTGCAGGTTCCTTCATCAGGTGGGGGGAGGAATACTAGTTGGCGACGTCACTGGCACAGGGCCTCTCATAGTACGCAAAAGTGTTGCTGCCGGTGGGAGGTGCCCCCGCCGTGCAAACACACCGCTGTACTTTGAGGGGCCCTGTGCCAGTGCCAATGCCAACGAGTGGGCCCCCCCTGCTTGCTCAGGATCACAGCACTTGCAAAGTTGAAATACTTACCTCTCCCTGCTCCACTGCCGTGACGTGGTCCAGATTTACTGGGCCCACTAATTACTTGAACCAGCCCTACCCCCCACAACTTTAGCCAAATGACCCCCAATTTCAAATGCCTTCCAATTATTATAAGGTAAATTACGATTGACAAGCTTCTTTAACAAGAATGGATGTTTTTGCCATTAAAATGGGCAGTGTAGGTGTTTTCCTGGCCTCCACTCACTGCCGACTATGCTCCCCCATTGACTTGCATTGGGTTTCGTGTTTCGGGCGATACCCGACTTTTCGCGATAATCGGCCGATTCCACTCGACTCGACTTCTAAGATAGTCAGGTTTCGCGAAACACGGCTCGACTCTAAAAAGGTCAAGGTCGTTCAACCCTAGTAACCAGAATACCCAAGTCCTTTTCCTGCAAGATTACAATATTATATATAACTAAATTATATGCCTCAATGCTCCCCTACAAATTGTAGGCTACAATACACTGTGAAAGAAGAAAAATAAGCCAGCTCACCCGTGATGCATAAACCAATTTTCGGGAGCACGGACCCGCTGTCTCCAGGTGTATAAAGTCCAAAAAAGAAAAGAATGTCCAGCTTCACCGAATCTGTAAAAAAGAGTTTTATTTATTCACAAACTTTGAACATAGAGGATACAGACTTCAGCACGAACCATATGGGTAAGAATCTCAACGCGTTTCTGGAGACTAAGCTCCTATAATCATGTCATACAATACGCTGTGCCTGTGTGGTGCCAATGTCAGCACTTTTATATAAAATGATTGCAGGAAAGTCTCAGACTAGCAAATAGTAGGTGTAGTAAGAGAAATGGTAGAAGAAAAGAGAAACTGAGTATGCTTCAATTTAGCCATATTGAATTTGAGACTGTGTAAGAGTCTCTAGATGGTGTTTTATAGGTCGAGTGGGTGGGCACTGAAAGTGAGTCGGAGTGAGCTGTGGGATGGATATTGTTCTGCCTCTCTAGATATGCAGTCTAGAGTTCTGGATATAAACAGTAACAAACCACAATAATTGCTGCAGGGTGCTGAAGGGGAAATAAAAAATAATAATAAAGATAACAGGAGGATTTTGGGGCTCATTAGAGGGATAGCCAAAGCATTTATTTTGTGCCTTGAAAACCCTTTAAAGGCTCAAACAGCGGGCATTATTATTGTTATTTTTCCACTCAAGAGACATAATTACTTTTTAGGGGAATTATTACTTTCAAAGGGGCTCACATGAGGACTATTCTGTCTAGAGGGCATAAATGAGGCACCATTAGTTTGTAAGAGACACAATGATGGGCATTATTACGATAAAAGCACCAGGAAGGCAATATTCTTGCATTAGGCACCAAGAGAAGTTAGTACTATTGCTGTTTAAGGGCAGAAAAAAAACAATCACTGACTTTTGGGGGCACAAATGTTAGCTTCTTTGCTGTGTGGTGTGCCATTGACATTTCCGGTAATATATTGGGTACTGTTTAGTACTATTATTTTTGAAGCACTATTGCATTCACAGGTGCTATCTGTATGGCACCATATTTAAGAGTAATTATAGTAATGATAACATTATTTCTGCAGTGTAGTATTGGTAGATACTGTGCATCATAGCAAGCACAGTAAAAAGCGCATATGGGTCATCAACAAACAGAATTGGGGATAGCAGTAAGGCCTTCTTCACACATCCTGGTGATTCCTGTACTGGAAAAACCAGTACTGGTGAGTAGAGATGAGCGAATATTTCAATGTTCGTTTCGGATTACGATCGCTGAATTTGCAATATTTGCCTATTAATTCGTTGAATATTCGCCAAACATAACCGAACGCCATTTATGTCAATGGGAGGCAAAACAAACACATGCACAACGCCTTATAAAAGCCCTAAATGCTGCTAAAACACATCAAATGAGGGACAGACACCAGCAAAGTGGCCCCAATTCCACCCACCAGGAGTGATCACATTTCCAAAAATTATTGGCAGACACCACCAAAGTGGCATCAATTTCACCACAGTATAGATAGTATAATATGGACCAACAGGTTTTCCACTACGCCCAATCCAGCAGATGTACACCCAACCAGGAGTTACAGCACGGTACTCCAGCACCCGGATCACTATTGTACCCAGTATCCTTCAGGCCATATTGGTCACGGCCACATCTGGAGTCCTTCTACAGGGCTCAAGCTATTTGTCACCATGTTTTGTCTTTCTCTAGCCGTTTTTTCCTTACCAATTGTTCACAGCGTCAGCCTTTGATTCAGATACCTTCTCGACTCACGGAACACCATCCTGGATTTACTCTGACCGCCACGGTTGTTCACTTTCTCTGCATCACGTGATGGATGTATTCGTCATTACATACACCATGAATCCGTTATTCTCCTTTGTGCATATTATGAAGGATTGTCGCTAATCTGTATTTGATTTTTGTCTGTATTTCAGTTTCGTTAAAGATATTTCTGATGAAGGTCTTGTGATTCGACCGAAAACGTTTAAATAATCTTTGAACTGGATGCACAAATAAATGGGATGTTCACTTTTTCATCTGAAAGAAACCATTTGAGTGCCAAGTGATTTATTACTACCCAACCAGGAGTGTTCACATTTTCAAAAATTATTGGCAGACAATACCAAAGTGGCATCAATTTTACAAGAGTAGAATTAGTATAATAGGGACCGACAGGTCTTCCACTACATCCAATCTAGCAGATGGACACCCAACCAGGAGTGTTCACATTTTCAAAAATCATTGGTAGATACTAAAGTGGCATCAACTTCACCACAGTATAGATAGTAAAATAGTAACCGACAGGTCTTCCACTACACCCAATCCAGCAGATGGACACCCAACCAGGAGTGTTCACGTTTAAACATCCTTGTCTACATGGCTCCTCTTCCCTATTCTTGTATGCATTGCTCCTTATCCCTATCCTTGTATGCATGGCTCATAATCCCCATCCTTGTCTGCATAGCTCCTCATCCCTATCCTTGTATGTGCAGCGCCCCAGAGATCTGGTCGTTGCAGTATGACACTCTGCCACTAAGGGGAGTGATGGTACGTCTGATGGCACTGAAGGAACTCTACTGACCAGGTATCACCACCACACATTACACTTCACACTCCGGCCACTAGGGGGAGAAAAAGGCTTTATTTATTGGGCCACTCCTCACACTGGTAAAACTAGGGGTTGGATAGGAAGTTAGTCAGAAGCTGACTGGGTTGGATTCAGGCAACATCCCGTGGCAGGGGGTGTTGCAGGCAGAAGATTCAGGGGGGTCCCTGTCGGGCGTGGGAACCTGGCAGGTGCCTAGCGAACAGAGCAGAACGGAACGGAACCGCGCCTGCACACCCCGCGGCAGTATCCTGAGAGAGAGACACGAAGGGAAGGATATTGTGGAACAGTGAGAAACGAGATCAAGCACAAAGGAGAACTAGTAGGAGTCGTGCCGGGAGACCGAGGCAACATACTACTGAGGCGCGTAGCCGGTGGCCGGAACACCGCGAGAGTAACTGACTCTAGGCCTTACTTCGAACTCCGCAGGACAGTTAATTATAGGTTGGCTATCTACCTTAAATTTCCTATGAAGACATAGGGGGCAATGCATGGAGAGGGGCATCTCTAGGGTCCTGGAAGGGCTCCGAGCCTTCCCGTCATACGGGTGCGTCCTAGCCATAACATACTGGGGGACGAGAAACTAGTAACATCTGGAACAAGCGAGAGAGAATTAGAAAGAACGAATGAACGAGAACAGCAGTTGTGAGGACTATTCCGAATGCTCAGCAGGGTAGCACTACAACACACAGGTGCTAGTGGTAGGCACTGATTTCCACCTGCAAAGGGAACTCTGGATGTGCCAATCGGACCGGCCGGTCTCAGTAAGCCCTGTTAAGCGTACTCTGGATTGAGGATCCTGAAGTCTTCAGTAAAGAGGTAAAGAGACTGCAACCTTGTGTCCTTGTTATTGACTGTACCTCACACCATCACCATCTACCTTACTGGGAAGCCCTGGGGACATACTTCACCTGTGGGAAGGTATACCATCCAGCTGCCATTCCATCACCCCAGAGGACCCCACAGCAGCGTCGGTCACCCTGACCGAACACCACAGGTGGCGTCACGAATCCCTGACAGACTGTACCACCTTTATTGGACGCCCCTTAGCAGGCCACCGTGACAGCCTCAGAACCGAACCAGAGAGGCCCGGTACCGAGAACTCATGGCCCTGTGTCTGGGGGCGCTCTATATGCATGGCTCCTCATCCCTATCCTTGTATGCATGGCTCCTTATCCCAATCCTTGTATGCATGGCTCCTTATCCCCATCCTTATATGCATGGCTTCTTATCTCCATCCTTGTCTGCATGGCTCTTTATCCCCATCCTTATATGAATGGCACCTTATTCCCATCCTTGTTTGCATGGCTCCTTATCCTCATCCTTGTATGCACAGATCCTTATCCCCATCCTTGTATGCATGGCTCCTTATCCCCATCCTTGTATGCATGGCTTCTTATCCCCATCCTTGTATGCATGGCTCCTTATCCCCATCCTTGTCTGCATGGCTCCTTATTCCCATGCTTTTATGCATGGCTCCTTATCACCATCCTCGTCTGCATGGCTCCTTATTCCCATCATTGTCTGCACGGACCCTTTTCCCCATCCTTGTATGCATGGCTCCTTATCCCCATCCTTGTCTGCACGGCTCTTTATCCCTATCCTTGTATGCATGGCTCCTCATCCTTGTCCTGGTATACATAGTTACATAAGTAAAGCATTAAAAAAATCCTACTTACCTTCCTTGTGCCCCCCCTCAGCATCTTGTTCCTGGACCAGTAGCATCTGTGCCAGGTGATCATGTGTTCCTGCTCATTAAGGTAATAAATATTCACTGCACTCCACACCTATAGGAGTGGAGAGAGGCAGCTGCTGGAAGCCAGTGGCTGCTGCTGACATTGTGGGCGCTATAAGAAAAATGAATATTCACTGCCAGTGCAATAAAAATTAATTTCTTTTTAGCAGCACGCACAGGCTTTAGCCACAGCTCCTGCCTCCTGTTACCCACTGCTCCACTGCTCCCCCTCCCCTGCCGTCTTCTTGTACAATGACTTGTGTATAAGCTGAGGGTGGCGTTTTCAGCACAAAATTGGGATGAAAAACTATGCTTATACACAAGTATATATTGTAACTACTCACTTCTGCCCTTTCCAATGCTGATCTGGTCTCTTCATATATCACAATCCTAACTGTGGGCACTAGCGCTGGCACTCTCCTCAGCCGCATGCAGACTGATGGGAGGATGTGTGACCTAATGGGACAGCGCGCATGCAGAGGAGAGTGGCCACAGTGCTAGTGATGAGGGAGATGGTGAGGGGGTTAAGAAGAGTGGTGGCGGCACTAGTCCTGAGGAGATGGTACACGTGCCCACCGGGAGGGCTCTGCATGCCCACTCTGGCACGCGTGCCATATGTTCGCCACCACTGCCCTAGATGCTATACACTATTTGAATGTGAGATGTCCCCTATTGTATGACACTAGGAACAGAACAATTTTTTTGTGGCCTCTGTATCAGGCCTCTATAACACACTAGATGCTACAAACTATTTGAATGTCAGATATCCCCTATTCTAAGACACTAGGAACAGAAGAATTTTGGGGGGGACTATGGATCAAGTCTCTATAACACACTAGATGCTGTATGACACTAGGAACCGAATAATTTTTTGTGGCTCTGTATCAGGCATCTATAACACACTAGATGCTGCAAATCATTTGAATGTGAGCTATCCTCTACTGTATGATGTTTAGCAACAGAAAAACATTTTTGGTTATGTGCCTGACATCTGCAGACAGCTTAATTTCAACACAGCAAAATGACCAAGTGTGATACTGCGAGTTTTCTAACTTTTTGCAACTGAAAAATTATAATGTGTGTTAGGTCTGCAGACAGTTTTATGTCACCACAGCACAGCACTAAATAACAAGGTGCGATACAGCAGGCTGTTTCACATTTAGCTACTGAAAAAATATTAAGAATGCTATATTCATGCATGGACCACAATAGAAGCAGTGCACAACACACTTGTTGGACATATGCCCTGCTGGCTTTGTCTGTGGCTAAAAAAGAAAAAAATGCTGGACGGTAAATTTAACCCTTTCATGACCCAGCCTATTTTGACCTTAAAGACCTTGCCGTTTTTTGCAATTCTGACCAGTGTCCCTTTATGAGGTAATAACTCAGGAACGCTTCAACGGATCCTAGCGGTTATGAGATTGTTTTTTCGTGACATATTGGGCTTCATGTTAGTGGTAAATTTAGGTCAATAAATTATGCGTTTATTTGTGATAAAAACGGAAATTTGGCGAAAATTTTGAAAATTTCGCAATTTTCACATTTTGAATTTTTATTCTGTTAAACCAGAGAGTTATGTGACACAAAATAGTTAATAAATAACATTTCCCACATGCTTACTTTACATCAGCACAATTTTGGAAACAAAATTTTTTTTTGCTAGGAAGTTATAAGGGTTAAAATTTGACTAGCGATTTCTCATTTTTACAACGAAATTTACAAAACCATTTTTTTAGGGACCACCTCACATTTGAAGTCAGTTTGAGGGGTCTATATGGCTGAAAATACCCAAAAGTGTCACCATTCTAAAAACTGCACCCCTCAAGGTACTCAAAACCACATTCCAGAAGTTTATTAACCCTTCAGGTGCTTCACAGCAGCAGAAGCAACATGGAAGGAAAAAATGAACATTTAACTTTTTAGTCACAAAAATTATCTTTTAGCAACAATTTTTTTATTTTCCCAATGGTAAAAGGAGAAACTGAACGGAAGTTGTTGTCCAATTTGTCCTGAGTAAGCTGATACCTCATATGTGGGGGTAAACCACTGTTTGGGCGCACGGCAGGGCTTGGAAGGGAAGGAGCGCCATTTGACTTTTTGAATCAAAAATTGGCTCCACTCTTTAGCGGACACCATGTCACGTTTGGAGAGCCCCCGTGTGCCTAAAAATTGGAGCTCCCCCACAAGTGACCCCATTTTGGAAACTAGACGCCCCAGGGAACTTATCTAGATGCATAGTGAGCACTTTGAACCCCCAGGTGCTTCACAAACTGATCCGTAAAAAAGAAAAAGTACTTTTTTTTCACAAAAAAATTCTTTTAGCCTCAATTTTTTCATTTTCACATGGGCAACAGGATAAAATGGATCCTAAAATTTGTTGGGCAATTTCTCCTGAGTACACTGATACCTCATATGTGGGGGTAAACCACTGTTTGGGCACATGGTAAGGCTCTTAAGGGAAGGAGCGCCATTTGACTTTTTGAATGAAAAATTATCTCCATCGTTAGCGGACACCATGTCGCGTTTGGAAAGCTCCTGTGTGCCTAAACATTGGAGCTCCCCCACAAGTGACCCCATTTTGGAAACTAGACCCCCCAAGGAACTTATTTAGATGCCTAGTGAGCACTTTAAACCCTCAGGTGCTTCACAAATTGATCTGTAAAAATGAAAAAGTACTTTTTTTTCACAAAAAAATTCTTTTCGCCTCAATTTTTTCATTATAACATGGGCAATAGGATAAAATGGATAATGAAATTTGTTGGGCAATTTCTCCCGAGTACGCCGATACCTCATATGTGGGGGTAAACCACTGTTTGGGCACTCGGCAGGGCTCGGAAGGGAAGGCGCGCCATTTGACTTTTTGAATGGAAAATTAGCTCCAATTGTTAGCGGACACCATGTCGCGTTTGGAGAGCCCCTGTGTGCCTAAACATTGAAGCTCCCCCACAGGTGACCCCATTTTGGAAACTAGACCCCCCAAGGAACTTATCTAGATGCATATTGAGCACTTTAAACCCCCAGGTGCTTCACAGAAGTTTATAACGCAGAGCCATGAAAATAAAAAATAATTTTTCTTTCCTCAAAAATGATTTTTTAGCCTGGAATTTCCTATTTTGCCACGGGTAATAGGAGAAATTGGACCCCAAATGTTGTTGTCCAGTTTGTCCTGAGTATGCTGATACCCCATATGTGGGGGTAAACCACTGTTTGGGCGCACGGCAGGGCTCGGAAGGGAAGGCACGCCATTTGGCTTTTTAAATGGAAAATTAGCTCCAATCATTAGCGGACACCATGTCACGTTTGGAGAGCCCCTGTATGCCTAAACATTGGAGATCCCCCAGAAATGACCCCATTTTGGAAACTAGTCCACCAAAGGAACTAATCTAGATGTGTGGTGAGGACTTTGAACTCCCAAGTGCTTCACAGAAGTTTATAACGCAGAGCCATGAAAAAAAAAAAATAAATATTTTCTCAAAAATGATCTTTTAGCCTGCAATTTTTTATTTTCCCAAGGGTATCAGGAGAAATTTGACCCCAAAAGTTGTTGTTCAGTTTCTCCTGAGTACGCTGATACCCCATATGTGGGGGTAAACCACTGTTTGGGCACATGCCGGGGCTCGGAAGTGAAGTAGTGACGTTTTGAAATGCAGACTTTGATGGAATGCTCTGTGGGCGTCACGTTGCGTTTGCAGAGCCCCTGATGTGGCTTAACAGTAGAAACCCCCCACAAGTGACCCCATTTTGGAAACTAGACCCCGAAAGGAACTTATCTAGATGTGTGGTGAGCACTTTGAACCCCAAGTGCTTCACAGAAGTTTATAATGCAGAGCCGTGAAAATAATAAATACGTTTTCTTTCCTCAAAAATAATTATTTAGCCCAGAATTTTTTAATTTTCCCAAGGGTAACAGGAGAAATTTGACCCCAATATTTGTTGTCCAGTTTCTCCTGAGTACGGTGATACCCCATATGTGGGGGTAAACTACTGTTTGGGCACATGCCGGGGCTCGGAATTGAAGTAGTGACGTTTTGAAATGCAGACTTTGATGGAATGCTCTGCGGGCGTCACGTTGCGTTTGCAGAGCCCCTGATGTGGCTAAACAGTAGAAACCCCCCACAAGTGACCCCATTTTGGAAACTAGACCCCGAAAGGAACTTATCTAGATGTGTAGTGAGCACTTTGAACCCCCAAGTGCTTCACAGACGTTTACAACGTAGAGCCGTGAAAATAATAAATCATTTTTCTTTCCTCAAAAATGATGTTTTAGCAAGCATTTTTTTATTTTCACAAGGGTAACAGGAGAAATTGGACCCCAGTAATTGTTGCGCAGTTTATCCTGAGTATGCTGGTACCCCATATGTGGGGGTAAACCACTATTTGGGCACACGTCGGGGCTCGGAATTGAGGGAGCACCATTTGACTTTTTGAATACGAGATTGGCTGGAATCAATGGTGGCGCCATGTTGCGTTTGGAGACCCCTGATGTGCCTAAACAGTGGTAACCCCTCAATTCTACCTCCAACACTAACCCCAACACACCCCTAACCCTAATCCCAACTGTAGCCATAACCCTAATCACAACCCTAACCACAACACACCCCTAACCACAACCCTAATTCCAACCCTAACCCTAAGGTTATGTGTCCACGTTGCGGATTCGTGTGAGATTTTTCAGCATCATTTTTGAAAAATCCGCGGGTAAAAGGCACTGCGTTTTACCTGCGGATTTTCCGCGGATTTCCAGTGTTTTTTGTGCGGATTTCACCTGCGGATTCCTATTGAGGAACAGGTGTAAAACGCTGCGGAATCCGCACAAAGAATTGACATGCTGCGGAAAATACAACGCAGCGTTTCCGCGCGGTATTTTCCGCACCATGGGCACAGCGGATTTGGTTTCCATATGTTTACATGGTACTGTACACCTGATGGAACACTGCTGCGAATCTGCAGCAGCCAATCCACTGCGGATCCGCAGCCAAATCCGCACCGTGTGCACATGGCCTAATTCTAAAGGTATGTGCACACGCTGCGGAAAATGCTGCGGATCCGCAGCAGTTTCCCATGAGTTTACAGTTCAATGTAAACCTATGGGAAACAAAAATCGCTGTACACATGCTGTAGAAAAACTGCACGGAAACGCAGCGGTTTACATTCCACAGCATGTCACTTCTTTGTGCGGATTCCGCAGCGGTTTTACAACTGCTCAAATAGAAAATCGCAGTTGTAAAACCGCAGTGAAATGCGCAGAAAAAACGCGGTAAATCCGCCATAAATCCGCAGCGGTTTAGCACTGCGGATTTATCAAATCCGCAGCGGAAAAATCCGCAGAGGAACAGAATACGTGTGCACATACCGAAACCCTAACCCTAGCCCTACCCCTAACCCTACCCCTACCCCTAGCCCTAACCCTAACCCTACCCCTAGCCCTAACCCTAGCCCTAACCCTACCCCTAACCCTAGCCCTAACCCTACCCCTAACCCTAGCCCTAACCCTAACCCTACCCCTAACCCTACCCCTAACCCTAACCCTACCCCTACCCCTAACCCTACCCCTAACCCTACCCCTAACCCTACCCCTACCCCTAACCCTAACCCTAACCCTATTTATTATTTTTTTTATTTTGATCACTGAGATAGATCATGGGGGGGTGAATCGGAGCGCGGGAGGGGTGGAACAGAGCACGGGGGGGGGGTAGAACGGAGCACGGGGGGGGTGGAACGGAGCACGGGGGGTGGAACGGAGCACGGAGGGGGGTGGATCGGAGTGCAGGGGGGGTGATCGGAGCACGGGGGGTGATTGAAGCACGGGGGGAGCGGACAAGAGCACGGGGGGAGCGGAGCACAGTACAGAGGGGAGCCGGAGCAGTGTACCGGACAGATCGGGGGGCTGGGGGGGCGATCGGTGGGGTGGGGTGGGGGCACATTAGTATTTCCAGCCATGGCCGATGATATTGCAGCATCGGCCATGGCTGGATTGTAATATTTCACCCGTTATAATAGGTGAAATATTACAAATCGCTCTGATTGGCAGTTTCACTTTCAACAGCCAATCAGAGCGATCGTAGCCACGAGGGTGTGAAGTCACCCCCCCTGGGCTAAACTACCACTCCCCCTGTCCCTGCAGATCGGGTGAAATGGGAGTTAACCCTTTCACCCGGCCTGCAGGGACGTGATCTTTCCATGACGCCACATAAGCGTCATGGGTCGGATTGGCACCGACTTTCATGACGCCTACGTGGCGTCAAAGGTCGGGAAGGGGTTAACAACCACACTGGACTCTAGCTAGCTATCTGACTGATATACAACCGCCTAGCTAATTACCGTATATACTCGAGTATAAGTCGAGATTTTCAGCCCAAATTTTTGGGCTGAAAGTGCCCCTCTCGGCTTATACTCGAGTCAAGGTGGGTGGCAGAGTCGGCGGGTGAGGGGGTGAGGGCGCTGAGGCATACTTACCTAGTCCCAGCGATCCTGACGCTCCCCCTGCCATCCCACGGTCTTCTGTGCTGCACCTTCTTCCCCTCTTCAGCGGTCACGTGGGACCGCTCATTAGAGAAATGAATAGGCAGCTCCACCTCCCATAGGGGTGGAGCCACATATTCATTTCTCTAATCAGCGGTAACGGTGACCGCTGATAGAGGAAGAAACTGCGGCACCGAAGACAGCTGTCCGGGGGAAGGAGCCGGACGCCGGGAGCAGGTAAGTATCGCATAGTCACCTGTCCACGTTCCAGCCGCCGGGCGCCGCTCCATCTTCCTGGCGCCGCTCCATCTTCTCGGCGTCTGCGCTCTGACTGTGCAGGTCAGAGGGCGCGATGACGCATATAGTGTGTGCGGCGCCCTCTGTTGTGAACTCTGTGGCAGAGCTTCCTCCTGTGGTGACAAGTGGTACTTCGGCTGATTCTGTCAGTGAGCTTCCGTTGGTGGAGGAGAGTGGTACTGCGGCTTCTGAGTTTCCTTCCTCAGGTGATGTGGTGAAGTCGTTAGGTGCTGCTCTATTTAACCCCACCTGGTGCTCTGATCCTGGCCTCCAGTCAATGTTCTAGTATAGGACTTGCTTCCTCCTGGATCGTTCCTGTGGCCTGCTGCTCTGCATAGCTAAGTTCCGCTTTTGTTATTTTGTTTTCTTTTTTTTTTTTCTGTCCAGCTTGCTTATTTGTTTTTTCTTGCTTGCTGGAAGCTCTGGGACGCAGAGGGTGTACCTCCGTGCCGTTAGTTCGGTACGGAGGGTCTTTTTGCCCCCTTTGCGTGGTTGTTTGTAGGGTTTTGTGTTGACCGCAAAGTTACCTTTCCTATCCTCGCTCTGTTCAGAAAGTCGGGCCTCACTTTGCTAAATCTATTTCATCTCTACGTTTGTCTTTTCATCTTAACTCACAGTCATTATATGTGGGGGCTGCCTTTTCCTTTGGGGTATTTCTCTGAGGCAAGGTAGGCTTATTTTCTATCTTCAGGCTAGCTAGTTTCTCAGGCTGTGCCGAGTTGCATAGGGAGCGTTAGGCGCAATCCACGGCTGCCTCTAGTGGTGTTGGAGAGGATTAGGGATTGCGGTCAGCAGAGTTTCCACGTCTCAGAGCTCGTTCTATGTTTTTGGGTTATTGTCAGGTTACTGTATGTGCTCTGGCCTCTATGTCCATTGTGGTACTGAATTGCCTTATCATAACAGCCCTCTGCCTGATCAGTCAGTGCGCAGAGACGCCGGGACCGGACGCTGGGGAGTTGCAATCAAGAGAGGTGAATATGGCTTTGTTTTTTTTTTTTACTGCAGCAGCAGCGGCAATGGCACAGATTTCTATGGGGAACTATGAACGGTGCAGAGCACTATATAAGGCACAGCTATAGGGAACTATGAACGGTGCAGAGCACTATATGGCACAGCTATAGGGAACTATGAACGGTGCAGAGCACTATATGAGGCACAGCTATAGGGAACTATGAACGGTGCAGAGCACTATATGGCACAGCTATAGGGAACTATGAACGGTGCAGAGCACGATATGGCAGCTATAGGGAACTATGAACGGTGCAGAGCACTATATGCGGCACAGCTATAAGGAACTATGAACGGTGCAGAGCACTATATGAGGCACAGCTATAGGGAACTATGAACGGTGCAGAGCACTATATGGCACAGCTATAGGGAACTATGAACGGTGCAGAGCACTATATGGGGCACAGCTATGGGGCAATAATGAACGGTGCAGAGCACTATATGGCACAGCTATGGGGAAATAATGATCTATTTTTATTTTTGACATTCACCGGTAGCTGCTGCATTTCCACCCTAGGCTTATACTCGAGTCAATAAGTTTTCCCAGTTTTTTGTGGCAAAATTAGGGGGGTCGGCTTATACTCGGGTCGGCTTATACTCGAGTATATACGGTAGTTAAAATCTTGCTGCTAACAGTGCCAGCATCAGGAGCAGCATCTCTGTTACAGTATCAAAATGGCACTAAAACAAGATGTCCGCTCTTTATATGGAGAGGGACATGTGAATTCAGCAGCCAATGGCACAACCCGTGGTGTCAGGACATTGTGGATGTTTCCTGAGCCCTGATTGGCTAACCGCAGTGTGCACCCATAAAGTTAGGAACGCCACACCTCTGAGCTCTGCTAACACCCTCCCCTCATCAAACACATGCCAAACACACCACCATTATCATTGCTAAAGTGCTGAAAATACTTTTGCGGCATCGCAAATATCTTCCCGCACTTTCTACCGAATGTTAGATTTTTCCCGATTTTTTAAAATTTAGCTTCTGTTCCCAATCACAAATCCAAATGTGCCATATTTGTGCCGAATTTATGTTTGGCAATCATTTCCAAACAAATTCGCTCATCACTACTGGTGAGATCCATGGTCCGTGTGCCATCCGTGTGTATGTATGTGACATCCATATGCTGTCCGTGTGCCATCTGTATGTACATTTATAAAATCCGTGTGACCTCCATGTATCCGTTTGCTGTCAGTGGGCCTTCCATGTAAATGGACTTGTAAATGGGAAAAGAAGTACGGTTTGCGCTGATCTCAGGCGCCGGGTGCTAAAGTCAGCTCTCATCATTGTTGCCTGGTCACTCTGAGATCAGAATTTGAGGTTCTTAAAAAAGGGATGTGTGAAGAGAGCTTAAGACAGAATAACAATGTTGGCTAGTCAAAGGTTGTTGGATATTGGTCTGCATCCCAAACTCTGCAGACCCAAGTCAGTGTTCAAAGCAGTCCTCATAACTGTGTCATGTCTAGACAGAAATACCGTTCAAGTCATTGACTCCAATGAAAGAGAACTTCAACATTTTTTTTATCTGCAAAGCTGTATATTTTCCTTTAGGCTATGTGCACATGATGCGTTTTTGATGCATTTTCACGGCTTTTTTTATGCACGTAAATGGAACAAAAATGCAATGGAATACTAAAGCAAGGTAATTCAATGACAATCCTGAAGTGTTGTGCAAATGATCAGTAAATTTCCATCCGTATTTACAGTGTTTTACTTTCTGCAGCATGTCAATTCTTTTTGTGTTTCTGCAGCGTTTTTGACTCATTGACTTCAATTGAGTCAATGAAATCTGCAGCAAAAACGCAGGTGTAAAAAAGTTTGCATATTTGTGTATTTGCTACAGATTTGCTGCCAAAAACGCTGCTATTTGTCTCAATGGAAATTATGTCAGAAGGAGGAAGAGTGTGTGGGGGGAGAATATGTGTGCATCTCTGTGTGTGCGTGTGCGGAGTATATGTGCATGTGTCTGTGTGTGTCTGTGTGTGTCTGTGTGTGTGTGCACCCAGGCATCGTCTGATGGGGCTACTACTCCCATCCGGCTACGTCTTTTGTCACATATAACAGAGACAACATGAGCCGATGATCGGAGACTAGTCTCATCATCCGGTGCCTGTGTTCAATTGTAAAAAAAAATCAAAACAATTACATATTCACATCTAAAATACATACTCACCAAATGCCTAATCCCTGACGCCCTTGTCTCCTGCAAACAAAAATAATAAATCAACATATACTCACCTTTCTGGCGACTGTCCCACGTCAATCTAACGCGGCCTCCTGAGATACACTGACAGGAGGTGCTCGCTCCCCCAGTGTATCAGTGAGCTGCTGCTGTGAGAGTTCACCAGAGTTCATCAGCTGATCGGCTCCAGTGATCTCCCTTATGGCACTGCTGCGTGAGAAAGTTCTCACACAGTGGTAGTGCCATAAGTGCGATCACCGGAGCTGATCATCTGATGAACTCCGGTGAACTCTCATGGTGGCTCAATGATACACTGTGGGAGCGATTACCTCCCAATGTGACTGTTCTACACGTGATCTCGCCATGGGACACTAGGTATTAAATGGACTACGTCGGACAGGATAGTATTATATTTGTTTATTATTCTTTGATTCTTTGCAGGAGATGAGTGTGTTGGGGATTAAGGTTTAGTAAGTATGGTTAATTTAGATTCAATAAAGGAGTATGTGTGATTATTTCAAATACAGGACTTTATTCTGGCCATGTCTTTATTTACCACGTAACTATAGGATTAGTAATGGATAGGTGTCTTACAGATGCCCCTCCATTATTAACCCGTGGGCTTGATGTCACCTGACAATTCAAAGGCAACATCAACCCCACAAATATGAACCCCACTTGCCACTGCTACAGAGCAAGTGGGAAGAATGAGGCTAAATGCCAGAATTGGCACATCTATAAGATGTGCCAATTGTAGAGCCGCTGAAAGCTGATGTTTTTAGCCTGGGGAAGCCAATATCCATGACCTCTCATATCAGCCGGCAGCTGTCTGCCTAGCTGTTATGAAAGGCAATTCAGTACCACAATGGACATGGAGGTCAGAGCACATACAGTGATCTGACAATAACCCAAAATAATAGAACGAGCTTTGAGACGTGGGAACTCTGCAGACCGCAATCCCTGATCCTCTCCAAACATAACTAGAGGCAGCCGTGGATTGCGCCTAAAGCTCCCTATGCAACTCGGCACAGCCTGAGAAACTAACTAGCCTGAAGATAGAAAAAAAAAGCCTACCTTGCCTCAGAGAAATACCCCAAAGGAAAAGGCAGCCCCCCACATATAATGACTGTGAGTAAGATGAAAAGACAAACGTAGGGATGAAATAGATTCAGCAAAGTGAGGCCCGATATTCTAGACAGAACGAGGATAGGAAAGATAACTTTGCGGTCTACACAAAACCCTAAAGAAAACCACGCAAAGGGGCAAAAAGACCCTCCGTACCGAACTAACGGCACGGAGGTACACCCTTTGCGTCCCAGAGCTTCCAGCAAAACAAATAGACAAGCTGGACAGAAAAAATAGCAACAAATAGCAAAGAAGCACTTAGCTATGCAGAACAGCAGGCCACAGGAATGATCCAGAGAAACACAAGTCCAACACTGGAACATTGACAGGAAGCATGAATCAAAGCATTAGGTGGGGTTAAGTAGAGAAGCACCTAACGACCTCACCAGATCACCTGAGGAAGGAAACTCAGAAGCAGCAGTACCAGTTTCCTCCACAAACGGAAGCTCCCAGAGAGAATCAGCCGAAGTACCACTTGTGACCACAGGAGGGAGCTCTGCCACAGAATTCACAACAGTACCCCCCCTTGAGGAGGGGTCACCGAACCCTCACCAAAGCCCCCAGGCCGACCAGGATGAGCCACATGAAAGGCACGAACAAGATCGGGAGCATGGACATCAGAGGCAAAAACCCAGGAATTATCCTCCTGAGCATAACCCTTCCATTTAACCAGATACTGGAGTTTCCGTCTTGAAACACGAGAATCCAAAATCTTCTCCACAATATACTCCAATTCCCCCTCCACCAAAACCGGGGCAGGAGGGTCAACAGATGGAACTATAGGTGCCACGTATCTCCGCAACAATGACCTATGGAAGACGTTATGTATGAAAAAAGAATCTGGGAGGGTCAGACGAAAAGACACAGGATTAATAACCTCAGAAATCCTATAAGGACCAATGAAACGAGGTTTAAACTTCGGAGAGGAAACCTTCATAGGAATATGACGAGAAGATAACCAAACCAGATCCCCAACACGAAGTCGGGGACCTGTTGTGAGTTCTGTTTTTGGGCTCCCTCTGGTGGTTACTGATGGTACTGGGTGACTTGTCTTTCCTGGGTCTCTGGGTTCCACCTGTTCCATCAGGATATGGGAGTTTCCTATTTAACCTGGCTTTGCTGGCATTTCCTCGCCGGTTATCAATGTATCCAGTGTGTCTTGTTACCTCTGCTCCCTGCTCCTAGAACCTTCTGGTCAAGCTAAGTTTGGATTTTCCTGTTTTGGTGTTTTGCTTTATTTGGTTTTTTAGTCCAGCCTGCAGATATGTGATTATTGCTGCTGGTTGCTCTAGTGGGCTGAAATTGCTCCTCATGTACCATGAGTTGGCACATGAGTTCAAGTAATTTCAGGATGGTTTTTTTGAAGGGTTTTTCGCTGACCGCGCAGTTCACTTTTGTATCCTCTGCTATCTAGCTTTAGCGGGCCTCATTTTGCTGAAACTGTTTTCATACTGCGTATGTGCTTTCCTCTCATTTCACCGTCATTATATGTGGGGGGCTGCTATTTCTGTGGGGTATTTCTCTGGAGGCAAGAGAGGTCTGTGTTTCTTCTAATAGGGGAAGTTAGATCTTCGGCTGGAGCGAGACGTCTAGGATCATCGTAGGCACGTTCCCCGGCTACTTTTATTTGTGTGTTAGGTTCAGGGTCGCGGTCAGCTCAGGTTCCATCGCCCTAGAGCTTGTTTGTATCTGTGCTTGTCCTTTAGTGATCCCCTGCCATTGGGATCATGACAGTTATCTGTGCTTGTCCTTTAGTGATCCCCTGCCATTGGGATCATGACAGGGACCCACACGGCGTCTGCGATTAGCGAAACGTTGAGCCTTCTCCTGGGACAAGGTCAAATTGTCCACTACATGAGTCCAAATCTGCTGCAACCTGTCCACCACAGTATCCACACCAGGACAGTCCGAAGACTCAACCTGTCCTGAAGAGAAACGAGGATGGAACCCAGAATTGCAGAAAAATGGCGAAACCAAGGTAGCCGAGCTGGCCCGATTATTAAGGGCGAACTCAGCCAAAGGCAAAAAGGACACCCAGTCATCCTGATCGGCAGAAACAAAGCATCTCAGATAGGTTTCCAAGGTCTGATTGGTTCGTTCGGTCTGGCCATTAGTCTGAGGATGAAAAGCCGAGGAAAAAGACAATTCAATGCCCATCCTACCACAAAAGGCTCGCCAAAACCTCGAAACAAACTGGGAACCTCTGTCAGAAACGATATTCTCTGGAATGCCATGCAAACGAACCACATGCTGGAAGAACAATGGCACCAAATCAGAGGAGGAAGGCAACTTGGACAAGGGTACCAGATGGACCATCTTAGAAAAGCGATCACAGACCACCCAAATGACTGACATCTTTTGAGAGACGGGAAGATCTGAAATAAAATCCATAGAGATATGTGTCCAAGGTCTCTTCGGGACCGGCAAGGGCAAAAGCAACCCACTGGCACGAGAACAGCAGGGCTTAGCCCGAGCACAAATCCCACAGGACTGCACAAAAGAACGCACATCCCGCGACAGAGATGGCCACCAAAAGGATCTAGCCATTAACTCTCTGGTACCAAAGATTCCAGGATGACCAGCCAACACCGAACAATGAACCTCAGAGATCACTTTATTTGTCCACCTATCCGGGACAAACAGTTTCTCCGCTGGACAACGATCAGGTTTATTAGCCTGAAATTTTTGCAGCACCCGCCGCAAATCAGGGGAGATGGCAGACACAATTACTCCTTCCTTGAGGATACCCGCCGACTCAGATAAACCCGGAGAGTCGGGCACAAAACTCCTAGACAGAGCATCCGCCTTCACATTTTTAGAGCCCGGAAGGTACGAAATCACAAAGTCAAAACGGGCGAAAAACAGCGACCAACGAGCCTGTCTAGGATTCAAACGCTTAGCAGACTCGAGATAAGTCAGGTTCTTATGATCAGTCAATACCACCACGCGATGCTTAGCTCCTTCAAGCCAATGACGCCACTCCTCGAATGCCCACTTCATGGCCAGCAACTCTCGGTTGCCCACATCATAATTCCGCTCAGCAGGCGAAAACTTCCTGGAAAAAAAAGCGCATGGTTTCATCACTGAACAATCAGAACCTCTCTGCGACAAAACAGCCCCTGCTCCAATCTCAGAAGCATCAACCTCGACCTGGAACGGAAGAGAAACATCAGGTTGACACAACACAGGGGCAGAAGAAAAACGACGCTTCAACTCTTGAAAAGCTTCCACAGCAGCAGAAGACCAATTGACCAAATCAGAACCCTTTCAAATCGGTCAATGGTTTGGCAATACTAGAAAAATTGCAGATGAAGCGACGATAAAAATTAGCAAAGCCCAGGAACTTTTGCAGACTTTTCAGAGATGTCGGCTGAGTCCAGTCATGGATGGCTTGGACCTTAACAGGATCCATCTCGATAGTAGAAGGGGAAAAGATGAACCCCAAAAATGAAACCTTCTGCACACCAAAGAGACACTTTGATCCCTTCACAAACAAAGAATTAGCACGCAGGACCTGAAAAACCGTTCTGACCTGTTTCACATGAGACTCCCAATCATCCGAGAAGATCAAAATGTCATCCAAGTACACAATCAGGAATTTATCCAGGTACTCTCGGAAGATGTCATGCATAAAGGACTGAAACACTGATGGAACATTGGCAAGTCCGAATGGCATCACTAGATACTCAAAATGACCCTCGGGCGTATTAAATGCAGTTTTCCATTCATCGCCTCGCCTGATACGCACCAGATTATACGCACCACGAAGATCAATCTTGGTGAACCAACTAGCCCCCTTAATCCGAGCAAACAAATCAGATAACAAAGGCAAGGGGTACTGAAATTTAACAGTGATCTTATTAAGAAGGCGATAATCTATACAAGGTCTCAGCGAACCATCCTTTTTGGCTACAAAAAAAACCCCTGCTCCTAATGGCGACGATGACGGGCGAATATGCCCCTTCTCCAGGGATTCCTTCACATAACTGCGCATAGCGGTGTGCTCAGGCACGGATAAATTAAACAGTCGACCTTTTGGGAATTTACCACCAGGAATCAAATTGATAGCACAATCACAATCCCTATGCGGAGGTAGGGCATCGGACTTGGGCTCATCAAATACATCCCGGTAATCAGACAAGAACTCTGGAACCTCAGAAGGGGTGGATGACGAAATTGACAAAAATGGAACATCGCCATGTACCCCTGACAACCCCAGCTGGACACCAACATGGATTTCCAATCCAATACTGGATTATGGGCTTGTAGCCATGGCAACCCCAACACGACCACATCATGCAGATTATGCAACACCAGAAAGCGAATATCCTCCTGATGTGCAGGAGCAATGCACATGGTCAGCTGGGTCCAGTATTGAGGCTTATTCTTGGCCAAAGGCGTAGCATCAATTCCTCTCAATGGAATAGGACACTGCAAGGGCTCCAAGAAAAACCCACAACGCTTAGCATACTCCAAGTCCATCAAATTCAGGGCAGCGCCTGAATCCACAAACGCCATGACAGAATATGATGACAAAGAGCAGATCAAGGTAACGGACAGAAGAAATTTTGACTGTACCGTACCAATGGTGGTAGACCTAGCGAACCGCTTAGTGCGCTTAGGACAATCAGAGATAGCATGAGTGGAATCACCACAGTAGAAACACAGCCCATTCAGACGTCTGTGTTCTTGCCGTTCAACTCTGGTCAAAGTCCTATCGCACTGCATAGGCTCAGGTTTAAGCTCAGGTAATACCGCCAAATGGTGCACAGATTTACGCTCACGCAAGCGTCGACCGATCTGAATAGCCAAAGACATAGACTCATTCAAACCAGCAGGCATAGGAAATCCCACCATGACATCCTTAAGGGCTTCAGAGAGACCCTTTCTGAACATAGCTGCCAGCGCAGATTCATTCCATTGAGTGAGCACTGACCATTTTCTAAATTTCTGGCAATATACCTCTATCTCATCCTGACCCTGACAAAGAGCCAGCAAATTCTTTTCTGCCTGATCCACTGAATTAGGCTCATCGTACAGCAATCCGAGCGCCAGGAAAAACGCATTGATATTACTTAATGCAGGATCTCCTGGCGCAAGAGAAAATGCCCAGTCCTGAGGGTCGCCGCGCAAAAAAGAAATAATAATCAAAACCTGTTGAACTGGATCACCAGAGGAACGAGGTTTCAAGGCCAGAAATAACTTACAAATAATTTTGAAACTCAGAAACTTAGTTCTATCTCCAAAAAACAAATCAGGAATAGGAATTCTTGGTTCTAACATAGATTTCTGATCAATAGTGTCTTGAATCTTTTGTACTCTTGCCGAGAGCTGATCCACAAATGAAGACAGACTTCTAATGTCCATCGCTACACCTGTGTACTGAACCACCCAAATGTCTAGGGGAAAAAAAAGACAAAACACAAAGCCAAGAAAAAAAAATGGTCTCAGAACTTCTTTTTTCCCTCTATTGAGAATCATTAGTACTTTTGGCTTCCTGTACTGTTATGAAAGGCAATTCAGTACCACAATGGACATGGAGGTCAGAGCACATACAGTGATCTGACAATAACCCAAAATAATAGAACGAGCTCTGAGACGTGGGAACTCTGCAGACCGCAATCCCTGATCCTCTCCAAACACAACTAGAGGCAGCCGTGGATTGCGCCTAAAGCTCCCTATGCAACTCGGCACAGCCTGAGAAACTAACTAGCCTGAAGATAGGAAAAAAAAACCTACCTTGCCTCAGAGAAATACCCCAAAGGAAAAGGCAGCCCCCCACATATAATGACTGTGAGTAAGATGAAAAGACAAACGTAGGGATGAAATAGATTCAGCAAAGTGAGGCCCGATATTCTAGACAGAACGAGGATAGGAAAGATAACTTTGCGGTCTACACAAAACCCTAAAGAAAACCACGCAAAGGGGCAAAAAGACCCTCCGTACCGAACTAACGGCACGGAGGTACACCCTTTGCGTCCCAGAGCTTCCAGCAAAACAAATAGACAAGCTGGACAGAAAAAATAGCAACAAATAGCAAAGAAGCACTTAGCTATGCAGAGCAGCAGGCCAGAGGAATGATCCAGAGAAACACAAGTCCAACACTGGAACATTGACAGGAAGCATGAATCAAAGCATTAGGTGGGGTTAAGTAGAGAAGCACCTAACGACCTCACCAGATCACCTGAGGAAGGAAACTCAGAAGCAGCAGTACCAGTTTCCTCCACAAACGGAAGCTCCCAGAGAGAATCAGCCGAAGTACCACTTGTGACCACAGGAGGGAGCTCTGCCACAGAATTCACAACACCTAGCCTTTGTTTCAATTTTATAGGGGGACCCCATGTAATTTTTCTTCTGGGGTTTCCCTGTAAACTAGCCAGTAAAGGCTAAGCAAACAGCTGTGAGCTGAAATTAATAGCCTTGGAACCTTTGGCTATTGGCTCCTTCCAAGAATATTAACATCAGCCCTCAGCCATCGCCTTTCCCTCTGCTGGTTACAAAAATTATGCTGGAGTCCGCGCAATTAAAATTTTTTTTTTTAAATAAACAGATATTGTATTTTACACTTTTTTTACGCTTTTTTGTTACAGCGTATGTATGTTAATTATGTTAATGCTCCTACATAGGATGATGTGTGTGTGTCTTTTTTTTATATTAATGAAGGTATCTGGCTGAAGAGGTTGAACAAGGAGATGACATCACAACTCATTTTTTTAAATAATATATCTTTATTTAGCTCTATGGATTTAAAAAAATGCATTAAAGAAACGCATGAAAAAAAGCATATAAAACGCATAAAAATGAGCGTATTTTCAGCTGCATTTTCTGCCAAGAGATGCAGAAACCTTGCAGAATTTTCTGCAAGCAAATACGCAACGTGCGCACATAGCCTTATGGTAGTAATATGAGTCTTTGTCATGTAATAGTTTGTCTTATGTAGTTTCTAATTTTGGCTTTAAATATTAATGCAAAATGTGAAAGCAGCTTTATCATAAGATCTGAAGACACAAAAGAGAATAGTAAAACCAAAAACACTCAGTTTGAAAAAATGTTGCAGTAATCCGCAAGTGCCAGTAAAAGATGTAAAAAACAGGGTATTTGGTTGATACGTTTTTTGCAAAAAATGTATACTAAGCTGCTCTACCAATCTTCACGGTATACCCTTATCAGAGCAGTCCTAACTAATGTATGCAATCCCTATCTGATGTATTTAAAAACCTGATCATCTGTATATAACCTGTGTGAACAGGGTTCAGAGAGGAAAAATCCATGTGTGCATACAGGGTAGAACAGCTTTTGTGCAGATAGCCCAAGAGGAGTGGTGGAACTCCCCAGTCTTGTAGACACAAGAGAACAATTATGGAAACAGGAACACATGGGCTACTTGCACAGTGAACAAGTCTGTATGATCATGTTCACACACCACCAAGAAACCTGAAGACACAAAAGAGAATAGTAAAACCAAAAACACTCAGTTTGAAAAAATGTTGCAGTAATCCGCAAGTGCTAGTAAAAGATGTAAAAAACAGGGTATTTGGTTGATATGTTTTTTGCAAAAAATGTATACTAAGCTGCTCTACCAATCTTCACGGTATACCCTTATCAGAGCAGTCCTAACTAATGTATGCAATCCCTATCTGATGTGTTTAAAAACCTGATCATCTGTATATAACCTGTGTGAACAGGGTTCAGAGAGGAAAAATCCATGTGTGCATACAGGGTAGAACAGCTTTTGTGCAGATAGCCCAAGAGGAGTGGTGGAACTCCCCAGTCTTGTAGACACAAGAGAACAATTATGGAAACAGGAACACATGGGCTACTTGCACAGTGAACAAGTCTGTATGATCATGTTCACACACCACCAAGAAACCTGAAGACACAAAAGAGAATAGTAAAACCAAAAACACTCAGTTTGAAAAAATGTTGCAGTAATCCGCAAGTGCTAGTAAAAGATGTAAAAAACAGGGTATTTGGTTGATATGTTTTTTGCAAAAAATGTATACTAAGCTGCTCTACCAATCTTCACGGTATACCCTTATCAGAGCAGTCCTAACTAATGTATGCAATCCCTATCTGATGTGTTTAAAAACCTGATCATCTGTATATAACCTGTGTGAACAGGGTTCAGAGAGGAAAAATCCATGTGTGCATACAGGGTAGAACAGCTTTTGTGCAGATAGCCCAAGAGGAGTGGTGGAACTCCCCAGTCTTGTAGACACAAGAGAACAATTATGGAAACAGGAACACATGGGCTACTTGCACAGTGAACAAGTCTGTATGATCATGTTCACACACCACCAAGAAACCTGAAGACACAAAAGAGAATAGTAAAACCAAAAACACTCAGTTTGAAAAAATGTTGCAGTAATCCGCAAGTGCTAGTAAAAGATGTAAAAAACAGGGTATTTGGTTGATATGTTTTTTGCAAAAAATGTATACTAAGCTGCTCTACCAATCTTCACGGTATACCCTTATCAGAGCAGTCCTAACTAATGTATGCAATCCCTATCTGATGTGTTTAAAAACCTGATCATCTGTATATAACCTGTGTGAACAGGGTTCAGAGAGGAAAAATCCATGTGTGCATACAGGGTAGAACAGCTTTTGTGCAGATAGCCCAAGAGGAGTGGTGGAACTCCCCAGTCTTGTAGACACAAGAGAACAATTATGGAAACAGGAACACATGGGCTACTTGCACAGTTCACTGTGCAAGTAGCCCATGTGTTCCTGTTCCTGTTTCCAGCTTTATCATAAGGTTTATCCAGATAGACCAAGCTCACAAAAACTTCATGCACATGTTGCAATTGGACACATTGATGCCAATGGCCAACAGTATAGTTGCCAAGATTTAGAAAACCAAATTTGGGCCATTTAAGTGTTCAATTTTGTTTGTTTGGGCACCCTTTTGATGCGCAGTCCCTGGAAAATTTGTGACTTTCAGCAAATATGGCACAGAGCTTCAATGAGCTAGGAGCAGTTGGGCCCCATCTATCATCTGTCATTCTTCTTGTTATGTGATTGACAGTGTTATCCTGTAAGGTGACATCATCAAGCTGCTCTCATTTGATTGTAAAGTCAGCTCTAAACTATTTTCTTTATAATATGTTTACAGGTACAATATATGCAGAAGTTTGCAGATATATATTTATATAGATGTCTTTTCACATTTTCACAGCTCAAGGTCGTGTTAACAAGCTCACTTTTGTGCTACCTTAATCACGTCAATGTAATGCTTGTGAGTGACATAACCATAGGTTGGCAAGATAAACTACATTCTGCCGTTGCATATACAGCACAAACCTAGATTCATGCTTCATGCTGTATAACGCTAACACTACATGAATTTAATATCTTTCTACTAAAATATAAGTATAGCATGAACGGTAATGAGAAAAAGTGTTAAGCACCTGTAGCAGTACATTGAGTATAGAGCGAGATATGCATGATAGGCAACCTGGATTTATTTTAGTTTTTTTTGTTAGAGAAAGTATCCCTTCTCTTCCTTTAGTTTGTCAAAAAAAAAGTGGAAAAGAGTTTGGTTGCTGGAGTGGGGAGAAGATAGGAAGAACCCACTCAATTCTTCAGGACAGTTAAAGTTTCATAGCTTCATAGTTTTATGGTTGAAGGTAATAATAATAATCTTTATTTTTATATAGCGCTAACGTATTCCGCAGCGCTTTACAGTTTGCACACATTATCATCGCTGTCCCCTATGGGGCTCACAATCTAGACGTAAGTCCATCGAGTTCAATCTATAGCCGAACATGTTGATCCAGAGGAAGATAAAACTCCATGGAACAGACACTAATAGCTCCATATTAGGGGAAAAATTCCTTCCTGACTCCCTACGGCTATCAGACTAGTCCTCTGCATCAGCATCCCAACTCATAATCTAGTGACCATAGGAAGTAATATTATATTACGGTGATGCATCTCTCGTGTTGGTTCCAGAACAATCAGGGCTGTCACCATTGTTGCTGGGGGGAAAGCTTTCTGACCCAGACAGACCTTTGCACTCAACTGTATGGGGCGTGCCAGGGATAAAAGGGATGGTGCGCGGGAAAGCGAGAGACTTGGCGGAAAGAGCACGCAGCAGGAGTAGGTTAACTCACTCTCTGTGGGGCTACCCGATAGTTCAGGCCTGCACTGCAGCTCCTCAGCCCTTGCGCACACTGACTGTGAGGGATGTAAATTCATGTGCCCGCTCACCACTGCGACTGAGGGTCTGACCCGCTTCGTTCCGCTTACTGCTGTGAGTGTGGGGCCTAATTCTGACCAGGCAAATCATCGAGAACCGGGTAACTTCATCCCTGTCACCACCACTGGACTGAGACACCTTCCGGCGATGTCAGAGACTGCTCCACATCATGTACGTTGTCCCGGTAACCCAGGACCTCGCCTTGGAGAACCAGGATGCGCCGCTTCCATCAGGAGACAGTGCATCACCTTTACATGTGAACGGGGCAAATATAGACAAGTACAATAAACATGAGTAAAACAAGGCACAAACAAGTACAGGAGGAGAGAGGACCATGCCCGCGAGGGCTCACAGTCTACAAGCATTCTTGTTATTTTACAGTGGCATCTGACCTAACTCTTTAAGACAGGCATCATCTACTGACACAAGGTTCCCAGGTTCGGGAAGAACAGGTGATTGTTGGGTTTGCATAGTCATAATTGTTGGTATGGATGTGTGTAAATGGTCACGGATGTGAATTTCAATGAAAGGGTTTGTCTCATCTTATTTGAGAATTGCACTGCTTCCTGCCTCTTTACTGTACCTGCCCCCCAGTTGCAGGGGGCGATGCTCTCCTGAAGATTGACACTTTAGACCAGTTGCTTGGCTGTACTGCTGGTCGGAACTGGACTTTTTTCCATGCTGAATGTGCAGCGCCCCAGGGTCCTGGTCGTTGCAGTAATGTCATTCTTCCACCAGGGGGAGTGATGTTACGTCTGAAGGCAATAAAGAAGATCTCTTTACCAGGTATCACAAACCACACAATACACTTCACACTCCAGGCTGCCAGGGGGAGCCATGTTTCTATTTATTAGGGCACTCCTCACAATTAGGTAAAACTGGTGGTCTGGACAGGAAGTTATGCAGAAGCGAGCTGGGCTTCACCCAGGCAGCACCAGTCTGGCAGTCGCTGGCTGGGCTACACTCAGTAAGCTGCTATCTGAGCTCCATTCAGGTAGTGGGTCCCTGACCGGGGTGGGATCCTGTCAGAGGCCTAGACAGAAGGATACGGAGCTGCGCCTGCTTACCAATGTGGCAGCATCCAAGGACAGAGACATTGAAAGGAATTGCATTGCTGAGAGTGAGAAACGAAGTCATAGCAAAAGGAGAGGAAACCAGAAGGAGTTCTGCCCTGTAAAAGGCTGCCTCCTTTCTGAGGTGCAGAAGCCGGTAGCCGGAACACTGAGGGAGTCATCGTCTCCAAGCCTGGCTCCAGAGACCGGCAGGACAGCCAATTCCATATAAGTTGCCCGACCCTTTACCCAGGAGGCACGGTGGCAACTGTGGGGGCCGGGGCATGATAATGTCCCTGTAAAAAGCCTCAGGCCATCAGTCATACGGGTTTGTCCTATCCTTACCATCAGGGGGACAGAGAGAAAGACATAACACTTAGAACACCAACATCAGTTGTGAGGACCTTACCGAGATGCACAGCAGGGAGGTACTACAACACTCAGGCGTTAGAGGAAGGCTACTGATTTCCACCTGGATAAGGGGACTCTGGATTTGTCTTCGGACCGGCCGGACTCTGCCTGCCCTGTGATCTGGTGCTCTGGACTGTGGATGCTGAACCTTCAGTAAAAAGGGAAAGAGACTGCAACCTTGTGTCCTCGTTCTTCACTGCGCCTCACACCATCCACCATCTACACTCTGGGAAACCCTGGGGATATACTTCACCTGCGGGAAGGTATACCATCTAGCTGCCATAACATCACCCTAGCAGACCCCTAAGCAGCGTCGGTCACCCTGACGGAATACCACAGGTGGCGTCACGAACATTCCCCCTTTAAAGACCCTTTCCCCCTATTTACAATGGACATCCCAAGGGCCACGGACCGGGTCAGCCACCGTGACATCCCCTTTGAGAACTCCACTGCCCTACTGGGGGCGCTCCACATGTTCCCAGTGATCTGGTCAGCTTTCAAGCTCTGAATCATAGCGCCAGCAATTGATATGTGTTCCTTGCCAAGGTGACTGAGGAACGCAGAGGTGCTTTAATAAAAGGTAAATTGCAAAGTAGCTTGTTTTTACAAGCACTTCTCAATTTTACTCATTAATGAAGATGTGACAACCCCTTCAAAGAAACGATCACAGAGCTACAAGCAGAACTTCAGTGACTTTTTTCTATTTTCATTTTTACCTAGTCCTCCAAAATATAGAGCTTAGCTATTATTACCTTATTTAAGAAAAAAGAAAACTGAATTGGAGTATGACATGAAAACATGCATGATGTTAAAGCATGTTCAGACTGGCCATGGAAACAAACAAAACCAAACAAAAGACAATGTGTACATATACCCTAATGAAAATAAATAAGTAAAAAAGTAAGTGCATTAACTAATTAACATAGGGTACTTAGTAAACACTGTTTTTGATTTAAAAAAAGCATAAAGCTGTCACACTGCGACAAGGTGTACCCAATTGGGACAGTAACTACACTCTCTAATGTTAAAACCTACCTAGCGTGAATAGTTACAGAAAGTCACCGGTGACTTGAGAAAGCTGTGGCGAAACACGCGTCTGGCTTAAGTGGGGCATTCCAGTTCACCCTCACATGGGTAAGTGGCAATCTGCAGGTAGAGTTGCTGAGCCTAAGTTTCCTTTACCTGAAAGGTTTGCTGGGGAATGCAGTAAATTTGTTACTTTTCGTGAAACTTGCAAACTTTATTTTCGTATGCGCCTGATCTCCTCAGGTAATGAGGCTCAGCGTGTGGGCCTGGTGTTGTCATTACTCAACGGGGACCCCCAAGCATGGGCGTTTTCGTTACCATCTGATTCAGCTGCATTTAACTCAGTAGAAAGTTATTTTCTGCTCTTGGACTCATTTATGATGATCCTGACAGAATGGCTCTAGAAGAATCTAAAATTCGCACTATCCGCCAGGGGGAGCGTATGGCGGAGGATTACTGTTCTGAATTTCGCCGCTGGGCGGTTGACACACAATGGAATGATCTCGCGCTGCGGAGTCAGTTTATTCATGGGGTTTCAGGAAGGGTTAAAAAAGCCCTTCTGATGTACGAGACTCCTGCTTCTCTAGAGTCCACTATGAGTCTTGTTGTCCGCATTGATCGCCGTTTGCGTCAGGGGGAGCAAGAGACGCCGCCGATGGGAGAGGGCGTAGGTACACGTGAGGTTGCTGCAGGTGAGCCCACTGAGCCTATGCAAATCGCAGGGGTGTCACATGTTAAACATCGAGCCCCTCTATTCAGGAAGCAGGGAGCCTGTTTTTCCTGTGGTAAAACTGGTCATTATGTAAATACTTGTCCTCTGCTATGTAAGAAAAGTGCAACGGCGGAAAACTACTAAGCTCAGAGGGTGTGGAGGAGGCCAGTCTGAGCTTATGCATATCCTCCATGGTAGTTTCTCAATACATGCTCCCTGCCAAAGTTATGATCACTGGCAGAGAGCTGCCAATCACTGTTTTTGTGGATAGTCGTTCTGCCACTAATCTCATTGATGAGGAGTTTGCGCGCACGGCCGGTTTCAGGATCGAAAAACTGCCTCATCCTATCCGGGTGGTTACCATCAATGCTGCTCCTCTCCCACAGGGGGAGATTACTGAGTTTGTGGCTGAGGTGAAACTCCAAGTTGGGGTTCTACATTTTGAGCAGGTTACATGTAGGGTACTCAGAAATCTTCCTGCACAAATGGTTTTGGGGTTTCCATGGTTATCTATGCACAACCCGGTGATTGACTGGAAAACTCAGGACATAATTCAGTGGAGCGAATTCTGCCAGGAGAATTGCCTGGCCACATGTGTGTCTGCTGTGACTCCTAGCATTCCTGAGTCACTGCTGGATTTCGCGGATGTGTTTTCAGAGAAGGGTTGCTCTGAATTGCCACCACATCGCCCCTATGACTGTACTATCAGGTTTAAACCAGGGGCCAAATTGCCGAAAGCAAGGATGTTTAATATCTCTGGTCCTGAGAGGCAAGCGTTAAAGGACTACATTGCTGAAAGTTTGAGCAAAGGGCACATTAGGCCTTCATCCTCGCCGGTGGCAGCGTGGTTCTTCGTTAAGAAGAAAGATGGCGGACTACGCCCGTGTCTGGGTTTCAGGGAGTTAAACCAGATTACGGTTCGTGATCCATACCCTATGCCACTGATACCTGATTTGTTCAACCAGGTGGCAGGTGCTAAGTGGTTTACCAAGCTTGACCTCAGGGGGGCGTACAACCTCATAAGAGTCCGTCAAGGTGATGAGTGGAAGACGGCTTTTAATACTCCAGAGGGTCATTTTGAAAATTTGGTGATGCCATTTGGGTTGACAAACGCGCCTGCAGTATTTTAACATTTCATAAATGATGTGTTCTCGCATGTTTTGGGGAAATTCGTTATTGTGTACCTTATCATATATTCTTGCGACCGTGATACTCATTTAGAGCATGTCAGGCAGGTGTTACAGCTTCTCAGAGAGAATAAGGTTTGTGCAAAACTTGAGAAATGTGTATTTTCGGTTCAGGAATTGCCTTTCTTGGGTTATATTGTGTCCGCTACTGGGTTTAAAATGGACACCGCTAAGGTGCAAGTGGTGCTGCGTTGGGAACAGCCTGATAATCTAAAAGCGCTTCAGCGGTTCCTTGGGTTTTCTAACTGCTATAGGAAGTTTATCAAAGATTTTTCTTCCATTGCTAAACCACTTACTGACATGACGAAAAAGGGTACCAATTTCTCCATCTGGCCTGAGGCTGCTGTGCGCGCATTTGAATTTCTTAAAAACAGTTTTGCTTCGGCCCCCATTCTGGTGCAGCCGGACCTATCGAAACCATTTACCATGGAAGTCAATGCGTCTGAAGTTGGTGTGGGGGCGGTGCTGTCACAAGGCTCATCCTTGAGCGAGTTGCGTCCTTGCGCCTATTTCTCCAAGAAACTGTCGCCCGCCGAACGTAACTACGATATCGGCAATAGGGAGTTGTTGGCTATCAAGTTGGCCTTTGAGGAATGGCGACACTTTTTGGAGTGGTCGGTTCACCAGGTTACTGTTATTACCGACCATAAGAATTTGCTTTATTTGGAGTCTGCCAAGCGTCTGTTCTCCAGGCAGGCTCGCTGGGCATTGTTTTTCTCGCGGTTCAACTTTTTTGTTACTTAACGACCTGGGTCTAAGAACACTAAAGCGGATGCTTTGTCCAGGTGTTTTCTGGGGGGAGAACCTCGGGAAGAACCCATACCCATCCTCCAAAAGGGTGTAGTGGTCTCGGCTCTCACAACCGAGGTTGAGGCTGAGATTGCCGAGGCTCAGGAGGAGGTAAAACCTGAGCTTCCCATTAACAAATCATTTGTACCACTCCATCTTCGCCTAAAGGTATTGGCGGAGCATCATGATGCTGTCTTGGCTGGCCACCCAGAGGTTAGGGGTACTTTGGAGTTGGTGTCACGTTGGTTTTGGTGGCCCAAAATCCGACAGGACGTGGTCTCGTACGTGTCAGCATGCACCACGTGTGCTAGGGCTAAGATGCCCCGCACCCATCCTGCTGGCACACTACTTCCTCTCGAGGTACCCAGTAGGCCGTGGACGGAGATCTCCAGGGATTTTATCACAGACTTGCCCTCCTCAGCTGGGAACACGGTCATCTTGGTGATTGTTGATCGGTTCTCAAAGATGTCGCACTTTGTGTCCTTGTCTTCGTTGCCTAACGCTAAGACTCTGGCTCAGGTATTTGTGCAGGAGGTGGTCAGACTTCATGGGGTCCCGTCTGACATCATGTCTGATAGGGGTTCTCAGTTTGTGGCAAAATTTTGGAAAGCATTTTGCTCACCGCTGGGGATCAAGTTGTCACATTCATCCTCAGTCAAATGGCCAGACCGAGTGGATGAACCAAAATTTGGAGCAGTAATTATGCTGCTTTGTGTCTGACAACCAGGAAGAGTGGTCGACGTTCCTTCCTTTGGCTGAGTTTGCCATAAATAATCACCGCCAGGAATCTTCTGGGGAGTCTCAGTTTTTTTGTGTTTACTGGCACCATCCTCAATTTTGTACTTTGAGTCAGGGGGGCTCTTCCGGCATCTGGAGGAGAGTGAAACAGCGCCTGTTGAGCGTGGGGGCAAGGTACAAACGTGTGGCTGACAGTAGACGTGTGCCAGGTCCGGACCTGAGTGTGGGTGACTGGGTGTGGTTGTCCACAAAAAATATAAGACTCAAAATACCATCCCTTAAATTGGGTCCAAGGTTTATTGGTCCGTTCAGGGTCACTGCCATCATTAACCCGGTAGCCTACCGTTTGGAGCTCCCTATGGTATATAAGATTAACAATGTGTTCCACAGGTCTTTATTAAAAAAGGTGGTGGGTTCCGTGGATGTGGCGCCGATGCCACCTCTAGTTTTGGTGGATGGCAATTTAGAGTTTGAAGTTTCCAAGGTGGTCGACTCTCGATTAGTGCGCCGCACTTTACAATACCTGGTGCACTGGCGGGGTTATGGGCCTGAGGAGAGGTCTTGGGTACCAGCCTCGGACATTCATGTGGACCGGCTGGTCTGTATGTTTCACCGTCGCCATCCAGACAAGCCGGTCCTATAAGTCGTGAGGGCCCTGGGGTCCCTCGTAGAAGGCGGTGTACTGTCATGTCGGACGCTATTCACACTAGGGCGTCCGACAGACAGCGGAAATTCTGCATTTGTCCACTATGCGCTCAGTGGCGCCGGCTAGATTTTATCTAGGTTGTCCGGGATTAATCTAGCTGGTACTCAGATTGGAGGCTGGGTCACGCCCACAGCCTTTAAATAGTTCTTCTGAACTTTGGGAATCGCCAATTATAGCTTGTGTCTTGTATTGTACCTGATGATCTCGGTTCGGAGTGGTGGTCTTGGAGTGCAAATATCATATCTGGTGGTGTATGATCCTTTGTCATATTTCTCCTTCCTATTTGTGTTTTGTTTTGCCCTGTGCACATTATAGTGTTTTCCTGAGTGTGTTTGCGGCGTGGTGCGTTTTTGGTTTTCCCTGTCTGTGCTTTCTGTAGGGGTTGGTGTGAGGAATTATCACTGGGTGGAGGTTTCAGATTAGTACTGAAATAGGAGTTAGGGTCAGGCCTGGCGGCCCAGACAAGCACACCATCAGCGTAATCTCTGGGAGAGGGACAGACAGGGTTTCCCTAGTCTGAGGGATATCGCAGGGGCCTGGTGTTGTGAATTCTGCTCTTGGGCTCCCTCCGGTGGTTATGAGTGGTAGTGCTGCGGTAGTTGGATCGCAGCATTTATCAGGTGTTTCTATTTTTTGCAATTTGGGCTGGGCTATTTAGTCCTGCTTTATCCTTTAGTCAGTGCCAGTTGTCCATTGTTTTTTGGAGGACTCACATCCATACCTGGTTTCTTCTGTTCTGCTGTTCATTTCAACAAAGATAAGTTCTGGCTTTGTTTTTGCTGTCCACCTGCTGTGGACCTTATAGTTCTGTGCATTTTCATGTTTTGTCTATTCCAGCTTTGTCTGTGAAGGATTTTTTGCAGCCAAGCTGTGTCTCTGGAGATGCAGATATACCCTCCATGTCTGTAGTCAGATGTGGTGTTTTGTATTTTCTGTGGTGGATATTCTCTAGTGTTTTAATACTGACCGCATAGTACTCTGTCCTATTCTTTCTTTTTAGTATGGCCTCCTATGCTAAATCCTGATTTCATGTCTGCGTATGTTATTTCCCTCTCCTCTCACAGTCAATATTTGTGGGGGGCTGTCAATCCTTTGGGGATTTTCTCTGAGGCAAGATAGGTTTCCTGTTTCTGTCTTTAGGGGAAGTTAGTTCTTAGGCTGTGTCGAGGGGTCTAGGGAGTGTTAGGTACCCCCCATGGCTACTTCTAGTTGCGCTGCTAAGTTCAGGGTTTGCGGTCAGTACAGGTACCACCTTCTCCAGAGTACGTCTCATGCTGCTCCTAGGCCACCAGATCATAACAGTTTAACTGGCCAACAATGAGTTAACTGCATCTCAGTAGGAGGGAGGAAAGGTTTTGAGCCATTTTTTTTTCCTTAGCCTGTTTTGTCTTTTCCTCCCTCTTAATCTCTGGGTGGCTACGGAACCTAGTTATAACATGAATGTTCAGGAGTTAGTTTCTCGTGTGGATCAGCTTGCTGCTAGGGTACAGGGTATTTCAGATTATATTGTTCAGACTCCTGCCTTAGAACCTAAGATTCCCACTCCTGATTTATTCTTTGGTGACAGATCCAAATTTTTGAGTTTCAAAAATAACTGTAAACTGTTTTTGCATTGAGACCCCGGTCTTCTGGTGATCCTATTCAGCAGGTTAAAATCATCATATCCCTGCTGCGTGGTGACCCACAGGATTGGGCATTTTCCCTGGAAACTGGCAATCCTGCTTTGCTTAATGTCGATTCTTTCTTTCAAGTATTGGGGTTATTGTATGATGAGCCTAATTCTGTGGATCAAGCTGAGAAGATCTTGTTGGCCCTGTGTCAGGGTCAAGAAGCGGCAGAATCGTATTGCCAGAAATTTAGAAAATGGTCTGTACTGACTAAGTGGAATGAGGATGCCTTGGCGGCAATTTTCAGAAAGGGTCTTTCTGAATCCGTTAAAGATGTTATGGTGGGGTTCCCCACGCCTGCTGGTCTGAGTGATTCTATGTCTCTGGCCATTCAGATTGATCGGCGCTTGCGCGAGCGCAGAGTTGTGCACACTGTGGCGTTGTCCTCTGAGCGGAGCCCTGAGCCTATGCAGTGTGATAGGATTTTGTCTAGAGCTGAATGTCAAAGATTCAGGCGTCAGAATAGGTTGTGTTTTTACTGTGGCGATTCTGCTCATGTTATTTCTGATTGCCCTAAGCATACAAAGAGAATCGCTAGTTCTGTTACCATCAGTACTGTACAACCTAAATTTCTGTTATCTGTGACCTTGATCTGCTCATTATCATCATTTTCTGTCATGGCATTTGTGGATTCAGGCGCCGCTCTGAACTTAATGGACTTAGAATTTGCCAGACGTTGTGGTTTCCCCTTGCAGCCTTTGCAGAACCTTATTCCTTTAAGGGGCATTGATGCTACACCGTTGGCTATAAATAAATCTCAGTTTTGGACACAGCCGACCATGCGCATGGCGCCAGCCCATCAGGAAGATTGTTGTTTTCTGGTGTTGCATAATTTGCATGATGATATTGTGCTAGGTTTTCCATGGTTACAGCTACATAATCCGGTGTTAGATTGGAGATCTATGTCTGTGACTAGTTGGGGTTGTCAGGGGGTTCATGGTCACGTTCCTTTGATGTCAATTTCCTCTTCCCCCTCTTCTGAAATTCCTGAGTTTTTGTCAGATTTCCAGGATGTATTCGATGATCCCAAATCCAGTTCACTTCCACCGCATAGGGACTGTGATTGTGCTATTGACTTGATTCCAGGTTGTAAGTTCCCTAAGGGCCGACTTTTCAACCTGTCTGTGCCAGAACATGCCGCCATGCGGAGTTATATTAAAGGAGTCTTTGGAGAAGGGGCATATTCGGCCATCTTCTTCACCATTGGGAGCAGGTTTTTTTTTTGTTGCCAAGAAGGATGGCTCCTTGAGACCCTGTATTGATTATCGCCTCTTGAATAAGATCACGGTCAAATTTCAATACCCTTTGCCTTTGCTTACTGATTTGTTTGCTAGGATTAAGGGGGCTAGCTGGTTTACTAAGATTGACCTGCGAGGGGCATATAATCTTATTCGTATTAAGCAGGGTGACGAATGGAAAACTGCATTTAATACGCCCGAAGGCCATTTTGAATACCTTGTGATGCCATTCGGACTCTCTAATTCTCCATCTGTGTTCCAATCCTTCATGCATGATAATTTTCGGAGTTATCTTGATAAATTCATGGTTGTATATTTGGATGATATTTTGATTTTTTCCGATGATTGGGAGTCTCATGTGAAACTGGTCAGGATGGTATTTCAGATCCTCCGTAATAATGCTTTATTTGTGAAGGGGTCGAAGTGCCTCTTTGGAGTGCAGAAGGTTTCTTTTTTGGGCTTCATTTTTTCTCCCTCATCTATAGAAATGGATCCGGTTAAGGTTCAGGCCATTCATGATTGCATTCAGCCCACATCTGTGAAGAGCATTCAGAAATTCTTGGGCTTTGCTAATTTTTATCGTCGTTTCATTGCCAACTTCTCCAGTGTGGTTAAACCTCTGACCGATTTGACGAACAAAGGCGCTGATGTGACGAATTGGTCCTCCGCGGCTGTTTCTGCCTTTCAGGAGCTTAAACACCGATTTACTTCTGCCCCTGTGTTGCGTCAGCCGGATGTTTCTCTTCCATTTCAGGTTGAGGTTGACGCGTCTGAGATTGGGGCAGGGGCCGTTTTGTCTCAGAGGAATTCTGATGGTTCCTTGATGAAACCGTGTGCCTTCTTTTCTCGGAAGTTTTCACCTGCGGAACGCAATTATGATGTCGGCAATCGGGAATTGTTGGCTATGAAGTGGGCATTTGAGGAGTGGCGACATTGGCTTGAGGGGGCCAAGCACCGTATTGTGGTCCTGACCGATCATAAGAATGTGATTTACCTCGAGTCTGCCAAACGGCTGAATCCTAGACACTCTCGATGGTCCCTGTATTTCTCCCGTTTTGATTTTGTGGTCTTGTACATTCCTGGTACTAAGAATGTTAAGGCGGATGCCCTCTCTAGGAGTTTTTTTCCTGATTCCCCTGGGGTTCTTGAGCAGGTTGGCATTCTGAAGGAAGGGGTGATTCTTTCTGCCATCTCCCCTGATTTACGACGGGTTCTTCAGGAATTTCAGGCTAATAAACCTGACCGCTGTCCAGTGGGGAAACTGTTTGTTCTGGATAGATGGATTAGTAAAGTGATTTCTGAGGTTCATTGTTCTGTTTTGGCTGGCCATCCTGGGATTTTTGGTATCAGAGATTTGGTTGGTAGGTCCTTTTGGTGGCCTTTTTTGTCGCAGGATGTGCGTTCTTTTGTGCAGTCCTGTGGGATTTGCGCGCGGGCTAAGCCTTGCTGTTCCCGCGCTAGTGGGTTGCTTCTGCCTTTGCCGGTCCCTGAGAGACCTTGGACGCATATTTCTATGGATTTTATTTCAGATCTTCCGATTTCCCAGAGGATGTCGGTTATCTGGGTGGTTTGTGACCGGTTTTCTAAGATGGTTCATTTGGTACCTTTGCCTAAATTGCCTTCCTCTTCTGATTTGGTTCCGTTGTTTTTTCAGCATGTGGTTCGTTTGCATGGCATTCCAGAGAATATTGTGTCCGATAGAGGTTCCCAGTTTGTTTCTAGGTTTTGGCGGTCCTTTTGTGCTAGGCTGGGCATTGATTTGTCTTTTTCTTCCGCATTTCATCCTCAGACAAATGGCCAGACCGAGCGAACTAATCAGACTTTGGAAACTTATTTGAGATGCTTTGTGTCTGCTGATCAGGATGATTGGGTGGCTTTCTTGCCATTGGCCGATATTGCCCTTAATAATCGGGCTAGTTCTGCTACCTTGGTTAAGCCTTTTTTTTTGTAATTTTGGTTTTCATCCTCGTTTTTCTTCAGGGCAGGTTGAGCCTTCTGATTGTCCTGGTGTGGATTCTGTGGTTGACAGGCTGCATCAGATTTGGGCTCATGTGGTGGACAATTTGGTATTGTCTCAGGAGGAGGCTCAGCGTTTTGCTAACTGTCGTCGGTGTGTTGGTTCCCGACTTCGGGTTGGGGATTTAGTCTGGTTGTCTTCCCGTCATGTTCCTATGAAGGTTTCTTCCCCTAAGTTCAAGCCTCGGTTTATTGGTCCTTATAGGATTTCTGAGATTATCAATCCAGTGTCTTTTCGTTTGGCCCCTCCAGCCTCTTTTTCCATCCATAATGTTTTCCATAGATCTTTGTTGCGGAAGTATGTGGTGCCCGTTGTTCCCTCTGTTGATCCTCCGGCCCCGGTGTTGATTGATGGGGAGTTGGAGTATGTGGTTGAGAAGATTTTGGATTCTCGTTTTTCAAGGCGGAAGCTTCAGTATCTGGTCAAATGGAAGGGTTATGGCCAGGAGGATAATTCTTGGGTTGTTGCCTTTGATGTTCATGCTGACGATTTGGTTCGTGCCTTTCATTTGGCTCGTCCTGATCGGCCTGGGGGCTCTGGTGAGGGTTCGGTGACCCCTCCTCAAGGGGGAGGTACTGTTGTGAATTCTACTCTTTGGCTCCCTCCGGTGGTTATGAGTGGTAGTGCTGCGGTAGTTGGATCGCAGCATTTATCAGGTGTTTCTATTTTTTGCAATTTGGGCTGGGCTATTTAGTCCTGCTTTATCCTTTAGTCAGTGCCAGTTGTCCATTGTTTTTTGGAGGATTCACATCCATACCTGGTTTCTTCTGTTCTGCTGTTCATTTCAACAAAGATAAGTTCTGGCTTTGTTTTTGCTGTCCACCTGCTGTGGACCTTATAGTTCTGTGCATTTTCATGTTTTGTCTAGTCCAGCTTTGTCTGTGAAGGATTTTTTGCAGCCAAGCTGTGTCTCTAGAGATGCAGATATACCCTCCATGTCTTTAGTCAGATGTGGTGTTTTGTATTTTCTGTGGTGGATATTTTCTAGTGTTTTAATACTGACCGCATAGTACTCTGTCCTATTCTTTCTTTTTAGTTAGTATGACCTCCTATGCTAAATCCTGATTTCATGTCTGCGTATGTTATTTCCCTCTCCTCTCACAGTCAATATTTGTGGGGGGCTGTCTATCCTTTGGGGATTTTCTCTGAGGCAAGATAGGTTTCCTGTTTCTGTCTTTAGGGGAAGTTAGTTCTTAGGCTGTGTCGAGGGGTCTAGGGAGTGTTAGGTACCCCCCACGGCTACTTCTAGTTGCGCTGCTAAGTTCAGGGTTTGCGGTCAGTACAGGTACCACCTTCTCCAGAGTACGTCTCATGCTGCTCCTAGGCCACCATATCATAACAGCCCGGGTTATTAGCTTTGCCTACCTAGGCGCCCCGTGAAAAATAGACACTTGATCTGTCCTTGGCACTTTATGCTCATGCACAAGCACTTTTTCTGCAGCCATCATCCAGGTATATTTAGTTAGTGGAGATTGTACGTTATTCATCCACACTGGGTGTTTCACTACCCTGTCTATATTTAGGGTCTGCTCCTCTTTTGTTTTGGTTTGTTCCTCCTTGCTGCCTGTCTGTCTTTTTGTAATATATGTACATGATTTTTTCCTGATAATGTATAGATAAAATTTGTATGCTTTTATCTTCCCTTGTGGTTTATGGTTACTCCGGTTTTCTTTGTTCTTGTTCTATTAGGAGAACTCCACACCTGCACTCTTTAGTTGATTATGTGGGAACCACACTGCATGTGAGTTAGTTCCTGGCCTTATTAGACTAATGATGTGGGTTTTGAATATTCAATTCATACTAGTATACAGGAAGAAAAAGATTTTTCCACCACCAGTAGAAAAATAGTAACAAAGCAGTGACATGACAAGAATCTGCATAACTAATCATATGCCAAATAGTTGCAAGTCATATTTATGTATGAGATAGCCAAGATGATTGTCTATAAAATGATGGTAGTCTCACGTTCAAGGCAGTAGTGGATGATGAGATATGTAGCCTAAAAATCAAAAGTAAGTTCAAAACATTGTTACCCTTTTGCTTGTGGCTGTATATCGTAAAAGTGAATTCCGACCCATACCTAGTTCCCAGAGTGATTCAAGAAGTCAGAATAGGAGTCATATGAGTGAGAAGATGACCAGACAAGCACTGGAAACATGAGAAGGCAGCGATTTGTGAGTATAATAACACACTTCACTGTTTAGATAATGAAAAGATGACTGGGAGAGCATCTTAACTTGAAGATGGTCTCTCCCTAAGGTGGCTAGCATATATGTACCCTCCTTAAAACATTTTTTGAAGAACTTATCTTTTCATGTACTATTGATTTATGAAAAAATAACAGATAAATACCGTATATACAATGACTGTTACTCCTTAAAAGCAGCTAATAGTAGGCTAAACTGCAGGGAAGTAAGAACACTGTATATTTATAAAAGTGCTGATCGCAATAGAAATGATATAAATTCAAGGGACGAGGTGGAAAAAGGTTTTTACTGTACTGCATCTTTTATGGTTGAATAAAAGACTTTTCTTTTTCACAGATGGTACTGTAGGGAGGAGAGCCAGGCTAACGGTCCCTCTTGCGTGGCTGGGCTGGAACTGACAGGGCAGTCACCATTATTCCGGGGGGAAGAGATTTCTGACTGGAGAAGTTCAGGACACCTGACTGATGGGGGTGGGTCCGACTTAAATAGCATTGTGCACGGGAAGATGGGGCTTTTGGTGGGGAACCAGAGTGTGAACGCAGAGACGGTTGAGTCCCTCTCGACAGACCCACCCAAACTATCTGTGCCATCATACCCAGTTAGCACCTCCATCCCGACTGATGACACACAGCTCTGAGAGACCTCTGCACCGTACCGTGACCTGTACAGTGTGCATAGCATCATTCCACTTAGCACTGCGGAGGCACAGCTCAGTCATATCTCTGCGGTGCCCACTGAGAACCGGCCTGCTTCTGAGGCTGTGACCGCTGGACTGTGTGCTTCTTCTGCAGCATTGTCTACTGAACTGTTTGCTACATCCGCTGTGACACGGACCTACACCTATACAATATCTCATGCCCATACCAGGAGACCACGTGCGAAAGGACCCAGAGGATTCATCACCGCGAGAAGACAGTGCATTGCTTTCCTGCGGAACTGGATTGAAGAAATCTCGTGGTGCCTGTGGCACCACCGAGGGATCTTCCACCCACCTTCCACTAAGACCAAAAACACATGGGCTACTTGCACAGTGAACAGGTCTGTAGAAACCTGTTCACACCACCAAAGAACTTGAAGACACAAAAGCGCACAGAGAGGTCAAAAAATACTCTGTTGTAAAAAATTCACAGTAAATAAGCAAGTGGTAGTCAAAAAATGAAAAAATACAGGGTATTTAGTTAATACGTTTTTTTGCAAAAAAAGTATGTTAAGCTGCTCCATCAATCGCCAAGGTATACCCATAATAGAGCAGTCCTGCCTAATGTACATAATCCCTATCTGATGTATTTAAAAACCTGATCATCTGTATAGTACCTGTTTGAACAGGGTTCAGAGAGAAAATATCCATGTAGAACATGCAAGATGGAATAGCTACATCTTGCATGTTCTACATGAATATTTTCTCTCTGAACCCTGTAATAGGGAATGGATTACCACTTACCCCAAACTCCACCTGGAGCAGAATTTTAGACATTAGGGGAAAAGTGTACCTGAGGGTCTGGGTAAACTCCTTGACCATTACCCAGACCTAGATGTTTCCCGACACCTTGGAGGACGGAAGGCAAGAGGGGCAGTCCTTTCTCCAGTGTCCTGGAGCCCCACAGTAGAAGCAAAGTTTATTTTCCTTGTGGCGTCTCCTCTCCTTTTCCTTAAAGGACACAGCTCCCACCTCCATGGGTTCTACAGACGATGAAGGATCAACCTTGATGGGATGCAAGGGGGTCTCCTGCTGCATCACCCCTCTAGCACAGACCATGCGGACGGCCTGTGTCATGGCCTCTTTGATAGTGTCCGGTGGAGGATGTAACACCTAAGCATCCTTAAGGTGTTCAGACAGACCTCGGCGAAACAATCCCCTGAGGGCCGAATCATTCCAAGACACCTCTGCGGCCCACCATCTAAATTCTGAACAGTACCACTCGGCCGAGTGCTTCCCCTGGGACAGATTCATAACCATATCCTCAGCCAGTCGCACATGATCAGGTTTATCATAGATTTGCCCAAGGTCCTCAAAGAGCCGATCCACAGACATTCTTTCCGGAGCCATGGGGGAAATCGAAAAAGCCCAAGTGTGCGGAGCCTCCCTTAATAAATATAGATATGACAACCCCCACCCTTTGACTCTCGTCCCCTGAAGAACAGGGTCACAAAGAAAACAATAACTTACACCCCTCTTTAAAGATTTAACTGGAGGTTCAGGGGAAAATAATGAAACATCAGTAACTCCCCCACCCTGAGCCCCAGAGAGAGGAGCATCCCGAACAGCATCAGCAACCGCCCTCTGAACCTGCTGATGGGACTGAGCCAGATTCCTCTGCTCCACAGACAATTTCTGCATCATCTGGGTTAAATTGGTGACCTGCTCTGAGAGAGCATGGAGAGGATCCATAAAAACACCAGAGAGAAAAAAAGCTCAACCCTAACACAAGGGGGAAAAAAAGTTTTTGGGGTCAGTGATAATGTAATGACAAATGGTGTGTGTTGTGACAGACACACAGATTGTGTCCATGGAATGAACGCTAGGGGGAGAGAATAGGGAGACAGCAGTAACTAATAGAAATGTTTTGGATCTGCACCACGTCACCTGTCACACTCACTTTGCTGAGGACTCTGCCCTAAGAACTCGGCCGATTTGCTGTAGATGGTTAAGGGACTTGTTTCGCTGCGGGTTATCAGTATATTGTTTTGGGTGTTATTGCTGTGGTACAAATACAATATTTGCACTAAAGAAACCCATCTCTGTCTGTTCATTGCCCCACGCTACCAGAATCCTCGAGTTCCTATAACAGTCTTACAGTAGTATACGGTTGGTTTATTATTTTTAATTTTTTGCAGGCGATCGAGTATGGTAAGTATGGTGAAATTAAGAATATTAGAATACTTTTTTCTGGCTGTGTATTTATTTTTTTAAACTCTTTCACTACTATAGGATTAATAATGGATAGGCATCTTATTGATGCCTCTCCATTATTAACCGGGCTTAATGTCACCTTAGAAGGTGACATTAACCCCTGTAGCATTTCCCTTACTTCGGGACTTGTGGGACACTCGCTTTGCACGGGAATAACGCATACAGGCACGATTTCTCACACAAATTAAGTCCGTTCCGGTTTATTAAAGCGTCATAAACCGCACCGTAAGCCAGGTTACACACAGTCTGTTACTTTAACATGTGTGGCTTTACAAAACATGCGGTAGTCATGTCTTTTCTCCCCATTACAGTTCACTACATGCATGCATCAATGGAATATATTAAACCCCGACAGTCTGTTCCAATGGCAGATACGTCTCTGCCATATATTACAGGTTTTTCCCATACCAGGGATTACCTCTCAGGAGCTTCGGCTCCACACACTGACTCCTGCCAGTGCTGGTTCACAGGGAAACTGCCTCACTGGGATCACTGTCCTTGTGACCAGGGTACCTCGGATAGTCCAGACCCACAGTAGGAACTGTAGCGTCCCCAACACAGAAACCATCTCAGGCTCTGTAGATTCAGCCTTTCCATGCGCTTCCAGGAAGTCCAATCACAGCCACTTCCAACACACAGGCCATCAGTCCATGATCTTACCAAGTGCTTACAGGACTCCAGTCCATCTGCAGACAATACAACACTCTGACCATTCCAGGACTCACACTCTTACCAGATGCTTGCAGGACTCCAGCCCATCCCAGGACAATCCAACACCCTCGAGCATTCAGTCCATAGCCTCAGCAGTGCTTCCAGGACTCCAGACCTCTTCAGGACAATCCAACACTGACTGTCCACTAGGTCCACGGTCTCAGGTGCTTCCAAGACTTCTCCAATGCCAGGAGACTCCAACACCGACCGTCCAGGACCTTGCACATGGAACAAGCAGATCCATACACAGGAACCATGTGACCCACACCCTGATCACATTATCTAGATGTAACCACTCCCCTGGGTGGGAGTGTGGGTGTGTGTGGCTAGTTTGACCCTCCCATATCTCATAACTAGCCCTGCCAGTCTCCCATTAGCATGTACACAATTACTTGTGGGACTACAGGTCCCAGCACACCAACTTAACTTCAGACTGACAGCGCAGAGTGTCTTCCTCTGCAATACACACACTGGCCATTTACACTCCTGCTGGACTTTGTCTCATCACATTTATGCCTCCAAGCGCATCTTGAAGCGTGCACACAGCGCCCCGTGGCTGTAATGTGGGTCACTGCACCACACCCCTTATTACCCCATATGTTACCGCTACAGGGGAGTGGGAAGAGAGGGGCTAAGTGCTGGAAATGGCACATCTTACAAATGACCCCATGTCATTTTTTTTGGGTCCCCCTATTTAATAGCCAGTAAAGGCTACGCAGACATCTGCGAGCTGATATTCATAGCCTGGAAAGGTGCAATGGTTATTACCCCCTTCCCAGGATACAAATATTGGCCCCCGGCCGTCGGCTTTCCCCCTCTGGCGCAGAAAATTGCGTGGGAGCCCATGCCATTTTTTTTCTGTGTCTTGTTTTAAAATTAAACGTTAAATTAAACGTTCATTAATAAACATTGGCCTTGCTATTATATAACCATGGATAATCTGTCTATAGATATATTTATAGATAGATAGATATATCTATAGATACATAGATATATCTATCCATATATCTATCTAACTATCCATATACAGTTAGGGCCAGAAATATTTGGACAGTGACACAAGTTTTGTTATTTTAGCTGTTTACAAAAACATGTTCAGAAATACAATTATATATATAATATGGGCTGAAAGTGCACACTCCCAGCTGCAATATGATAGTTTCCACATCCAAATCGGAGAAAGGGTTTACGAATCATAGCTCTGTAATGCATAGCGTCCTCTTTTTCAAGGGACCAAAAGTAATTGGACAATGGACTCTAAGGGCTGCAATTAACTCTGAAGGCATCTCCCTCGTTAACCTGTAATCAATGAAGTAGTTAAAAGGTCAGGGGTGGATTCCAGGTGTGTTGTTTTGCATTTGGAAGCTGTTGCTGTGAGCAGACAACATGCGGTCAAAGGAACTCTCAATTGAGGTGAAGCAGAACATCCTGAGGCTGAAAAAAAAGAAAAAATCCATCAGAGAGATAGCAGACATGCTTGGAGTAGCAAAATCAACAGTTGGGTACATTCTGAGAAAAAAGGAATTGACTGGTGAGCTTGGGAACTCAAAAAGGCCTGGGCGTCCACGGATGACAACAGTGGTGGATGATCGCCGCATACTTAATTTGGTGAAGAAGAACCCGTTCACAACATCAACTGAAGTCCAGAACACTCTCAGTGAAGTAGGTGTATCTGTCTCTAAGTCAACAGTAAAGAGAAGACTCCATTACAGTAAATACAAAGGGTTCACATCTAGATGCAAACCATTCATCAATACCAAAAATAGACAGGCCAGAGTTAAATTTGCAGAAAAACACCTCAAGAAGCCAGCTCAGTTCTGGAAAAGTATTCTATGGACAGATGAGACAAAGATCAACCTGTACCAGAATGATGGGAAGAAAAAAGTTTGGAGAAGAAAGGGAACGGCACATGATCCAAGGCACACCACATCCTCTGTAAAACATGGTGGAGGCAACGTGATGGCATGGGCATGCATGGCTTTCAATGGCACTGGGTCACTTGTGTTTATTGATGACATAAGAGCAGACAAGAGTAGCCGAATGAATTCTGAAGTGTACCGGGATATACTTTCAGCCCAGATTCAGCCAAATGCTGCAAAGTTGATTGGACGGCGCTTCATAGTACAGATGGACAATGACCCCAAGCATACAGCCAAAGCTACCCAGGAGTTCATGAGTGCCAAAAAGTGGAACATTCTGCAATGGCCAAGTCAATCTCCAGATCTAAACCCAATTGAGCATGCATTTCACTTGCTCAAATCCAGACTTAAGACGGAAAGACCCACAAACAAGCAAGACCTGAAGGCTGCGGCTGTAAAGGCCTGGCAAAGCATTAAGAAGGAGGAAACCCAGCGTTTGGTGATGTCCATGGGTTCCAGACTTAAGGCAGTGATTGCCTCCAAAGGATTTGCAACAAAATATTGAAAATAAAAATATTTTGTTTGGGTTATGTTTATTTGTCCAATTACTTTTGACCTCCTAAAATGTGGAGTGTTTGTAAAGAAATGTGTACAATTCCTACATTTTCTATCAGATATTTTTGTTCAACCCTTCAAATTAAACGTTACAATCTGCACTTGAATTCTGTTGTAGAGGTTTCATTTCAAATCCAATGTGGTGGCATGCAGAGCCCAACTCGCGAAAATTGTGTCACTGTCCAAATATTTCTGGCCCTAACTGTATCAATCTACATCTATGCATAGATATATCTATCCAGATATATGTATAGATAGATATATGAATAGATAGATCTATGCATCTATAGATCTATCTATATGTACAGTTAAAATTAATTTTAAACAAAACAATTCAGATGCAGTTGAAGATCAGACTTTCAGCTTTCATTTAAAGGTATCCACATTAACATTAGATGAAGGGTTTAGGAGTTTCAGCTCCCTAACATGTGCCACAGGGACCAAAAGTAATTGGACAGATTCAATAATTTTAAATAAAATGTTCATTTTTAGTACTTGGTTGAAAACCCTTTGTTGGCAATGACTGCCTGAAGTCTTGAACTCATGGACATCACCAGACGCTGTGTTTCCTCCTTTTTGATGCTCTGCCAGGCCTTCACTGCGGTGGTTTTCAGTTGCTGTTTGTTTGTGGGCCTTTCTGTCCGAAGTTTAGTCTTTAACAAGTGTAATACATGCTCAATTGGGTTGAGATCAGGTGACTGACTTGGCCATTCAAGAATATTCCACTTCTTTGCTTTAATAAACTCCTGGGTTGCTTTGGCTTTATGTTTTGGGTCATTGTCCATCTGTAGTATGAAAAGACGACCAATCAGTTTGGCTGTATTTGGCTGGATCTGAGCACACAGTATGGCTCTGAATACGTCAGAATTAATTCGGGTGCTTTTGTCCTGTGTCATATCATCAATAAACACTAGTGACCCAGTGCCACTGGCATCCATGCATGCCCAAGCCATCACACTGCCTCTGCCGAGTTTTACAGATGATGTGGTATGCTTTGGATCATGAGCTGTACCACGCCTTCGCCAAACTTTTCTCTTTCCATCATTCTGGTAGAGGTTGATCTTGGTTTCATCTGTCCAAAGAATGTTCTTCCAGAACTGTGCTGGATTTTTTAGATGTTTTTTAGCAAAGTCCCGTCTAGCCTTTTTATTCTTGATGCTTATGAGTGGCTTGCACCGTGCAGTGAACCCTCTGTATTTACTTTCATGCAGTCTTCTCTTTATGGTAGATTTGAATATTGATACGCCTACCTCCTGGGGAGTGTTGTTCACTTGGTTGGCTGTTGTGAAGGGGTTTCTCTTCACCATGGAGATTATTCTGCGATCATCCACCACTGTTGTCTCCCGTGGGCGCCCAGGTCTTTTTGCATTGATGAGTTCACCAGTGCTTTCTTTCTTTCTCAGGATGTACCAAATTGTAGATTTTGCCACTCCTAATATTGTAGCAGTTTCTCAGATGGTTTTTTTTCTGTTTTTGCAGCTTAAGGATGGCTTGTTTCACCTGCATGGAGAGCTCCTTTGACCGCATGTTTACTTCACGGCAAAACCTTCCAAATGCAAGCACCACACCTCAAATCAACTCCAGGCCTTTTATCTGCTTAATTGAGAATGACATAACGAAGGGATTGCCCACACCTGTCCATGAAATAGCCTTGGAGTCAATTGGCCAATTAATTTTGGTCCCTTTAAAAACAGGGTGGCACATGTTAAGGAGCTGAAGCTCCTAAACCCTTCATCCAATTTTAATGTGGATACCCTCAAATGAAAGCTGAAAGTCTGAACTTCGACTGTATCTGAATTGTTTTGTTTAAAATTCCTTGTGGTAATGTCTATAACCAAAATTAGAAAAACGTTGTCTCTGTCCAAATATATATGGACCTAACTGTAGATCTATCTATATATCCATCTCATTCCTTCTATCTATCTATCTATCTATCTATCTATCTATCTATCTATCTATCTATCTATCTATCTATCTATCTATCTATCTAGATGATAGAATAGATAGATGATAGATAGAATATATAGATAGATAGATAGATGATAGATCTATAGATAGATAATATCTATCGATCTATGTATGTATGTATCTATCTATCTATCTATCTATCTGTCTGTCTGTCTGTCTGTCTGTCTGTCTTTCTATCTGTGTGAATGGAGTGTGGGTTGGACAAAAGTAAAAGAGGAGGTTGGACAGTAATGACATCACAAATCTTTTTTTTGGTTCAATAACACATCTTTATTTAGCTTTCAAAAATGCATTAAAAACGCATTAAAACCGCATAAAAAAACGCATCAAAACCGTACAAAAAAACATAAAAAGGCATAAAAAATGCATCAAAAATGCAGCTGCGTTTTCTGCCAGGAGATGCAGATTTTGTGCAGAAAATTCAGCACCCAGACCTGCAACGTGTGCCATAGCCTTAATCCTTTCCTCCTGCTGTCCTCACATTACATTGCAAAAACCTGACATATTTCCTTTAAGGCCGGTTTCACACGTCAGTGGCTCCAGTATGTGAGGTGACAGTTTCCTCACGTACCGGAGACACTGACTCACGTAGACACATTAAAATCAATGTGTCTCTGCACATGTCAGCGTGTTTTCACAGACAGTGTGTCCGTTTGGAAAACACGGAGACATGTCAGTGTTCGTGGGAGCGCATGGATCACACGGACCCATTAAAGTCAATGGGTGCGTGTAAAACACGTACCGCACACGGATGTTGTCCGTGTGCAGTCCGTGTGCCGTGCAGGAGACAGCGCTACTGTAAGCGCTGTCCCCCCCCGCGTGTCCTGTATGAGCGGTCACGTGGTGCCGCACATTACAGTGATGAATATGCGGCGTGAACAATACATCCTTCGCCTTAAAAACAGCATCAATGCTTCTAGGGTCAATTGCACACAGTTTTTGACAGGACTAGGCTGGGAGGTTCGTCAAAACATCTTGGAGTACTATCTTCAGATCTTCTGTGGATGTCTTTTCATGTAAACCCAGACAGACTCAATGACATTGAAAACAGGACTCTGTGCGGGTCTTATCATCACTTCAGAACTCTTTCTTCTTTTTTATGCTGAAGATATTGTAGTTCTTAATGATATTGGCCGTATGTTTGGGGTCTTTGTCCTGCTGCAGAATACGTTTTGATCCAGTCAGATGCTCCCGGTTGTAACAGAAAAATAATTGTGAACAGTACACGTTGTATTTTGTACACGCATGCACACAGAGGCCAGTCATTCAAATGGAGTGGATGGGAAGAAGCAGCTGGGGACCCACCTGTCTGACTAGTCACTCATGTGGTTCGGTCAAAAGCGACTTTTGAAATATGTTTTTCTATGAATATCTTTAGCATTTCGGTGACAAATATACCTATTTTAAATCAGGCAGTCAGTGTCTAATACATGGATCAGGCAGATATCATATCAGGGTCCCTTTCAGTTTAAGTGTACATCAGTTCTGGAGTAAAAACGTCTAATGTGCGTGAATCGGAGGCATTAAATGGTTGTTTGTAAAAAAAAAAAATGAAAATGGACAACTTCCTTAATTTTTTCCTGACTTTCCACATACATACACATCGGAAGCCAAACGGTGTTGTATGTATTTCGCATGATGTTGATAAATTATCATGGTCATCTAAACGTTCGCTAAGTTTGTACTTTAATATTGTTTGTATAATATTCTACTGTAAGACAAAACAAAAAATATTGAAACAGCTTAAACTTTTTTTCAAAAAATATATATAAGCCCCTTGGACAGCATTGGTACAGAGAAGGTGAAGCTGCTTGCAGATCAGATTCCATTTTCAACATGACAGGTCCCCTTTAAATGTAGATCGTGCTCTTTTTCCCATTCATTACATAAAAATTATGAACAATAAAAATGACAGCACTGCTGCCATTTGGTAATCTCTATCCTCTAAAAAAATGAATAACAAAGTGATCAAAATAATTTAAAAAGTTGTCTTTCAAAATACAAGCCAAACCAAACCAAACCAAACCATGAAGGTTATTTTGATATTGTAAAAGTGGTAAAAACATTATTTTGAACATTGCAAAAACAAAAGTAAACAAAAAAAAATAGTAAAATTGCTCTTTTCCAATATATTCTATGGTGGATTTGATGATGACATTACAAAAATGCAACTTGCACTGCTCTTGGAATGGATATGGTTAAAAAATGTCTACATTGGAAAAGGGATAAATCAAACAAAAACCTGTTACCAGAGTTAATGAACTTTTTATAGATAAGAGCACACAGAGCGGCACCAGGAGTACACGCAGTCGGTAGAGGCTTCAGATAGCTTATTAATTAGCCTCACAATTTTGCCTGAAATACTGCAGTTTTACAAGCAAAACCACACAGCCTTCAGAAATGATATAAATGATTGTGCTGTTTTGTGGAAAAAAACTTTGAAATGACTGGCAAAATCATGCAGCCAATTAACAGTTAGTCTGTGTGCACACGTTGCGGATTTTTTGCATTTTTTCGCCATAAAAACGCATACATTATGCATCCCATCATTTAGAATGCATTCTGCAATTTTTGTGTGCATGATGCGGTTGTTTCCCGCGAAAAAAATGCATCGTGGTAAAAAACACAGCATGTTCATTAACCCCTTTACCCCCAAGGGTGGTTTGCACGTTAATGACCAGGCCAATTTTTACAATTCTGACCACTGTCCCTTTATGAGGTTATAACTCCGAAACGCTTCAACGGATCCTGGTGATTCTGACATTGTTTTCTCGTGACATATTGTACTTCATGATAGTGGTAAAATTTCTTTGATAGTACCTGCGTTTATTTGTGAAAAAAACGGAAATTTGGCGAAAATTTTGAAAATTTCGCAATTTTCAAACTTTGAATTTTTATGCAATTAAATCACAGAGATATGTCACACAAAATACTTAATAAGTAACATTTCCCACATGTCTCCTTTACATCAGCATAATTTTGGAACCAAATTTTTTTTTTTGTTAGGGAGTTATAAGGGTTAAAAGTTGACCAGCAATTTCTCATTTTTACAACACCATTTTTTTTTAGGGACCACGTCTCATTTGAAGTCATTTTGAGGGGTCTATATGATAGAAAATGCCCAAGTGTGACACCATTCTAAAAACTGCACCCCTCAAGGTGCTCAAAACCACATTCAAGAAGTTTATTAACCCTTCAGGTGTTTAATAGGAATTTTTGGAATGTTTAAATAAAAATGAACATTTAACTTTTTTACACAAAAAATTTACTTCAGCTCCAATTTGTTTTATTTTACCAAGGGTAACAGGAGAAATTGGACCCAAAAAGTTGTTGTCCAATTTGTCCTGAGTACGCTGATACCCCATATGTGGCAGTAAACCACTGTTTGGGCGCATGGGAGAGCTCGGAAGGGAAGGAGCGCTATTTGACTTTTCAATGCAAAATTGACAGGAATTGAGATGGGACGCCATGTTGCGTTTGGAGAGCCACTGATGTGCCTAAACATTGAAACCCCCCACAAGTGACACCATTTTGGAAAGTAGACCCCCTAAGGAACTTATCTGGATGTGTGGTGAGCACTTTGATCCACCAAGTGCTTCACAGAAGTTTATAATGCAGAACCGTAAAAATAAAAAATCATATTTTTTCACAAAAATTATATTTTTGCCCCCAATTTTTTATTTTTCCAAGGGTAAGAGAAGAAATTGGACCTCAAAAGTTGTTGTCCAATTTGTCCTGAGTACGCTGATACCCCATATGTGGCAGTAAACCACTGTTTGGGCGCATGGGAGAGCTCGGAAGGGAAGGAGCGCAGTTTGACTTTTCAATGCAAAATTGACAGAAATTGAGATGGGACGCCATGTTGCGTTTGGAGAGCCACTGATGTGCCTAAACATTGAAACCCCCCACAAGTGACACCATTTTGGAAAGTAGACCCCCTAAGGAACTTATCTGGATGTGTGGTGAGCACTTTGACCCACCAAGTGCTTCACAGAAGTTTATAATGCAGAACCGTAAAAATAAAAAATCATATTTTTTCACAAAAATTATATTTTTGCCCCCAATTTTTTATTTTTCCAAGGGTAAGAGAAGAAATTGGACCTCAAAAGTTGTTGTCCAATTTGTCCCGAGTACGCTGATACCCCATATGTGGCAGTAAACCACTGTTTGGGCGCATGGGAGAGCTCGGAAGGGAAGGAGCGCCGTTTGACTTTTCAATGCAAAATTGACAGGAATTGAGATGGGACGCCATGTTGCGTTTGGAGAGCCACTGATGTGCCTAAACATTGAAACCCCCCACAAGTGACACCATTTTGGAAAGTAGACCCCCTAAGGAACTTATCTGGATGTGTGGTGAGCACTTTGACCCACCAAGGGCTTCACAGAAGTTTATAATGCAGAGCCATAAAAATAAAACAAAATTTTTTTCCCACAAAAATTATTTTTTAGCCCCCAGTTTTGTATTTTCCCTAGGGTAACAGGAGAAATTGGACCCCAAAAGTTGTTGTCCAATTTGTCCTGAGTACGCTGATACCCCATATGTGGGGGGGAACCACCGTTTGGGCGCATGGGAGGGTTCGGAAGGGAAGGAGCGCCATTTGGAATGCAGACTTAGATGGAATGGTCTGCAGGCGTCACATTGCGTTTGCAGAGCCCCTAATGTACCTAAACAGTAGAAACCCCCCACAAGTGACACCATTTTGGAAAGTAGACCCCCTAAGGAACTCATCTTGATGTGTTGTGAGAGCTTTGAACCCCCAAGTATTTCACTACAGTTTATAACGCAGAGCCATGCAAATAAAAAATATTTTTTTTTCCACAAAAATTATATTTTAGCCCCCAGTTTTGTATTTTTCCAAGGTTAGCAGGAGAAATTGGACCCTAAATGTTGTTGTCCAATTTGTCCTGAGTACGCTGATACCCGATATGTGGGGGGGAACCACCGTTTGGGCGCATGGGAGGGCTCGGAAGGGAAGGAGCATCATTTGGAATGCAGACTTAGATGGATTGGTCTGCAGGCGTCACATTGCGTTTGCAGAGCCCCTAATGTACCTAAACAGTAGAAACCCCCCACAAGTGACCCCATATTGGAAACTAGACCCCTCAATGAACTTATCTAGATGTGTTGTGAGAACTTTGAACCCCCAAGTGTTTCACTACAGTTTATAACGCAGAGCCGTGAAAATAAAAAATCTTTTTGTTTTCCCACAAAAATTATTTTTTAGCCCCCAGTTTTGTATTTTCCCAAGGGTAACAGGAGAAATTGGTCCACAAAAGTTGTTGTCCAATTTGTCCTGAGTACGCTGATACCCCATATGTTGGGGTAAACCCCTGTTTGGGCACACAGGAGAGCTCGGAAGGGAAGGAGCACTGTTTTACTTTTTCAACGCAGAATTGGCTGGAATTGAGATCGGACGCCATGTCGTGTTTGGAGAGCCCCTGATGTGCCGAAACAGTGGAAACCCCCCAATTATAACTGAAACCCTAATCTAAACACACCCCTAACCCTAATTCCAACGGTAACCCTAACCACACCTCTAACCCTGACACACCCCTAACCCTAATCCCAACCCTATTCCCAACTGTAAATGTAATCTAAACCCTAACCCTAACTTTAGCCCCAACCCTAACTGTAGCCCCAACCCTAACCCTAACCCTAGCCCTAACCCTAGCCCTAACCCTAGCCCTAACCCTAACCCTAACCCTAGCCCTAGCCCTAACTTTAACCCTAGCCCTAACCCTAGCCCTAACCCTAGCCCTAACCCTAACACTAGCCCTAACCCTAGCCCTAACCCTAGCCCTAGCCCTAGCCCTAACCCTAGCCCTAACCCTAGCCCTAACCCTAACCCTAGCCCTAGCCCTAACCCTAGCCCTAACCCTAGCCCTAACCCTAACCCTAGCCCTAGCCCTAACCCTAGCCCTAACCCTAACCCTAGCCCTAACCCTAGCCCTAGCCCTAGCCCTAACCCTAGCCCTAACCCTAGCCCTAACCCTAACCCTAGCCCTAGCCCTAACCCTAGCCCTAACCCTAGCCCTAGCCCTAACCCTAGCCCTAACCCTAGCCCTAATCCTAGCCCTAACCCTAGCCCTAATGGGAAAATGGAAATAAATACATTTTTTTTTATTTTTCCCTAACTAAGGGGGTGATGAAGGGGGGTTTGATTTACTTTTATAGCGAGTTTTTTAGCGGATTTTTATGATTGGCAGCCGTCACACACTGAAAGACCCTTTTTATTGCAAAAAATATTTTTTGCAATACCACATTTTGAGAGCTATAATTTTTCCATATTTTGGTCCACAGAGTCATGTGAGGTCTTGTTTTTTGCGGGACGAGTTGATGTTTTTATTGAAAACATTTTTGGGCACGTGACATTTTTTTATCGCTTTTTATTCCGATTTTTGTGAGGAAGAATGACCAAAAGCCAGCTATTCATGAATTTCTATTGGGGGAGGCGTTTATACCGTTCCGCGTTTGGTAAAATTGATAAATCAGTTTTATTCTTCGGGTCAGTACGATTACAGCGATACCTCATTTATATCATTTTTTTATGGTTTGGTGCTTTTATACGATAAAAACTATTTTACAGAAAAAATAATTATTTTTGCATCGCTTTATTCTCAGGACTATAACTTTTTTATTTTTTTGCTGATGATGCTGTATGGCGGCTCTTTTTTTGCGGGACAATATGACGCTTTCAGTGGTACCATGGTTATTTATATCTGTCCTTTTGATCGCGTGTTATTCCACTTTTTGTTCGGCGGTATGATAATAAAGCGTTGTTTTTTGCCTCGTTTTTTTTTTTTTTTTCTTACGGTGTTTACTGAAGGGGTTAACTAGTGGGACAGTTTTATAGGTCGGGTCGTTACGGACGCAGCGATACTAAATATGTGTACTTTTATTGGTTTTTTTTTTTTATTTAGATGAAGAAATGTATTTATGGGAATAATATATATTTTTTTTTTTTCATTATTTTGGAATATTTTTTTTTATTTTTTTTACACATTTGGAAATTTTTTTTTTACTTTTTTACTTTGTCCCAGGGGGGGACATCACAGATCAGTGATCTGACAGTTTGCACAGCACTCTGTCAGATCACTGATCTGACATGCAGCGCTGCAGCCTTCACAGTGCCTGCTCTGAGCAGGCTCTGTGAAGCCACCTCCCTCCCTGCAGGACCCGGATCCGCGGCCATCTTGGATCCGGGGCTCGAGCAGGGAGGGAGGTGAGGAGACCCTCGCAGCAACGCGATCACATCGCGTTGCTGCGGGGGGCTCAGGGAAGCCCGCAGGGAGCCCCCTCCCTGCGCGGTGCTTCCCTGCACCGCCGGCACATCGCGATCATCTTTGATCGCGGTGTGCCAGGGGTTAATGTGCCGGGGGCGGTCCATGACCGCTCCTGGCACATAGTGCCGGATGTCAGCTGCGATAAACAGCTGACACCCGGCCGCGATCGGCCGCGCTCCCCCCGTGAGCGCGGCCGATCGGCTATGACGTACTATCCCGTCCAGGGTCAGATAAGCCCAGGGCACCTCGACGGGATAGTACGTCTAAGGTCACAGAGGGGTTAATTTTAATAGTTTTTTCCCCGCGTTTTCCCCGCTATTTAATGCGCCAAAAACGTGCAAAAAATGCGACAAAAACTGCAAGAAATCCTGGACGTGTGCACATAGCCTGACAGCAAAATAAGTATTTGATACACTGCCAATTTTGCAAGTTTTCCCGCATACAAAGAATGAAGAGGTCTGCAATTGTTAGCATAGGTACACTTCAACTGTGTGAGACAGAATCTTTAAAAAAGCCAATCAGTTTGGCTGCATTTGGCTGGATCTGAGCACACAGTATGGCTCTGAATACCTCAGAATTAATTCGTCTGCTTCTGTCCTGTGTCACATCATCAATAAACACTAGCGACCCAGTGCCACTGGCAGCCATGCATGCCCAAGCCATCACATTTCCTCCGCCGTGTTTTACAGATGATGTGGTATGCTTTGGATCATGAGCTGTACCACGCCTTCGCCATACTTTTCTCTTTCCATCATTCTGGTAGAGGTTGATCTTGGTTATATCTGTCCAAAGAATGTTATTCCAGAACTGTGCTGACTTTTTTAGATGTTTTTAGCAAAGCCCAGTCTAGCCTTTTTCTTCTTGATGCTTATGAGTGGCTTGCACCGTGCGGTGAACCCTCTGTATTTGCTTTCATGCAGTCTTCTCTTTATGGTAGATTTGGATATTGATACGCCTACACCCTGGAGAGTGTTGGTCACTTGGTTGGCTGTTGTGAAGGGGTTTCTCTTCACTATGGAGATTATTCTGCGATCATCCACCACTGTTGTCTTCCGTGGGCGCCCAGGGCTTTTTGCATTGATGAGTTCACCAGTGCTTTCTTTCTTTCTCAGGATGTACCAAACTGTAGATTTTGCCACTCCTAATATTTTAGCAATTTCTCGGATGGGTTTTTTCTGTTTTCGCAGCTTAAGGATGGCTTGTTTCACCTGCATAGAGAGCTCCTTTGACCGCAAGTTTACTTCACAGCAAAACCTTCCAAATGCAAGCACCACACCTCAAATCAATTCCAGGACTTTTATCTGCTTTATTGAGAATGACATAATGAATGGATTGCCCACACCTGTCCATGAATTAGCCTTGGAGTTAATTGTCCAATTACTTTTGGTCCCTTTAAAAATAGGGTGGCACATGTTAAGGAGCTGAAGCTCCTAAACCCTTCATCAAATTTTAATGTGGATACCCTCAAATGAAAACTGAAAGTCTGAACTTCAATTGCATCTGAATTGTTTTGTTTAAAATTCATTGTGGTAATGTCTATAACCAAAATTAGAAAAATGTTGTCTGTCCAAATATATATGGACCTAACTCTACTACGTACATACTACATACATACTACATACATACATACTACATACATACTACATACAATACATTCATACATTACATACAATACATACATACAGACATACAGTACATATAACATAATGTACATACTCACCATTGCTTGTCACTTTGTTCCCCGAAGCCAGTGTCACCTGTAAAAAATAGTAAAATAACAAACAGCCAATATACTCCCTGTCCGCAGAAATCCATGAGTGTCCCACGACGATCTCCTGTGGAGAACAGCAGCATCAGCTGATGCGACCGCTCTCTAGGGGCTCCAGGAACACAATGACGGGAGGAAGGTATCCTTCCGCACTGTCTTCCTCCACCGCTGTAAAAAAATAGTACCTAGTCTCACTTTTGGCATTGCTGTATGAGAAATTTTCCCACGCAGCAATTGCCACAAAGTGAGACTTTGTCCTAATGTAACCTCTCAGTGATGCACTGCAGGAGCCATTGTCTCATGTCAGTGTGTCACTGAGGGTCCTATGGAGCAGTGACATCACCCTATGTCACTGTTCTATAGGGGAGATCGTCGTGGGACACTCGTTATTAATTGGACTACAGCAGACCGGTAGTATATTATATTATTATTTTATGTTTTTTGCAGGCGCTGAAGTATGGCAAGTATGGTTAAATGAAGAACATTAAAATACTTTTTTCCTAATGTGTGTGTGTGTGTTTTATTAACCCTTTATTACTATTGGATTAATAATGGATAGGCGTCTTATTGATACCTCTGTTGTGAATTCTGCTTTTGGGTTCCCTCCAGTGGTTGTAGGTGGGAATGCAGTTGTCCTTGAGTCGCAGTCCTGGCCAGGTGTATTTGCTGATTGCAGCTCTGACTGGGATATTTAGGTGTGCAGGATTCATTAGTCCTTGCCAGTTGTCAATGTTTCTTGTGAAGTGTTGGATCACTTTCTGGCTTCTCCTGCTTAGCTGCCAATTCAGCAAAGATAAGTGTCTGTTTCTTTTTCTGTGGCACACATGCAGTGTGCTTATATTCTGTGCTCTTCATTTGTTTTTCTCTTGTCCAGCTTAGACTGTGTCAGTGTTTTCTCAGTCTTGTTGGATTCTCTGGAGTTGCAGATATACGCTCCACATCTTTAGTTAGATGGTTGAGTTTTCGTATTTTCTGCTGTGGATATTTTTGGGAGGATTTTTAATACTGACCGCTTAGTATCCTGTCCTATCCTTTCCTATTTAGCTAGTGTGGCCTCATTTGCTAAATCCTGTTTCCTGCCTGCGTGTCTTTTCCTCTACTACTCACAGTCAATATTTGTGGGGGGCTGCCTATCCTTTGGGGTTCTGCTCTGAGGCAAGGTAGTATTCCTATTTCCATCTATAGGGGTATTTAGTCCTCTGGCTGTGTCGAGGTGTCTAGGTTTTGTTAGGCACACCCCACGGCTACTTCTAGTTGCGGTGTTAAGATCAGGGTTTGCGGTCAGTATAGTTACCACCTACTCCAGTGAAAGTTTTCATGCTGCTCCAAGGTCACCTGATCATAACAGTACAACTGGCCGATAATGAGTTAAATGCATCTCAGAAGAAGGGAAGAAAGGTCTTGAGCCATTTTTTTTCTTCAGTCTACTTTGTCTTCTCCTCCCTCTTTATCTCTGGGTGGCTGAAGAGCCTTGTGCTAGCATGAATGTTCAGGAATTAGCTTCTCGTGTAGACCAGCTTGCTGCTAGGGTACAGGGTATTTCTGATTATATTGTTCAGACTCCTGTTTTAGAACCGAAGATTCCTACTCCTGATTTGTTTTTTGGTGACAGGTCCAAATTTTTGAGTTTTAAAAACAACTGTAAACTGTTTTTTGCTTTGAGACCTCGATCCTCCGGTGATTCCATTTAGCAGGTTAAAATTGTCATCTCCCTGCTGCGTGGCGACCCGCAGGATTGGGCATTTTCCCTGGAATCTGGGAATCTGGCTTTGCTTGATGTAGACTCCTTTTTTTCAGGCTTTGGGATTGTTATATGATGAACCTAATTCTGTGGCTCAAGCTGAGAAGACCTTGTTGGCCCTGTCTCAGGGTCAAGAGGTGGCAGAATTGTATTGTCAGAAATTCAGAAAATGGTCGGTGTTGACTAAATGGAATAATGATGCTTTGGCAGCAATTTTCAGAAAGGGTCTTTCTGAATCCGTTAAAGATGTTATGGTGGTGTTTCCCACGCCTTCCGGTCTGAGTGATTCTATGTCTCTGGCCATTCAGATTGACCGGCGCTTGCGGGAGCGCAGAACTGAGCACGTTGTGATGTTATCCTCAGAGCAAATTCCTGAGCCAATGCAGTGTGATAGGATTCTGTCTAGAATGGAACGACAAGGTTTCAGACGTCAGAATAGGTTGTGTTATTATTGTGGCAACGCTTCTCATGTCATTTCTGTCTGCCCTAAGCGGACAAAGAGGATCGCCAGTTCAATTACCATCAATACTGTACAACCTAAATTTTTGTTATCTGTGTCCTTGATCTGCTCGGTGTCATCATTTTCTTTCATGGCGTTTGTGGATTCAGGCGCCGCCTTGAACTTAGTGGACTTTGAGTTTGCCAAGCATTGTGGTTTTCCCTTGCAGCCTTTGCAGAACCCTATTCCTTTAAGGGGCATTGATGCCAAACCCTTGGCTAAAAATAAGCCCCAGTATTGGACACAGGTGACCATGCGCATGGCGCCAGCCCATCAGGAAGATTGTCGATTTCTGGTGTTTCATAATTTGCATGATGCTATCGTGCTGGGTTTTCCGTGGTTGCAGGTACATAATCCTGTGTTGGATTGGAAGTCCATGTCTGTGACTAGTTGGGGTTGTCAGTGGGTTCATAATGATGTTCCTTTGATGTCAATCTCCTCTTCTTCCTCTTCTGAAATTCCAGAGTTTTTGTCTGATTTTCAGGATGTATTCGTTGAGCCCAAGTCCAGTTTCCTTCCACCGCACAGGGACTGCGATTGTGCTATTGACTTGATTCCAGGCTGTAAGTTTCCTAAGGGACGACTTTTCAACCTGTCTGTGCCTGAACATACCGCCATGCGGAGCTATATTAAGGAGTCTTTGGAGAAAGGGCATATTCGACCATCTTCTTCACCGTTGGGAGCGGGGTTCTTTTTTGTTGCTAAAAAAGATGGTTCCTTGAGACCCTGTATTGATTACCGCCTCTTGAATAAGATCACGGTCAAGTTTCAATACCCTTTACCTTTGCTTTCCGATTTGTTTGCTAGGATTAAGGGAACTAGTTGGTTTACGAAGATTGACCTTCGGGGGGCATATAATCTTGTTCGTATTAAGCAGGGTGATGAATGGAAAACTGTGTTTAACATGCCCGAAGGCCATTTTGAATACCTTGTGATGCCATTCGGACTCTCTAATGCTCCATCTGTTTTTCAGTCCTTCATGCATGATATCTTCCAGACTTATCTTGATAAATTCTTGATTGTATATTTGGACCATATTTAGATTTTTTTCCGATGATTGGGAGTCTCATGTGCAACAGGTCAGGATGGTATTTCAGATCCTTCGTGAAAATGCTTTGTTTGTGAAAGGGTCTAAGTGTCTCTTTGGGGTGCAGAAGGTTTCTTTTTTGAGCTTTATTTTTTCTCCCTCGTCTATAGAGATGGATCCGGTTAAGGTTCAGGCCATTCATGATTGGATTCAGCCCACATCCATGAAGAGCCTTCAGAAATTTTTGGGTTATGCAAATTTTTATCGCCGTTTCATTGCTAATTTTTCCAGCGTGGTTAAACCCTTGACCGATTTGACGAAGATAGGCGCTGATGTGGCGAATTGGTCCTCTGCGGCTGTCTCTGCCTTTCAGGAGCTTAAACGTCGATTTACTTCTGCTCCGGTGTTGCGCCAACCGGATGTTTCTCTTCCGTTTCAGGTTGAGGTTGATGCTTCTGAGATTGGGGCAGGGGCCGTTTTGTCTCAGAGGGATCCTGTTGGTTCCTTAATGAAACCGTGTGCCTTCTTTTCCCGTAAGTTTTCACCTGCTGAACGCAATTATGATGTCGGCAATCGGGAGTTGTTGGCTATGAAGTGGGCGTTTGAGGAGTGGCGACATTGGCTTGAGGGAGCTAAGCACCGTATTGTGGTCTTGACCGATTATAAGAATCTGATTTACCTCGAGTCTGCCAAACGGCTGAATCCTAGACAGGCTTGATGATCCTTGTTTTTTTCCCGTTTTGATTTCGTGGTCTCGTACCTTCCGGGTTCTAAGAATATTAAGGCTGATGCCCTCTCTAGGAGTTTTTTGCCTGATTCTCCTGAGGTCTTAGAACCGGTCGGTATTCTGAAAGAAGGGGTGGTCCTTTCTGCCATTTCTCCTGATTTATGACGGGTTCTTCAGGAATTTCAGGCTGACAAACCTGACCGCTGTCCTGTGGGGAAACTGTTTGTTCCTGACAGATGGACTAGTAGAGTGATTTCTGAGGTTCACTGTTCCGTGTTGGCTGGTCATCCTGGCATTTTTGGTACCAGAGACTTGGTTGGTAGGTCCTTTTGGTGGCCTTCTTTGTTGCGTGATGTGCATTTTTTTGTGCAGTCCTGTGGGACTTGTGCGTGGGCCAAGCCTTGTTGTTCCCGTGCTAGTGGGTTGCTTTTGCCATTGCCAGTCCCTGAGAGGCCCTGGACGCATATTTCTATGGATTTTATTTCTGATCTTCCGGTCTCCCAGAAGATGTCTGTTATCTGGGTTGTTTGTGACCGGTTCTCTAAGATGGTTCATTTGGTGCCTTTGCCTAAATTGCCTTCCTCTTCAGATTTGGTTCCGTTGTTTTTTCAGCATGTGGTTCGTTTACATGGTATTCCGGAGAATATTGTGTCCGACAGAGGTTCCCAGTTTGTTTCTAGGTTTTGGCGGGTCTTTTGTGCTAGGCTGGGCATTGATTTGTCTTTTTCTTCTGCATTTCATCCTCAGACAAATGGCCAGACCGAGCGAACTAATCAGACTTTGGAGACTTATTTGAGATGCTTTGTGTCTGCTGATCAGGATGATTTGGTGGCCTTATTGCCATTGGCCGAGTTTGCCCTTAATAATCGGGCTAGTTCGGCTACTTTGGTTTCGCCTTTCTTTTGTAATTTTGGTTTTCATCCTCGTTTTTCTTCTGGGCAGGTTGAGCCTTCTGACTGTCCTGGTGTGGATTCTGTGGTTGACAGGTTGCAGCAGATTTGGGCTCATGTGGTGGACAACTTGGTGTTGTCTCAGGAGGAGGCTCAACGTTTTGCTAACCGTCGTCGGTGTGTTGGTTCCCGGCTTCGGGTTGGGGATCTGGTCTGGTTGTCTTCCCATCATGTTCCTATGAAGGTTTCTTCCCCTAAGTTTAAGCCTCGGTTTATTGGTCCTTATAAGATTTCTGAGATTATTAATCCGGTGTCTTTTCGTTTGGCGCTTCCGGCCTCTTTTGCTATCCATAATGTCTTCCATAGATCTTTATTGCGGAAATATGTGGTGCCCGTTGTTCCCTCTGTTGATCCTCCGGCCCCTGTGTTGGTTGATGGAGAGTTGGAGTATGTGGTTGAGAAGATTTTGGATTCTCGTTTTTCGAGGCGGAGGCTTCAGTACCTTGTCAAATGGAAGGGTTATGGCCAGGAGGATAATTCTTGGGTTTTTGCCTCTGATGTCCATGCTGCTGATTTGGTCCGTGCCTTTCGTCTGGCTCATCCTGATCGTCCCTGGTGAGGGTTCGGTGACCCCTCCTCAAGGGGGGGGGGTACTGTTGTGAATTCTGCTTTTGGGTTCCCTCCAGTGGTTGTAGGTAGGAATGCAGTTGTCTTTGAGTCGCAGTCCTGGCCAGGTGTATTTGCTGATTGCAGCTCTGACTGGGATATTTAGGTGTGCCGGATTCATTAGTCCTTGCCAGTTGTCAATGTTTCTTGTGAAGTGTTGGATCACTTTCTGGCTTCTCCTGCTTAGCTGCCAATTCAGCACAGAAAAGTGTCTGTTTCTTTTTCTGTGGCACACATGCAGTGTGCTTATATTCTGTGCTCTTCATTTGTTTTTCTCTTGTCCAGCTTAGACTGTGTCAGTGTTTTCTCAGTCTTGTTGGATTCTCTGGAGTTGCAGATATACGCTCCACATCTTTAGTTAGATGGTTGAGTTTTCGTATTTTCTGCTGTGGATATTTTTGGGAGGATTTTTAATACTGACCGCTTAGTATCCTGTCCTATCCTTTCCTATGTAGCTAGTGTGGCCTCATTTGCTAAATCCTGTTTCCTGCCTGCGTGTGTCTTTTCCTCTACTACTCACAGTCAATATTTGTGGGGGGCTGCCTATCCTTTGGGTTTCTGCTCTGAGGCAAGGTAGTATTCCTATTTCCATCTATAGGGGTATTTAGTCCTCCGGCTGTGTCGAGGTGTCTAGGTTTTGTTAGGCACACCCCACGGCTACTTCTAGTTGCGGTGTTAAGATCAGGGTTTGCGGTCAGTATAGTTACCACCTACTCCAGTGAAAGTTTTCATGCTGCTCCAAGGTCACCTGATCATAACACACCTCTCCGTTATTAACCCGGCTTAATGTCACCTTACAATAGCAAGGTGACATTGATCCCTTATTACCCCATATCCCACTGCTACAAGGGAGTGGGAAGAGAGGGGCTAAGTGCTGGAATTTACAGATGCGCCATTTCTGAGGTGGCTGCGGACTGGTATTTGTACCCGGGGGAGGGCAATATCCATGGCCCCTCTCTAGGCTATGAATATCAGCCCGCAGCTGTCTGTGTAGCCTTTCTGGCTATAAAATATAGGGGGACCCCACATCATTTTTTTTGGGGTCCCCTATTTTAATAGCCAGTAAAGGCTACGCAGACAGCTGCAGGCTGATATTCATAGCAGGCTACAAATATTGGCCCCTGGCCGTCGGCTTTCCCCCTCTGGCGCAGAAAATTGCGCGGGATCCCCAGCAAGCCTGCACAGAGCCCCAGCAGGCCGCACAGAGCCCCGGCAAGCCCGCACAGAGCCAAGGTAGCCCGCACAGAGCCCCGGCAAGCCCGCACAGAGCCCCGGGCAGCCAGCACGGAGCCCCGGCAAGCCCGCAAAGAGCCCCGGCAGGCGTCACAGAGCCCCGGCAGGCATACACAGACCCCCGACAGCCCGCACAGACCCCCCGAGAAGCCCGTAAAGATCCCCGGCAGGCCTGCACAGACCCCGCCTGCACACCCACAGTGTCTGCCCACGCACCGCCCACACTCTTTCCCCCTCCGGAACAGGATGTAGAAGAACAGAAAGGGCTTATTTACATTCCGATTTTTGTGTCCCATTGACTTGCATTGGTGTCACGATTCCCACCGTGACCGTCACCCCTACGTCACGGATCAGGGTGACTTTAGGCCAACAGACGGCTATCACATGTGCAGGGGGCTTATCTTAGTTATCCCTCCACTGCTAACAATGTGATGAAAACAAACACAAGGCTATTGGCATATCAGTTTACAGCAGGGGCTTATTTTAGTTATCCCACTGCTCTTCAATATACCACGAACTGCAGGGATTTATGTATATCCCGCTTTACAGTTCCGCTTGAAAACTTGCAGCTCTCTGGCACTCCCATTACCCTCAGGTCAGATTAGGTACTACACCTAGGGTAATTAGTCGCCAGAAAGGCTGCCTGCTATGTACTGGCTATTGGGCATGCTGCAGCGAGGTGATATAACTACTCCCACTCAGGCAGGAACAATAATTATCAACGCCACAGTTACTACAACGACTCACAAAGGCACAGAACACGGTATACAGCCACCAGCTTTGATTAAACGGGTCCGAAGCTAACCCAAAACAGTATCGTAATTCCCTTCAGAAGACTTAGGATACGTTTTAGAGCAGGAGGAACGAAACTAGTAATTTAGATATTTTACTCCGAAGACAAGGCAGTGTTTATAAAAAATATTACAAGGATGTTACAAAAGAGACAATTGAAATATGTACAAAGCAATCATAAAAATAAAATGGATTAAAGAAGAAAGGTAAAACTCACATGTTCTCAGATCATGTCAGGCAAAACCATGTCTGCCATAGGGCTGGTTTGTTGTATTCAGGGAGGGGGGGAGAGGGGGGTTTGAAGAGAGAGGGTTTTACAGCTGCCATGTGCTTTCAGGACCATGGTCAGAAGTGCAAAAATCCCTCAGCTATGGTTTTTACATTATCGTGACGTACATTATCCTCACACTTCTATTATAGATTATCCTCACAATTGGTATCGGGTATCAGTATCGGCAATATCCGATATTTTTTGGATAACGGCTGATCCAATCAGATACCAATACTTCTTGATATCGGAAGGTATCGCTCAACACTAGTTAAAACACTTCTTGAATGTGACTTTGAGCACCTTGAGGGGTGCAGTTTTTAGAATGTTGTCACTTTCAGGTATTTTCTGTCATATGGTGTTAGGATTTTGTGGATTGCACTAAATATATTCAATAGAGAAGTACAATCGTAACCCGGGGACCACTGTGCAGAGATGTTAAATTGCAGCTAATGTGAACAATGACGGAACACACAGCAAGCGATTGCTTGTACACACTGAGTTAAATGCCACTCAGTGAACAGCACATGAAAGGAACATGCAAGCAGAAACAAAACAGATGCTCTGCTATAGAGCTGTGTCACTCGCACACAGTAATGGAATAGATGCTCTGCAATAGAGCTGTGTCACTCGCACACAGTAAAGGAATAGATGCTCTGTAGGAATGACGCTAGATACGATCCCTGTTAACCTCACAGGGGAACCAAGCCTGCTCATAGGGTAAGAAGCAAAAAGTGGTCACACAATCAGCAAAAGCAGTTAACCAACTCCTCTCCAGAGGTGCCGGAATTCTAATGGATAAACGCCAGCCCCGAACTCATTCAGATAATCTCCTCTCAGGAGAACCGGCATTCTAACAGCTTACCAGCGACCCTGAGCACATGCTGGTAAAGACCATACTGATGCAATGTCCCATACACGCACGTAATGAGAATAATACTAGCGCATCGGCGTGTGCCCCTGAGAACCTTTCATATACAAGGCACATGTCCAGTCAGACAGGACCTTGCCTGTGGACCAATCCGGACCTGCCACATCACCAGAGCAGCTGACGTCCATCCACAAATAGGAAGACGCAACATCACAGACATGCTCAGCAAGGTGATTTCTGGAAATGGACTCCAGAGCGTCAGGTCGCTGCTGCTGCTTATGGCTGGTTATTATAGACTTGGCTGGAGGGCCAGCAGTAACCAAGTGAGCTCCACGAGCCTGAGCAAGACACTGGGACTGATGTCTATGCTCAGCAGCACTCGCAGTGGCCAAAGCTAAATGGGAGACTGCAGAGGCAGGTAAGGCTTGGAATCTATTCTGTGCAGTGAGAGAATCCTGATGCCTAACATTACCCCTCTCCCAAACATTCCCCCCTGGTGATGTCTGCCACGCTTGAAACTCGTCACAAGCTGAGAGGCATGAATGTGCTTTTGCTCACTGGCTGAAGCTCTCCTTTGCTCCAACTGCACAGAGGTCCTTTTAACACTAGAGAGACATGTGCCCCAGAGTGACCCCCTGACTGAAGACCAGATGGTAAAAAGATCTCACCCGAGGGCACCTGGGCCTTAAAGGGACTCTGTCACCTGAATTTGGAGGGAACAATCTTCAGCCATAGGGGCGGGGTTTTCGGGTGTTTGATTCACCCTTTCCTTACCCGCTGGCTGCATGCTGGCTGCAATATTGGATTGAAGTTCATTCTCTGTCCTCCATAGTACATGCCTGCACAAGGCAATCTGCTTGTCCTATCACTGTTTGATATAGAGAACCTATACTATTGGAGAACACTGCACTCAATAGATGTGGGGATTGGAGATGCTCAAGTAGGGTGTTCACCCCGTAGAATATAGATGAATAAAACTTGGCACTCAAAGTGAGAAGAAAAGCTTATTTTATTGATGCATCCAGACAAACAAAACTGATAAACGTTTTCGGTCCACACTGGACCTTCGTCAGAGCGTTTCTTTGACAATAACTATGGATATATAAATAAATAGTGTCACACGATGCAGAGATACATGTCATATAATGCAAAAAAGAGAAATATTGGTGAATATACAAAAATATACAAAAATATGTGATGCTCCGTCTATTGCAAGGAACACGTGCCGGAGAAATGAATCTATCCAGAGAACAGGTGCTCCGTGCGTGGTGGAGACAGAGTGAAGGAAATAACAGGATATATAGTATATATACGCTATTCAAATGAAGACGTGCAATTGTACGCAGACTGGGCACACAGGGAGTACGTCAATAGTGATAGAAGGAACATGAGCGGTATGGGTCCTGAAGAGAGAAGTCTCTTCAGGATCCATACCGCTCATGTTCCTTCTATCACTATTGACGTACTCCCTGTGTGCCCAGTCTGCGTACAATTGCACGTCTTCACCTACTCCTTATTATTATTATTTTTTTTAGGTCTTCACTCTATAGATCTTCACTGGAGGCGCCTTTTTTGTCTCATCTTGGGGCTTTTACCATTTGAATAGCGTATATATATGCTATATATCCTGTTATTTCCTTCACCTAGCTAGGCACAAGTCTGCATCTGGTTGTACTACCATCAGTGCCCGTTCATCTTCAGCACCATTGTTATCCAACACCTCAGCACGGACTCTGTCTCCACCACGCACGGTGGTCATTGTCAAAGAAACGCTCTGACGAAGGTCCAGTGTGGACCGAAAACGTTTAGCAGTTTTGTTTGTCTGGATGCATCAATAAAATAAGAAGCTTTTCTTCTCACGTTGAGTGCCAAGTTTTATTCATCTACATTGATATAGAGAACCTGTTGACCCTTGCTCTGTCTCCTGTGTCACTGCATCCTTTGCACCTGCTAGTTTCCTTACATATTGTTCAAAAATATTCCCAACCTTTGTTGAGACTTTGCCACCCTCTGAGTATATTTCTACTGATTATTGATTGTTCACCCTTCTCGGCCCACGCTACAAGGAAAACGTTCCATTTCTCCTTCCTGCAGCGGAGAGGGTTAGTAAAATGATGCAATACCTTCTAGTCGAACAATTAGTGCAAAAAATTGCATCTGACAACGCTGGCGGCAGAGGTCATAGATATTTCAGCAACCAAGGAGGATGGACAAGGGAGACTCACACCAGGTCAAACAGAGGCAGGGGAACACTATTAAAGGTCTGGGACAGGTTCATTAGACCCTCCAACCACTCATGACTTAATGTGCCGGGTAGTCTGACAAATAAGGAAACATTTTTGAAGGTAGGGAAGGAGTACCTAGCTGACTGTGCCAGTGATTCCTCTGTGCCGTACTACTGTTGGGTATCCAAGCTGGACATGTGGCATGAACTTTCCCTATAAGCCTTGCGTCACTCTCTCAAAATTTTTACGTCATTATACATCCTTCGCTCCAAATTTTTAGAAGGTCATTATGCGTCACTCCACTCTTTTCAACTTTTTAGGGGGTCAATATGAGTCACTCTCTCTAAATTTTTAAAGGGCCATTATGCGCCACTCTCTCCTATATTTTATAGGGTCATCATGATGCTCTTGTTCAAAATTTTTGTCTTCCAGGGTGTATTGCAGTCCCTCCTTCTAATTTCTGGCAGCCCTTGCACTTAGTGCATAGGCTTTATGAGTCTAGGAGTCTCACTACCTAATAATTTAAACAGAATGTGTATGAGGCTTGATCAGCACTAATGACCACATGAAAGTTAAATTTTGATGTAGAAATAAATCAGCTTAGAAGAAAGTTCAGAAGTGAGATTAGATTTCAGAAGCACAGTGAACTTCTGTGGGAACTCTATTGTTTCTTTGTACCCTTTAATATTCTACAGTGTCATATATAGTATATTTTGGTCAGATTCTATATTCTGTATGCCATATTATGAAGGCATTGTTAGGGTTGGCAGATTGCACTAAATAAGTTTAATAAAGAAGTGCAATCGCGACCCGGGGTCCACCGTGCAGAGATTAAACTGCAGCTACTGTGAACAATGGCGGAACACATAGCGAGCGATTGCTAGCTCGCACTGAGTTACAAGTCACTCAGTGAACAGCACATGAAGTTGTGTCAGGCGCACACAGAAACAGAATAGATGCTCTGCAATAGAGCTGTGTCACTCGCACACAGTAACGAAGCAGATGCTCTGCAATAGAGCTGTGTCACTCATACACAGTAACAAAGAATATATGACGCTAGACACGATTCTTGTTAACCTCACAGGGGATCAAAGCCCACTGACGGGGCAAGTAGCAAACAGTGGTTAAGCAGTCAGCAGCAGCACTCTACCAACTCCTCTCTGGAGGTGCTGGAATTCTAATGGCTAGATACCAGCCCTGAATCCACACAAACAAACTCCTCTCCAGAGGTGTCGGAATTCTAACGGCTTAACGCCAAGCACATGCTGACGAAAACACACTGTTGCAATGTCTTATTCTCAGATGGAAAGAGGTTAATACTAGCCTGCCTTTTATATGCAAAGCTCAAGTCCAATCAGACAGGACAGTGCCCCTGGACTAATCCGGAGCTGCCACATCACCAGAGAGGCTGACAACCGACCACCAATGAGACGTTGCCACATCACAAGCATGCTTATTATGGTGATTTCTGGACTTGGTCTCCAGAGCCTTCGCTCGATGCTGCCTACCACTGGTTACCATAGGCTTGGCTGAAGAGCCAGCAGTAACCAAACGAATAGCACGAACCTGGGCAAGACGCTGGGACCGATGTCCATGCTCAGTAGCACCTACAGCGCTCAAAGCTGGATGGGAGACTGCAGATGCACGTAAGGCTTGGGATCTACCCTGTGGAGTGGGAGAATCCCGGTGCCTGACAGGCATTGTCCTTTAGAAAGTTGAATTAATATTTTCTATCTCGTGCAAGAGGCATACAGTTAAATGTACAACCTGTGAAAAATGTACATGTCTGTCAAAAATTTACAAGTTGCCAGTTCTATTCAGCCATTCTCACAACTTGGAAGGTTGAGTGACAACCATTACCGCCAATATTTTTATTCAGTTATTTCACTGCCACCAAAAAGAATCCATTAATTAGTATGTAGAGTGACTGTGGAGGACCCTTCATGTCTATCAATATACATGGACAGTTAATTAATTTTATTAGGCCAGATGTAATGCTTTATTTGCCTTGAGATGGTGCTGCACGTAAACTCAACCCTTGCTGCCTCTTTTTTTCCAACAGATTATAACTGATAATTACTATTTAGAAAAAAGATAGTGGGACTACTTAATGTTGCTACATTACATTTAGTGTTTTTTTTCTTAATGGGAAATAGATGTATTAGCAGCTTCCCACTTTTCTTTTTGTATAGATTTTTTCCCTTGGTCTGTTTGAATAAAGCCAAAGAATACATATTTAGGAGCAGCTTATATGTCAGACTTTGCTCTGCCAGGTCACCTACTCATATTTTTTCACACTTTATTTTCTCTTCTTTTTGGTTTAGAAAACACACAACATAATATAGGCATTATGGGCTCCACAAAAGATGCAGGCATTGCTTTAGAAAATGTGCATAAAAGACGACTGAATTGAAAGTTCCTAAAATAGGGTCCTCCAGCAGACCTCTTTTAGCTGAGAGGTCTGAAATAACCAAGATGAGCTGGTTGAGCATTCTCCAAGTAGCTGTAGTAATCAATAGATCTCACAGAAGCCACATAATGAAGAGATGTCTATAAAATCAAGCAAGATTAGGTTACCATGGCTCCAGCGTGCTTTCTATTTCATGTAGTGTTGAATTAGATTGCTTTTCCTTTTACCTTTTTAATGTAGTGGAGGGAAGAAGCATGCACAAACCAATGTAGCATCAGGCTACTATCTCGCTACTTCCATCCTCCTGTATGTATGGGGCAAAAAAGTTCTTTAGGATAACTAATGGCAAAATACCTTTATCCCAATGCTAATGAAGGTGGCCGCTGGATCGCAAGTAGACATTAGGGAATTAATCCACCTAAATAAAAATTGTAAATCAGACTAACCGATTTTGCTATTATCTTGAAATTGTCCAAAGGAAATATGTAAAAGAATTAATAAATAAAATACTGCAACACTTATGGGAGCATATATTGCTATAGCTAAGAACGACTGAACAGTTTTTTAATCTTAAAATAAAAACACCAGCACTTCCTATTGCTCAGGATCAGCCTTACTGGGCGGCACACTGAATTACTCCGACACCACAATTTTTGAGCTTTTTTACTAATACCGATAGCGTGGTGTAATCTACGGCTGTAAGTCTAATTTTTAATATCCAACACGCTCTCTCACATGGGATTGCTCCATGTATAGACTGAAACAGAATTTCATGAGTTTGTATCTCTGAATTAGGCTAGTTTCACATTTGCGTTACAATCCGCAGCATTTAATCCGCAATCTGAAACGCACGAAAAACGCGTACAAACGCAGCATTTTTTTGACGCATAAGGTAACGCATGCGGTTAAAAAAACGTGGCGTTTACACGCTTTTTTTTGCGTTTTGCATGGGTTTACGTTTTCTGTCCGCTCTCTATCTGAAACTCAACCTCTCCAAAACTGAACTTCTTCTGCTCCCACCATCTACTAACCTCCCTAAATCTGACATTTCCCTCTCCGTGGATGGCACCATAATAACACCCCGGCAGCAGGCGCGCTGTCTGGGTGTTATGTTTGACTCCGATCTCTCCTTCACCTCCCATATACAATCTCTTGCCCGCTCGTGCCGCATACACCTAAAGAACATCTCTAGAATCCGCCCTTTTCTCACCATGGAGACAGCTAAAACCCTCACTGTCACCCTGATTCACTCCCGCCTGGACTACTGTAACGCTCTATTAATTGGCCTCCCCCTCACTCGACTTTCCACTCTCCAGTCCATCCTTAATGCAGCAGCCAGGGTCGTCCATCTGGCTAATCGTTACTCGGACGCGTCTGCTCTTCGCCAGTCGTTACACTGGCTACCCATTCATTACAGGATACAATTCAAAGTACTTGTTCTCACCCACAAAGCTCTCCACAGTGCGGCACCCCCTTACATCTCCTCCCTCATTTCTGTCTATCAGCCTAACAGACCACTGCGCTCTGCAAATGACTTTCGATTAACCTCTGCTCTAATCCGTACCTCCCACTCCCGACTCCAAGACTTCTCCCGTGCTGCGCCAATCCTCTGGAATGCTCTACCCCAAGATATTAGGACCATCCATAATTTGCATAGTTTTAGGCGCTCGCTCAAAACACATTTGTTCAGAGCGGCCTATCACATTCACTAATCAAAGTCATTTTATGTTTGTGTGTGTGTGTAGCCCATTCACTATACCCATCTATTCCCCAACCCCTAAAGATGGCTGGACCATGATTGTAAATACATCATTGTAAATACACACCTGTACTTTGCATCTCCCCCACCTCATTGTAGATTGTTAGCTCTCACGAGCAGGGTCGTCTTATTTTGCTTTAATTATTGTATTGTTAACGTTGTTACTTATGACTTTTGTGTTTGAAACTGTTAAACTGTAAAGCGCTGCGGAATATGTTGGTGCTATATAAATAAAGATTATTATTATTTATTATTATTATTGGTGGAAAATTTAAAAGGAGAAAAATCTAGATAAACAGACACCGCCAATGGGACTACAGTGGGCATGTATTATGGGACATCTATATGTAGACCCTTGGACTGCTGAAATCTTAACAGTGTGCTACTGTGTCCTGTGTCACGATGGATCTTCACATGGAGAGCTTTTATTTCAACCTGGATTTAACCCCTTCATGACCTTGGGATTTTTCATTTTTCCATGTTCGTTTTTCACTCCCCTCCTTCCCAGAGCCATAACTTTTTTATTTTTCCATCAATTTGGCCATGTGAGGGCTTATTTTTTGCGGGACGAGTTGTAATTTTGAATGACATCATTGGTTTTAGCATGTCTTGTCCTAGAAAACGGGAAAAAAAATTCCAAGTGCAGTGAAATTGCAAAAAAAGTGCAGTCCCACACTTGTTTTTTGTTTGGCTTTTTTGCTAGGTTCACTAAATGCTAAAAGTGACCTGACAGTATGATTCTCCAGGTCATTCCGAGTTCATAGACACCTAACATGACTAGGTTATTTTTTACCTAAGTGGTGAAAAAAAATTCCAAACTTTGTTAAACAAAAAAAAAAAATTGCGCAATTTTCCGATACTCATAGCATCTCCATTTTTCATGATCTGGGGTCGGTTAAGGGCTTATTTTTTGGGAGCCGAGCTGGCATTTTTAAGGATATCATTTTGGTGCAGATACGATTTTTTGATCGCCCGTTATTGCATTTTAATGCAATGTCACGGCGACCAAAAAAACGAAATTCTGGCATTTCGAATTTTTTTCTCGCTACGCTGTTTAGCGATCAGGTTAATGCTTTTCTTTATTGATAGATCGGGCGATTCTGAATGTGGCGATACCGAATATGTGTAGGTTTGATTTTTTTTTTATTGATTAATTTCGATTGGGGCGAAAGGGGGTGATTTAAACTTTTGTATTTTTTTTATTTTTTTCAAATTTTTTTTAACTTTTTTTTTAACTTTTGCCATGCTTCAATAGCCTCCATGGGAGGCTAGAAGCAGGCACAGCACGATCGGCTCTGCTACATAGCAGCGATCTGCTGTTCGCTGCTATGTAGCAGAAAATCAGGTGTGCTGTGAGCGCCGACCACAGGGTGGCGCTCACAGCTGCCGGGGATCTGTAACCATAGAGGTCTCAAGAACCTCTATGGTTACAATACTGAAACATCGCCGACCTCCGATCATGTGACGGGGGTCGGTGATGCCGTCATTTCCTGCCGCCCGGCCGTTTGACAGCGGCATTTAACTAGTTAATAGGTGCGGGCAGATCGCGATACTGCCTGCGCCAATTGTGGGCACATGTCAGCTGTTCAAAACAGCTGACATGTCCCGGCTTTGATGCGGGCTCACCGCTTAATGCCTACCCGGACAAATTCCCGGAATATACCAGGATGTCTCAAGACTCTTTCTGGGATTTGCTTGGTCGTGTCCAAGGAGCCATCCGGAGACAGGACACCCAGATCCGTCGAGCGATTCCAGCAGAGGAACGTCTCCTGGTTACATTAAGTTACGTAATAATTCTAAACAAATGGCTGGCTTAATTATTGTTGGTCTGCCATGTATTATTTGTATTTTCCTTTATGTCTTTAGTTAAACACCACCATAAATGGAATTGATTGTAATTTTATTTTTTTATTTTATTTCAGATTTCTGGCAACCGGAGAGAGCTTATCATCCCTCCACTTTCAGTACCGGCTTGGAATTTCCACCCTGTCTGGAATAGTTGCGGAACCTGCTGGGCTTTGTGAAACGTTCTCTGGGATGAATTTATAGCCCTACCCACGGACGACATGTGGATGGAAATTGGCGAAAAATTCTGGAGTGTGTGTGATTTCCCCAATTGTTTGGGAGCGGCGCATGGAAAGCACATACGCATTATCAAACTGCCAGAACTGGATCGGAGTACTTCAACTACAAAAAATATTTTTCTGTTGTGCTCATGGGAATAGCAGATGCGGACTGTCGCTTCATCGCCGTGTACATTGGAGCTTTTGGCCGTGGCAATGACTCACAGACTTTCAAGAACTTTGATATGGGCCGACGTGTGTATGGCAAAAATTTTAATTTTCCACAGCCACAACCTCTCCCCAACACTCAAGGCCCACCGATGCCATTTGTTATGGTTGGGGATGAGGCCTTTCAGATGTGTGAAAACCTACTGAAGCCATATTCTAGTCGGGACTTGAACCACACTAAAAGACTGACCAGGGCCCGAAGAACAGTACCGTATACCTTTGGGATTCTAGTTTCAAAATGGCGCATTCTTGGGACAGCCATTAATATAAAAATGGAGACAGTCGATGAGGTGGTCAAAGCCTGTGTGGTTCTCCACAATAGCATAATGGCTAAGGAGCGACCCAACATTGAACTGGATGAACCAGTTGCAAACCCATTGCCAGATTACCAGCATCACCCGCTGCGGTCAACTGTTGAAGTTGGCCACATGTGGGACCAATTTGCTGCCTATTTTGATTCTGATATTGGACGTGTGGCATTTCATGACAATATTGTGTAAAATGTCCTGTTGGGTTTGGGTCTGTACCAGTTATGTTTTAAATGTTACTAATATTTTTTGTTAATAAACTTCGTGTTTTGATATCTTGACCGAGTCTCCTATGTATTTCCTCTAAAAACCACTTAGGTTGCTACTGATAAGGTAGTTGACGTCATTACATCCTGATTCTGTTCTGCAGTATCTATTGGACGCAGACTGAAGAGAAGATGGAGGTATAATACAAAGCAGATCTACACTCATCAAGTCAGGTGTCAAATAATGAATTCAAGATGCACAAACAACAGCATTATGAATTCACTATTTCTGACACATGTCTAGGTGAGTATAGATATGCCTTGTATGACCTCCATCGTCTCTTCAGTTTGTGTGAAATAGATTACGTACACTGAAGAAAAAATGAAGGTTATACAAGGCAGTTCTCTACTCACCAGGTTAGGTGTCATAAATAATGAGTTCAAGACGCAGAGTTTTGTGCATCATGAACTCACTATTTATGACACATGACCTGTTGAGTATAGGTCTGCTTTGTATTACCGCCATTTTATCTTCAGTCTGCGACACAGATTGATCAGACTGAAGAGATTATGGAGAAAATACAAGTTATATTTTTTTGCCACCTCATAGCTCTACACAAAGCTGCAGTGTTGTACTGGAGCTATGAGTTGGCAAAAAATATAGTGTGTAGCGCAGTGTTTTATTAGGCGCTCGGTGTGTGTTGCCAGCGGCAAAATACACAAATAATCAAACATTATTGGGGCAAAAAACATTATTATTTATTTTTTAACAAAAAAAAATTAACTGCGCCTGCTTGGGGTAGAGTTACGGAACTGGGGGGTATGCAGCTGTAAGCCCTAGCTAAGTGTGGACAATGCAAGGGTGGCAGGAGAAGGGGCAATTAAAGTAGTGGGGTCTGGGAGTTCGGGGATGGGGCTTGACACATGAGAGGCATAAGACACTGGAAGGGTGAAACAAACCTGATATTACAGACACATTGGGAGGTGATGGGGAGGAATACAGATAGTACGCTGTTTTTTATTTTTTCCCTTTTTGGGATCTACGTGGTCTGGGGAGCCTTGGTGGGCTCATTTGTTGCGGCCTGGTTGTGGTGGCCGACCTGTCAGGGTCTGGCTGCTGCATTGTGCTTGTAGAGCGTACAGCCATGCCAGAGTCCATTGTGCTCGTAGAGCGGAAGGCCATGCCAGGGTCCTGCTGCATTGTGGTGGTGGAGCGTAAGGCCATGGGAACCTGTCACCACAGCTTTGTGACAGTCACAACACATGCATGGAGAGCCTGTTTGGTGTGACTATCACACAGCCGCGACACAAGCAGCTGCAGCGACAGACATCTGATTATCGGGAGCGCTCCAGGTATCCAGGTTACCGAGGCAGCTATTCGATAAGCGCTATAGCATTTCGGATAAGCACTTATCCAAAGCTATTCGCTCATCCCTAATCACCACCTATCACTATTGAATTCAAGAAAAATATATATTTTTGTACCGTGTTAGCCAGTAGGTAATAAAAATATTATAATTTAAGATTGAATTTGAGAACTTTACTGCATAGAAATACATCTCATCTTCAAAGTGGAGTAGGATCGCTTTTGCCACACATTTCCAGGTCAGTTTTGTAATATCTAGATTCATATCGGTACCATAGCGCAAGGTTATACAAGTTTTTGCATTCTTATATTTTTTTAAACCTCTTGTAAACTAATTTAATGGCTCACATTTAGGGTATTCGCACTCAACTGTTTGCTTTCTATTGATCAAAGTCGCATCAGTTTTTCTCAGAGGAGAGAAAAAAAGTTTGTCCATCTTCTCCATTCTGTCAGTCAGTGAAAATCGGACCGCATTTGAATCCAAGTGTGGTTTGACATTTTTCAAAAACCCATAAACTTTCTTTGCTGATTTTGATCACTTACTGTTTATACTCGGGTATAAGCCGAGGTTTCCAGCACATTTTTTATGCTGAAAACGTCCCCCTCGGCTTATACACAAGTCATTGTCCCAGAAGCTGTTGCTGTAACTGTGCCCGCTGCTAAAGAGAAATGAATATTCACTGCAATGGCAGTGAATATTCATTTATCTTATAGTGTGCACAGTTGCAGCCAGAGCCGCAGCCACTAGCTTCCAGCAGCTGTAAAAAAAATCCTCCTACTTATCTTCCCTGCGCGCCCTCGCAGCATCCTGTTTCCAGCAGCTCCCGAGGCTGAGTGTCCTTGGTGAGTGGAGAGAGGTGAATATACACTTCCATAATGAGCGGGGTCACGTGATTGCTAGACCGCAGGAGCTGTGACAAGGACAGGAATGAGAAGCCATGCATACAAGGATAGGGATGAGGAGCCATGCTGACAAGGATAGGGATGAGGAGCCATGCATACAAGGATAGGGATGAGGGGACAATACATACAAAGACAGGGATGGGGAGCCATGCATACAAGGACAGGGATGGGGAGCCATGCATACAAGGATAGGGATGAGGGGCCAATGCATACCCGGCTTATAATCGAGTCAATACGTTTTCCCAGTTTTGGTGTTGACTTATTCATGAGTATATACGGTAAATCAAAATTGGCCGAGCGGTTTGATTAAAAAATCGGACATACAAGCTCTGGCAAAAATTAGGAGACCACTGCAAAATGTTCAGTTTTCTGATTTTTCTCTCTATAGGTATATTTTTGAGTAAAATGTAAATTTTTAATTTATTCTATAAACTACTGACATGTCTCCGAATTTCCAAGCAATACATTTTTTATTTTTTTTCTGAAAAGGAGAAGTGGTCAAAATTTGAAAAAAAACCCCAGTGCTTTCAGAGCTCAAATAATGCAAAGAAAATACGTTCATAATCATTTAGAAACAACAATGCTAATGTTTTAACTCAAAAAGAGTTCAGAAATCAATATTTTGTGGAATAACTATGATTTTTAAAGGGAACCTGTCACCCCCAAAATCGAAGGTGAGCTAAGCCCACCAGCATCAGGTGCTTATCTACAGCATTCTGTAATGCTGTAGATAAGCCCCCGATGTATCCTGAAAGATGAGAAAAAGAGGTTAGATTATACTTACCCAGGGGCGGTCCCGCTGCGGTCCGGTCCGATACTGCAGTGCGCAAGCGCAGGGAAAGGTCAAAGAGGCCTGGCGCCTGTGCACTGCAGTACTTTTCTGTGCCCTCAACAGGGCAGACAAAGTACGCCTGCGCTAGAGCCGCAGCGTGAAGACAAGAAGAGGGCGTCATCCTATGAAGATGGGAGGCACCGGACCGGATCGTGACGCCCATCGGATCGGTCCAGGTGAGTATAAAAGGTTCCCTTTAATCACAGCTTTCATGCATCTTGGCATGCTTTCCACCAGTCTTTCACACTGCTTTTGGCACAAAAGTTTAAGCAGTTCTTCTTTGTTTGATGGCTTGTGACTATCCATCATCCTCTTATTTACATTCCAGAGGTTTTCAATGGGGTTTAGGTCTGGAGATTGGGCTGCCCATGACAGGATTTTGATGTGGTGGTCTCTTAATTTGTTGCCAGAGCTGTAAGTCAATAGAAGCTTGCCCAGGATCCCTTATCCTGCGTGGAAGCAGAGTCTTGGACTCCTGAAGATTCACCATAAGCTCCTCAACACCTGCCTCAGCCGAACACTTACCTGGAAAATTCTTCTGAGGGAACTTGGGAACATTTGCAAACTCCTGCACGTTTTAATGGAGACATTAAGGTCTGCCAGGGCTTTCTAAAGCAGTACAATGTACATATTGGAATGATGTCTCCAGCAATTGTTTTCTGACTGGTCCAAATTGGCAAAAATGTATTCTTTGCTGTCTGTCATGGGCTGTGTCATTGTGGGAGCAGGACGACTCTATGATGTATCCCCTACCATCCTTGTGGTCTACCTTTCATAAAGTGTTTGATAAACCAAGTTGTGTCCACTCCATCTCTGATTGAATGCTTCAGCTCAGACAAAAGACTAGGACATTGTGCCATCCAGTACTGTACCCTTTCTGGTGAATTGACCTGGAACAATGTTGCTCTTCTGAATGTCTTCTCCGCCGACTTATCCAAGCAAATCAAAGATGAAATCCTTGGTAAAGACTACCATCTTCCTTTGGTGACTTGATTTCCTGAAAAGACTGAACTCAAATCCATGGGGATTGGTCGGAAAATATTATCTCTAGATGAAAGATCCCATAGTCTTCCTGGTGGACTCTTTGTATTGTGGTGAACAGGATCACTGTTATATAAATTGGTCCAAACTGAAGGCCAAAGGGGAAAACTTCAGATCCTAGACGAAGAGCCAAGTATAACCCTGGGATGATTTTTTTCTTCCACTAAAGATTAATTACTCATGCATATTTACATTTCCTTGTGCATGAAACAAACACTTATTGATTCTGTAGCATTGTAGCATCAGAGAATTTTATGAACTGCTCTCTGGTCAAAAAGCTAAAAATTGCTTTAGCTTCTTTGCAGACTCCCCTAAGGCTAATCTTCGAGAATGGCTTAACAATTTCAGGTGTTCATATCCATTTCCGGACAGATAAAGTAACTTTTGAGCCTACATGGCCTAAACGCTTTTTTTTTTTTTTTTTTTAAAATAAGGTTGTATTGTCTTTTATAAAATTTTGCATTTGCTATATATAGCTAATAAAATATCATCTGATTCAACATCAGAGAAACATGGTTCTTTTGCTATATAACCCTCTTATTCCAAATTTGGTTAAGGATCTTCTGAAGGAAGCGCCCTGAAACATCCTTATTCACATTAACTTTTGAGATTATTATACTACATGTTGCAGACATTTCTTTTTTAGCTTAGCCACTTTCATGTGATTTTGAGATGTCCCTGGCTATGGCTACACTCTCCGGCCATGTCCAGATTGCACAGTGGAGATTATTTTTTTTATCATAACTGCTTCAAAATTCCACCTCAACACCTTTTCACTATCTCTGATCAGCATCTGCTTCATCTAATGTTTCAGTCTCCTATCAGAAGCTTGCAGATGCCTTCTCCTGGCTGGGCGCCAAAGAGAACTGCATGGAAGACATTACTGTGTCTCAGTGTGTCCTTCCTTCTGGACCAGGTCATTGTTAGAAGGTGTGGGCCAGGAGAGCAAAACTATTTTAGAATGAAGAGTACCATAATTACAGGATGGGGGCTAGGATAGTGACATTATTACAGCCTGGGAGCCAGGACGGGGACATTATTACAGGATGAGGGCCAGGATGGAGGACATTTTTATAGAATGGGGGCCGAGAAGGGAGCATTATTACAGGATGGGGGTACGAGGGTGTCATTATTACAGAATGAGGGTCAGGATGAAGACAGTATGCCTGGATGGTGCCAGGATGGAAAACATTTCCTGGATGTGGACCAAGATGGGGAGATTACTAAAGTATGGGGTAAGTACAGGGTGGCCAGAAATTTCCACGACAGTCTATAAAAATTGGACCTATTTTTGCCCTAGCCATAAAAAAACTTAAGGCATTTGTGTTTTTTTTGAAGATGAAGACATGTAAACAAATTTAAACAAATTATTTTGACTGTAATTATCGTCATTTTACCCGTTTACAATGAATACGCCTAATGTCTTTATATCAGAATTAAGGGCTGTAGAAATGTATCACTTATAATCATAATTTTTTATGGTTTTCCAATATGGCTGTAAGAAAATAATGCCTGCACATGATTTTTTGATAAGCTGTCTAAACAAGTTAAAAAGTCACGTTGGCAGCATTATTACAGGATGGGGGCCAGGAATGTGACATTATAACAGGTTGGAGGCCAGGATTGAACATTGTGCCAGGACGAGGGCATTATGCCAGAACAGCAGGGGATATTATCACAGGATGGGGCCAGGTTGAAAACATTATATGGGGGTTAGGACGGTGGATGAGAGAAAAGAGAACTTTATTATATGATGGGGCCACGAAGGGACACTTTATAACAGGATGAGGGCAAGGATGGGATACATTATTATAGAATGGGGGACAGGACGGGGACCTTATTACAGGATGGGGGCCAGAATTAAGAATATTAACAGGCAAATGATTTCTGTAATGTAAAATTATAAAGACAAATGGTACTCACCCTCCACGGCTCAGACCATCTCCCCGCTGTTGCCTTGGTCTCGGTGTTTTGCCTGCAGAGGTGATATCATGTTGACTGCTCACATCACCACTGCAGCCAATCACTGTGATTTGTAATTTTACAATTATTATTATACAAAGCATAGCATTTAATTTGCTGAAACATGAATATCCCTTTAAGTCATTATTGTCTGAATAACTTAAATGTTGATAATGTTTCAACTATATATACTGCAATATATACTGCAATACAATTTATTACTTTTTTTGCACACTTTCTTGTATCCAACACTATAAACAATATTCTGTGTGCATCATCAAAACAGTGATTGGTTCAAAGTGAAATCTAAGCCCTTTACAAGGTCATTAATAAATAGATTAAAAAGAGCTTTAACGCCAAGTATGCTCTCAGGATGGAAACATTTTTCTATAATACTTTTGAGGGTTTTTTTCTTGCTGCAAAATGCTATGTGTCCAAATTGAAACTTCTGCTCTATTTAATTTCAACATGTGCATTTCTATAACCTTTAGAAATGTTCTGGGTTTTAAAACAATTGATTGACTCTTCCAATCAGATGATTAAGTGACTTGTTGAAGAGAGCAGGAAACGTAAGGCTGCACTGAATTATCATTAACCTCAGCAATTAAGGCACACCCTGGTGTCTTTTATTTACAGCTGCTAATCAGGGACACTGCCAGCAAAGGTTGATTTCTCTCAAGTCTCATGTCCAACTGGAAATCGTAAAAAAGAATTATTAACCTCTTCAACTCCATGTCCTACAGCTTGATGGGTCAAAGTAAATTACTTCTTCTTCTAGTTGGACCTGTCATAATAATATGCTTCCCTTATAGGTGACAGACACAAAAAGACAATTATTTTTAACTAGATGGTGGCCCGATTCTAACGCATCGGGTATTCTAGAATATGCATGTCCACGTAGTATATTGCACAGCCCACGTAGTATATTGCCCAGTCACATAGTATATTGCCCAGCTACGTAGTATATTGCCCAACCACGTAGTATATTGCCCAGTCACGTAGTATATTGCCCAGTCACGTAGTATATTGCCCAGCTACGTAGTATATTGCTCAGTCACGTAGTATATTGCCCAGCTACGTAGTATATTGCCCAGTCACATAGTATATTGCCCAGCTACGTAGTATATTGCCCAACCACGTAGTATATTGCCCAGTCATGTAGTATATTGCCCAGTCACGTAGTATATTGCCCAGCTACGTAGTATATTGCCCAACCACGTAGTATATTGCCCAGTCACGTAGTATATTGCCCAGTCACGTAGTATATTGCCCAGCTACGTAGTATATTGCTCAGTCACGTAGTATATTGCCCAGCTACGTAGTATATTGCCCAGTCACATAGTATATTGCCCAGCTACGTAGTATATTGCCCAACCACGTAGTATATTGCCCAGTCATGTAGTATATTGCCCAGTCACGTAGTATATTGCCCAGCTACGTAGTATATTGCCCAGTCACGTAGTATATTGCCCAGCTCCATGCAAACAACCACAAGATGGCAGTAAGATAACTGTCACCTTAAAGAAGCCAACCATCAGTAAAAAGTTGAATAAGTTTTATTTAGAGAAGCAAAAAATAATAACAATACACAAAATATCTAAAAAAGCTACTTCCAATTTTCCAAGTCATACCCCTAGGCAAAACCAGGAGAAGCACATCATTATGAATCCAATAATCAGGTACATATATCCCAGATAAAGAAACGACACATAGCCTATATATAAGGTGCAATACGTCTCCCCTTTCTAATGCCTGTGTCACAAGTTTTCTATCTGGCTAACCAGTGTTGGCCATATTCTGAATCACAATAACATGGATCACATAATACAAGTACTGATATTATTACCTAAAACAGGTCTTTTCGTAGTGTGCCTCCTCTCCTGGCTTTTCCCAGCGCCCCGACGCGCGTTTCGCCCTAGCTTCTTCCGGGGGCGTGGCGAAGCTAGGGCGAAACGTGCGTCGGGGCGCTGGGAAAAGCCAGGAGAGGAGGCACACTACGGAAAGACCTGTTTTAGGTAATAATATCAGTACTTGTATTATGTGATCCATGTTATTGTGATTCAGAATATGGCCAACACTGGTTAGCCAGATAGAAAACTTGTGACACGGGCATTAGAAAGGGGAGACGTATTGCACCTTATATATAGGCTATGTGTCATTTCTTTATCTGGGATATATGTACCTGATTATTGGATTCATAATGATGTGCTTCTCCTGGTTTTGCCTAGGGGTATGACTTGGAAAATTGGAAGTAGCTTTTTTAGATATTTTGTGTATTGTTATTATTTTTTGTTTCTCTAAATAAAACTTATTCAACTTTTTATTGATGGTTGGCTTCTTTAAGGTGACAGTTATCTTACTGCCATCTTGTGGTTGTTTGCATGTACTGAGGAAGTACCATTGTATTTGGATGGTGGGACATATGTGAATAACTATTGCCCAGGTACGTAGTATATTGCCCAGCCACGTAGTATATTGCCCAGCCACGTAGTATAGTATATTGCCCAGCCACGTAGTATATTGCCCAGCCACGTAGTATATTTCCCAGTCACGTAGTATATTGCCCAGTCACGTAGTATATTGCCCAGCTACGTAGTATATTGCCCAGCCACGTAGTATATTGCCCAGCTACTTAGTATATTGCCCAGTCACGTAGTATATTGCCCAGTGATATAGTATATTGCCCAGCCACGTAGTATATTGTCCAGCCATGTAGTATATTGCCCAGCCACATAGTATATTGCCCAGCCACGTAGCGTATTGCCCAATAACGTAGTATATTGCCCAGTCACGTAGTATATTGCCCAGCCACGTAGTATATTGTCCAGCCACGTAGTATTTTGCCCAGCTATGTAGTATATTGCCCAGCCACGTAGTATATTGCCCAGCCACATAGTATATTGCCCAGTCACATAGTATATTGCCCAGCTATGTAGTATATTGCTCAGTCACGTAGTATACTGCCCAGTCACGTAGTATATTGCCCAGTCACATAGTATATCCACGAAAGCTCCGGTGATAGGCGCGTGGCTGGTGCCATCTTCCGTTCCCAGGATGCATTGCGAAATTATCCAGATGACTTAACAGTCTCACTAAGTCTTCTGGGTAATTTAGCAATGCATCGCTGGGAACGGAAGATGGCGGCAGGCGCAAGCGGCTCGGCAGACTACGGAGGGTGGGTATACTACAACAAAACCAGACCACATATTACATGAAAGAGAGAAACTGGGCTATTAGCACTAAGTAGTGATAAAGAGCCCAAAGCCTGAAAACAAGGCAACCAACTCCATACTATAGCAGAAAACGTGGAGAGAAAGGAGTATAACGGGTATATAATATTTATTACAGTATCAAAAAGAGTCATACATAATATCACAGAATAACACTACACATGTTAATGACAGTAAAGTGCACAAGGATGGTTTAAGAAGAAACAGGTGTCCACCGGTGTGTAATATGCCCCAAACAATGTAACCAGTCTGACATAGTCCGTACACTGGAAATAGCAAAGCAGCAAGTCACCGCCATAATAATTAGTTAAATATCTCTGTACATAGTTTGCGCAAGACTTACCACTAAAGTGCAGGGCGATAAAACACACCAGGCTGGAACCAAGGTGAAGTTAAGAACCCCCAGGGGTGAGTATAGCAGGTTATTTGTTTTTTTATTATTTTTAACATTAAATTTTTTTACTATTGATGCCGCATAGGCAGCATCAATAGTAAAAAGTTGGGGCCACACAGGGTTAATAGCGGCGGTAATGGAGTGCGTTACCCACGGCATAACGCGGTCCGGTACCACTGGCATTAACCCTGTGTGAGCGGTGACTGGAGGGGAGTATGCGGGCGCCGGGCAGTGACTGCGGGGAGTAAGGAGCGGCCATTTTCTTCCGGACTGTGCCCGTCGCTGATTGGTCATGGCTGTTTTGACGCGACCAATCAGCGAGTTGGATTTCCATGACAGACAGAGGCCACGACCAATGAATATCCGTGACAGACAGACAGACAGAAGTGTCCCTTAAACAATTATACAGTAGATGCATCTGAATCCTCTGAAGATACATGCCATTGAATCCTACTTGCTCCTGGTGTGGTATTGCAAATCATTTAGCCGCTGATTTGCCCCTATTTTTATTGGCACAGAAATGAGAAAGAGGTGAATATATCCTGGCTATCCGAGTGTGCAAAAGGTAAAGGGAACATTCAAGGTCGGTCTTCTCTGCTACTGCTCAAGTTCAGCTATGTTGTTCACATACACTGGAGCACAAAATTGTGCACAGTATTCTAAGTGTGGTCACAATAGTGGCTTTGTATAGAGGCAAAACTGTGTTCTCGCCAAGAGCATCTATGTCTCTTTTAACCCCTTAAGAACCGCCTATACACATTAAAATGGCGGTCGTTAAGTGCTTATTCCCTACAGCGATTGGGAATAAGGAAAAAGCGCCGCCAGCGATTCCCACAGTTGTCAGCTGTACATGACAGCTGACACCCTACTGTATTGGCCCTGGCCGGTTTTGCGAATGATCGGGGCTAATTAACCCCTTAAATACCCCTTGTAAGTTGTTACAAAACCATCGCACCCCCGCGATGAGAATTGCAGGTCCTGATGGCTACCATGGTGCCCTGAGGTCACGTGATGACCCCAGGGTACGGTGGCCTGTGAGATCCAACAATAAGCTGCCTCTCACAGGCACAGTCAGAGAGCCACGACAGTCTCATGCACTGCTGTACATGAGTACAGCAGTGTATGAGACAAGTGATCAAGCTGAAAATTATACATGTGGGGATAAGTAAAACGGTAAAAAAAAATTAAATATGTAAAAAAGTTAAAAAAAACAAAACGGGCACACAAATCACTAAAATCCGTTTCGCCACCCAAAAATTGGTATTACCATGTCCATAATGATCCCTTCTATAAAACTGCCACATTATTTGTTCTGTTTATTTTGTAAAAAAATAAATAAACCTGCCAAAGATGTCACCTTTTCATCATACTGACTCACAAAAAAAGTGAATCAAAAAGTCATATGTAAAAAAAATTGTAGAAATGAAAGCACCAAACCGTCCTGCAAAAACCAAGCTCTAATATGGCTCATTCGTCAAAAAAATAGTTACAGCGCTCAGAATATAACGATGCAAAAGCAAATTCATTTTTGAAAAATATGTTACCGTATTTAGTCTGTAAAAAGGACAAAGCATAAAAAAAAAATATAAATCTGGTATCGCTGTATTCGTAGTGACCCGATGAACAAATCAAAAATAGAAAGTTAGGCTGACGGCACAACTGACAAATGGATGCTTGTCCTAATTCCACTGGACCCAAGTGAAACAGTACATACCATGAAGTGAAGTGAAGGACAGCATCCAGTCCAGGTGAGAAAGGTTTTCTTTATTGTGCCAAATGCGACGTTTCAACCACTCAGGTCTTTTTCAAGCATACAAAATAATCAAACATGGCAGCCTTAAATAGGAAATGGGTAATCACCCACCAATAGCCTGCTCAGAGACCGCCCATGGCTGCCATGTTTGATTATTTTGTACCAATGAACAAATCAGTCTTACAACTTTTACCTCACGGTGAATGTCGCAAAAAATAAAAATAAAAACAATAACTGAATTGCTAGGTTTTGTTCATTCTGTGTCTGAAAAATCGATCAAAAAATATAATGTACCCCAAAACGGTACCGGAAAAAATCTGCAACTCGTCCCACAAGAAATAAGCCTTCATACAGCTCTGTTTGCCAAAAAATAAAGTTACATCTCTCAGAATATGGCGACAAAAAAATCTTTTTATTAAAAAGCATTTTTACTTTGTGATAGCAGCAAAACCTAAAACAACCCTATATAAATCTGGTATTGCTGTAATTGCACCCATTCAAAGAATAAATATGCCTTATCACTTAGACTACATGGTGAACAGCGCAAAAATGAAAATAAGAATTATTCTTGTACTGCTGTCTAATTGTACATTCTACATCCCAAAAATCGACTCACATCATTTATCCAACACTCTCGGGTGAGCGCTTACGTTGGGGTTTCTGTATAATTTCCCCAAAACTACAATTCACACAAAACCCAGGATGGAACCACTCATTTATGACGCAGATGGAGTCAATTTTGACTGGTCTGTGTTCCAGCAGTGTCCCATCATTTTAGCCATCTTTTTAGGTGTGTGGGCAAGCACAGATCTGTGCACTCCTAAAAAATGCCCCCACTCAAGTCCGTCATCTGTCACTGGAACTATAGGGGGTTCCCACATTAGCACAAAGACTCTGGAAAAGCGACATGGCTCCCACCCCCCTAAATAAAAGCCAGTGAATTCTGGCCTCCCAAATCCAAATGATGCCCTCCTTCTGAGCCCCACTGTGCCTAAACAACAGTAAGCTGCCACATGTTTGCCATTCTTGCAATGGAGAAAAGGCACTTAATTTATGGGTGTGTATCACCAGAAGCACAACAAAACAGAGATATGGAAAGGGACGGCACCAGAAGAGTATACCTTCATATGGACTTGGACTCTATCTCAAACCGACCAGATATGCAGGTGTCACGAATAAGCTGGGCATATGGTGCTCTGCACTAAAAGCATAAAGCCAAACAGTCCAGCAGAACAGAAGAAAAGTGCGGCACTCACCCTTTTTGCTGTGGAATTCATGTTCTTTATTTGGAAAATTGAAATAGTAACATCTCGTACATCCGTTAGGACATCAGGTCAGACAGGAGGGTGGGAGAGGTAACCGTGGGAGAGGAACCAAATGCACTAATTTAGAGAAATGATCGGTAACTACCCAAATAACGGTGCAGCTACGGGACTTGGGTAAGCCCATCACAAAGTCCATCCCGACCATCTCCCAGGGCATATCAGCCACTGGTAGGGCGTAAAGTAGCCCAGCAGGCCGTTGTCGAGGAGACCTACTCTTGGTGCAGGAGACACACGCCCAATTATAGTCTCCGACATCACAGGCCATATATGGCCACCAGTAGGTCCTCGCCAGAAGCTCTGATGTCCTCTTGACCCCGAAATGTCCACCCACCCTGGACGAGTGAGCCCAAGAGAGAACCTCCGGTCGCAAATTAGATGGCACAAAAGTCTTGCCCGGGGGCACAGAGTCTAAAGACGACGGAAGCCACAGTTCTCAGACTCTCAGAGGGAACAATTAGCCAAGGCTCCTCCTCCTCCTCTGATGACACGATGGAGCGTGAATTTTCCTCTCCCCAGATAGGAAATGCAAGGTGAAGTGGAACCGGGAGAAGAACAGGGACCATCTAGCCTGGCGAGAATTTAGCCGCTGGGCTGTTTGCAAATGCACCAAATTCTTGTGGTCATTGTAAACTTGGAAGGGAAAGCGAGCCCTCTCCAGGAGGTGTCTCCACTCTGAAAAGGCCAACTTCACTGCTAGCAACTTTCTGTCCCCGATGGAATAATTCCTCTCCATCGGAGTGATAGTCTTGGAGAAAAAAAGAAAGGATGCTTCCAACCTTGAGCATCCTTTTGGAAGAGGACCGCTCCAGCACCGACAAATGAGGCATCTACCTCAATAATGAAGGGCTTATCTACATCGGGACGATGCAGAATGGGAACAACGCTCCATAATATATGCCGAACTGTTTGTACAGGGTGCAATAAAATAATAAGATAATAACCGATAGAGCATAAGGTTGTTGATGCATCAATTATAGGCACCAGAAATTTACATTAATATCATTGCGGGAGGATTTGAAGCGGAGACATGGCCGTACAGCTGCAACATAGTATGGGGATGCCAGAAATATTATCATTAACCACCCATGGATTGGTGGAATTTAATTTGAAAAGAACCTATTGGCATTGTTTTCACTGTTTAGTGATAAACACACATGAGGTCTTCTGGGAGACCTATATGGAGCGCCCCCAGACACAGGGCCACAGGTTACTCTGTACCGGTCCTCTCTGTCTCGGTTCTGGGGTTGTCATGGTGGCTGGACCCGGTCCGTGACACTGATAAGGGGCGTTCAATAAAAGGGATGATGAAAGTCAGCTAAGGCTTCGTGACGCCACCTGTGGTATTCGACCAGGGAGACAGATGCTGCTTGGGGTCCACTGGGGTGATGTGATGGCAGCTAGTTGGTATACCTTCCCACAGGTGAAGTATGTCCCCAGGGCTTCCCGATAATGTAGATGGCGATGGTGTGAGGTGCAGTCAATAACGAGGACACAGGGTTGCAGTCTCTTTACCTCTTTACTGAAGGCTTCGGGATCCCCAATCCAGAGTACTGTCAACAGGGCTGTCTGAGACCGGCCGGTCTGAAGGCACATCCAGAGCTCCCTTTGCAGGTGGAAATCGTTGCCTACCACTAGCGCTTGTGTGTTGTAGAGCTTCCCTGCTGAGCATTCGGGATAGTCCTCACAACTTCTGTTCTCGTTCTTTCTAGTTCTTTCTCGTTCTCTCTATTCTCCGTCCCCCAGGATTGTTATGGCTAGGATGCACCCGTTTGACGGGTAGGCTCGGAGCTATTCTGGGACTCTAGAGACGCCCCTCTCCACGGTTGCCCCCTATGTCTGCTTAGGTGATGTAAGGTAGACAGCCAACCTATAATTAACTGTCCTGCGGTATTTGAAGTAAGGCATAAAGTCAGTTACTTCCTCGGTGTTCCGGTCACTGGCTATGCGCCGTTCTCGGGGCACGACTCCTACTGGCTCTCCTTTATGCTTGATCTCGTTTCTCACTGTCCACAATATCCTTCGCTTCGTGTCCTTTCTTTAGATGCCACCACAAGGTAGTGCAGGCGCGGCTCTGCAACGATCTGTCCTTGTCGCTCGGTGCCTGCCAGGTTCCCACGCCTGACAGGTACCCCCCTGAATCTTCCCCGCAACACCCCCTGCCATGGGATGTTGCCTGGACAAAACCCAGTCAGCTTCTCACTAACTTCCTATCCAACCCCTAGTTTTACCAGTGTGAGGAGTGGCCTAATAAATAAAACCTTTTGCTCCCCCTAGTGGCCGGAGTGTGAAGTGTAATGTGTGCTGGTGATACCTGGTCAGATGAACTCCTTTAGTTCCATCAGACGTACCATCACTCCCCTTAGCGGCAGAGCAACATTACTGCAACGACCAGGTCTCTGGGGCGCTGCACCCCCCCCGGTTAAATCCAGTACTCCTGGATTGGGAAGAAGAACAACAATACATGTTAGCAAAAGACATGCAAATTTTTGAAATGCAAGGAAAATATAACAATGCTTCCCTTTATGGGAGGTGAGAACACTTGAACGTTACAAATGAAAACAAGGTTAAATATTTTAAACAACACTCTGACTATAAATAACTTCTGGTACCCTGCCGAGTATTCTACTAAGTGCAAATTCTTAACAATAATTTAACTTCTCCTTTAAGGGCGTATAGGCTGAACCCACTAAAGGCTTACTATAAAGTACTATACTGCAAACTCAACTTTTTCTTTATTTTTCTGTCTTTACAAATGCAGGACCGCCTAGCTCCTTGTCTGGGCCTACTGCCATCTGTTCTTCTATCAGCGCAACTAACCATCTTTCTATGGTTCTCAGGAGGACTCTCTAACCCCTACGGGTTCACTATGTTGAAATTCGGCTTCCAACTTTTCCTATCCTCAATCTCTAGTAACATTGTTAACATTTCCTAAGTCTCAACACTATTACAATTTAACTTTCTTAAGTGCAACATGTAAACATTCCCCTTAAGAGGGAACCAAGTCTCTCTGAGGTAGTTCAAACAATTATTAAGTCACTAAGGAACTGCAAGACTCAAGAAACTTCCACGTCGTCATCTGGAATCATGTCTGCGCAAAGTCTTCTTTCCTTGTAAAACCAGTAAAGGGCACCTTTAAGAAGGTGTGAACTATTTACAAAACAGTTTGTGAATCATTCACCGTCCATGATTCGGCAGTCTTTTAAAACACTGATGGCAAACAAACAAGCTAAGAAACAATAGGGATCCCGGGTAAGCGAAGGAACCCCTTTAAGAAATAACCCTATACGGGTTCAAGTAGTAAAAGAGCAGGAAGACAAACAGTTAGTCAACTATATACATTTGTCAGGTTTTGAGGTTTATTTCTGCGACGGTATGTTGCAAGGCATCAGTTGGTAGCGAACACTTCCTGGGCTGGGAAGATCTGTATTCGACTTCTCATCCGATGCGGTATCAATGTCACTAATCGGTTTTTCAGGTATACTCTGGGTTCAAATGTCAATTTTGGTAGTACGTTCAATAGTGGCAATAATGCCCACTGTGGTAGTAGTATTAGAATTTGTCAGTTCAGAGTTAGTCTTAGTCATGGCAGCAGGTGGTGCTGTTACGGGGCCTACCAGTAGGTCTTCTGTTTGCAGTATCTCGCTTTCCAGCAGGGCCTTGCTTTCTGGATTCGGAGAGCTGGAACTTCTTTCTTGCTCCGGACCAGACAAGCCTGCCGACAGACGTCTGTTGAGGCCCCCGATGACGGTCTCCTTCCACCCGGCCTCAGTGCTCAGCTGCGTCCGCCGGAGTTGATCGCTGAGCTCGTCCACTCTGGCCTGCAGGAAGTCGGGGCCAACAGGTGATGCCTGGCTGCGGTATCTCTCTGGGTAGCTGGGGGAGTCCTTGGTTCTGACTCCACGCTCCGATCCAGGGCGGCTGGCCATGGCATCTCCCACGTGGCTCACTTCTTCTCCTTCCTTGTCCTTTTCCCGCTCTCTCCTTCGTGGGCGGTTTCGCTTCCTTTGTCTCCGCCCACCATTGAGGATCAGGAGGCGGATCTCGGCTGCTGCCAGACACGTCCCCAAGGTACAGCAATATTTAGACTGGGTGGCCATTACTTTTCACGCTTCTCAGTTCGTCCACGCCCACAACTCCACGCCCTTCTTCTCCTGCGCTCCTCGTGGCGCGGCAATGGTGGCGGTTTTGGCGGGAATCTTGGCGGCAAATAGCAATACACAGTATTTGCAATAAATCACAGTTCAAGCACAATTCAGACACAGTTCCAAGGCTGTTGTGGATTCTGTTGTCAAGCTCCCTTCTGTGGTCATGAATGGTACTTCGGCTGGTTCTGTCCATGGGCTTCCTCTGGTGGTTGTGAGTGGAGCTGCGGCTTCTGAGTTTCCTTCTACAGGTGACGAGGTTAATTTGTTAGCTGGCTGCTCTATTTAACTCCACTTAGATCATTGCTCCATGCCACCTGTCAATGTTCCAGTATTGGTCTAGTTCTCTCCTGGATCGTTCTTGTGACCTGTCTTCCCAGCTGAAGCTAAGTTCCTGCTTGTTTTTCTCTGGTTTGCTATTTTTCTGTCCAGCTTGCTATTTTGATTTTTGTCTTGCTTGCTGGAAGCTCTGGGACGCAGAGGGAGCGCCTCCGCACCGTGAGTCGGTGCAAAGGGTCTTTTTGCGCCCTCTGCGTGGTCTTTTTGTAGGTTTTTGTGCTGACCGCAAAGTTACCTTTCCTATCCTCTGTCTGTTCAGTAAGTCGGGCCTCACTGTGCTAAATCTATTTAATCTCTGTGTTTGTAATTTTCATCTTTACTCACAGTCATTATATGTGGGGGGGCTGCCTTTTCCTTTGGGGAATTTCTCTGAGGCAAGGTAGGCTTTATTTTTCTATCTCTAGGGCTAGCTAGTTTCTTAGGCTGTGTCGAGTTGCATAGGGAGCGTTAGGAGCAATCCACGGCTGTTTCTAGTGTGTGTGATAGGATTAGGGATTGCGGTCAGCAGAGTTCCCACGTCTCAGAGCTCGTCCTATATTATTAGTAACTATCAGGTCATTCCGTGTGCTCTTAACCACTAGGTCCATTATTGTCTTTACCACCAGGTCATAACACAAGGCACACATGACCTGATTCTGCAGGCTTAAGTACATCCTGTTCGTGACGCCAAGTTGGAGCGCCCCCAGACACAGGGCCACAGGTTACTCGGTACCGGTCCTCTCTGTCTCGGTTCTGGGGTTGTCATGGTGGCTGGACCCGGTCCGTGACCCTGCTAAGGGGCGTCCAATAAAAGGGATGATGAAAGTTAGCTAAGGCTTCGTGACGCCACCTGTGGTATTCGGCCAGGGAGACCGACGCTGCTTGGGGTCCACTGGGGTGATGTGATGACAGCTAGATGGTATACCTTCCCACAGGTGAAGTATGTCCCCAGGGCTTCCCGATAATGTAGATGGCGATGGTGTGAGGTGCAGTCAATAACGAGGACACAGGGTTGCAGTCTCTTTACCTCTTTACTGAAGGCTTCGGGATCCTCAATCCAGAGCACTGTCAACAGGGCTGTCTGAGACCGGCCGGTCCGAAGGCACATCCAGAGCTCCCTTTGCAGGTGGAAATCGTTGCCTACCACTAGCGCTTGTGTGTTGTAGTGCTTCCCTGCTGAGCATTTGGGATAGTCCTCACAACTTCTGTTCTCGTTCTTTCTAGTTCTTTCTCGTTCTTTCTATTCTCCGTCCCCCAGGATTGTTATGGCTAGGACGCACCCGTTTGACAGGTAGGCTCGGAGCTATTCTGGGACTCTAGAGACGCCCCTCTCCACGGTTGCCCCCTATGTCTGCTTAGGTGATGTAAGGTAGACAGCCAACCTATAATTAACTGTCCTGCGGTATTTGAAGTAAGGCATAAAGCCAGTTACTTCCTCGGTGTTCCGGTCACCGGCTACGCGCCTCAGTAGGATGTTGCCATTCTCTGGGCACGACTCCTACTGGCTCTCCTTTATGCTTGATCTCGTTTCTCACTGTCCACAATATCCTTCGCTTCGTGTCCTTTCTTTAGATGCCGCCGCAAGGTAGTGCAGGTGCGGCTCTGTAACGATCTGTCCTTGTCGCTAGGTGCCTGCCAGGTTCCCACGCCTGACAGGGACCCCCCTGAATCTTCCCCGCAACACCCCCTGCCACGGGATGTTGCCTGGACAAAACCCAGTCAGCTTCTCACTAACTTCCTATCCAACCCCTAGTTTTACTAGTGTGAGGAGTGGCCTAATAAATAAAACCTTTTGCTCCCCCTAGTGGCCGGAGTGTGAAGTGTAATATGTGCTGATGATACCTGGTCAGATGAACTCCTTTAGTGCCATCAGACGTACCATCACTCCCCTTAGCGGCAGAGGGACATTACTGCAACGACCAGTTCTCTGGGGAGCTGCATATACACTCATCCAGTTTTTCCTGTCATACAGACTATGGTGAATACCATTTAGATAAAGCTAGTAAAACTAGCTGCTCATTCAGTCCCAAGGGAGACATAGACTCCAGGAGGTAGATCCATATTGTTTCACGTTGCAATATTTTGCGATCCCAGTCACCCAACCTGATAGATTGAGGGACGGTCTCTATCACTTGAAACGAGAATGACGTAAGGTCACCCTGATGCTTCTCTACCATATGATGTGCAAGAGGGGTATCTCTCTTATGTTTAATATCTCCTACGTTTTCACTTATCCTTATTTTCAGTTGCTTCTTAGTTTTTCCGACATAATTTAAAGGACAGCTACATGTATATAAGTAGACTACCCCTGTGGTCCCACAACTAGCAAAGCCTCTATTTTTGAAGATACGTCCCGTGACCGCACTACTAAAAGTTGTTGACTGCTTTACCAGTTCGCACACATTACATCCTCTACATTTAAAGGTACCTGCAATCCTATGGTCCAACCATGTTCCTCCTACTTTTGGGGGATTCAAATGACTGTGGACCACATGTTCACGTATCGACTTCCCCCTCCTATATGTCACCGAAGGGGTTTTTGAAATATAGTCAGCTAAATCGGAATCCGCTCTCAAGATATTCCAATACCGTCTTAGGATACCCATCATTTTGTAATTTTGATCGTCATATGTTCCAATTAGTCTAGTCACATCCCCTCCTACCTTTTTTGGTTTAGGGGTAAGTAATTGCATACGATTAGAGTTACGCGCAATTTCATATCTCTTTTCTATCACATACTCGGGGTAACCTCTTTCCCTAAACCATCTCTCCATGATGTTGGCTTGATAATCAAAGTCTTGTAGTGAGGAACAGTTTCTACGGAGTCTGAAAAACTGTCCCTTGGGTATACCTCTCTTCAAACTTGTGGGGTGATAGCTCTCCCAACGGAGGAGACTATTAGTCGCCGTCTTTTTACGATAAATAGTGCTATTAATGGTACCCTGGTCTCCCTTCAAGAGACGTACATCCTGAAAGGAAATGCTATCCACCCCTACTTCATGAGTAAACCTTAAACCCACGTCATTTGTATTCAAGTGCTCCACGAATTCTTTAAACAGATTGCCATCCCCTGACCAGAGTATCAGAATATAATCAATAAAGCGGCCCCAAAAGACAATATGGGGGCACCATTTGTCATCGTCGTCCCTGAACACCACCGTTTCCTCCCACCAGCCCAGGAGCAGATTAGCATAAGTGGGGGCACATGGACTCCCCATTGCTGTGCCCCAGAGCTGGTGGAAGAATTTCCCATCAAAGTGAAAAAAGTCAACACATATTGAAGCAGTCTCAGCAGGAAGCCATTATTCCGAAGGCAATGTTTCCCCCCTGCTTTGAGATAATATTCGACAGCTTCCAAACCCTTATTGTGTGGTATACTACTATAAAGGGTTTCCACATCTATTGATGCCAGGATGGTAACTGAGTCAAGATGAATACCTAACTTAGTCAACATGTCAGAGGTGTCTCTAATGTATGATGGTAGAGAATATACATAGGGACGCAGAATCAGGTAATGCATTCCCTGTTATAATAGGCAGGACTATTATTGGTAAATATCGCAAATGCTTAAGATGTACTTTTTTTGTCTCTGATATTAAACACCTACTGCACCTCCAATATATATATATATGTACAAGGGTAACAATTTATAGACCCTTTGTTGTGGAAACTGATCCACAAAAGATTTCAACAGCTTTTATTTCGCACCTTATAAGCACAATTGCCATGCCATGCCATGTCGAACTTAGGGTGCCAACCTCCGCTGTGAGGTAGGGTGAATAAGGGTAAGATCACCCCCCCACCATCTTAGCTTCTATCCTTTCTTATTAATTGTTAAGATAGATTAAAGGTGTTACTGTCTCCTGACCCATTTATATGGGTAATTCTTTTACTCAAAATATTAAAAGTTAAGTTAAATTTTAGGGGTTTTTTTTGGTACTCTTTTTGGTTATAATCTAAATTAATACCCTATATATATTGTTTTTTTTTGGTGACTATTTGAATTGATATGGTCAGCTTCCTGCCTGGACAGGTGAACACAACTCAATGGCTAAGTGATGCTCAAGAGTTTTTTCTGAAATCCCCTCTGCCAACTTTAATACAGATAAACCAACAATTAAATCTGTGTTTTCTGACCTTTCGTTAGCATACAGGAATAACATTAAGTCTTGGTGGGAGGTGCAATCAATAGAACACTACATCAAACAGAATATTGTACCCAGAGGTCTTAGAATCTCATTAGTTCCTGCAATAAGATGACACCCACATTGCTAACTAAGTGGGAAAAAGAGTCTATAGCCTCCTCAGTACGGTTCATGAAACTATTACTAGAGGATGAAAAAATTGCATTGGAACATACGACTAATAAGCTACAGGAACTAATAGAAAAGGCTTTAAAATTTAAGTCAGACCCTGATTTTTCTAACAAAGAATCCACTCTGAAAACAATAGTGGAACGATATCAAAATATCCTAAAAGATAGGAAACACAAATGAGTTGTTAGAGATCTCGCAGAAGATCTCTTATCTTCAAAGATAAGAGAGCGTACGCATTTCAGGGAGATTACACCATCCCCATAGAGGAGGTTTCCTCATCAGACATCGACTTATCAGATACTGAAACAAGACCCCAATACTAGGGTTGAGCGAAACGGGTCGAACATTTTCAAAAGTCGCCGACTTTTGGCTAAGTCGGGGTTTCATGAAACCCGATCCGACCCCTGTGCGGGGTCGGCCATGCGGTACGCGACTTTCGCGCCAAAGTCGCGTTTCAATGACGCGAAAAGCGCCATTTCTCAGCCAATGAAGGTAAACGCAGAGTGTGGGCAGCGTGATGACATAGGTCCTGGTCCCCACCATCTTAGAGAAGGGCATTGCAGTGATTGGCTTGCTGTCTGCGACGTCACAGGGGCTATAAAGAGGCGTTCCCGCCGACCGCCATCTTACTGCTGCTGATCTGAGCTTAGGGAGAGGTTGCTGCCGCTTTGTCAGAAGCAGGGATAGCGTTAGGCAGGGTCCATTAACCACAAAACCGCTTGTGCTGCAGCGATTTGCACTGTCCAACACCACCCTCGGTGTGCAGGGACAGTGGAAGTTTTTTTTTTTTTTTTTTTCCCCTCAGCGCTGTAGCTCATTGGGCTGCCCTAGAAGGCTCCCTGATAGCTGCATTGCTGTGTGTACGCCGCTGTGCAAACCAACTGCTTTTTTCAAAGCACAAATCCTCTTGTTCCTTCCTTTCTGCACAGCTATCTTTTTTGTTTGTCCACACTTTTTATTTCATTTGTGCATCAGTCCACTCCTTATTGCTGCCTGCCATACCTGGCTGAGATTACTGCAGGCAGGGAGATAGTAGCTGCCTGCCATACCTGGCTGAGATTACTGCAGGCAGGGAGATAGTAATTGTAGGACATTCCCTGTTTTTTTTTTTTTTTTTTTTTTTTGGTGGGAGATTGAGATTGGCAATTTGGCATTTCTGCTAGAGTGCCATCCCTGTGTGTGCCATCTCTCTCACATAGTGGGCCATAGAAAGCCTTTTCATTTTTCTGTATTTTTTTTTGTGGGGTGTATAAATTCTCCCTGATAAAAATACAGTGGGAGATTAATATTGGCCTTTGGGCTTGTGTGCCAGTCCTGAGTGTGCCATCTCTCTCACAAATAGTGGGCCATAGAAAGCCTATTTTATTTTTTTTGGGTTTTATAAATTCTCCCTGAAAAAAAGGGAGATTAATATTGGCCTCTGGGCTTGTGTGCCAGTCCTGAGCGTGCCATCTGTGCCAGCCCTGAGCGTGCCATCTCTCTCACAAATAGTGGGCCATAGAAAGCCTATTTAAATATTTTTTTGGTTTTATAAATTCTCCCTGAAAAAAAGGGAGATTAATATTGGCCTCTGGGCTTGTGTGCCAGTCCTGAGCGTGCCATCTGTGCCAGCCCTGAGCGTGCCATCTCTCTCACAAATAGTGGGCCATAGAAAGCCTATTTAATTTTTTTTTTTGTTTTATAAATTTTCCCTGAAAAAAGGGAGATTAATATTGGCCTCTGGGCTTGTGTGCCAGTCCTGAGCGTGCCATCTGTGCCAGCCCTGAGCGTGCCATCTCTCTCACAAATAGTGGGCCATAGAAAGCCTATTTTATTTTTTTTTGGGTTTTATAAATTCTCCCTGAAAAAAAGGGAGATTAATATTGGCCTCTGGGCTTGTGTGCCAGTCCTGAGCGTGCCATCTGTGCCAGCCCTGAGCGTGCCATCTCTCTCACAAATAGTGGGCCATAGAAAGCCTATTTATTTTTTTTTTTGGTTTTATAAATTCTCCCTGAAAAAAAGGGAGATTAATATTGGCCTCTGGGCTTGTGTGCCAGTCCTGAGCGTGCCATCTGTGCCAGCCCTGAGCGTGCCATCTCTCTCACAAATAGTGGGCCATAGAAAGCCTATTTAATTTTTTTTTTTGTTTTATAAATTTTCCCTGAAAAAAGGGAGATTAATATTGGCCTCTGGGCTTGTGTGCCAGTTGTGAGCGTGCCATCTGTGCCAGTCCTGAGCGTGCCATCTCTCTCACAAATAGTGGGCCATAGAAAGCCTATTTAATTTTTTTTTTGGTTTTATAAATTTTCCCTGAAAAAAGGGAGATTAATATTGGCCTCTGGGCTTGTGTGCCAGTTGTGAGCGTGCCATCTGTGCCAGTCCTGAGCGTGCCATCTCTCTCACAAATAGTGGGCCATAGAAAGCCTATTTAAATATTTTTTTGGTTTTATAAATTCTCCCAGAAAAAAAGGGAGATTAATATTGGCCTCTGGGCTTCTGTGCCAGTCCTGAGCGTGCCATCTGTGCCAGTCCTGAGCGTCCCATCTCTCTCACAAATAGTGGGCCATAGAAAGCCTATTTTTTTTTTTTTTTGGGTTTTAGAAATTCTCCCTGGAAAAAAAAAGGGAGATTAATATTGCCCTTTGGGCTTGTGTGCCAGTACTAAGCGTTCCATCTCTCTCTCTCTCTCAGTCAGTGGGCCATAGAACGCCTATTTTTGGTTTTATTTGTTTTCTAAATTCTCCCTGAAAAAATCATTTTATTTTATTTGGTTTCTAAATTCTTCCTGATAAAATCATATTTTTTTTATTATTTTTTTTTCTAAAGTCTCCCTGAAAAAAAAAAAAAAAAACAGTGGGAGATTAATATTGGCCTTTCTGCTTGTGTGCCAGTCTTGACTCCTGGGTGCGTCATCTCTCAGTCAGTGGGCCATAGAACGCCTATTTTTGGTTTTATTTGTTTTCTAAATTCTCCCTGAAAAAATCATTTTATTTTATTTGGTTTCTAAATTCTTCCTGATAAAATCATATTTTTTTTATTATTTTTTTTTCTAAAGTCTCCCTGAAAAAAAAAAAAAAAAAACAACCAAAAAAAACAGTGGGAGATTAATATTGGCCTTTCTGCTTGTGTGCCAGTCTTGACTCCTGGGTGTGCCATCTCTCTCTCTCTCTCTCTCTCTCTCTCTCTCTCTCTCTCTCCAATTGTGGTCCATAGAAAGCCTATATTTTTTTTCCTTGATTTGGGTTCTAAAATCTACCAGAGAAAATAACTACATCAATCATTGGTAGAAAAATATTGGCCTCTGGGTTTGTGTGCCACTCCTGACTCCTGTGTGCGTCATCTCTCAGTCAGTGGGCCATAGAACGCCTATTTTTGTTTTTATTTGTTTTATAAATTCTCCCTGAAAAAATCATTTTATTTTATTTGGTTTCTAAATTCTTCCTGATAAAATCATATTTTTTTTATTATTTTTTTTTCTAAAGTCTCCCTGAAAAAAAAAAAAAAAAAACAAACAAAAAAAACAGTGGGAGATTAATATTGGCCTTTCTGCTTGTGTGCCAGTCTTGACTCCTGGGTGTGCCATCTCTCTCTCTCTCTCTCTCTCTCTCCAATTGTGGTCCATAGAAAGCCTATATTTTTTTTCCTTGATTTGGGTTCCAAAATCTACCAGAGAAAATAACTACATCAATCATTGGTAGAAAAATATTGGCCTCTGGGCTTGTGTGCCACTCCTGACTCCTGTGTGCGTCATCTCTCAGTCAGTGGGCCATAGAACGCCTATTTTTGTTTTTATTTGTTTTCTAAATTCTCCCTGAAAAAATCATTTTATTTTATTTGGTTTCTAAATTCTTCCTGATAAAATCATATTTTTTTTATTATTTTTTTTTCTAAAGTCTCCCTGAAAAAAAAAAAAAAAAAACAACCAAAAAAAACAGTGGGAGATTAATATTGGCCTTTCTGCTTGTGTGCCAGTCTTGACTCCTGGGTGTGCCATCTCTCTCTCTCTCTCTCTCTCTCTCCAATTGTGGTCCATAGAAAGCCTACATTTTTTTTCCTTGATTTGGGTTCCAAAATCTACCAGAGAAAATAACTCCATCAATCATTGGTAGAAAAATATTGGCCTCTGGGCTTGTGTGCCACTCCTGATTCCTGTGTGCGTCATCTCTCACTCAGTGGCCCATAGAAAGCATATAGTTTGTTACATTTGTTTTCTAAATTCTCCCTGCAAAAATCTATTTTTTTTTTTTTGGGGGGTTTCTAAAGTGTTCCTGAAAAAAATAAAAATAAAAAAAAAATAATAGTGTGACATTAATATTAACATTTGTGCTTCAGTGACAGTCCTGCGTGTGGGGCATCTCTCTAATTTGCAGCCACCAAAAAAAGAGTGTGTAACATTGGGCCTGATTTTCGCTGTGGTCTCACCAACCTGTAAAGGGGTAGCTAAATCATACTGAAGTTATAGCTCACCGTGTAAGTTGTGTGACTGCAACAAATAACGTTAGTTTGGTTACGTTTTTAAAACAATGAGGAAGTCTAGTGGAAGAGGTCGTGGCCGGGGGCGTTCATTGTCAGCTGGTAATGAGGGTAGTGGTAGTGGTGGAGCATCAGGTGGTCGTGGGGAAAAAAATATTGCACCTAAGTCTGGAGCTGTGGAGCCAGGTTCGTCGTCCGGCTACACAAGGCCTCGAACGCTCCCTTTTCTGGGATTAGGAAAACCGCTTTTAAAGCCGGAGCAGCAAGAGCAAGTTTTGGCTTATCTTGCTGACTCAGCCTCTAGCTCTTTTGCCTCATCTCGTGAAACTGGTAAAAGTAAAAGCAGCGCGTCGTTAGTGGATGTTCACGGTCAGGGACAAGTCACTTCCTTGTCCTCTTCAGCAAAAACAACAACAGAGAAGAATGCAGCAGGCGACACAACGGGTTACTCCATGGAGCTCTTTACACATACCGTCCCTGGCTTAGAAAGTGAAGCAGTTAACAGTCCATGCCCATTACAAATTGAATCTGACATGGAGTGCACTGACGCACAGCCACAGCCAGACTACTATGATGGTCCTTTGACTCAGACCACAACATTGCCCTCGCAGGGTGCTGATCAAGAATCAGACCCTGATGAGACTATGTTGCCCCATCACGAACGCTATACCACCGAACGACACGGTGACACAGACGAAGTTGCGCAGGAGGTACAAGAAGAGTTATTAGATGACCCAGTTCTTGACCCCGATTGGCAGCCATTGGGGGAACAGGGTGCAGGCGGCAGCAGTTCTGAAGCAGAGGAGGAGGAGGGGCCGCAGCAGGCATCAACATCGCCACAGGTTCCATCTGCCGGGCCCGTATCTTGCCCAAAACGCGTGGCAAAGCCAAAACCTGGTGGAGGACAGCGTGGCCATCCGGTTAAAGCTCAGTCTGCAATGCCTGAAAAGGTATCCGATGCTAGAAAGAGTGCAGTCTGGCATTTTTTTAAACAACATCCAATTGATCAGCGCAAAGTCATCTGTCAAAAATGTTCTACTTCCTTAAGCAGAGGTCAGAATCTGAAAAGTCTCAATACTAGTTGCATGCATAGACATTTAACCACCATGCATTTGAAAGCTTGGACTAACTACCAAACGTCCCTTAAGGTTGTTGCACCCTCGGCCAATGAAGCTAGTCATCAACGCAACATCCCTTCCGGCAGTGTAGGACCACCATTTAGCGCACCACCTGCTGTATCTGTGCAGGTATCTTTGCCAGGCCAAAGCAGTCAGGGTCAGGGAATCACCAGTTTCGTAGTAGGAAACACTGCATCTAGGGCACCGGCGGCAACAATACCATCTCCCACCGTCTCTCAGTCTGCCATGTCCACCGGCACCCCCGCTAGTTCCACGATCTCCAGCTCTCCAGTCCAGCTCACCCTACATGAGACTATGGTTAGAAAAAGGAAATACTTAGCCTCGCATCCGCGTACACAGGGTTTGAACGCCCACATAGCTAGACTAATCTCGTTAGAGATGATGCCCTACCGGTTAGTTGAAAGCGAAGCTTTCAAAGACCTGATGGACTACGCTGTACCACGCTACGAGCTACCCAGTCGACACTTTTTTTCCAGAAAAGCCATCCCAGCCCTCCACCAGCATGTTAAAGAGCGCATCGTCCATGCACTCAGGCAATCTGTGAGCACAAAGGTGCACCTGACAACAGATGCATGGACCAGTAGGCATGGCCAGGGACGTTACGTGTCCATCACGGCACACTGGGTAAATGTGGTGGATTCAGGGTCCACAGGGGACAGCAAGTTTGGGACAGTTCTGCCTAGCCCACGGTCTAGTAAACAGTTGTCTGTAGCCGTTCGCACCCCCTCCTCCTCCTCCTCCTCCTCCTCGTCCTCCTGCAGAAGCAAGAGCTCGTCCACAGACCGCAGTCGCACAAACACTCCATCCGCACCTGCCACTGTTGCACACCAGGTCTCCCATTATGGGGCAGCTACTGGCATACGTCAGCAGGCTGTATTGGCTATGAAGTGTTTGGGCGACAATAGACACACCGCGGAAGTTCTGTCCGAGTTCTTGCAGCAAGAAACGCAGTCGTGGCTGGGCACTGTAGATCTTGAGGCAGGCAAGGTAGTGAGTGATAACGGAAGGAATTTCATGGCTGCCATCTCCCTTTCCCAACTGAAACACATTCCTTGCCTGGCTCACACCTTAAACCTGGTGGTGCAGTGCTTCCTGAAAAGTTATCCGGGGTTATCCGACCTGCTCCTCAAAGTGCGTGGACTTTGCGCACATATCCGCCGTTCGCCTGTACACTCCAGCCGTATGCAGACCTATCAGCGTTCTTTGAACCTTCCCCAGCATCGCCTAATCATAGACGTTGCAACAAGGTGGAACTCAACACTGCACATGCTTCAGAGACTGTGCGAACAGAGGCGGGCTGTTATGTTTTTGTGGGAGGATACACATACACGGGCAGGCAGTAGGATGGCAGACATGGAGTTGTCAGGTGTGCAGTGGTCGAAGATTCAAGACATGTGTCAAGTCCTTCAGTGTTTTGAGGAATGCACACGGCTGGTTAGTGCAGACAACGCCATAATAAGCATGAGCATCCCCCTAATGCGTCTGCTGATGCAAAGTTTGACGCACATAAAGGATCAGGCGTCTGCACCAGAGGAAGAGGAAAGCCTTGATGACAGTCAGCGATTGTCTGGTCAGGGCAGTGTACATGACGAGGTACCGGGCGAAGAGGAGGTGGAGGATGAGGAGGATGATGGGGATGAGTATATTTTTAATGAGGAAGCTTTCCCGGGGGCACGGGAAATTGGTGGCGTGGCAAGGCCGGGTTCTGGTTTTTTGAGGGACACAAGTGACGTAGATTTGCCTGCAACTGCCCCTCAACCAAGCACAACCGCAGATTTGACAACGGGAACTTTGGCCCACATGGCGGATTATGCCTTGCGTATCCTCAAAAGGGACACACGCATTACAAAAATGATGAACGATGACGATTACTGGTTGGCCTGCCTCCTTGATCCTCGCTATAAAGGCAAATTGCAAAATATTATGCCACATGAGAACTTGGAATTAATATTAGCAACAAAACAATCAACTCTTGTTGACCGTTTGCTTCTGGCATTCCCTGCACACAGCGCCCGTGATCGTTCTCACACGAGCTCCAGGGGCCAGCAGACCAGAGGTGTTAGAGGGGCAGAAATCAGAAGTGGCGTTGGCCAGAGGGGTTTTCTGACCAGGTTGTGGAGTGATTTTTCTATGACCGCAGACAGGACAGGTACTGCAGCATCAATTCAAAGTGACAGGAGACAACATTTGTCCAGTATGGTTACAAACTATTTTTCATCCCTTATCGACGTTCTCCCTCAACCGTCATTCCCATTTGATTACTGGGCATCCAAATTAGACACCTGGCCAGAATTGGCAGAATATGCATTGCAGGAGCTTGCTTGCCCGGCAGCTAGTGTCCTATCAGAAAGAGTATTCAGTGCTGCAGGTTCAATACTAACAGAAAAAAGGACTCGTCTGGCTACCCAAAATGTAGATGATCTAACCTTCATTAAAATGAACCACAACTGGATTTCAAAATCTTTTGCCCCACCCTGCCCGGCTGACACCTAGCTTTCCTATGAAAAGGTCTTGCCTGTGGACTATTCTGAATGACTTCGTAATTTTCTTCACCTGATTGTCCAGCATACGACATGTTTCCACCTCACGAAATGGCCAAACTCCCCACACGGGGCCGTGCTATCGCCACTTTGCGCTTGGACCCTTGAGAGTGCTGTTTGTCTGAAGAGGTGGGTGTGGCCGCTTTTGGTCGACGGCACTGCCACTGGGTCCCTCATAGTACAATAAAGTGTCTCTGGCGGTGGTGGTGCGCACCCAACGTCAGACACACCGTTGTAATATGAGGGGCCCTGTGCCTGTACCGCCGGCCACAAGACAGTTCCCCCCCCCCAGCTCAAACAGTGCTCTACCACTAGCAAAATTATCTCTCACAGCTTCACCAATGTGTAGTCTAGGCGCTGACATCCTTCAATGCCTGGCACTGACAATACCATTGTTTTGACATTTTTGTTATGTTAGGCCTTCGAAGCCTGTCTGCGGTCCCTTCTTTCTACAACTACTACACTGACCAGGCCACTGCTGGCCGTGTTACCCTGGAACCAATTTAAAAGTGCCTACAGTCAGCCCAATTTTGTTATGTTAGGCCTTCGAAGCCTGTCTGCGGTCCTCCTTCCACTAGACTTCCACTGACCATACACTGCTGCCCATGTACCCCTGGAACCAATTTAAAGTGCCTACAGCCAGCCCAATTTTGTTATGTTAGGCCTTCGAAGCCTGTCTGCGGTCACTCCTTCCACTAGACTTCCACTGACCAGACCACTGCTGCCCGTGTACCCCTGCAACCAATTTAAAAGTGCCTACAGCCAGCCCAAGTTTGTTATGTTAGGCCTTCGAAGCCTGTCTGCGGTCACTCCTTCCACTAGACTTCCACTGACCAGACCACTGCTGCCCGTGTACCCCTGCAACCAATTTAAAAGTGCCTACAGCCAGCCCAAGTTTGTTATGTTAGGCCTTCGAAGCCTGTCTGCGGTCACTCCTTCCACTAGACTTCCACTGACCAGACCACTGCTGCCCGTGTACCCCTGGAACCAATTTAAAAGTGCCTACAGCCAGCCCAAGTTTGTTATGTTAGGCCTTGGAAGCCTGTCTGCGGTCACTCCTTCCACTAGACTTCCACTGACCAGACCACTGCTGCCCGTGTACCCCTGGAACCAATTTAAAAGTGCCTACAGCCAGCCCAAGTTTGTTATGTTAGGCCTTGGAAGCCTGTCTGCGGTCACTCCTTCCACTAGACTTCCACTGACCAGACCACTGCTGCCCGTGTACCCCTGGAACCAATTTAAAAGTGCCTACAGCCAGCCCAAGTTTGTTATGTTAGGCCTTGGAAGCCTGTCTGCGGTCACTCCTTCCACTAGACTTCCACTGACCAGACCACTGCTGCCCGTGTACCCCTGGAACCAATTTAAAAGTGCCTACAGCCAGCCCAAGTTTGTTATGTTAGGCCTTGGAAGCCTGTCTGCAGTCACTCCTTCCACTAGACTTCCACTGACCAGACCACTGCTGCCCGTGTACCCCTGGAACCAATTTAAAAGTGCCTACAGCCAGCCCAAGTTTGTTATGTTAGGCCTTGGAAGCCTGTCTGCGGTCACTCCTTCCACTAGACTTCCACTGACCATACACTGCTGCCCATGTACCCCTGGAACCAATTTAAAGTGCCTACAGCCAGCCCAATTTTGTTATGTTAGGCCTTCGAAGCCTGTCTGCAGTCACTCCTTCCACTAGACTTCCACTGACCAGACCACTGCTGCCCGTGTACCCCTGCAACCAATTTAAAAGTGCCTACAGCCAGCCCAAGTTTGTTATGTTAGGCCTTCGAAGCCTGTCTGCGGTCACTCCTTCCACTAGACTTCCACTGACCAGACCACTGCTGCCCGTGTACCCCTGCAACCAATTTAAAAGTGCCTACAGCCAGCCCAAGTTTGTTATGTTAGGCCTTCGAAGCCTGTCTGCGGTCACTCCTTCCACTAGACTTCCACTGACCAGACCACTGCTGCCCGTGTACCCCTGGAACCAATTTAAAAGTGCCTACAGCCAGCCCAAGTTTGTTATGTTAGGCCTTGGAAGCCTGTCTGCGGTCACTCCTTCCACTAGACTTCCACTGACCAGACCACTGCTGCCCGTGTACCCCTGGAACCAATTTAAAAGTGCCTACAGCCAGCCCAAGTTTGTTATGTTAGGCCTTGGAAGCCTGTCTGCGGTCACTCCTTCCACTAGACTTCCACTGACCAGACCACTGCTGCCCGTGTACCCCTGGAACCAATTTAAAAGTGCCTACAGCCAGCCCAAGTTTGTTATGTTAGGCCTTGGAAGCCTGTCTGCGGTCACTCCTTCCACTAGACTTCCACTGACCAGACCACTGCTGCCCGTGTACCCCTGGAACCAATTTAAAAGTGCCTACAGCCAGCCCAAGTTTGTTATGTTAGGCCTTCGAAGCCTGTCTGCGTCCCGTTCTTTAAACTACAACTACACTGACCAGGCCACTGATGGCCGTGTTCCCTTGGAACCAATTTTAACTTGCCTACAGCCAGCCCTATGTTATTATGTTAGGCCTTCGAAGCCTGTCTGCGTCCCGTTCTTTCAACTACAACTACACTGACCAGGCCACTGATGGCCGTGTTCCCCTGGAACCAATTTTAACTTGCCTACAGCCAGCCCAATGTTAGGCCTTTGATGCCTGTCTGCCGTCACTCCTTCCACTAGGCCTCCACTGACCTGTCTATTGCTGCCCGTGTACCCCTTGAACCAACATCATTAAATATAAAAAAAATTAATTTGATTATAAAAAATAAGATCGTGTTGAGATCTCAAATGCAGACATTTTAACAATCAAAACAAACACACAACAAATATCTGGAACTGTACTACAAAGGTCCAACAGCTACAATTTCTTTCTCCTGCAAGAAGTTAACTGAAAGTTTTTTGGAGTTGTTAACACAGATATGGCATCCACCGAGTGTTGTCCTGTCGCGTCTCCTTTAAATTATTTCCAATAAGATGTTAAACTATTAATTTAATAAAATCAATAATTAAAAAAATAATTGAGTAAGTCAAAAGCACATTGCAAATAAACATTAATTACAAATCAAGAAGCATGGCGCGTCCGAGGGTGAGTAGATACCGAATAAGAATATAATCACCCTCGGACGCGCAATGCTTATTTACAACAGCCTTCCTTCCTAAGAATCAGCCCTTCCGTGGTGTAGAGAGAGGTTGTGTTACACTCCAAGGTGTTCCCCAGGTTGCCTTTCCTGAGCTTCGATCTTCCGGCTCTCGTTTAGTAGCTGTTGGAAACTACGCTGCATTAGGCCTACTAATTGTGTATGGGTGAAACAGTGGCGCATCTGCGGTCCCTCCTTCCACTAGGCCTCCACTGACCTGTCTACTGCGGCCCGTGTACCCCTTGAACCAACCTAATAAAATATTTAAAAAATTAATTTGATTATAAAAAATAAGATCGTGTTGAGATCTCAAATGCAGACATTTTAACAATCAAAACAAACACACAACAAATATCTGGAACTGTACTACAAAGGTCCAACAGCTACAATTTCTTTCTCCTGCAAGAAGTTAACTGAAAGTTTTTTGGAGTTGTTAACACAGATATGGCATCCACCGAGTGTTGTCCTGTCGCGTCTCCTTTACATTATTTCCAATAAGATGTTAAACTATTAATTTAATAAAATCAATAATTAAAAAAATAATTGAGTAAGTCAAAAGCACATTGCAAATAAACATTAATTACAAATCAAGAAGCATGGCGCGTCCGAGGGTGAGTAGATACCGAATAAGAATATAATCACCCTCGGACGCGCAATGCTTATTTACAACAGCCTTCCTTCCTAAGAATCAGCCCTTTCGTGGTGTAGAGAGAGGTTGTGTTACACTCCAAGGTGTTCCCCGGGTTGCCTTTCATGAGCTTCGATCTTCCGGCTCTCGTTTAGTAGTTGGTGGAAACTACGCTGCATTAGGCCTACAAAATGGGTATGGGGTGGAGAGAGATGGTGTGTTACACTCCAAGGTGTTCCCCAGGTTGCCTTTCCTGAGCTTCGATCTTCATGCTCTCGTTTAGTAGGTGTCGGAAAGTAGGCTGCATTAGGCCTACAAATTGGGTATGGGGTGGAGAGAGATGGTGTGTTACACTCCAAGGTGTTCCCCAGGTTTCCTTGCCATTGCTTCGGTCTTCCGACTCTCGTTTAGTAGTTGTAGAAAAGTACACAGCATTAGGCCTACAAAATGGGTATGGGGTGGAGAGAGATGGTGTGTTACACTCCAAGGTGTTCCCCAGGTTGCCTTTCCTGAGCTTCGATCTTCATGCTCTCGTTTAGTAGGTGTCGGAAAGTAGGCTGCATTAGGCCTACAAATTGGGTATGGGGTGGAGAGAGATGGTGTGTTACACTCCAAGGTGTTCCCCAGGTTTCCTTGCCATTGCTTCGGTCTTCCGACTCTCGTTTAGTAGTTGTAGAAAAGTACACTGCATTAGGCCTACAAAATGGGTATGGGGTGGAGAGAGATGGTGTGTTACACTCCAAGGTGTTCCCCAGGTTGCCTTTCCTGAGCTTCTGTCTTCAGGCTCTCATTAAATTGTGGTTAAATGGAACAACTGCATTTGGCGTACTAGTTGGTTTGGGGCCTACTATCGGTGTCTGCCACTCCTTGCTGTTCTCCTGGTTTCCTGTCCTGAAATACCATTTTCAGCCTCTCGTTAAGTAGTTGTTAATGTTAGACTGCATTTGGCCTACTAGTTGGGTTGGGGCCTACTATCGGTGTCTGCCACTCCTTGCTGTTCTCCTCCACTGAACAAAGCTGTGCCGCCTGTTTACTACGGTTGCCAATTTTGAACTGCATTTCGACTACTTACTGATTTGGCCCTACTCTCTGTGTCAGCCTCTCATTCCAGTTGTCCTCCACTGCAATGCCCCCTGGTTATTCCTGTGTTACCAATTTTGAACTGCATTTAGCCCACTTTCTTCTTTGGGCCTATATCTGTGTTTCCACTTCATCGTGCCCATTGCCCAGCCAGTGATAGATGAGTCTGCTGGTACATTGACCCATAACGCAACATTCCCCGTGCACGCTACACAACAACATTGTGACCCTGCTGAAAGTCAGGTTGCTCTTCCCGCATACCATACCACCTTACACGGGGACAAAGAGGAAGGTGCAGATGAAAGTGCAGGTTCCTTCATCAGGTGGGGGGAGGAATACTAGTTGGCGACGTCACTGGCACAGGGCCTCTCATAGTACGCAAAAGTGTTGCTGCCGGTGGGAGGCGCCCCCGCCGTGCAAACACACCGCTGTACTTTGAGGGGCCCTGTGCCAGTGCCAATGCCAACGAGTGGGCCCCCCCTGCTTGCTCAGGTTCACAGCACTTGCAAAGTTGAAATACTTACCTCTCCCTGCTCCACTGCCGTGACGTGGTCCAGATTTCCTGGGCCCACTAATTACTTGAACCAGCCCTACCCCCCACAACTTTAGCCAAATGACCCCCAATTTCAAATGCCTTCCAATTATTATAAGGTAAATTACGCTTGACAAGCTTCATTAAGAAGAATGGATGGTTTTGACATTAAAATGGCCACTCTAGGTGTTTTCCTGGCCCCCACTCACTGCCGACTATGCTGCCCCATTGACTTGCATTGGGTTTCGTGTTTCGGTCGATCCCGACTTTACGTCATAATCGGCCGATTTCACTCGACCCGACTTTGGACATAGTCGGGTTTCGCAAAACCCGGCTCGACTCTAAAAAGGTCAAGGTCGCTCAACTCTACCCAATACCATCAGGAAAGTGGGAGAGGAAGGGGGCAGTATAATAGGAGAGGAACACATAAAAAATGGCCAAGAGGTGTTCAAAGGGGGAGACAAGGGCAGTGCCAACAGATGGCACCCCCGGCTGCTGATCCATCAAACAGTTCAGCATCTTCATCTTCCTCCTCTTCCTCTTTTTTAGAACACAGAGAAATGGCCCCATATACACTATGCACACGATTTCCCCAAGGTCAGAAAAGATAAGAACTGATTGTGAGGATGGAGGGGCTGAACATACTATCAATCTATCCTCACATACTCTTTCTTCTTCGGAAACAATGGTGTTGAGTCATGGTTAGTGTTGAGCATTCTGATACTGCAAGTATCGGGTATCGGCCGATATTTGCTGTATCGGAATTCCGATACCGAGTTCCGATATTTTTGTGATATCGGAAATCGGAATCAGCGTGTGCGGTGCGTATGGTTCCCAGGGTCTGGAGGAGAGGAAACTCTCCTTCAGGCCCTGGGATCCATATTAATGTAAAAAATAAAGAATAAAAATAATAAATATGGATATACTCACCCCTCCGACGAACCCTGGCTCTCACCGCTGCGAGTGTCTGCCTTCGTTCCTGAGAATTACAGAGAGTGAAGGACCTTTGATGACGTTGCGGTCACGTGAGCGGTCACGTGATCGGTCACCTGACCGCGATGTCATCGAAGGTCCTTCACTCTCTGCAATTCTCAGGAATGGAGGCAGACGCTCGCAGCGGTGACAGCCAGGGTCCTTCGGAGGGGTGAGTATATCCATATTTATTATTTTTATTCTTTATTTTTTACATTAATATGGATCCCAGGGCCTGAAGGAGAGTTTCCTCTCCTTCAGGCCCTGGGAACCATCCAGGATACCTTCCGATATTTGTGTCCCATTGACTTGCATTGGTATCGGGTATCGGTATCGGCGAGATCCGGTATTTTGCTGGTATTGGCCGATACCATCCGATACCGATAATTTCAAATATCGGAAGTTATCGCTCAACACTAGTCATGGTCTGTCATTTGTTCCCACTACTAAATTTGATCCATTTATATGGATCAAAGATCTTAATCTTTTTATAAGAAAACTGAAGTGGAAAAAATTATTTACTCAGAAAGATAAGTCACAATGTCAATTATTGGGTATATCATCTGGAGGATGTGAGATTGCTGGCTGGATTGGCCGATGAGGGGGGACGGCAGATTGAGGAAGGTCCATACTCAGAGCTCAAACCAAGGAGCAAAAAAGCACCTCCAATCGGAAATTATAGCAATATTGATATATTTTTGAGATTAGTTACTGAAGAAATCAAGAAAATTAATCCAAAATATGGCATATCGGAACCTAATTTGGAGAAGTATGAATTGCAGGCACTTAGCTTCTTGGAAAAGGATCATAAGATAGTGATCAAACCGTCTGATAAGGGGGGCAATGTGGTGGTACTAGATAGATCACAATATTTAGCAACGTGTAAAAACATTCTATCGGATCTAACAATTTATGAGATCCTTAAAAAAGTCCCCACATTGCCCTACCAAGCAGAGCTGAAAACATTACTGATGGGGGCTTTGGAGGACGGTCTTCTGTCCAGGAGCGAATTTGACTTTATGTACCCTAAGTATCCCACATTAGCAACCTTCTATTCCCTACCAATGATCCATTGAAGGGACGCCCAATTGTGGCGGACATAGACGCATTATGCCAAAATTCATGTGTATACCTTGACCAGATTCTATGTCCCTTTGTATATTCTCTACCATCATACATTAGAGACACCTCTGACCTGTTGACTAAGTTAGATGGTATCCATCTTGATTCAGGTACCATCCTGGCATCAATAGATGTGGAAACCCTTTATAGTAGTATACCACACAATAAGGGTTTGGAAGCTGTCAAATATTATCTCAAAGCAAGGGGAAACCATTGCCTTCGGCATAATGGCTTCTGCTGAGACTGCTTCAATATGTGTTGACTCATAACTTTTTTCTCTTTGATGGGAAATTTGTTATGATCCGGTAACCTTGGAGCAGCATGAAAACTTACACTGGAGTAGGTGGTAACTATACTGACCGCAAATCCTGATCTTAACACCGCAACTAGAAGTAGCCGTGGGGTGTACCTAACAAGCCCTAGACACCTCGTCACAGCCGGAGGACTAAATACCCCTAAAGATGGAAATAGGAATACTACCTTGCCTCAGAGCAGAACCCCAAAGGATAGGCAGCCCCCCACAAATATTGGCTGTGAGTAGGAGAGGAAAGACACACACAGTCAGAAAACAGGATTTAGCACAAGAGGCCACTCTAGCTAAAATAGGAAAGGATAGGACAGAGTTCTGTGTGGTCAGTATTAAAACCCTTCCATAAATATCCACAGCAGATTATACAAAAAATTCCTCCATCTAGCTAAACACGTGGAACGTATATCTGCAACTCCAGAGACTACTAAACTCAGAGCAGGAATACAATCAAAAAACAAGCACACAGCTTGTGTGCCATAGAAAAAGAAACATACACTTATCTTTGCTGAATTGGCAGCTCAGCAGGAGAAGCCAGATAGAGATCCAACACTTCCCAAGAAACATTGACAACTGGCAAGGACTAATGAGTCCTGCAAACCTAAATACCCCAGTCAGAACTGCAATCAGCAGATACACCTGTCCAGGACTGCAGCCCAGAGACAACTGCATTACCACCTACAACCACCGGAGGGAGCCCAAATGCAGAATTCACAACAGAAATTCTTCCACCAGCTCAGGGGCACAGCAATGGGGAGTCCATGTGCCCCCACTTATGCTAATCTGCTCCTGGGCTGGTGGGAGGAAACGGTGGTGTTCAGGGACGACGATGACAAATGGTGCCCCCATATTGTCTTTTGGGGCCGCTTTATTGATTATATTCTGATACTCTGGTCAGGGGATGGCAACCTGTTTAAAGAATTCGTGGAGCACTTGAATACAAATGAGGTGGGTCTAAGGTTTACTCATGAAGTAGGGGGGATAGCATTTCCTTTCTGGATGTACGTCTCTGGAAGGGAGACCAGGGTACCATTAATAGCACCATATATTGTAAAAAGACAGCGACTAATAGTCTCCTCCGTTGGGAGAGCTATCACCCCACAAGTACAAGTTTGAAGAGAGGTATATCCAAGGGAAAGTTTTTCAGACTCCGTAGAAACTGTTCCTCACTACAAGACTTTGATTATCAAGCCAACATCATGAAGAGACGGTTTAGGGAAAGAGGTTACCCCTAAAATGTGATAGAAAAGGGATATGAAATTGCGTGTAACTCTAATCGTATGCAATTACTTACCCCTAAACCAAAAAAGGAAGGAGGGGATGTGACTAGACTAATTGGAACATATGATGATCAAAATTACAAAATGATGGGTATCCTAAGACGGTATTGGAATATCTTGAGAGCGGATTCCGATATAGCTGACTATATTCCAAAAACCCCTTCGGTGACATATAGGAGGGCGAAGTCATTTGAATCCCCCAAAAGTAGGAGGAACATGGTTGGACTATAGGAGTGCAGGTACCTTTAAATGTAGAGGATGTAATGTGTGCAAACTGGTAAAGCAGTCAAAATCTTTTAGTAGTGCGGTCACGGGATGCATCTTCAAAAATAGAGGCTTTGCTAGTTGTGGGACCACAGGGGTAGTCTACTTATGTACATGTAGCTGTCCTTTAAATTATGTCGGGAAAACTAAGAGGCAACTGAAAATAAAGATAAGCGAACACGTAGGAGATATTAAACATAAGAGAGATACCCCTCTTGCACGTCATATGGTAGAGAAGCATCAAGGTGACCTTACGTCATTCTCGTTTCAAGTGATAGAGACCGTCCCCCAATCTATCAGGTTGGGTGAGTGGGATCGCAAAATATTGCAGCGTGAAACAATATGGATCTACCTCCTGGAGTCTATGTCTCCCTTGGGACTGAATGAGCAGCTTAATTTTACTAGCTTTATCTAAATGGTATTCACTATAGTCTGTATGACAGGAAAAACTGGATGAGTGTATAGGTCTCCCAGGAGACCACATGTGTGTTTATCACTAAACAGTGAAAACAATACCAATAGGTTCTTTCAAATTAAATTCCACCAATCCATGGGTGGCTAATGATAATATTTCTGGCATCTCCATAATATGTTGCGGCTGTACCGCCATGTCTCCGCTTCAAATCCTCCCGCAATGATATTAATGTAAATTTCTGGTGCCTATGATTGATGCATCGACAACCTTATGCTCTATTAGTTGTTATCTTATTATTTTATTGCGCCCTGTACAAACAGTTCAGCATATATTATGGAGCGTTGTGCGCTCCAATGGCGTAATCCAGGCTTTGGCAAGCTAGGGTGTCACATTCAGCTGGCACCGCCCCCAAATTTCAGTGCGCTAGGTTGTATCGAGTGGAGCAGCCCTTCATTGTGAGCGGTCACCCCGAGACGCGGCATACCACAGGTGCCTCGTACTGTGAGAAGCTCTACTCCTTCCCCTGATGAACCCTGGTGTATTGTCCTAGGGGGGGCGACAACAAATGGATGAGTACATCCTTACTTCTTTTCTGACCGTTATGAAGATGCAAAGTAACCATCTGTATTAATGTTTGTATGAAAAATTGGAGGTGCATTTGTATGGCAGTACCAATACTGCCCTGATGATGCATTGATACATTATCATCTTCCTAATACCAATATATATATGACTAAGGTTATTAAGTATACCATAGGTGTAATGCATTCCCTGTTATTATAGGCAGGACTATTATTGCTAAATATCGCAAATGGTTAAGATTTACTTATTTTGTCTCTGATATTAGACACCTACTGCACCTCCAATATATATATATGTACAAGGGTAACAATTTATAGACCCTTTGTTGTGGAAACTGATCCACAAAAGATTTCAACAGCTTTTATCTCGGACCTTATAAGCACAATTGCACTTTAGATAAGGTTTGGTGTGGTTGTAGTTTTGTTTGTTAAGTTCCTTTTAGGGTTATAAGGGAGAGCCGTCGATGAGTGGGGGCGCCATGTCGAACTTAGGGTGCCAACCTCCGCTGTGAGGTAAGGTGAATAAGGGTAAGATCACCCCCCCACACCATCATAGCTTCCATCCTTTCTTATTAATCGTTAAGATAGATTAAGGTGTTACTGTTTCCTGACCCTTTTATATGGGTAATTCTTTTACTCAAAATATTAAAAGTTAAATTTTAGGGTTTTTTTTTTGGTACTCTTTTTGGTTATAATCTAAATTAATACCCTATATATATTGTTTTTTTTGGTGACCTCTGTTGTGGCAACCTGAACGCATTCCCTCAGACATCTGCCCTCACAAGATTTACTCCATCCCAGAATTCTCCCAGAGGACCACTCTATATATGGGGAGTGGTAACGCAACCAAGGTATCCCTAGCAGATTCTCGTCAATTCCCTCAGGAATGACAAGAAGGGAAATGATCTCCTGATGGGATGAAGACATGGATAGTGTAAACAGGATAGTCTGGTATGTAATTTGTGAGGGCAGTGTCGACCCATTCACCACTCTTACGGTCACTGGTTTGGCTAGCATAACCAGGGGTATTGAGTGCCGTTAGGCAAAGGCTGAGGACATGAAATTTCCCTCCACCCCGGAATCTACACAAAGCTCGACGTAAAAGTGGAAGGGCCAAAGGTGATTGTCCCCTTGAAGGACAATTTGGAGGAAAACACCACTGTGTCTAGTAAACCTCCTCCTGCAGTTACTAGACGTGGTCGTTTCCCTTGCCGCTGTGGACATTTCTTGGTATAATGTCCTGACTGCTGGCAGACATTACAGACCATGGGTATTCAAGCAGCCCGAAACTTAGGATTCGCTCGAGAAACCTCCATGGCCTCATAGGGCTCGGACGCCTGAACGGGAGACTAGAGGCTTGGTTAAGGTAGATGCCAGCTGAAACCTCTGCCTACACTGGGCTCGCTCCAACCCCCGCTTGTGAAAATGGAGGTCAATGCGAGTGGATATAGCTATCAGCTCCTCCAGTGTGGCGGGAATCTCCCTAAAAGCCAAGGCTTCCTTCACATGGTCAGGAAGTCTTTTCCAGAACACAGGGATAAGGACTTTATCCGGGCCACTCCCGCTCAGATGCCAAAGTCCGGAAGTGGACGGAAAAATGACTGACCATGGATGAACCCTGTGTCAATGCCAGCAGCTGGAGCCTGAATCATGGGTGACATGAGGTCCCAAGAAGACCTGTCTCAGAGAGTCCAGAAACCTTGGAGCACTCTGCACCATATGATCGTCATGCTCCCACAGCGGCGTTGCCCACTCCAATGCCCTGCCCGACAAGAGGGATATAATAAATGCCACCTTCGCCCGCTCCATGGGAAAACGTGCTGCCAGGAGCTCAAGGTGTATGGCACACTGATTCACAAATCTCCAACACAGCTTACTGTCGCCAGTAAACTTATCAGGTAGCGGTAGAAGGGATAAGGTCGGAGCAGGGGTGGCAGTGGACAAACTGGCTGCAGCTATGCTGGCAGCCTGAACAGCGACCGCGGTAACATCCACAGCCGAGGTTGTATGCTCAAGAGCCGCCAACTTACCCTCCAGCTGCTGGATGTACCGGTGCAGACACTGTTCGTCTGCCATTACAAGCCAGACCCTGGCGCTAGTGTAGTGTTAGGACTGGCAGAATGCACCAAATAATAATTAGAAATGATATAAGGTGCGTTCGCAGTCTGGGGTCCACCGTGCAACTAAGACACCTGCTGCTTAGTAATGACGGACTATATGGCGGTATAATGTGAGTACACACACAGGTTAGCTTCACCCAGTATAAAGGAAGTGAATCCTGTTGTGTCATAGGGCCGCAATACTGCACAGAGAGCGCAAGCAAGGCGACAAAGAATTTTGTCCCAAGACTCAGAGTAAGAGTCCCTCTTTGATCTCTTGCGCTCAACACCGCTACTGTGGTGCCAGGGAATCAACTTAAACTAAATATTAACTGCACAGGAGTGCTTGCAGTGCCGCTCTGGCGGACACCACTAATCACCCTAACAAAGGTCAGGAAAGAGCACTATCTGCGCACGGCGCCGCTCTGGCGGTTACTGCTAACTAGAAACAGTATCTTGTGCTAATGTGCAGGATACCACTGTCGGGTGCTAGTTAGCTCTACCATTCGCGAGCAGGCAACAACACTAGGGATGGGAATGATTCGGAGCTTTCATCCATCAACAGGCATTCATCCACACACACAAGTTAAAGAGTTAACACTAGCGCATGGCCAAGCGACCATGCAAACCTTTTATAGTAGTAGCACTCCGGGACCTTCCTGATGGTCCTATAGGAGCCGCAACAGGATCTGAGCATGTGACCCCTGACCTCCAATGGGAGGTCGTCCTGTGGGCATGCTCAGTGTGGGAAAAGCAGGACTTAGTCCCTGAAACACCTGCTCGCTGCTGATCAGTGCTGGCTACAAAGGCAGAGATTGCAAAGGTAGCAGTACCCAAGTGCACACTATCAGCTTGAGCCAGAATGGGAGACTGCAGTGGACATGGTTCGAGATTCCCCCTGTACACCTTTTACATGAAAAGATAAATAAAGTCCCTTGTACGGCATGTGCAGCATGCACCACAGCACACTCACAGGCTCTGTCAGATTCCCCTCAGCTGCTGCCATGTTGGCTCCGCATTGATGAGCTCTGCAAATCACTTCAGAGGGTCTTTTTCCAACAGCTTAAATTTGCTAGACAGCAGCATATTCATCTCACAGCCAGCACAGTTCAAACACAGAGACATCTTCTTATCTGCATTCTTCACATCAGCAGCACAGTTCACATAAGGCAACGTTTCCTGTACTTTCACTTCCTCTGCCATATGGGCAGACTCTAGTATCTCTGTCATTTTACTCTCCACGATCATGGCCATACCTCTTGCCAGACTCTGTCTTATTTGCGCTTTCCGTTCCTCTGCCATCCAGGAAGCATCTTTGGACAGTTCGTGTACCTTAAGCATCACCAGCTCCCTGTCAGCCCCTTGTCCGGTTCCAATAGGGAAAAATGTCTGGAACACCATCTCAGCTGCCCCGGTCTTAGACCCTGGATCCCTCTTGGGGATGGTCCTGTTGAGCTGGTGCCTGACTGCACTACTCTTCAGCCAGGGCGCCCCTTAATGCAATCTGCAGACTTATCCCCACTTATCTTCACAGCCTGTAACTGTCTCACTGTATGCGTTCTGCCCCATGGGCAGAGTGCCTGGGTGTCTGACAGAACCAGGAATTTTCTGTCCTATATCTCCCTGCTCTGTGCTGCTCTGCTCTGCGCCCCTCCCATCTGCTTAACTACTTGCTGCTTGTGCCTAAACTAATACTCTTATCTACCCTATTCTCTCTTTCTAATGTGCCCCCTCTATTCTAATCCCCCCATGGTCCTATACTGTCTCTAAGCTTACACACAGTATATGACAAATGCATCACATTACAATACATGACACACATTAATGGACATTAGGGAACTGCACATTATTAGTGAACATGAATAACTGTCAGTGTACCGCACGTGACACATGTGCTCAGTGTTCAGGAGAGAGGAAGCACACAAGGGTCCCTGCCAACTCCTTACAACTCCCCTTACAACTCTATGCACTACAATATATTTCAGCTGAATGTGCATCTGTGGTGTCAGCTGGCCTCCTGACTCTACAGATCTGGTTTCGGTCACATTCTATATGCCTGGCAATGAAATATAAGAGAACCTTATAAAGGTTTAGTTATCTACTATATAATTGTCTAAGGGTTACTTCCGTCTGTCCTTCTGTCTTTCTGTCTGTCATGGATATTCATTGGTCGTGGCCTCTGTCTGTCATGGAATCCAAGTCGCTGACTGGTCATGGCAAAACGCCCACGACCATTGCCACGACCAATCAGCGACGGCCACAGTCCGGCGGCAATATGGCCACTCTTTCCTCCCCGCAGTCAGTGCCCGCTCCATACTCCCCTCCAGTCATCCAGTCAGCCCTCACACAGGGTTAATGCCAGCGTTACCGGAGCACGGTGTAACGCACTCCGGTTACGCAGCTATTAACCCTGTGTGACCAACTCTTTACTATTGATGCAGCATCAATAGTAAAATGATCTAATGTTACAAATAATAATAATTAAAAAAAAGTTATTCTCACCCTTCAACGTGGCGTCCTGTCCTCGGCAGTGCAAGCAACAGGTTCCGGGGCCAAGGATGCTATGCGAGAAGGGCCTTCCATGACGTCACGGCCATGTGACCGTGACATCATCACAGGTCCTGCGTTCATACCAACCCTGGGACCGGAAGCTGCAGTGCACCCAGTCCTCATCTCTCTCTCCACCCTGCAGCTATGGCATTTCCAGGAGGAGGCTACTATCCGGCCCCGGGGGTGAGTGCTGTGCCGCGGCCTCTGTGCGCTCACTGACTTCCTGTGGTTAGTGATGAGCAGGAGGGGGGGCTAGGCATAATCGCATGCGGTACCGTGTGTAGTCTGCACGGGGAGCTCACAGGGTGGTGTGCAGGGATGCACAGGGTGTGGTCCCTCACTTGGTCCCTGGAGGAGAAGTCACTTTTAGGGCAGTTCCCACATTTTGCAAATTGGACCATAGTCCTGTATAGGAGGTAATAATGCAAAAAAGGAAGTTCTAGGAGCCATGTAATACTACGTGACTGGGCAATATACTACGTGGCTGGGCAATATACTATGTCACTGGACAATATACTACGTAGCTGGGCAATATAGTACGTGACTGGGCAATATACTGTGTGGCTGGGCAATATACTACGTGGCTGGGCAATATACTACGTGGCTGGGCAATATACTACGTCACTGGGCAATATACTACGTGGCTGGGCAATATACTACGTCACTGGGCAATATACTATGTAGCTGGGCAATATAGTATGTAACTGGGCAATATACTCCGTGACTGGGCAATATACTTCGTGACTGGGCAATATACTACGTGACTGGGCAATATACTACGTGGCTGGGCAATATACTACGTAGCTGGGCAATATAGTATGTGACTGGGCAATATACTATGTGGCTGGGCAATATACTACGTGGCTGGGCAATATACTACGTGGCTGGGCAATATACTACGTCACTGGGCAATATACTACGTGGCTGGGCAATATACTATGTCACTGGGCAATATACTATGTAGCTGGGCAATATAGTATGTAACTGGGCAATATACTCCATGACTGGGCAATATACTTCGTGGCTGGGCAATGTAGTACGTGACGGGGCAATATACTACGTGGCTGGGCAATTTACTACGTGGCTGGGCAATATACTACGTGACTGGGCAATATACTACGTGACTGGGCAATATATTACGTGGCTGGGCAAAACACTACATCACTGGGTAATATACTACATAGCTGGGCAATATAGTATGTGACTGGGCAATATACTTTGTGGCTGGGCAATATACTACGTGGCTGGGCAATATACTACGTGACTGGGCAATATACTACGTGGCTGGGCAATATAGTATGTGACTGGGCAATATACTACGTGGCTGGGCAATATACTACGTGACTGGGCAATATACTACGAAGCTGGGCAATATAGTATGTGACTGGGCAATATACTACGTGGCTGGGCAATATACTAAGTGACTAGGCAATATACTAAGTGGCTGGGCAATATACTACGTGGCTGGGCTATACACTACGTGGCTGGGCAATATACTAAGTGACTAGGCAATATACTACGTGGCTTGACAATATACTACGTGGCTGAGCAATATAGTACGTGCTTGGGCAATATACTACATGACTGGGCAATATACTACTTGGGCTGTGCAATATACTACGTGGACATGCATATTCTAGAATACCCGATACTTTAGAATCGGGCCACCATCTAGTCTATTTTTATAATTGTCTAAGGGTCACTTCCGTCTGTTTGTCTGATCAGCGACGGGCACAGTCCGGCCTCGAATTTGCCCTTCCCTACTCCCCTCCAGTGAGTGCCCCCTCCCTACTCCCCTCCAGTCAGTGCCCCCATAGCGGTTTAGCAGTCCGTTAAACTGACTGCATAATACCACGGCATAACGCGGTGTAACGCAGTCCGTTAATGCTGCTATTAACCCTGTGTGACCAACTTTTTACTATTGATGCTGCTTATGCAGCATCAATAGTAAAAAGATCTAATGTTAAAAATACTAAAAAAATTAAAAATCATTATATTCTCACCTTTCGGCGCCTATATACTACGTGGCTGGGCAATATACTACGTGGCTGGGCAATATGCTACGTGACTAGGCAATATACTACGTGGCTGGGCAATATACTACCTGGCTGGGCTATACACTACGTGGCTGGGCAATATACTATGTGACTAGGCAATATAATACGTGGCTTGACAATATACTACGTGGCTGGGCAATATAGTACGTGCTTGGGCAATATACTACATGACTGGGCAATATACTACTTGGGCTGTGCAATATACTACGTGGACATGCATATTCAAGAATACCCGATACTTTAGAATCGGGCCACCATCTAGTCTATTTTTATAATTGTCTAAGGGTCACTTCTGTCTGTTTGTCTGATCAGCGACGGGCACAGTCCGGCCTCGAATTTGCCCTTCCCTACTCCCCTCCAGTGAGTGCCCCTCCCTACTCCCCTCCAGTCAGTGCCCCCATAGCGGTTTAGCAGTCCGTTAAACTGACTACATAATACCACGGCATAACGAGGTGTAACGCAGTCCGTTAACGCTGCTATTAACCCTGTGTGACCAACTTTTTACTATTGATGCTGCCTATGCAGCATCAATAGTAAAAAGATCTAATGTTAAAAATACTAAAAAAATTAAAAATCATTATATTCTCACCTTTCGGCGCCTTTCCCGCTCCTCGCTCCTGCGAGGAGCATTGCTAAATGCCTGTGCTGGGTCTGGGGGCCGCCGGAAGGTGAGTATATAACTATTTTTAATTTCAATCCTTTTTTTAATACAGATATGGTGCCCATATTGCTATATACTACGTGGGCTGTATTAGATACTATGTGGCTGGGCAATATACTACGTGGCTGGGCAATATACTACGTGACTGGGCAATATACTACGTGGCTGGGCAATATACTACGTAGCTGGGCAATATACAGTGCCTACAAGTAGTATTCAACCCCCTGCAGATTTAGCAGGTTTACACAATTGGAATTAACTTGGCATTGTGACATTTGGACTGTAGATCAGCCTGGAAGTGTGAAATGCACTGCATCAAAAAAGAATGTTATTTCTTTGTTTATTTTTTTTTTAAATTGTGAAAAGTCTTTTCAGAGGGTCATTTATTATTCAACCCCTCAACCCACCAGAATTCTGTTTGGTTCCCCTAAAGTATTAAGAAGTAGTTCAGGCACAAAGAACAATGAGCTTCACATGTTTGGATTAATTATCTATTTTTCCAGCCTTTTCTGACTATTTAAGACCCTCCCCAAACTTGTGAACAGCACTCATACATGGTCAACATGGGAAAGACAAAGGAGCATTCCAAGGCCATCAGAGACAAGATCGTGGAGGGTCACAAGGCTGGCAAGGGGTACAAAACCCTTTCCAAGGAGTTGGGCCTACCTGTCTCCACTGTTGGGAGCATCATCCAGAAGTGGAAGGCTTATGGAACTACTGTTAGCCTTCGACGGCCTGGACAGCCTTTGAAAGTTTCCTCCCGTGCCGAGGCCAGGCTTGTCCGAAGAGTCAAGGCTAACCCAAGGACAACAAGGAAGGAGCTCCGGGAAGATCTCATGGGAGTGGGGACATTGGTTTCAGTCAATACCATAAGTAACGTACTCCACCGCAATGGTCTCCGTTCCAGACGAGCCTGTAAGGTACCTTTACTTTCAAAGCGTCATGTCAAGGCTCGTCTACAGTTTGCTCATGATCACTTGGAGGACTCTGAGACTGACTGGTTCAAGGTTCTCTGGTCTGATGAGACCAAGATCGAGATCTTTGGTGCCAACCACACACGTGATGTTTGGAGACTGGATGGCACTGCATACGACCCCAAGAATACCATCCCTACAGTCAAGCATGGTGGTGGCAGCATCATGCTGTGGGGCTGTTTCTCAGCCAAGGGGCCTGGCCATCTGGTCCGCATCCATGGGAAGATGGGTAGCACGGCCTACCTGGAGATTTTGGCCAAGAACCTCCGCTCCTCCATCAAGGATCTTAAGATGGGTCGTCATTTCATCTTCCAAAAAGACAACGACCCAAAGCACACAGCCAAGAAAACCAAGGCCTGGTTCAAGAGGCAAAAAATCAAGGTGTTGCAGTGGCCTAGTCAGTCTCCTGACCTTAACCCAATTGAAAACTTGTGGAAGGAGCTCAAGATTAAAGTCCACATGAGACATCCAAAGAACCTAGATAACTTGGAGAAGATCTGCATGGAGGAGTGGGCCAAGATAACTCCAGAGACCTGTGCCGGACTGATCAGGTCTTATAAAAGATGATTATTAGCTGTAATTGCAAACAAAGGTTATTCCACAAAATATTAAACCTAGGGGTTGAATAATAATTGACCCACACTTTTATGTTTAAAATTTATAAAAATTTAACTGAGCAACAAAACTTTTTGGTTTGTAAGATTTATGCATCTGTTAATAAATCCTGCTCTTGTTTGAAGTTTGAAGGCTTTAACTTATTTGCATCTTATTAAACCTGCTAAATCTGCAGGGGGTTGAATACTACTTGTAGGCACTGTACTACGTGACTGGGCAATATACTATGTGGGCTGAGTTATATACTGCGTGGGCTGTGTTATATACTGCGTGGGCTGTGTTATATGCTACGTGGGCTGTGTTATATACTACGTGGCTGTGTTATATACTACGTGGGCTGTGTTATATACTATGTGGGCTGTGTTATATACTACGTGGCTGTGTTATATACTATGTGGCTGTGTTATATATTACGTGGCTGAGTTATATACTACGTGGCTGTGTTGTATATTGTGTGGGCTGTGCTATATACTACTATACATATTCTAGAACACCCGATGCGTTAGAATCAGGCCACCATCTAGTTCTTTAATAATAAAGTAAAATATTTAAAATTAAAGATTGCAGCTTTTTAAATAATTTAAACTTTTGTTTTTTAAATGTTTAACTATTTTTTAAATTTAATGTTAGTCTTTTTAGAGTACCTGAACCTACTTGATGAAATTTACAATACACTGAAATAGTTATTTATTGCAGCATAATGTAAATGTTGAAGTCTTCTGTGAAGCAGTGCCTATGGAGAGTAAAGATGGGAGCTAATGAAGCCATCAATTGGATCTCATAACAAAGCATCTCCTCCTGTTTCTCTCTTCTTACACGCCGTGATACCTATTATTGATACCATTGCGTTATGGGAACGCGCTTAACGGACAGCGTTGCATGGCGAAATTAACGCCGTGCAACGCGTCCGTTAGCGCGCCCATTCACGGCAATGGGAACGCGCAGCACTAGCGCGTGCCATGTTCGGAATGCGCTAGCGACGCGCCAGTGTTTCCTGGCGCGCCATGGACGCTGCTTGCAGCGTCCGAGGCGCGCCCGCGGTCCGTTCCCCGCTCTCGCAGATCAGGGATCTGCGAGAGCGGGGACATTACCGCGACCCCGGGACGCGGCCACAGTAAAAACATTGCGTTAGCGCAACTCGCTAGCGCTAGCGCTAAACGGGTTGCACTAACGCAATGTGACCCTAGCCTTAGTGTGCAGCTTTAACTACGAAAGTTAGAGGTTGATGTTAGCTGACGCTGTCTGTGTTTGGAGCATTCATATTTCCTTACAGGGGTTGTCATGCTTGGGGTTCAAGTTGACAATCAGTTGGTGCAGGGAACGGAAAGCCTTGTGACTTTAACCCCTTTACCCCCAAGGGTGGTTTGCACGTTATGGACAGGGCCAATTTTTACAATTCTGACCACTGTCCCTTTATGAGGTTATAACTCTGGAACGCTTCAACGGATCCCAGTGATTCTGACAATGTTTTCTCTTCATGATAGTGGTAAAATTTCTTTGATATTATCTGCTTTTTATTTGTGAAAAAAACAGAAATATGGCGAAAATTTTGAAAATTTCGCAATTTTCCAACTTTGAATTTTTATGCAATTAAATCACAGAGATATGTCACACAAAATACTTAATAAGTAACATTTCCCACATGTCTACTTTACATCAGCACAATTTTGGAACCAAAATTTTTTTTGTTCGTTAGTTATAAGGGTTAAAAGTTGACTAGCAATTTCTCATTTTTACAATACCATTTTATTTTTGGGACCACATCTCATTTGAAGTCATTTTGAAGGGTCTATTTGATAGAAAATACCCAAGTGTGACACCATTCTAAAAACTGCACCCCTCAAGGTTCTCAAAACCACATTCAAGAAGTTTATTAACCCTTCAGGTGTTTCACAGGAATTTTTGGAATGTTTAAATAAAAATTAACATTTAACTTTTTTTCACAAAAAATTTACTTCAGCTCCAATTTGTTTTATTTTACCAAGGGTTACAGGAGAAAATGGACCCCAAACCTTGTTGTACAATTTGTCCTGAGTACGCTGATACCCCATAAGTGGAGGTAAACCACTGTTTGGGCGCATGGCAGAGCTTGGAAGCGAAGGAGCGCCATTTGACTTTTTAATGCAAAATTGACTGGAATTGAGATGGGACGCCATGTTGCGTTTGGAGAGCCACTGATGTGCCTAAACATTGAAACCCCCCACAATTGACACCATTTTGGAAAGTATACCCCCTAAGGAACTTATCTAGAGGTGTGGTGAGCACTTTGACCCACCAAGTGCTTCACAGAAGTTTATAATGCAGAACCATAAAAATAAAAAATCATTTTTTTTTCACAAAAATTATCTTTTCGCCCCCAATTTTTTATTTTCCCAATGGTAAGAGAAGAAATTGGAACCAAAGAGTTGTTGTACAATTTGTCCTGAGTACGCTGATACCCCATATGTGGGGGGGGGGGAGGAAACCACCGTTTGGGCGCATGGGAGGGCTCGGAAGGGAAGGAGCGCCATTTGGAATACAGACTTAGATGGAATGGTCTGCAGGCGTCACATTGCGTTTGCAGAGCCCCTAATGTACCTAAACAGTAGAACCCCCCCACAAGTGACCCCATATTGGAAACTAGACCCCCCCACGAACTTATCTAGATGTGTTGTGAGAACCTTGAGCCCCCAAGTGTTTCACTACAGTTTATAACGCAGAGCCGTGAAAATAAAAAATCTTTTTTTTCCCACAAAAATTATTTTTTAGCCTTCAGTTTTGTATTTTCCCAAGGGTAACAGGAGAAATTGGACCCTAAAATTTGTTGTCCAATTTGTCCTGAGTACGCTGATACCCAATATGTTGGGGTAAACTCCTGTTTGGGCACACGGGAGAGCTCGGAAGGGAAGGAGCACTGTTTTACTTTTTCAACGCAGAATTGGCTGGAATTGAGATCGGACGCCATGTCGCGTTTGGAGAGCCCCTGATGTGTCTAAGCAGTGGAAACCCCCCAATTATAACTGAAACCCTAATCCAAACACACCCCTAACCCTAATTTCAACGGTAACCCTAACCACACCTCTAACCCAGACACACCACTAACCCTAATCCCAACCCTATTCCCAAACGCAAATGTAATCCAAACCCTAACCCTAACTTTAGCCCCAACCCTAACTGTAGCCTTAACCCTAACTGTAGCCTTAACCCTAGCCCTAACCCTAGCCCTAACCATAACCCTAGCCCTAACCCTAGCCCTAACCCTAGCCCTAACCCTAACCCTAGCCCTAACCCTAGCCCTAACCCTAACCCTAGCACTAACCCTAACCCTAACCCTAATCCTAGCCCTAATCCTAGCCCTAACCCTAACCCTAGCCTTAACCCTAGCCCTAACCCTAGCCCTAACCCTAACCCTAGCCCTAGCCCTAACCCTAGCCCTAACGGGAAAATGGAAATAAATACATTTTTTTAATTTTTTTATTTTTCCCTAACTAAGGGGGTGGTGAAGGGGGGTTTGATTTACTTTTATAGCGGGTTATTTAGCGGATTTTTATGATTGGCAGCCGTCACACACTGAAAGACGCTTTTTATTGCAAAAAATATTTTTTGCATTACCACATTTTGAGAGCTATAATTTTTCCATATTTGAGTCCACAGAGTCATGTGAGGTCTTGTTTTTTGCGGGACGAGTTGACGTTTTTATTGGTAACATTTTCGGGCACATGACATTTTTTGATCGCTTTTTATTCCGATTTTTGTGAGGCAGAATTACCAAAAACCCGCTATTCATGAAATTCTTTTGGGGGAGGCGTTTATACCGTTCCGCGTTTGGTAAAATTGATAAAGCAGTTTTATTCTTTATGTCAGTATGATTACAGCGACACCTCATTTATATAATTTTTTTTATGTTTTGGCGCTTTTATACGATCAAAACTATTTTATAGAAAAAATAATTATTTTTGCATCGCTTTATTCTGAGGACTATAACTTTTTTATTTTTTTGCTGATGTTGCTGTATGGTGGCTCGTTTTTTGCGTAACAAGATGACGCTTTCAGCGGTACCATGGTTATTTATATCTGTCTTTTTGATCGCGTGTTATTCCACTTTTTGTTCGGCGGAATGATAATAAAGCGTTGTTTTTTGTCTCGTTTTTTTTTTCTTACGGTGTTTACTGAAGGGGTTAACTAGTGGGACAGTTTTATAGGTTGGGTCGTTACGGACGCGGCGATACTAAATATGTGTACTTTTATTGTTTTTCTTTTTATTTAGATAAAGAAATGTATTTATGGGAATAATATATATATTTTTTTTCATTATTTATGATTTTATTTTTTTACACACTTGTACATTTTTTTTTAAACTTTTTTACTTTGTCCCAGGGGGGTATAGTACAGATCGGTGATCTGCCAGTTTGCACAGCACTCTGACAGATCACCGATCTGTCAAAGAGCGCTGCAGCGTTACCAAGTGCCTGCTCTGAGCAGGCACTTGGTAAGCCACCTCCCTCCCTGCAGGACCCGGATCCGCGGTCATCTTGGATCCGGGACTTGCTGCAGGGAGGAAGGTAGGAGACCCCTGGAGCAACGCGATCACATCGCGTTGCTGCGGGGGTCTCAGGGAAGCCCGCAGGGAGCCCCCTCCCTGCGCGATGCTTCCCTGTACCGCCGGCACATCGCGATCATGTTTGATCGCGGTGTGCCGGGGGTTAATGTGCCGGGGGCGGTCCGTGACCGCTCCTGGCACATAGTGCCGGATGTCAGCTGCGATAAGCAGCTGACACCCGGCCGCAATTGGCCGCGCTCCCCCCGTGAGCACGGCCAATCGCCTATGATGTACTATTCTGTCCTTGGGAAGTATGGCCCACCCCACATGGACGGAATAGTACATCTAATGGCAGAAAGGGGTTAAGTATGCGATTTGCATAATTCCGGCCACATTTCGACTACACGTGTCCGGCTTCGCTTAAAGAGGTTTTCTCATGAGGAAAGTACATTTTAATTAATAGATCTTTGAATAAAAATAAGTTCCACAATTGGATGTGTTAAAAAAATATTCCTGGGCTGAGATAATCTTATAAATGTTCCCCTGCTGTGCAGTGTGTAATGACAGGGTCTAAAGGTACTGTCACACTAGACGATATCGCTAGCAATCCGTGACGTTGCAGCGTCCTCGCTAGCGATATCGTCCAGTGTGACAGGCAGCAGCGATCAGGCCCCTGCTGGTCGGGGAAGAAAGTCCAGAACTTTATTTAGTCGCTGGACTCCCCGCAGACATCGCTGAATCGGCGTGTGTGACACCGATTCAGCGATGTCTTTGCTGGTAACCAGGGTAAACATCGGGTAACTAAGCGCAGGGCCGCGCTTAGTAACCCGATGTTTACCCTGGTTACCATCCTAAAAGTAAAAAAACAAACACTACATACTTACCTACAGCCGTCTGTCCTCCAGCGCTGTGCTCTGCACTCCTCCTGCTCTGGCTGTGAGCGTCGGTCAGCCAGAAAGCAGAGCGGTGACGTCACCGCTCTGCTTTCTGGCTGCCCAGCGCTCACAGCCAGACCAGAGAAGCAGAGCGCCGAGGACAGACAGCGGAAGGTAAGTATGTAGCGTTTGTTTTTTTACTTTTTAGGATGGTAACCAGGGTAAACATCGGGTTACTAAGCGCGGCCCTGCGCTTAGTTACCCGATGTTTACCCTGGTTACCGGGGACCTCGGGATCGTTGGTCGCTGGAGAGCTGTCTGTGTGACAGCTCTCCAGCGACCAAACAGCGACGCTGCAGCGATCCGGATCGTTGTCGGTATCGCTTCAGCGTCGCTATGTGTGACGGTACCTTTACTGCACAGGAACAAGGTCTGAGCAGTAGTGATGAGTGAGTATACTTATTGCTCAGGTTTTCCTGAGCACGCTCGGGTGAACTCCAAGTTTTTGTTAGTGCTCGGAAATTTAGTTTTCATCCCCTCAGCTGCATGATTTGCGGCTACTAGACAGCTTGAATACATGTGGGGATTCCATAGCAACCAGGCATTCCCCACATGTACTCAGGCTGGCTTGCAGCCGTAAATCATGGAGCTAAGTCAGCAAAAACTAAATCTCAGAGCACTCACAAATACTCGGAGACCACACGAGCGTGACTCGGAGACCAACCCGAGCAACGAGTATATTCGCTCATCACTATTGAGGAGGCAAAAGAGTATACAGACAGGACAGCATGGGATCACAGTGAATTTTTTCCTGCCAGTTTTTCACGTTTTACTAGGGTTGAGCGACTTTTACTTTTTTAGGGTCGAGTCGGGTTTCGCGAAACCCGACTATCTCTAAAGTCGAGTCGAGTGAAATCGGCCGATTATGGCGAAAAGTCGGGGATCGACTGAAACACGAAACCCAATGCAAAGTCAATGGGAATTTTTTTTTTTTTTTAATTTTTGTTTTATTTATTTATTTTTTCTCTCCCTCTCCCTCTCCCTCTCCCTCTCTCTCTATCTCTCTCTCCCCTCCGTCCCTGAACAGAAAAGCTGGTGTTACACATTGCAAATCGCTACTGCGCACAATCGACAAGATGACGATAGGCATCCACGCCCCTAAGACCTATGTCATCACTCTGCCCACGCTCCTTCATTGGCTGAAAAAATGGCGCCAAGCGCGTCATACGAAATGCGACTTTGGCGCGAAAGTCGCGTACCGCATGGCCGACCCCACACGGGGATCGACTTTGCCAAAAGTCGGCGACTTTTGAAAATGAACGATCCGTTTCGCTCAACCCTACGTTTTACCTCACAGAAAAAATCAGATGTGATCCTGTGCTGTCTTGTCTGCATACTCTCTTTTGCTTCCTCCCCTGTCCAGGATCTGTGGTATGATCAGACCATGTTCCTGCACGGTCAGACACGGCCAGTACACAGTACACAGCAGGGGCACATTTATAAGATTATCTCAGCACAGGAACATTTTTTATAAACACATCCAATTGTGGAATTTATTACTATTCAAAGATCTATTGATTAAAATGTTGATTTGTTTGTTGGAAAACACCTTCAATACACTTGCATTAACTGAGGCCGCACACATCTAGTCTACATGTGACCGCATGTATGCAAATCGCGTACATGCGGTCATGCACCCTCCGGCACCGGAAAATGGAAAATCCTCACAATACGTCGTGTGCGCACAGTGAGCATTCACAAATCTGCAGTCACATAGAGTCACTATTAGCTTGTACCTTTTTTTTTTTTTTTATTTTGTAAGGCCGAAAAAAGACATTTGTCCATCCAGTTCAGCCTATATTCCATCATAATAAATCCCCAGATCTACGTCCTTCTACAGAACCTAATAATTGTATGATACAATATTGTTCTGCTCCAGGAAGACATCCAGGCCTCTCTTGAACCCCTTGACTGAGTTCGCCATCACCACCTCCTCAGGCAAGCAATTCCATTTTCTCACTGCCCTAACAGTAAAGAATCCTCTTCTATGTTGGTGGAAAAACCTTCTCTCCTCCAGACGCAAAGAATGCCCCCTTGTGCCCGTCACCTTCCTTGGTATAAACAGATCCTCAGCGAGATATTTGTATTGTCCCCTTATATACTTATACATGGTTATTAGATCGCCCCTCAGTCGTCTTTTTTCTAGACTAAATAATCCTAATTTCGCTAATCTATCTGGGTATTGTAGTTCTCCCATCCCCTTTATTAATTTTGTTGCCCTCCTTTGTACTCTCTCTAGTTCCATTATATCCTTCCTGAGCACCGGTGCCCAAAACTGGACACAGTACTCCATGTGCGGTCTAACTAGGGATTTGTACAGAGGCAGTATAATGCTCTCATCATGTGTATCCAGACCTCTTTTAATGCACCCCATGATCCTGTTTGCCTTGGCAGCTGCTGCCTGGCACTGGCTGCTCCAGGTAAGTTTATCATTAACTAGGATCCCCAAGTCCTTCTCCCTGACAGATTTACCCAGTGGTTTCCCATTCAGTGTGTAATGGTGATATTGATTCCTTCTTCCCATGTGTATAACCTTACATTTATCATTGTTAAACCTCATCTGCCACCTTAGGGCCGAATAAGCCCTGTAATGGCCATATGAAGTACATGTATTTCATTGCTCGTTAAAGTGTTAAAAGTTGAAAAATAACAGAAGATTTCCTATACAACACAGAATTTGTGGTGATGTAAAAAAAAGATGAGTTTTCACTGTCATGAATGAAGAATCTGAAAATACCCAGGGTCATCGGTCAGATAAGATGCCCTTATTCCTGTTTTCCTGTGAAGTAAAGTAAATACGGCTTCGGCAAAGACTTTTTGTAAAGTTTCCAAACGCAGCATTGTTTTCTGATAACTTTCTCTGTGCAGAAGGCCTCTCTACATGGAATTTTGACAAATACATTGAAAATGTATGCCCCTGCTGTTCCCAGGCACTTTATCCTTCTGCTTGTTTAAAAATATATATGTAACTTTTAATACCTGTTGTTAGTGAAACAAATAAGAAAATGTAATGAATATATTAAGGAGATCATATAGAGATTATCTGCTGAACTGAGAAGCTCTAGAAAGTTTTGGATTCTAGAGGAAGAACATTTGAGCACAATAAAGGAGAAAATACAGTTCAGTATGTCCATATACAGTGAAGGAAACAATTATTTGATCATTTGATGATTTTGTAAGTATTGCCCACTGACAAAAACATGGACAGTCTATAATTTTAAGGGTAGGTTAATTTTAACATTGAGAGATAGAATATCAAAAATAAAATCCAGAAAATCACATTGTATAAATTATATAAATTTATTTGCATTTTGCAGAGAGATATGATTATTTGATCTAATACAAACCATTAAGAGTTCTGGCTCCTACAGACCAGTTAGACGTTCTTAATCAACTAGTTACCTGCATTAAAGACAGCTGTGTTACATAGTCACCTTTATAAAAGACTCCTGTCCACAGACTCAATTTATCAGTCAGACTCTAACCTCTACAACATGGGCCAGACCAAAGAGCTTTATAAGGATGTCAGGGACAAGATCATAGACCTGCACAAAGCTGGATTGGGCTATATAACCATAAGGTTGCATTTTCAAAATACCAATAAAAGAAGGAGAGGGAACAAAGGCAGAGTCAGCTCACCACAATCATCAGCACCTTGTCAGCAGTATACACCGCATGAAGCCGCCCTAGTCCAGGCAGATGTAACCATGTAGAAGAAAATGTAGTTCTCTAGCGATGATGGAAAAAGAGCTAAGTAGAAGACTTCACATTTATTAGAACATATTAAAAGTCAAACATTTTGGTATGACACAATGTATCACTCCAGGAAAATTCAACACATTTCAGCTAGTGTGCCTTTGTCATCCTCTATGCAAACAAGCATTAAGCTGAGCATGTAAAGGCCCCGTCACACTAGACGATATCGCTAGCGATCCGTGACGTTGCAGCGTCCTGGCTAGCGATATCGTCCAGTGTGACAGGCAGCAGCGATCAGGCCCCTGCTGTGATGTCGCTGGTCGGGGAAGAAAGTCCAGAACTTTGTTTCGTCGCTGGATCTCCCGCTGACATCGCTGAATCGGCGTGTGTGACGCCGATTCAGCGATGTCTTCGCTGGTAACCAGGGTAAACATCGGGTTACTAAGCGCAGGGCCGCGCTTAGTAACCCGATGTTTACCCTGGTTACCATCGTTAAAGTAAAAAAAACAACCACTACATACTTACCTACCGCTGTCTGTCCCCGGCGCTCTGCTTCTCTGCACTCCTCCTGCACTGGCTCATCACCGCTCTGCTTTCCGGCTGACCGGCGCTCACAGCCAGAGCAGAGAAGCACAGCGCCGGGGACAGACAGCGGTAGGTAAGTATGTAGTGGTTGTTTTTTTTACTTTAACGATGGTAACCAGGGTAAACATCGGGTTACTAAGCGCGGCCCTGTGCTTAGTAACCCGATGTTTACCCTGGTTACCGGCATCATTGACAGCTCTCTGGTTACCGGCATCGTTGACATGTGTGACAGCTCTCCAGCGAACAAACAGCGACGCTGCAGCGATCCGGATCGTTGTCGGTATCGCTGCAGCGTCGCTTAGTGTGATGGTACCTTAAGCATTTGTTCTTTCATTCATTCATTAGCACCTGGGTGCTAATTTTATTTAACTCTATCCAAGCTGGATGCAATAGAAAAGCAGAATAAACAATTAAAATACAATCCGAAACATACTACTGATACTGAAGGATTACATCTTGCCTAATGTTCATACCTAATGGTATTCTTGTTTGGAGTTTATATATCCAATATAATTCTCCGTTTAGTATTTTTCTCTTTAAAATCCCCTCCTCTGATAGGTATCATATTTAAAGTTTTCCTAACTGAAGCATCAGACAAATGATATATCTATTGTGTGAGTGGAACACAACTAGTGGGAGGAATTTCCAGATCAATAGAACAGATACACAGTAAGTACAGAAAATATTCATATCCCTTTAATTTGGTAAATTCAAAAAAGTTATTTTTTTCTCATTAATGTACACTCTGCACCCCATCTTGACTAAAAAACACAGAAATGTATTAATTTTTGCAAATTTATTAAAAAAGAAAAACTAAAATATCACATGGTCATAAGTATTCAGGCCCTTTGCTCAGTATTGAGTAGAAGCACCCTTTTGAGCTAGTACAGCCATGAGTAGTGTTGAGCGATACCTTCTGATATTCGGAAATATCGGGATCGGATTGGATCGGTCGATATCCAAAAAATATTGGCTATTGCCGATACCGGCGGGGGTCTGTACGGGCCTCTCGGGGGTCTGTGTGGCCTGCCGGGGGTCTGTGCAGCCTGTCGGGGGTCTGTACGGGCCTCTAAGGGGTCTGTACGGCCTGCCGGGGGTCTGTGCGGGTGTGCAGGCATCGTCCGATGGGACTACAAGTCCCATCGGGCTATGCCTGCTACAATGGCAGTGATTGACACATTAGCCAATGATGGGACAGTAGTAGTCCCATCATCCGGCTAATGTGTTGAATGTAAAAAAAAACAAAAAACATACATGCTACATACTACATACATACAACATACTACATACATCCATACAACAGACATACAACATACATACATGCTACATACATACTACATGCATACAACATACTACATACATACTACATACATACTACATACATATATACTACATACATACAACATACATACTACATACATACTACATACATACAACATACATACTACATACATTGTACATACATACAACATACTACATGCATACTACATACATACTACTTACATACATACATACATACTACATACATACTATATACATACTACATAAAATACATTCATACATTACATACAATACATACATACAGACATACTGTCTGTATTTTTTTGTCCAACGCATCCGCCATTTTCTACCGTGCATGCGTGGCCGAAACGCCGCCGCCTCCCCAGACTTCAGAATGGGCAGCAGATGCATTGAAAAACTTCATCCGCTGCCCACGTCATGCACAAATTTCACAACGTGCGTCGGTATGTCAACCCAACGCATAGCGATGGACCCGTACTGACGCGAGTATGAAAGAGGCCTTAATGAGCATTTAATTAAAAAAAAAACGGCGTGGGCTCCCGCGCATTTTTCTGTGCCAGAGGGGGAAAGCCGACGGCCGGGGGCCAATATTTGTAGCCTGCTATGAATATCAGCCAGCAGCTGTCTGCATAGCCTTTACTGGCTACTTTATGGGCAGCACGGTGGCACAGTGGATAGCACTGCAGCCTTGCAGCGCTGGAGTCCTGGGTTCAAACCCCACCAAGGACAACATCTGCAAAGAGTTTGTATGTTCTCTCCTTGTTTGCATGGGTTTCCTCCCACATTCCAAAGACATACTGATAGGGAATTTAGATTGTGAGCCCCATTGGGGACAGTGATGATAATGTGTGCAAAATGTAAAGTGCTGCGAAATAAGTTAGCGCTATATAAAAATAAAGATTATTAAAGATTATTTATTACTGGCTATTAAAATAGGGGGACCCCCCCAAAAAATGACGTGGGGTCCCCCTATATTTTACAGCCAGAAAGGCTACACAGACAGCTGCGGGCTGATATTCATAGCCTATAGAGGGGCCATGGATATTGGCCCCCCCCGGCTACAAATACCAGTCCGCAGCCGCCCCAGAAATGGCGCATCTGTAAGATGCGCCAATTCCGGCACTTACCCTCTCTCTTCCCACTCCTGTGTAGCGGTGGGATATGGGGTAATAAGGGGTTAATGTTACCTTGCTATTGTAAGGTGAAATTAAGCCGGGTTAATAATGGAGAGGCAATAAGACGCCTGTCCATTATTAATCCAATACTAGTAAATGGTTAATAAAACACACACATTAGGAAAAAAGTATTTTAATATTCTTCATTTAACCATACTTACCATACTTCAGCGCCTGCAAATAATGTAAAATAATAAACTGTATACTTCCTGTCCGCCGTAGTCCAATTTATAACAAGTGTCCCACGATGATCTCCCCTATAGAACAGTGACATCAGGTGATGTCACTGCTCTATAGGACCTTCAGTGACACACTGACAGGAGACAATGGCTCCTGCAGTGCATCACTGAGAAGTTACTAGAGTTCAGAGTGTCACTTTATGGCAATTGCTGCATGGGAAAATTTCTCACACAGCAACGCCAAAAGTGAGACAAGGGACTATTTTTTTTACAGCGGTGGAGGAATACAGTGTGAAAGGATACCTTCCTCCCATCATTGTGTTCCTGGAGCCCCTAGAGAGCGGTCGCATCAGCTGATGCTGCCGTTCTCTATGGGAGATAGTCGTGGGACACTCGTGGATTTCTGCGGATCAGGGAGTATATTGTTTGTTTGCTATTTTCATATTTTTTACAGATGACACTGGCTTCGGGGATCAAAATGACAAGTGATGCTGAGTATGTCCCTATGTTACATGTACTGTATGTCTATATGTATGTATTTTATGTAATGTATGAATGTATTGTATGTAGTATGTATGTAGTATGAATGTATGTATGTATGTAGTATGTATGTAGTATGTATGTATTTATGTAGCATGTATGTAGTATGTATGTATGTTGTATGTATGCAGTATGTATGTAGTATGTATGTAGTATGTATGTTGTATGTAGAACGTATGTAGTATGTATGTATGTTATATGGATGTTGTATGGATGGATGTATGTATGTTGTATGGATGTATGTAGTATGTTGTATGTATGTTGTATGCATGTGGTATGTTGTATGTATGTATGTTCTATGTATGTAGTATGTTGTATGTATGTTGTATGCATGTATGTATTATGTTGTATGTATGTTGTATACATGTATGTAGTATGTTATATGCATGTTGTATGTAATATGTTGTATGTATGTTGTATATAGTATGTTGTATGTAAATTGTATGTATGTGGTATGTTGTATGTATGTAGTATGTATGTAGTATGTTGTATGTATGTATGTAGTATGTATTTAGTATGTTGTATGTTGTATGTATGTTGTATTTTTATGTATGTCTATATGTATGTATGTATTGTATATAATGTATGAATGTATTGTATGTAATGTATGAATGTATTGCATGTAGTCAGGGCCGAAATTTGCCACTAGGCACTTGAGGACACGTGCCTACGGCGGGGACAATGTGGGGGGGTGGCACCTGAGCAAGGTTTTTTTTTTTTAAGTCCTGGGTCACCTCCTGACCGACCGCCAAGCCTCCCCCCTGCCTGCGCCCGCCCACCCGCCTGCCTGTCTCCCATCCTCCTTGAAGACGATACTCACCCTGCTCCAGCGATGCCTGGTCTCAGCGTCTGTAGCGCATCCTGAGTGAGCGTTCACGTGGTACCGCTCATTAAGGTCATGAATATGCGCATATTCATGACCTTAATGAACAGTATCACCTGACCGCTCACTCAGGAAGAATTTGCTGTGTCGGGACAGAGCCAGAGGGATGTTGGCGCAGCCAGGCGGTGTGGGACAGGTGAGTATGAGTTACGGGGGGAAGAAAGAGGATGGGGAGCCCAGAGCAGAGCCATGGGAGAAGGAGCAGGGGGGTGGAGAGATGAGCCATGCATACAAGAGGTGGGGGGGAATTATGAGCCATGCATACAGGAAGGGGGGGTGGAATATGAGCCATGCATACAGGAGGGGGGGAATTATGAGCCATGCATACAGGGGGGGATTATGAGCCATGCATACAGGAGGGGGGTGGAATATGAGCCATGCATACAGGAGGGGGGGGGGAATTATGAGCCATGCATACAGGGGGGGATTATGAGCCATGCATACAGGAGGGGGGGATATGAGCCATTATACAGGAGGGGGAATATGAGCCATGCATACAGGAGGGGGAGGGGAATATGAGCCATGCATACAGGAGGAGGGGGGGAATATGAGCCATGCATATGGGATGGGAGGGAGATGAGCCACGCACACAAGATGGGAGGGGGCATTATACAGTATTGAGCATCATGTGGGGTCATTATACAGTATGGAGCATCATGTGGGGTCATTATACAGTATGGAGCATCATGTGGGGTCATTATACAGTATGGAGCATCATGTGTGGCCATTATACAGTATTGAGCATCATGTGTGGCCATTATACAGTATGGAACATCATGTGGGGTCATTATACAGTATGGAGCATCATTTGTGGCCATTATACAGTATGGAGCATCATGTGTGGCCTATGGCCATTATACAGTATTGAGCATCATGTGTGGCCATTATACAGTATAGAGCATCATGTGTGGTGATTATACAGTATGGAGCATCATGTGTGGCCATTATACAGTATGGAGCACTGTGTGGCCATATTTATTTTTGTTTATAATTATTGTATATGAAACAGTGTGATCAGCAGTGCTAAATGGGTGTGGTTGGGACGTGGATATGGGGGTGACTAATTGTGAAATGGGTGTGGTCAGAGGCGTGGCCTAAAATTTGCGCAGCAAACTTTATGCCTCTTTCCCTTCTTCAAAAGTTGGGAGGTATGGTACCATATTTGCCAGATCACGGCAAGTGCCACAAATCTCATGGGAAATGAATGAGGCCAAACGCAGTGTTGCCATAAGTGATCCGTTACATGGCAGATGCAGAAAAACTGCCCGATCTGCTGCAAAGGCTACTTTCACATCAGCAATTCTTGCCAAAGTCACTGCCAATAGTGTCATACTCACCAATGGGGAGGCAGCACTAAAAGTGCCTAGGGCAGCAGAAACTCTAAATACGGCCCTGTATGTAGTATGTATGTAGTATGTATGTAGTATGTATGTATGTAGTATGCATGTAGTATGTATGCAGTATGTATGTATGTATGTAGTATGTACTGTATGTAGTATGAATGTATGTTGTATGTAGTATGTATGTAGTATGTATGTATGATGAATTAATGTTCTATGGATGTATGTTGTATGGATGTATGTAGTATTACGTTTTATGTATGTGGTATGTTATATGTATGTATGTTCTATGTATGTAGTATGTTGTATGTATGTAGTATGTATGTAGTATGTTGTATGTATGTATGTTGTATGTATGTGGTATGTTGTATGTATGTACAGTATGTGGCCAAAAGTATTGACACCCCTGCAATTCTGTCAGATAATACTTAGTTTCTTCTTGAAAATGATTGCAATCACAAATTCTTTGGTATTATTATCTTCATTTAATTTGTCTTAAATGAAAAAACGCAAAGGAGAATGAAGCAAAAAGCAAAACATTGATCATTTCACACAAAACTCCACAAAAGGGCCAGACAAAAGTATTGGCACCCTCAGCCTAATACTTGGTTGCACAACCTTTAGCCAAAATAACTGCGACCAACCGCTTCCGGTAACCATCAATGAGTTTCTTACAATGCTCTGCTGGAATTTTAGACCATTCTTCTTTGGCAAACTGCTCCAGGTCCCTGATATTTGAAGGGTGCCTTCTCCAAACTGCCATTATTAGATCTCTCCACAGGTGTTCTATGGGATTCAGGTCTGGACTTATTGCTGGCCACCTTAGAAGTCTCCAGTGCTTTCTCTCAAACCATTTTCTAGTGCTTTTTGAAGTGTATTTTGGGTCATTGTCCTGCTGGAAAACCCATGACCTCTGAGGGAGACCCAGCTTTTTCACATTGGGTCCTACATTATGCTGCAAAATTTGTTTGTAGTCTGCAGACTTAATAATGGCATCCATGCACACGGTCAAGCAGTCCAGTGCCAGAGGCAGCAAAGCAACCCCAAAATATCAGGGAACCTCTGCCATGTTTGACTGTAGGGACCGTGTTCTTTTCTTTGAATGCCTCTTTTTTCTCCTGTAAACTCTATGTTGATGCCTTTGCCCAAAAAGCTCTACTTTTGTCTCATCTGACCAGAGAACATTCATCTAAAACATTTTAGGCTTTTTCAGGTAAGTTTTGGCAAACTCCAGCCTGGCTTTTTTATGTCTCGGGGTAAGAAGTGGGGTATTCCTGGGTCTCCTACCATACAGTCCTTTTTCATTCAGACGCCGACAGATAGTACGGGTTGACACTGTTGTACCCTCAGACTGCAGGGCAGCTTGAACTTGTTTGGATGTTAGTCGAGGTTCTTTATCCAACATCCGCACAATCTTGCGTTGAAATCTCTTGTCAATTTTTCTTTTCCGTCCACATCTAGGGAGGTTAGCCACAGTGCCATGGGCTTTAAACTTCTTGATGACACTGCGCACGGTAGACACAGGAACATTCAGGTCTTTGGAGATGGACTTGTATCCTTGAGATTGCTCATGCTTCCTCACAATTTGTTTTCTCAAGTCCTCAGACAATTCTTTGGGCTTCTTTCTTTTCTCCATGCTCAATGTGGTACACACAAGGACACAGGACAGAGGTTGAGTCAACTTTAATCCATGTCAACTGGCTGCCAGTGTGATTTAGTTATTGCCAACACCTGTTAGGTGCCACAGGTAAGTTACAGGTGCTGTTAGTTACACAAATTAGAGAAGCATCACATGATTTTTTGAACAGTGCCAATACTTTTGTCCACCCCTTTTTATGTTTGGTGTGGAATTATATCCAATTTGGCTTTAGGACAATTCTTTTTGTGTTTTTTTTTTCATTTAAGACAAATTAAATGAAGATAATAATAACAAAGAATTTGTGTTTGCAATCATTTTCAGGAAGAAACTGAGTATTATCTGACAGAATTGCAGGGGTGTCAATTCTTTTGGCCACAACTGTACTATGTATGTAGTATGTTGTATGTATGTAGTATGTATGTAGTATGTTGTATGTTGTATGCAGTATGTATGTTTTTTTTTTACATTCAACACATTAGCCGGATAATGGGACTACTACTGTCCCATCATTGGCTAATGTGTCAATCACTGCCATTGTAGCAGGCATAGCGTCCCATTGGACAATGCCTGCACACCCGCACAGACCCCCCAACAGGCCGCACAGACCCCCGGCAGGCCGCACAGACCCCCGAGAGGCCCATACAGACCCCCGGCAGGCTGCACAGATCCCCGGCAGGCCGCACAGACCCCCAAGAGGCCCGTACAGACCCCCGGCAGGCCGCACAGACCCCCGAGAGGCCCGTACAGACCCCCGAGAGGCCCGTACAGACCCCCGGCAGGCCCGCACAGACCCCCGGCAGGCCGCACAGACCACGGCAGCACACACAGATCCCCGGCAGGCCCGTACAGACCCCTGGCAGGCCCACACAGAACCCTGGAAGGCCGCACAGACCCCCAGCAGGCCCGTACAGACCCCCGGTAGGCCCGCACAGACCCCCCACGGTCACGATCAGACCCCGCCCGCACACACAGACATGCAGTCTCTGCCCACGCACCGCCCACACTCCGTTATAGTACATCATTGCACTATAGGAACTTCCGATTCCGGTATCCGATATCTTAAAAGTATCGGAACTCAGTATTGGAATTCTGATACAGCGAATATCGGCCGAAACCCGATATTTGCAGTATCGGAATGCTCAACACTAGCCATGAGTTTTCTTGGGAATGATGCAACAAGTTTTTCACACCTGGATTTGGGGATCCTCTGCCATTCTTCCTTTCAGATCCTCTCCAGTCCTGTCAGGTTGGATGGTGAGCGTTGGTGGACAGCCATTTTCAGGTTTCTCCAGAGATGCTCAATTGGGTTTAGGTAAGTACTCTGGCTGGGTCAGTCAAGAATAGTCACAGAGTTGTTCTGAAGCCAATATTTTGTTATTTTAGCTGTGTGCTTAGGGTCATTGTCTTGTTGAAAGGTGAACCTTCGGCCAAGTCTGAGGTCCAGAGCACTCTGGAAAAGGTTTTCATCCAGGATGTCACTGTACTTGGCCGCATTTATGTTTCCTTCAATGACAACCAGTCATCCTGTCCCTGCAGCTGAAAAACACCCCAATAGCATGATGCTGCAACCACCATGTTTCACTGTTGTGATTGCATTAGGCTGGTGATGAGCAGTGCCTGGTTTTCTCCACACATACCGCTTAGAATTTGTCACCAAAAAAGTTTATCTTCGTCTCATTAGAGCAGAGAATCTTATTTCTCATCGTCTGGGAGTCTTTCATGTGTATTTTTTTTGACAAACTCTATACGGGCTTTCATATGTCTTGCAGTGATAGTTGACTTTGTGTTATACTATATGTATAATATGGGGGCTGCATTATACTCTTTCAAGGACTATGTGCAATGTATTATACTAAATGTACTATATGGGGGCTGTATTATATTCTATCAAAGAGTATGTGCTGTGCATTATACTATGTGTACTATATTAAGACCGCATTATATTCTATCAAGAACAATGGGGAGTCCATTATACTGAACAGCATTATACTCTATCAAGGATTATGAGGTGCATTATACTGTATGAAGGACTATGGGAAGGGCATTATATTATGGAGAGTGCATTGGACTACATGAAGGACCGTGTGGGGGTGCATTATACATCTTGGAGGACTGTGGGGTGAATTATACTGTATGGAGGACTATGGGGAGTGTTTAATCCTATATCAAGGACTATGTGGAGTCCATTATACTATATTGAGAACTATGGGGCACATACTATGTGGATGACTATGGGGCACATTATACTTTATGGATGACTATGAGGCATATAATACTATATGGAGGACTATGGGGTGTGCATTATACTATATGGAGGACTATGGGGTGCATTATACTATGTGGAGAACTAGGGTGTGCATTATACTAACAAGCAAAATGTTGACTATTCATCGTCTGATTGGATTGCTTATGCCGGGACAAAAACAGCACATTGCCTGATTAAGACTGCAGATATGCTGCTGATAACATGATACTGTATGGTGACAGATTGATCTATTAGTGATCATTCTGTGCCCATCATTCTTCCTGGGCATCAGGAAACAAGCGCCGAATGACTATAATATTGTCAATCACGCTTGTTTACCGAACTGAAGTTAGCGCATGTAAATACAACTGTAATGTTTCTGTGTGCTGTTGCAATATGTTAGCATTTGGAGCTCCACTTTAAACTTTTGCTCTGGCCCCACTTTTTCTAAAACTCACCCTGGGTATGTCTCTACCATCTTTACACATCTAAGAGCTGACATTTTTGCACATACTTCTTTGAACACTAGCTCCAGCTCAGTGAGATTGGATGGAGATCATCTGTGAACAGCAATTTTCAAGTCATGACACTGGGATTTAGGTCTGGAGTTTGACTGTGCCGTTCACACACATGAATATGCTTTGTCTATACCATTCCATTGTAGCGCTGGCAGGATATTTAGGGTCGATGTCCTGCTGGAAGGTGAACTTATCTCCCAGTCTCAAGTTTTGTGCAGCCTCTAACAAGTTTTCCTCCAGGATTACCCTGAATTTAGCATCATCCATCTTCCCATCAACTCTGACCAGCTCCCCAGTCTTTGGTAAAGAAAAGCAACCCACTCCATGATGCTGACCTCACCATGTTTGATAGTGGGGATGGTGTTTTTAGTTTGATGTGCATTGTCAATTTTCCGCCACTCATAGAGTTTTGCATTTGGCCCAAAAACTGCTACTTTGGTCTCATTTGACAAAAGCACATACTTACACATGCTAGCTGTGCTCCTTACATGGCATGTGAAAGGAGACGCTTTAAAGGGAACCTTTCACGTGAAAAAACTCAACCTGCAGATATGGGGTTAATCGCATTCTCAACCTGCCCAGCGCTGGCACTAAGACCCCTGCTGCCAGGAGGCAAATTAACTTTCTCCCTCCCGGTAGCTTTCTGCTTTCAGCCACAGGGGTGACACAGGAGCGGGTCCAGTATAGAGAGCAGCAACTGTAACCAAACTCCCCGGAACAGACTAACATCTTGCTCTAATACTGGTACAGAGAGATGACTGAATCTATATGGACTATGATTTAAACCAGAACACTACCGGGAGTAATACAATAAATTTCCTCCCGGCATCAGGGGTCTGAGTGCCAGTGCCGGGCAGGTTCAGAACGCCATCAGGAGGCCCGATATCAAATGGTGTGTCTTGATAAAGTGTGATCACATTCGAGTTTGGGCCTCCTGATGAGCCGTGAAGACGAAACACGTTGAGGCAATGATGCAGTGACGCGATGCAGCCAGCCAATCATATTAATGCCATTAGCCAACATGACTACGGCATTACCATGCATGATAGGCAATCCCCGCATTTTCATGGCTGTCTAACAGGTGCTAATCATGCGGGCGGGAACTTCTACTTTATATAATGAATATTATATCCATTTAACAGGTGCCAATCATGTGTGGCGGGGACTCGATCATAGCACTCCAGTACCCACAATAATCAATTGAGTACCAAGCGTGCATGAGCACCCCGATGCTCGATCGAGTATAGAGCAGTGGCGAACACACTCGCTCATCATTAGTAATTAAATGAAATGTTTACCAATGTGAACGCATTGGCTTTCATTGGTCTTTATCTACCACCTTGGTTCTTGTGTGAGGCTAAACTGGTATTTCAGTATGTAATATAATCAATCAGATGATTGCAGGTTTAAATCCCCTAAGACCCCTAAAAGTAAAAATACAAAATTAGAGGAAACCTGTCAGCAGGATTGTGCTGAGTAGCCAACAGACAGTGTCTGGTTGGCACCTTTATATTGATTAAAATCAAACCTTGGTTGATTAAATCCATCTTGTGGTTGTTTAATCTTTTAGTTAATGATATGCTCGTGCACCTGTGAGGGGGGTCATCATGTGGTGCTCTGATTAGGTATTCATTAAGTATTCATCAGTACGGCTTCTGACAGGTCACTGATCCTCAGTGACCTGCCCCCTACTTTATATAATGAATATTATATGTATTTAAAAAAAAATTACCTTCTGCAGGTAGGTGCCGGCTGCGGCACCTGTGCTGCAGCATGATTGCATCTATAATGTGTCTTTATTAATTATTTTTTTTGCTGGTATACATAAATTTCAAAAAAATCAGTCTGAAAATGGCGTTGGCAGTAGCATCTATCAGATCGCCGGTAGATGCTACTGCATAGGTACGGCCAGCACCATTTTAGTGGTGACAATTTTTTTTCTTTAGCAAGATGGTGCCATCTGTCAGATCGTCGATAATTGCTACTGCGCAGGGGCGGCCAGTGCCATTTTCTGATTTTTTTTTTATTATTAATATATACCATAAAAAAAATAATGCAATACACATAATAGATGCGATCATGCTTCAACACAAGTGCGACTGCCTCCTGCCTGCGAAAGGTGTTTTTTAAAAAATATATATCTTATTCATTATATTAAATAGGGGGCAGATCACTGAGGGATGAATAGCTAAGCAAAGCACCACATAAATACCCCCCCCAAAGGCCCGCCCCAGAGCAGGAGCATACCATTAGCTTTAAACTGAAAATAAAGATTAAACCATAACCACAAGATGGATTTAATCAAACAAGGTATTATTTTAATCAGTATAATGGTGCAAACCTGACACTGTCTTTAGGTTACTCAGCACAAGCCTGCTGACAGTTTCCCTTTAAGATATAAATAAAAATGTAAACATATGAAAATTTAAGTTATCCTTCTTTTCCTTCATCATAAAGACATTTCAAATAGAAACAAATGTGGCATTTTCCTGTTCTTAAAAACACAGTCTATCAAAAAATAAGTCTAAAATAACATCTCCTAGATATCTGACCCTTCACTCTAACACAACTATTTTTTGTTTGACAGGAAGTACTTCCACCAGCTCAGAGGCACCCTGATGAGGAGCTCATGTGCTCCCACCTACGCCATTCTGCTCCTGGGCTAGTAGGAGGAAACCATAGTATTTGAGGATCAGTAGAGATGGTGGCATCCATACATCGGCCTATCACAAGCCGACTGCCACAAGTAGTCTCTTAAAATGGACTAGCCATCATCCGTCAGCCCTCAAGAGGGGTATACTGAAAGGGCAGTTCCTCTGCATTAGGAGGAACTGTATCCATAAAAGTGAGTTTAGTTCACAGGCGCAGGACCTCCACAGGAGATTCCTAGAAAAAGGAAACCTCCAACCAATCATTGAACACTCCTACTCCCATGCTGTTGGTAGAAATAGACAATCTCTCCTTGTGGACCATGAACCTAGATGGAGGGACCCAGAGGCAAATTGGACCAATGACATCACGATCATAGGCACCTACGACAGCCAGGCTGACAGTGTAATCGGTGTACTTAAGAAAAACTGGATATCAAGGTGGATATGTACTTGCCACCTTGATTATATAGGGAAGACCAAAATAGAGCTAAGGAGATGGGTGGGTGAACACCTGGGTGACATCCAGAATAAAAAGGACACTGTGATAGCTATAGACATAAACAATGTACATGATGGCCATCCTAATGATATCTCTTTTTGCATGGTAGAGCTTATTAAACCATCAATTAGAGGTGGGGATTTGCACTGGAGAATCATTCAAAAGAAAGCCAAATGGATCTTTAGGATCCAATCCTTGAGCCCCAAGGAGCTCAATGAACAAATCCTATATACATGCTTCATTTGAAAAATATACCTTTCAAGTGCCCTCTACCCTCTCTGTACTGTACTCTATGAAGCTGGGATGCATCACCTCATGTGATATCTCTATCATGAGTTCTATATCTATATCTAACTTTGTTCTACAATAACTAGTGTTATCACTGTTAACCATTACTATGAAACCTCTGGCCCAATTATTTTTGCCCTCCCCGGCATACCTATATACTGGGTCAATCTGCTTGTTAGGACTAATCTAATCACTCTACTCTCACATCAGAGTATAATGGAAAAATGCCTTTCATGGACCAGACCTTTTTCACTCCTATGTCGGGGAATTGTAGCATTTCTTAGACTATCATGTCTGTACTGGAACCGCAGCCAGGGACGTAGTATACTGTCTCATCCATATCTATAGGTCTATGCTACATTTGCGCACCTTAAGGGATTAGGATATTCTCCCTTAATGTCTCCAGCTCCACTCTCATACACCTGGTGATGTGATTCTCGACACAGTGTTCATTAAGCCATTCAGGCAGAGTTGTTATAGGGAGGAGAGCTCAGTTTAGAGCAGGGATATAGTCATGGTTTAATAATATTGTTATAGGAGTATTTTTCTTCCTGTAGCTTTAAAACAACAGTCATTTTCTGGGCTATTTTTTTTTAAATTTTTGTAGTAAATGCTGTTATCTGCATTCAGTGCATGGATTGTTTAGGAATAGAGGCATCTAAGCAGGGTTTAATATTGCTAATGCGGTAGTACCGCTGCTGTTGCACCGTTAAATCAAAAGTCCTTGTCAGGGGAAAAAAATATTTTTCCTATTAATACTGGAAAGTTTGCAGGCATATCGTACATACCTAATTTAAATTGCGCAAGGTGTCCGGTAAGGGACGGGGAAGTGGAGGTGTTGCTGATTGTACTGTATGTGAAGAGTCTGATGCTGTGCGCCAGGTGTAAGTGTGCCTGCTGCTGCTGTAGCACAGCAAACATGCTCATCTATGACACTTCCTGTCCCACTTGCAGGGGGCACGGGACACCACTCTTGAAGACAGAACAATGTGAACAGCTGGTCAGTTGGATGGCAGATAATGCTTCAGTATGCTTCCTAGCATCACCCTGTCTCCCACATGGTGCAGTCTCACTAGACAAAAGTCTGGACTACATAATCCTCACCCTGATCCTCCTTCCTCCCATCATTGCAAATCCCAGGAGACAATTGATTCTACACTCGGAAACTCCGAGGAGCTTTTTACATTTACATTTATTGATTGTGGCCTCTTGCCCTGCACGTTTCAACAGGGACATGAGAAGCCCATGTGTAGTGATGCCCAAATATTTGTGCAGCCACAGTCAGAAGAAGATGATGGTGGGGAAAAGCAATTAGTATATAAAAAGGTAGATGATGATGAGACACAGTTGCCAACAAGTGATGTTGTTAATTCAACAAGTCAGAATCACAATGGAACGGCAATACAAGGTGGTGCACGATGATGTCACTCACCCAACCTGGGAAGGTGCCATGCAGAGCAAAGCCAGCAGCGCCAAAGGGGGAGGGATCTACAGAACCGCAACAGGCAGGAAGAGGCAGTGGGGTGGCCAGAGTGAAAAGGTGGGCAACTGTTCCCCAGAGCACCCACGCTTGTCACGTTCCCAGGCCAAGGATTAGGTGTTCCCCAGTCTGGCTCTTTTTTAAAAGTGTAGACAATAAACGAATGGTAATTTGCAACCTTTGCCTTACCAAGATCAGGAGGGGCCTGACTACTACCAGCCTGACCACCACCAGCATGTAATCAAAGCACCTGACTAGTTGGGCAAAAGACCTATGTCCACAATTAGTGGCTGCTGGTGAAAACACTGCCTCTTCCCTGTGCAATGTGCTTGCCAATTCCCTGACTATGATGCAGGCGCAGATGCCTCCTGCGCTGTACCTATCGTTGCACTTTTGCAAACACCATCAGCAACCATTTCCAATTCCTTATCCCAGTGCAGTGTTCAGCTGTCCCTACCCCACACCTTGGAACGCAAGTGTAATTACACAGACAACCACCAACCCATCGTCCCAAACACTAAACAGGCACATTTCCAGACTTCTTGCCCTGGAAGTGTTGCCGTTTAAGCCTGTGGACACTGAGGCTTTCAGCAACTTCATGGTGGTGGCTGTCCCACAGTACTCAGTCCCAAGCCGCCACTATTTTTCCCGTTGTGACGTCCCCGACTTTTACCAACATGTGTCCCGTAACATCTCCGTTCTCTGACCAACAGTTATTGGGCAGGTCAACTTAATGGCCAACACATGGACAAGTAAAGCACCCGCCAGGGCCGTGGGGATACTCAGGCCGGTTCTTAAAGGAGACGTGTCACGGCAGCTGTGACCTGGTCCGTGGCCCTGGGTGTCCAATAAAATGGGATCTGATGATGAAAAAGGGGAAATAACGTTTATAAAAGTTATTGTTCGTGACGCCACCTCTGGTACTCGGCAAATAGGAGATGTTAGCCGACGCTGCTTAAAGAGACCGCTGGGGCTGATGGTGATGCAGCAGAGTTGGTACAGGTCTCCACAGGTAGAGCTTTAGTCCCAGGGCACTTAGGTTGTAAAAGATGGAGATGTTGATGATGGATGTAGTGCTGGGTGGATGGTGCAGTAAATAAGTGTGAAGATACAGCGTGGTGTTCGGCCGGGATGACCGACGCTGCTTAAAGGGGCCACTGGGGCTGATGTTGATGCAGCTTGGATTGTTTGGCTCTCCACAAGTAGATCAGGGCCCCAGGGCTACCTGGTACAGTTGGTAAGGGATGGTAAATAATGGGGTGCAGGATTGAGGGCACAGGTAATGATTAAGGAACAAAAGGGTAGCAGTTTCCTTTACCTTTTACTGATGGAATACAAGTGCAGTTCAGGGTACAGATAGCACATGGTGTTGGGGTACGGGCAGCCTGGAAACAGCTTGGGATCCACTTAGCCAGGTGGGTTTGGAGGCCTTCCTTCTGCGCTTTGTACTCTGACCCTTGCTGCCTGAAGCTCTGCATAAGTCCTCTCAGTGTCTGTACTCCCAACCCGTATGGCTGACAGCCTGAGCTTGTCATGGGCACTGCCTTCTCATTGGCAGCCCCAGGCTCCTTACCTGCTGTGTTGCCTCCGGGTGTCAGTTGGGGTCAGGAGATTTGGAATCTCTTGCCCTCCGGATTCGGTGGCTGGATATGCAATCCTGTCACCAGCACGGAATCTGGTGTCCAGTCTTTTGGGCTTTATCTTGGGGTGAGCCCAATCGCAGCTCAAGACCCCAGTCTCTCTCCTCACGTCCTTCCTTTCCCTTCTGTGTCTCACACTCAACTCACTAACTCCTCCTTCTGACCAGAACTTATGGGGAAGCTACCCTGAAACTGGGTTTAGAGCTCCCCCTTCTGGTCTGGAGTTAGGAAGGTGTTGTATGTTTGTATTCCCTGCCAAGTGGATATCTTCTTACCTCCAGGCATGACATCACCCCCCGTGAGGAGGGCAATGCCATTGTGGCAAGTGGACTCCTGGGGTGCCACAGATACACCTTCCAGAACCCTCTTTCTATGTTCCTTTCCTGGCCGTCTCTCTGCGCTGGCACTCGCCTCTCCTGCCCTGCCCGTGCCACACAGTGTCCCAAGCCAGCAGCTACAGATATTGTCGGGCGGCGAGCTCTAAGCCCCTCTGGATTCTTTATGGCTGCCTTTTCAGCAAATGTGTGCAGATGTGGCTGGGCTTCTTGCAAAAGCCACAGCCTCTGGTTATCTAGCTGAGTCCCCAGTTTCTCCACTAGAATGGGGCTGGTCCCCTGGCTACGACCTGGACCCTCCACCTGACGACGGTCATCGTGAATACGAACCCCAAGGGTGGACTTCTCATTACCCATGCCTCTAGGACCCCTTCATGCTTTTCCCTCTGTAGTTTCACTTTCCTTCAGATCCCTCTCTTTGGGAACTCCCTACTGTCTGTCTTGATCTTTCTGTTTCCTCTCACTCTCACGTCTGCTCTCCTCTCTTTCTCCCTGCAGACTCCATGACTCTACCCACACCCTCTACCTACATAACCCCTTCCAGCCTCGGATGAGGCCATCCTCCCTAAGGGTACACCCAGGTGCCCTGACTGAAGTGTCTAGTGTTGGATGCTGGTGTGGGGTTCTGTGCAGTGCCCTCTCCTTACCTGAGAGTGGAATACCACACCTCTGGTTGAGGTGCAGTATCTCTGTGGCGACTGGACCCTCAGGGGCTCCACACAAGTTCTTGCGGCCAGGGATGCTACATTTCTCTGACGGCACAGTGGGTGAACCTTGTGGAGGCCTGGGACCCATTTGGATCCTGGGACATAACACGCGCTACCGATACCGAGGACTGGGGGACCTAGTTCCATCACAGTCTCATCCACCTCCTACACTAGTTCCTGCATCCTCTCCTTCTTATCCTCCATCCCTGAATTGTCATCCAGATCAGTCGCAAGCTGGAAGTACAGTAGCACTGCCACTGTCAAGCAGCAACTAGCTCTGCTGAAATTAATTTGTTTAAGTGACAAATAGCACACCACTGCAGAGTTGTTGAAAGGCATAACAGACCAGACAGATCTGTGGCTCTCGCTGTTGAACCTATAACAAGGCATGGTCAAATGTGATAATGTGTTATAAACTTAGTGCTAAGTGCAGTGGAGATCAGTATCATGGGTCAGAAAAGAGGCCGAGAGACAACAGGTTAAGAGTTCAATAATATTTATGATGGTATGCAGATAAACAGCTATGACACAGCAAGTTAGTAGCAGACAGAGCTGGATAAGCAGTAAGCACGTGTACAGACTGTGGAAGTCCAAGTATGTCAGATCCAGAGACCTGGAGACCAGGCCAGGCCTCCTAGCAGGGAACAGTCCAGCAGCAGAGATCAGTGCAGAGCAGATCCAGGGAAACAAGTCTTACGATGAAGAGATGTAGATCCGGAGACAGATGGGGTATCCCAAGGTAACGAAGAAACCAGCAAGATAGCAGTTCTTCCAGCTTGATCACAAGTCCAGGAACAAGATACTCAAGCAATGAGTAATATACAGAGCTCCCTTATATACACCACAGACAGGAACAAGGAAAGTCTGACAGGAAGCAAGATGGCCCCTGTGAGGCCAGTGACTCCATCTTAGGTAAGGGCAAAAGTAACCGAACTGAGGGCAACAGCCGACAGGAACAGATGTACAGTCCAAATCCTTACATAATGGCTGTAACCTGGTGGCGGCTCTGAAGCTTGGCAAGCTCGCACACATACCACGCCTGGCCCACATGCTCCAATTAGTGGCTCAGCGGTTTCTAAAAATGTACCCAGATCTGCCTGAGCTACTTGTGAAAATACACCGCGTGTGCGCAAATTTCCACAAGTGAACTACGGCTGCCACCAGTCTGGCAGTGCTGCAGCAGAGCTTGCAAATTATAGGTCACTGAATGGTGTGCGATATGACTATGTGCTGAAACTTCACATTACATTTGTTGGTAAGACTTTGTGCGCAGCAGAGGGCAGTAGTTGAATAACTGCTACAACACGTTCCTTGATATTTCGGTCAGACTCTGCAGATAACAACCGACATGTGGGTATGGATGTCTGACATCTGTAAGGTTCTCCAAAACTTTGAGAAATCAACCAAGATGTTGACCTGCGAAGATGCCATAGTGAGCATAAGCATTCTTCTTCTTTGTCTACTCAAATGCTCGCTGCTCTCAATTAAAGAGGAAGCTTTGATTGTGGACCAAGTGGAGATGGAGGAAGAAAGTACACAGGGTGATAATACCCAGCTCAGCCTCATCTCATTGGGTGATAATGGGGGGAGGAGGCTGAGAAGGAACAGGTGATGGTTGCCTACTTTAAAGAGGATACTACCCACTGCAGCTTCATCCCATCTGTTCAGTGTGGATAGGCTGAAAAGGAGTAGGAGGAGAGGGAGGTGGAGAAGATGGAGAGTCGTTCTCCTAGTGGGGACATGGCTGATTTTATGCCCCGCTGCCTTTCCCGTGGCCCTCACGTTATATGCATTTTGGCCAACATTGATTACTGATTGTTCACCCTTCTCGACCTACGCTACAAGGAGAACTTTCCATCTTACCTTTCTGGAGCAGAAAGGGGAAGTAAAATGGTGTAATACCAGAATGCCATAGATGAACAATGAATAAAAAAATTCCATCTTACAATGCTGGTGGCAGAGTTCATAGATTCTTGGGCAACCAAGGAGGAGAGATGACGGAGACACACACTAGGTCTAACCGAAGCAGGGGAACATTATCAAATGTCTGGGACAGTTTCATTAGACCCTTCCAGTACCCAGGCCATGATGTGCAGGTTCTTTGAAAAGAAGGGAAAAGATTTCGAAGATGGTGAAGGACTAGTCAACCATACCAGTGTCCTCCGTGATTCATCTGTGTCGTACAACTATTGGGTATCGAAGCTGGACATGTGGCATATACTGTACCTCTACGATTTGGAGGTGCTGGCTTGCCCAGCTGCTAGCGTTTTGTCAGAGTGGGTTTTTAGTGCCGTCAGGGTCATAATAACTGATAGGCGCATTCACCTGTCAACTGAAAATTCTGACAGGCTGACTCTTATCAAAATGAACAAGGCCTGGATTGGCCCAGACTTTTCAACCTCTCCAGAAGCATGGATTAAATGGCAGCAATGAAGAGAATAAGGACCACCTATCATGGGAATGGATGGCTCCCAAGATTGTGAAAATATAGTCGGCCCCAAAGAGTGCCAGGCCGGAGAGGGATGTGCCCTGCAGCCAGGATCCAGCCCAAAATGGGAGTTTTTTTTCGGAATAGGGCACGGAGCAGCGTGAAGCATGGTCCACTGGGTGGAAGATGGCAGTGGCATGAGGTGTGGCCAAAGGTGGAGTTGACAGGAGTAAGACATGAGGCAGAGATCATTTCAGAAGTGTGGCATAGGAAGAAGCAAAGCCAGGCGGGAGGAAGCTTGCCATCAGGGAGTAATTGGTGCCATTTTCTCCTCAATGCATGACAAGTGATTAACAGAAATGTGAGCTCCCAGCAGCGATGGCCCAAAGTGGATGAGACCCAAGCAGATATCCTAACTGGTCAATGGAAGTGATTGAGGAGATGGAGGTGGAAGAGATCCTGGAAATCATTACCCTCGGGGCTGCAGTGAGGAATTAGCGAACAATGGATGCTGCCCAGGGACCGCTGCCCCCACCGCAGATGGTGATTCAATGGTCAATCACACACAGCCGGATTTGGGTCTCCTGGTTCATGATTTGTGGGTGATTTGCTGGAGCCGGTTGCCAGAGGAAGAGGCTCCCTCGGCTGAGGGAGAGAAGACCACCAGCATGGTAACCATACTCCTTGGAGAGGGCAAACGTGTCCCAAATTGGCTGGTCCCCATTCGGCCTCAGCTAGGAATGTCATTGTGGAGGAGGTGACACAGGTCAGACCTGAGCGGGATGCAGTAACAGACCGGAGGCAGAGCAAGGGTTAACAAGTTTAATAACTGGGGAATACTCCACGCAGGGAGGCAATGGGTTAAACAGGGGTATAAAAGGTTAAGTTTGTAACGAATTGAGGTGGCACTCACTGGAATAAAGTCCAAACTTTATTGGTCCAAAAAATGTTTAAAACATCTCAGGCAGGTGGGGGGCTAGAGAGTGCAAAGACGACGGCAGGTTCGTGCTGTGTTGTGCTTCTACGGGTTTGAGAGATCACGTTGAGCATGAAACAGCAGTTGTCATTGCATTCTCTAGCCCCCAACCTGCCTGAGATGTTTTAAACATTTTTTGGCCCAATAAAGTTTGGACTTTATTCCGGTGAGTGCCACCTCTTTTCATTTCATTTTGATTATGAACTTGCTCTGGTGGGCACCTGAAGGAAAAAAGGTTTTATGCCTGCGGCATTTCTGATCAGCTTATGGTATTGGCTCTATGAATCACCAGTGGTCCTCGGCTTTCTCTATTTATCTGAAAAGGTTAAGTTTGCAAAGGATAGGCAGAGTTCAGAAATAATCAGAAGTTCCTCAAACTGCGACTCCTGCTGGGAAGTCAATGGTGCCAGCAACGGCTGACACGGTATCTTTTCCTATGGGGTCCTATGGGGTTCAATGTCCCGTCTTCTGGCGGCAGCGTTCGGTGTATGGTACTTTCCGCTGAGTGGTGTACTGTAACCGAACTCTCTTTGGCAGCACGCTCTCAATACTCACTCGCCTGGAACGTTTCACACCTCGTTCCGTGGTGACCAATGGGCACCCTGCACGTCTCTCCTCACAGTCTCTGTATGTGACAGCAGGGATAATAAAGTGTGGGCCTGCGCTGTATGGATGCTTCGGGGTCGCAGCACTCACTGGTCCCTGCTGCGCACTATCTGTTCCCGCCAAGTCTTTCTCTGAGCTGCTGCTGAACGCATGGCTTCCCTCAGTTCAGCGGTCCCTCTCTCTGGACTGCTGCAGAACGCCCAGCTCCTTTCCTGGCAGCGGTCTCTCTGTAGACTGTGGGGCCTTGTTGCAGTTCCGCTGCTCAGTGGGGAGGGGAAGCAGAGCACGCCGCTCGCCTGACTGCGCACTGGCCTTCGTTTGCGCCAAACTTTTCTGCTGCACGCTTTTCCCTTTTATATCCCTGCCCCCCTTGGTAAGGATGAAGGTCCAGCTTGCTATTGCTTCCCCCTACGCAGATAATTCATCTAGGACATTCCTGAATGATCCACAAAATAAATCTAGAGGTGGCTGTCGTACCTGTGGCCGATGTGTGGCATGTCGTAACATCTCTAGAGATGACACGTTTGTTGATTCGTCAGGGCTAAAAAGCTTTAAGATTACAAAATCTATCACATGCACATCAAGGAATGTTGTGTATTATGCGGTCTGGCCCTGTCCTCTAATCTATGTAGGGCTAATGACGCGACAGTTAAAAACAAGGGTGCGTGAACACGTGCTTGGGATCGAAGCAGCGGCAAATGTAACTGATCCAAATATGCTAAAAACGATACCCAGGCACTTTAAGTCCCACCATAGATGTGACAGTAGTGTCCTGTGGGTTAAGGGGATTGACATGATTGAGCCGGGTATTAGGGGGGGTAATATCTCCCAACGGCTGGCACAACTTGAGACGGGGTGGATGTGGACTTTGAACACGGTCCACCCCCATGGATTAAATGAAACTATCAGTTTTGCGCCTTTTCTGTGATCTTGGCTTAGGTACGGTTGGTGGCGGTTTTTTCACATTGAGTTGTCTCTGTACTTGTTTTTAACTTTTTAATATTTTATCTTTAGACACGTAACAGATTCGTTTATGTCGTATGGCTCTGTTATGGGGTTCAAGTTTTTCTTCGTTGGACACTGCAGGAGGATGTATGAAGATGGGGATCCGATGAAAATCGTCGTCCTACATAACGTTTTCATGTCCATTGAATGATACGTGTTTTCTTGTTGTTTATTTATATGTTTGTGTTTTCATATTTTATTCTTGGCACCCATTACTTGCGGGGTATAGCTTTGTGGGTTTCCCCTTTTTAGGGGGGCTCGCTATGTGGTGATCCAGTACCATTCAGGGATTGTGCATGTTTATCCCTTTATGGTTAGGGCCATTGGGGGTTGGTGGTTTTTGGTCTTATATTTTGCTTAATGTCCTTAATGGGGTCGTCCCCTTTTTTCCTTTTTTCTTTTTCCTTTCTTCCCTTTGTTCCTTTCCATATTTACTTATTTATTTACGTTGTTGTTTTTGTCCCAGTCCTGTGGGTACCGGTACTACCAGTATTGTAGTTCTTGTTCGGGGCTTGTTTGATTGCTGCGGTGCCGCCTGTACGCATGCGCGCTTGGCCCGGGCTACCCTGGGCGGCCTGTGGCGTCACTATGCATTGACGGTTGCTATGGTTATGGCTACGCCTCTGCATGACGCCGCCGTCTGGAGTCGCCGGTACCATAGTAGCGCCTGCGTCACTTCCGATAGTCGTCCCAGCAATCAACAGCCTCCTTGTATTTATACCCTGTCATCAGAGCTAGCCGACACGCCCCCTGACGAAGGAGCTTCAGCTCCAAAATGTGCGTCGGGCGGACGTGCGGCACCGAACCCGGCTATCTCTAAGTGAAGTGCCGCCCCCCCCCGGTCACAGGTAATTTATAGCTGCGCTTGAGGCGGTTAGCCCTGGGATTTACCTGGCAGCTCTATTATGGGATAGATGGTCGTATTTGGCCATGGGGGAGAGGCGCACACATGGGACAGATTAATCTGTATGCACATATAGTGCTGTGACCTTGCCAGCGTGCTGCTATATTGTGATCCAGGTGGTTGTGGTGCCTTATAATATTACCCCATTGTGGCATATTTTAGTGTATATTTACACTGGCATCCCACCGTATATATACTAGGATTTATAACATAAGCACAGGTCACACTGTAGTAAACACCATTTGTGGATTTGTCCACCTATATGTGTGTGTCCTTTTTTGGTAGCCTGTGTCATCCGGTCTGCACGTCTTTTTGTACAGTGGCGACTTGTTGGGGTGATCGCCACCATTGTTTCACTGTGTACCATTGTAGTCCAGAGTTTATCAAGTTTTTATGATTGTAATACTTCGTATTGTGTGAATAAAGACTATTTATACAGTATGTGTGATTTACCCAGTATTGGTCATTTCTCTTGTGGTTTCCACACTCCTTCCTTATCTTGGAACAGAGGATGTAGCCTCAACAGTTCTGGACCCGGCTTAATACAGGTATTTGCAGCCTGGTTCTCCTATTTTTTATATCAGCACGGCAGAGAAAAAGGAATATCCCTTGTATTAACTTTTGGGAGATAGAGTGGGATTTGTTCAACACCCCATCGAATGACAGTGCCCTGAATACCAAACAAGGTGGGTGACCGAATGTCTGCCCTTGATGAACGGCTTACTGGCAAATAGAAAGTGGACCAATCTTTACCTGAGGGACTGGCTGAAGGTGTCTAACAGTGTGCAACATGACCCAGTAGAAGATGCCCAGACCAGAGGTCATGTAATAGAGTTCGACATCAAGAAAAGGTTTGGATTCCTAGAAGAGGAGTGTATGTGAGCGATGTGGTGAAGCAAAAGTATCTGCCTTCTCAACTCCACAGTCTGTATTCGGCCAAAATCGTGGAGTTGGTAAAGTATGAGTGCAGAAGGGGCCAGTACGAGGCAGCCATGGTACATCCTCACACATATAAGCATGTGCGGAAGAGGGACCAGGAAGTCCTATGGTGGATAGCCCAGAGTGAAGTCTGGCAGAAGTGGGCCAAAGACCCTGAGGAATTTGTGCAAATCCTGAAGACCAGTGACCCCTATGATGAAAAGAGGATGCCCTCTGAAGGATCTCCGACTGGGCCAAAAGAGGCCCATAATGATCCTCCGGAGGGCAGTGAAACGGTTAAACTGCCTGATCAGGTAGGATCATCATGAAACAGGGGCCAACCGAGGGAAGCAAGACAATAGCGTGACAGGTGGTCCAGAACTTTCAAGTAACTAGTTATAGCTCCACTCAAGTGGGCTGTGAGAATGCCATGTCTAGAGAAGGTGATCCTGGACCAGACATGGAAATGGAAGAGACCACCCTCCCCCACTACATGGTCTGGCTTCATGAGAAAGAGGCTACATGCCCATGAGAAATTTTGAAGGAGAATGGTGGTTTTGGCCAAAAGCGCTCATGTATAAGGGCTACAGTTTGCAGAGAGTCATTATTCTCCTGTCTGAAGAATTGGATGAGACATCCTGTTGCAGGCGAGCCACCCTTTGTTCAGTTATAAGACTGTTTGTTTAACTTGTGTGCGTTTGGAAGAGACCCGAGGGGCTGTTACAACACATTCGAGGCCAGGAAGAAGGCTTGTTATAGCCAAATTGGCTAAAGTTTATTTTTCCTAAGTTTTTGTTTATTGTTGTTGAGCCTGTTGTGCTTTTTTCTGCTGGAATTGCAGGCACTGGTGCAATCATGAGAGTCTGATATTGTTAATAACAAAGACTGTATGTTTTCTGGACTGTACGTTTGGACAAGAAGGGCTAATGTTGAGTTGGCCTACGAACCCATTAAAAATATGGACATTGACACTTTGCTTCCGGGGTACGTAGCAAGAAATACCAGTTCTGATAAAAGTTTTGGACACTGTCACTTACTGTTCTGGGAACCTTAACCGAGAAGGGACGGGTGTCCACTAAGAAGGAAAAGTTGTTGGGAAAAGTGTTCAGCCAAATATTTTTACAATGTTTTAAGAAATATGCACAAAATCCTTTTGGGTCCAGACAATATTGTCAAGGATGACCATAGTGTGGAGAAATGTAGGAATGGTGGAGATGGTGTTCTACTCTATGACACCCCAAGTGGTTAAATGTGTTTTATAGCAATGCATCTAACAGGTATAACCCTCGGGGGCTTCATTTTAGCCTAGAAGGGCTAATTGTAACAGCCAGCCCAGATTAGGGAGAGGGAACTGAGAGTTAGTGCCAAGTTCAGGAAGTGTGAAGTTCAGTTAGAGAGGTGTGGTGAAGTGACAGCAGCAGTCACAGGCAATAGGCCACTAGGGACAATGTCAGCTTGTTACTTGGAGCAGAATATTACCATACAACCCTTCTGTGCAAATGTATATGTTGGCCTGGGAAGCTTGAGATGGACATGCGGGCCCTTAGGAGCACTAAGCCAGAGGAGTTGCAGGGAAAGATGAACTCAATCTCTCAGGCTACGTTCACATTAGCGTCATGCGACGCAGCGTCGCCGACGCAACGCACGACGCTTCGGAAACGCACGCAAAAACGCACCTTTTTTGACGCAAGCGTCGGACGGATGCGTCGTAAAACGCAGCGTTTTTGTTGCGTTTTTGTTGCGTTTTTACAAAAAACGCAGCGTTTTACGACGCATGCGTTGTCAAACACTGATTAGATCTTTACACACAATTTAGTGTCTAGACACTAGATAACACCACCAATGAATAGAAGAGGGTGGGTCTAGTGTCTAGACAATCGATAATGCCACCAATGGGTAAATGGGGGTGGGTATTAATGTAATAGTGGTATATATACCCCGGCATAGATTATTTCCAACCATAGAGCATCAAGATCGATCGTTCCATGGAGAGTATCTACCTCAATTTTCAGCTGGAATTAGCCCTTGCTATTGCTTATGCTATTGCCTGTCATGAACAGAGGAAAAGAGACAAACTACGGAGAAGGAGTCGTCGGCATTTTTGGCTACACCCTATAGTGGAAGTCCGAGAGAGTCGTGGAGCCTACCATTGTCTGTTTGGCGAATTAAATGAGAACCAGGACAAATACTTTGAATACACCAGGATGTCAAAAGACAGCTTCCGATATCTGCTGCGTCTGGTGGAAGGAACCATTTCCAGGCAGGACACGCAGCTCCGTAAATCGATTTCCCCTGAGGAACGTCTGCTGGTGACTCTACGGTACGTAATGGAATGTGAAGGATTTATATGTTCTTGCCATTTTTTAAAGTAACGTGTTTTTGTTTTGTGGGGTGGGGGGATTGTTATTAAAAATGAAAAATTCTTTCATAACAATTTTATTAATTATATTTATTTATTTTTCTTCTTGTCAGTTTCCTGGCTACCGGAGAGACATTGAGATCACTGCATTTCCAGTTTCGGATTGGAGTCTCAACACTGTCGGGTATTATTGCCGACACTTGCCGCGCATTGTGGGACAACCTCCGGGAGGAATTTTTACCCATCCCTACAAGAGAAATATGGCTTGCCAACGCCCAAAAATTTGAACAAGTGTGTTCTTTCCCTAACTGTATTGGAGCCGTGGATGGGAAGCACATTAGGATTCCCAAGCCTTCAAGAAGTGGATCTCTTTTTTTTTAATTATAAAAAATACTTTTCCACCGTGCTGATGGCAATTGCAGGTGCGGACTGCAGGTTTCTCGCTGTGGACATTGGAGCGTTTGGTCGTGCAAATGATTCACGGACATTTAAGGAGTCTGATATGGGCCGAAGATTGTACAATAACAATTTTAATTTCCCCCATCCACGACTTCTTCCCAACACCGACGGCCCGGCCCTGCCATTTGTTGTTGTTGGTGATGAGGCTTTTCAAATGAGTGGCAACCTACTTAAACCTTACTCAAGTCGTGGGTTGGACCGCACCAAAACTATATTTAATTATAGACTGTCCAGGGCCAGAAGAACTGTGGAGTGCGCCTTTGGCATCCTGGTCTCGAAGTGGCGTATCTTAGGATCCGCCATAAATTTGAAAATTGAGACAGTGGATGAGGTGGTGAAGGCGTGTGTGGTTCTCCACAATTTTATTATTGATAAAGAGAGAGTCAACGTGGAACTCGATGAACCCATACAAAATCCATTGCCTGATTATCAAGCTCATCCTCTGTGGACAACTGTGGAGATTGCTCATATGAGGGACCAATTTGCTGCATACTTTGTTTCTGATGTTGGCCGTGTTTCATGGCAAGATCAAATGGTTTAATTCTTCGTGTTATTATGATGTCATGTAAACACTGTGGAGTCCATGTCATTTAACCATACTATGTAAGGTTATTGTTAAAATGTCCCCTGATTGTATAATGCGTTGTGTTTTGAAATAAAGTTCTTGTGCCTTTCCGTTTTCACCAAACAAATCTCCCATACGTTTTTCCATAGTAATAGAATTGTAAAATCCAATTTTATTGAAAGTAATGTGTGTCACACAAAATTTGTGTGTTCCATAGTTTTGACGTATAATTACATAATCGGCTCCCACCTTGTCAACCATTTTTAATCCTGCAGACTATTTGCATATGGAACCAGGCTTGACAAGGAGGGAGACGATCATGTTTGCAAAACTCTACAGAGTTAACACTATTGTACTCAGGATGCTAGAATTCGTCCAGAGTCAAATAGTGGCGACACTGTGAACATTGCTACCACCTCACCTGACCAATATTCTTAAGGTACCGTAATAAAACTATTAACCAACGATACCGACCAGTGATACGACTGGACCGAGATCGTTGTTTAGTTGTCGCGTGGTTGCTGGAGAGCTGTCACACAGACAGCTCTCCAGCGACCAAAAAAGAGCAAGTCCCGTGTAATCTGGGTAATGTTTTGCCACACTCACAATGTTTTAAATGTAATTTTAAAAAATACAAAAAACCCTTACACTCCGGTGTGTGAAACGTCCATCGCCGTCAACTTCCCGTACTGTGGCAGCCCTAAAGCACAGCACAGCGTTTATTATTAAGTCAACGGTGTGCTCAGCTTTACGGGCGGGAATCACAGTGTCAGTGCGGAAAGATGACGGCGAGGGACGTGGTAGACACCTTTTTATATTTGTGGGGTATTGTTCACTTTTTATTTGAGTGTTTAAAACAGTGCGCTAGTAACCCAATATTCCCTTGTTTAAAACAAAGACATCGCTGGATCGGTGTCTAACTCGCCGATCCAACAATGACAGCGTCTGATCAGTTACCCCAAAAAAATTCCAAATCATTCGCTGACACCAAAAAACTCACAGCAGGGGCTCAATCGTTTTACGATTTCAGAAAAGATAACGTTGGTTACACACAAAAACCAACTTTATCTATACTGAAATTGTTGTGTGATGGTACATTGTAAACTTGACATATTGAGCAATGCTGTTTGTGTTTGTAACATCTGAGTACAATGAGCGACAGCCCTATAAAACAATGAGAAAAACAAATTGATAAATATTGTCAGACATTGCACATCAGGTGTTACAAAGACAAGATTTGTGTATACGGCGCAAGGTGTGATTTGGTGCAAACTTTATTTGAGACAATAAAAACTAATTTTTTAAAAAAAAAATAACATTTATTTAGGGTACAAAAAAAAAGAAATTGGGAAATGTTATTAGGGGGTACCAACATCCGCAATTAAAGGGGATTGATATCCCACACTTTTTGGGGGTGTTGAGGAGACCGAGGAGGAGGACGAGGGGGAGGAAGCAGCATACTCGATCACACTAGACGGGATGCCGACATCAATCCAGGTAGTGGATGGTGGCGAGATTAGCAAAGCAGGAGGTGAGGGAGGAGGAGGGACGACCAGTGTCCTTGGCTGGCTACTCCGGCTCCGGGTAGACCCAGGCTGTGATGGTGTACTCCTTGTAGACCCAGGCTGGGTACTGGGTGTACTCCGTGTAGACCCAGCCTGGGTACTTGGTGTGCTCCGGGTCGACCCGGGGTGTTTTCTGGTGGTAGTTGTGGGAGCAGCCATAGCCAAGGTCGTAGTACTTGTCGTCGTCTTCTTCTTCTTTTTCCTCCTCTCTCCCTCTGGGTGTGGGTCGGCATCCCGTCTGTGTCCCCTTGAAGGCCTGTCAGGCTCTGAACTTTGGGGCTCTGTTCTGTGGTGGCGGTGGCGGTGGCCCTCGGCACGCGGAGCTCTGTGGTGGTGCTCTGCAGCAGGAGTCGGAGTCATGGCAGCCAGCGATGGTACTGCGGGCAGATTTGTCGCTGACTGCATGACCCGAGCCTGCTGCAGAGCACTGACATATACATTGTTGCAGCCCTGCATGACCGAAATCTGGAGTTCCGGCGTAAGATGTTCAACCATGCCGTTGTGAATGGCAGTAAAAAAATGTTTGGCCGGCCTCGAGAGATCCGTTTCGATGTTTTCAAGACGCCGTTCGATATTGCACATTTTATCGCACAGCGCCTTGAAACCATTCTGAAATACGGTGCTCAGATGTAAAAATTCGGGCATGGGCGCCTTGTCCAAGGCCCGCTGACGCTGTCGGGAAGACCCAAAGGAAGGAGCGACAGAGGCCTCGGCCAGGGGAACATCTGATGGACCGGCTGCCGGTTCGCCAGATTGTGGTGGTGCAGACCTGCTCTTGCTGTGGGATGGCTGCGACTGTTCAGATGGCGCTTCACAAAGGACCGCTCCAGAGGGTCGGACAGTCTCGCGGGTGCTGCTGTGTGTTCTGTGAAAACATAAGGATACCATTAGTATACTAAATATCACATTTCACATGTGTCATTAATTAACTTTAGCGCCAGCTATCCATTGCCGCCATTAATATTAACCTATTTTTAATATTGACACTGCATATGCACCATCAATATTAACAAAAAAAGTTATTTATTTAATTCACAATAGTCACCCATGGTTGTGGTTTGCAACGCCAGACAATTATGCTTACGTTGGAACTGCCATTACGTCACGGTCATGTGACCAAGACGTCATCACAGGTCCTGCGAGCTGAGCAACCATGGGAACATACCCTGCTTTGCAGTGGAATGTATGCCGTATCTGTTATATTTTACTTTTTTGTGTATAAAAAATCGGGGATACACCTGGATAGCCACTATACTACTACACTATTAAATATTGGCTGGGCATGGCCAATCTACTATTTTTCTGTGTTCTGTATACTTCAGATTTCAGTGAAATTGCTAGTAAGTCAAACTCAACATTGTAGTAATCCCAGAAGGCTCGGAGCACGGAGCCGCTGTGTCAAGTGTGAGAAGACCAGAAATGAATAAAAAATTCTAGGTCAACGAGGCGTGAAAAGTAAAAACAAAATACTTTATTCACTTCAATCATAAGCAGAGGATGAAACATCTGCACAATACAATAAAAACACTATCTACGCGTTTCAGGTCTGATGTTCCCTGTCACCTGAAACGCGTAGATAGTGTCTATTGTATTGTGCTGATGTTTCATCCTCTGCTTATGATTGAAGAGGATAAAAGTATGTATTTTTTACTTTTCACGCCTCGGTGAGCTTTCCTTTTTTTCTTCATTTCTATACTTTGTACTTGCCAAAATAAATGGCTGGGCAATAAGCTACGTGGCTGGAATGTAGTATGTGAATATGCATGTTGTAAAAACTAGGTGTGTGCATAGGTACTATACTTACTCTCTGCTTTCAAGGACCGGTCGCAAGAACTGCAGTATACGGTTGTACTTATACACCGAGGTCCTTGAAGCGGCAGCACCACTACGAGTCTGTCCCTCCTTTTTCAGGCCCCTCCGGAAGCGGTCCTTCATGGAGCGCCATCTGGTCTTCAATTGTTTAACTGTGTATAAATTGAAAAAAAAAAAAAGTTTTTAGATAATATATTGAAAACGATTACGCAACCGTGTGCAATCCCAATAGAAGACATCACAGACGGTTGTGTAATCCTGGCATGATGGGTCACAGCAGCATTTTGTAAATACTTACGGAAACTAGTTTTGGCCTTTGGTGAAGCGCTGTCGAAGCCATCCCACAGCGATTGTGCCACCTCTATCCACAGACGCCGCAATATGCCCTGGTCCGCGTGCCGGGGGTCACGGCTGTCCCACAACGGGCCCCGTGCTTCAATGGATGCCACCATCATGTCAATATTGAGTGGTTCATCCAGGGCCCGTTGTGAAACCTAGAAAAAATGGAAAATATTAATGTTTGAAAGATAAAAACAATGGTCCCTACCTCCTCCACCGCCACCTACTACACACAACACCACAACCTCCCACCACCCCCCATAACCGCAAAAACAAAAAAATTAAACAAAAAAAATGAATAGGTTTGAAATAAATACTTACTCTCCGTCCTGCAGCCACAGCTTGGCCCCGTGGTCCCTGCTCCTGCTCCCTCTGTTCCTCCTGGTCCTCCTCCTCACTTGAAGAAGCCTGCAAAATAGTTTACCAAAAAGTTGAGTGACCCATCTACTAATGACAGCGAATATAAGCAATAGTAGATCATGTACTCACCGGACTCCTCAGCGGTGGGGTGTGACTCGAGTCGCTGCCGCTGGCCATGACTAATGCAATTCTGAAATAAAGAACAAAATAACATTGATCCTATGCTCCTATGCACAATCCAGCAATATATATAAAAAAAAAAATCATTTAAACCACAAAGAACATTGCACTCCAACTGAACTAACGCTGAGCAAACAACACTGCCACATTGATTAAATTAAAGAAACAATGGCAGAGACAACCCAATGCCAGAGTACAAAAGCCTAAAGATAAGAAAACTAATCTACAACAGACCCTATGTAGTAATCCCAAAAGAGTGTTTTTTTTTTTTTTTAAAAAAGTACAGTATGCATGGAGCAACCCAAAAAACACAATAGTTTTTTGAAAGTAAAAAATTAACAACCCCAAAAAATTAAGGGCAGAAACATTAATAACACACCATACTTTACAATAAAACCGACAGGGACGGATACAATAAAAGGGCCATACAACGCCATACATCGCAACCAGAAAACATACAACAATGTCTTTACACAACCACAGTGCTGAACATAATACACAACTTGCAATATAAATTATTACATTTAATAACAGGGCACAGAATCATTCTATACCATAATTTACAATAAAACCGACAGGGACGGAGACAATAAAAGGGCCATACAACGCCATACATCGCAACCAGAAAACATACAACAATGTCTTTACACAACCACAGTGCTGAACATAATACACAACTTGCAATATAAATTATTACATTTAATAACAGGGCGCAGAATCATTCTATACCATAATTTACAATAAAACCGACAGGGACGGATACAATAAAAGGGCCATACAACGCCATACATCGCAACCAGAAAACATACAACAATGTCTTTACACAACCACAGTGCTGAACATAATACACAACTTGCAATAAAAAATTAATAAATGTAATAAAAGGGCGCAGAATCATTCTATACTACCATACTTAACAATAAAACCGACAGGGCCGGAGACTATTAAACGCCATCATATAACGCAAGAATAAAACATCACAACTGAATACAAAAAACACCACCAAACCAAAAAATGGAAACGAAAAATCTATCCTGTAACAATAATCAAGGCCGCAGACAATGAAACGCCATCCTATACCACGCCATACATCACAACCAGACTAAAAATACCACAATATCTTTAACCACAGTGCAGAATATAATACACAACTTGCAAAAATAATTTTAAAAAACATGTAGAAAATGCACAGAATCATTCTATACTTACATCTCTGGACAGCGGATAAAGTAGAAGTCGTCTGGGGTTCTGGTGTGATGCCTCTAGATATTCTGGAGATGTGCCTCTGGTGTCTTGCCTCAAGATGCTGCAGCAGAAGTGACAAACAATCCAACATTTTCTTTATATATGGGGGATGTTTTTCTCACTGTTTGCACTGTCTAGACACTGTCTAGACACTTTTTTGTTTTATTTTATCTAACGACGCATGCGTCGCACAACGCACGCACGACGCACACCCGCGACGCAAGTGCGCTGTCAATAGGTTTCAATGGGAAATTGAACGCATTGACGACGCACGAGCAACGCAAGTGCGACGCGTGCGTGCTTTGGACGCTAGAAAAATGCAACAAGGTAGCGTCTCCGACGCCACCCAGGTGCGGTGAAACGACGCATGCATCGTGCGTCTTACCGAAAACGCACGACAACGCAACGCATGCGTCCCCAATGATAAAGATAGGGGCGCATGACGCATGCGTTGTCGTGCGTCAGCGACGCTGCGTCGCATGACGCTAATGTGAACGTAGCCTCAGACATGATTGAATCCGGGTGCACTGCTTGTCATGTAGAAAATTCCTAGTGCATGAGGAGTTAGCAAGAGGGATGCTTTACCCAGACCGGGAACTAGGCCTGAAGTTAAGTCTGGTACCAGTAGCAAAGACTGCAACCTGTTGGGCCCTATACTATATGCCTGATTGCAATGTACAAAGGCTGCCAGGTAGCAATGGGTGAACCAGAACAGTAAAGTTCAGAGTCCGTGCTAAATGCATAGTGTTTGTTTCTCCAGGAAGTTCATGTTACTGTGCACCCCGAACATTGGGTGTTTCCCACGTTGTCATCTGAATGACAGTGCGAGAAAAACTGGTAGTTCATATCGGCGCTAAGATCATTATCGCTGGTGAGCGTGAGCCAGCAGCCATGACTGGTGGTAAAATGTTAGTTCTGGTCACACGCGTCAGAGGATTAGAGACTACTGCTCTCATCAGCCTATACCTGCTGTTGCTGATAACAGTGAGAGCAAGTGTCGCTGATGGGAGTATTCATAAGCTGAAGCCTGTGCTACAAGTAAGTAAATAAATGAAAAAAATTACGTGGGGTCTCTTCTATTTTTGATTACCAGCACAAGCAAAACTGACAGCTGCGGGCTACAATGCTTACCTGTCAGCTGACTGGTTAAATGTGCCCCCAATTTTTGACAACCAGCCAAGCTAAAGCAGACAGTTGGGGGATAGCATTCTCAGGCTTGTGAGGGGCCATGGATAGTGGCCCTCTAGCCTAAAAATAGGTTTTCCCTGGTGTGGTGGCAAGAAAGATAATGGTTGTAGGGTTGATGTCAGCTGTTTTATGGACATGGACATCAAGCCCACAGGTTAGTAATGGAAAGACACCTATCAGATGCCCCCATTACTAACCTCATAGTTAAATTTAAAAAAAGGCACAGCCAGAATAAAGTCCTTTATTTGAAATAGAAATAAGAAAGGATAGTAATACTCACCTTATGCCTATTCCATTGAATCCATTGTCCCCTGTAAAAAAGCAAAAATAATAAACATATCCCTCACCTGTCCTAAGTGAAGAGTAGCAATACTGTCCCATGCCGTAATCCATCTTTGCCATTACTGGCTTACAATCTGAACGGTGCCATGATGCGACCGTCCAGGCAGAAAACCAGGACACAATGATTTAGTGACGTACGGTGACATAATAGAGGTTATCGCCGGTCTCTGAGCTGCGTTCCCAAGCTCATATCATTGTGTGCCGGGACGATGAACTGTGGTGACCTGAATAAGATCACCGCAAGCATTGTGAGAATTTTCTATAATAAAATAAAAGGACTGTTAGGCAGGGTATTTAGCTAAGTAAACACAACTGTTGGTGGTTCTTTGGGCACGGGGGATCTGACAGGTTCCCTTCAAGTAAACGCACACAAGACAGCATTTCTACTATTTTACGACACTCTGGTTCTCTGAACTGGAAGAGAGCCATGGGCATAAAGCCTTAGAATCATTGAAAGTGGTATTTTTTAATATGATATTCGTTATTCATTTACTTTTCTGTATAAAAGGAAAGATAAGAATTGTTAGCTAGTATGACTGATGACTCCAAAGATAGCTTCAAGTTTCATCTTTTTTACCGTAATGAAGGCGTACAGAACATGCTGTTTCTTTCCTACTCCCATCAATAACCTATGGGCACTTCATATTCTGGTGTGTTTAATGTTACCTGATTTTCATTCCCAGCACCTGAAGTGAAAAGAATCCATTGTGTTAAAAAGGGTCAAATTAAATTTGACCGATCTGTCCAATATCTCACATTTTAAATGACTGTAATAGCAGATGAAAGAAACCATGCAGAAACTCAATAAATGCATTACAAAGGCTGATGCTTATTTGGTGGTCAATATAAACCAGCTTTTTACTTTTCTTTCCACATCATAAGGGCTGAGGGTTTTACTAGGTTTTAATTTTCTTCTCTATTAACAATCACCAGATATACTTTTAAGTATCTTTCTACTTAATGTGCAAGCAATATAATATAATATAATATATACAGTTGAAACTGGACATTTACGTACACCAAATAAAAAGATACCTATGTATGTTTTTCTCAATATCTGACATGACATCAGAATAACCCTTTCCAACTTTACGTCAATTAGAATTACCATAATTATTTATATTTGCCAAATTCCAGAATAATGAGAGAGAGAGAGAATGTTTTAAAGGATTTTTATTACTTACTGCAAAGTAAAAAGTTTGAAGACACAAAAGAGCATAGTAGAACCAAAAACACTCGGTTTCAAAAAATCACAGTAATCCGCAAGTGCTAGTAAAAAGATTTAAAAAACAGGGTATTTGGTTGATACGTTTTTTGCAAAAAATGTATACTTAGCTGCTCCACCAAACGTCACGGTATACCCATATCAGAGGAGTCCTAACTGATGTATGCAATCCCTATCTGATGTATTTAAAAACCTGATCATCTGTATATTACCTGTGTGAGCAGGGTTCAGAGAGGAAAAGTCCATGTGGACATGCTGAGTGGAACAGCTTTTGTGCAGATAGCCCAAGAGGAGTGGTGGGTAACTCCCCAGTCTTGTAGACAGAAGAGAACAATTATGGAAACAGGAACAGGTTTTTTACATCTTTTTACTAGCACTTGCGGATTACTGTGATTTTTGGAAACTGAGTGTTTTTTGTTCTACTATGCTCTTTTGTGTCTTCAAGTTTCTTGGTGGTGTGTGAGCATGTTCTTACAAACTTATTCACTGTGCGAGTAGCCCATGTGTTCCTGTTTCCATAAAGTAAAAAGTTTGCATACTTGTCATTAGTATTTGGTACCACTGCCCTTAAACTGAATGACTTGGGTCAAACATTTGGGATATCCTTCCACAAGCTTCTCACAATAGTTGGTTTGAATTTAGTCCCATTCCTCCTGATAAAACTGATGTATCTGATCCAGGTTTGTAGGTCGCCTTGTTCGCATCTGCCTTTTCAGCTTTGCCCATAAATTTTCAATAGGTTTGAGATTAGTGATGTGCGAAATTGTGCAGAAAATGATCGCCAAACATAAATTTGGCATGAATATGGCACATTCGGATTCGTGATTGGAAAAACAAGCAAAATTTTATGAAATCGGAAAAAATCAGTAACAATCTGGAAAATTGCGGGAAAATATTTGTATTGTCACAAAAGTATTTTCAGCACTTTAGCAATGATAATGGTGGTGTATCATGAGCATTTGGCACATGTCTGATGAAGGGAGAGGGTTTGCAGAGCTCGGAGGAGTGACGTTCTTGTGAACAGTCATTTTTTCCCCTAACTTTATGTGTGCACATTGCGGCTAGCCAATCTGGGCGCAGGAAACACCCACAATGTCCTGACACAGTGGCTTATGTCATTGGCTGCTGAAATCACATGTCCCTCTCTATATAAATAGTGGACATCTTGTTTTAGCACCATTTTAACACTGTAACAGCGCAGAGAGGCTGCTCCTGATGATGGTACTGCTAGCAACAAGATTTTAGCTAGTTATCTAGGTGGTTGTATATCAGTCGGATAGTGTAGTGTCCAGTGTGGCTGTTAAATTTACCTTCCAGCATTTTTTTGCCATACTTAGGTCCACAGACAAAGCCAGCAGGGCACATTTCATTCAAATGTGTTGTGCACTACTTCTATTGTGCTCCATGCGTGAGTATAGCATTCTAAATAATTTTTTTTCACTAGGTAAATGTGAAACAGCCTGCTGTATCCCACGTTGTCATTTTGTCCTGTGGTGATATGAAAATGGCTGCAGACTTAAGGCACATTAAAAACAAAATTATAATTTTTTCTGCTGCAAAAGAAGATACAGCCCGCCGTCTCCCACGTTATAATTTTGTAGCGGTGATATGAACCTGTCTACAGACCTAACGAGCATTAACATTTTTTTTTCTGTTGCTGAATGTGATACGACCAGCCTTATCCCATGTTGTCATTTTGTGGCGGTGATATGAAGCTGTCTGCAGACCTCAAGCACATTAAAATGGTTTTTTTTCTGTTGATAAACGTGATACAGCCTGCTATACCCAACCTTTTCATTTAATGACATTGAAATTGCTCTGTGTGCAGAGCTGTTGCACATTAAAATGATTTTGTTTCTACAAACGTGATACAGCAGCCAAGATCTGAGTTTGAAATTGTTTTGATCCTATTTTCTAGATTATGTGCATCTTTGGCATCCAATTTCTCATGGCCATCGTTTATGCCTAGCTTGAGACGCGCATATGTTACATCTATCTTCTGATGAGCATCAAATTCTCTCTGGTAATAGGTGTTGGGTAAATGAGTAATCATTGTAGGCTGGATCCTTGATCTTGTACTTCCCATAGCCACCCTGTTATTGATCCTGTTGTATGTTCCCATTCCTGCCATTGTCATGCCCCTTTTCCTGATCAGTTCATCTAACGACACGTCGGCCATATTTCTTCAGCAAACCTGTCCCTGTTCCAACACTATGGACAATCTTCTAGATTATATAGGCCCTCCCAAAATTCTTCTGTTATTAACGTAATACAGTAGGAGACATCTCACTTTGAAATTGGAGCATGTAGTCAATGTTATACAGGCCTCATCGACAGGCCCCACCAAAATTCTTCTGTTACTAACGTAATACTGTAGGGGACATCTCAGTTTGAAATTTCTTGGAGAAGATCTTCTTTGTCATACAGGCCTCATCAACAGTGAAACAATTCTTTTTGCTGTGAGTAACGTGATTCATCATGCAATATTTCACCTTTTAATTTCTAATTTTGTGCCACTGAAATTCAGCTGTGTGCAGCGGCTGTGCATAGTAAAAAATCCAATTTTCTTGTTGCCAACAGTGTGCTCCTAGCACACTATATGAGCAATATGGCTGGGAAAAAGCGAGGTCGTGGAGAAAGGGGGATTAGGCTTGGTGTATGTGGGGTAGGTGCAAATGTTTCTGAACATGCTAATGAACCACTAGTGTGACTTCCTATCGAAAGACAACTGACAACTTCTGTTACTGGATGTTGTAGTTTTTAGTGTGCTGCATTGTTCTTGTGTAATTGCAGTCTCTGATATCTTTAGTGGGGCTTATGTGCTTGCTGTTGCTGCTGAAGATGTTAACACTAATTTGTGGAAATGTGAACAGTCCTGCTTGAGTGTCCATCCGTTGGATTGGGTGTATTGGAAGACCTGTCAGTCACAATTATATTTTTTTTACTGTGGTGAAATTGATGCTACTTTTGTGGTGTCTGCCAGTAATTTTTTAAAATGTGAACACTCCTGGTTGGGTGTCCATCTGCTGAATTGAGTGTAGTGGAAGACCTGTCGGTCCTTATTAAACTATTTCTACTGTGGTAAAATTGATGCCACTTTGTTAGTGTCTGACACTAATTTTTTGGAAATGTGAACACTCTTGGTTAGATGTCCATCTGCTGGGTTGGTGTAGTGGAAGACCTGTCCGTCCCTATTAGACTATTTCTACTGTGGTGAAATTGATGTCACTTTGTTGGTGTGTGCAAATCATTTTTTGTAAATGTGTAGATTCCGTGTTGGGTTTCCTTCATGTGTGTTGCCTGTAGCAACTGTCTTTGACTCAACTACCCATGTTACTATCTTTACATTTTTATGACAATGGTAATCTATAAAACTGATATGTGTGCCACCTGAGTTTGGCTGAGCATCACTTTCACATTTTTAGGGGGTTTTATCACTTACATAGCGCTAATAATTCAACATTCTCTTTACAGACATTACTGGCGCTGTCATCACTGTGACTCACAATCTAAATTTATTATCTGTATGTCTTTGTAGCATGGGTAGAAAAAGAATTACTGGGAGTAAACACTCGCAAACACGGATAAAACATACAAACTCTTTGCAGATGCTGTCTTTGGTGAGGTTGTAACACAGGACTTCAGTGCTGCAAGACTGCTAAGACTGCTGTTTTTGCCTTGACAACTGAACGTTTCTGTGGTTGGAAGGCCATCACTTCTATGAAAACTGTGTGCCTCACTGCTCTGTTGGGGAAAACCACTGTCAAGATTGTCTTCCAGCATGTTTTGATACTGCATCATGGGTTCAAGTGTGAAATGAGCCATGTCTGTGCTGCGGTGTGCCAGACTATGAAAAATGTCATCCTGTATCAGGTCTCGGCGCTGCTGCCTCAGTCACTGCAAAATGTGCAGAGTTTAATTCCACAGTGTGGTCATATCGCATATCAAATGGTTAACCGGTAGTCCGGAAGATCTCTATACCAACTTAAGTGGAATGGTGTAAGTCAGCACAACAGTGGTTTCTGCAGCAGCGAATCCAGGCTGTGATAGTGGCGGAGGAATTGCTGTACCATCAGGTAGAGGATGGGAGCCATGCAAGGCACATGTTTAAGGTTGGCCTGGCATAGGGCCACCACCAGGTGTGCACCGTTATCGCACACGACCTTCCCTGTGTTATAGCAGGATCCATTTTATCTTGCTTGCCTCCATTTTGTGTAAGTGTTACTAAAGTTGAGAAAAACAAGTTGTTATTCACTATTCTTCATGCAGCTGTTATTGTTCAAGAACTGATTGTAGCAGGGCATGGGGGATGAAATTTCCTTGGTAGATAACCAATAATGTTCTGTGCAAAAATATGATTGCGAAACCACAAGGAGACAAATGGTAAACTCTCTGACGCTTAGCCCATATATGGTGAATCCGCTTCCGACATAAGTATGAATAAAAAGTCTGTGCATGCTTAATAAAATAGAGATACTTCAGATACATGCCTAGTGTACTGTGTCTTGTCTCTCCGGCGCCGTGATGTCATCTTTAAGGTGGACTCATCAGAGAATAGGTCGAAACCCGTGACAACAATTCTGGCGCCCGAACAGGGACCTGAGTGCTTCATCTGAGACCCGGCTGACTCCAGTAATGGACCAGGGGTCTTCCTGGGACTAGTGGCATCACACAGCGCTGGGGTAAGAATACTGATTTTATTCTGCCTATGTCATTCCACTTGTGAACGGGTCTTCCCCTTCTTCTAGTCGACCAGGATCAGGTAAAATTACGGGTTTCTTTTGCCCGGCTCAGGTACCCTTGAACCTAGATATTGACTCTCATTGTGTGGTCACTGATGACTCCACTGTTAGACTAAAATGATTTACCCCATGATCTGTGTATGGTGCGCTTGTGGAGTGTTTGTTGTTTGTCTGTTCATATACCTGTGTTATCAATCTTGGAAGCAAGCTAATACAGAAACCTGTAAGCACAGTAAACCTATAGTTTAGGACTAAGGCAGGGGGACATAGCCTACTCTAGGTGAGGAGGAAAGGTTTGTCTGATAAGGCTTCAGCCTGCACATATACTAGCAAGAGAATTGGGAACCAAGAGAGTACAGGGTTCCATAGTGCTAGAGAATTAGTCCAGAGGAAAGAAGGGAGGGAATCCCAGAAGCAGGTTAGTGTGCGAGGCTTCCACCCCGCAGTGGAATTAGATTCAGGTAAATGGCATGACTTCATGAAAACCCACACAGGGTGGCTTAAAGATAAGAAACTCTTGAGGCAAGCTAGAATGTGGGCAGATGCTTCCTGACACTATGAAGAGCAGGGAGTGGAAATATTCACACGAGGTAATAATTTTGGATACCGATGTCTAGATGGGAACTGTAAAGCCGCTATCGTTTCCAGCTTACCTCCATGTGCTCCACCCCCACCAGTGCCCCCCAATTATGTCCCCACAGAAACACAAGGCAGGACCTGAACAATGGATTTGCCCACATTGTGGTCAACAGAATCCACCAATTGTGTAAGTTGCGGCAGTCCTCGGCCAAGCAGTTCCCACACGTTGTATCCAAATATTCCCAAACTGTAGTCCCAAGTGGTACACGATCCAAAGTGGAGGACAGCGCAGCTGACAGTGGACCTCCGACTTACCATGTTGCTAGTAGGTATCAGCCATGGTCTCCCACAGAACAGATGTCTTTGACTGCCCAGCTGCCAGACATTAACTAACGACCTATGACTATTGCCAGACAGTGTGGGGTGTTACAGCACATTTACCAGGCAACCAGACAGGACATGCAATAGTTTTTGCGTTCAGCCCTGGGGGAGGCACCTTCCCCCCGACTGACAGCTGAGACATTTAAAATGTACCCAGGGGGAAATGGTCCCCAAGGCGGAGAACCTAACAATGCCAGGTCAGGGTCTGACTTTGTTGAGGCACTAGAAAAAGCCTGTAAGATTAGACAGGAGGAAGTATCGGTGCATTTAGGAGACTGTGTACAGGACCCAAAGGAGCTCCCCATTGATTATTTCTACAGGCTGCAACAACTATGGTCTGATATGGGTTATGGTAAAGATGATAGAACTGCGACACGTTTGTTAAGTCATGCATATATGCAAGGGATTGATAAGTATGTGAGAGAGAAGGTAATGGCAAGTAGACCAGATTGGAGATCTTGCCCCCCAGGCGATCTTGCTAAGATTGCACATGGAGTCAGTTTGGACTCGCAGAAGCAAAAGACTAAGGTTCACTTTCAGAGGAGTGGACCCTCACAGAGAGGTGGAGGACCGACTACGGGCCCTAGATTGTGCTACGGATGTGAGAAACCAGGACATTTTAGAAAAGATTGTCGCACATACCCATACCCAGATAAGGTTCCCACCCCCCCCAGACCGACGAATAGGTAACTGGCAGCCTGCAATTGTGTCCTCTAGTCACTCTACCTCCCAACCCCGATTGTACAGTACAGGTGAGCCTGCCAGGAGGAATTACAGCTGACTTTCAGGTTGATACAGGAGCTGACAACTCAGTTATCACTCTTTTGGACTGTCCATTACCCTTCCGTGACACCTCCGATTTTGTTCTGGCCACACCTTTCAATGCGCCGACCCAGACTTTAGGATTGACAGAACCCATTCCCCTCTCCATTTGTGGGAAGACCATTCTGACTCAGTTGATGGTAGCTCCCAGGGGACAATGTAATTTGCTAGTAGCTGATGTTTTACAGAAACTACAGGCGGTTATTACTTACCATGATGACGGAACAGTGACTATGACCCCTCAACTTAAACCCAGTACCGTCTGCAAGATTATGGCCCTGGATGCAGCTGCAAGCACTACAGAAAGTGATCCGCCCACTGCACCTGCCCTGAATCAACTCCCCACAGATTTGTGGGCAAAAGACAAAACTGATGTGGGAAAACTTAAAGTTCCCCCCATAATAATCAAATTGAAACCAGGGGCAGCACCGCCCCTATTGCGTCAATACCCTTTGAGTGCTGCTCAGGAGGTTGCAATAGACGCACAGTTGCAGAAATTGCTGGAATCAGGGGTTGTTGTGCTTACACAGTCCATTTGCAACACTCCCCTGTATCCAGTAAAGAAGAAGGTTAGGCCTGGGGAGCCGGTGAATTATAGAATGGTCCATGACCTCAGAGCAGTCAATGCCACAACAGAACTGCTTGCTCCCTTGGTTCCTAACCCACACAACTTGTTGGCACACATACCTGTTAACAGTATTTGTTTATCAGTAATTGACTTAGCAAACGCCTTTTTCAGTGTTCCGTTGCACCCAGATTGTCAATATCTTTTTGCTTTTACCTTCTGCAACAAGCAGTATACTTGGACTGTCCTACCACAGGGAGCCCAGAACTTCCCTACTATCTTCTCACAATGCATGGCACAAGTCCTACAAGGCTGGCATGTTAAAGGAGTAGTTCTCATTCAATATGTTGATGATGACCTATTACTGTGTGCTCCTTCTCGTTCTCTTTGTAAGATGACCACGATCTCTTTACTCTTTTTCCTCCATGAACAGGGGTGCAAAGTATCCAAACAAAAATTACAATTTTGCTTAAGTACTGTTGTGTTTCTAGGACATTGTCTCTCTCCAGGGAAGAAGAACCTCACCCCTGAGTGAAAACAGGCTATCATGGTCATGCAGCCCCCACGGAATTTGCAGGGCTTCCGTGTGTTTCTAGGACTAACTTCCTACTATCGTCCATGGATTCGTTCTGCCTCCATCTTAATGCAACCTCTATATGACTGTATGCAACCTGTCCCCTTCTGCCTTACACCAGAGGCACTTGACTGTTTTTACTCTCTGAAATTATGCAATGTTTCCTCTCCAGCTTTGGGCATCCCCAATTATGCCCTTCCCTTTAACCTCTTTCTTCATGAAAATGCAGGACATGCTATGGGTGTGCTGACTCAGCTTCATGGAGACAAACAGAGACCTGTTGCTTATTACAGCGGCCGCCTGGATACAGTGGCAAGAGGAAGTCCCTCTTGTGTTTGGGCTGTGTTGTCTGTTCAGCTGTTGCTACACAAGTCTTCAGAGATTGTTTTGAATCACCCACTGATGGTCAATACCCCACATGATGTACATAGTATCCTTAAGCAAGTACAATCTAGCCACCTGTCCATGGCCAGACAGCTGCAACTTCAGTGTGCTATTCTCATGCCTACTAATGTGACTTTAAAAAATTGCACTGTCCTAAACCCTGCTACTCTTCTCCCAGTTCCTATGGATCCAAATGGAGGAGGGGTAGGTGACACTCTTTTTCTTTCTAGAATGGATCCAGAGGAACAAGATCAGGTTTCCAAACCACATGATTGTCTCCCTACTGTCTCTAGTGTGCCCATACCTAATGCTGATTTTGAGCTTTTTGTAGATGGATCCCGTCACCAAGATGACCAAGGACACTTCTGTACCGGATATGCTGTGGTCTCAGAACATGAGGTAATCAAGGCAGAGTCAATGCCAGCTCATATGTCTGCACAAGAAGCAGAGCTCAAGGCGCTCACAGAAGCGTGCAAACTAGCAGAAGGTAAGACTGTAAATATCTACACTGATTCCAGGTATGCTTTTGGCATTGCACACGATTATGGGCCTATCTGGAGAGCCAGGGCTTTCTTGACCACAAATGGCCACCCCATTTGACATGCTGAGGCAGTCCAGCAATTTATGAATGCACTACAGCTTCCCACCCAAGCACGCATCATAAAGGTAAAGGCACATACCAAAGGCACTGATGGACAGACAAAGGGTAACGCACTGGCAGACCAGGCTGCCAAGAAAGCAGCAAGCACTCCTGTAGCCTCTAAAGTACATCACCTGGACACCCCACCATCTCCATTTGTGTCAAAAGACATCTTAGTCCGGTTACAAGAACAGGCAAGTAAGGAGGAGAAAAATAGGTGGCAAAAGATAGGAGCTTGCTCTGATACCATCACTGGGTTATGGGGGAGGGGTGAAAATGTCTGCCTACCACAGGTACTGTACCCAATGATGGCACAGGTTCTGGAAATGTGCGCCACTCGAAGACGGCCATGTGTGACACCCTACAGAAACAATGGATTGCCCCCGGGTTTTCCACCTGTGCTGAAAGGCAGGTACAGAGCTGCATGATATGTGCCACACATAATCAGGGTAGGACAGTGAAAACTCCATCCAAACACAGTCCCCGGCCCCTTTACCCATTCCAGAGACTGCAGATTGATTATATTCAGTTGCCTAGGGTAGGGACACATGAGTATGTGTTGGTCTGCATTGATTTATTCTCAGGTTGGCCAGAACCCTACCCAGTTGCCAAAGCTACGGCTAAGGCAACGGCGAAGAAACTGATGGCTGAGATCATATGTAGGTATGGAGTTCCTGAGGTCATTGAAAGCGATCGGGGTCCCCATTTTACTGGAGAGATCATGCCAGGGGTTATGGCAGCACTGGGGGTAAGTCAAGCATTGCTTACTCCATACCATCCACAGAGCAATGGAAAAGTGGAGAGACTAAATTGAACTCTTAAGCTAAAAATCCAGAAGGCAATGGCAGAGACTGGTAAACCATGGACAGAATGCCTTCCTCTGGCTTTGTTTTCAGTAAGATATACCCCAAACAGGAAGACAGGACTGTCACCGTATGAGATTCTGTTTGGCAGGGGTCCCAATCTTGGATGTTTCTTTCCACAACAGTTGCAGCTCAAGTACCAGGACTTGACTAGCTATGTGCAGGTCTTACATGGACACCTTGCTAAAGTGCATTTAACTGTCTTTACTACTATGTGGCTGGGCAATATACTATGTGGCTGGGCAATATACTACGTGACTGGGCAATATACTATGTCACTGGGCAATATACTATGTAGCTGGGCAATATAGTACGTGACTGGGCAATATACTACATGGCTGGGCAATATACTACGTGGCTGGGCAATATAGTATGTGGCTGGGCAATATAGTACGTGACTGGGCAATATAGTACGTGACTGGGCAATATACTACATGGCTGGGCAATATAGTATGTGGCTGGGCAATATAGTACGTGACTGGGCAATATAGTACGTGACTGGGCAATATAGTACGTGACTGGGCAATATACTACATGGCTGGGCAATATAGTATGTGGCTGGGCAATATAGTACGTGACTGGGTAATATACTACGTGGCTGGGCAATATACTACGTGGCTGGGCAATATAGTATGTGGCTGGGCAATATAGTACGTGACTGGGTAATATACTACGTGGCTGGGCAATATACTACGTGGCTGGGCAATATAGTATGTGGCTGGGCAATATAGTACGTGGCTGGGCAATATAGTACGTGACTGGGCAATATACTACTCATTTCAAAAACCTGACTGGCACATCCAAACATAGACTCAGTGTGAACAGGTGCTGAACCTAGAGTCGCCAACTCGTATATAGTTAAGTAAATAAGGCAGCACACTGCAGCGCTAGAACATACAAACTTGAAAAACGAAATTTGAACTGCATTACTGCACCAGAAATATGAAAAATGAGAGTGTTTAGCGCATAAAAATGGCCAATTTTATGTGTCCCTGGTAGCCCCTTTACGGCATCTCTCTTATACCAGGTCCTACACTTGCCTTACCTCGCTGAGAATAAACGTCTCCATCTGAATGGGTGCATGTGAAACCTCTTCCTAGACTAAAATTCTCTCTCTCTGTGGAGGGGTATTGAACCTGCTGTAATTAAAACACCTGTGGCTAGGAGGCGGAGTGCATGATCAGAAGGCTAGAGAATACATTTCAAAAACCTGACCGGCACATCCTAACATAGACTCAGTGTGAACAGGTGCTGAACCTAGAGTCGCCAACTCGTATATAGTTAAGTAAATAAGGCAGCACACTGCAGCGCTAGAACATACAAACTTGAAAAACGAAATTGGAACTGCATTACTGCACTAGAAATATGAAAAATGAGAGTGTTTAGCGCATAAAAATGGCCAATTTTATGTGTACCTGGTAGCCCCTTTACGGCATCTCTCTTATACCAGGTCCTACACTTGCCTTACCTCGCTGAGAATAAACGTCTCCATCTGAATGGGTGCATGTGAAACCTCTTCCTAGACTAAAATTCTCTCTCTCTGTGGGGGGATATTGGACCTGCTGTAATTAAAACACCTGTGGCTAGGAGGCGGAGTGCACGATCAGAAGGCTAGAGAATACATTTCAAAAACCTGACCGGCACATCCAAACATAGACTCAGTGTGAACAGGTGCTGAACCTAGAGTCGCCAACTCGTATATAGTTAAGTAAATAAGGCAGCACACTGCAGTGCTAGAACATACAAACTTGAAAAACGAAATTTGAACTGCATTACTGCACTAGAAATATGAAAAATGAGAGTGTTTAGCGCATAAAAATGGCCAATTTTATGTGTACCTGGTAGCCCCTTTATGGCATCTCTCTTATACCTGGTCCTACACTTGCCTTACCTCGCTGAGAATAAACGTCTCCATCTGAATGGGTGCATGTGAAACCTCTTCCTAGACTAAAATTCTCTCTCTCTGTGGAGGGGTATTGGACCTGCTGTAAGAGAGATGCCGTAAAGGGGCTACCAGGTACACATAAAATTGGCCATTTTTATGCGCTAAACACTCTCATTTTTCATATTTCTAGTGCAGTAATGCTGTTCAAATTTCGTTTTTCAAGTTTGTATGTTCTAGCGCTGCAGTGTGCTGCCTTATTTACTTAACTATATACGAGTTGGCGACTCTAGGTTCAGCACCTGTTCACACTGAGTCTATGTTTGGATGTGCCGGTCAGGTTTTTGAAATGTATTCTCTAGCCATCTGATCGTGCACTTCGCCTCCTAGCCACAGGTGTTTTAATTACAGCAGGTCCAATACCCCTCCACAGAGAGAGAGAATTTTAGTCTAGGAAGAGGTTTCACATGCACCCATTCAGATGGAGACGTTTATTCTCAGCGAGGTAAGGCAAGTGTAGGATCTGGTATAAGAGAGATGCCGAAAAGGGGCTACCAGGTACACATAAAATTGGCCATTTTTATGCGCTAAACACTCTCATTTTTCATATTTCTAGTGCAGTAATGCAGTTCAAATTTCGTTTTTCAAGTTTGTATGTTCTAGCGCTGCAGTGTGCTGCCTTATTTACTTAACTGGGCAATATACTACGTGACTGGGCAATATACTACGTGGCTGGGCAATATACTACGTGGCTGGGCAATATAGTACGTGGCTGGGCAATATACTACGTGACTGGGCAATATACTATGTGGCTGGGCAATATACTACGTGGCTGGGCAATATAGTATGTGGCTGGGCAATATAGTACGTGGCTGGGCAATATAGTACGTGACTGGGCAATATAGTACGTGACTAGGCAATATACTACGTGGCTGGGCAATATACTACGTGGTTGGGCAATATACTACGTGGCTGGGCAATATACTATGTGGGCTGTGCAATATACAGTACATGCTTATTCTAGAATACCTGATGCGTTTAGAATCGGGCCACCATCTAGTATAGAATAAACATGATCAAAGATTCCGTCTGTTAAGACAGCCAATGCCTCTCATTGATGAGACAAGAGAACTTCACAATGGAATTGTCCTAGAAGATGCCAGCATCATGTGACATGCAGATGGACTATGAAGAAGTTGAAAGAAGCTGAAACCGTGGAGCTCAAAGCCCAACTCTCTGATCATTTTGGCCAAACTAATGTAAGCCTACCAGCTACCTTTTCCTGTTTCCATGGTTCCCTTTTTTGCAGTCATATGACCCTGTCTCTTTCCTTTTTCATCTGCTGCGCTAAAGTAGGTCAGTGTTTGTCTTGTATTATTCAGTATTCACAGTGATGTTCAGCATTGAGGACAATGCTGGTGTTGTGACCCTTTCTTTTACAAAGTGGGTTTTATTTTATTTTTCCATGCCTTGGTAAAGCATAAGCATAAATGGATAATTGGTTGTGTGCATTAAATAGGGATGTCTGTCTTCCAGAGGGAATATTAAGGGAGTAATATATAAACTATTTCAGCTTTGATGTCTTGTGAATTGTTGCAAAAATTCCCTTATCTCCTATTAAGTTAATATTTTTGACATGATAATGGAAAGAACATTATTCTGTCTGACTTTAGAGTATATTAACTTATTCTTTTTTACTAAATATTGGGACAATTCATTACTGACTTTGTGCCATTTTTATGTGGAGTTTTTGTTTTTCGAGTATTTTTGATTTTCGCCTAATTCATCCTTTTATTTGCACCTTTTTAAAAGCCTAACATATTTGTTAATTTGTTTTTTTGATGATCGCCACCGTGAGTGGGGTTTTTGTTTTCCAGATCTCTATGGCTGATTAATCAATTGCAACTTTTTAAAAAGTTGCAAAATTTGGCGCTAATATATTCCAATGAAACAGGCGGATCCACGGCGACTTCTCCCCGTACAATGGCCTGGTTTAACGGCTCTCAGCTTACGTGTGTATATAACAAGTGGGAAAGCGTATGTTTTTCTCTGAAACACTGCAGCTCTGGCATTTAATAAAGAGTTTACCCAACTTTTTTTATTGCTCAAATGTTATCAATAAATACATCCATTAGTAACAGTCTGTTATGCATGAAGAATAAATTAAAAATTGTCATTGACAAAACCCTAAAAGATGTGCAAGAATGGAGTGTATATATTGACTAAAATAGAAAGTCAAGTGACTAAATACATAATGGTATGCATAGGAGGATGGCTAACCAAAAGACAAACATCACAATGAAGAAAGAAAGAAATGGTCATAAGCCCCCCTGTTATGATCTGGTGGTTTAGGAACAACATGAGACAAGCTCTGAAGGAGGTGGTATCTGTACTGACCGCAGACCCTGAACCTAGCAGCGCAACTAGATATAGCCGTGGGGGGTACCTGACACTCCCTAGACCCCTCGGCACAGCCTAAGATCTAACTTCCCCTAAAGATGGAAACAGGAAACCTATCTTGCCTCAGAGAAAATCCCCAAAGGAAAGATAGCCCCCCACAAATATTGACGGTGAGAGGAGGGGAAAATAACATACGCAGAGATGAAATCAGATTTTAGCATAGGAGGCCAGTCTAGCTTGATAGATAGGACAGGAAAGGATACTGTGCGGTCAGTATAAAAACTACAAAACAATCCACACAGAGTTTACAAAATCTCCACACCTGACTAAAGGTGTGGAGGGTAAATCTGCTTCCCAGAGCTTCCAGCTAACAGAAAAAATCCATAATGACAAGCTGGACAAAAAAATAGAATGCACAGAACAATAAGTCCACAACATGTAGACTGAAATGAGCAAAGCCAGAACTTATCTTTGCAGAACTGGTCAGGAAACCAGGAGAATCCAAGCAGAGATGTGAATCCAGCCAGAGAACATTGACAAGTGGCATAGGCTGAAGACTAGAGCCAGGTTAAATAGCAGAGCCAGGAGAGACGACTAGTGAAAGCAGCTGCTAAAGCTAAACCCAAGGAGCGGCAGTACCACTCAAAACCACCAGAGGGAGCCCAAGGGCAGAATTCACAAAAGTGCCATTTACAACCACCGGAGGGAGCCCAAGAACGGATTTCACAACAGTACCCCCCCTTGAGGAGGGGTCACCGAACCCTCACCAGAGCCCCCAGGCCGATCAGGACGAGCCAAGTGAAAAGCACAAACCAAATCGGTAGCATGGACATCGGAGGCAACAACCCAAGAATTATCCTCCTGGCCATAACCCTTCCACTTGACAAGATACTGGAGCCTCCGCCTCGAAAAACGAGAATCCAAAATCTTCTCAACCTCATATTCCAACTCTCCCTCAACCAACACCGGGGCAGGAGGGTCAACCGAGGGAACAACGGGCACCACATATCTCCGCAACAAAGATCTATGGAAAACATTGTGAATGGCAAAAGAGGCTGGAAGAGCCAAACGAAAAGAGACCGGATTAATAATTTCAGAAATTTTATAAGGACCAATAAACCGAGGCTTAAACTTAGGAGAAGAAACCTTCATAGGAACATGACGAGAAGACATCCAAACCAAATCCCCCACACGAAGCCGGGGACCAACACGCCGACGGCGGTTAGCAAAATGTTGAGCCCTTTCCTGAGACAACGTCAAATTGTCCACCACATGAGTCCAAATCTGCTGCAGCCTGTCCACCACAGAATCAACACCAGGACAATCAGAAGGCTCAACCTGCCCAGAAGAAAAACGAGGATGAAAACCAAAATTACAAAAGAAAGGTCAAACCAAAGTAGCCGAACTAGCCCGATTATTAAGGGCAAACTCGGCCAACGGCAAGAAAGACACCCAATCATCCTGATCAGCAGACACAAAGCATCTCAAATAGGTCTCCAAGGTCTGATTAGTTCGCTCAGTTTGGCCATTAGTCTGAGGATGAAACGCCGAAGAAAAAGACAAATCAATGCCCATCCTAGCACAAAAGGCCCGCCAAAATCTAGAGACAAACTGAGAACCTCTGTCAGACACAATATTCTCCAGAATGCCATGCAAACGAACCACATGCTAAAAAAACAATGGAACAAGATCTGAGGAGGAAGGCAACTTAGGCAAAGGTACCAAATGGACCATTTTAGAGAACCGGTCACAAACAACCCAGATAACAGACATCTTCTGGGAAACAGGAAGATCCGAAATAAAATCCATGGAAATATGCGTCCAGGGTCTCTCAGGGACCGGCAAAGGCAAAAGCAACCCACTAGCGCGGGAACAGCAAGGCTTGGCCCGGGCGCAAGTCCCACAGGACTGCACAAAAGCATGCACATCGCGAGACAAGGAAGGCCACCAAAAGGACCTAGCAACCAAATCTCTGGTACCAAAAATCCCAGGATGACCAGCCAACACTGAACAATGAACCTCAGAAATTACCTTACTTGTCCATCTATCAGGAACAAACAGCTTCCCCACTGGACAGCGGTCAGGCCTATCAGCCTGAAATTCCTGAAGCACCCAGCGCCAATCAGGGGAGATAGCAGAAAGAATCACCCTCTCCTTAAGAATGCCAACCGGCTCAAGGACTCCAGGAGAATCAGGCGAAAAACTCCTAGAGAGGGCATCAGCCTTAACATTCTTAGATCCCGGAAGATACGAGACCACAAAATCAAAACGGGAGAAAAACAGGGACCATCGAGCCTGTCTAGGATTCAGCCGCTTGGCCGACTCAAGGTAAATCAGATTCTTATGATCGGTCAGGACCACAACACGGTGTTTAGCTCCCTCAAGCCAGTGTCGCCACTCCTCAAATGCCTACTTCATAGCCAACAACTCCCGATTGCCGACATCATAATTGCGTTCCGCAGGCGAAAACTTTCTGGAAAAAAAAGCACACGGTTTCATCAAAGAACCATCAGACTCCCTCTGAGACAAGACGGCCCCTGCCCCAATCTCAGAAGCGTCGACCTCAACCTGAAAAGGAAGAGAAACATCCGGTTGACGCAACACAGGGGCAGAAGTAAATCGGCGTTTAAGCCCTTGAAAGGCCTCAACAGCCTCAGAGGACCAATTCTTCACATCAGCGCCCTTCTTCGTCAAATCAGTAAGGGGCTTAACCACACTGGAAAAGTTGGCAATGAAACGGCGATAGAAATTAGCAAAGCCCAAACATTTTTGAAGACCCTTCACATATGTGGGTTGGATCCAGTCATGAATAGCTTGGACCTTAACAGGATCCATTTCTATAGACGAGGGAGAAAAAACAAAACCCAAAAAAGAGACCTTCTGAACTCCGAATAGGCACTTAGACCCCTTCACAAATAAAGCATTATCACGAAGGATCTGGAACACCATCCTGACCTGCTTCACATGATTCTCCCAATCATTGGAAAAAATCAAAATATCATCCAAATATACGACCATGAATTTATCAAGATAATTGCGGAAAATATCATGCATGAAAGACTGGAACATAGATGGAGCATTAGAGAGCCCAAATGGCATCACAAGGTATTCAAAATGGCCTTCGGGCGTATGAAATGCAGTTTTCCATTCGTCACCCTGTTTAATACGAACAAGATTATATGCCCCTCGGAGGTCAATCTTAGTAAACCAACTAGCCCCCTTAATCTGAGCAAACAAATCAGTAAGCAAAGGCAAGGGGTATTGGAATTTGACCGTGATCTTATTAAGAAGACGATAATCAATACAGGGTCTCAAGGAGCCATCCTTCTTAGCAACAAAAAAGAAACCCGCTCCCAATGGTGACGAAGAGGGCCGAATATGCCCTTTCTCCAAAGATTCCTTAACATAGCTCCGCATGGCGGCATGCTCTGGCACAGACAGATTGAAAAGTCGGCCCTTAGGGAACTTACAACCAGGAATCAAGTTAATAGCACAATCACAGTCCCTATGTGGAGGAAGGGAACTGGACTTGGGCTCATCAAATACATCCTGGAAATCCGACAAAAACTCAGGGACCTCAGAAGAGGGGGAAGAGGAAATTGACATCAAAGGAACGTCACTATGTACCCCTTGACAACCCCAACTAGTCACAGACATAGTTTTCCAATCCAGCACCGGATTATGTTCCTGCAACCATGGAAATCCCAGCACAACAACATCATGCAGGTTATGCAACACCAGAAAACGGCAATCTTCCTGATGTGCAGGAGCCATGTACATAGTCATCTGTGTCCAGTACTGAGGTTTATCCTTAGCCAAGGGTGTAGCATCAATGCCCCTCAAAGGAATAGGGCTCTGCAAAGGCTGCAAGGAAAAACCACAGCGCCTGGCGAACTCTAAGTCCATTAAGTTCAGGGCAGCGCCTGAATCCACAAATGCCATGACAGAAAAGGACGACAATGAGCAAATCAGGGTCACAGATAAGAGATATTTAGGCTGTATCGTACCAATGGCAATAGACCTAGCGACTCTCTTAGTACGCTTAGGGCAATCAGAGATAACATGAGCAGAATCACCACAGTAAAAACACAGCCTATTCTGACGTCTGAACTCCTGCCGTTCTATTCTAGTCAAAATCCTATCACATTGCATAGGTTCAGGACTATGCTCAGAGGATACTGCCACATGGTGCACAGCTTTGCGCTCGCGCAGACGCCGATCAATCTGAATGGCTAGAGACATAGATTTGTTCAAACCGGCAGGCGTAGGAAAGCCCACCATAACATCTTTAAGGGTTTCAGAAAGACCTTTTCTGAAAATAGCAGCCAGAGCCTCTTCATTCCATTTAGTGAGCACAGACCATTTTCTAAATTTCTGGCAGTATAACTCTGCTGCTTCCTGACCTTGACACAGGGCCAACAGTGTTTTCTCAGCATGCTCTACAGAGTTAGGTTCGTCATACAATAATCCGAGCACTTGAAAAAATGCGTCTACATTCAATAATGCCGGATTCCCTGTTTCAAGAGAAAAAGCCCAGTCTTGCGGATCACCACGCAGCAAGGATATGATGATTTTCACCTGCTGAATGGGATCACCTGAAGAACGGGGTTTCAAAGCAAAAAACAATTTGCAGTTATTTTTAAAGTTCAAAAACTTGGATCTGTCCCCAAAGAACAAATCCGGAGTAGGAATTCTGGGCTCTAAAGCCGGAGTCTGGACAACATAGTCCTGGATTTTCTGTACTCTTGCAGCCAGTTGATCCACACGAGAAAACAAACCCTGAACATCCATGCCAGAGCATATATCCTGCACCACCCAGATATCAAGAGGAAAAAAGAGGCAAACCAGAGCACAGAAAAAAAAATGGTTCAGAACTTTCTTTTCCTTCTTTTGAGATACATTTAATTCATTTTTGGGCCACTTGTACTGTTATGATCTGGTGGTTTAGGAAAAACATGAGACAAGCTCTGAAGGAGGTGGTATCTGTACTGACCGCAGACCCTGAACCTAGCAGCGCAACTAAAAATAGCCGTGGGGGGTACCTGACGCTCCCTAGACCCCTCGGCACAGCCTAAGATCTAACTTCCCCTAAAGATGGAAACAGGAAACCTATCTTGCCTCAGAGAAAATCCCCAAAGGAAAGATAGCCCCCCACAAATATTGACGGTGAGAGGAGGGGAAAATAACATACGCAGAGATTAAATCAGATTTTAGCATAGGAGGCCAGTCTAGCTTGATAGATAGGACAGGAAAGGATACTGTGCGGTCAGTATAAAAACTACAAAACAATCCACACAGAGTTTACAAAATCTCCACACCTGACTAAAGGTGTGGAGGGTAAATCTGCTTCCCAGAGCTTCCAGCTAACAGAAAAAATCCATAATGACAAGCTGGACAGAAAAATAGAATGCACAGAACAATAAGTCCACAACATGTAGACTGAAATGAGCAAAGCCAGAACTTATCTTTGCAGAACTGGTCAGGAAACCAGGAGAATCCAAGCAGAGATGTGAATCCAGCCAGAGAACATTGACAAGTGGCATAGGCTGAAGACTAGAGCCAGGTTAAATAGCAGAGCCAGGAGAGACGATTAGTGAAAGCAGCTGCTAAAGCTAAACCCAAGGAGCGGCAGTACCACTCAAAACCACCAGAGGGAGCCCAAGGGCAGAATTCACAAAAGTGCCATTTACAACCACCGGAGGGAGCCCAAGAACGGAATTCAGAACACCCCCCCATCCTGGCTCCTTCCAACAATAATGTTCCCCTGTAATAAGCCCTTCAAATTAATAATGTCGTCCATCCTGGACCCCATGCTATGACCTGGACCCTTCCTGGTATAATGTCCCCAATCCTACGCTCCTTAATCATCCTGGTATAATGTTCCCCATAATGTAATAATTTCCTCCATCCTGTGATCTTAGTGTAATAATATCCCACATCCTCGCCCATTCCTACAATAGTGTCCTCCATCTGGGTCAACTTCCAGTAATAATGTCGCATACTGGGTCCTCCCAGTAATAATGTCCCACTTCCTGGGCCTTGTCCTGGTGTATTATCCCCCATCTTGGTACAATTGCTCCCATCTTGGCATAATGCCATCATCCTGGGCCCCATCCATTTTACTTTAGCCTTTTTTTTTTTTACAAAGAAACAAATGATTATTCTTTCCTTCCCTGCTCCAACAACATGCGGCATCTTCTTCTATAGCCTCTGCAGAACTCACTGCCATGCACCATCCTGATGTCTGTTACCTGCCTCTGATTAGCTGGAAGTGTGTATGCAGTGCAAGAAACCAGCGGCTATCTGCTCCGCAATACATTTCTTCTGAATGTGCATCCGAGGAAGAACATCCAGGTGAAATTGGAGCTGGCGTTGGCTGTCCCCACTCAAGCAGGAGCCCAGTAACAACCGTTTTAATACTTCTCTCATATATGTCGGCTTATGTTATTTTCTTTGTTTAAAATGCATCAAGAAGTAAAATGTACAAGTAGGAAAAAAAATGATGTAAGTCTGTATAAACACATAAAAATGAGAAATCCACACTTTGAGGAGAAAGAAAATGCAAGGAGGATACTAATGTAGTGTAGTACACACAATAATAGTAAAAACCTGGCATATAACAATATAATCAAGGGTAAAAATAGTCAAAAATGGCATACAGTGAGTGAAATAAGTAATTTATCCCTTGCTGATTTTGTAAGTTTGCCCAGTGACAAAAGACATGAACAGTCTATAATTCTAAGGGAATCACTGATCTACACATATGCAAGAAATTATGCGAATTCCGCGCAGGCGCAGTGAATCATTCAGCTGACTGTGTACGGAGCATACCACATCTCCTGAGCAGGGGAGGAATCAAAAGACAATACTGACATTACAGCATGGGATGGCTGAGGATTTCTTTTGTCAGGTATTCACTGACTGTTTTTAACCCCTTTACCCCACGTCCTTGGCAACAGCAGGGCACCCAACTTTATACAACTCGCGGACAACATGTCAACAGCATATCAGTTGATGAAATGCAATATGTCACTAAAAATGCATTTTCTACATTCTCATTTGGACTTTTTTTCCAGCCAATCTTGGTTCCGTTAGCGATGAACACAGTGAAAGATTTCACCAAGACATTGCGCTGGTGGAGAAAAGGTACCAGGGAAAGTGGAGTACGTCAATGCTGGCTGACTATTGCTGGAATCTTATGTGAAAAGCATCTGACATGGATTATAAATGAAAGTCGTCATCAAAACACTTTTGAACAATTGCTTTTGCTACTGACATCGATGCACATGTATGTAGTGTCTCGGACATCATAATGTAGACTATAAACTGTTGTTTCTTAACCCCTTGTTGCCAGCTGATGGAATAGTACATCAGCTGGCAGTATCCCCAGCTTTCAGGTGGGCTCCGGCGGTGAGCCCACCTCAAAGCCGCGACCTGTCAGTTGTTTTTAATACCTATTAAGTAGTTAAATGCCACTGTCAAACTCTGACAGTGGACATTTAAATGCACTTCTGGACGCCGGCCCGGAAATACGCGCAGTGAATACCCCGTCACGTGATTGGGGGGTCATCGCTGTATTGCCATCACAACCAGAGGTCTCCTCAAGACCTCTTTGGTTGTTGATGGCAGATTGCTATGAGCGCCACCCTGTGGTCGGTGCTCATAGCAAGCCTTATTTCTGCTGCATATGAGCATCACCTATGTAGCAAAAGCGATCGCGCTATGGCAACTTCTAGCCTCCTATGGAGGCTATTGAAGCATGGCAAAAGTAAAAAATAAGTGTTTCAAAATATAAAAGAAAATTGAAAAAACATAAAAGTTCAAATCACGCCCCTTTCGCCCCAATCAATATAAAACAACAAAAAAAATCAAACCTACACATATTTGGTATCGCTGCATTCAGAATCGCCTGATCTATTAATAAAAAAAAGAATTAACATGATTGCTAAACGGCGTAGCGATAAAAAAATCAAAATGCCATAATTACGTTTTTTTTGGTCACCGCGACATGGCATTAAAATGTAATAACAGGCAATCAAAAGAATGTATCTGCACAATCATATTATCATTAAAAACATCAGCTCATCCCGCAAAAAATAAGCCCTCTCATGGCCATATTGACAGAAAAATAAAACAAATATTGCTCTGGAAAGAAGGGGAGCGAAAAACAAAAACGAAAACGTGAAAAAAAAGCTCCGGTCATGAAGGGGTTAAAAACCTTATGTGATACAGACTTTTGGAGCACATATTCATGTTCAGCATATCTAAATCTATAAGATACAATAAAAAAATTTTCAGGGGACAAGAACTTCCCTGAAATTTGTTGTGCAGTGTTATAAATACAAACTAAAAAAACATGCCTCAATAAACCTTTAGAGTACCCACAATCATCAAGTATCAGATATTCCAGAGTCCCAGGGAGCAATAAAAAACCCTAAAAATCTTCAGTAAAATAGGTTAAGGCAGGGGTCACATGCCCATCAATTCTCTAATGCGAAAGTGTTGGGGTGAGAGAGTTTGGGGCTATTATGCAGATACTCTCGGTTTAAACACTGTCTTATGAGAGAATCGGAGCACAGGTGCACAAAACACAGAAAAAAATCAATTTCTCCATCTTCTCCACTGCCTGTGTCCAGGTACGCACAGCACTCTGATGATATCCGAGTGCAGTCTGATGTGTCACATGAACCCTTAGACTTGAATGGGTGCATGGGAGACGAGTCTCACACCCACTCGTAGGACACTGCAATTGTTTTCTCATGCCAAAGTGGCATGAGAAAAAAATTACAGATCTGAGCTGACCCATAGAATAACATTGGTCCGAGGCCTATCCATTATAGCATCGCATACCACTCGGCTGTATTATACAGCAGTGCGAACGAGCTCTAAAAAAAATCATCACCAAAGAACTCACCACTCCTGATATGTTATTAACATTGAAAAGCCCATAGGGTTTTTCCTTTATGTATATATTGATATGTTTGTATATAATAAAAGTGATCGTTTTACAATACTAGTGTCACAACTCTGTTGTCGGGTGATCCGGGACCAAGGGCTCCTTCCGTGTCCCTAACGCTAGAGGTGCCCTAGTTCGCCCTGTTCCACAGATCACTTACCGTATATACTCGCATATAAGCCGAGATTTTCAGCACATTTTGTGTGCCGAAAACGCCCCCCCCCTCGGTTTATACATGAGTCATTGTTCAGAAACCCGGAGGGGGAGCAGCAGCTGGAATCGGCGGCTGTGACATACTCACCATCCTTGCGCGGTCGCTGCAAGTCCCTGCATCTCTGTTGTCCTGGCGCCAACAGCTCTCCTCTCCTCTGTTCAGTGGTCACGTGTTACCGTTCATTAAGGTAATGAATATGTATGCATCTCCACTCCCACAGGCGTGGAGCGCATATTCATATTTGTGGGGAAAATAAGATTTTTTTTTTTATTTTACGGCTCAACATTATAAACTTCTGTGAAGCTCCTGAGGGTTCAATTTGCTCATCACACATCTAGATCAGTTCCCTGAGGGATCTAGTTTCCAAAATGGTGTCATTATGGGGGATTTTCACTGTGTAGGCACATGAGGGGCTCTCCAAATGTGACATGGCATCCGTCAATTGTTCCCGCAAATTTTGCATTCAAAAAGTCAAATGGCGATCCTTCCCTTCCGAGCTCTGCCGTGCGCCAAAACAGTGGTTTCCTCCCTCATATGAGGTATCAGCTTTCTCAGGAGAAATTACACAACAAATTTTTGGGTCTATTTTTTCTTGTTACCCTTGTAAAAATAAAAACATTGGATCTGAAGGAATTTTTTGTGAAAAAAAGTTAAATGTTATTTTTTTTTCCAAAAAATTCCTGTGAAGCGCCTGAAGGATTAATAAACTTCTTGAATGTGGTTTTGAGCTCCTTGGGGGGTGCAGTTTCTAGAATGGTGTCACTTTTTGGTATCTTCTTTCATATAGACCCCTCAAAGTGAGTTCAAATGTGATGTGGTCCCTAAAAAAATGGTTTTGTAAATTTTGCTGGAAAAATGAAAACTCGCTGGTCAACTTTTAACCCTTATAACAAAAAAGAAAGTTGTTTCCAATATTGTGCTGATGTAAAGTAGACATGTGGGATATGTTATTTATTAATTACTTTGTGTGACATATTTCTAATTTAAGGACCTGAAAATTCAAACGTTTAAAATTGCAAAATTTTTGCCAAATTTCCATTTTTTTCACAAATAAATGCAAGTTATAACAAAGACATTTTACCATATGTAAAAAAAAAGCTGTCTCAGAATCATCGGGATTCCAGAATTATAACCTCAAAAAGGGACAATGGTCAGAATTGTAAAAATTGATCTGGTCATCATCATGCAGCTGCACGCTCCAGTCCGAGGGCCGGCGTCAGTGCTGGGTATTGATACGAGTCTCTCACATCACACTCGCAAGTGTGACCCTGGCCTAAAGGGGTTAAAGGGGTTGCTCATAACTTTGTGATACTTTCTTTTATTTGGTAGGGTAGAATGAAATGGCCGGTCAGAGGGTAGTGGGAACAAGTGCATACTAGGAGCAGCTCTGTGACTGAGCATACTATTAGCTCTCTGACCGAGCACTCCGCCCTCCAGCATGTGGTGGATTTTAAATGCAACTGGGTCCTACCTACCCATAAAATCAGAGAGGTATTCACATCTACCTGAGAATTCTGACTTCAGTCTCAGGCTGGAGTCACACATAATGTATAAAAAATTGGTCTGTTTTACACGGACAAGAATCGCAGAAATGTTCCCTGAACAGTGATCCGTCTGTCATCCGTGTGCAGTGCAAGGATGCGATTTTCTCGCATATAAGCATCTGAGTGATACCTGTCTGACATCCGTATGGTGAGATTTCCTCGCTGGCTTGCAAAATGGACTTATAATGGATCCATGTTCTCAAATATTCATAAAAACATATATACAGTCTATATATATCTATCTATATATACTAGATGGTGGCCCGATTCTAACGCATCGGGTATTCTAGAATATGCATGTCCACGTAGTATATTGCCCAGCCACGTAGTATATTGCCCAGCCACGTAGTATATTGCCCAGTCACGTAGTATATTGCCCAGCTATGTAGTATATTGCACAGCGATGGAGTATACAGCACAGAGCAATGTAGTATATTGCCCAGTCACGTAGTATATTGCACAGCGACAGAGTATACCGCACAGAGCCATGTAGTATATTGCCCAGCCATGTAGTATATTGCACAGCCACGGAGTATACAGCACAGAGCCATGTAGTATACAGACTTAAAATAAAAAATAAACATATACTCACCCTCCGTTGAAGTCCTGGCCCTGTGTGTGGTGCATGCGGCAGCTTCCGGTCCCAGGGTTGGTATGGGCGCAGGACCTGTGATAACGTTGCGGTCACATGACCGTGACGTCATGGCAGGTCCTTGTCGCATACCATTCTTGCCACCGGAACCTGCCGCTTGCAAGGAGCGGTCACCGGAGCGTCGCGAGGAGCGGGAAAGGCGCCGGAAAGTGAGTATATGATGATTTTTTATTTTTTTAAAATTATTTTTAATGTTAGATCTTTTTACTATTGAGGCTGCATAGGCAGCATCAATAGTAAAAAAGTTGGTCACACAGGGTTAATAGCAGCGTTAATAACGCAGTCCATTAGCGCTGCCATTAACCCTGTGTGAGGGCTGACTGGAGGGGAGTACGGAGCGGGCACTGACTGCGGGGAGGAAGGAGCGGCCATGTTGCCGCCGGACTGCACCCGTCGCTGATTGGTCGTGGCAATGATCGTGGGCGTTTTGCCATGACCAATCAGCGACTTGGATTCCATGACAGACAGAGGCCGCGACCAATGAATATCCGTGACAGACAGGAGGACAGACAGAAGGACAGACAGAAATACGGAAGTGACCCTTAGGCCGGCTTCACACTTGCGAGTTTTATGGACGTAAGAGAGCAGAAACTATGTCCGTAAAACTCGCAAAAAATACGGCACAATTATTCTCTATGCCCCTGCTCCTATCTGCCGTATTTTACTGATCAGTATTAGGGCCCCTTTCCATTTGTGAGGAAAACGGACGAGTGCAATCCGATAAAAAATCGGATTGCACTCGGACCAATGTTAATCAATATGTGACACTCCATTTGCGATTTTTTTCCCAGCCGAAATCGGACTGAGAAAAATCTGTGTCGGCTGAGAAAAAAATCGCAGCATGCTGCGTATTGCTGAGATTCTCGGACGAGACTCGCCAATGCAAGTCAATGGGTGCGAGAAAAAAAACGCACAGCACTCGCACCATGCGAGTGCTGTCCGATTTTTACGCACCCGTGTCCTTAGAAAAGCCGGCAATTCAGCGCAGAGTACAGTAAAATCACACTGACAGGTTAGATGAGAGTAGATATATACACATAGAATAGGTATATATACATATATATATGTCAGGGAGACACCTATATATATATATTTATATTTAATGCAGCGTGAGATAGCTTTAAAGCTGGTAATTCAATTACCGGCTTTTGCTTTCTCCTTCACAAACCCGACATGATATGAGACCTGGTTTACATACAGTAAACCATCTCATATCACCATTTTTTTTGCATATTCTACACTACTAATGTTAGTAGTGTGTATATGCAAAATTTGGGCGTTCTAGCTATTATATTTAAGGGTTAAATGGCGGAAAAAATTGGCGTGGGCTCCCGCACAATTTTCTCCGCCAGAGTAGTAAAGCCAGTGACTGAGGGCAGATATTAATAGCCTGGAGAGGGTCCATGGTTATTGGCCCCCCCTGGCTAAAAATATCTGCCCCCAGCCACCCCAGAAAAGGCACATCTGGAAGATGCGCCTATTCTGGCACTTGGCCACTCTCTTCCCATTCCCGTGTAGCGGTGGGATATGGGGTAATGAAGGGTTAATGCCACCTTGCTATTGTAAGGTGACATTAAGCCTAATTAATAATGGAGAGGCATCAATTATGACACCTATCCATTATTAATCCAATTGAATGAAAGGGTTAAATAAAACACAAACACATTATTTAAAATTATTTTAATGAAATAAAAACAATGGTTGTTGGAGTATTTTATTCTATGCCCAATCCAATCACTGAAGACCCTCGTTCTGTGAAAGAAAAAACATAATAAACCAACAATATACTTACCCTCCGCAGATCTGTAACATCCAACGATGTAAATCCTTCTGAAGGGGTTAAATCATTTTGCAGCAAGGAGGTTTGCTAATGCAGGCTGCTCCTCGCTGCAAAACCCCGGGGAATGAGTCTAAATATAGATCAATGAGCTATATTTAGCTTCATTTGCGGTGAGGCGCCCTCTGCTGGCTGTTTATAGATCATGGGAACTTGCCTAGAAAGCCTGGGAGCTTTCTAGGAAATTTCCCACGATCTATGAACAGCCAGCAGAGGGCGCCTCACCGCAAATGAAGCTAAATATAGCTCATTGATCTATATTTAGACTCATTCCCAGGGGTTTTGCAGCGAGGAGTAGCCTGCATTAGCAAAGCTCCTGGCTGCAAAATGTTTTAACCCCTTCAGAAGGATTTACATCGTTGGACTTTACAGATCTGTGGAAGGTAAGTATATTGTTGGTTTATTTTTTTTTTTTTGTCACAGAACGAGGGTCTTCACTGAGTGGATTTGGCGTTAAATAAAAAATTACAACAACCTTTGTTTTTATTTCATTAAAATAATTTTTAATAATGTGTGTGTGTATTTTTTTAACCCTTTCTTTCAATTGGATTAATAATGGATAGGTGTCATAATTGACGCCTCTCCATTATTAATTAGGCTTAATGTCACCTTACAATTGCAAGGTGGCATTAACCCTTCATTACCCCATATCCCACAGCTACACGGGAATGGGAAGAGAGTGGCCAAGTGCCAGAATAGGCGCATCTTCCAGATGTGCCTTTTCTGGGGTGGCTGGGGGCAGATATTTTTAGCCGGGGGGGGCCAATAACCATGGACCCTCTCCAGGCTATTAATATCTGCCCTCAGTCACTGGCTTTACTACTCTGGCGGAGAAAATTGTGCGGGAGCCCACGCCAATTTTTTCCGCCATTTAACCCTTAAATATAATAGCTAGAACGCCCAAATTTTGCATATACACACTACTAACATTAGTAGTGTGGAATATGCAAAAAAAATGGTGATATGAGATGGTTTACTGTATGTAAACCAGGTCTCATATCATGTCGGGTTTGTGAAGGAGAAAGCAAAAGCCGGTAATTGAATTACCAGCTTTAAAGCTATCTAGCGCTGCATTAAATATAAATATATATATATAGGTGTCTCCCTGACATATATATATGTATATATACCTATTCTATGTGTATATATCTACTCTAATCTAACCTGTCACTGTGATTTTACTGTACTCTGCGCTGAATTACCGGCTTTTCAAAGGAGACCCGTGCGTAAAAATCGGACAGCAATACGGATGTCATACGGATGTTGCGATAAAAAAATCGCATGACACTCGCATGACACTCGCATGGCACTCGCAGACGTTACATCAGTTTTTTTGGTCCGTAAATCGGACCGTTTTTTTCTCACACAAGTGGAAAGGGGCCCTTATACGGCTTTCTACGGCCGTACAAAATCGCAGCAAGCTGCGTTTGTCACCGTACTGCGCAAGAAATACGCCAATGAAAGTCTATGGAAGCGTGAAAAATACAGATTTCACACGGACAAGCAGTGTGACTTGCGAGAAATACGCAGCGCTGTTAGAGAGAAAAGCCGGTAATTCGGTGCGGTGTACAGTAAAATCACACTGACAGCTTACAGTCCAATAGGTAAAATAAATGTGTACACATAGAATAGGTATATATATATATATATATATGTCAGTGAGACACATATATGTATATATATTACTATTTATTCCAGCGCTATACAGCTTGAAAGCCGGTAATTCAATTACCGGCTTTTTCTTTCTCCTTCCTAAAACCCGACATGATTTGAGACATGGTTTACATACAGTAAACCATGTCTTCTCTCCATATTTTTTGCAGATTCCTGTTATGTTTGCTAATGACAGGTGTTATGAAGGCAATCCAGAAACACAGTGTGCTTAGCGATCAGAGCGCACACAGTGATCTGACAAATACCCAAAAATACAAGAACGAGCTCTGAGACGTGGAAACTCTGTAGACTGCACACCTGATCCTATCCTAAACACAACTAAAAGCGGCTGTGGATTGCGCCTAACAACTACCTAGGCAACTCGGCACAGCCTAAGAAACTAGCTAGCCTGAAGATAGAAAAATAGGCCTGACTTGCCCCAGAGAAATTCCCCAAAGGAAAAGGCAGCCCCCCACATATAATGACTGTGAGTAAGATGAAAAGACAAAACGTAGGGATGAAATAGATTCAGCAAAGTGGGGCCCGATATTCTAGGACAGAGCGAGGACAGTAAAGCGAACTTTGCAGTCTACAAAAAACCCTAAAGCAAAACCACGCAAAGGGGGCAAAAAAAAAAACCCACCGTGCCGAACTAACGGCACGGCGGTACACCCTTTGCGTCTCAGAGCTTCCAGCAAAACAAAAGACAAGCTGGACAGAAAAAAGGCAACAAAAAAGCAAAAAGCACTTAGCTATACAGAGCAGCAGGTCACAGGAACAATCAGGAGAAGCTCAGATTCAACACTGAAACATTGACAAGGAGCAAGGATAGCAGCATCAGGCGGAGTTAAGTAATGAAGCAGTTAACGAGCTCACCAAAACACCTGAGGGAGGAAGCTCAGAAGCTGCAGTACCACTTGTGACCACAGGAGTGAATTTAGCCACAGAATTCACAACAGTACCCCCCCCTTGAGGAGGGGTCACCGAACCCTCTCCAGAGCCCCCAGGCCGACCAGGATGAGCCGCATGAAAGGCACGAACAAGATCGGAAGCATGAACATGAGAGGCAAAAACCCAGGAATTATCTTCCTGAGCATAACCCTTCCATTTAACCAGATACTGGAGTTTCCGTCTAGAAACACGAGAATCCAAAATCTTCTCCACAATATACTCCAATTCCCCCTCCACCAAAACCGGGGCAGGAGGCTCAACAGATGGAACCATAGGTGCCACGTATCTCCGCAACAACGACCTATGGAATACATTATGTATGGAAAAGGAGTCTGGGAGGGTCAAACGAAAAGACACAGGATTGAGAACCTCAGAAATCCTATACGGACCAATAAAACAAGGTTTAAATTTAGGAGAGGAAACCTTCATAGGAATATGACGAGAAGATAACCAAACCAGATCCCCAACACGAAGTCAGGGACCCACACGGCGTCTGCGATTAGCGAAAAGTTGAGCTTTCTCCTGGGACAAGATCAAATTGTCCACTACCTGAGTCCAGATCTGCTGCAACCTATCCACCACAGAATCCACACCAGGACAGTCCGAAGACTCAACCTGTCCTGAAGAGAAACGAGGATGGAACCCAGAATTGCAAAAAAATGGAGAAACCAAGGTAGCCGAGCTGGCCCGATTATTAAGGGCGAACTCAGCCAACGGCAAAAAGGACACCCAATCATCCTGGTCTGCAGAAACAAAACATCTCAGATATGTTTCCAAGGTCTGATTGGTTCGTTCGGTCTGGCCATTAGTCTGAGGATGGAAAGCCGAGGAAAAGGATAGGTCAATGCCCATCCTACCACAAAAGGCTCGCCAAAACCTTGAAACAAACTGGGAACCTCTGTCAGAAACAATATTCTCAGGAATGCCATGCAACCGAACCACATGCTGAAAGAACAAAGGTACCAAATCAGAGGAGGAAGGCAATTTAGCCAAGGGCACCAGATGGACCATTTTAGAAAAGCGATCACAGACCACCCAAATGACTGACATCTTTTGAGAAACGGGAAGGTCAGAAATGAAATCCATCGAAATATGTGTCCAAGGCCTCTTTGGGACCGGCAAGGGCAAAAGCAACCCACTGGCACGAGAACAGCAGGGCTTAGCCCTAGCACAAATCCCACAGGACTGCACAAAAGTACGTACATCCCGTGACAGAGATGGCCACCAGAAGGATCTAGCCACTAACTCTCTGGTACCAAAGATTCCAGGATGACCAGCCAACACCGAACAATGAAGTTCAGAGATAAGTTTATTAGTCCACCTATCAGGGACGAACAGTTTCTCTGCTGGACAACGATCAGGTTTATTCGCCTGAAATTTTTGCAGCACCCGCCGCAAATCAGGGGAGATGGCAGACACAATGACTCCTTCCTTGAGGATACCCACTGGCTCAGATAAACCAGGAGAGTCGGGCACAAAACTCCTAGACAGAGCATCCGCCTTCACATTTTTAGAGCCCGGAAGGTACGAAATCGCAAAGTCGAAGCGGGCAAAAAATAACGACCAACGGGCCTGTCTAGGATTCAAGCGCTTGGCAGACTCGAGATAAGTCAAGTTCTTATGATCAGTCAATACCACCACGCGATGCTTAGCTCCTTCAAGCCAATGACGCCACTCCTCGAATGCCCACTTCATGGCCAGCAACTCTCGATTGCCCACATCATAATTACGCTCAGCGGGCGAAAACTTCCTGGAAAAGAAAGCACATGGTTTCATCACTGAGCAATCAGAACCTCTCTGTGACAAAACCGCCCCTGCTCCAATCTCAGAAGCATCAACCTCGACCTGGAACGGAAGAGAAACATCTGGCTGACACAACACAGGGGCAGAACAAAAACGACGCTTCAACTCCTGAAAAGCTTCCACAGCAGCAGAAGACCAATTAACCAAATCAGCACCCTTCTTGGTCAAATCGGTCAATGGTTTGGCAATGCTAGAAAAATTACAGATGAAGCGACGATAAAAATTAGCAAAGCCCAGGAACTTTTGCAGACTTTTCAGAGATGTCGGCTGAATCCAATCCTGGATGGCTTGGACCTTAACTGGATCCATCTCGATAGTAGAAGGGGTAAAGATGAACCCCAAAAATGAAACTTTCTGCACACCGAAGAGACACTTTGATCCCTTCACAAACAAAGTGTTAGCACGCAGGACCTGAAAAACCATTCTGACCTGCTTCACATGAGACTCCCAATCATCTGAGAAGATCAAAATGTCATCCAAGTAAACAATCAGGAATTTATCCAGATACTCACGGAAGATGTCATGCATAAAAGACTGAAACACAGATGGAGCATTGGCAAGTCCGAACGGCATCACTAGATACTCAAAATGACCCTCGGGCGTATTGAATGCAGTTTTCCATTCATCTCCTTGCCTGATTCTCACCAGATTATACGCACCACGAAGATCTATCTTAGTGAACCAACTAGCCCCCTTAATCCGAGCAAACAAGTCAGATAACAATGGCAAGGGATACTGAAATTTAACAGTGATCTTATTAAGAAGGCGGTAATCAATACACGGTCTCAGCGAACCATCCTTCTTGGCTACAAAGAAGAACCCTGCTCCCAGTGGTGATGACGATGGGCGAATATGTCCCTTCTCCAGGGATTCCTTCACATAACTGCGCATAGCGGCGTGTTCGGGCACGGATAAATTAAATAATCGACCTTTAGGGAATTTACTACCAGGAATCAAATTGATAGCACAATCACAATCCCTATGCGGAGGTAGAGCATCGGACTTGGGCTCTTCAAATACATCCTGATAATCAGACAAGAACTCTGGGACCTCAGAAGGGGTGGATGACGAAATCGACAAAAATGGAACATCACCATGTACCCCCTGACAACCCCAGCTGGATACCGACATGGAATTCCAATCCAATACTGGATTATGGGTTTGTAGCCATGGCAACCCCAACACGACCACATCATGCAGATTATGCAACACCAGAAAGCGAATAACTTCCTGATGTGCAGGAGCCATGCACATGGTCAGCTGGGCCCAGTATTGAGGTTTATTCTTGGCCAAAGGTGTAGCATCAATTCCTCTCAATGGAATAGGACACCGCAAAGGCTCCAAGAAAAACCCACAACGTTTAGCATAATCCAAATCCATCAGATTCAGGGCAGCGCCCGAATCCACAAACGCCATGACAGAAAACGACGACAAAGAGCATATCAAGGTAATGGACAGAAGGAATTTGGACTGTACAGTACCAATGACGGCAGACCTAGCGGACCGCCTAGTGCGCTTAGGACAATCAGAAATAGCATGAGTGGAATCACCACAGTAGAAACACAGACCATTCAGACGTCTGTATTCCTGCCGTTCAACTCTAGTCATAGTCCTATCGCACTGCATAGGCTCAGGTTTAACCTCAGGCAGTACCGCCAAATGGTGCACAGATTTACGCTCGCGCAAGCGTCGACCGATCTGAATGGCCAAAGACAAAGACTCATTCAAACCAGCAGGCATAGGAAATCCCACCATGACATCCTTAAGAGCCTCAGAGAGACCCTTTCTGAACAAAGCTGCCAGCGCAGATTCATTCCACTGAGTGAGTACTGACCATTTCCTAAATTTCTGACAATATACTTCTATATCATCCTGACCCTGGCACAAAGCCAGCAAATTTTTCTCAGCCTGATCCACTGAATTAGGCTCATCGTACAGCAATCCGAGCGCCAGGAAAAACGCATCGACACTACTCAATGCAGGGTCTCCTGGAGCAAGAGAAAATGCCCAGTCTTGAGGGTCGCCGCGCAAAAAAGAAATAATAATCAAAACCTGTTGAATAGGATTACCAGAAGAATGAGGTTTCAAGGCCAGAAATAGCTTACAATTATTTTTGAAACTTAGAAACTTAGTTCTATCTCCAAAAAACAAATCAGGAATAGGAATTCTTGGTTCTAACATAGATTTCTGATCAATAGTATCTTGAATTTTTTGTACATTTATAACGAGATTATCCATTGAAGAGCACAGACCCTGAATATCCATGTCCACACCTGTGTCCAGAATCACCCAAATGTCTAGGGGAAAAAAAAAAGTGAACACAGAGCAGAAAAAAAAAAAAAAAAATGATGTCAGAACTTTTTCTTTCCCTCTATTGAGAATCATTAGTTGGCTCCTTGTACTGTTATGTTTGCTAATGACAGGTGTTATGAAGGCAATCCAGAAACACAGTGTGCTTAGCGATCAGAGCGCACACAGTGATCTGACAAATACCCAAAAATACAAGAACGAGCTCTGAGACGTGGAAACTCTGTAGACTGCACACCTGATCCTATCCTAAACACAACTAAAAGCGGCTGTGGATTGCGCCTAACAACTACCTAGGCAACTCGGCACAGCCTAAGAAACTAGCTAGCCTGAAGATAGAAAAATAGGCCTGACTTGCCCCAGAGAAATTCCCCAAAGGAAAAGGCAGCCCCCCACATATAATGACTGTGAGTCAGATGAAAAGACAAAACGTAGGGATGAAATAGATTCAGCAAAGTGGGGCCCGATATTCTAGGACAGAGCGAGGACAGTAAAGCGAACTTTGCAGTCTACAAAAAACCCTAAAGCAAAACCACGCAAAGGGGGCAAAAAAAAAAACCCACCGTGCCGAACTAACGGCACGGCGGTACACCCTTTGCGTCTCAGAGCTTCCAGCAAAACAAAAGACAAGCTGGACAGAAAAAAGGCAACAAAAAAGCAAAAAGCACTTAGGCTACGTTCACATTAGCTTTACGCTAATGTGCGTCGCTGTTGCGTCGGCGACGCAGCGGCGACGCAGCGGCGACGCGCCCCTATGTTTAACATAGGGGACGCGTGCGTCTTTTTGCACGCGTTTTCCGACACGTGCGTCGTTTTAGACGCTAGCGTCGGACGCAAGAAAACGCTACAAATTTCCTAGAAAGCTCCCAGGCTTTCTAGGCAAGTTCCCACGATCTATAAACAGCCAGCAGAGGGCGCCTCACCGCAAATGAAGCTAAATATAGCTCATTGATCTATATTTAGACTCATTCCCCGGGGTTTTGCAGCGAGGAGCAGCCTGCATTAGCAAAGCTCCTTGCTGCAAAATGTTTTAACCCCTTCAGAAGGATTTACATCGTTGGACGTTACAGATCTGCGGAGGGTAAGTATATTGTTGGTTTATTATGTTTTTTCTTTCACAGAACGAGGGTCTTCAGTGATTGGATTGGGCGTAGAATAAAATACTCCAACAACCATTGTTTTTATTTCATTAAAATAATTTTAAATAATGTGTTTGTGTTTTATTTAACCCTTTCATTCAATTGGATTAATAATGGATAGGTGTCATAATTGACGCCTCTCCATTATTAATTAGGCTTAATGTCACCTTACAATAGCAAGGTGGCATTAACCCTTCATTACCCCATATCCCACCGCTACACGGGAATGGGAAGAGAGTGGCCAAGTGCCAGAATAGGCGCATCTTCCAGATGTGCCTTTTCTGGGGTGGCTGGGGGCAGATATTTTTAGCCGGGGGGGGCCAATAACCGTGGACCCTCTCCAGGCTATTAATACCTGCCCTCAGTCACTGGCTTTACTACTCTGGCGGAGAAAATTGCGCGGGAGCCCACGCCAATTTTTTCCGCCATTTAACCCTTTATTTTAAGAGCTAGAACGGCCAAATTTTGCAGATACACACTACTGACATTAGTAGTGTGGAATCTGCAAAAAAAATGGAGAGAAGACATGGTTTACTGTATGTAAACCATGTCTCAAATCATGTCGAGTTTTAAGAAGGAGAAAGAAAAAGCCGGTAATTGAATTACCGGCTTTCAAGCTGTATAGCGCTGGAATAAATATTAATATATATACATATATGTGTCTAATGACATATATATATATATATATATAGACAGTATATATATATTTTTTTTTCTTTTTGGGACACATGGATCATTTCTATAGCGGTATGTTGGTTTTGCAAGCCTGCGAGAAAACCACGCAGTACGGATGCCATACGGATTACATACGGAGGATGCCATGCGCAAAAAACGCTGACACACCCTGCCTACGGAGGAGCTACGGACCACTATTTTTGGGACATTTCAGCGTATTACGGCCGTAATATACGGACCGTATTTTCATACGCTGAGTGTGAAGCCGGCCTTAGACAATTATATAGTAGATTGCATATATATATATATATATATATATTATACAGAGCTAGATAGCAGAATGGCCGGTAATTCATTTGTCGGCTCTTGCTAAATCATTACAGAACTCGACAGGATATGAGACATGGTTTACATACAATAAACCATTGCATATCCGTTAGATTTACATATGTCCCTGACTAATAATGTTAGTAGTGTGTGTGTGTAAAATTTTGGAGCTGTAGGTGTTAAATTAAAGGATTAATTCACGGAAAAAACTGGCGTGGGCTCCTGCGCAATTTTCTCCGCCACAGAGGGAAAGCCAGTGACTGAGGGCATATATTAATAGCCTAGAGAGGGACCATGGTTATTGCACTCTCCTGGCTAAAAACATCTGCTCACAGCCACCCCAGAAAAGGTGCATTGGTATCCTATTCCGGCACTTAGCCTCTTTTTTGCCGTTGCGCTATGGTGGTGGTGGCATATGGGGTAATAAGGAGTCTATGTCACCTTGCTATTTTAAGGTGATATTAAGCTTGGTTAATAATGGAGAGGTGTCAATAAGACACCTATCCATTATTAAACCAATAGAATGAAAGGGTTAAAAATACACACACACACTAAAGGTACCGTCACACTAAGCGACGCTGCAGCAATACCGACAACGATCCGGATCGCTGCAGCGTCGCTGTTTGGTCGCTGGAGAGCTGTCACACAGACAGCTCTCCAGGGACCAACTATGCCAGAAACCAGGGTAAACATCGGGTTACTAAGCGCAGGGCCGCGCTTAGTAACCCGATGTTTACCCTGGTTACCAGCGTAAAAAAAAAAAAAAAAAAAACACTACATACTTACCTACCGCTGTCTGTCCCTCGGCGCTCTGCTTCTCTGCCCTGTGTATAGCACAGCGGCCGGAAAGCACAGCGGTGACGTCACCGCTCTGCTTTCTGGCCGCTGTGCTTACACAGGGCAGAGAAACAGAGCGCCTAGGGACAGACAGCGGAAGGTAAGTATGTAGTGTTTTTTTTTTTTTTACTTTTACGCTGGTAACCAGGGTAAACATCGGGTTACTAAGCGCGGCCCTGCGCTTAGTAACCCGATGTTTACCCTGGTTACCAGCGAAGACATCACTGAATCGGCGTCACACACGCCGATTCAGCGATGTCAGCAGGAAGTCCAGCGACGAAATAAAGTGCTGGACTTTCTGCAGCGACCAACGACATCACAGCAGGATTCTGATCGCTGCTGTGTGTCAAACTGAACGATATCGCTAGCCAGGACGCTGCAACGTCACAGATCGCTAGCGATATCGTTTAGTGTGACGGTACCTTTAGAATAATGTATTTTAATGAAATAATGAAACACACAGGTTTAACATCTTTATTACACTCTCAGTCCAAGTGAAGCCCTCGTTCTTCTGTAAAAAGACGTCACTTAGGCTACTTTCACACTAGCGTTAACTGCAAACCGTCACAAAAACGTCTTTTTCCCGAAAAAACGGATGCGTCAAAAAACTGCAAAACGTATGCAATGCATACAGCATTTCGACGGATCCGTCGCAAATCCGATAAACGGTTGCGTTGAAATGCTGGATGCGTTGCATACGTTTTTACCATCCGTTGCATCCATTTTTACGACGGATCCGTTGTTAAAATGGGAGGCACCAAAATTTGATTGGCTACTGGAAACTAAGGGAAATCTATATACTGACTGTATTTACAGCCCATCTTTGAGGGTTTTAGTTTAGTGGCAAGGATGGATGGTGTACTTGGGAGGATTTCGAGTTTGGTTACTGATGTTATATTTGAGACGAATCGCCTGGATATCATAGTGCGGGAGAAGGAGGCGGCAGCAGAAAGACAGAGGATGCAACGGAGAGTGTGACGATTCTGGATACATCCAATCAATGAGCTGCGGATGACCAGGGGTGTCCAGTCCACTCTCTATCTGGAGTTGCGGTGCAACCCACAGAAATTCTTTAATTATGTACGGATGAGGATGGAACATTTCGATTATTTGGTTGGAAAACTAGAGGATGTCATCCAAAGGCCGGACACAAGGATGAGGCTTGTCATCACACCGGCGGAGCGGCTCCTGGTGACACTGCGGTAAGCATCTTTTTTTTATGTGATTGCTTATATTGAATGTTATTACATGCTGCAGAGAAAACTGCGCTGACACATTGCGCAGCATTTTCTGCAGCATGTAATTTTTTGGTTTGTTTGAGGCCATTCCACTGGTTGTTTTTTCTTGTGTCATTGCTCATATTGAATGTTATTACATGCTGCAGACAAAACTGCGCTGACACATTGCACAGCATTTTCTGCAGCATGTAATTTTTTGGTTTGTTTGAGGCCATTCCACTGGTTTTTTTGGTTGATGGTCTGTGCAATTTTTTTTTACATTTTTTTTTTTCTGCAGCTTCCTAGCTACGGGTGAGTCTCTGACTTCACTCCATTTCCAATTCAGGCTGGGGATTTCCACTATTGGCGGAATTGTGAAGGACACATGTCGGGCGATTTGGGACACTTTACAGCCGAAGTATATCCCACAACCATCAATGGACATCTGGCTGAGAAGTTCCGAACAATTTGAGAGAATTTGCAATTTCCCAAATTGTGTTGGTGCCGTGGACGGCAAACACATAAGGATTGCTAAACTGGCAGGAACAGGATCCGAGTACTATAACTATAAAAAATATTTCTCCATTGTACTCATGGCTATTGCAGACGCCAACTGCCGATTCCTTGCTGTGGATATAGGAGCGTATGGCCGGTCCAACGACTCCCAAGTTTTTGAAAACTCTCCAATGGGTCGTTGCCTGTATGGAGATACATACAATTTCCCGCCAGCAAGATCGCTCCCAGGAACAAGTGAACCAGCCATGCCATATGTGTGTGTAGGTGATTAAGCCTTTCAACTGTCGCCGCACCTACTGAAACCATACAGCAGCCGTGAATTAAACCGTACCAAGCGGGTATTTAATTACCGTCTTACCAGAGCAAGAAGAGTAGTAGAGTGCTCTTTCGGTATATTGACGGCAAAGTGGAGAGTTCTGCTGACGGCAATAAAACTGGAAACCAAAACTGTAGACGATGTTGTGTGGTGCTCCATAATTTTGTCATTTCAAAGGAGCCCGTTACTTTGGATGACGAAGAATTGGAGACAACCTTGTGGGATTACCGCAGTGCCTCTGTTCGCTCCACAGGTTCTGTTACTAGGATGAGGGACCAGTTTGCGGATTTTTTTTTGTCACCTGTTGGGCGGATTCCATGGCAAGACATCATTGTGTGACATGTTTTTCATGGCTTTTGTTGTTTATGTAAAAATTGTGTTTGTAGCAACAAAACAAAACAAAAAAAAAAAACCCAAAGTGTGGTTTGCTTGGTAATATAAAACCATTTTGTTATACCTTTAAAACGTCTGTGTTTCTTTTCACTTAACCTTTAATATTTACCTTATTAAATCAACACACAGTAGATTTTAACCAGAAAGATTTTTATTTAAAACCTTGTTTTTTTTTTTTTTCATTTTCAAAAAACATTTTTTTTAGTTGCAAAATAAAGAATTTTTTGTAACATTTCAAAAATTGAATTTGTGGACTACAAGTCCTGGTAGTGTCGGGTGGAGTAACTATGGGAGGAGGGGCTGGAAGGTTGGACCACGTCGGTAGGTGGGATTGGGGAAACCCTACTTGTTTGTTCTGCAGTGGAAGGGGGGTGAAAAGCAGGAGGCTGACCAGAGGAGGGTTGTGTTGGGGTAGTTGTGAAACTGAATGGGGAAGAAAAGCTGGGCAAGGAAGACGAAAACACTGGGGAATACATTTGGGTTGGGGGCCTGGTTTGGTATTGGGACTGACGTTGATATTGGGGGGCATGGTGTTGAAATAGTGACTGGGATGTGTGGGGAGGTGTGGGGGTAGATTGGGATTCGTTGAGGACCTTAAGAAGAGCGTTATGGCAGCTATTCATTACCCGCATCTGCTGATCAAAAGAAAGCTTTTCCATGCTCCTGAGCATGGATTGCAAAAAAAGATTTGCTGGAGCTTGACTTACATCTAAATGCAGCCTATCCAAGCGACTGCTGATTTCCTGGTGGGTTTCACTGATGCGTGATTGCACCATGTTGAAACCAGCAGTCACTTGTTCTCCCAAAATTTTGAAAGAACTTTGGAAGCCTGCATTTAGATGCAAGAACTCAGGAGCATAGATCCTTTCCTGACCCCTCTGACGCTGCCACCACGAACCTAACGGTGGTGTAGAGGTGGCAGGGTCAGAGGGGTGGGGTAAAGCGAACGCTATCTGTTGACCATCAGATGCGAGTAACGAAGGCTGTGCTACAGTGCCTGAGGTGGATGAAGTGGAGGGGACAGAGGGGTCAGAGGTGTGGGGCCTACCGATGTGGTCCCCGGTGGCGGACTCAGGAGGGATCGCTCCAGAGGGCGCAGAGAAAGATGCAGGCGCACGGTGGCTGGAGTAGGTGCTGTGAAAGAAAAAACAAAAACAATTAATATATTGATATGGAAAAGCCCGGACTGAAACAAAAGTTTTGTGATTAGACTGGTTAACATGGTTATTACTGGGATGTTGAATACTTACACTCGACTCAGCATGGTTCGCCTCAGGAAGGAGAGGGCAGGGGCGTATCTATATGTTCTCTTCTTCCTTCCTGCTGAGCCACTCCGGGCCTGCATTTCCTGGTTAAATTCCCTCTTAAAGCGATCCCTCAGTGACCGCCACCGCTTCCTAACCTTGCTACCTGTGAAGACAGGAATGAAGAAAAAAAAATGGTAAATGCAAGACATTACATTCAGCTCTAAACATCACTGAAAAGTGAATACTTACATAGTTTGCTCTGCTGCTGTGGAAGAAGGTCCTCCCACCTCGGAAATATGTTCTGGCATACTTCCTCCCAGAGCCGACGGGTGACACTGGTGTCAGCATGCCTGCGGTCAGCCATGTTCCACAGCGGCTCTCGCTCGCGAACCTCCTCGATGAGGGCTTCAATCTCAATGTCCGAATCTTCTGCGGGAGCATGCTGTGAAGCCTGTGAGAAAAAAATAAAAGAAAAAAATAAAAATTAGTACACCGAAAAAAAAAAATTACCAATCGAAGCCCCCCCCAAAAAGCAACTTACTGATGGCCGACCGCGGTGTTGAGTCCGCTGACTCTGGGAGTGCCTGGGAGAACCTTCATGGTGTGCAGCAGCAGCAGCAGCAGGAGACTGAAATAAATGAGAAAAAAAATTAGCTTTAATGTATGTATATGTTTTCTTGGTTCCGTTGTATCTGAAAATCTGTTTCGTGTATGGTGTGAAGCAAGTGTTTCACAACTACTTACACTTGGTTCCTCCTCCACTTGTGTATCTCCACCCGTCTCGGTCCCTTCTGACAGCTCCTCATTGGATTCTGATTCCTGTTTAAACATAATAAATGCATGTAGTGAATAAAAATTAAGAAAATTAAAAAAAAAAAAAAAGGGTTACTTACCGATACACGCTGTTGCTGTGGAGGAGGGCTGCCAGAAGAGGACATTGTGTTCCTGGTATCTACGGCCGGTGGCTGTGGTCCTGGTGGCTGTGGTCCTGGTGGCTGTTGTCCTGGTGGGTCTGTAGGTTAAAAGACACTTGCAATCTGCTCTACACATTGAAGTAGCAGATTTGGGGTCTTCAAAACTTACTTTTAAGAATTTCAGGATGCGGTCCAGGTGGCTACGGCCAGTGGCTGTGGTCCTGGTGGCTGTTGTCCTGGTGGGTCTGTAAGTTAAAAGACACTTGCAATCTGCTCTACACATTGAAGTAGCAGATTTGGGGTCTTCAAAACTTACTTTTAAGAATTTCAGGATGCGGTCCAGGTGGCTACGGCCAGTGGCTGTGGTCCTGGTGGCTGTGGTCCTGGTGGCTGTTGTCCTGGTGGGTCTGTAAGTTAAAAGACACTTGCAATCTGCTCTACACATTGAAGTAGCAGATTTGGGGTCTTCAAAACTTACTTTTAAGAATTTCAGGATGCAGTCCAGGTGGCTACGGCCGGTGGCTGTGGTCCTGGTGGCTACGGCTGGTCGCTGTGGTCCCTACTCTATCTGCAATATAATAAGTATAATGGATTTATAGTTAGACTACCACAGAAATAGGTAATGTTTACCAATAAACACCCTGTTAAAATGTGAGAAATGGCTGAAAACCAAAACCCAAAAACAGGTGCACGTTATACCATTCATTTCCATGTCCCAAAAAAATAAAAAAAAAAAATTTAAAATGAGACACCATGGAAAAATATTTTTACCACATTTTTTTTTATAAAAAATAAGCTCCCCCAAAAAACCTTCCAAGGATAACCTTTAGTAAAAAATGAGCCCTCAACCAACTCTGTATTGCATGTGTAACCATTGGTACATACACCAGTTTAAAATTTACCTTTATGAAATTATACTACGGACAATTTTTTAAACATTTTATTATTTTTTTTTCGTTTTTTTTTTTTTTAAAGTAATCACAATGGAGCAGAAATGCTCTTTATTTTAAATACAAGTACATCACCTTGGAATGGTTTCAACAGTTAAAAAAATCAACACTTTGTAAAAAAAACAAAAAAAAAAACACATTCTAACCACAAGCTGCAGATCACTAGACTTTGCAATAATACATCAGATAAAAAAAAAACAAAAAAACAACACACAGGCTGCACAAACCACTATACTAGTAAATACATCAAAAAAGTACATTAACCAATATGACATTGACAAATGCACATGCAACCTACAAAACGCACACAAACGTACCTGCAAGCAGAATCATAACGCAAGCATAACACATGAACAGGCGTAATATTGACAAAGGCATAATAAGGTGCAGGCACGTGAACACATACATACAAAAGCACACAGCAGTGCAAAAATACACACACACACACACACACACACACACACACACACACACACACACACACACACACGGCCATCAGTCCTCCGGCTGGAGCTTGATGTCTTCACAGTGGCAGGCCTGGGGGTGGATCTGGACTGTAGCAGGGCACTGGCTGTTGCAGGACGACGGCAGGCCTCAGGTTGGATTCAGGTTTTAAAAGCTCTTGCTGTAGTCAGTACGGCATACACAAATGCGCACGAAAACACACACACACACACACAAAAATGGCAATATACTCACACTGTTGGAGTGTCTCTGGTCCTTGCTGCCAGGCTGGGGTTTTGTTGTCAGGCTAGGGTCTTGCTGCCAGGCTGTGGTCTTGCTGCCAGGCTGGGGTCTTGCTGCCAGGCTGGGGTCTTGGTGTCCGGCTGGGGTCTTGATGTCCGGCTGGCTGGAGGCTTCTTTCTTCTCTCTGGGTCTTGCTGGCATATGTGGGGGTTGAAGGCCCAGGCCAGGTTTATATAGATTTGGGGATGTCTGGCGAATTAGATAAAAAATCCTGTTTCTGAGCATGCTCAGTAGAAAAAAACGTATTGCAGCGCTGCATTGCGTCGTACGACGTGTTTCAATGCATCCATCGCTCATAGACTTTCATTGTAGCAAAAGACGCATGCCGCAGGATCTGCCGAGACACGTTTTATTGTCGGAGCCAAAAAACGTTACAATCTACGTTTTTCCAGACGACGTGTCGCCTAATTTCGACGCATCTGTCGAAAGACGTATACCGACGTATGCCAATTTGTCGCAATGCGTCGCCAATACAAGTCTATGGGGAAAAAACGCATCCAGCAAAATATTTTGCTGGATGCGTTTTTTCGGCAAAACGACGCATTTTAGCGTATTGCAGTTAACGCTAGTGTGAAAGTAGCCTTAGGCTGCGCTGACATGGAGAACTTGACAACGTGGGAAAATGTTCAGAAACTTTCCCACGCTAATGAGTTCATGTCCGGTCAGGCTTCGCAGGCAGCTTTTTATTCATTCCTCTGTGGTTTACAGCCCAGCTGGTAGCATTACCTAACTATTTAACCTCTTGAGATGGATTGCTTGGGACTTGACTGTACGGTGGACAGGTATGGGATATTGTTGCTTTTTTATTTTGCCTTTTTTTTACAGAGAAACGAGGGCTTCACTTGGATTGAGAGTGTAATTGTTAGGTCTCGAGTTCCCGGTTCTGCACAGGGGGAATCTCGAGCCATCTCCGCTGCGGTCTCCCATTCTCATCCAGCCGCAGTGGAGTCTGCTCAGCAAGGACGTCGGTCCCAGCGTCTCGCTCAGTCTCACTCTGTACTGAGAGTTACTGCTGCTTCTTCAGCTTCTGCCATTAAAGCCAGTGCTGGTCAGCAGCGAGCGGACTTCTCTGGGACTAAGTCCTTGTCTGCACACACTGAGCATGCCCAGGGCAAGATCTCCCGTTGGAGATCGAGGGTCATGTGCTCAGGCTCTGCAGCACATTCTATTGGTCCTCTTGGCAGGTCTTGGAAGGGCAAAGTTTCTGTGGCCACTTCCTGTGCTGCAACTATATAAACTGCGCATGACCGCACGGCCATGCGCTAGTGTACAATTGTTAATGTGTGTATGTTGTGAGTGCAAGTCGTCCTTGGATACCCCTACCCTATTGAATGTCTGTTCGCGGAAGGTGTATGGTTGCTATCTAGCGCCCGACTTAGCCTACAGCACTAATCACACATTACAGCGTCCAGTTGCTGTGACCGCCAGTACGGCGCCGTGCACTTCCTCTGTGCTTTCCTTACCCAAGCCTGGGTGGTTAGTGGCGTTCGTCAGTGCGGCACCGCATGCACTCTTGTGCCTTAAAATTGTTATTGAGTTTCCTTACACACCCAGTTGCGGTGTTGTGCCAGCAAGGGTCTAATCGGACTTCAATCCTAGTTGGGGTTGAGTTCGCTGACTTCTTGCTCGCGCTCTATGTGCGGTACCGCGGTCCTGTGACGCAACAGGATCGCTTCCTTCACGCTGGGTGAAGTTTAACCCACGTGTGTATACTTATGAGTACCGCCATATAGTCCGTCATTACTTGGCAGCAGGTTCCATCTCTGCACGGTGGACCCCGGGCTGCGAACGCACCATACTCTATCTGTCTTATTATTTGGTGCGTTCCGCTAGCCCTAACATTACACTAGCGCCAGGGTCTGGCTAGTGATGACGGACAAACAGCAATCCTTGCGGTATATCCAGCAGCTGGAGGTTAGGTTGGCGGCTCTTGAGAGCGCAACCTCAGCTGTGGATGTTACCGCAGTTGCTGTACAGGCTGCTAGCGTGGCTGCAGCAACCCTGTCCATTGCCACCCCTGCTCCGACATTTTCTCGCCTCCCGCTGCCAGAAAAATTTTCTGGTGATAGCAAATTTTGTAGGGGATTTGTGAGTCAGTGCTCTATTCACCTCGAGCTCCTGGCTGCACGTTTTCCCACAGAGCGGGCTAAGGTGGGATTTATAGTGTCTCTCTTGTCGGACAGGGCGTTGGAATGGGCTACGCCGCTGTGGGAGCGTGGCGATCATGTGGTGCAGAGTGCTCCGCTGATTCTGAGCACTCTGAAACAGGTATTTTTAGGACCTCAAGTCACCCATGACACTGCGCTCCAACTGCTCGCATTAACTCAGGGTGAGTCCTTGGTCAGTGATTTTGCCGTCCAATTCCGCACTTTAGCTTCTCAGCTGGATTGGTCGGATAAAGCTCTTATCCCCATATTTTGGAGGGGCCTGGCTGACCACGTTAAGGACGCTCTGGCCACTAGGGAGATTCCTGCCACACTGGAGGAGTTAATAACTGTCTCCACTCGAATTGACCTCCGTTTTAGCGAGCGGAGGTTAGAGCGAGCCCAGTGTAGGCAGAGGTTTCGGCTGGCTCCTACCTTCGCCAAACCTCTGGAATCTCCGGTCCTGGTTCCTGAGTCACATGAGGCCATGGAAGTGTCACAAGCGGGATCTAAGTCCCGGACCGCAGGTGCACTCAAGGTCTGTCATGTATGCCAGCAGTCGGGACATCTAGCCACCAGATGTTCTCAGCGGTCGAGGAAACGTCAGCGTCTAGTGGTAGTAGGTGGAGGTGCACTAGACACAGCGACGTTTGCCTCTAAATTGTCCTTTAAGGGGACAATTACTATAGGCTCATTCTCCCACTCGGTAGAGCTCTGCGTGGATTCTGGGGCGGAGGGCAATTTTATGTCTTCTGCCTTCGCCCAACGTCACGCAATACCCCTGGTTATGCTAGCTCAACCAGTAACGGTACGAGTGGTGAATGGGTCGACACTGCCCTCACAGATAACACACCAGACCATCCCTTTTACTCTGTCCATGTCGCCATCTCATCAGGAAATTATATCTCTGCTCGTCATTCCTGAGGGAATTGATGAGGTCCTGTTGGGAATACCTTGGCTACGGTACCACTCTCCTCATATCGAGTGGTCCTCTGGCAGAATCCTGGGATGGGGCGAATCTTGTGGGGGTAGGTGTCAGAGGGAGTGCGTTCAGGTTGCTACTACTGAGGTACCCGCAGATCTTTCCTCTCTCCCCAAGCAGTATTGGCCTTATGCAGACGTGTTCTCCAAAAAGGCGGCGGAGATCCTTCCGCCCCATCGCCCCTATGACTGTCCTATTGATCTCTTGTCTGGTGCTGAGCCTCCCCGGGGTCGAGTCTATCCGCTATCTCTCCCGGAGACGGAGGCAATGTCGCAGTACATCCAGGAAAATCGGGCAAGAGGATTCATTAGGAAGTCAGTGTCACCTGCTGGGGCAGGGTTCTTCTTCGTGCAGAAGAAGAATGGGGAACTACGTCCATGCATAGACTACAGGGGTCTTAACGCCATCACCATTAAAAATAAATACCCTTTGCCCTTGATATCTGAGCTCTTCGATAGGCTTCGGGGAGCAAGGGTATTAACTAAACTAGATCTGCGGGGTGCTTACAACCTGATTCGCATCTGTGAGGGGGACGAATGGAAGACGGCTTTTAACACCAGGGATGGGCACTATGAATATCTGGTGATGCCCTTCGGGCTCTGTAATGCCCCAGCCGTTTTCCAAGACTTTGTGAACGATATCTTCCGGGATATGCTTTCCACCTCGGTCGTAGTCTATCTGGATGATATTCTCATCTACTCTCCAGATATTGACTCCCACCGGAGAGATGTTTGCAAAGTCTTCGACCTCCTACGGGCAAACTCCCTCTATGCCAAGTTGGAGAAGTGTATGTTTGAGCAGGAGTCCTTACCTTTCCTAGGCTACATCATCTCTGCCCAGGGATTGGCTATGGATCCTGCCAAACTACAGGCTGTGATGGACTGGCAGGAACCCCATTCTCTTAAAGCGGTGCAGCGTTTTATGGGGCTCATTAATTATTATCGCCAGTTCATTCCGCACTTCTCAACTTTGGTTGCTCCCTTGGTTGCCCTCACCAAGAAGGGGGCGAATCCCAAATTGTGGTCTGAGGAGGTCTCCAAGGCCTTTAACTCTATAAAGTCACACTTCGCTAGCGCTCCCATCCTACATCGCCCCGATGTTGATAAGCCATTTATCATGGAGGTGGATGCCTCTTCTGTTGGTGCTGGAGCAGTCCTCTTCCAAAAGGATGCTCAAGGTCGGAAGCATCCTTGCTTCTTTTTCTCCAAGACCTTCTCACCAGCAGAGAGGAATTATTCCATCGGGGACAGGGAGTTGCTAGCCATGAAGTTGGCTTTCTCGGAGTGGAGACATCTCTTGGAGGGAGCTCGTTTTCCCTTCCAAGTCTTCACAGATCACAAAAATTTGGTGTACCTGCAGACAGCCCAGCGGTTGAATTCTCGCCAGGCCAGATGGTCCTTATTCTTCTCCCGGTTTCATTTCACCCTCCATTTTCTTTCCGGGGAGAAGAACATTCGGGCCGACGCTCTCTCTCGCTCCGTTGTGTCATCTGCGGAGGAGGAGGAGGAGCCTCGGCTTATTGTCCCCACCGAGAGCTTGAGAACTGTGGCCCCGTTTTCGCTAGAGTCTGTGCCCCCGGGCAAGACTTTTGTTCCATCCAATTTGCGACCGTAGGTTCTCTCTTGGGCACACTCGTCCAGGGTGGGTGGACATTTTGGTACCAAAAGGACATCTGAGTTACTGGCGAGGACGTACTGGTGGCCGCATATGGCTCGTGATGTCGCAGAGTATGTTCGCGCGTGTGTCTCTTGCGCCAAGAACAAGACTCCTCGGCAACGGCCAGCTGGTTTGCTTTATCCTCTGCCGGTGGCGGACAGGCCCTGGGAGATGGTCGGGATGGACTTTGTGGTGGGCTTACCCAAGTCTCGTAACTGCACCATTATCTGGGTGATCACCGACCATTTTTCCAAAATGGTGCACTTGGTGCCTCTTCCACGGCTACCTTCTGCACGGGCGTTGGCTGTTTTGTTCGTCAAGCATATCTTTCGCCTACACGGTATGCCAGACAAAATTGTTAGTGACCGGGGTCCCCAGTTTGCATCTCGATTCTGGAGAGAGCTTTGTCGTCTACTCAGTATTGAGTTGAATCTCTCTTCGGCATATCATCCCGAGACGAATGGGTTGGTAGAGAGGGCCAACCAGACCTTGGTCACATATTTACGACATTTTGTTTCTGCCAGGCAGGATGACTGGGCATCCTTGCTACCGTGGGCAGAGTTTGCACTTAACAATGCCATAGCCGACTCCACCGGTCAGACTCCATTCCTCCTAACTTACGGCCAGCATCCGCGTGTTCCTGTGCCCATGCCTGTGTCTTCTGCTGACTCCAGGGTGGCAGACTGGGCTGTGGAGGCACGGGACTTTTGGGACCGCATGCAGGATGCCATTCGGGCCTCCAAGGAGAGAATGAGGTCCTCCGCCGATGTTCATCGGCGCCCCGCTCCGACCTTTGCTCCTGGCGACTTGGTGTGGCTCTCCGCCCGTAACATCAGGCTGCGAGTTGAGTCCACTAAGTTTGCTCCTCGCTACTTGGGTCCCTTCAAGGTTCTCGAACGGGTTAATCCTGTGGTCTACCGTTTGGCTCTTCCTCCACGTTTGGGTATCACCGACACCTTTCATGTGTCCCTCTTGAAATTCGTATACATGTCCCGGTTTTCCGAGTCATCTGCCGGGACATCGGGTTCGTCTACGGACGATTACGAGGTGAACGCTATTTTGGGGTGCAAGGTGGTACGCGGCAAAAAGTTCTATCTGGTGGATTGGAAGGGTTATGGCCCAGAGGACAGGTCATGGGAGCCTGCTGAAAACATTCGGGCCCCACAGCTCATTGCTGCCTTCGAGCGTAGCGAGGCCCAAGGAGGGGGGGGCCCTAGGAGGGGGGGTAATGTTAGGTCTCGAATTCCCGCTTCTGCACAGGGGGAATCTCGAGCCATCTCCGCTGCGGTCTCCCATTCTCATCCAGCCGCAGTGGAGTCTGCTCAGCAAGGACGTCGGTCCCAGCGTCTTGCTCAGTCTCACTCTGTACTGAGAGTTACTGCTGCTTCTTCAGCTTCTGCCATTAAAGCCAGTGCTGGTCAGCAGCGAGCGGACTTCTCTGGGACTAAGTCCTTGTCTGCACACACTGAGCATGCCCAGGGCAAGATCTCCCGTTGGAGATCGAGGGTCATGTGCTCAGGCTCTGCAGCACATTCTATTGGTCCTCTTGGCAGGTCTTGGAAGGGCAAAGTTTCTGTGGCCACTTCCTGTGCTGCAACTATATAAACTGCGCATGACCGCACGGCCATGTGCTAGTGTACAATTGTTAATGTGTGTATGTTGTGAGTGCAAGTCGTCCTTGGATACCCCTACCCTATTGAATGTCTGTTCGCGGAAGGTGAATGGTTGCTATCTAGCGCCCGACTTAGCCTACAGCACTAATCACACATTACAGCGTCCAGTTGCTGTGACCGCCAGTACGGCGCCGTGCACTTCCTCTGTGCTTTCCTTACCCAAGCCTGGGTGGTTAGTGGCGTTCGTCAGTGCGGCACCGCATGCACTCTTGTGCCTTAAAATTGTTATTGAGTTTCCTTACACACCCAGTTGCGGTGTTGTGCCAGCAAGGGTCTAATCAGACTTCAATCCTAGTTGGGGTTGAGTTCGCTGACTACTTGCTCGCGCTCTATGTGCGGTACCGCGGTCCTGTGACGCAACAGGATCGCTTCCTTCACGCTGGGTGAAGTTTAACCCACGTGTGTATACTTATGAGTACCGCCATATAGTCCGTCATTACTTGGCAGCAGGTTCCATCTCTGCACGGTGGACCCCGGGCTGCGAACGCACCATACTCTATCTGTCTTATTATTTGGTGTGTTCCGCTAGCCCTAACAGTAATAAAGATGTTAAACATGTGAGTTTCATTATTTCATTTAAAGACTTTATTCTTAATGTGTGTGTATTTTAACCCTTTCATACTATTGGATTAATAATATATGTGTCTTATTGACACCTCTCCATTATTAACCAGGCTTAATGGCACCTTACAATAGCTTATTACCCCATATGCCACCGCCACAAGGCAATGGGAAGAGAGAGGCTAAGTGCCGGAATAGGAGCATCTTAACCGCTTTCTGACATTGGATGTACTATTCCGTCCATGTGGGGTGGGCCCTAATTCCCAAGGACGGAATAGTTCGTCCAGCGTGATCGGCCGCGCTCACGGGTGGAGCGTGGCCGATCGCGGCCGGGTGTCAGCTGACTATCGCAGCTGACATCCGGCACTATGTGCCAGGAGCAGTCACGGACCGCCCCCGGCACATTAACCCCCGGCACATCGCGATCAACCATGATCGCGGTGTTCCGGCGGTATAGGAAAGCATCGCACAGGGAGGGGGCTCCCTGCGGGATTTCCTGAGACCCCCGGAACAATGCGATGTAATCGCGTTGCTCCAAGGGTCTCTTACCTCCTCCTCCCTGCAGCAGGCCCGGATCCAAGATGGCCGTGGCATCCAGGTCCTGCAGGGAGGTGGCTTCACTGCGCCTGCTCAGAGCAGGCGCTGGGAAGCCTGGAGAAGTGCACGTCAGATCGCTGATCTGACATAGTGCACAGCAAAGTGTCAGTTCAGCGAACTTACACTATAACATGATGCCCTCCCCGAAGCAATGTTATAGTGTAAAAAAAAATATTCACATGTGTAAAAAAAATTGAAAAAAATTCCAAAAAAAAGAAAAAAAATATTGTTCCTATAGATACATTTCTTTATCTAAATAAAAAAAAACAATAAAAGTACACATATTTAGTATTGCCGCGTCCGTAACGACCCCACCTATAAAACTATATCACTAGTTAACCTTTTCAGTGAACACTGTAAAAAAAAAAAAGAGGCAAAATACAACGCTTTATTCTCATACCGCCAAACAAAAAGTGGAATAACACGCGATCAAAAAAACTGATATAAATTACCAGGGTACAACTGAAAATATCATCTTGTCCCGCAAAAAACAAGCCACCATACAGCATCATCATTAGCGAAAAAATAAAAAAGTTATAGTACTCAGAATAAAGCGATACAAAAATAATTATTTTTTCTATAAAAGAGTTTTTATTGTATAAAAGCACCAAAACATAAAAAAATTATATAAATGAGGTATCACTGTAATTGTACTGACCTGAAGAATAAAACTGCTTTATCAATTTTACCAGACGCGGAATGGTATAAACGCCTCCCCCAAAAGAAATTCATGAATAGCTGGTTTTTGGTCATTCTGCCTCACAAAAATCGGAATAAAAAGCGATCAAAAAATGTCACGTGCCCGAACATGTTACCAATAAAAACATCAACTTGTCCCGCAAAAAACAAGAACTCACATGACTCTGTGGACCCAAATATGGAAAAATTATAGCTCTCAAAATGTGGTAACGCAAAAAATATTTTTTGCAATAAAAAGCGTCTTTCAGTGTGTGACGGCTGCCAATCATAAAAATCCCCTAAAAAACCCGCTATAAAAGTAAATCAAACTCCCCTTCATCAACCCCTTAGTTAGGGAAAAATTAAAAAAAATGTATTTATTTCCATTTTCCCATTAGGGCTAGGGTTAGGGCGAGGGTTAGGGCTAGGGTTAGGGTTAGGGCTAGGGTTAGGGTTAGGGCTAGGGCTAGGGTTAGGGACAGGGCCAGGGTTAGGGCTAGGGCTAGGGTTGGGGTTGAGGCTAGGGTTAAGGCTACAGTTAGGGTTGAGGCTAAAGTTAGGGTTAGGGTTGGGGCTAAAGTTAGGGTTAGGGTTTGGATTACATTTACGGTTGGGAATAGGGTTGGGATTAGAGTTAGGGGTGTGTCAGGGTTAGGGGTGTGTTTAGGGTTACCGGTGAGATTAGGGTGTGTTTGGATTAGGGTTTCAATTATAATTGGGGGGTTTCCACTGTTTAGGCACATCAGGGGCTCTCCAAACGTGACATGGCGTCCGATCTCAGTTCCAGCCAATTCTGCGTTGAAAAGGTAAAACAGTGCTCCTTCCCTTCCGAGCTCTCCCGTGTGCCCAAACAGGGGTTTACCCCCACATATGGGGTATCAGCGTACTCAGGACAAATTGGACAACAACTTTTGGGGTCCAATTTCTCCTATTACCCTTGGGAAAATACAAAACTGGGGGCTAAAAAATAATTTTTGTGGGAAAAAAATATTTTTTATTTTCACGGCTCTGCGTTGTAAACTGTAGTGAAACACTTATGGTTCACAGTTCTCACAACACATCTAGATAAGTTCCTTGGGAGGTATATTTTCCAATATGGGGTCACTTGTGGGGGGTTTCTACTGTTTAGGTACATTACGGGCTCTGCAAACGCAATGTGACGCCTGCAGACCAATCCATTTAAGTCTGCATTCCAAATGACGCCCCTTCCTTTCAGAGCTCTGCCATGCGCTCAAACGGTGGTTTTCCCCCCACATATCGGGTATCAGCGTACTCAGGACAAATTGGACAACAACTTTTAGGGTCCAATTTAAACTTTTACCCTTGGAAAAATACAAAACTGGGGGCTAAAAAATAATTTTTGTGGAAAAAAAAAGATTTTTTATTTGCACGGCTCTGCGTTATAAACTGTAGTGAAACACTTGGGGGTTCAAAGCTCTCACAACACATCTAGATGAGTTCCTTAGGGGGGTCTAGTTTCCAAAATGGTGTCACTTGTGGGGGGTTTCTACTGTTTAGGTACATTAGGGGCTCTGCAAAAGCAATGTGACACCTGCAGACCAATCCATCTAAGTTTGCATTCCAAATGACGCTCCTTCCCTTCCGAGCTCTGCCATGCTCTCAAACGGTGGTTACCCCCCACATATCGGGTATCAGCGTACTCAGGACAAATTGTGCAACAAATTTTGGGGTCCAATTTCTTCTCTTACCCTTGGGTAAATAAAAAATTGGGGGTGAAAAGATCATTTTTGTGAAAAAATATGATTTTTTATTTTTACGGCTCTGCATTATAAACTTCTGTGAATCACTTAATGGGTCAAAGTGCTCACCACACATCTAGATAAGTTCCTTAGGGGGTCTACTTTCCAAAATGGTGTCACTTGTGGGGGGTTTTAATGTTTAGGCACATAAAGGGCTCTCCAAACACAACATGGCATCCCATCTCAATTCCAGTCAATTTTGCACTGAAAAGTCAAATGGCGCTCCTTCGCTTCCAAGCTCTGTCATGCGCCCAAACAGTGGTTTACCCCCACATATGGGGTATCAGCGTACTCAGGACAAATTGTTCAACAACTTTTGTGGTCCATTTTCTCCTGTTACCCTTGGTAAAATAAAACAAATTGGAGCTGAAGTAAATTTTTTGTGAAAAAAAGTTAAATGTTCATTTTTATTTAAACATTCCAAAAATTCCTGTGAAACACCTGAAGGGTTAATAAACTTCCTGAATGTGGTTTTGAGCACCTTGAGGGGTGCAGTTTTTAGAATGATGTCACACTTGGTTATTTTCTATCATATAGACCCCTCAAAATGACTTCAAATGAGATGTGGTCCCTAAAAAAATGGTGTTGTAAAAATGAGAAATTGCTGGTCAACTTTTAACCCTTATTACTCCCTAAAAAAAAAAATTTTGGTTCCAAAATTGTGCTCATGTAAAGTAGACATGTGGGAAATGTTAATTATTAAGTATTTTGTGTGACATATCTCTGTGATATAATTTCATAAAAATTAAAAGTTGGAAAATTGCAAAATTGTCTAAATTTTTGCCAAATTTCTGTTTTTTTTCACAAATAAACGCAGGTAATATCAAAGAAATGTTACCAATATCATGAAGTACAATATGTCATGAGAAAACTATGTCAGAATCACCAGGATCCGTTGAAGTGTTCCAGAGTTATAACCACATAAAGGGACAGTGGTCAGAATTGTAAAAATTGGCCCGGTCATTAACGTGCAAACCACCCTTGGGGGTAAAGGAGTTAAAGATGCGCCTTTTCTGGTGTGGCTAGGTGGGTGGCAGGGTCGGTGGGTGAGGGCGCTGAGGCATACTTACCTGCTTCCAGCGATCCTGGTGCTCCCCCTGCCGTCCCACGGTCTTCAGTGCTGCAGTTCTTCCCCTCTTCAGCGGTCACGTGGGACCGCTCATTAGAGAAATGAATAGGCGGCTCCACCTCCCATAGGGGTGGAGCCACCTATTCATTTCTCTAATCAGCGGTGCCGGTGACCGCTGATTAGAGAAAGAAGCTGCGGCACCGAAGACCAGCTGTGACAGGCAGAAGGAGCCGGACGTCGGGACCAGGTAAGTATGTAATATTCACCTGTCCGCGTTCCAGCCGCCGGGCGCCGCTCCATCTTCCCGGCGTCTGCGCTCTGACTGTGCAGGTCAGAGGGCGCGATGACGCATATAGTGTGCGCGGCGCCCTCTGCCTGATCAGTCAGTGCAGAGAGATGCCGGGACGAGACGCTGGGAGCTGCAAGCAAGAGAGTATGGCGCTTTTTTTTTTTTTTACTGCAGCAGCAGCGGCAATGGCAGAGCTTTCTATGGGGAAATATGAACGGTGCAGAGCACTATATGGGGCACAGCTATAGGGAACTATGTACGGTGCAGAGCACTATATGGGGCAGAGCTATAGGGAAATAATGAACGGTGCAGAGCACTATATGGGGCAGAGCTATAGGGAACTATGTACGGTGCAGAGCACTATATGGGGCACAGCTATAGGGAACTATGTACGGTGCAGAGCACTATATGGGGCACAGCTACAGGGAAATAATGAACGGTGCAGAGCACTATATGGGGCAGAGCTATAGGGCAATAATGAACAGTGCAGAGCACTATATGGGGCACAGCTATAGGGAACTATGAACGGGGCAGAGCACTGTATGGGGCACAGCTATAGGGAAATAATGAACGGTGCAGAGCACTATATGGGGCACAGCTATAGGGAACTATGAATGGGGCAGAGCACTGTATGGGGCACAGCTATAGGGAAATAATGAACGGTGCAGAGCACTATATGGGGCACAGCTATAGGGAACTATGAACGGGGCAGAGCACTATATGGGGCACAGCTATAGGGAACTATGAACGGGGCAGAGCACTGCATGGGGCACAGCTATAGGGAAATAATGAACGGTGCAGAGCACTATATGGGGCACAGCTATAGGGAAATAATGAACGGTGCAGAGCACTATATGGGGCACAGCTATAGGGAAATAATGAACGGTGCAGAGCACTATATGGGGCACAGCTATAGGGAAATAATGAACGGTGCAGAGTACTATATGGGGCACAGCTATAGGGAACTATGAACGGGGCAGAGCACTGTATGGGGCACAGCTATAGGGAAATAATGAACGGTGCAGAGCACTATATGGGGCACAGCTATAGGGAAATAATGAACGGTGCAGAGCACTATATGGGGCACAGCTATAGGGAAATAATGAACGGTGCAGAGTACTATATGGGGCACAGCTATAGGGAACTATGAACGGGGCAGAGCACTGTATGGGGCACAGCTATAGGGAAATAATGAACGGTGCAGAGTACTATATGGGGCACAGCTATAGGGAACTATGAACGGTGCAGAGCACTATATGGGGCACAGCTATAGGGAACTATGAACGGGGCAGAGCACTATATGGGGCACAGCTATAGGGAACTATGAACGGGACAGAGCACTGTATGGGGCACAGCTATAGGGAACTATGAACGGTGCAGAGCACTATATGGGGCAGAGCTATAGGGCAATAATGAACGGTGCAGAGCACTATATGGGGCACAGCTATAGGGAACTATGAACGGGGCAGAGCACTGTATGGGGCACAGCTATAGGGAAATAATGAACGGTGCAGAGCACTATATGGGGCACAGCTATAGGGAACTATGAACGGGGCAGAGCACTATATGGGGCACAGCTATAGGGAACTATGAACGGGGCAGAGCACTGCATGGGGCACAGCTATAGGGAAATAATGAACGGTGCAGGGCACTATATGGGGCACAGCTATAGGGAAATAATGAACGGTGCAGAGTACTATATGGGGCACAGCTATAGGGAAATAATGAACGGTGCAGAGTACTATATGGGGCACAGCTATAGGGAAATAATGAACGGGGCAGAGCACTATATGGGGCACAGCTATAGGGAACTATGAACGGTGCAGAGCACTATATGGGGCACAGCTATAGGGAACTATGAACGGGACAGAGCACTGTATGGGGCACAGCTATAGGGAACTATGAACGGTGCAGAGCACTATATGGGGCAGAGCTATAGGGCAATAATGAACGGTGCAGAGCACTATATGGGGCACAGCTATAGGGAACTATGAACGGGGCAGAGCACTGTATGGGGCACAGCTATAGGGAAATAATGAACGGTGCAGAGCACTATATGGGGCACAGCTATAGGGAACTATGAACGGGGCAGAGCACTATATGGGGCACAGCTATAGGGAACTATGAACGGGGCAGAGCACTGCATGGGGCACAGCTATAGGGAAATAATGAACGGTGCAGGGCACTATATGGGGCACAGCTATAGGGAAATAATGAACGGTGCAGAGCACTATATGGGGCACAGCTATAGGGAAATAATGAACGGTGCAGAGCACTATATGGGGCACAGCTATAGGGAAATAATGAACGGTGCAGAGTACTATATGGGGCACAGCTATAGGGAACTATGAACGGTGCAGAGCACTGTATGGGGCACAGCTATAGGGAAATAATGAACGGTGCAGAGCACTATATGGGGCACAGCTATAGGGAAATAATGAACGGTGCAGAGCACTATATGGGGCACAGCTATAGGGAAATAATGAACGGTGCAGAGTACTATATGGGGCACAGCTATAGGGAACTATGAACGGGGCAGAGCACTGTATGGGGCACAGCTATAGGGAAATAATGAACGGTGCAGAGTACTATATGGGGCACAGCTATAGGGAACTATGAACGGTGCAGAGCACTGTATGGGGCACAGCTATAGGGCAATAATGAACGGTGCAGAGCACTATATGGGGCACAGCTATGGGGCAATAATCAACGGTGCAGAGCACTATATGGCACAGCTATGGGGAAATAATGATCTATTTTTATTTTTGAAATTCACCGGTAAATGCTGCATTTCCACCCTAGGCTTATACTCGAGTCAATAAGTTTTCCCAGTTTTTTGTGGCAAAATTAGGGGGGTCGGCTTAGACTCGAGTATATACGGTATATATATATATATATATATATATATATATATATATAATTTGGCTAACATACTTGGAGGAAGATCCGAATATTGCGAGGCGAGTAGTGAAATACTTGCTATATTGCGAGTACCGTGAGTACCGTATTACTCGCCGAGTACCGAATACTTGCGAATATACTCGCTCATGCCTAGTTGCCAACACTTTATATTTCTTTTCTTTTTTTTTTACTTGAATGTGAGAAGAGTAGCAGCCTTATGAATCATTTAATGTACATGTCCGAAAAATGTGAACCTTGGTTATTGATGTCAGCTTGATAACCATGTATATTTTTATTGTACTGGAAGAAGTCTTGGCTTTTATAATGAAAAAATGGACTTTGTCGGCTCCCTGTGGCTATACTGTAGTTTCAAAATGAATGTCAAAACCAGTAGGAAAACTCCAAGGAAATTATCAGTGCATCTCATGAAAAGTACCACATACATTTAAGAGTTGTTACACTGCATTATAATGTATCACAATGGGTCTTAGAACTGCAAAATGCTTTATACAAGTTATATTTAACATTGTAGGAGTTTTCTCATTATCTGTCTTCAGGAGCTCATCTCTCTCCTACCGCCTGGCTTTTTGGTTGTTGGCAGGCAAAGCATGCTGCCTTAAATGGAATCTGTCAGCAGGTTTTTGCTATGTAATCTGAGCGTAATCTGGCACTTTGGGGACTCTGCAAATTTCATCTACAAACTACTTCAACTGGTTTTACGCTACAAAAGTCAATTAGCGTGTACTCTTCTGAGCCCAGTCATGAGCCAAAATAGGAGTTTTTCATCACATATGGTGTTATAATGTGTTTGATAGAAATTGTGCACTAAGTTGTGCGGCCCCCATGTCCATTTTCTCTTATTACCGCTCCCCCCAAAAATGGTGATTTTTTTTCAATTTTCATGACCCAATGCTATAAATGCTGAGACATCTGTGTTGTCAACATGCTCATTACACCCCTAAATGAATTCAAATAATAGATTCAAAAATGAAGTCACATTTGGGGGGAGAGAACTTTTGTTATTTTGGCACCTCAGGGGTTTTGCAAAAGCAATATGGTGCCTGTAATCTGTTCTTGAAAAAACACAGAAAAAACAGCCTTTCCAACTCCAGGTCAGATTACCAATGCACTAGCAGGATGCAGGAGACGCCCATGATAAAGGCGGAGGCAGCACAAGTGCGAAAGACTAATGGAGCAACCACCCACAAATCTACCAATTTATGGAGTGGGTGATTGCCTAGGGTGCACTAACATAGAACTGGGCAGCACACCTGATCTAATAGTATGGGTGTCATCAATAGGCTGTAAGCCAGACACTCTGCATCACACGTATCTGTGTGACTGGCATCCTATGGAAGTCTCATCTGTGTGCATTTTCAATACTAGGCAACCACCCCCTCCATGAACTGGAAGGTTTGTGAATGGTTGCTCCATCAGTGTTTTGCACTTGTGCTGACCCTGCATTTATCATGGGGGTCTCCTGTTTTTCTGTTTTGCTTGAGTTCATGTCCTATGTGAGATGCTTTTGAATTTAGTTAAGAGACTTGCAAGTATAACATGGGTTGCAAGCTTGCATATTTTGGCCATATTTTATACATCATCTTACATTTTTTAATTTGATATTTTTCCATTTTTTTTGCAGGATGCTGACAGGCCGTTTAGTGCTGATTTGGTTAATAGTGGTGTCAGTCTTTGAGGAATGTACTTATATAGTGCTGGGCAGCCTGTCTGATCTAATATTATGGGTGTCATCAATAGGCTGTAAGCCAGACACTCTGCCTCACACGTATCTGTGTGACTGGTGCCCTATGCGAGCCTCCAGTGTGTGCATTTTTAATACTAGGCAACCAACCCCTCCATGAATTGGTACTGTAGCTTTGTGAGTGGTTGCCCCATCAGTATTTTGCACCTGTGCTGCATCCTGAGACTTGTCATTCAATGACACCATAGTCATCAAAGTACACACAGTCTGGGTCACCGTACAACATAAAACAATACATTATGGCATTCACATTTTATAAAAAACAAAGACCCATGACATACATGCATGGCAATTACTGAACTAAGTAGACAGTTTTTTTTAAGGTTGTATGCCATACATACATTTTTCTTACGAAAAGGAGGCAAGGCTGAGATTCATATAGTACTTATATTGTTATGCCGACACCGTTCACTTCAATATCGAGAGTGATGTGATGTCTACGTTTTGAGACTGACACAAATTTTGTTTTTCACAAGTGTTGCCGCTTCAGTGGTTTTAGATGTTTTAGTCAGATGCTGCTATGGTTACTGATGTACAATTACAAGTATTTCATGAATTTGACACTCGTATTGACAAATACATCAAGTCTATGCGAAGACTCAAGATTTATAGTGTTCTCTCTTATTTTTCAAGACTTCGGCCCTTTGCAATCGCAGCTAAATACCAGATAATAGGCCAAATCCTCTCTGATGGCAACCCATTTTTGCCTGATCAGTGCTTGAAGCTTTTTACAATATCAGTGTTTTTGTTTGTCCCAAAGGAAAAAAATCGAGCATGTAACCAGCTCACCTTCATTGTGTATACGATGTAAGCCTCAGTTTAACAGAGCCTGCAGTGATCATGTTTAACGAACAGCAAGAGGGAAAGTGAAAAAGATCTTGAGGATAAAATTTATTCCAATTTTAATTTAAACCCCATCATTAAAATGAGTATACAGACAAAATAAATGACAACGTGTTTCAAAAGCAACTTTCTTAGTGATGGTGGCCATGACTAAGAACACACGTTGTCTTTGAATGATGTAGTTTTTTGTTCACCCATCAATGTTTTGAGGATTGGTCACAGGTTTTCAATGGGATTAAGAACTTGGGACTTTCCTGGCTCTGGACTTAATATTTTAATGTTTTGTTCCCTGACCAACCTGGTTATGATTTTTGCCTTGTGACTTGATGCTCCTTCATGCTGGTAAAAACATTGTTCATCACCAAATTTCTCCTGGATCAATGAATGGTCTCAGGATGCTTTTCTGTTGGCTTGGAACATAACTCATGGCAGCACTCACCTTTTCTTTTCTGGAAAATCAATCGTGCAGATGTTCCCAACGGTCTGAAGGGGGCTTCACCAGAAAAAAATAACTTTTCTGGAAGAACAGGGATTTCAGAGGACTGGGGTAAATGCATTTTCTATGATGAAGTCCCCTTCATACTTTTTAAGACATATGGAAGGATTATCATTGTCCAGAAAAGAAAAGGTGAGCACTACAATAAATCCAGAGTCATACCAGCAGTAAAAAATCCTGAGACCACTCATGTGGGAGAGGGTTTTCATCCATAGCGTGGGCTCACTTGCAATTTTGCTTAAACGAACCTTGTCAGTGTGATTTTGTTATGATAATTAAAGACATGGCTTTAATACAGATTACATTGATACCTTTGGTGAAGAAAGTCCGCTTTGTTGTTCTTTAGTCAACATTTGAAGTTTTCTTCTAATTAGATTTTGCCGAACACTGCACTCTATGATTCCTCAGCCCCTCCACCTGCCTCTGGTCTTTGCATGACAGGTCAGTGCTGAGATTTCACACTGAGGAGGCAGATCAGACACAGACCGGAAGTAGGCAGATGAGCTGGGGAAATTGCATTAAAGTAGAACAACAAAATGGATTTCTTCACCATTACAGCCATGTCTTTTCTTTTCATTACAAAATTGTGCTGATAGGTTCTCTTTAGGAAAACTGCTATGGAGGAAGAATGGTGTCTAGGCTTCCTCCAAGTGCAACTTTTCCCAACAATCCAGGAGGAATGTGGTAACGAACAAGGCTTTTTCTAGCATGATGGAGACCTGTTGTGAATTCTGTTATCAAACTCCCTCCTGTGGTCATGAATGGTACTTCGGCGAGTTCTGTCCATGGACTCCCTCTGGTGGCTGTGAGTGGAGCTGCTGGTTCTGAGGTTCCTTCCACAGGTGACGTAGTTTATTCTTTGGCTGGCTGCTCTATTTAACTCCACTCAGATCGTTACTCCATGCCAGCTGTCAATGTTCTTGTACTGGTTCAGTTCATTCTTGGATCTTTCTGGTGAGCTGTCTACTCCAGCAGAAGCTAAGTCCCTGCTAGTTAATTATTTGTTCATTGTTTTCTTGTCCAGCTTGCTATCATGATTTTGCCTTGCTATCTGGAAGCTCTGGGATGCAGAGTGGCACCTCCGCACCGTGAGTCGGTGCGGGGGTCTTTTTGCACACTCTGCGTGGTCTTTTTGTAGTTTTTGTGCTGACCGCAAAGATACCTTTCCTATCCTCAGTCTGTTTAGTAAATCTGGCCTCCTTTGCTGAAACCTGTTTCATTTCTGTGTTTGTGACTTTCATCTTAACTCACAGTCAATATATGTGGGGGGCTGCCTTTTCCTTTGGGGAATTTCTCTGAGGCAAGGTAGGCTTTATTTTCTATCTCTAGGGCTAGTTAGCTCTTAGGCTGTGAAGAGGCGTCTAAGCAGAGTTAGGTACGCTCCACGGCTATTTCTAGTGTGTGTGATAGGATTAGGGGTTGCGGTCAGCAGAGCTCCCACTTCCCAGAGCTTGTCCTGTGATAGTTTAACCATCAGGTCGTTCCGGGTGCTCCTAACCACCAGGTCCATAACAGTACAGCTGGCCCAAAGTATTAATGCATCTCAATAGAGGGATAAGAGAAGTTCTGAGACCATTTTTTTTTCTCTGCAGTGTGTTTTGTCTCTCTTTTCCCCTTAACCTCTGGGTGGTTCAGGACACAGGTGTAGATATGGACATTCAAGGTCTGTCCTCCTGTGTGGATCATCTCACTGCAAGGGTACAAAACATTCAAGATTTTGTGGTTCAGAATCCGATGTTAGATCCTAGAATTCCAATTCCTGATTTGTTTTCCGGGGATAGATCTATGTTCCTGAATTTCAAAAATAATTGTAAACTGTTTCTTGCTTTGAAACCTTGCTCCTCTGGTGACCCCGTTCAACAAGTAAAGATCATTATTTCTTTGTTGCGTGGTGACCCTCAAGACTGGGCATTTTCCTTTGCGCCAGGAGATCCTGCATTGCGTGATGTAGATGCATTCTTTCTGGCGCTTGGATTGCTTTATGATGAACCAAATTCAGTGGATCAGGCAGAGAAAATCTTGCTGGCTTTGTGTCAGGGTCAGGATGAAGCGGAGGTATATTGTCAGAAGTTTAGAAAGTGGTCTGTGCTTACTCAGTGGAATGAGTGTGCCCTGGCGGCAATTTTCAGAAACGGTCTTTTTGAAGCCCTTAAGGATGTCATGGTGGGATTTCCCACACCTGCTGGTCTGAATGAGTCTATGTCCTTGGCCATTCAGATCGATCGGCGCTTGCATGAGCGCAAAGCTGTGCACCATTTGGCGGTATTCTCTGAGCATAGGCCTGAGCCTATGCAATGTGATAGGACTTTGACCAGAGCTGAACGGCAAGAACACAGACGTCGGAATGGGCTGTGTTTTTACTGTGGTGATTCCACTCATGCTATCTTCGATTGTCCTAAGCGCACTAAGCGGTTCGCTAGGTCTGCCACCATTGGTACGGTACAGTGTAAATTTCTTTTGTCCGTTACTCTGATTTGCTCTTTGTCGTCCTATTCTGTTATGGCATTTGTGGATTCAGGCGCTGCCCTGAATTTGATGGACTTGGAGTTTGCCAGGCGCTGTGGTTTTTTCTTGGAGCCCTTGCAGTATCCTATTCCATTGAGAGGAATTGATGCTACGCCTTTGGCCAAGAATAAGCCTCAGTACTGGACTCAATTGACCATGTGCATGGCTCCTGCACATCAGGAGGATATTCGCTTTTTGGTGTTGCATGATCTGCATGAAGTGGTCGTTTTGGGGTTGCCATGGCTACAGGTCCATAAACCAGTATTGGATTGGAAATCAATGTCTGTGTCCAGCTAGGGTTGTCAAGGGGTACATGGTGATGTTCCATTGCTGTCAATTTTGTCTTCCACTCCTTCTGAAGTCCCTGAGTTTTTGTCGGATTACCAGGATGTATTTGATGAGCCCAAATCCAGTGCCCTACCTCCTCATAGGGATTGTGATTGTGCTATTAATTTGATTCCTGGTAGTAAGTTTCCTAAGGGCCGACTGTTCAATTTATCTGTGCCAGAGCACGCCGCTATGCGGAGTTATATAAAGGAATCCTTGGAGAAAGGGCATATTCACCCGTCGTTATCACTGTTGGGAGCAGGGTTCTTTTTTGTGGCCAAGAAGGATGGTTCTTTGAGACCTTGTATTGATTACCGCCTTCTTAATAAGATCACGGTCAAATTTCAGTACCCTTTGCCGCTGCTGTCTGATTTGTTTGCTCGGATTAAGGGGGCTAGTTGGTTCACCAAGATAAATCTTCGAGGGGCGTATAATCTTGTGCATATTAAACAGGGCGATGAATGGAAAACAGCATTTAATACGCCCGAGGGCCATTTTGAGTACCTGGTGATGCCATTCGGGCTTTCTAATGCTCCATCTGTGTTTCAGTCCTTTATGCATGACATCTTCCGAGAGTACCTGGATAGGTTCATGATTGTATATTTGGATGATATTCTGGTCTTTTCGGATGATTGGGAGTCTCATGTGAAGCAGGTCAGAATGGTGTTCCAGGTCCTTCGTGCAAATTCCTTGTTTGTGAAGGGGTCAAAATGTCTCTTTGGAGTTCAGAAGGTTTCATTTTTGGGTTTCATTTTTTCCCCTTCTACTATCGAGATGGACCCTGTGAAAGTTCAGGCCATTTATGATTGGACTCAGCCGACATCTGTGAAGAGCCTGCAGAAGTTCCTGGGTTTTGCTAATTTTTACCGTCGCTTCATCGCTAATTTTTCTAGTGTTGCTAAACCGTTGACTGATTTGACCAAGAAAGGTGCTGATGTGGTCAATTGGTCCTCTGCGGCCATAGAGGCTTTTCAGGAGTGAAGCATCGTTTTTCTTCTGCTCCTGTGTTGTGCCAGCCAGATGTTTCGCTCCCGTTTCAGGTCGAGGTTGATGCTTCTGAGATTGGAGCAGGGGCTGTTTTGTCTCAAAGAAGTTCTGATGGCTCGGTGATGAAACCATGTGCCTTCTTTTCTAGAAAGTTCTCGCCTGCTGAGCACAATTATGATGTTGGCAATCGAGAGTTGTTGGCCATGAAGTGGGCATTCGAGGAGTGGCGACATTGGCTTGAAGGAGCCAAGCATCGCGTGGTGGTCTTGACAGATCACAAGAATTTGACTTATCTCGAGTCTGCCAAACGGTTGAATCCTAGACAGGCTTGATGGTCGCTATTTTTCTCCCATTTTGATTTTGTGGTTTCGTACCTTCCGGGCTCTAAGAATGTGAAGGCTGATGCCCTTTCAAGGAGTTTTGTGCCTGACTCTCCGGGTGTTCCTGAGCCGGCGGGTATTCTCAAAGAAGGGGTAATTTTGTCTGCCATCTCCCCTGATTTGCGGCGGGTGCTGCAGAAGTTTCAGGCTGATAGAACTGACCGTTGTCCAGCGGACAAACTGTTTGTCCCTGATAGATGGACTAGTAGAGTTATCTCTGAGGTTCATTGTTCGGTGTTGGCTGGTCATCCTGGAATCTTTGGTACCAGAAATTTGGTGGCTAGATCCTTTTGGTGGCCTTCTTTGTCACGGGATGTGCGTTCTTTTGTGCAGTCCTGTGTGATTTATGCTCGGGCTAAGCCCTGCTGTTCTCAAGCCAGTGGGTTGCTTTTGCCCTTGCCGGTCCCGAAGAGGCCCTGGACACATATTTCCATGGATTTTATTTCAGATCTCCCTGTCTCTCAAAGGATGTCGGTCATTTGGGTGGTTTGTGATCGCTTCTCTAAGATGGTCCATTTGGTACCCTTGTCTAAATTGCCTTCCTCCTCTGATTTGGTGCCATTATTTTTCCAGCATGTGGTTCGTTTGCATGGCATTCTGGAGAACATCGTCTCGGACAGAGGTTCCCAGTTTGTTTCGAGGTTTTGGCGGTCCTTTTGTGCTAAGATGGGCATTGATTTGTCTTTTTCTTCGGCTTTCCATCCTCAGACAAATGGCCACACCAAACGAACTAATCAGACTTTGGAAACATATCTGAGATGCTTTGTTTCTGCTGATCAGGATGATTGGGTGTCCTTCTTGCCTTTTGCTGAGTTCACCCTTAATAATCGGGCCAGCTCGGCTACTTTGGTTTCGCCTTTTTTCTGTAATTCTGGTTTCCATCCTCGTTTCTCTTCAGGGCAGGTTGAGCCTTCGGACTGTCCTGGTGTGGATTCTGTGGTGGACAGATTGCAGCAGATTTGGACTCATGTGGTGGACAATTTGACATTGTCCCAGGAGAAGGCTCAACGTTTCGCTAACCGCCGGCGCTGTGTTGGTCCCCGACTTCGTGTTGGGGATTTGGTTTGGTTGTCATCTCGTTATGTTCCTATGTAGGTTTCCTCTCCTAAGTTTAAGCCTCGTTTCATTGGTCCGTATAAGATTTCTGAAGTTCTCAATCCTGTGTCATTTCGTTTGGCCCTTCCAGCTTCTTTTGCCATCCATAATGTGTTCCATAGGTCGTTATTGTGGAGATACGTGGCGCCTATGGTTCCCTCCGTTGATCCTTTTGCCCCGGTGTTGGTCGAGGGGGAGTTGGAGTATGTGGTGGAGAAGATTTTGGATTCTCGTATTTCGAGACGGAAACTCCAGTACCTGGTCAAGTGGAAGGGTTATGGTCAGGAAGATAATTCCTGGGTTTTTGCCTCTGATGTTCATGCTGCCGATCTAGTTCGTGCCTTTCATTTGGCTCGTCCTGATCGGCCTGGGGGCTCTGGTGAGGGTTCGGTGACCCCTCCTCAAGGGGGGGGTACTGTTGTGAATTCTGTTATCAAACTCCCTCCTGTGGTCATGAATGGTACTTCGACGAGTTCTGTCCATGGACTCCCTCTGGTGGCTGTGAGTGGAGCTGCTGGTTCTGAGGTTCCTTCCACAGGTGACTTAGTTTATTCTTTGGCTGGCTGCTCTATTTAACTCCACTCAGATCGTTACTCCATGCCAGCTGTCAATGTTCTTGTACTGGTTCAGTTCGTTCTTGGATCTTTCTGGTGACCTGTCTACTCCAGCAGAAGCTAAGTCCCTGCTAGTTAATTATTTGTTCATTGTGTTCTTGTCCAGCTTGCTATCATGATTTTGCCTTGCTAGCTGGAAGCTCTGGGATGCAGAGTGGCACCTCCGCACCGTGAGTCGGTGCGGGGGTCTTTTTGCATACTCTGCGTGGTCTGTTTGTAGTTTTTGTGCTGACCGCAAAGATATCTTTCCTATCCTCAGTCTGTTTAGTAAGTCTGGCCTCCTTTGCTGAAACCTGTTTCATTTCTGTGTTTGTGACTTTCATCTTAACTCACAGTCAATATATGTGGGGGGCTGCCTTTTCCTTTGGGGAATTTCTCTGAGGCAAGGTAGGCTTTATTTTCCATCTCTAGGGCTAGTTAGCTCTTAGGCTGTGAAGAGGCATCTAGGCAGAGTTAGGTACGCTCCACGGCTATTTCTAGTGTGTGTGATAGGATTAGGGGTTGCGGTCAGCAGAGCTCCCACTTCCCAGAGCTTGTCCTGTGTGAGTTTAACCATCAGGTCGTTCCGGGTGCTCCTAACCACCAGGTCCATAACAGAGACCATATCACAAGGCAAAAGTGACAACTAAGTGGCACGGTGATCAAAACATTGAAACACTGAAGCAGCAAATATTGTGAAAACCAAAATTTGTTTTAGTCTTGAAACTTTTGACCATGTCTGTACAGGTACATATACGATTGGCAGGTGGCGTACACTTGTCCTACGCAACAAGCTAGAGTGAAAGTAGGCAGTGTTGGAAAAACTTTATACATTACACATATAATTTTTTTACTTAGTACAAATTGTTTGGTTTTAACTTTTAATACAACACACAGCCGTATGTATTAGTATATGAAATAGTAAATTGAACATTAAATTACAATTTTCATTCTGTATTTAAGTCTTGGGATTAAGGCAGTTAACTAACAATCAGGTTATTTTTTATTAATAATTTAAGACGATAATATGAGTACCTTTAATTTTCATTTCATTTTTGTTAAAGTTAAGGTGGTAACATTAATTGAAAAAGACTTGATTCAATTTTTAATGCAACTTGAATATTCTCTTAAATAACCATGTTTGGAGATAACACTTTACTTCTCAAGGAAGCTGATATTCACGTCATGCGCCACAGCAGGAACATTATTGTTTATTCACTTATTTAAAGCACTCTGTAGAAATTTTCTGTTGTCCGACTTCAAGACCATAATGTAAAAGCATTGTGAAGGACTTACTCAGGAGTCGGTTCTAAGAGACCCACATTTTAAAATATGTTAAAGATAAAATGAAGCATTACTTTTAGAACAAATTAATTAGCTTTAAATATAAAATTGTTGCATTTAGGTGGAAAATTCCCTTTAAGTACATAAAAGCTCACGTGTCCATTTTTTTTTATCAATAAGAAGTCACAAAAAAAGTATCTGTAAATCAATGCCATATTCTCCACTTGTTGTGCTCTTATAAACAACAGCATGCACGTAGAAAAGAAAATAATTAAGTATTTTCCTATTTCTGCTGAAGTAAAATTACAGTAGCCATTTAGAAAATGTACGTATCTGCAATTTAAGTGTACCACCTGTATTATTTCCACACAAGGCTCTCAAAAGCTTTATGTTCAATCATATAAAGATTACTTGTCCTTATACAGTGCACTTAAGGGAGAGCAATCTTACTATGTTTTTCTCATCTTTTTGTAAAAGTTGTTTAATTCGAAGTTGTTGTGTGTTAACCCCTTCACCCCCGGAGCTTTTTCCGTTTTTTCATTTTCGTTTTTCGCTCCCCTCCTTCCCAGAGCCATAACATTTTCATTTTTCCATCAATATGGCCATGTGAAAGCTTATTTTTTGCGGGACGAGATGTACTTTTGAGAGATACCATTGGTTTTACCATGCCATGTAACAGAAAACGGGAAAAAAATTCCAAGTGTGATGAAAATGCAAAAAAAGTGCAATCTCACACTTGTTTATTGTTTGGCTTTTTTGCTAGGTTCACCAAATGCTAAAACTGACCTGCCATTATGATTCTCCAGGTCATTACGAGTTCATAGACACATAACATGTCTAGGTTATTATTTATCTAAGCGGTGAAAAAAATTCCAAAGTTTGCTAAAAAAAAAAAAAAAATGCGCGATTTTCCGATACCTGTAGCGTCTCCAATTTTCGTGATCTGGGGTCAGGTGAGGGCTTATTTTTTGCGTGCCAAGCTGGCATTTTTAACGATACCATTTTGGTGTAGATGATACATTTTTTTGATCGCCCATTATTGCATTTTAATGCAATGTCGCGGCGACCAAAAAAACGTAATTTTGGCGTTTTGATTTTTTTTCTCGCTACGCCATTTAGCGGTCAGGTTAATCCTTTGCTTTTATTGATAGATCGGGCGATTCTGAACGCGGCGATACCAAATATGTGTATGTTTGATTTTTTTTTTAATTGTTTTATTTTGATTGGGGCGAAAGGGGGGTGATTTGAACGTTTATATATTTATATTTTTTTTATATTTTTAATCACTTTTTTTTAATTTTGGCATGCTTCAATAGCCTCCATAGGAGGCTAGAAGCATGCACTACACAATCGCCTCTGCTACATAGAGGGGAAGTACATATCACCTCTATGTAGCAGAAATGCAGGGTTGCTTTGAACGCCGACCACAGGGTGGCGCTCAAAGCAATCGGCCATCAACAACCATAGAGGTCTCAAGGAGACCTCTGGTTGTTATGGCAATGCACCGCTGACCCCCGATCATGTGACGGGGTCAGCGGTGCGAGCAGCGTCGGACTGGGGCACCGGGACACCGGAGGATCCTCCGGTGGGCCCCGCCCCCCATCTCCTGCCTCCTTCATTTGTGCCTGCCCTGTATGCTCATAGCTTGCGCACAGCAGTGCGCACTTTATTGTATAGACGGCACAGCTGGCAGACTGCACAGGTGATGGGAAGTGCAGGAGCAGCTCCTTCACATCACCTGCTGCCGCTGCCATTCCTCTGCCAGGAGAGCTGTGTGCAGAGTGCCGACCCTCTCTTCAGCCAGCAGCACAGTCAAAGGAACAGCTGACTGTGAGGCTGAGAGCAGACAGCACACACAGCTGACCTGCCACAGTCACCTGTCTCCTGTGCTGGGTATGATCTCTGCTCCTCTTCCACAATCCACAAAGCCCTGGGCAGCAGTGTAAACGCTGATTGGCTGCAATTCAGCCAATCAGCGTTAGTTTTCTTTGTGTGAGCTCACAGCACAGCTCAGGCAAGGAGCTGTGCTGTGATTGGTCAGCAGTCCTACCCAAGCAGCAGTGGAGCAGAAGGAGTCTGATGGCTGCAGTCAGAGTCACTGTGACTGTAAGTAAATAACTCTATGATGCCTGCACAGAGGCAGTTAGGGGAGGGGGCCCACAGTGATATTCTAATTTTCTTGTGGACCCCCTCCCCTATTGTGTCATCCACCTCTATTTTACTGTGGCTCCCCTTTCCCTCTCTGACTAGGCCCATAGGAAATCAGAGGTGACATAGTGGGGGAGGGGGCCCACAGGAAAATAGAGGTCACAGTGGGGGAGGGGGCCCACAGGAAAATAGAGGTGACAGTGGGGGAGGGGACACACAGGAAAATAGAGGTGACACAGTGGGGGAGGGGGCCCACAGGAAAATAGAGGTAGCACAGTGGGGGAGGGGGCCCACAGGAAAATAGAGGTGACACAGTGGGGGAGGGGGCCCACAGGAAAATAGAGGTAGCACAGTGGGGGAGGGGGCCCACAGGAAAATAGAGGTAGCACAGTGGGGTAGGGGGCCCACAGGAAAATAGAGGTGACAGTGGGGGAGGGGGCCCACAGGAAAATAGAGGTGACAGTGGGGGAGGGGGCCCACAGGAAAATAGAGGTGACAGTGGGGGAGGGGACACACAGGAAAATAGAGGTAGCACAGTGGGGGAGGGGGCCCACAGGAAAATAGAGGTGACATAGTGGGGGAGGGGGCCCACAGGAAAATAGAGGTGACAGTGGGGGAGGGGGCCCACAGGAAAATAGAGGTGACAGTGGGGGAGGGGACACACAGGAAAATAGAGGTGACACAGTGGGGGAGGGGGCCCACAGGAAAATAGAGGTAGCACAGTGGGGGAGGGGGCCCACAGGAAAATAGAGGTGACATAGTGGGGGAGGGGGCCCACAGGAAAATAGAGGTGACAGTGGGGGAGGGGGCCCACAGGAAAATAGAGGTGACAGTGGGGGAGGGGGCCCACAGGAAAATAGAGGTGACAGTGGGGGAGGGGGCCCACAGGAAAATAGAGGTGACAGTGGGGGAGGGGGCCCACAGGAAAATAGAGGTGACAGTGGGGGAGGGGGCCCACAGGAAAATAGAGGTAGCACAGTGGGGGAGGGGGCCCACAGGAAAATAGAGGTGACATAGTGGGGGAGGGGGCCCACAGGAAAATAGAGGTGACAGTGGGGGAGGGGGCCCACAGGAAAATAGAGGTGACAGTGGGGGAGGGGACACACAGGAAAATAGAGGTGACACAGTAGGGGAGGGGGCCCACAGGAAAATAGAGGTAGCACAGTGGGGGAGGGGGCCCACAGGAAAATAGAGGTAGCACAGTGGGGGAGGGGGCTCACAGGAAAATAGAGGTAGCACAGTGGGGGAGGGGGTCCACAGGAAAATAGAGGTAGCACAGTGGGGGAGGGGGCCCACAGGAAAATAGAGGTGACAGTGGGGTAGGGGGCCCACAGGAAAATAGAGGTGACAGTGGGGGAGGGGGCCCACAGGAAAATAGAGGTGACAGTGGGGGAGGGGGCCCACAGGAAAATAGAGGTGACACAGTGGGGGAGGGGGCCCACAGGAAAATAGAGGTAGAACAGTGGGGGAGGGGGCCCACAGGAAAATAGAGGTGACACAGTGGGGGAGGGGGCCCACAGGAAAATAGAGGTGACAGTGGGGGAGGGGACCCACAGGAAAATAGAGGTGACAGTGGGGGAGGGGGCCCACAGGAAAATAGAGGTAGCACAGTGGGGGAGGGGGCCCACAGGAAAATAGAGGTAGCACAGTGGGGGAGGGGGCCCACAGGAAAATAGAGGTAGCACAGTGGGGTAGGGGGCCCACAGGAAAATATAGGTGACACAGTGGGGGAGGGAGCCCGCGGGAAAATAGAGGTGACACAGTGGGGGAGGGGGCCCACAGGAAAATAGAGGTAGCACAGTGGGGGAGGGGGCCCACAGGATATTGGGTGACACAGTGGTGAAGGGAGCCCACAGGAAAATAGAGGTGACACAGTGGTGACGGGGGTCCTCAGGTGATTAACACCTTTACGACATCAGCCTTACATGTATGGCGCGTGTTAAATGCCAGTGTCAATCTCTGACAGCAGCATATAACACATGCCAACATGCGTGCGCATCATTCTCTCACCCATTGGTGCCCATGATGTGATCGTGGGTCACCGATGGGTTGTAATGACAGCCAGGGGTCTTCTTCCTGTGGCCAGGCTTTAAAGGAGACTGTGATTTCTGCTATCTGCAGTGATGCTGCGGCATCACTGTATTTAATGGCACATGCGATCGGATGATCACATCTTCATGTCCTCTAAGGGGGCTATCTGTACCAGTGAAAGGTAAAAGCAAAATTTAAAAAATTCCTAAAAGTTCAAATCACCCCTTTTTAGTCAATTGAAAATAAATATATTTAAAAAATAAAAAAACAACACATATTTGGCATTGCTGGGTTCAGAAACGTCCGATCTATCAAAATATAAAAACAATTAACTTGATCAGTAAACACCGTAAACAGAAACAACTCAAGAATTCCAAATGTCCTTTTTTCGGGTCGCCACAATTCCACAAAAAAAGCTATAACAAGTGATGAAAAAAATCACATCTATACCAAAATCATACTAATAAAAACCATGTCTCGCCCCCAACAGAAACCTTCCCTGTGTGTAATAAAATACGCAGCAGTCGCCGTCTTCTGCCGCTGTGTCGTTGCTTCTGTCTTCTTCATTGCAGTGGAATATGGCCACCGGTAAGTATTTTACTACACACACTGGACCTACATTACTGTTCTCATGTGTGGTGTAGTATATAGAGGATCTGTCAGCTCTCCTGTGTGGTGTAGTATATAGAGGATCTGTCCCCTCTCCTGTGTGGTGTAGTATATAGAGGATCCGTCAGCTCTCCTGTGTGATGTAGTATATAGAGGATCTGTCAGCTCTCCTCTGTGGTGTAGTATATAGAGGATCTGTCAGCTCTCCTGTGTGGTGTAGTATATAGAGGATCTGTCCCCTCTCCTGTGTGGTGTAGTATATAGAGGATCCGTCAGCTCTCGTGTGTGGTGTGGTATATAGAGGATCTGTCAGCTCTCCTGTGTGGTGTAGTATATAGAGGATCTGTCAGCTCTCCTGTGTGATGTAGTATATAGAGGATCTGTCAGCTCTCCTGTGTGGTGTAGTATATAGAGGATCTGTCAGCTCTCCTGTGTGGTGTAGTATATGGAGGATCTGTCAGCTCTCCTGTGTGATGTAGTATATAGAGGATCTGTCAGCTCTCCTGTGTGGTGTAGTATATAGAGGATCTGTCAGCTCTCCTGTGTGGTGTAGTATATAGAGGATCTGTCAGCTCCCCTGTGTGGTGTAGTATATAGAGGATCTGTCAGCTCCCCTGTGTGGTGTAGTATATAGAGAATCTGTCAGCTCTCCTGTGTGGTGTAGTATATAGAGGATCTGTCAGCTCTCCTGTGTGGTGTAGTATATAGAGGATCTGTCAGCTCTCCTGTGTGGTGTAGTATATAGAGAATCTGTCAGATATCCTGTGTGGTGTAGTATATAGAGGATCTGTCAGCTCTCCTGTGTGGTGTAGTATATAGAGGATCTGTCAGCTCTCCTGTGTGGTGTAGTATATAGAGGATCTGTCAGCTCTCCCGTGTGGTGTGGTATATAGAGGATCTGTCAGCTCTCCTGTGTGGTGTAGTATATAGAGGATCTGTCAGCTCTCCCGTGTGGTGTAGTATATAGAGGATCTGTAAGCTCTCCCGTGTGATGTAGTATATAGAGGATCTGTCAGCTCTCCTGTGTGGTGTAGTATATAGAGGATCTGTCAGCTCTCCTGTGTGGTGTAGTATATAGAGGATCTGTCAGCTCTCCTGTGTGGTGTAGTATATTGAGGATCTGTCAGCTCTCCTGTGTGGTGTAGTATATAGAGGATCTGTCAGCTCTCCTGTGTGGTGTAGTATATAGAGGATCTGTCAGCTCTCCTGTGTGGTGTACTATATAGAGGATCTGTCAGCTCTCCCGTGTGGTGTAGTATATAGAGGATCTGTCATCTCTCCTGTGTGGTGTAGTATATAGAGGATCTGTCAGCTCTCCCGTGTGGTGTAGTATATAGAGGATCTGTCAGCTCTCCTGTGTGGTGTACTATATAGAGGATCTGTCAGCTCTCCCGTGTGGTGTAGTATATAGAGGATCTGTCAGCTCTCCTGTGTGGTGTAGTATATAGAGGATCTGTCAGCTCTCCCGTGTGGTGCAGTATATAGAGGATCTGTCAGCTCTACTGTGTGGTGTAGTATATAGAGGATCTGTCAGCTCTCCCATGTGGTGTAGTATATTGAGGATCTGTCAGCTCTCCTGTGTGGTGTAGTATATAGAGGATCTATCCTGTGTGGTGTAGTATATAGAGGATCTGTCAGCTCTCCTGTGTGGTGTAGTATATAGAGGATCTGTCAGCTCTCCTGTGTGGTGTAGTATATAGAGGATCTATCCTGTGTGGTGCAGTATATAGAGGATCTGTCAGCTCTACTGTGTGGTGTAGTATATAGAGGATCTGTCAGCTCCCCTGTGTGGTATAGTATATTGAGGATCTGTCAGCTCTCCTGTGTGGTGTAGTATATAGAGGATCTGTCAGTTCTCCTGTGTGGTGTAGTATATAGAGGATCTGTCAGCTCTCCTGTGTAGTGTAATATATAGAGAATCTATCAGCTCTCCTGTGTGGTGTAGTATATAGAGGATCTGTCAGCTCTCGTGTGTGGGGTGGTATATAGAGGATCTGTCAGCTCTCCTGTGTGGTGTAGTATATAGAGGATCTGTCGGCTCTCCCGTGTGGTGTAGTATATAGAGGATCTGACAGCTCTCCTGTGTGGTGTAGTATATAGAGGATCTGTCAGCTCTCCCGTGTGGTGTAGTATATAGAGGATCTGTCAGCTCTCCCGTGTGGTGTAGTATATAGAGGATCTGTCACCTCTCCCGTGTGGTGTAGTATATAGAGGATCTGTCAGCTCTCCCGTGTGGTGTAGTATATAGAGGATCTGTCAGCTCTCCTGTGTGGTGTAGTATATAGAGGATCTGTCAGCTCTCCTGTGTGGTGTAGTATATAGAGGATCTATCCTGTGTGGTGTAGTATATAGAGGATCTGTCAGCTCTCCTGTGTGGTGTAGTATATAGAGGATCTGTCAGCTCTCCTGTGTGGTGTAGTATATAGAGGATCTGTCAGCTCTCCTGTGTGGTGTAGTATATAGAGGATCTGTCAGCTCTCCTGTGTGGTGTAGTATATAGAGGATCTGTCAGCTCTCCTGTGTGGTGTAGTATATAGAGGATCTGTCAGCTCTCCTGTGTGGTGTAGTATATAGAGGTTCTGTCAGCTCTCCTGTGTGGTGTAGTATATAGAGGATCTGTCAGCTCTCCTGTGTGGTGTAGTATATAGAGGATCTGTCCTGTGTGGTGTAGTATATAGAGGATCTGTCAGCTCTCGTGTGTGGTGTAGTATATAGAGGATCTGTCAGCTCTCCTGTGTGGTATAGTATATAGAGGATCTGTCCTGTGTGGTGTAGTATATAGAGGATCTGTCAGCTCTCGTGTGTGGTGTAGTATATAGAGGATCTGCCAGCTCTCCTGTGTGGTGTAGTATATAGACGTTCTGTCAGCTCTCCTGTGTGGTGTAGTATATAGAGGATCTGTCAGCTCTCCTGTGTGGTGTAGTATATAGAGGATCTGTCCTGTGTGGTGTAGTATATAGAGGATCTGTCAGCTCTCCTGTGTGGTGTAGTATATAGAGGATCTGTCCTGTGTGGTGTAGTATATAGAGGATCTGTCAGCTCTCGTGTGTGGTGTGGTATATAGGATCTATCCTGTGTGGTATTTTTAAACGGCATGGTGGGCCCCAAGAATGATTTTTCTCTGGTGGGCCCAAGGTACTCCAGTCCGACGCTGGGTGCGAGCACTCCCGGTCGCGGGGCCTGGAGCGCTAGTTAAATGCCGCTGTCAGCGCTTGACGGCGGCATTTAACTAGTTAATGGGCACGGTCGGATCGCGATTCCGCTCGCGCTTATTGCGCGCACATGTCAGCTGTACAAAACAGCTGACATGTCGCGGCTTTGAGGTGGGCTCACCGCCGGAGCCCACCTCAAAGCAGGGGATCTGCCAGCTGACGTACTATTCCGTCAGCTGGCAGAAAGAACTGTAAGCTCCCAAGGTGCAGTATCTCTCTAACATTATGTCTAATGTTATTAGCATAAGTTTTGCATGTTGAATTCTTTACTTAGGGATAGAAGAAATTATTGAAACCTCCTTTCAATTAACTCTATGTAAAGGCCATCATCAAAGCCCAATATTATAGCCTTAGGACTAGATTCGAGCGAATTTATCAAAATTTGTTTATGATTACGATCGGCAGCGAATATTGTTTTTGCATTATTCACCGAACACAGCCGAACGTCATTGGAGTCAATGGGAGTTGAAATGAACAAATATGTTTGGAATCGATCGTCAAATATAATTTTGGCACGAATAGGGTACCAATATGGCATGAATATGGCAAATTCAGATTTGGAGACCGATTCCGAACATATTCGCTCAACTCTACTTAGGACTAGAGATGAGCGAATACGTTCGGAAAACGATAGCCAAGCATAAATTTGTCATGAATATGGTACATTCGGATTCGTGATTGATAACACGAGCATTTTTCATAAAATCAGAAAAAGTCGGTAACATTCCGTAAAAGATAGAATAAAAGCCAGCAATTCATGTGCCACGTACAGTAAAATCATGGAGTGACAGGTTACAATAGAATAGATAGAATAGATGTATACACATAGACTACATAGGTATATAGATGTCAGTGACACACACACACATATATATATATTACATAGATAGATAGAAGAAAAGCCGGCAATTCACCAGCCGCATAGTGTAAAATCACTGCAGGAGCCAACAGGATAGAATAGATGGGTTACACACAGTAAATACAAATCGAATAGGTAGATATACAGATGTATGTGACAAATACAATTAGTACAGTGTGTGCAGCTTGCTATACATGTATTTAATTAATAAAATATTATTTTTTGAAAACATGGTGTGAGTTCCCATGCAATATTCGTAACCAGCAAAGGGAAAGCCAATGGCCCGGGGCTGATGTTTATAGCCTGGGAAGGGGGTAATACCCATGGAGCTTCCCAGGCTATTAATATCAGCTCACAACTGTATACTTAGCCTTTACTGGCTATTAAAATGGGGGACCCTAAAAAAAATGATGTACGGTTAACCTATCATTAGCAACCAACAAAGGTTATGCTACCGCTGCAGGGCAAGTGGAAAGAGTGAGGCTAAGTGCCAGAATTGACACATCTTATAGATTCACCTTTCCTGGGGTGGCTCAGAGCTGATGCTTTTAATCTGGGGGGCAGCATCCAGGGCTGCTTCCTAGGCTATTAATATTAGCCACAGTTGTCTGCATAGCCTTTGCTGGTTATTAATTATAGGGGGACCCTACATCACTTTTTGGGGGTCGCCCATTTTAATAGCCAGTAAAGGCTAGTTATACAGAGTGCTACTTTACTTGTTAATTACTCCAAACACTGAACTCTCTCCTACAACTTCAGACTAGGTAGTGGTAACTATCACAGGCAAAGTCAGAAGCAAGAAGGAGGGTTCTTATACCTGCTGGGAGTGACAAACTCAGAACAGAAATTTTCCCATGATGCTCATGCTGACGTGAGATAGGTGAAGTGAGTTTGTTGGCTGTGAACTTCCAGGACCTTTCTGATGACACCGTGAGCATAAGAACTTTCTCACGCTTGCGGTGCAGTCAAACAAGTAATAGGAGTTCACAGGGAGACACGGGGCAGCGGTAGCAGATGCTGCTCAGTGTCTCTGCTGGATGGCAGGCTGTATGATTGTATCATGCAGCCATCCATCTAGATGTAGCAGACCTAGACCCATTGTGGGACAATTGGATTATCATCTTCTCTTTGAAAAGGTGAGGAATATTGTTGTTTGTTATTTTAACTCTTTTGCAGGAGACAATAGCGTCTCTGGAATGAGCAATGTCATAAGTATGGTTTAATTAAGATTTATTAAAGGAGTCTGTGTCATTCTTTCAATTAAAGGACTTTTTTCTGTGTGTGTGTGTTTTTATACAATATGACTATTGGGTTAGTAACGAGGGTGTCTTATAGATGCCTCTCAATTACTAACCTCGGGGCTTGATGTCACATGATAATACAGACAATACAAAGGTGACACCAACTCCCCCAACTATCACCCCACTTGCCACTGCTGCAGGGCAAGTGGGAAGAGTGAGGCTAAGTGCAAGAATTTACACATCTTATAGATTTGCCTTTCCTGGGGTGGCTGAGGGCTGATGTTTTTAACCTGGGGGGCAGTATCCAGGGCCCCTTCTTAGGCTATTAATATTAGCCCACAGTTGTCTGCATAGTCTAATTATAGGGGGACCCTACGTCATTTTTGGGGGTTCTCCCATTTTAATAGCCAGTAAAGGCTAATTATACAGCTGTGAGCTGATATTAATAGCCTGTGAAGCTCCAAGGGTATTACCCCCTTCCCAGACTTTCAACATCTGCACCCAGCCATCAGCTTTGACTCTGCTGGTTAAGAAAAGTATGCAGGAGCCCACTAAATTTTTTAGAAAAGTAATGTTAAAATCGTATTGCAATCAGATATCAATCGCACTGCATTCGGATGTAAATTGGATTCTGGGTGTTAAAAATCGGATTGTTCTCCCATGAGAAAGTCATGACACTTGGATTACACTCATGCAACTTTGCAGGAAAGCTAGTGTGACTCCTGCCTTAGGCTGTTGTGAATTCTGTTGTCAAGCTCCCTCCTGTGGTCATGAATGGTACTTCGGCTGGTTCTGTCCATGGGCTTCCTCTGGTGGTTGTGAGTGGAGCTGCGGCTTCTGAGTTTCCTTCCACAGGTGACGAGGTTAATTCATTAGCTGGCTGCTCTATTTAACTCCACTTAGATCATTGCTCCTTGCCACCTGTCAATGTTCCAGTATTGGTCTAGTTCTCTCCTGGATCGTTCTTGTGACCTGTCTTCCCAGCAGAAGCTAAGTTCCTGCTTGTTTTTCTCTGGTTTGCTATTTTTCTGTCCAGCTTGCTATTTTGATTTTTGTCTTGCTTGCTGGAAGCTCTGGGACGCAGAGGGAGCGCCTCCGCACCGTGAGTCGGTGCGGAGGGTCTTTTTGCGCCCTCTGCATGGTGTTTTTGTAGTTTTTTGTGCTGACCGCAAAGTTACCTTTCCTATCCTCTGTCTGTTCAGTAAGTCGGGCCTCACTTTGCTAAATCTATTTCATCTCTGTGTTTGTAATTTTCATCTTTACTCACAGTCATTATATGTGGGGGGCTGCCTTTTCCTTTGGGGAATTTCTCTGAGGCAAGGTAGGCTTTATTTTTCTATCTCTAGGGCTAGCTAGTTTCTTAGGCTGTGTCGAGTTGCATAGGGAGCGTTAGGAGCAATCCACGGCTATTTCTAGTGTGTGTGATAGGATTAGGGATTGCGGTCAGCAGAGTTCCCACGTCTCAGAGCTCGTCCTATATTATTAGTAACTATCAGGTCATTCCGTGTGCTCTTAACCACCAGGTTCATTATTGTCCTTACCACCAGGTCATAACATTAGGCATAAAATTACCTATTGTGTGTGGTGGATCCTTTGTTATCAGCTGAGTATGGTGGTGCTACCATCATTGTTATCCTATCTCTTGCTGTAAACTTTTCTCGAAATGACAGCAAATATGAGTTTAAGAAAGTCAGTGTGAAAATTGCGAGGTTACAAATTTTATTTTTTTTAATAAGATCATGACATTGAAAAAAAGACTAACAATTTCTTGGTAAAAAAAATACATGAAATGCAAGCACAAGTGATGAGCGATTGTGCTCGTTACTCGAGATTTCTGAGCATGCTCAGGTGATCTCCGAGTAATTTAAGCATGCTCGCAGATTATGTGTGTGTCGCCACAGCTGTATGATTTCTGGCTGTTAGGCAGCCAGAATACATGTGGGGATTGCCTAACAAACAACCAACCATGTGTTCAGGCTGTCTAGCAGCCGCAAATCATGCAGCGGTGGCGACACAAACATAATCTATGAGCATGCCCAAAATACTCGGAGATCACCCGTGCATGCCCGAAAATCTCGAGTAACGAGCACACTCGCTCATCACTAGCAATCACAAAAGCCTGATATAAAGAATCGGTCATTTTTTTGATGACAGCTTCCCTTGAAGTGTCTTTCTGAAATGTTACACCTGTGCAGTAAACAGCAGGCATTCACATTGCTAGTAGTTTTTATAGTTTAAGTTTTTGAGATGCTTTAGGACCTCAAAACTTCGTTATCATGATTCATGGACTAAGGCCGAGCTATTATATTACATTTTGGTGACCTGACAGCAGCGTGACAATAAAATAAGTAGTCTATTTGAGTTTACATTCTATCGAGAATTGTCAGGTCACTTATTACCAAAAAAAGTAATTTTTCTTACCACACTCGTATTTAAAAATGCAATTTTCTAGACCTTTTTTGTCTGTGTACAATTGCATAACAAAGGGGCGAATCTACTGTATTAACTATTTAATTTAAAGCCAAAAGAGGCAGTTCACAACTCAATGTTTTTTGGGGGTGTTTTGTGTACAATTCATGTTGTCCATGGGTATATATTAGGGCTAGTGCTCATCTTTTCCTTTTTATGATATAAAGTACATCTACTGTACATTTGTTTTCGATTTCTTGAACTTAGCAAATTACGTCAATACCGAACTTTGAGGGCCAAATTTTATCTACGATAAATGTTCAATAGACCTATATAAAGAAAAAGATCTTGTATAAGGGCATTGTCAATGGAAAGTCAACAAGTGTCCATTGCAGTTTGAAAAATAGTCAAGCATGCTTCAGTGAAATCCCTGGGTCAATTGAAGTGAACGCAGAACGACTGTTCCCCAGCCCTTCACCAGGTGACTCTCTCCCATGATATGCATTTATTTTGGAAATAAAGACAGTTTTCTATACAGCTTAATGACTGCTGTAATTTATTCTCTCTCATTATTATACTGTCTCTTTTTCTATTTACTTAGTACTACTGCTGCTTTCCCCTCCTAGTCCTGGCCGATCTTATTTTCCCAATGATGTTAGTATTCAGTGTTTCTATTTTTTTTAAACCATATTATGTATCAACGATAAGCCAATGCCTTGTCTATGAAGCCCCTTAAGGACTTATTCGATACAGGTCTTATTTAGATTTTATTTGATAGTAAGAACCACAGTTGCTGCATTCTTAATGAACAAGGAAGTGGAAAGTAAGTCATAAATACAGTATACATGTACCAAGGGCTCATAGAACGGTTATTAGGAAAGTGGCAGTGTCAAGCTGAACCAAATATTATATACATCACCTACCTAACATTTTTTCTACTCACAATCATGCCACACTTAAAATTTGACTATTCACACTAAGGCGGCATTCACACATCCATTTGAAATGTCCAAGTGCTGCCTGATTTGATTTTTTTATCGGAGAGCACACGGACTCGTGGATTTATTCAGACATGGTTATAATGACGGATCCGAGCATAAGATCGGTGAAACATAGAGCATGAACTGTTCTCATCCAAATTTAAGGATCAGAATAGGACACACTTAAAAAAAATTGGGTAGCGCACTTACACTTCACATAAATTTGCACTCTTAATGGAAACAAAACTGTGATGTGATACCATGAATGTTGAGAGTAGTTTCGAGCAGAAGCATAGATTGCAACTCTGGCATTACATCCTCAGTCTCCAGGATGGATGCTTCTAGAACCATTTAATAAATGTATTTCACTTATTAGCTCAGCTTTAATAGGAGATGGATAAAGGCCCTTATGTAAATAGAACTAATCCTTATAACATATAAAGGCACAGATGATTGGCCTCGGGGAGACCAAAACATCCAACACCGCGGAGACAACATCACGTGTTTCTCAACGCAGTGATTCCAGAACACTGCCCCCATCCCTTATGGGAAATATGCAGATACATGAAAAGAAGCTGCGGAGACACCATCACGTGTTTCTCAACGCAAGCAGTGAATAGCCAGGCCTTTCCCCGGGAAGGAACAACCACGGGAAGGGCAGCATCCCATGAAGGAAAGCCACCTATGCCAAGCATGGTATCCATCCACAGACAGCTGTTTCGGGGTTTTTTGCCCCTCATCAGTGTGGAGTAGGAATCTGGCAATTAGGAGCAGTGCCTAGTAAAAAGGCTATAAAGGCACAGATGATTGGCCTCGGGGAGACCAAAACATCCAACACCGCGGAGACACCATCACGTGTTTCTCAACGCAGTGATTCCAGAACACTGCCCCCATCCCTTATGGGAAATATGCAGATACATGAAAAGAAGCTGCGGAGACACCATGACGTGTTTCTCAACGCAAGCAGTGAATAGCCAGGCCTTTCCCCGGGAAGGAACAACCACGGGAAGGGCAGCATCCCATGAAGGAAAGCCACCTATGCCAAGCATGGTATCCATCCACAGACAGCTGTTTCGGGGTTTTTTGCCCCTCATCAGTGTGGAGTAGGAATCTGGCTATTAGGAGCAGTGCCTAGTAAAAAGGCTATAAAGGCACAGATGATTGGCCTCGGGGAGACCAAAACATCCAACACCGCGGAGACACCATCACGTGTTTCTCAACGCAGTGATTCCAGAACACTGCCCCCATCCCTTATGGGAAATATGCAGATATATGAAAAGAAGCTGCGGAGACACCATCACGTGTTTCTCAACGCAAGCAGTGAATAGCTAGGCCTTTCCCCGGGAAGGAACAACCACGGGAAGGGCAGCATCCCATGAAGGAAAGCCACCTATGCCAAGCATGGTATCCATCCACAGACAGTATGGGGGCAGTGTTCTGGAATCACTGCGTTGAGAAACACGTGATGGTGTCTCCGCGGTGTTGGATGTTTTGGTCTCCCCGAGGCCAATCATCTGTGCCTTTATAGCCTTTTTACTAGGCACTGCTCCTAATAGCCAGATTCCTACTCCACACTGATGAGGGGCAAAAAACCCCGAAACAGCTGTCTGTGGATGGATACCATGCTTGGCATAGGTGGCTTTCCTTCATGGGAGAAACCCAAAAGAAAAATGGACACTAAGAGCTAAAGTATAACAATTTTATTATGACAATTTATTGGAGAACCATATAACTATAGTACAAAAAATAGATAAAAACCAAGTAATGGGATGCAATGAAACAGGATAAAAAGAGGCAACACTAGTACCACACACGGGACAAATGACACATATATGGAGCAAAAAGATCATCAAAGGAACTATTCCAAAATCATGGACAGTTACACTGATACAAAAAAGTGCACAAAATCATACATAGATCACTAAGATTGATGTGTATTGCGTAATGCACATAATGAGATCATATTAGTGTTTATAAGAGTAAGATATGGAACAAATAATAAGTGCTCACAAATAAAGTGCCAATGCAGGAAGATACCCAAATGCAAGATGATACAAAGTAAAGTGCCTAGTGCAAGAGATTGTATGTTTAAATGTTGAGCGCCCCCCGAGGAAGCAGCACATGCGAAACGCGCGTCGGGGCTCCCCTTACCGCACACGGCAGCAGGTTGGTACTCTGTATGTGTACCCTTTCATTAGTAGTATGTAGGCAGACTATAGGCTTTATCTACCTTATTGTATGGGACTTTTCCCCTTATGCTTGACTCTTACCTCCAGCCTTAGTATAGTGTATGCCTCATTATATATATTTGGCCCATATTATGTACTTTATGGATAGTATTTAAACATACAATCTCTTGCACTAGGCACTTTACTTTGTATCATCTTGTATTTGGGTATCTCCCTGCATTGGCACTTTATTTGTGAGCACTTATTATTTGTTCCATATCTTACTCTTATAAACACTAATATGATCTCATTATGTGCATTACGCAATACACATCAATCTTAGTGATCTATGTATGATTTTGTGCACTTTTTTGTATCAGTGTAACTGTCCATGATTTTGGAATAGTTCCTTTGATGATCTTTTTGCTCCATATATGTGTCATTTGTCCCGTGTGTGGTACTACTAGTTTCGCCTCTTTTTATCCTGTTTCATTGCATCCCATTACTTGGTTTTTATCTATTTTTTGTACTATAGTTATATGGTTCTCCAATAAATTGTCATAATAAAATTGTTATACTTTAGCTCTTAGTGTCCATTTTTCTTTTGGGTTTCTATCTGATATATTGTGGCGGAGCTTTTACCTCCGATGCCCTTTCTGTAGGTTTATTAATATTTCCTTCATGGGATGCTGCCCTTCCCGTGGTTGTTCCTTCCCGGGGAAAGGCCTGGCTATTCACTGCTTGCGTTGAGAAACATGTGATGGTGTCTCGGCAGCTTCTTTTAACATAATCCTTATAACATGTTACCCTTTAAGCTTAACAGGATAGCTGACTCGTACCATGCATTGTAGTAATGGACTGCAGTAGCATTGCTTTCATGATGAAGATAAGGCAGCGCAAGCTCAGGTTAAGAAGCTTTACAATGACTGTACATGATCATTCACGTATGTCTTCTTTTAAATAAATATTTTCTACAGCACAAAAGAATCATTTCTTTCTTAGAATCTCTGCAAACTGACTTGATCCTTTGACCTAGTTTTTCGATTCCATCCACATTATCTTCGTAAAAAATCTCTTCTGGGATAACATTTTACTTCTGCTTGGATAATTGTCAAGCACAGGAAGTCTAATGCCAGAATTCTAAAACAATTCACCATCAGTGTCTTTAGGTTTCATTTTACTTATTTCCCATTTACCAAAAAAGCATCCAGCATGAATGAAAACAGTTTCTCCTGACATTTTACTGCTAACTTTCTATGGTAAACCACAATGTGGAATATGTGTATTATTAGCGTTTTTCGTGTTATGTGCATTTAACCTTTGTGCAGATACAGTTGTAGCCTACCCATTTGCTCTGTTACTTTTCCGATGTTGAAGAATAGAATGTCCAATCATTCTATCCCATTGGTAGCATTCTTTGACAAATCATCATCAATCAGAATGCCAGCTACTGTAGCATTAATTATCAGGTAGCTGTACGTCACAATCAAGGTACGCATGTATTACCCAGCTAAGGAGCTATGCATGCTCCATACAGGGCAGCTTTCAGCCTCAATACAAATATAGCAGCTGCGTGAAACAGCAACGTTTGGTCCTAGCTGATCACTGCTGTCTTACTATTTAAATCATTCAGTTACCGTATTTGCTTAGCTTCATACTATATACTGCAATACTGTGCAATACCCCTGAGGAATTTACACTTGTGACAATATGCATGGGGTTATCACATAGCCTCTTAATCTCCTTTAGCATCCATTCTTGTTTTTTTGCAGTCATTTTGGTAACATTTATAATTATTTGTATTTATATTTGTTATTGCTATAATATTTATTGTTCTACTTTCTTTTCTTTTTTTAATTACCTTGAACCTTAGTATATTATACAGTCATGGCCGAAAGTGTTGTCAATCTTGAAAATTGCTGCAGAAAATGAAGTATTTTTATCAGAAAATTATTCCAATTACACATTTTGATAGACACATGCTTATTTCCTTTCAGTGTATTGAAGCAACATAAAAAAAGAGAAAAAGAGGCAAATTGGACATAATTTCAAACAAACTCCAAAAATGTACATTTAGAAAGATTCTCCCACACTGCCTCCTCATCTCGCCCTTTCTCTGTTGATGTCCCTCAAGGATCAAGGCTCTGTCTTGGGACCACTATTCTTCTTAATCTATACCTTTGGCCTGGGATAACTCATATAGTCCTGTGGCTTCCATTACCAGATGTCACTTCTCTGCTATCCAAAATCACAGAGTGTCTATCAGCAAAATCCTTCTTCATCTCCTCTCATGTCATAAAACTCAATGTGGACAAAACTGAACTCATTATCTTTCCTCCATCTCACCAAACTGTCCAACCCAATCTATCTAACACAATCAATGGCACCAAGCTCTCTGCAGTACTAGAAGTCCATTGCCTCAGAGTAACCTTCGTCTCTGCCACCTCCTGCTACCTCTAACTCAAAAATATTTTCAGAATCAGTCCTTTCCTCAATCCTGAATCTAATCAAATGTTAGTGCATGTCCTCATCATCTCCTGCAATATCCTCCTCTATGGTCTCCCTGCTAACACTCTCACACCTCTCCAGTCTGTCCTTAACTCTGCTGGCCAACTTATCCCCCTCTCTCCAAGCTATTCCTCTGCTTCTCCCCTATGTACATCCCTTCATTGGCTCATAGATCCCCAACGTATGCTGTTCAAACTGCTAACACTGACCTATAAAGCCATCCATAATCTGTCTACTTCATATACAGTATCTTTGGACTAATCTTCCGATATCTTTCAACATGCAATGTGCGGTCCTAACATGACCTTCATCTCTTCTCCATACCTATATGTTTCTAACCCAATCGCCTCCAAGACTTCTCCCAAGTATCCCCCATTCTCTGGAATTCTGTGCCGCAACACATCCAATTATCTGCCACACTCAGAACTTTCACACAAAGCTTGAAAACCTGTCCCTTCAAAAAAGTTTATAGCCTGTGATAACCCTTCATCACTTCACCACCACCAAAGCTGCCGCAATCCCCTAACCTACTGTCTCCTTTCCCATTATCCTGTAAAATGTAAGCCAGCAGGGGCAGGGCACTCTACTTTCTTTACTACTTTCTTTCTTTACCAGTCTGTCTTTGTTAGTTTGTGCACTGCAATTTTTATTTTGTATGTAACCCCTTGTCATGTACACCGGAGGTGGCACATGCACAGATTTTGATCTCTGGAGCCAAGATCTTGGTGCAGGGTCTGCTGTTCAAAACCATGGAAGTGCAGGGGCTCTGGGCATTCACAAAATCACCAGCCTGGCATTTGTAGCATCACGCTGCAATGTTGCACCTCCAAACACACCTTTCTTGCTGCCAAAGGCCCGCTGCATCAAAGGGCTGCTCAAGCTAAAGGCCCCTTCACACTAAGCGACGCTGCAGCGATACCGACAACGATTCGGATCGCTGCAGCGTCGCTGTTTGGTCGCTGGAGAGCTGTCACACAGACCGCTCTCCAGCGACCAACGATGCCGGTAACCAGGGTAAACATCGGGTAACTAAGCGCAGGGCCGTGCTTAGTAACCCGATGTTTACCCTGGATACCATGCTAAAAGTAAAAAAAAACCAAACACTAGATACTTACCTACCGCTGTCTGCCCTCCAGCGCTGCGCTCTGCTTCTCTGCTCTCCTCCTGTACTGTCTGTGAGCCGGAAAGCAGAGTGGTGACGTCACCGCTCTGCTTTCCGGCTCACAGCCAGTACAGGAGGAGTGCAGAGCACAGCGCTGGAGGACAGACAGCGGTAGGTAAGTATCTAGTGTTTGTTTTTTTTTACTTTTAGCATGGTAACCAGGGTAAACATCGGGTTACTAAGCGCGGCCCTGCGCTTAGTTACCCGATGTTTACCCTGGTTACCAGTGAAGACATCGCTGGATCGGTGTCACACACGCCGATCCAGCGATGTCTCCAGGGAGTCCAGCGACGAAATAAAGTTCTGGACTTTGTTCAGCGACCAACGATCTCCCAGCAGGGGCCTGATCGTTGGTCGCTGTCACACAGAACGATTTCATTAACGATATCGTTGCTACGTCACAAATAGCAACGATATCGTTAACAATATCGTTATGTGTGAAGGTACCTTAAGTTTCATCTCCCCCCTTCCCTATTCAGGGCCTGGCTCTAGGGATAGATTTCCTGCTCAGTAATTGGTGTGAAACCAATAAAGTGATGTAGGGTAGGCAGGGTGCTATTATATCTGCCTATTTGTCTCCTCTCCCCCTTTCTCTAGCGTTGGGCTTCCTTTCCCTCATTCCCTTGTGTTGCACTAAGTCTTCTCACACTGTGCGTGACACAAGAGTTTCAAGTTCCCTAAAAGGACTAAAAAATAAACAAAATGTTTTAAATATATATATTTTTAAAATGTATAAAAGTGTAAATCACTCTCTTTTCCCACTTTAAAAAAAAACATTTTAAATATAATAATGCTACTACTAAAAAAGGACATAACTGCTATCAGTGTGTTCATAAAAGCCTAATATATAAAAATGTGAATTAATTTAACCCCTTAGTGACAGCCAATTTGGTACTTAATGACCGAGCCAATTTATACAACTCTGACCACTGTCACTTTATGAGGTTATTACTCTGGAATGCTTCAACGGATCCCGCTGATTCTGAGATTGTTTTTTCGTGACATATTGTACTTCATGATAGTGGTAACATTTCTTCAATATTACTTGCGATTATTTATGAAAAAAACGGAAATATGGCGAAAATTTTGCAATTTTCAAGCTTTGTATTTTTATGCCCTTAAATCAGAGAGATATGTCACAAAAAATAGTTAATAAATAACATTTCCCACAAGTCTACTTTACATCAGCACAACTTTGGAAACAACATTTTTTTTTGTTAGGGAGTTATAAGGGTTAAAAGTTGACCAGCAATTTCTCATTTTTACAACACCATTTTTTTTAGGGACCACATCACATTTGAAGTCATTTTGAGGGGTCTATATGATAGAAAATATCGAAGTTGGACACCATTCTAAAAACTACACCCCTCAAGGTTCTCAAAACCACATTCAAGAAGTTTATTAACCCTTTACGTGCATAACAGGAACTGAAACAATGTGGAAGGAAAAAATGAACATTTAACTTTTTTTTGCAAACATTTTAATTCAGAATTATTTTTTTTATTTTCACAAGTGTAAAAACAGAAATGTAACCATAAATTTTGTTATGCAATTTCTCCTGAATACGCCAATACCCCATATGTGGGGGTAAACCACTTTTTGGGCGCACCGCAGAACTCGGAAGTGAAGGAGCGCCGTTTGACTTTTTTAATGCAGAATTGGCTGGAATTGAGATTGGACGCCATGTCACGTTTAGAGAGCCCCTGATGTGCCTAAACAGTGGAAACTCCCCACAAGTGACACCATTTTGGAAACTAGACCCCCCAAGGAACTTATATAGATGTGTGGTGAGAACTTTGAATGCCCAAGTGCTTCACAGAAGTTTATAATGCAGAGTCATGAAAATAAAAAATATTTTTTTTTCCACAAAAAAGATTTTGTAGCCCCCAAGCTTTTATTTTCACAGGGGTAACAGGAGAAATTGGACCCCAAAAGTTGTTATCCAATTTATCCCGAGTACGCTGATGCCCCATATGTGGGGGTAACCCACTGTTTGGGCGCACGGCAGAGCTCAGAAGGGAGGGAGCACCATTTGACTTTTTGGAGACCCCCTGATGTACCTAAACAGTGGAAACCCCCCAATTCTAGCTCCAACCCTAACCCCAACACATCCCTAACCCTAATCCCAACCCGATCCATAATCCTAATCACTAACCCTAACGATAATCACAACCCTTACCCCAAAACAACCCTAATGTCAACCCTAACCATAACCCTAATCAAAACCCTAAATCCAACACACCCCTAATCCTAATCTCAACCCTAACCTCAAACCTAACCCTAATCCCAATACACCCCTAATCACAACCCTAACCTTAACCCTAATGCCAAACCTAACCCTAATCCCAAGCGTAACCCTAATTATTATTATTATTATTATTATACATTTTTATAGCGCCATTTATTCCATGGCGCTTTACATGTGATACGGGGCAAATATAGACAAATACATTAAACATGAGCAGATAACAAGGCACACGAGTACATAAGGAGGGAGGACCCTGCCCGCGAGGGCTCACAGTCTGCAGGGGGTGGGTGAGGATACACTAGGAGAGGGAAGAGCTGGCTGTACGGCTGTTCAGTAGGTTGAGGATCACTGCAGGCTGTAGGCTTGTCGGAAGAGATGAGTCTTCAGGTTCTTTTTGAAGGTTTCTATGGTAGGCGCAAGTCTGATGTGTTGGGGTAGAGAGTTCCAGAGTATGGGGGAAGCACGGGAGAAGTCTTGGATGCGGTTATGGGAAGAAGAGATGAGAGGGGAGTAGAGAAGGAGGTCTTGGGAGGATCGGAGGTCGCGTGTAGGTAGGTACCGGGAGACCATGTCACAGATGTATGGAGGAGACAGGTTGTGGATGGCTTTGTATGTCAGTGTGAGGGTTTTGAACTGGAGTCTCTGGGCGATAGGAAGCCAGTGAAGGGCTTGACACAGGGGAGAGGCTGGGGAATAGCGGGGGGACAGGTGGATTAGTCGGGCAGCAGAGTGTAGGATGGATTGGAGTGGTGCCAGAGTGCTAGAGGGGAGTCCAGAGAGTAGGAGGTTGCAGTAGTCGAGGCGGGAGATGATAAGGGCATGCACTAGCGTTTTTGCAGTGTTGCGGTCAAGGAAAGCACGGATCCGGGAAATATTTTTGAGTTTGAGACGACAGGAGGAGGCAAGGGCTTGGATATGTGGCTTGAAAGAGAGGGCAGAGTCGAGGATCACCCCGAGGCACCGGGCGTGTGGGACTGGGGATAGTGAGCAGCCATTGACATTGATGGATAGGTCTGGTGGAGGGGTAGAGTGAGATGGGGGAAAGATGATGAATTCTGTTTTGTCCATGTTCAGTTGTAGAAAGCGAGCAGAAAAGAAGGCTGAAATGGCAGACAGACAGTGCGGGATTTTGGTAAGCAAGGAGGAGAGGTCAGGTCCGGAGAGGTAGATCTGCGTGTCGTCAGCGTAGAGATGGTACTGCATACCGTGGGATTCTATGAGCTGTCCCAGGCCGAAAGTGTAGATGGAGAAGAGTAGGGGTCCTAGAACAGAGCCTTGAGGAACACCGACTGACAAGGGGCGAAGTGAGGAGGTGGTGTGGGGGAGGGAGACACTGAATGTTCGGTCTGTCAGATATGACGAGATCCAGGAAAGGGCCAAGTCTGTGATGCCAAGGGATGAGAGGATTTGTAGCAAAAGGGAGTGGTCTACAGTGTCAAAGGCAGAAGACAAGTCCAGGAGAAGGAGGACAGAGTAGTGTCGCTTGCTCCTGGCAGTTAGTAGGTCATTGGTGACTTTAGTTAGGGCAGTTTCAGTTGAGTGATGGGAACGGAAGCCTGATTGTAACCGATCAAAGAGGGAGCAGGAGGAGAAGTGGGAGGACAGTTCAAGATGGACGTGTTGCTCCAGCAATTTGGAGGCATAAGGGAGAAGAGATATTGGGCGATAGCTAGACACAGAGGATGGGTCGAGGGAGGGCTTTTTGAGGATGGGTGTGATCTTGGCATGCTTGAAGGATGAGGGAAAGACACCTGTTGTGAGTGAGAGGTTGAAGAGGTGTGTTAGGGTTGGGATGAAGACCGTGGAAAGGTTAGGGATGAGGTGGGATGGGAGCGGGTCAAGCGTGCAGGTGGTGAGGTGTGATCTTGACAGGAGGGTGGAGAGCTGATCTTCTGTCATGGTGGAGAAGCTGGTTTTGGAGGAGCAGGGTTGAGCAGCTAAGAGGGGCAGTGGGCGCTGTGGGCCAAAGCTTTCTCTGATCGTATCGATCCTCTGTTTAAAGAAAGAGGCGAAGTCATCAGCAGAAATGAGGGGGGAGGGAGGAGGTGCGGGGGGACGGAGTAGAGAATTGAAAGTGTTGAAAAGCTGTTTAGGGTTGTGGGACAGGGAGGATATGAGGGATGAGAAGTAAGTTTGTTTTGCGGCAGTGAGCGCAGACTTGAAGCTGGCGAGGGACTGCTTGTATGCAGTGAAGTGGTCGGCAGAGTGGGATCGCTTCCATCTCCGCTCAGCAATCCTGGAAGCCCGTCTCAATTCTTTGGTCAGGCTGGTCAGCCAGGGCTGCCTGTTAATTGTACGAGTTTTACTATGCATGAGTGGGGTGGCCGAATCGAGTGTTGTTGTTATTGTGGTGTTATAAAAAGTGGCAGCAGCATCTGTGTCATGAAGGGAGGCTATGTCTGTGAGAGGGAGAAGGGACTCAGAGAGTGATTGTAAGTTGAGATGTTTGAGATTTCTGCGAGGGTGAGTGAGTTTGTGGAGTGGGGGTTGCACACTAGGAGAGGAGAGGGACGAGAATGTCAGTAGGTTGTGGTCAGACAGGGGGAGGGGTGTGTTAGTGAGGTTAGTAAGGGAGCAGAGGCGGGTGAAGATGAGGTCCAGCGTGTGGCCATCTTTGTGAGTGGCCTCAGAGGACCATTGAGTGAGGCCAAAGGAGGCAGTCAGTGATAAAAGTTTAGAGGTAGCTGAGGTGAAAGTGTCAATGGGGACATTGAAATCACCCATGATGATAGTGGGGATGTCAACAGAGAGGAAATGAAGTAGCCAGGTGGTGAAGTGGTCGAGAAAGGTGGAGATGGCTAGTTCTGGGGGGCGGTAGATGACAGCCAGCTGGAGGTTGGAGGGGGAATAGATGCGGACAGAGTGCACCTCAAACGAGGGAAGAGTAGCGGAGGGTGGTAGCGGGATTGGAGTGAAGGAGCAGGTGTCGGACAGGAGCAAGCCAACTCCTCCACCGCGTTTGTTGCTGGGGCGAGGGGTGTGAGAGAGGTGGAATCCGCCATAGGAGAGCGCAGCTGGAGAGGCCGAGTCAGAGGGGGTGAGCCAGGTTTCAGTGAGGCCGAGGAAGGAGAGTTTGTTGGTGATGAAGAGGTCATGGATAAATGGCAGTTTGTTGCAGATGGAGCGTGCGTTCCATAGTGCTCCAAGTAGGGGGAGCGGGGGAGTGGGGGCTGGATGAATGGGTATGAGGTTGTCGTGGTTGGGAAAACGTGCGGAGGATCGTGGCAGGGGGTTAGAAACGAGTGTGGGGATGAATTGGGGAGGGCCGGGATTTGGGGATATGTCACCAGCAATGAGGAGTAACAGACAGATCATTAGAAGGTGGGAGCAGGATAGGACATGATGTGGCCGTGTGTGTCTGGATAAAAAGGATTGTATGTCTAGGAACAGTTCTGAGGGGAAGGTGAGATGGCTGGGGAGTATGGAGGAAGAAATGACTAGTTCCTTACTAGGAGGAGGGATTGCAGGAGATTGTAAGAAGGAAAGTAGTATGGGGGTGAAAGAGAAAAGAAACCAAAACATTGTAGTGGTCGGTGTTCTGTTACCTTCCAGTCAATTCCAGTCCAATTCAGTCTAATTCAGAATCATAATTAAAAAGATGTAATTTAAAAGATGGAAGTTAAAAGATGATTTGCAGCAGACTGAGTCTATAGCAGACTCCTGCATGTGAATATATCCCCAGTTAAGGGCAATCAGGTGTGAATGAGGGGGTGGCTGGGTATGGGAGACCAGATGTAGAGAGTTAAGCAAAGGTCATAAAGTGAGGGAGGGGTAAGACTGACCACTCAAAGAGATGCCAGGATCACACAATGAGAGACATGAAAACAGGTCGTGGAAACAAGCTCATAGGTGAGAAAGCATACTAAAAGGATTATATGTGCTGCACCAAGACACTCAGATCCAGGGGAAGCATAGAAAAGCCAGTGCAGTATACAGAGACGTTCAGAAGCCAGGGAGAGCTGGGTAAAGTCAGTGCATACCATGGAAAATCAATGTAGTATACAGAGATATTCTGGAGCCAGGGAGAGCTGGGTAAAGTCAGTGCATACCATGGAAAATCAATGCAGTATACAGAGATATTCTGGAGCCAGGGAGAGCTGGGTAAAGTCAGTGCATACCATGGAAAATCAATGCAGTATACAGAGATATTCTGGAGCCAGGGAGAGCTGGGTAAAGTCAGTGCATACCTGTGGGAAGAGGAGAACAGCTCGATTAGATGGTGCAGATGATGATAATATTGTAGTAGTGATGAGTAGCCAAATGCATTCTAGAATTCAGTCTAATTCAGAATCATAATTAAAAAGATGTAATTTAAAAGATGGAAGCTAAAAGATGATTTGCAGCAGACTGAGTCTATAGCAGACTCCTGCATGTGAATATATCCCCAGTTAAGGGCAATCAGGTGTGAATGAGGGGGTGGCTGGGTATGGGAGACCAGATGTAGAGAGTTAAGCAAAGGTCATAAAGTGAGGGAGGGGTAAGACTGACCACTCAAAGAGATGCCAGGATCACACAATGAGAGACATGAAAACAGGTCGTGGAAACAAGCTCATAGGTGAGAAAGCATACTAAAAGGATTATATGTGCTGCACCAAGACACTCAGATCCAGGGGAAGCATAGAAAAGCCAGTGCAGTATACAGAGACGTTCAGAAGCCAGGGAGAGCTGGGTAAAGTCAGTGCATACCATGGAAAATCAATGTAGTATACAGAGATATTCTGGAGCCAGGGAGAGCTGGGTAAATTCAGTGCATACCATGGAAAATCAATGCAGTATACAGAGATATTCTGGAGCCAGGGAGAGCTGGGTAAAGTCAGTGCATACCATGGAAAATCAATGCAGTATACAGAGATATTCTGGAGCCAGGGAGAGCTGGGTAAAGTCAGTGCATACCTGTGGGAAGAGGAGAACAGCTCGATTAGATGGTGCAGATGATGATAATATTGTAGTAGTGATGAGTAGCCAAATGCATTCTAGAATTCAGTCTAATTCAGAATCATAATTAAAAAGATGTAATTTAAAAGATGGAAGTTAAAAGATGATTTGCAGCAGACTGAGTCTATAGCAGACTCCTGCATGTGAATATATCCCCAGTTAAGGGCAATCAGGTGTGAATGAGGGGGTGGCTGGGTATGGGAGGCCAGATGTAGAGAGTTAAGCAAAGGTCATAAAGTGAGGGAGGGGTAAAACTGACCACTCAAAGAGATGCCAGGATCACACAATGAGAGACATGAAAACAGGTCGTGGAAACAAGCTCATAGGTGAGAAAGCATACTAAAAGGATTATATGTGCTGCACCAAGACACTCAGATCCAGGGGAAGCATAGAAAAGCCAGTGCAGTATACAGAGACGTTCAGAAGCCAGGGAGAGCTGGGTAAAGTCAGTGCATACCATGGAAAATCAATGCAGTATACAGAGATATTCTGGAGCCAGGGAGAGCTGGGTAAAGTCAGTGCATACCATGGAAAATCAATGCAGTATACAGAGATATTCTGGAGCCAGGGAGAGCTGGGTAAAGTCAGTGCATACCATGGAAAATCAATGCAGTATACAGAGATATTCTGGAGCCAGGGAGAGCTGGGTAAAGTCAGTGCATACCATGGAAAATCAATGCAGTATACAGAGATATTCTGGAGCCTAATGCCAACCCTAACCCTAATACCAACCCTAATCCAAACCCTAACCCTAATCCCAACTCTAACCCTAACTTTAGCCCCAACCCTAGCCCTAACTTTAGCCCCAACCCTAACCCTAGCCCTAAGGCTACTTTTACATTTGCGTCGTTTGGCATCCGTCGCAATCCGTCGTTTTTGACAAAAAACGTATCCTGCAAATGTGCCCGCAGGATGCGTTTTTTGCCCATAGACTTGTATTGCCGACGGATCGTGACGGATGGCCACACGTCGCGTCCGTCGTGCACTGGATCAGTTGTGTTTTGGCGGACCGTCGGCACAAAAAAACGTTCAATGTAACATTTTTTTGTATGTCGCGTCCGCCATTTCTGACCGCGCATGCGTGGCCGTAACTCCACCCCCTCCTCCCCAAGACATAGATTGGGCAGCGGATGTGTTGAAAAACTACATCCGCTGCCCACGTTGTGCACAATTTTCACAACGTGCATCAGTATGTCGGGCCGACGCATTGCGACGGCCCCGTACCGACGTAAGTGTGAAAGAAGCCTAACCCTAAATTTAGCCCCAACCCTAACCCTAAATTTAGACCCAAACATAACCCTAAATTTAGCCCCAACCCTAACCCTAGCCCTAACCCTAACCCTAGCCCTAACCTTAACCCTAGCCCTAACCCTAACCCTAACCCTAGCCCTAACCCTAACCCTAGCCCTAACCCTAACCCTAGCCCTAACCCTAACCCTAATTTTAGCCCCAACTGCTCTTCTCCTGCCAGCCGGCAGATGGTGACAGATGGCGGGCGCACTGCGCATGCGCCCGCCATTTTCTTTCCCCATGAAGACGCCGGCGGGCAGGAGGACCCAGGGACATCGGTAAGTATAATAGGGTCCCAGAATCCCCCTATTTCTCTGTCCTCTGATGTGCGATCACATCAGAGGACAGAGAATTACACATTACTTCTTTTTTTTTTGGTTTTTTTGCGGTCGCCGGTAAACAGTTAATTACCGGCGATCGCAAAACAGGGGTCGGTAAAACCGACCCCGATCATGTTCTTTGGGGTCTCGGCTAACCCCGGCAGCCGAGACCCCAAAGATTCTCCCGGTGCCGGCCGGCGGGCACACTGCGCATGCGCCCGACATTTTGTTGCCGGAAAAAGATGGCGGCGCCCATCGGGAGCCACGAGGAGCACCGGGGGAGACAGATGAGTATCGGGGGGCTATCTGGGACCCATTTTCTCTGTCCTCTGATGTGCGATCACATCGGAGGACAGAGAAATTAAAAAGAAATCGCGTTTTTTGTTTTTTTGCGATCGCCGGTAAACGGTTAATTACCGGCGATCGCAAAAGCGGGGTCGGTTAAAAAAAACCCAAATCATCTTCTCTGGGGTCTACCCCCGGCAGCCGAGATCCCGGAGAAAATCGGACTCTGGGGGGCGCTATTTACTTTTTCCACAGCGCCGTTAATTAACGGCGCTGTGGTTTAACCCCTTAGTGACCGAGCCAAATTTTTGAAATCTGACCAGTGTCACTTTATGTGGTAATAACTCTGCAACGCTTCAACAAATCCCAGTGATTTTTAGATTGTTTTTTCGTGACACATTATACTTTATGATAATGGTAAATTTTGTTCAACATTTTTTGTGTTTATTTATAAAAAAATATCAAAAATTTGAGAAAAATGTTAAAAAATTAGCAATTTTCTAAATTTGAATGATTATCCCTTTAATCCAGATAATCATACAACAGCAAACCATTAATAAATAACATTTCCCACATGTCTGCTTTACATCAGCACCATTTGTAAAATGTTATTTTATTTTGTTAGCTTTTTAGGAGGTTTAAAAATGTAGCAGCAATTTTTCATTTTTTCAAAGAAATTTACAAAATTTATTTTTTTAGGGACTTATCCATGTTTGAAGTGACTTTAGGGGTCCCATATATTGGGAAACCCACAAATGTGATACCATTTTAAAAACAGCACCCCTAAACATATTGAAAACTGCTGTCAGGTAGTTTATTAACCCTTCAGGTGCTTTACAGGAATTAATGCAAAGTGGTATGACAGAAATCAAAATGTGTATTTTTACCACCTAAATGTCGGTAACTTCTAAACAGATTACTACAGCCGTCAGACTCTAAGGCCGCTATTTGGTCATGAATTGCCATGGCAAACATCAGGACAACAAAATCATGATCTGAGGGCACCAATTGTGACAAAGAGGAAGCCCCCACACACTGTTAACCATTTATAATGATGTAGTCACTATTGACAGCAGCATCTAAGGGTACCGTCACACAGTGCAATTTTCATCGCTACGACGGTACGATCCGTGACGCTCCAGCGTCGTAACAATATCGCTCCAGCGTCGTAGACTGCTGTCACACTTTGCAATCTACGACGCTGGAGCGATAATTTCATGACGTATGTGCGATGTAGAAGCCGTTGGTTACTATACGCACATCGTATACGATATATGTTACACCATGCAATCATGCCGCCACAGCGGGACACTAGACGACGAAAGAAAGTTTCAAACGATCTGCTACGACGTACGATTCTCAGCGGGGTCCCTGATCGCAGGAGCGTGTCAGACACTGCGATATTGTAACTATATCGCTCGAACGTCACGAATCGTGCCGTCGTAGCGATCAAAATTGCACTGTGTGACGGTACCCTAAGGGGTTAAACAGATTTAGATGGTGCAAATACTGATCGTGGCTGGTACAGCAAGTTGTCAGCTATAGTGTACAGCCGACAGATGCTGGATTGTCATCTGTATGGGGAGGCTATTCTCTTATATCTCAGGTCAGTTAAAAGACGTATTGGCGGTCATTAAGGGGTTAAGTATCCTTAGCGGCCGCCTTTAAAAGGCGTATTGGCGGTCGTCAAGGGATTAAAACATGCTGAAGCAAAGAACAAAATCAATACTCCAAATTTCCGGCTTTCAGATCAGTTACCTAAAAAAAAAGCACAACAAAAAAAAGCACAGCTCAATTGATGGAAAAATAAAAATCTTGACGCAGTTGTAGTTTTTATCATATTCATCCCACCTTTTTTCATATTTGAAGTACATGATATGGTAAAATTGCTAGAGTTTTTCAAAACTAAAACTCATCCTGCAAAAATTAAACCCTCGTGTACAGTTGTGTGAAAAAGTGCTTGCCCCTTCCTGATCTCCTATTCTCTTGCATGTTTGCCATGCTTAAATGATTCAGATCACCAAAGAAATTTAACCCATTAGTGACAGAGCCAATTTGCAGCTTAATGACCAGGCCAATTCTTACAATTTTGACCACTGTCACTTTAGGAGGTTATAACTCTGGGACGCTTTAACGGATCCCGCTGATTTTGAGATTGTTTTTAGTGACATATTTTATTTATGTTAGTGGTAAAATTTATTCGATATTACTTTCGTTTATTTATGAAAAAAATAGAAATATGGTGCATGTCTACTTTACATCAGCACAATTTTGGAAACAAAATTCTTTTTTGTTAGGAAGTTATAAGAGTTAAAAATTGACCAGCAATTTCTAATTTTTACAACAAAATTTACAAAACCATTTATCAGCGACCATCTCAAATTTGAAGTCACTTTGAGGGGTGTACATGTCAGAAAATACCCAAACGTGACACTATTCTAAAAACTGCACCCCTCAAGGTACTCAAAACCACATTCAAGAAGATTATTAACCCTTTACGTGCTTCACAGGAACTGAAGCAATGTGGAAGGAAAATTTACATTTAACTTTTTTATACAAACATTTTATTTCAGAACTAATTTTTGTATTTTTACAAGTTCAAAAAGAGAAAATGAACCACAAATTTTGTTTTGCAATTTCTCCTGAATACGCCAGTACCCAAAACGTGGGGCAAACCACTGTTTGGGCACACACGCCAGAGCTCGGAAGGCAAGAAGTGCCGTTCGACTTTTTCAAAGCAGAATTGGCTGGAATTGAGATCGGACGCCATGTCGTGTTTGGAGAGCCCCTGATGTGCCTAAACAGTGGAAACCCCCAACAGTGACACCATTTTGGATACTAGACCCCTTAAGGAACTTATTTAGATGTGTGGTGAGAACTTGAACCCCCAAGTGCTTCACAGAAGTTTATAACGCAGAGCCGTGAAAATAAAAAAATCTTTTTTTCCTCAAAAATAATTTTTAATCAGCAATTTTTTATTTTCACAGGGGTAACAGGAGAAATTGGACCCCAAAGGTTGTTGTGAAGTTTGTCCTGAGTATGCCGATACCCCATATGTGGTTGGGACCACTGTTTGGGCACACATCGGGGCTCGGAAGGGAAGTAGTGACGTTTTAAAATGCAGACATTGAAGGAATGGTATGTGGGTGCCATGTTGCATTTGCAGAGCCCCTGATGTGCCTGAACAGCAGAAACTCCCCCACAAGTGACCCCATTTTGGAAACTAGACCCCCCCAAGGAGCTTATGCAGATGTGCGGTGAGCACTTTGAACACCCAAGTGCTTCACAGAAGTTTATAATGCAGAGGGAAAATAAAAAAATCTTTTTTTTTTCACAAAAATGATTTTTCAGCCCCCAATTTTTTTTCCCAGGGTAACAGGAGAAATTGGACCCCAAAAGTTGTTGTTCAGTTTGTCCTGAGAATGCAGATGCCCATATGTGGGGATAAGCCACTGTTTGGGCGCACGGCAGAGCTCAGAAGGGAGAGAGAGCACTATTTGACTAATTGAATGCAAAATTGGCTGGAATCAATGATGGCACCTTGTCGCGTTTGGAGACCCCTGATGTACCTAAACAGTGGAAACCCCCCAAATCTAACTCCAACCCTAACCCCAACACATCCCTAATCCCAACCCTCGCCATAACCCTAATCACAACACTAACCCCAACACACCCCTAACCCTAATCCCAAGCCTATCCATAACGCTAATAAGGCAAAGAGAACAGCGATCCGCACCACCAACAAAACGCACTGTGAACGGTCTGGTAGATGAACCCTTGCTGGTCTGCAAGATTTCGGGTACTGTAGCCAAGAAAGCATACGGACGTGCATATAAGCAGGAAGGAATACGGCAGCACTCACCAATCTTCTGTGCAGGTCACTTTATTAATTAACTTCACGGCACGGGGGTGTATAACCAAGGTAATGTGAGGGCTGAACGACGGCCGTTTCGCACCTATTCGGCGCTTCAACGGGTTCAAAAGTGATTGGCGAAAACATGTAAGAGTGGTGAACCTTCCCAGGAGTGGCCGGCTGACCAAACTTACTTCAAGAGCACAGCGACAACTCATGGAAGAGATCACAAAAGACAACACAACATACAAAGAACTGCTAGCCTCACTTGCCTCAGTTAAAGTCAGTGTTCATGAGCCACCATAAGAAAGAGAATGTGCTAAAATGGCCTCATAGATGAAAACTACTGCTTAGCAAATAAGAACATAAAGGCTTGATTCAGTTTTGCCAGAAAACATCTTGATGGTCCCCAAGACTTTTGGGAGAATACTTTGTGGACTGACGAGACACAAGTTGAACTTTTTGGAAGGTGTATGTCCCATTACATCTGGCATTGAAGTAGCACAGCATTTCAGAAAAGGAACATCATACCAACAGTAAAATATTGTGGCGGTAGTGTGATGGTCTGGGGCTGTTTTGCTGCTTCAGGACCTGAAAGACTTGCTGTGGTAAATGGAACTATGAAGTCTACAAAAAATCCTGAAGGAGAATGTCCGGCCATCTGTTCGCAACCTCAAGCTGAAGCACACTTGGTCTATGCAGCAGGGCAATGATCCAAACACACCAGCATGTTCACATCTGATTATCTTAAGAAAAACCACATTAAAACTTTGGAGTGGCCTAATCAAAGTCCTCACCTTAATTTGATACAGATGATGTGGCATGACCTTAAAAAGGCATGTCATGTTTGGAAACCCTCCAGTGTGGCTGAATTACAAGAATTCTGCGAAGGTGAGTGGGACAAAATTCCTATAGAGTGTTGTAAAAGACTCATTGTCATTTATCACAAACACTTGATTGCTGTTGCTGCTGCTACCGGCGACTCAACCAATAATTAGGTTTAGGGGCAATCACTATTTCACACACAGCACTGTAGGTTTGGATTTATCTTTCCCTTAATAATAAAAACTGCATTTTGTTTTACTTGTGTTATCTTTGTCTGATAATTTATTTTGTTTGGTGATCTGAAATATTTAAGTGTGACAAACATGCAAAAGAATAGGAAATCAGGAAGGAGGCAAATGCTTTCACACAACTGTAGGTATACTGAAACATAAACAAGTTATGGCTTTTGGAAGAAGTGTCAGAAAGAACTAAACAGAAAAAATGAATAAAGAATGGTCCCAGAGAGGTTGTTTGATAATATAGAAAAAATGCAAAAAAAACATGGTGCACCTACAGTGAAGGAAATAATGATTTGATCCCTTGCTGATTTTGTAAGTTTGCCCACTGACAAAGACATGAACAGTCTATAATTTTAAGAGTAGGTTAGTTTTAACATTGAGAGATAGAATATCAAAAATAAATTCCAGAAAATCACATTGTATAAATTATATAAATGTATTTGCATTTTGCAGCCCAATGCATACAGCCAAGGCAACAAAGGAGTGGCTCAAAAAGAAGCACTTTAAGGTCATGGAGTGGCCTAGCCAGTCTCCAGACCTTAATCCCATAGAAAACTTATGGAGGGAGTTGAAGCTCCGAGTTGCCAAGCGACAGCATCAAAATCTTACTGATTTAGAGATGATCTGCAAAGAGGAGTGGACGAAAATTCCTCCTGACATGTGCGCAAACCTCATCATCAACTACAAGAAACGTCTGCTGTGCTTGCCAACAAGGGTTTTGCCAACAAATATAATGTCTTGTTTGCCAGAGGGATCAAATACTTATTTCTCACTGCAAAATGCAAATACATTTATATAATTTATACGATGTGATTTTCTGGATTTTATTTTTGATATTCTATCTCTCAATGTTATAATTAACCTACCCTTAAAATTATAGACTGTTCATGTCATCGTCAGTGGGCAAACTTACAAAATCAGCAAGGGATAAAATACTTGTTTCTTTTACTGTATAAATTCTTTCTGTATGAGCTTTATTGACATTTTTCCGGAGGGGACTACTCCCTTCTTTAGCCTATAACTTATGTACTGATCCATTGTGATTTAAAACTATACAAATGATGCAGATCATATGTAAATCATAAAATAGGTATTCCAACATTTTTATATACAGTTTTATGTATTTATATACAAAACTGTTTAATTAAATCAAAAACCTAGTACCAAAAACATACCGTATTTTTCAGATTATACAGTAAGACACACTTTTGTTCTCCTAAATTTTGAGGGAAATTGGGGGGTGCGTCTTACAAATCGAATCTGTGTGCTGTGCTGTAGAAGAGGTGGGGCGGCTCTGGAGTGGTGCCAGGGGGCTGGGGTGGGCTGGCTACCGCCTGCATAGACAGGGGGAGGTCACATGCTCCCGCTCATTAGCCTCATGTAATATTCACTGCACCTGCTGTCCAACACCTCGGTGCTGAAGCCATGCCAAGTTGGTTGACAGGGGAGAGGCGCATAATGCATGTGCCTGCACTCCCCCCTCCCATCATGGATATGCCCCCCAGTCACTCTATATGCCCCCTGCTGGCATGCACATGCCCTCCCGTCACTATATGCCCCCTGCTGGCACACATATGATAAAACAAACACTTAACTCACCTTCTGATGATGGCTCCATGCTCCCAGCTGCCCTGTGGTTCTTCCTGTGTCTGTGCTGACATCCAATCAACACAGCACAGTGATTTCATTGCTGTGTGCCCAGGTCACATGATTGGATGCCCAGGAAACAGGAAGCGCAACCGAGGAGCTGGAAGCACGGAGACATCATCGGAAGGTGAGTTAAGTGTTTGTTATTTTATCATGTGTGTGCCAGCAAGGGGGCATATAGATAGAGGGGGGCATGTGCGTGCCAGCAGGGGGGCATATATAGAGGGGGGCCATGTGCTTGCCAGCAGGGGGCATATAGTGAACTGGGGGGCCTTATCGAGGATGGCATGGGGGGGCTATGCGCCAGCACAAGGGGGCAATGTGCCAATGCACCAGCAGCACAGGGGGGCAATGTACCAGCACAAGGGGGCCATGTGCCAGAGGGGGCAATGTGCCAGCACAAGGGGGCAGTGTGCCAGTGTGCTAGTGCAAGGGAGTAATGTACCAGCACAAGGGGCAGTGTGCTAGCAGCACAGGGAAGCAATGTGCCAGTCGCACAGGGGGGCCATGTGCCAAGATGGGGGTTATATAGATACCAGGATGAAGGGCATATATATGATTTGTAAGATGGACACTGGCATTATAAAACAGACCCCATTTAACATAAAAAATATTTTTTTCTATTTTTCTTCACCAAATTTGGGGGCGTTTCTAATAATTAGATGCATCTTATACAGCGAAAAATAGTATTTTATGCCCACAAACACTGTACTAAAGGACCCTGACTATATAAAAAAGCCATTTAGATAATATGGTATAAGCTAGATACTAGCACAATCTGGAAGGGTGCACAAACCAAAAAAGAATTCTGATCCTACAATAGTTTGAACTAGAATCTCTAATTGCAGTCTCAGACACAGCAGTAGCATTAGAGTAGCTAACTCTCCATATAAAAACTAAGAACTTTATCCTGCTAAAGGGTTAAATATTGAATCAGAACTTAGGTCCTGCTTCTGAGCTAAACTCAATCTTAAGTGTGTGAGGTCATATGAAGGATAATGGTTGGGATCTGTAGTTAATTTTTAGGGAATAATTTAAAATTTATGTATATATGGGACACTTATTGTTTCAACTAAAAAGGAATCTGTCACCCGGTATTTACTACCCAATGAAAATCTGATTCCAGTCATGTGTTACTTACTGAGCTGATTGCTGTAGTGTTGATAAAATTCCTGTTTTATCTGCTGCAGATCTACCATTTTTGAATGCTGAGCTGTGTATAACACCACCCACATCACTGATTGCCAGCTTTCTGTATACACTATGTGTGAAGAGACCAGATTGTATCTTAATTTCCCAGACAACCATGTTTTTGCAAACCAAAAGAACTGGCTTTTTTTATCTGTGTTTATGTCTGGTGGGTCAAAGAAGACAGACTTGCCAACTGATATACTATCTAACATACTGTGTAAGTCTGTAATAGTGACTGTACATAGGGTGTGTTAACCCCTTAATGACAGCCAATTTTAACTCTTTTAACTGACCTGAGATACTTGAGAATAGCCTCCCCATACAGGTGACAATCCAGCAGCTGTCGGTTATACACTATAGCTGACACCTTGCTGTATCAGCCATGATCAGTGTTTGCACCGTCCAAATCTGTTTAACCCCTTAGATGCTGCTGTCCATAGTGACTACTTCATTATAAATGGTTAACAGAGTGTGGGGGCTTCCTCTTTATTCCAATCGGTGCCCTCAGATCATGATTGTGTGGTCCTGATGTTTGCCATGGCACTTCATGACCAAATAGGGGCCTTAGAGTCTGACGGCTATAATAATCTGTTCAGAAGTTAGAGACATTTAGGTGGTAAAAATACACATTTTCATTTCTGTCATGCCACTTTGCATTAATTCCTGTAAAGCACCTGAAGGGTTAATAAACTACCTGACAGCAGTTTTCAATATGTCAGGGGGTGCTGTTTCTAAAATGGTATCACTTTTGGAGTTTTCCCAATATATGAGACCCCTAAAGTCACTTCAAACATGGATAAGTCCGTAAAAAATAAATTTTGTAAATTTCCTTGAAAAAATGAAAAATTACTGCTACATTTTTAAACCTCCTAAAATGCTAACAAAATAAAATAACATTTTATAAATGGTGCTGATGTAAAGTCGACATGTGTGAAATGTTATTTATTAATGGTTTGCTGTGGTATGACTATCTGGATTAAAGGGATAATCAAATATGAATCATAAACCTACCCTATAAAAAACAATTTTTATTATTTATTAACAAAACCAATAGATAGGTTACAAAAAAAACCAAAAAAACACCGTGGATGAGTACCAACACATTTTTTCATGTCTTGATTGAATCAGTGCTCATGTTTTTGAAGGGCCGTCAGGGCAGCAAACCCTTGTCACTAAGAATAGACATGATTTTGGGGTACTTGCTTGTTTAACCCCTTAATCCCATATGACGTACTATCCCGTCCAGGTGACCTGGGACTTAATTCCCATGGACGGGATAGTACGTCATATGCGATCGGCCGCGCTCACGGGGGGAGCGCGGCCGATCGCGGCCGGGTGTCAGCTGCCTATCGCAGCTGACATCCGGCACTATGTGCCAGGAGCGGTCACGGACCGCTCCCGGCACATTAACCCCCGGCACACCGCGATCAAAGATGATCGCGGTGTGCCGGCGGTGCAGGGAAGCATCGCGCAGGGAGGGGGCTCCCTGCGGGCTTCCCTGAGACGATCGGTACACGGTGATGTGCTCACCGTGTACCGAGCGTCTTCTCCCTGCAGTCCCCGGATCCAAAATGGCCGCCGGGCTGCATCCGGGTCCTGCAGGGAGCACTTCCGGGTCAGGATCAGGCTGCAGCTGCAGCTCTAATCCTGCCCGGCTGTATGTCAGATCACCGATCTGATAGAGTGCTGTGCACACTGTCAGATCGGTGATCTGTGATGTCCCCCCCTGGGACAAAGTGAAAAAGTAAAAAAAAAAATTTCCACACTTGTAAAAAAAAAAATAAAAAAAAAATTCCTAAATAAAGCAGAAAAAAAAAAATATTATTCCCATAAATACATTTCTTTACATAAAAAAAAAACAAAAAAACAATAAAAGTACACATATTTAGTATCGCCGCGTCCGTAACGACCCGACCTATAAAACTGGCCCACTAGTTAACCCCTTCAGTGAACACCATAAGAAAAAAAAAAAAAAAAACGAGCCAAAAAACAACGCTTTATTATCATAACGCTGAACAAAAAGTGGAATAACACGCGATCAAAAAGACGGATATAAATAACCATGGTACCTCTGAAAACGTCATCTTGTCCCGCAAAAAACGAGCCGCCATATAGCATCATAACCAAAAAAATAAAAAAGTTATAGTCCGCAGAATAAAGCGATGCCAAAATAATTATTTTTTCTATAAAATAGCTTTTATCGTATAAAAGCGCCAAAACATAAAAAAAATGATATAAATGAGGTATCGCTGTAATCGTACTGACCCGAAGAATAAAACTGCTTCATCAATTTTACCAAACGCGGAACGGTATAAACGCCTCCCCCAAAAGAAATTCATGAATAGCTGGTTTTTGGTCATTCTGCCTCACAAAAAAATCGGAATAAAAAGCGATCAAAAACTGTCACGTGTCCGAAAATGTAACCGATAAAAACGTCAACTCGTCCCGCAAAAAACAAGACCTCACATGACTCTGTGGACCAAAATATGGAAAAATTATAGGTCTCAAAATGTGGAGACGCAAAAACTTTTTTGCTATAAAAAGCGTCTTTTAGTGTGTGACGGCTGCCAATCATAAAAATCCGCTAAAAAACTCGCTATAAAAGTAAATCAAACCCCCCTTCATCACCCCCTTAGTTAGGCTAGGTTCACATTGCGTTAATGGGTTAACGCTAACGGACAGCGTTGCACGGCGAAAATGTCACAATTAACGCCGTGCAACGGGTCCGTTAGCACAACCATTGACAGCAATGTGATTTTCAGGTGTAGCGCATCGCTAGAGCGTGCCATTTTCGGCTCGCGCTAGCAAGGTGCCATTCTTTTGTGGCGCGCCTCAGACGCTGCTTGCAGCGTCCGCGGCGCGCCCGAGGTCCGATCCCCGATCTTCCAGAGCGGGGACGTTAACGCGACCACTAAACACGACACCTAAAAAGACATTGTGTTAGCGCAATCCGCTAGTGCTAAACGGATTTCCCTAACGCAATGTGAACCTAGCCTTAGGGAAAAATAATAAAATTAAAAAAAAATGTATTTATTTCCATTTTCCGGTTAGGGTTAGGGTTAGGGTTAGGGCTAGGGTTGGGGCTAGGGTTAGGGTTTGGATTACATTTACGGTTGGGATTAGGGTTGGGATTAGAATTAGGGGTGTGTCTGGGTTAGGTGTGTGGTTAGGGTTACAGTTGGGATTAGGGTTAGTGGTGCGTTTGGATTAGGGTTTCATTTATAATTGGGGGGTTTCCACTGTTTAGACACATCAGGGGCTCTCCAAACGCGACATGGCGTCCGATCTCAATTCCAGCCAATTCTGCATTGAAAAAGTAAAACAGTGCTCCTTCACTTCCGAGCTCTCCCGTGCGCCCAAACAGGGGTTTACCCCAACATATGGGGTATCAGCGTACTCGAGACAAATTGGACAACAACTTTTTGGGTCCAAGTTCTCTTGTTATCCTTGGGAAAATAAAAATTTGGGGGGCTAAAAATCATTTTTGTGGGAAAAAAAAGGATTTTTATTTTCACGGCTCTGCGTTGTAAACTGTAGTGAAACACTTGGGGGTTCAAAGTTTTCACAACACATCTAGATAAGTTCCATGGGAGGTCTAGTTTCCAATATGGGGTCACTTGTGGGTGGTTTCTATTGTTTGGGTACATCAGGGGCTCTGCAAATGCAACGTGACGCCTGCAGACCAATCCATCTAAGTCTGCATTCCAAATGGCGCTCCTTCCCTTCCGAGCTCTGCCATGAGCCCAAACAGTGGTTCCCCCCCACATATGGGGTATCAGCGTACTCAGGACAAATTGAACAACAACTTTTGGGGTCCAATTTATTCTGTTACCCTTGTAAAAATACAAAGCTGGGGGCTAAAAAATCATTTTTGTGAAAAAAAAAAGAATTTTTATTTTCACGGGTCTGCGTTATAAACTGTAGTGAAACACTTAGGGGTTCAAAGTTCTCACAACACATCTAGATAAGTTCCATGGGAGGTCTAGTTTCTAATATGGGGTCACTTGTGGGGGGTTTGTACTGTTTGGGTACATCAGGGGCTCTGCAAATGCAACGTGACTCCTGCAGACCAATCCATCTAAGTCTGCATTCCAAATGGCGCTCCTTCCCTTCCGAGCTCTGCCATGCGCCCAAACAGTGGTTCCCCCCCACATATGGGGTATCAGCGTACTCAGGACAAATTGGACAACAACTTTTGGGGTCCAATTTATTATGTTACCCTTGTGAAAATACAAAACTGGGGGCTAAAAAATTTTTGCGAAAAAAAAATAAATTTATTTTAACGGCTCTGCGTTATAAACTGTAGTGAAACACTTGGGGGTTCAAAGCTCTCAAAACACATCTAGATAAGTTCCTTAGAGGGTCTAGTTTCCAAAATGGTGTCACTTGTGGGGGTTTTTAATGTTTAGGCACATCAGGGGCTCTCCAAACCAACATGGCGTCCCATCTTAATTCCAGTCAATTTTGCATTGAAAAGTCAAATGGCGCTCCTTCCCTTCCGAGCTCTGCTATGCACCCAAAAAGTGGTTTACCCCCACATATGGGGTATCGTCGCACTCAGGACAAATTGCACAACAACTTTTGTGGTCTAATTTCTTCTCTTACCCTTGGGAAAATAAAAAATTGGGGGCGAAAAGATCATTTTTGTGAAAAAATAAGATTTTTTATTTTTACGGCTCTGCATTATAAACTTCTGTGAAGCACTTGTTGGGTCAAAGTGCTCACCACACATCTAGATAAGTTCCTTAAGGGGTCTACTTTTCAAAATGGTGTCACTTGTGAGGGGTTCCAATGTTTAGGCACATCAGGGGCTCTCCAAACGCAACATGGCGTCCCATCTCAATTCCAGTCAATTTTGCATTGAAAAGTCAAATGGCGCTCCTTTCCTTCCGAGCTCTGCCATGCGCCCAAACAGTGGTTTACCCCCACATATGGGGTATCGTCGCACTCAGGACAAATTGCACAACAACTTTTGTGGTCTAATTTCTTCTCTTACCCTTGGGAAAATAAAAAATTGGTGGCGAAAAGATTATTTTTGTGAAAAAATATGATTTTTTATTTTTACGGCTCTGCATTATAAACTTCTGTGAAGCACTTGTTGGGTCAAAGTGCTCACCACACCTCTAGATAAGTTCCTTAAGGGGTCTACTTTCCAAAATGGTGTCACTTGTGGGGATTTCAATGTTTAGGCACATCAGGGGCTCTCCAAACGCAACATGGCATCCCATCTCAATTCCAGTCAATTTTGCATTGAAAAGTAAAATGGCGCTCCTTCCCTTCCGAGCTCTGCCATACGCCCAAACAATGGTTTACACCCATATACGGGGTATCAGCGTACTCAGGACAAATTGGCCAACAATTTTTGAGGTTCAATTTCTTCTCTTACTCTTGGGAAAATAAAAAATTGGGGGCGAAAAGATCATTTTTGTGAAAAAATATGATTTTTTATTTTTACGGCTCTGCATTATAAACTTCTGTGAAGCAATTGGTGGGTCAAAGTGGTCACCACACATCTAGATAAGTTCCTTAGGGTGTCTACTTTCCAAAATGGTGTCACTTGTGGGGGGTTTCAATGTTTAGGCACATCAGTGGCTCTCCAAACGCAACATGGTGTCCCATCTCAATTCCTGTCAATTTTGCATTTAAAAGTCAAATGGCGCTCCTTCCCTTCCGAGCTCTGCCATGCGCCCAAACAGTGGTTTACCCCCACATATGGGGTATCAGCGTACTCAGTACAGATTGTACAACAATGTTTGGGGTCCATTTTATCCTGTTACCCTTGGTAAAATAAAACAAATTGGAGCTGAAATAAATTTTGTGTGAAAAAAAGTTAAATATTCATTTTTATTTAAACATTCCAAAAATTCCTGTGAAACCCCTGAAGGGTTAATAAACTTCTTGAATGTGGTTTTGAGCACCTTGAGGGGTGCAGTTTTTAGAATGGTGTCACACTTGGGTATTTTCTATCATATAGACCCCTCAAAATGACATCAAATGAGATGTGGTCCCTAAAAAAAAATGGTGTTGTAAAAATGAGAAATTGCTGGTCAACTTTGAACCCTTATAACTCCCTAACAAAAAAAAATTTTGGTTCCAAAATTGTGCTGATGTAAAGGAGACATGTGGGAAATGTTACTTATTAAGTATTTTGCGTGACATATCTCTGTGATTTAAGGGCATAAAAATTTAAAGTTGGAAAATTGCGAAATTTTCAAAATTTTCGCCAAATTTCCGTTTTTTTCACAAATAAACGCAAGTTATATCGAATAAATGTTACTACTAAAATGAAGTACAATATGTCACGAGAAAACAATGTCAGAATCGCCAAGATCCGTTGAAGCGTTCCAGAGTTATAACCTCATAAAGGGACAGTGGTCAGAATTGTAAAAATTGGCCCGGTCATTAACGTGCAAACCACCCTCGGGGCTTAAGGGGTTAAAGGATTAACCATTTGTACTGTTGATATTTTTCTATGGTTACCCCATTGGGATCAATAAGTAAGATCTATATGCATAATAGTACCACCATACGCCGATTGTGTTCATCATTTTGTTTTTAATTTGCACTTACATTGGGGGACTAGGGTTGTCCTTAGATTTGTAGGAGTGATCACTGTATAGACCTAGAGGTGCCCCTTATTCCCTATCTGGGGAGGGTTAAGGCTCATGGTATTTTGAGGGCCACTAGGGGTAGCCATCGTTGAGCGGGGGCGCCAATACGTTTCCCATAGGGTGCCAACCCCCGCTATTAGGAAGGTGACAGCATAGGTACAGTACTAGGGATTCCCCTAATATCCCATGGTTGGGATTGTCTGTCATTTCACAGTGTTTTTTTTTTTTTTTTGTAACCTATCTATTGGTTTTGTTAATAAATAATAAAAATTGTTTTTTATAGGGTAGGTTTATGATTCATATTAGTCTATTTATGCCCTCAAGTTATTTCAATTTGGTATTTAAAGGGATAATCATTCAAATTTTGAAAATTGCAAATTTTTTAACATTTTTCATAAACTTTTGATATTTTTGATAAATAAACACAAAACATATTGACCTAAATTTACCAATATCATAAAGTATAATGTGTCACGAAAAAACAATCTGAAAATCACTGGGATTTATTGAAGTGTTGCAGAGTTATTACCACATAAAGTGACACTGGTCAGATTTCAAAAATTTGTCTCCGTCCCTAAGGGGTTAAGCTTTGTTTATTGATGTGTGCTTATATGCTAATAGTGCTACTTAATCTCATCACCATTGTTTACCTTATCTTGATGTTGGACTGTAGGACCCTGGGTAATTCTAAAAATAGCTTACATGCCTTGGGTATAAAAAGACTCAGAGATCACATCCTGGGGGACTGAACTAAAGCTGGAGTCACACATAACGATATCGTTGCAGCTTCATGCTTTTGGTGACGTAGCAATGATCCTGCTAATGATCTCGTTATGTGTGACAGCGACCAATGATCAGGCCCCTGCTGGGAGATCGTTGGTCGTTGGGGAATGATCAGGACCATTTTTTGGTCGCTGATCACCCACTGTCATCGCTGGATTGGCGTGTGTGACGCCGATCCAGCAATGTGTTCACTTGTAACCAGGGTAAATATTGGGTTATTAAGCGCAGGGCCGCGCTTAGTAACCTGATATTTACCCTGGTTACCATTGTAAAAGTTTAAAAAAAAAACACTACATACTCACATTCTGATGTCTGTCTGTGCTCTGCTTTACGGCCAGTGCTGACACATTAGCAGCGCTCCTGCCGAAAGCAGTTTTAACCCTGTGGACGCCGGCGGGGGACGTGACAGACATCATAATGTGAGTATGTAGTGTTTTTTTTTTTTTACTTTTACAATGGTAACCAGGGTAAATATCGGGTTACTAAGCGCGGCCCTGCGCTTAGTAACCTGGTGTTTACCCTGGTTACCCGGGTGCTGCAGGGGGACTTCGGCATCGTTGAAGACAGTTTCAACGATGCCGAAGTCTTTCCCCTGATCGTTGGTCGCTGGAGAGAGCTGTCTGTGTGACAGCTCCCCAGCGACCACACAACGACTTACCAACGATCACGGCCAGGTCGTATCGCTGGTCGTGATCGTTGGTAAGTCGTTTAGTGTGACTAAAGCTTAACACAGAGCTACCAGCCAGACATTGTGCAAACCACCCAACAGACAAGAGAACGGACTGCAGCCAATTCATCATGGCACCATCACGAGGGACACTGATCTATGATTCTATAGGAAACAACCTAGGGGTTTTCGGCTCCAGTTGGAAGGACACAGATCTGATCCAGTGACCATCTCTGAACCATGGATATGTTTGGAGAAAGCCAGGTTTGGGACCCGCTGGTCGCCTGGTTCCATTGAGATGGTCAGATAAGCCAGGTGGTGACTCTCGTGTCAACTGGCTTTGGACCTTGTATGGACTCTGTGGACAGTTCTTGGTCATCTCCCTATGCTTAATGTTACCCCTTTTCTGTGCGTGCATCCACAGATGGAGTAGTGACCCTGGGAGCTCTGACATCATGTCATACTGGAAACACGTGGAGACGCAGTGATCTTTTATATGCGCCCATGTAATCAAGCAATTCCAGCCATGTTGGGATTGTTCTGTTTGCTATTGTGTGCTGTGGTTCAATAAAGTATTGCCACACTGTTTTACCTTAACCCTGTGTTGTCTGTGTAGTGTATTGCCCACTGGGAGATAGAGCGGGCGTTCAGTGGTATGAGCCGTGGTCCATGCAGTCTTGCTAAAGACAGCCGGGCCAGCGGACGAGAGCACCCACTGACCCCGTTTCTTCACACTATGCATACGCAGAAAACTGCCAATAAGTGGAGGGGAAAGGGTTATACAGAACTCATGAATATGGCAGCAGGTTGACTAGTCCTATAGTGATAATCTCCTGCTGAGAAAACAGTGATTTTATCAAAACTACAGCAAGCAGACTAGTAAGTGACACTGCTGGAATCAGGGTCTCTGTCTCTACCTTATGATGCTCTCAAATTAGGTGGCAAAAACCTAATAACAGATTCCTTTTAACACTGAGGGTATGTGCACACGTCAGGATTTCTTGCAGAAATTTTCCTGACAAAAACCGGACATTTCTGCCAGAAATCCGCATGCATTTTTTCCGCGATTTTGACGCGTTTTTGACATGTTTTTGGTGCGTTTTTTGTGCGTTTTTTCCCAAAAGCATAGAATTGCGGGAAAAATGCAGAAAATCTGCAAAAATAATGAACATGCTCATTTTTTTTACCGTGATACGTTTTTTTCACGGTAAAAAACGCATCCATGTGCACAAAACATGCAGAATGCATTCTAAATGATAAACGCATTTTTAATGAGTTTTTATAGCGTTTTTAGTGCGAAAAAACGTCTTTTATTTATCTGTTCACTATTTTAGCAAACTTGTTTTTTTTGCCTTGTACAATATATTGAGTATATGGTTACTTATATAAGTAATCAACTTTTAAAGAAAATATATTTGTTGAAAATTATTTATTTTTCATGACTGGTTTCCTAATGCGTTTACTTTCATACCTTGGAATACATAATATTAAAGGACTGGCCAGTTTTGACCATGTGTTTTTAATAATGAATAAAAGATCTTTTCCATTCACATTAATATGATTGGTGAAGTATGTTCATTAATTCTATTTGTGGTTTGATATCCCGTGGTTCCAGAGGTCCTTCAATTTAAGGCTTTCTCCGTTTGATAAAACTAGGATTTTTTTTATGTAAATTTTTTTTATTTCATTATGTGAATTAAACAGCTTGTGTTATTTTTTATTACTTTAAATCTGATTTAGATAGTTGTTTTATATTTACTTAATTTTCATTTATTTTGGCAAGGATGATCATAAAATAATATTATACTATTTAAGGAGTCAATTAAATCGGGAACTTATATAATCTATGCAAATGCAATAAACTCCCAAACCATGGAACATACACATTATATTGTGTTTATTAGCTAACCAATTTCATCACTTCATTTAGACCATTGGATTCAAACACTTTAGATTCACAAATGTTTAGCTTGTTTAACTTACTGTTAACATCTTCCCTCATGTGTACTAACAATTTGACTTTACTGTTTGTGAAATCCTTACTAAGGCCGATTTCACACGTCCAGATAATTCCAGTACCGGAAAAAAATCTGGTGCTGAAGCCGCGATTCATATCTTCCCTGCAGCAGCGTTTGCTGCAGAGAAGATATGAATAATAGTGTTTAAAATAAAGATCTATGTGCCCCCCCCCCCCGCTGTTCTGAAAATACTCACCCAGCTCCCTCGTTGGCTGTCACTGCTTCCTGTTCTGGCCGCATCTTCTCCTGTATGCGGTCACGTGGGGCCGCCGATTACAGTAATGAATATGCGGCTCCACCCCTATGGGAGGTGGGGCCGCATATTCATTACTGTAAATGAGCGGCCCCACGTGACCGTGCCAGGTCGAAACGTTACCGTGTTGTCCGCAATCACTTGTTCTTTTTCTTTTTCAAAATAATTTGGTGGTGCCTGTGCACTTGAATAAAAACAAAAAAACTCTCTACGTTGAAACCAAGACTTGAGTGCGGCTGTTTTTTTGTATATTTAAACAATATGTACAGTACGTGCCTTCAGTCCACTGCAACTTGAATCTGAACTTCACATAAACCTCACACTTTCTCTAACTAAACCAGGAAGTGTTTTTCCTTTTTTACTTGACCTGTCTCCCTTCCATGTTGGTCTGGTCTCAAACATTTAACTGTTTCCTACACTATACCTACCCATCACTAACTAATCCCCAAACTATGTTCTATATTTTCTTTACCCCTGAGCTGAGTGTACCAGGTTACTTTACGCATTACCAACAAAGTACTCACCCATCAGCATCACAACATATAACACTCTATGCATTTCACATTAGATTTTACACATTTCACATCATACAATAAAACGCACTAAAACCCAAGTCAATGTTCACAATATAATTGTTATCTTTGGGACAGGTCACACCCTTACGCACCGGTAAATCCCCTTTTTCAGACCTATGTCCGGCCCATAGCCCTGAGCAGCTTATTTACATAGAAAATAAGAAAAAAATGGATTTCTCTGGATCGCAGATATCAATATATAATTTTATTACGCTTTCCATGAATTAGACGTACATAGAGACGTCTTACAAGGGTTGAGCCTACTAACAGATTCCTTTTAAGCACAGACACTGTCCAGGGATCAGGAATTGACTTCATTTCTTTTGCAATGCTGATCCTATTTTTTATAGGCCAGACAACCCCTTTAAGTTTATATAATGTTCCCTCACATCTGAAATCAAATTCTGTCTTCCAGTGTGTGTTTGTGTATACAATCTTGTGAACCCCTCTGCCCACCACTATGTACTTTTCATTAATATGGACCAGCAGGTGAACCTTTTCATGCTATGTACTGGCACATTTTCTTAGCATAATAAGATTTTCTACGCAGGAGGAGTCCTTGAGGTCAACATGACTGACAGAAAAGTTGCAAAATTGTGAATTACTTTGTAAAAAAAAAAGTTATTAATTGATTAGTGTTATGAAATGAAACTTCAGTGTGTACTGCATCCAAAAATAATTGTAAGCAACTAATCTACTGCATATGCCAGAATTACTGAGTGAAGTTCATGATCTAATACTAAAAGCCAAAAAGATCAGAAGTTATATTAGGCAGTGTGATTTCATTAAGATTCAGTTTACCCTTTGTTTTTTGTTTTTTAATTCATCATTGGAATTGTTCCAAAACTGACTTTGGGCTTATATAATGGAAAAGTAAAGTATAAGCAAATAAGCTTGTATGGGATAGTTTTAAGTTTGTGCCAAGTCAAAAAATGCTAAAAAAAACCCACCTCTCACAATTTGTAAATAAATAGAATCTGTCAGGTTAGATCTATATCGTTCTATCAGGCCAATTAGTATTTTTATTCTACGCATACCACCAGAACTCAGAGAGAAACTGTGTGGCCCATACTTTTCATGCCCACATATATACACTCGTATTGAAAAAGTTCAACAGATCTTTTTTTTTTGACACATGAAAATATTATCTTTCAGTGAACGAAACCTATCTGACAGATCTTTTCTGCCCGCTGAACGATGTCTATGTACAGTGCTCAGCATAAATGAGTACGCCTCCTTTGAAAAGGAAGATTTTAATGAATATTTCACTCAATATAAGAACTATTGCCAAAATTGCAGCAGCTTCAACACGATTGCTGCTGAATATTCCCTGCTTTCCAGTGTTGTGCATGCCACAGTGCAAGCGCGTTGCCCTATTCTTAAAGAGCCAGGGTGCATCTGTGTAAGGGGTTGTAACATAGGTAGCACTTTTTCCAAATTTGTTTAAGTATATTTGATGTGTACGTTTAATTTTGCTATTATTGTAATATATACACATATTGGTTCTGCTACACATTTGAGTGTATTACCATTTGTGTATACGAGTATTGTTACACTTAAAGTGTATTACTCTATTACTCTGTGTATAGATAAGATTGATTGTTAAGGTGTTTTACATATTCATTGTTTGGGAAAGTTAGTAAATCGGGCCGGTCACTAATTGAAGGTATAGTGCTAAGGGGAGTAGTACCTCAAATTGACCATTGGATTGGCCAATAATAGAGGAACAAAAGATATTGGTTATGCATAGGAACCCCAAGAAAGGTTCAAACCAAAATCCACTTCTTGGAGTTAATACTCCATAGAAAAAAAACATGCATTTCAGAAAAATCACAAGGCTCACATAACTCTATATATCCATATATATCCACAATTATGTATATACTAGATGGTGGCCCGATTCTAACGCATCGGGTATTCTAGAATATGTATGTATATAGCAGCCACATACTATATAGCACAGGCCACGTAGTATATAGGAGCCATGTAGTATATAGCATACAAATAGTACGTAGCCTGTGCTATATAGTATGTGGCTGCTATATACATACATACATATTGTAGAATACCCAATGCATTGTATACTGTATAATGCAGCCCACGCAGTATCTAACACAGGCCACGTAGTATACAGCAGCCATGTAGTATATAACACTGCCCACGTAGTATATAGCAGCCATGTAGTATATAGTACTGCCCACGTAGTATATAGCAGCCATGTAGTATATAGTACTGTCCACGTAGTATATAGCAGCCATGTAGTATACAGTACTGTCCACATAGTATATAGCAGCCATGCAGTATATAGTACTGCCCACGTAGTATATAGCAGCCATGTAGTATATAGTACTGCCCACATAGTATATAGCAGCCATGTAGTATATAGTACTGCCCACGTAGTATATAGCAGCCATGTAGTATATAGTACTGTCCACGTAGTATATAGCAGCCATGTAGTATATAGTACTGTCCACGTAGTATATAGCAGCCATGTAGTATATAGTACTGCCCACGTAGTATATAGCAGCCATGTAGTATATAATACTGTCCACGTAGTATATAGCAGCCATGTAGTGTATAGTACTGCCCACGTAGTATATAGCAGCCATGTAGTATATAGTACTGTCCACGTAGTATATAGTAGCCATGTAGTATACAGTACTGTCCACGTAGCATATAGCAGCCATGCAGTATATAGTACTGCCCACGTAGTATATAGCAGCCATGTAGTATATAGTACTGTCCACGTAGTATATAGTAGCCATGTAGTATACAGTACTGTCCACGTAGTATATAGCAGCCATGCAGTATATAGTACTGCCCACGTAGTATATAGCAGCCATGCAGTATATAGTACTGCCCACGTAGTATATAGCAGCCATGTAGTATATAGTACTGTCCACGTAGTATATAGCAGCCATGTAGTATATAGTACTGTCCACGTAGTATATAGCAGCCATGTAGTATATAGTACTGCCCACGTAGTATATAGCAGCCATGTAGTATATAATACTGTCCACGTAGTATATAGCAGCCATGTAGTGTATAGTACTGCCCACGTAGTATATAGCAGCCATGTAGTATATAGTACTGTCCACGTAGTATATAGCAGCCATGTAGTATACAGTACTGTCCACGTAGTATATAGCAGCCATGCAGTATATAGTACTGCCCACGTAGTATATAGCAGCCATGTAGTATATAGTACTGCCCACGTAGTATATAGCAGCCATGTAGTATATAGTACTGCCCACGTAGTATATAGCAGCCATGTAGTATATAGTACTGTCCACGTAGTATATAGCAGCCATGTAGTATATAGTACTGTCCACGTAGTATATAGCAGCCATGTAGTATATAGTACTGCCCACGTAGTATATAGCAGCCATGTAGTATATAATACTGTCCACGTAGTATATAGCAGCCATGTAGTGTATAGTACTGCCCACGTAGTATATAGCAGCCATGTAGTATATAGTACTGTCCACGTAGTATATAGTAGCCATGTAGTATATAGTACTGCCCACGTAGTATATAGCAGCCATGTAGTATATAGTACTACCCACGTAGTATATAGCAGCCATGTAGTATATAGTATTGCCCACGTAGTGTATAGCAGCCATGTAGTATATAGTACTGTCCACGTAGTATATAGCAGCCATGTAGTATATAGTACTGCCCACGTAGTATATAGCAGCCATGTAGTATATAGTACTGCCCACGTAGTATATAGCAGCCATATAGTATATACTACTGCCCACGTAGTATATAGCAGCCATGTAGTATATAGTACTGCCCATGTAGTATATAGCAGCCATGTAGCCCATGCAGTATTTAGCAGTGTGGGCACGTATTCCTGTTAAAAAAAAAAGAATTAAAATAAAAAATAGTTACATACTCACCCCCTGGGATTGAACGGCGCTGTGGCGATGGGCGCGCGGAGACCGCTAAGTCTTCTGGGTAATTTCGCAATGCATCGCTGGGAACGGAAGATGACGGCAGGCGCCAGACTACGGAGGGTGAGTATAGCAGGTTTTTTGTTTTTTTATTATTTTTAACATTACATTTTTTTACTATTGATGCCGCATAGGCAGCATCAATAGTAAAAGTTTGGGAACACACAGGGTTAATAGCGGCGGTAACGGAGTGCGTTACCCGCGGCATAACGTGGTCCGTTACCGCTGGCATTAACCCTGTGTTAGCGGTGGCTGGAGGGGAGTATGCGGGCGCCGGGCAGTGACTGCGGGGAGTAAGGAGCGGCCATTTTCTTCCGGACTGTGCCCGTCGCTGATTGGTCATGGCTGATTGCAGCGATCAATCAGCGACTTGGATTTCCTTGACAGACAGAGGCCGCGACCAATGAATATCCGTGACAGAAAGACAGAAGGACAGAAAGACGGAAGTGACCCTTAGACAATTATATAGTACATAAATCAAACTCGACACGTTTCCCCTCTTAAAGAGGTTCATCAGGAGTATATACACATCTTATCAGAGACTGTTACTTAGCTTGTTCATATCAGATGTCCATGACGATAAAGAACACCAGCACATCAGGTGTGTCCCCTCCAGATAAAGTGCACTTTTTAATTAAGTGTTTTATTCCTTTGGTGATGGTGCACTAGTTTTTAATAATTAATTAATAAAGGTAATTTTTTAAGATCTTGGGGTTTACTGTGAACCGTCTGCAGAGGAAATAACCCCACACCGGGAAATCCCAGATGGCGTAAAGAAGCAGCACCGAGGTACTCAGAAGGGAAGGGGCCAATGGGTGATACAGGGATTACTGTCGGCTATGACTACTTCCCTGGCCCCATCTCACATCTGCAAGGTGGCTCCCAATCAATAGATGGGAGGCATCCTGTTTAAAAGGCACCCTCCCAAACAGGGAGGTGTCAAAGCAACATTAGAACCATTAGGTAGTGTGGTTGTCTACTAATGTGTTGTGAGGTCCCCTGGTCCTGGTGTGGCTAGAGTCCTGAATCTGAAGTCACTGGTCCGAGTAAAGCCAGTCCTCATACAATAGTCCCTAGTCCTTGTGCTGCTAGTCCTCAACCCATAGTCTTTGGTCTTAGTGTGATCAGTTCCTGAACCTCGTCCCCTGGTTCGTGTGCAGCTAGCCCATGAATTAGTATCTGAGACCCGTATATCTGAAGTAACTGTTCTACCCTTGGGTCCTGCACCTAGTAGTCTGAATGGAGCCTGAGTCTTATCCAGGTTTGTGTACCTGACCCCTGGGGTCAGCAGCAACAGTATCGGGGACTGCATAGGAGTGGCACCTGGCGGCTACCATCATGAGCTCCAGCAAACACCCCATAGTCGCTTAGTTACACCCCTTCTTGGTAAGCCCTGCCTTGTTGTAGAGTGGGTCCACGAATCATGTGTGCCACCTGCATGCATAATATTTAGATGGTTATGCCACTTGTTTTGTGGCAACAGTACGTCGTTCAAGTTGTGTATGAACTCTCAATTCATGTTGATTCACTGCCTCAAAAACCTTGTACACGTCAACATCAGCCACAACCTCCCTCTCATCCAGGACATTATTCTTGGGGAACCTCTTCACATTTGACAACACCTGCTTACTTTGATGGCGATCCTTAAGCGGTCACTAATCAATTCACCTTACACTTTGAACTGTGGCCCCAATTTTTTTTTCTGACTGGTTTAAAGTAACTTATATTTTTTGTCTGTTGTCTGGAGAATGCTTTGGCTTATGTCACACCCTTATCAGAACAAGACAAACCTATGATGTATTTTCTTGCTTCCTTCCTGTCTGCCTTCAGTAAAGTGTCAGATGAAAAAGATGGTTTCCACTCAACTGACTCTATACATTGGCTTAGGCAGGAGGCTAACACTGTGGGATGTTATGCCAACCAGTTAAAACCTTGACATCTTAATAGGTTTGGAACAATGAGGCTATCCCGGAAATTTTCAATGTCTAGCGGAAAGAATGAAAAAACTAGTGGTAGAGATTTGCCATCTTCCCTTAAATTGAACCTGTCAGCAGGATTTTGCTATGTAAAGTACAGACACAGCTACATTGGCACTGTAATTCTGATGAAAATAATACCTGTGCTGAAGAAATCTGTTTTGTGAGTTTTCTTGTAATGATAAATTCATGCATTGGGTTGGAACTGTGGGTATGGTCTTATCTTGGTGGCCCCTTCCTCTGCCTCCTGTATTTGAATGTCATGTTACTGACTCGTTAGTGATCTGCCTCCTATTTTAAATGTCATGCCGTCGCCTACAATAGATCTCCAATAAAATGGTTCTGTCAGTGGCACAGGCACAGTCGCATCCACAAATCTTTGATCATTCATCCGAATGTGCATCAGAACTATCAATTTTAGGAGAACTGAAACTAACGTGTTCTATAGGTCTGATTATGGTTCTGACTTTTCATGCTCGAAATTGACCTAGGAGAGAAATACCTCCATTCCATTTTCCTCATTCATAAACACTTTTTGTAGTGTAGTTATTACTATCATGTTTACATTTTCTTTCTTTCAACATAGTAATAGTTTCTTGTGTGTCTTTCATTGTTTTTTTTTACATAAATACATGTGTAAGCTAATTAATTAGCCCGGATGGGATTAGATAATTTGTGTAGTCTATGTGAGAATTCAGGCAGACTTAAAATTGCACAGGTCAGAAATGCGCTGTCAGATTAATATTCTGTGGTTTCCCTCTGCGCCCCTTGAAATTGTGCTGTGTGATTTTCCCTGATTTTATTTTTAAATAAAGTCTCCTTTTTATGGATGAAGCGAGTGCTGGTCTCTTTCTGGACTTTCTGTTTTGAGGTTTTTGTCTGTGTACTAAACAGGTGAGCTGAACAGCCCTTTTTTTACTTCTTTTTGACACCCAATTGGACTTCCAACTTAAAGAGAGGTGATAGAGAAAAGCTCACAATTCTCATGTTCAGCATATTAGAGCATCATCAAAATCTCCTCCCATAGATGCAATATAGGGGCCCGTGCAAATTGGCTGGAAAAAATTACACAGGTCTGCAAAGGTAAAATTGTATGAAAAGTAAGAAGTGATTGCTATATACTTTTGATCGCTGAATTTAGTAATATCCAGCCATATAATGCTGCACATGGCTGGATAAGATGCTCCATACAGACATTTGCCCCCATATCATGCTGCACATGTCCACATAAGATGCCACATACAGATATTTGCCCCATATAATGCTGCACATGGCCACATACAGATGCCCCATACAGATATTTGCGCCCATATCATGCTGCACATGGCCACATAAGATGCCCCATACAGATATTTGCCCCCATATCATGCTGCACATGGCCACATAAGATGCCCCATACAGATATTTGCCCCCATATCATGCTGCACATGGCCACATAAGATGCCACATACAGATATTTGCCCCCATATAATGCTGCACATGGCCGGATAAGATGCCCCATACAGACATTTGCCCCCATATAATGCTGCACATGGCCGGATAAGATGCTCCATACAGATAACTGCCCCATATAATGCTGTACATGGCCACATAAGATGCCCCATACAGACATTTGCCCCCATATAATGCTGCACATGGCCAGATAAGATGCCCCATACAGACATTTGCCCCCATATAATGCTGCACATGGCCGAATAAGATGCCCCATACAGACATTTGCCCCCATATAATGCTGCACATGGCCACATAACATGCTCCATACAGATATTTGGCCCAAAAGCTGTTGCTGCAATTACAAAAATAAAAAGTACATACTCACCTTTCCCGTTCCACCGCTGACCGCTGCTGTGTCTTCCCATCCTCTGCAGTGACGTTCAGGAAGAGGGGGCGGCGCGCACTAATCGCATCACTGCGCCCTCTGACCTGAGCATCACTGCAGAGGACACGGAAGACACAGTGGCGCCGCAGATGGCATGAGGAGCAGGTCTGCTCCCCGGCGCCTCATTTTCTTCCTGTACTGAGCGGTCACCGTTACCGCTCATTACAGTAATGAATATGCGGCTCCACCTCTATGGGAGGTGGAGCCGCATATTTATTACTGTAATGAGCGGTACCATGTGACCGCTCAGTACAGGAAGAAACTGCAGCGCTGGAAGAAGCAGGGACGTGCAGGGACCGCGCCGGGAGTAGGTAAGTATAATTACACAGCCCCCGGTCCCCCTCCCCTGCCGACCCCTGCGTATGACTCGAGTATAAGCCGAGATGGGGACTTTCAGTCCCAAAAAAGTGGGCTGAAAATCTCGGCTTATACTCGAGTATATACTGTAACCATTGGAATTAAGGATGGTCAATATGTGGTGATCTGAAAGTTCTCTCTTTCCTCCTTGGGCAGAAAGGAGGATATATGAAGTACCCATGCTTTTTGAGTCAGTGAAACAGCTGGGATTTGACTCATAACTAGAGCCAAAAATTTGCCCAATGAGAGCATCTTTGCAACCGGATTCAATAACATATTTCTGGAAGGGTTAGTTGATGCCCCTAAAGGTCTCCTTCCACCACTCCACATTAAGCTTGGACTGATGAAGCAGCTTGTGAAAACTCCACTGAAAGAAGGTGAGACTTTTAAGTAACTGTGTACCAAGACTAAGGGGCAAAACTGAAGGAAGGCATTTTTGTGGGTCCAGATATTCAGAAACTCATGAAGGACAAAGTTTTTGAAACAAAAATCAAAGCTTTTGAGAAAAGGGCTTGGGATTCTTTTAAAGAAGATGTGAAGAAATTTCTTAGTAATAAAGATCCAAAAGTTAAGTCCATTGTGAAGAACATGCTGAAATTTTTCAAAGCCATGGGTTGTCTGATGAATTTGTAGTTACATTTTTTACATTCCCATTTGGACTACTTTCCTGAAAACCTTGGTGCTGTTAGCGAAGAGCAAGAAGAAATATTTCATCAGGCTATCAAGGAGATAGAACAACAATACTAAGGTAGAAGGAACGTGATTATGATAGGGGCCTACTGCTGGATGCTTCACAGAGAAGATCCACAAGCCTTCTGTAAGAGAAAATGTATCATCAGAGGCTTTGAAGATAAAAGGAAAAGGCGCAAAAATTAATTTCTAATAAAGTTGCAGAATGTACGTTGCAATGCATTTTTTTTATATAATGTATACATTTTTGGCTACAATAAAGATTTTTCTTGTTCATCATGCATGTTATGTGCAAAAACCATATGTAATGGTTAAAAATAGAAGTATTTTTTTAAATCAGGGCATAAGAAAACATCAGAATCAGTCACTGAATTTGAAACAATTTTCATGAACCCAAATTTTGCGAACCTGGGTTAATTTTGACTGAAAGATGCCATGAATTACTAAAGGACTTTGCCTATACTGTAATACAAAAAGTCACTATTAGAGATGAAAGGATCCTTTTTTGCAACCCCGGCCCACTGACTATGTCACTGTTTTCTGGCTGTGGACATGAGCTGTGTGTATTTCCTAAGCTTCCAGGTTTCCTTGTGCAGCTATTTACTGCAGTCTTTCTGTTTAAACAGGCTATTAAACTATGAGCGCTGAACAATGCATCCCATATTATAAATAGTGTTGTCCCTTATTACATAGCAGCATTCCTTATTATTATGGATAGTAAAGTCCTGTATTATATTGCGTCCTCTTGTTATATATAGCACCATTTCTTAGCATCCTCTATTATGTGTCAAAATCAAAGTCATTGTTAGGCTTTGTTCACAAGTTGTGTTTTTGCTGCTTTTTTCCTATGTAAATTAAAAGCTGCTTTTTACAATACCAGCAAAAGCTATGAGATTTCAGACATCTCATGCACACAATTGTTTTTTCCCTCACAGAATTGGAAAACTGCTGTGTATTTTAAAAATGCAGCATGTCAATTCTTTCAGTGTTTTTGCAGCTTTTTTGTCACCCGTAAATAGCAATGAGTGCAAAAAAATTCCCCATTTATCTTTGTGATTTCCCCAAGTTTAAGTTAGTATTAGTACAGTTTAATTAAATTAGTGATATGTGTTAAAGTAAACAAAGCCTGACCTATGTGTCAAATTGAACTATGCCCTGCCAACTCAATTACCCTGACCAACATATGAAAGTAAGCATTCATGAGCAGAATGAATCAACTAATATTCCATTAAACACTTTCACGACCTTTGACTTACTGGTATGAGCCCGCACTTTTCCCCACACAGGATGGCTGAATTTATCAGCCATCTTGTGCATTTAACAACCATAGGAGGAGTACACTCTTACACACGCTTCCATCGGTACACCCATGACATGATCATGGGATGCCAATGGGTTGCCATTATAGCCGGGAGTCTGCTGAAGACTGCTGTGCCTGTCATTACAATCCTCCAGTGAAAGCCAGCCAATTGGTGGCATTCATACGAGATTGTGATTTTAGCTGTACATACAGTGGCATGTAAAAGTTTGGGCACCCCTGGTAAAAATTACTGCTATTGTGAACAGTTAAGCAAGTTGAAGATTAAATGATCTCTAAATGGTCTTACGCTAAAGGTGACACATTTCCTTTTTATTTTGGGCAAAAAAAATATTATCATCTTTTACATTTTAAAAATTACAAAAAGGAAAATTGGCCGATGCAACAGTTTGGGCACCTTAGGAGATTTGTGTTTTCAGATAACTTTGACCAAGGTTTCAGACCTTAATTAGCCTGTTACGGTTATGGCTTATTCACTATCATTATTAGGAAAGGACAGGTGATGTAAATTTCGGAGCTTTAAAATAGTAGTACATATACATGCACAAAAAATTCCTTTAGACAGGAGAAAATATACAGCAATAGAATAGGTAAACTCTAAAGGTATGCATCAAAATTAAATGGATACAAAGTGCAGTAAATTCCTACAAAAAAATGAATGGAAGCAAAAGAGCAAATTGAAGTGTAACAGGGATTTTTGCTGATAGAGAAAAAAAGTGTGAGCAAGGCGAAACTTTGCTGACGTTTGTACATTAGCCTCAGGGGTATACTCATTGGTTCAAAAGAAGGAGCAATACTGAAAGTAAAATGAACAATCAAATATAGAATAATATGTATTGTCTTCCTATTAAAATCATCAGAATAGTAGAAGATCAGTGCATAATACAATTAACATAGCCCATAGCTAGACTAGACAAAAGATGTATAAAAAGAATAAACCTCTAATAATATAACGTGAAAGGAGGCGAATAAACCTGCGTGGCAGTCTGGTTTTGCCTATGTTTGACACTCTTTTTAGATTGTTTAGATTATGTCTTGAAATTTTGTTCAATAAAGATTTTCACTGTTATTTTTGTCTATATACTTCCGTGTTTTCATATTGTTTTTCAACATCTAAACAATCTGATGCATTTTGGAAACAAGTTCTGTGGATCTATTTGTTTTTAACCAAGTCTAGTAACGGGAGGATATTAAATTGTAAATCGAGCCTACTATATTTTAGTATAATTATTCCTAAGTAGGGTTGAGCGAAACGGGTCGAACATTTTCAAAAGTCGCCGACTTTTGGCTAAGTCGGGGTTTCATGAAACCCGATCCGACCCCTGTGCGGGGTCGGCCATGCGGTACGCGACTTTCGCGCCAAAGTCGCGTTTCAATGACGCGAAAAGCGCCATTTCTCAGCCAATGAAGGTAAACGCAGAGTGTGGGCAGCGTGATGACATAGGTCCTGGTCCCCACCATCTTAGAGAAGGGCATTGCAGTGATTGGCTTGCTGTCTGCGACGTCACAGGGGCTATAAAGAGGCGTTCCCGCCGACCGCCATCTTACTGCTGCTGATCTGAGCTTAGGGAGAGGTTGCTGCCGCTTTGTCAGAAGCAGGGATAGCGTTAGGCAGGGTCCATTAACCACAAAACCGCTTGTGCTGCAGCGATTTGCACTGTCCAACACCACCCTCGGTGTGCAGGGACAGTGGAAGTTTTTTTTTTTTTTTTTTTCCCCTCAGCGCTGTAGCTCATTGGGCTGCCCTAGAAGGCTCCCTGATAGCTGCATTGCTGTGTGTACGCCGCTGTGCAAACCAACTGCTTTTTTCAAAGCACAAATCCTCTTGTTCCTTCCTTTCTGCACAGCTATCTTTTTTGTTTGTCCACACTTTTTATTTCATTTGTGCATCAGTCCACTCCTTATTGCTGCCTGCCATACCTGGCTGAGATTACTGCAGGCAGGGAGATAGTAGCTGCCTGCCATACCTGGCTGAGATTACTGCAGGCAGGGAGATAGTAATTGTAGGACATTCCCTGTTTTTTTTTTTTTTTTTTTTTTGGTGGGAGATTAAGATTGGCAATTTGGCATTTCTGCTAGAGTGCCATCCCTGTGTGTGCCATCTCTCTCACATAGTGGGCCATAGAAAGCCTTTTCATTTTTCTGTATTTTTTTTTGTGGGGTGTATAAATTCTCCCTGATAAAAATACAGTGGGAGATTAATATTGGCCTTTGGGCTTGTGTGCCAGTCCTGAGTGTGCCATCTCTCTCACAAATAGTGGGCCATAGAAAGCCTATTTATTTTTTTTTTTGGTTTTATAAATTCTCCCTGAAAAAAAGGGAGATTAATATTGGCCTCTGGGCTTGTGTGCCAGTCCTGAGCGTGCCATCTGTGCCAGCCCTGAGCGTGCCATCTCTCTCACAAATAGTGGGCCATAGAAAGCCTATTTAATTTTTTTTTTTGTTTTATAAATTTTCCCTGAAAAAAGGGAGATTAATATTGGCCTCTGGGCTTGTGTGCCAGTTGTGAGCGTGCCATCTGTGCCAGTCCTGAGCGTGCCATCTCTCTCACAAATAGTGGGCCATAGAAAGCCTATTTAAATATTTTTTTGGTTTTATAAATTCTCCCAGAAAAAAAGGGAGATTAATATTGGCCTCTGGGCTTGTGTGCCAGTCCTGAGCGTGCCATCTGTGCCAGCCAGCCCTGAGCGTGCCATCTCTCTCACAAATAGTGGGCCATAGAAAGCCTATTTAATTTTTTTTTTTGTTTTATCAATTTTCCCTGAAAAAAGGGAGATTAATATTGGCCTCTGGGCTTGTGTGCCAGTTGTGAGCGTGCCATCTGTGCCAGTCCTGAGCGTGCCATCTCTCTCACAAATAGTGGGCCATAGAAAGCCTATTTAAATATTTTTTTGGTTTTATAAATTCTCCCAGAAAAAAAGGGAGATTAATATTGGCCTCTGGGCTTGTGTGCCAGTCCTGAGCGTGCCATCTGTGCCAGCCAGCCCTGAGCGTGCCATCTCTCTCACAAATAGTGGGCCATAGAAAGCCTATTTAATTTTTTTTTTTGTTTTATCAATTTTCCCTGAAAAAAGGGAGATTAATATTGGCCTCTGGGCTTGTGTGCCAGTTGTGAGCGTGCCATCTGTGCCAGTCCTGAGCGTGCCATCTCTCTCACAAATAGTGGGCCATAGAAAGCCTATTTAAATATTTTTTTGGTTTTATAAATTCTCCCAGAAAAAAAGGGAGATTAATATTGGCCTCTGGGCTTCTGTGCCAGTCCTGAGCGTGCCATCTGTGCCAGTCCTGAGCGTCCCATCTCTCTCACAAATAGTGGGCCATAGAAAGCCTATTTTATTTTTTTTTTGGGTTTTAGAAATTCTCCCTGAAAAAAGGGAGATTAATATTGGCCTCTGGGCTTGTGTGCCAGTTGTGAGCGTGCCATCTGTGCCAGTCCTGAGCGTGCCATCTCTCTCACAAATAGTGGGCCATAGAAAGCCTATTTAAATATTTTTTTGGTTTTATAAATTCTCCCAGAAAAAAAGGGAGATTAATATTGGCCTCTGGGCTTCTGTGCCAGTCCTGAGCGTGCCATCTGTGCCAGTCCTGAGCGTCCCATCTCTCTCACAAATAGTGGGCCATAGAAAGCCTATTTTATTTTTTTTTTGGGTTTCAGAAATTCTCCCTGGAAAAAAAAAGGGAGATTAATATTGCCCTTTGGGCTTGTGTGCCAGTACTAAGCGTTCCATCTCTCTCTCTCTCTCAGTCAGTGGGCCATAGAACGCATATTTTTGGTTTTATTTGTTTTATAAATTCTCCCTGAAAAAATCATTTTATTTTATTTGGTTTCTAAATTCTTCCTGATAAAATCATATTTTTTTTATTATTTTTTTTTCTAAAGTCTCCCTGAAAAAAAAAAAAAAAAAACAACCAAAAAAAACAGTGGGAGATTAATATTGGCCTTTCTGCTTGTGTGCCAGTCTTGACTCCTGGGTGCGTCATCTCTCAGTCAGTGGGCCATAGAACGCCTATTTTTGGTTTTATTTGTTTTATAAATTCTCCCTGAAAAAATCATTTTATTTTATTTGGTTTCTAAATTCTTCCTGATAAAATCATATTTTTTTTATTATTTTTTTTTCTAAAGTCTCCCTGAAAAAAAAAAAAAAAAAAACAACCAAAAAAAACAGTGGGAGATTAATATTGGCCTTTCTGCTTGTGTGCCAGTCTTGACTCCTGGGTGTGCCATCTCTCTCTCTCTCTCTCTCTCTCTCTCTCTCTCTCTCTCTCTCCAATTGTGGTCCATAGAAAGCCTATATTTTTTTTCCTTGATTTGGGTTCTAAAATCTACCAGAGAAAATAACTACATCAATCATTGGTAGAAAAATATTGGCCTCTGGGTTTGTGTGCCACTCCTGACTCCTGTGTGCGTCATCTCTCAGTCAGTGGGCCATAGAACGCCTATTTTTGTTTTTATTTGTTTTATAAATTCTCCCTGAAAAAATCATTTTATTTTATTTGGTTTCTAAATTCTTCCTGATAAAATCATATTTTTTTTATTATTTTTTTTTCTAAAGTCTCCCTGAAAAAAACAAAAAAAAAAAAAAACAAAAAAAAAACAGTGGGAGATTAATATTGGCCTTTCTGCTTGTGTGCCAGTCTTGACTCCTGGGTGTGCCATCTCTCTCTCTCTCTCTCTCCAATTGTGGTCCATAGAAAGCCTATATTTTTTTTCCTTGATTTGGGTTCTAAAATCTACCAGAGAAAATAACTACATCAATCATTGGTAGAAAAATATTGGCCTCTGGGTTTGTGTGCCACTCCTGACTCCTGTGTGCGTCATCTCTCAGTCAGTGGGCCATAGAACGCCTATTTTTGTTTTTATTTGTTTTATAAATTCTCCCTGAAAAAATCATTTTATTTTATTTGGTTTCTAAATTCTTCCTGATAAAATCATATTTTTTTTATTATTTTTTTTTCTAAAGTCTCCCTGAAAAAAACAAAAAAAAAAAAAAACAAAAAAAAAACAGTGGGAGATTAATATTGGCCTTTCTGCTTGTGTGCCAGTCTTGACTCCTGGGTGTGCCATCTCTCTCTCTCTCTCTCTCCAATTGTGGTCCATAGAAAGCCTACATTTTTTTTCCTTGATTTGGGTTCCAAAATCTACCAGAGAAAATAACTCCATCAATCATTGGTAGAAAAATATTGGCCTCTGGGCTTGTGTGCCACTCCTGATTCCTGTGTGCGTCATCTCTCACTCAGTGGCCCATAGAAAGCATATAGTTTGTTACATTTGTTTTCTAAATTCTCCCTGCAAAAATCTATTTTTTTTTTTTTGGGGGGTTTCTAAAGTGTTCCTGAAAAAAATAAAAATAAAAAAAAAATAATAGTGTGACATTAATATTAACATTTGTGCTTCAGTGACAGTCCTGCGTGTGGGGCATCTCTCTAATTTGCAGCCACCAAAAAAAGAGTGTGTAACATTGGGCCTGATTTTCGCTGTGGTCTCACCAACCTGTAAAGGGGTAGCTAAATCATACTGAAGTTATAGCTCACCGTGTAAGTTGTGTGACTGCAACAAATAACGTTAGTTTGGTTACGTTTTTAAAACAATGAGGAAGTCTAGTGGAAGAGGTCGTGGCCGGGGGCGTTCATTGTCAGCTGGTAATGAGGGTAGTGGTAGTGGTGGAGCATCAGGTGGTCGTGGGGGAAAAAATATTGCACCTAAGTCTGGAGCTGTGGAGCCAGGTTCGTCGTCCGGCTACACAAGGCCTCGAACGCTCCCTTTTCTGGGATTAGGAAAACCGCTTTTAAAGCCGGAGCAGCAAGAGCAAGTTTTGGCTTATCTTGCTGACTCAGCCTCTAGCTCTTTTGCCTCATCTCGTGAAACTGGTAAAAGTAAAAGCAGCGCGTCGTTAGTGGATGTTCACGGTCAGGGACAAGTCACTTCCTTGTCCTCTTCAGCAAAAACAACAACAGAGAAGAATGCAGCAGGCGACACAACGGGTTACTCCATGGAGCTCTTTACACATACCGTCCCTGGCTTAGAAAGTGAAGCAGTTAACAGTCCATGCCCATTACAAATTGAATCTGACATGGAGTGCACTGACGCACAGCCACAGCCAGACTACTATGCTGGTCCTTTGACTCAGACCACAACATTGCCCTCGCAGGGTGCTGATCAAGAATCAGACCCTGATGAGACTATGTTGCCCCATCACGAACGCTATACCACCGAACGACACGGTGACACAGACGAAGTTGCGCAGGAGGTACAAGAAGAGTTATTAGATGACCCAGTTCTTGACCCCGATTGGCAGCCATTGGGGGAACAGGGTGCAGGCGGCAGCAGTTCTGAAGCAGAGGAGGAGGAGGGGCCGCAGCAGGCATCAACATCGCCACAGGTTCCATCTGCCGGGCCCGTATCTTGCCCAAAACGCGTGGCAAAGCCAAAACCTGGTGGAGGACAGCGTGGCCATCCGGTTAAAGCTCAGTCTGCAATGCCTGAAAAGGTATCCGATGCTAGAAAGAGTGCAGTCTGGCATTTTTTTAAACAACATCCAATTGATCAGCGCAAAGTCATCTGTCAAAAATGTTCTACTTCCTTAAGCAGAGGTCAGAATCTGAAAAGTCTCAATACTAGTTGCATGCATAGACATTTAACCACCATGCATTTGAAAGCTTGGACTAACTACCAAACGTCCCTTAAGGTTGTTGCACCCTCGGCCAATGAAGCTAGTCATCAACGCAACATCCCTTCCGGCAGTGTAGGACCACCATTTAGCGCACCACCTGCTGTATCTGTGCAGGTATCTTTGCCAGGCCAAAGCAGTCAGGGTCAGGGAATCACCAGTTTCGTAGTAGGAAACACTGCATCTAGGGCACCGGCGGCAACAATACCATCTCCCACCGTCTCTCAGTCTGCCATGTCCACCGGCACCCCCGCTAGTTCCACGATCTCCAGCTCTCCAGTCCAGCTCACCCTACATGAGACTATGGTTAGAAAAAGGAAATACTTAGCCTCGCATCCGCGTACACAGGGTTTGAACGCCCACATAGCTAGACTAATCTCGTTAGAGATGATGCCCTACCGGTTAGTTGAAAGCGAAGCTTTCAAAGACCTGATGGACTACGCTGTACCACGCTACGAGCTACCCAGTCGACACTTTTTTTCCAGAAAAGCCATCCCAGCCCTCCACCAGCATGTTAAAGAGCGCATCGTCCATGCACTCAGGCAATCTGTGAGCACAAAGGTGCACCTGACAACAGATGCATGGACCAGTAGGCATGGCCAGGGACGTTACGTGTCCATCACGGCACACTGGGTAAATGTGGTGGATTCAGGGTCCACAGGGGACAGCAAGTTTGGGACAGTTCTGCCTAGCCCACGGTCTAGTAAACAGTTGTCTGTAGCCGTTCGCACCCCCTCCTCCTCCTCCTCCTCGTCCTCCTGCAGAAGCAAGAGCTCGTCCACAGACCGCAGTCGCACAAACACTCCATCCGCACCTGCCACTGTTGCACACCAGGTCTCCCATTATGGGGCAGCTACTGGCATACGTCAGCAGGCTGTATTGGCTATGAAGTGTTTGGGCGACAATAGACACACCGCGGAAGTTCTGTCCGAGTTCTTGCAGCAAGAAACGCAGTCGTGGCTGGGCACTGTAGATCTTGAGGCAGGCAAGGTAGTGAGTGATAACGGAAGGAATTTCATGGCTGCCATCTCCCTTTCCCAACTGAAACACATTCCTTGCCTGGCTCACACCTTAAACCTGGTGGTGCAGTGCTTCCTGAAAAGTTATCCGGGGTTATCCGACCTGCTCCTCAAAGTGCGTGGACTTTGCGCACATATCCGCCGTTCGCCTGTACACTCCAGCCGTATGCAGACCTATCAGCGTTCTTTGAACCTTCCCCAGCATCGCCTAATCATAGACGTTGCAACAAGGTGGAACTCAACACTGCACATGCTTCAGAGACTGTGCGAACAGAGGCGGGCTGTTATGTTTTTGTGGGAGGATACACATACACGGGCAGGCAGTAGGATGGCAGACATGGAGTTGTCAGGTGTGCAGTGGTCGAAGATTCAAGACATGTGTCAAGTCCTTCAGTGTTTTGAGGAATGCACACGGCTGGTTAGTGCAGACAACGCCATAATAAGCATGAGCATCCCCCTAATGCGTCTGCTGATGCAAAGTTTGACGCACATAAAGGATCAGGCGTCTGCACCAGAGGAAGAGGAAAGCCTTGATGACAGTCAGCGATTGTCTGGTCAGGGCAGTGTACATGACGAGGTACCGGGCGAAGAGGAGGTGGAGGATGAGGAGGATGATGGGGATGAGTATATTTTTAATGAGGAAGCTTTCCCGGGGGCACGGGAAATTGGTGGCGTGGCAAGGCCGGGTTCTGGTTTTTTGAGGGACACAAGTGACGTAGATTTGCCTGCAACTGCCCCTCAACCAAGCACAACCGCAGATTTGACAACGGGAACTTTGGCCCACATGGCGGATTATGCCTTGCGTATCCTCAAAAGGGACACACGCATTACAAAAATGATGAACGATGACGATTACTGGTTGGCCTGCCTCCTTGATCCTCGCTATAAAGGCAAATTGCAAAATATTATGCCACATGAGAACTTGGAACTAATATTAGCAACAAAACAATCAACTCTTGTTGACCGTTTGCTTCTGGCATTCCCTGCACACAGCGCCCGTGATCGTTCTCACACGAGCTCCAGGGGCCAGCAGACCAGAGGTGTTAGAGGGGCAGAAATCAGAAGTGGCGTTGGACAGAGGGGTTTTCTGACCAGGTTGTGGAGTGATTTTTCTATGACCGCAGACAGGACAGGTACTGCAGCATCAATTCAAAGTGACAGGAGACAACATTTGTCCAGTATGGTTACAAACTATTTTTCATCCCTTATCGACGTTCTCCCTCAACCGTCATTCCCATTTGATTACTGGGCATCCAAATTAGACACCTGGCCAGAATTGGCAGAATATGCATTGCAGGAGCTTGCTTGCCCGGCAGCTAGTGTCCTATCAGAAAGAGTATTCAGTGCTGCAGGTTCAATACTAACAGAAAAAAGGACTCGTCTGGCTACCCAAAATGTAGATGATCTAACCTTCATTAAAATGAACCACAACTGGATTTCAAAATCTTTTGCCCCACCCTGCCCGGCTGACACCTAGCTTTCCTATGAAAAGGTCTTGCCTGTGGACTATTCTGAATGACTTTTCCAATCTCGTAATTTTCTTCACCTGATTGTCCAGCATACGACATGTTTCCACCTCACGAAATGGCCAAACTCCCCACACGGGGCCGTGCTATCGCCACTTTGCGCTTGGACCCTTGAGAGTGCTGTTTGTCTGAAGAGGTGGGTGTGGCCGCTTTTGGTCGACGGCACTGCCACTGGGTCCCTCATAGTACAATAAAGTGTCTCTGGCGGTGGTGGTGCGCACCCAACGTCAGACACACCGTTGTAATATGAGGGGCCCTGTGCCTGTACCGCCGGCCACAAGACAGTTCCCCCCCCCAGCTCAAACAGTGCTCTACCACTAGCAAAATTATCTCTCACAGCTTCACCAATGTGTAGTCTAGCCGCTGACATCCTTCAATGCCTGGCACTGACAATACCATTGTTTTGACATTTTTGTTATGTTAGGCCTTCGAAGCCTGTCTGCGGTCCCTTCTTTCTACAACTACTACACTGACCAGGCCACTGCTGGCCGTGTTACCCTGGAACCAATTTAAAAGTGCCTACAGTCAGCCCAATTTTGTTATGTTAGGCCTTCGAAGACTGTCTGCCGTCACTCCTTCCACTAGACTTCCACTGACCATACACTGCTGCCCATGTACCCCTGGAACCAATTTAAAGTGCCTACAGCCAGCCCAATTTTGTTATGTTAGGCCTTCGAAGCCTGTCTGCGGTCACTCCTTCCACTAGACTTCCACTGACCAGACCACTGCTGCCCGTGTACCCCTGGAACCAATTTAAAAGTGCCTACAGCCAGCCCAAGTTTGTTATGTTAGGCCTTGGAAGCCTGTCTGCGGTCACTCCTTCCACTAGACTTCCACTGACCAGACCACTGCTGCCCGTGTACCCCTGGAACCAATTTAAAAGTGCCTACAGCCAGCCCAAGTTTGTTATGTTAGGCCTTGGAAGCCTGTCTGCGGTCACTCCTTCCACTAGGCCTCCACTGACCACACCACTGCTGTCCGTGTACCCCTGGAACCAATTTAAAATTGCCTACAGCCAGCCCAATTTTTTTATTTTAGGCCTTCGATGCCTGTCTGCGGTCCATTCTTTCAACTACTACTACACTGACCAGGTCACTGCTGTCCGTGTACCCCTGTAACCAATTTAAAATTGCCTACAGCCATGTGTTATTATTTTAGGCATTCGATGCCTGTCTGCGGTCCATTTTTTCAACTACTACTACACTGACCAGGTCACTGCTGCCCGTGTACCCCTGGAACCAATTTAAAATTGCCTACAGCCATGTGTTATTATTTTAGGCCTTCGATGCCTGTCTGCGGTCACTCCTTCCACTAGGCCTCCACTGACCACACCACTGCTGTCCGTGTACCCCTGGAACCAATTTAAAATTGCCTACAGCCATGTGTTATTATTTTAGGCCTTCGATGCCTGTCTGCGGTCACTCCTTCCACTAGGCCTCCACTGACCACACCACTGCTGTCCGTGTACCCCTGGAACCAATTTAAAATTGCCTACAGCCATGTGTTATTATTTTAGGCCTTCGATGCCTGTCTGCGGTCACTCCTTCCACTAGGCCTCCACTGACCACACCACTGCTGTCCGTGTACCCCTGGAACCAATTTAAAATTGCCTACAGCCAGCCCAATTTTTTTATTTTAGGCCTTCGATGCCTGTCTGCGGTCCATTCTTTCAACTACTACTACACTGACCAGGTCACTGCTGCCCGTGTACCCCTGGAACCAATTTAAAATTGCCTACAGCCATGTGTTATTATTTTAGGCATTCGATGCCTGTCTGCGGTCCATTTTTTCAACTACTACTACACTGACCAGGTCACTGCTGCTCGTGTACCCCTGGAACCAATTTAAAATTGCCTACAGCCATGTGTTATTATTTTAGGCCTTCGATGCCTGTCTGCGGTCACTCCTTCCACTAGGCCTCCACTGACCACACCACTGCTGTCCGTGTACCCCTGGAACCAATTTAAAATTGCCTACAGCCATGTGTTATTATTTTAGGCCTTCGATGCCTGTCTGCGGTCACTCCTTCCACTAGGCCTCCACTGACCACACCACTGCTGCCCGTGTACCCCTGGAACCAATTTAAAATTGCCTACAGCCAGCCCAATTTTTTTATTTTAGGCCTTCGATGCCTGTCTGCGGTCCATTCTTTCAACTACTACTACACTGACCAGGTCACTGCTGTCCGTGTACCCCTGGAACCAATTTAAAATTGCCTACAGCCATGTGTTATTATTTTAGGCCTTCGATGCCTGTCTGCGGTCACTCCTTCCACTAGGCCTCCACTGACCACACCACTGCTGTCCGTGTACCCCTGGAACCAATTTAAAATTGCCTACAGCCATGTGTTATTATTTTAGGCCTTCGATGCCTGTCTGCGGTCACTCCTTCCACTAGGCCTCCACTGACCACACCACTGCTGTCCGTGTACCCCTGGAACCAATTTAAAATTGCCTACAGCCAGCCCAATTTTTTTATTTTAGGCCTTCGATGCCTGTCTGCGGTCCATTCTTTCAACTACTACTACACTGACCAGGTCACTGCTGTCCGTGTACCCCTGGAACCAATTTAAAATTGCCTACAGCCATGTGTTATTATTTTAGGCCTTCGATGCCTGTCTGCGGTCACTCCTTCCACTAGGCCTCCACTGACCACACCACTGCTGTCCGTGTACCCCTGGAACCAATTTAAAATTGCCTACAGCCATGTGTTATTATTTTAGGCCTTCGATGCCTGTCTGCGGTCACTCCTTCCACTAGGCCTCCACTGACCACACCACTGCTGCCCGTGTACCCCTGGAACCAATTTAAAATTGCCTACAGCCAGCCCAATTTTTTTATTTTAGGCCTTCGATGCCTGTCTGCGGTCCATTCTTTCAACTACTACTACACTGACCAGGTCACTGCTGTCCGTGTACCCCTGGAACCAATTTAAAATTGCCTACAGCCATGTGTTATTATTTTAGGCCTTCGATGCCTGTCTGCGGTCACTCCTTCCACTAGGCCTCCACTGACCACACCACTGCTGTCCGTGTACCCCTGGAACCAATTTAAAATTGCCTACAGCCATGTGTTATTATTTTAGGCCTTCGATGCCTGTCTGCGGTCACTCCTTCCACTAGGCCTCCACTGACCACACCACTGCTGTCCGTGTACCCCTGGAACCAATTTAAAATTGCCTACAGCCAGCCCAATTTTTTTATTTTAGGCCTTCGATGCCTGTCTGCGGTCCATTCTTTCAACTACTACTACACTGACCAGGTCACTGCTGTCCGTGTACCCCTGTAACCAATTTAAAATTGCCTACAGCCATGTGTTATTATTTTAGGCATTCGATGCCTGTCTGCGGTCCATTTTTTCAACTACTACTACACTGACCAGGTCACTGCTGCCCGTGTACCCCTGGAACCAATTTAAAATTGCCTACAGCCATGTGTTATTATTTTAGGCCTTCGATGCCTGTCTGCGGTCACTCCTTCCACTAGGCCTCCACTGACCACACCACTGCTGCCCGTGTACCCCTGGAACCAATTTAAAATTGCCTACAGCCAGCCCAATTTTTTTATTTTAGGCCTTCGATGCCTGTCTGCGGTCCATTCTTTCAACTACTACTACACTGACCAGGTCACTGCTGCCCGTGTACCCCTGGAACCAATTTAAAATTGCCTACAGCCATGTGTTATTATTTTAGGCCTTCGATGCCTGTCTGCGGTCACTCCTTCCACTAGGCCTCCACTGACCACACCACTGCTGTCCGTGTACCCCTGGAACCAATTTAAAATTGCCTACAGCCATGTGTTATTATTTTAGGCCTTCGATGCCTGTCTGCGGTCCATTCTTTCAACTACTACTACACTGACCAGGGCACTGCTGGCCGTGTACCCCTGGAACCAACATCAGAAAATATAAAAATAAGTATTTTGCTTATAAAAAAGAAAATACTGGTGAGATATCAAATGCAGACATTTTAACATTAAAAACAAACACACAACTCTAATCTGGTACAGTACTAAAAATGGCCACCAGCTACAATTACTTTCTCCTGCAAGTAGTTAACTGAAAGTTTTTTTAAATTGAAAACACACATATGGCATCCACCGAGTGTTGTCCTGTCGCGTCTTCTTTATATTATTGCCGAGAAGATGCAAAATAATGAAAATAATAAAATCATTAATTACCAAAATAATAGAGAAAGTCAACACCACATTGCAAATAAACATTCATTCCAAATAAAGAAGCAGGGCGCGTCCGAGGGTGAGTATATACCTAATAAGAATATAATCACCCTCGGACGCGCAATGCTTATTTCCAACAGCCTTCCTTCCTAAGAATCAGCCCTTCCGTCGTGTAGAGAGACGTTGTGTTACACTCCAAGGTGTTCCCCAGGTTGCCTTTCCTGAGCTTCGATCTTCCGGCTCTCGTTTAGTAGTTCTTGGAAACTACTCTGCATTAGGCCTTCAAATTGGGTATGGGGTGTAGAGAGATGGTGTGTTCCACTCCAAGGTGTTCCCCAGGTTGCCTTTCCTGAGCTTCGATCTTCCGGCTCTCGTTTAGTAGTTGTTGGAAACTACGCTGCATTAGGCCTTCAAATTGGGTATGGGGTGTAGCGAGAGGGTGTGTTACACTCCAAGGTGTTCCCCAGGTTGCCTTTCCTGAGCTTCGATCTTCCGGCTCTCGTTTAGTAGTTCTTGGAAACTACACTGCATTAGGCCTTCAAATTGGGTATGGGGTGTAGAGAGAGGGTGTGTTACACTCTAAGGTGTTCCCCAGGTTTCCTTGCCATTGCTTCGGTCTTCCGACTCTCGTTTAGTAGTTGTAGAAAAGTACACTGCATTAGGCCATACAAAATGGGTATGGGGTGGAGAGAGATGGTGTGTTACACTCCAAGGTGTTCCCCAGGTTGCCTTTCCTGAGCTTCTATCTTCAGGCTCTCATTAAATTGTGGTTAAATGGAACAACTGCATTTGGCGTACTAGTTGGTTTGGGGCCTACTATCGGTGTCTGCCACTCCTTGCTGTTCTCCTCCACTGAACAAAGCTGTGCCGCCTGTTTACTACGGTTGCCAATTTTGAACTGCATTTCGACTACTTACTGATTTGGCCCTACTCTCTGTGTCAGCCTCTCATTCCAGTTGTCCTCCACTGCAATGCCCCCTGGTTATTCCTGTGTTACCAATTTTGAACTGCATTTAGCCCACTTTCTTCTTTGGGCCTATATCTGTGTTTCCACTTCATCGTGCCCATTGCCCAGCCAGTGATAGATGAGTCTGCTGGTACATTGACCCATAACGCAACATTCCCCGTGCACGCTACACAACAACATTGTGACCCTGCTGAAAGTCAGGTTGCTCTTCCCGCATACCATACCACCTTACACGGGGACAAAGAGGAAGGTGCAGATGAAAGTGCAGGTTCCTTCATCAGGTGGGGGGAGGAATACTAGTTGGCGACGTCACTGGCACAGGGCCTCTCATAGTACGCAAAAGTGTTGCTGCCGGTGGGAGGCGCCCCCGCCGTGCAAACACACCGCTGTACTTTGAGGGGCCCTGTGCCAGTGCCAATGCCAACGAGTGGGCCCCCCCTGCTTGCTCAGGTTCACAGCACTTGCAAAGTTGAAATACTTACCTCTCCCTGCTCCACTGCCGTGACGTGGTCCAGATTTCCTGGGCCCACTAATTACTTGAACCAGCCCTACCCCCCACAACTTTAGCCAAATGACCCCCAATTTCAAATGCCTTCCAATTATTATAAGGTAAATTACGCTTGACAAGCTTCATTAAGAAGAATGGATGGTTTTGACATTAAAATGGCCACTCTAGGTGTTTTCCTGGCCCCCACTCACTGCCGACTATGCTGCCCCATTGACTTGCATTGGGTTTCGTGTTTCGGTCGATCCCGACTTTACGTCATAATCGGCCGATTTCACTCGACCCGACTTTGGACATAGTCGGGTTTCGCAAAACCCGGCTCGACTCTAAAAAGGTCAAGGTCGCTCAACTCTATTCCTAAGTATTTAAAGCTAGATACCACCGATGATGAGGACAGTCCTTCAAGGTGATCTGTTGAATAATGGGTAAAAGGCATCAAAGCAGACTTATCCCAATTAATATATAACCCCGAATGCTTACTAAATCCGTTTATAGTAGTGATCACATGCGGCAAGGTCTCTTCTACATTATCAATAATATTACCATATCATCCACATATAAACCAATAACATCCGTGCGATCAGCTAACTCGATACCCTTAATCGATTGAGTAGATCTCATACGTATTGCTAATGCTTCAATAGCGAGAGTAAATAAAGCTGGGGAGAGTGGGCACCCCTGACGAGTTCCTCTTTTCAGGGAAAATGTTTCTGACATGGAGCTATTAATAACTATCTGGGCTTTAGGCTTCAAATAAATTGCACTAATCCGTCTTTGAAATTTAGGACCGAATTGATATCTCTTTAAGCATGCAGATAAAAAGGGCCACTCTAAAGAGTTGAATGCCTTGGCCGCATCCAGAGAGGCCATGGCCCATCTATTCTCTGTTACCAATGAACTATGGTCACATGGTACCGCTCATTACAGTCATGAATATGCGGCTCCACCTTCCATAGAGGTGGAGCCGCATATTCATGACTGCAATGAGCGGTAACTGTGACCGCTCAATACAGGAAGAAGATGCAGCCGTGGAAGAAGCAGGGACTGCAGGGACCGCGCCGGGAGCAGGTAAGTATACGGGGAGGGGAGCACTGCGCGATATTTACCTGCTCCTCATTCCGGCTCTGTCTCCAAAGTCCTCTGGCTGTGACGCTCAGGTCAGAGGGCGCGGTGACGTAGTTAATGCGCGCCCTCTGCTGAGCGTCAGTGCTGGAGACGGAGCCACACGAGGAGCAGGTAAATACTGAAAGCGCCGGCGTCCTGAGCGAAGAGAGGTGAGTATGTGATTTTTTTTTATTGCAGCTGCAGCAGCATTATATATGGCACAGCTTTATATGGAGCATCTATGGGGCCATAATGAACGGTGCAGAGCATTCTATATGGGGCACAGCTTTATATGAGCATCTATGGGGCCATAATGAATGGTGCAGAGCATTATATATGGGGCACAGCTTTATATGGAGCATCTATGGGGCCATAATGAACGGTGCAGAGCATTATATGTGGCACAGCTTTATATGGAGCATCTATGGGGCCATAATGAACGGTGCAGAGCATTGTATATGGCACAGCTTTATATGGAGCATCTATGGGGCAATAATGAACAGTATGGAGCATTATATGTGGCACAGCTTTATAGGGAGCATCTATGGGGCAATAATGAACGGTATGGAGCATCTATTTTTATTATTGAAATTCACCGGTAGCTGCTGCATTTCCTACCCTAGGCTTATACTTGAGTCAATAAGTTTTCCCAGTTTTTTGTGGCAAAATTAGGGGGTCGGCTTATACTCGGGTCGGCTTATACTCGAGTATATACGGTAGATTTAGTATCTACATACTGGGTATATAATCTATGGGAGTGTAACCACTCAGCCCTACTCTCACTGGTTTGGGTAGCTATATAAGCTGCTTCTGAGTCTTCAGGCTTTTTCCATATCATCATCCTCTTGTGAGGTCACACGTTTAATATGAGAGATTGTAGAGGATAAACAACCTTGCAGGTACGCCTTGAGTGCATCCCAGAAGATATTAATATTTTGCGGCTCTGGATCGGACGTTATAAAACATTCTAGCTGGTCTACAGTCCTGTTTTCGGGGTCTATTAACTTTAGCCAAAATGGGCTTAACTTCCACACTATGTTGTGCCTTGCCTGACCAAACCTAAGCGTAAGTATCACCCGGCTATGGTCTGAAATACCCCTATTCCCATACTCTACTCCTCCCACCCACATTGCTAACTTACTAGATCCAAATATGTAGTCCAAGCGGGAAAGAGTGTGTCTAACAGATCAGTGACAGGTGTATTCTCTTACATCAGGATGATGCAGTCTCCACAGGTCCAACCAACCACATCCCTCCATAAATATTCACAGATGAGATGAAGGGGAAGCCAGCCTCGAAACCGCACCATCCAATCTGAGCCTATCTAGGCAATCATCCATTACCAGATTAAAGTCTCCTGTTATGATCAGGTGACCATGGAGCAGCATGAAAACTTTCACTGGAGTAGGTGGTAACTATACTGACCACAAATCCTGATCTTAACACCGCAACTAGAAGTAGCCGTGGGGTGTGCCTAACAAATCCTAGACACCTCGACACAGCCGGAGGACTAAATACCCCTATAGATGGAAATAGGAATTCTCCCTTGCCTCAGAGCAGAACCCCAAAGGATAGGCAGCCCCCCACAAATATTGACTGTGAGTAGTAGAGGAAAAGACACACGCAGGCAGGAAACAGAATTTAGCAAAAGAGGCCACTCTAGCTAAAATAGGAAAGGATAGGGCAGGATACAAAGCGGTCAGTATTAAAATCCATCCAAAAATATCTACAGCAGAAAATACAAAAACTCCACCATCTAACTAAAGATGTGGAGCGTATATCTGCAACTCCAGAGAATCCAACAAGACTGAGAAAACACTGACACAGTCTAAGCTGGACAAGAGAAAACAAATGAATAGCACAGAATATAAGCACACAGCTTGTGTGCCACAGAAAAAGAAACAGACACTTATCTTTGCTGAATTGGCAGCTAAGCAGGAGAAGCCAGACAAAGATCCAACACTTCCCAAGAAACATTGACAACTGGAAAGGACTAATGAGTCCTGCAAACCTAAATACCCCAGTCAGAATTGCAATCAGCAGATACACCTGTCCAAGACTGCAGCCCAGGGACAACTGCATTACCACCTACAACCACCGGAGGGAGCCCAAAAGCAGAATTCACAACAGTACCCCCCTTGAGGAGGGGTCACCGAACCCTCACCAGAGCCCCCAGGCCGATCAGGATGAGCCAGATGAAAGGTACAAACCAAATCAGCGGCATGGACATCAGACGCAAAAACCCAAGAATTATCCTCCTGGCCATAACCCTTCCATTTGACAAGGTACTGAAGCTTCCGCCTCGAAAAATGGGAATCCAAAATCTTCTCAACAACATATTCCAACTCCCCATCAACCAACACAGGGGCCGGAGGATCAACAGAGGGAACAACGGGCTCCACATATTTCCGCAATAAAGATCTATGGAAGACATTATGGATAGCAAAAGAGGCCGGAAGCGCCAGTCGAAAAGACACCTGATTAATAATCTCAGAAATCCTATAAGGACCAATAAACCGAGGCTTAAACTTAGGAAAAGATACCTTCATAGGAACATGACGGGAAGACAACCAGACCAGATCTCCAACCCGAAGCCGGGAACCAACAAACCGACGACAGTTAGCAAAACGTTGAGCCTCCTCCTGAGACAACACCAAATTGTCTACCACACGAGCCCAAATCTGCTGCAACCTGTCAACCACAGAATCCACACCAGGACAGTCAGAAGGCTCAACCTGCCCAGAAGAAAAACGAGGATGAAAACCAAAATTACAAAAGAGAGGCGAAACCAAAGTAGCCGAATTAGCCCGATTATTAAGGGCAAACTCGGCCAATGGCAAGAAAGCCACCCAATCATCCTGATCAGCAGACACAAAGCATCTCAAATAAGTCTCCAAAATCTGATTAGTTCACTCGGTCTGGCCATTTGTCTGAGGATGAAATGTAGAAGAAAAAGACAAATCAATGCCCAGCCTAGCACGAAAGGCCCGCCAAAACCTAGAAACAAACTGGGAACCTCTGTCGGACACAATATTCTCCGGAATACCATGCAAACGGACCACATGCTGAAAAAACAACGGAACCAAATCCGAAGAGGAAGGCAATTTAGGCAAAGGCACCAAATGAACCATCTTAGAGAATCGGTCACAAACAACCCAGATAACAGACATCTTCTGGGAAACAGGAAGATTGGAAATAAAATCCATAGAAATATGCATCCAGGGCCTCTCAGGGACCGGCAATGGCAAGAACAACCCACTAGCTGTTGTGAATTCTGTTGTCGAACTCCCTCCTGTGGTCGTGAATGGTACTTCGGCGAGTTCTGTCTATGGGCACCCTCTGGTGGCTGTGAGTGAAGCTGCTGCTTCTGAGGTTCCTTACACAGGTGACGTGGTTTATCCTTTGGTTGACTGCTCTATTTAACTCCCCTCAGATCGTTACTCCATGCCAGCTGTCAATGTTTTTGCATTGGTTCAGTTCGCTCCTGGATCTCTCTGGTGACCTGCCTTCTCCTGCAGAAGCTAAGTTCCTGATAGTCATTATTTGTTCATTGTTTTCTTGTCCAGCTGGTTTTCATGATTTTGTCTTGCTAGCTGGAAGCTCTGGGATGCAGAGTGGCCCCTTCGCACAGTGAGTCGGTGCGGAGGTCTTTTTTGCATACTCTGTGTGGTCTTTTGTAGGTTTTTGTGCTGATCGCAAAGTTACCTTTCCTATCCTCTGTCTATTTAGTAAGTCTGGCCTCCCTTTGCTGAAACCTGTTTCATTTCTGCGTTTGTGACTTTCATCTTTACTCACAGTCAATATATGTGGGGGGCTTCCTTTACCTTTGGGGAATTTCTCTGAGGCAAGGTAGGCTTTATTTTCTATCTTTAGGGCTAGATAGTTCTTAGGCTGTGACGAGGTGCCTAGGTCTGGTCAGGAGCACTCCACGGCTATTTTTAGTGTGTGTGATAGGATTAGGGCTTGCGGTCAGCAGAGCTCCCACATCCCAGAGCTCGTCCTGTATGAGGTTTAACTATCAGGTCATTCCGGGTGCTCCTAACCACCAGGTCATAACAGTACAGCTGGCCCAAAGTATTAATGCATCTCAATAGAGGGATAAGAGAACTTCTGAGACCATTTTTTTTCTTTGCACTGTGTTTTGTCTTTCTTTTCCCCTAGACCTTTGGGTGGTTCAGGACACAGGTGTAGATATGGACATTCAAGGTCTGTCCTCTTGTATGGATCATCTCTCTGCAAGGGTACAAAACATTCAAGATTTTGTGGTTCAGAATCCTATGTTAGAGCCTAAAATTCCTATTCCTGACTTATTTTCTGGGGATAGATCTAGGTTCTTGAATTTCAAAAATAATTGTAAACTGTTTCTAGCTTTGAAACCCCGCTCCTCTGGTGACCCCGTTCAACAGGTAAAAATCATTATTTCTTTGTTGCGTGGTGACCCTCAAGACTGGGAATTTTCCCTTGCGCCAGGAGATCCAGCATTGCGTGATGTTGATGTGTTTTTTCTGGCGCTTGGATTGCTTTATGATGAACCAAATTCAGTGGATCAGGCAGAGAAAATCTTGCTGGCTTTGTGTCAGGGTCAGGATGAAGCGGAGGTGTACTGTCAGAAGTTTAGAAAGTGGTCTGTGCTTACTCAGTGGAATTAATGTGCCCTGGCGGCAATTTTCAGAAAGGGTCTTTCTGAAGCCCTTAAGGATGCCATGGTGGGATTTCCCACGCCTGCTGGTCTGAATGAGTCTATGTCTTTGGCCATTCAGATCGATCGGCGCATGCGTGAGCGCAAAGCTGTGCACCATCTGGCGGTATTCTCTGAGCATAGGCCTGAGCCTATGCAGTGTGATAGGATTTTGACCAGAGCTGAACGGCAAGAACACAGACGTCGGAATGGGCTGTGTTTTTACTGTGGTGAATCCACTCATGCTATCTCCGATTGTCCTAAGCGCACTAAGCGGTTCGCTAGGTCTGCCATCATTGGCACTGTACAGTCTAAAATTCTTTTGTCCATTACTCTGATTTGCTCTCTGTCGTCCTATTCTGTAATGGCATTTGTGGATTCAGGTGCTGCCCTGAATTTGATGGACTTGGAGTTTGCCAAGCGCTGTGGTTTTTTCTTGGAGCCCTTGCAGTATCCTATTCCATTGAGAGGAATTGATGCTACGCCTTTGGCCAAGAATAAGCCTCAGTACTGGACTCAATTGACCATGTGCATGGCTCCTGCACATCAGGAGGATATTCGCTTTTTGGTGTTGCATAATCTGCATGATGTGGTCGTTTTGGGGTTGCCATGGCTACAGGTCCAAAATCCAGTGTTGGATTGGAAATCTATGTCTGTGTCCAGCTGGGGTTGTCAGGGGGTACATGGTGATGTTCCATTGCTCTCAATTTCACCTTCCACTCCTTCTGAAGTCCCTGAGTTTTTATCAGATTACCAGGATGTATTTGAAGAGCCCAAATCTGGTGCCCTACCTCCTCATAGGGATTGCGACTGTGCTATTGATTTGATTCCTGGTAGTAAGTTTCCTAAGGGCCGTTTGTTTAATTTATCTGTGCCAGAGCATGCCGCTATGCGGAGTTATATAAAGGAATCCTTGGAGAAGGGTCATATTCGTCCGTCGTCGTCGCCATTGGGAGCAGGGTTCTTTTTTGTGGCCAAGAAGGATGGTTCTTTGAGACCTTGTATTGATTACCGCCTTCTTAATAAGATCACAGTCAAATTTCAGTATCCTTTGCCGCTGCTGTCTGATCTATTTGCTCGGATTAGGGGGGCTAGTTGGTTCACCAAGATAGATCTTCGTGGTGCGTATAATCTTGTGCGAATTAAACAGGGTGATGAATGGAAGACGGCATTTAATACGCCCGAGGGCCAATTTGAGTACCTGGTTATGCCATTCGGGCTTTCTAATGCTCCATCTGTGTTTCAGTCCTTTATGCATGACATCTTCCGAGAGTACCTGGATAGATTCATGATTGTATATTTGGATGACATTTTGGTCTTTTCGGATGATTGGGAATCTCATGTGAAGCAGGTCAGAATGATGTTCCAGCTCCTTCGTGCGAATTCCTTGTTTGTGAAGGGGTCAAAGTGTCTCTTTGGAGTTCAGAAGGTTTCATTTTTGAGTTACATTTTTTCCCCTTCTACTATCGAGATGGACCCTGTTAAAGTTCAGGCCATTTACGATTGGACTCAGCCGACATCTGTGAAGAGCTGCAGAAGTTCCTGGGCTTTGCTAATTTTTATCGTCGCTTCATCGCTAACTTTTCCAGTGTTGCTAAGCCGTTGACTGATTTGACCAAGAAAGGTGCTGATGTGGTCAATTGGTCCTCTGCGGCTGTAGAAGCTTTTCAGGAGTTGAAGCGTCGTTTTGCTTCTGCCCCTGTGTTGTGCCAGCCAGATGTTTCGCTCCCTTTTCAGGTGGAGGTTGATGCTTCTGAAATTGGAGCAGGGGCTTTTTTGTCGCAAAGAAGTTCTGATGGCTCGGTGATGAAACCCTGTGCATTCTTTTCTAGAAAATTCTCGCCTGCTGACCGCAATTATGATGTGGGCAACCGGGAGTTGTTGGCCATGAAGTGGGCATTCGAGGAGTGGCGACATTGGCTTGAAGGAGCTAAACATCGCGTGGTGGTCTTGACGGATCACAAGAATTTAACTTATCTCGAGTCTGCCAAACGGTTGAGTCCTAGACAGGCTCGATGGTCGCTCTTTTTCTCCCGTTTTGATTTTGTGGTTTCATACCTTCCGGGATCTAAGAATGTGAAGGCTGACGCCCTGTAAAGGAGTTTTGTGCCTGACTCTCTGGGTGTTCCGGAGCCGGCGGGTATTCTTAAAGAAGGGGTAATTTTGTCTGCCATTTCCCCTGATTTGCGGCGTGTGCTGCAAAAGTTTCAGGCTGATAGACCTGACCGTTGTCCTACGGAGAAACTGTTTGTCCCTGATAGATGGACTAGTAGAGTTATCTCGGAGATTCATTGTTCAGTATTGGCTGGTCATCTTGGAATCTTTGGTACTAGAGATTTAGTGGCTAGATCCTTTTGGTGGCCTTCTTTGTCACGGGATGTGCGTTCTTTTGTGCAGTCCTGTGGGATTTGTGCTCGGGCTAAGCCCTGCTGTTCTCGTGCCAGTGGGTTGCTTTTGCCCTTGCCGATCCCGAAGAGGCCCTGGACGCATATTTCCATGGATTTTATTTCTGATCTCCCTGTTTCTCAAAAGATGTCGGTCACTTGGGTAGTTTGTGATCGCTTCTCTAAGATGGTCTATTTGGTACCCTTATCTAAACTGCCTTCCTCCTCTGATTTGGTGCCATTGTTTTTCCAGCATGTGGTTTGTTTGCATGGCATTCCAGAGAACATCGTCTCGGACAGAGGTTCCCAGTTTGTTTCGAGGTTTTGGCGGTCCTTTTGCGCTAAGATGGGCATTGATTTGTCTTTTTCTTCGGCTTTCCATCCTCAGACTAATGGCCAAACTGAACGAACTAATCAGACTTTGGAGACATATCTGAGATGCTTTGTTTCTGCTGATCAGGATGATTGGGTGTCTTTCTTGCCTTTGGCTGAGTTCGCCCTTAATAATCGGGCCAGCTCGGCTACTTTAGTTTCTCCTTTTTTCTGTAATTCTGGTTTCCATCCTCGCTTCTCTTCAGGGCAGGTTAAGCCTTCGGACTGTCCTGGTGTGGATGCGGTGGTGGACAGGTTGCAGCAGATTTGGACTCATGTGATGGACAATTTGACATTGTCCCAGGAGAAGGCTCAACGTTTCGCTAACTGCCGGCGTTGTGTTGGTCCCCGACTTCGTGTTGGGGATTTGGTTTGGTTGTCATCTCGTCACGTTCCTATGAAGGTTTCCTCTCCTAAGTTTAAGCCTCTTTTCATTGGACCATATAAGATTTCTGAAGTTCTTAATCCTGTGTCATTTCGTTTGGATCTTCCAGCTTCTTTTGCCATCCATAATGTGTTCCATAGGTCGTTGTTGCGGAGATACGTGGCGCCTATGGTTCCCTCCGTTGATCCTCCTGCCCCGGTGTTGGTCGAGGGGGAGTTGGAGTATGTGGTGGAGAAGATTTTGGATTCTCTTGTTTCGAGACGGAAACTCCAGTACCTGGTCAAGTGGAAGGGTTATGGTCAGGAAGATAATTCCTGGGTTTTTGCCTCTGATGTTCATGCTGCCGATCTTGTTCGTGCCTTTCATTTGGCTCATCCTGATCGGCCTGGGGGCTCTGGTGAGAGTTCGGTGACCCCTCCTCAAGGGGGGGTACTGTTGTGAATTCTGTTGTCGAACTCCCTCCTGTGGTCGTGAATGGTACTTAGGCGAGTTCTGTCTATGGGCACCCTCTGGTGGCTGTGAGTGAAGCTGCTGCTTCTGAGGTTCCTTACACAGGTGACGTGGTTTATCCTTTGGTTGACTGCTCTATTTAACTCCCCTCAGATCGTTACTCCATGCCAGCTGTCAATGTTTTTGCATTGGTTCAGTTCGCTCCTGGATCTCTCTGGTGACCTGCCTTCTCCTGCAGAAGCTAAGTTCCTGATAGTCATTATTTGTTCATTGTTTTCTTGTCCAGCTGGTTTTCATGATTTTGTCTTGCTAGCTGGAAGCTCTGGGATGCAGAGTGGCCCCTCCGCACTGTGAGTTGGTGCGGAGATCTTTTTTGCACACTCTGCGTGGTCTTTTGTAGGTTTTTGTGCTGATCGCAAAGTTACCTTTCCTATCCTCTGTCTATTTAATAAGTCTGGCCTCCCTTTGCTGAAACCTGTTTCATTTCTGCGTTTGTGACTTTCATCTTTACTCACAGTCAATATATATATATATTCCTTTACCTTTGGGGAATTTCTCTGAGGCAAGGTAGGCTTTATTTTCTATCTCTAGGGCTAGATAGTTCTTAGGCTGTGACGAGGCGCCTAGGTCTGGTCAGGAGCGCTCCACGGCTATTTTTAGTGTGTGTGATAGGATTAGGGCTTGCGGTCAGCAGAGCTCCCACATTCCAGAGCTCGTCCTGTATGAGGTTTAACTATCAGGTCATTCCGGGTGCTCCTAACCACCAGGTCATAACACTAGCACGGGAGCAACAAGGCTTGGCCCGCGCACAAGTCCCACAGGACTGCACAAAAGAACGCACATCACGCGACAAAGAAGGCCACTAAAAGGACCTACCAACCAAGTCTCTGGTACCAAAAATGCCAGGATGACCAGCCAACATGGAACAGTGAACCTCAGAAATCACTCTACTAGTCCATCTGTCAGAAACAAACAGTTTCCCCACAGGACAGCGGTCAGGTTTGTCAGCCTGAAATTCCTGAAGAACCCGTCGTAAATCAGGGGAAATGGCAGAAAGGACCACCCCTACTTTCAGAATACCGACCGGTTCTAAAACCTCAGGAGAATCAGGCAAAAAACACCTAGAGAGGGCATCAGCCTTAATATTCTTAGAACCCGGAAGGTACGAGACCACGAAATCAAAATGGGAAAAAAACAAGGACCATCGAGCCTGTCTAGGATTCAGACGTTTGGCAGACTTGAGGTAAATCAAATTCTTATGATCGGTCAAGACCACAATATGGTGCTTAGCTCCCTCAAGCCAGTGTCGCCACTCCTCACACTCCCACTTCATAGCCAACAACTCCCGATTGCCGACATCATAATTGCGTTCAGCAGGCGAAAACTTACGGGAAAAGAAGGCACACGGTTTCATTAAGGAACCAACAGGATCCCTCTGAGACAAAACGGCCCCTGCCCCAATATCAGAAGCGTCAACCTCAACCTGAGACGGAAGAGAAACATCGGGTTGGCGCAACACCGGAGCAGAAGTAAATCGACGTTTAAGCTCCTGAAAGGCAGAGACAGCCGCAGAGGACCAATTCGCCACAATAGCGCCTTTCTTCGTCAAATCGGTCAAGGGTTTAACCACGCTGGAAAAATTAGCAATGAAACGGCGATAAAAATTTGCAAAACCCAAAAATTTCTGAAGGCTCTTCACGGATGTGGGCTGAATCCAATCATGAATGGCCTGAACCTTAACCGGATCCATCTCTATAGATGAGGGAGAAAAAATAAAGCCCAAAAAAGAAACCTTCTGCACCCCAAAGAGACACTTAGACCCTTTCACAAACAAAGCATTGTCACGAAGGATCTGAAATACCATCCTGACCTGTTGCACATGAGACTCCCAATCATCGGAAAAAATCAAAATATCGTCCAAATATACAATCAAGAATTTATCAAGATAAGTCCGGAAGATATCATGCATGAAGGACTGAAAAACAGATGGAGCATTAGAGAACCCGAATGGCATCACAAGGTATTCAAAATGGCCTTCGGGCGTGTTAAACGCAGTTTTCCATTCATCACCCTGCTTAATACGAACAAGATTATATGCCCCCCGAAGGTCAATCGTCGTAAACCAACTAGCTCCCTTAATCCTAGCAAACAAATCGGTAAGTAAAGGTAAAGGGTATTGAAACTTGACCGTGATTTTATTCAAGAGGCGATAATCAATACAGGGTCTCAAGGAACCATCTTTTTAGCAACAAAAAAGAACCCCGCTCCCAATGGTGAAGAAGATGGTCGAATATGCCCTTTCTCCAAAGACTCCTTAATATAGCTCTGCATGGCGGTATGTTCAGGCACAGACAGGTTGAAAAGTCGACCCTTAGGAAACTTACAGCCTAGAATCAAGTCAATAGCACAATCGCTGTCCCTGTACGGTGGAAGGAAACTGGACTTGGGCTCATCGAATACATCCTGAAAATCAGACAAAAACTCTGGAATTTCAGAAGAGGAAGAAGAGGAGATTGACATCGAAGGAACATCATTATGAACCCCCTGACAACCCCAACTAGTCACAGACATGGACTTCCAATCCAACACAGGATTATGTACCTGCAACCACGGAAAACCCAGCACGATAGCATCATGCAAATTATGCAACACCAGAAATCGACAATCTTCCTGATGGGCTGGCGCCATGCGCATGGTCACCTGTGTACAAAACTGGGGCTTATTTTTAGCCAAGGGTGTAGCATCAATGCCCCTTAAAGGAATAGGGTTCTGCAAAGGCTGCAAGGGAAAATCACAACGCCTGGCAAACTCAAAGTCCATTAAGTTCAAGGCGGCGCCTGATGTTGTGAATTCTGTGGCAGAGGTCCCTCCTGTGGTCACAAGTGGTACTTCGGCTGGTTCTCTCTGTGAGCTTCCGTTGGTGGAGGAAAGTGGTACTGCGGCTTCTGAGTTTCCTTCCTCAGGTGATGTGGTGAAGTCGTTAGGTGCTGCTCTATTTAACTCCACCTAGTGCTTTGATCCTGGCCTCCAGTCAATGTTCTAGTATTGGACCTGTTTCCTCCAGGATCGTTCCTGTGGCCTGCTGCTCTGCATAGCTAAGTTACTCTATGCTATTTGTTTGCTGTTTTTTTCTGTCCAGCTTGTCAAATTGTTTTTTTTTCTGCTTGCTGGAAGCTCTGGGACGCAGAGGGTGTACCTCCGTGCCGTTAGTTCGGTACGGAGGGTCTTTTTGCCCCCTTTGCGTGGTTTTTGTAGGGTTTTGTGTTGACCGCAAAGTTACCTTTCCTATCCTCGCTCTGTTCAGAAAGTTGGGCCTCACTTTGCTAAATCTATTTCATCTCTACGTTTGTCTTTTCAACTTAACTCACAGTCATTATATGTGGGGGCTGCCTTTTCCTTTGGGGGATTTCTCTGAGGCAAGGTAGGCTTATTTTCTATCTTCAGGCTAGCTAGTTTCTCAGGCCGTGCCGAGTTGCATAGGGAGCGTTAGGCGCAATCCACGGCTGCCTTTAGTGTGTTGGAGAGGATTAGGGATTGCGGTCAACAGAGTTCCCACGTCTCAGAGCTCGTTCTTGTTTTTTGGGTTATTGCTAGGTCACTGTATGTGCGTTGACCTCTATGTCCATTGTGGTACTGAATTACCTTTCATAACAGTACTGGAGGCCAAGAGTACTAATGATTCTCAATAGAGGGAAAAAAGAAGTTCTGAGACCATTTTTTTTTCTTTGCACTGTGTTTTGCCTTTTTTTTCCCCTAGACATTTGGGTGGTTCAGGACACAGGTGTAGCAATGGACATTAAAGGTCTGTCTTCATGTGTGGATCAGCTCATGGCAAGAGTACAAAGTATTCAAGACTTTGTGGTTCAGAATTCTATGTTAGAACCGAGAATTCCTATTCCTGATTTGTTTTTTGGAGATAGAACTAAATTTCTGAGTTTCAAAAATAATTGTAAACTATTTCTGGCTTTGAAACCTCGCTCCTCTGGTGACCAAGTTCAACAAGTTAGGATCGTTATTTCTTTTTTGCGTGGCGACCCTCAGGACTGGGCATTTTCTCTTGCGTCAGGAGATCCTGCATTAAGTAATATCGATGCCTTTTTCCTGTCGCTCGGATTGCTGTACGATGAGCCTAATTCTGTGGATCAGGCAGAGAAGAATTTGCTGGCTCTGTGTCAGGGTCAGGATGAAATAGAGGTATATTGTCAGAAATTTAGAAAGTGGTCCGTACTCACTCAGTGGAATGAAGGTGCGCTCGCAGCTATTTTCAGAAAAGGTCTCTCTGAAGCCCTTAAGGATGTCATGGTGGGATTTCCTATGCCTGCTGGTCTGAATGAGTCTATGTCTTTGGCCATTCAGATCGGTCGACGCTTGCGCGAGCGTAAATCTGTGCATCATTTGGCGGTATTACCTGAGCTTAAACCTGAGCCTATGCAGTGCGATAGGACTTTGACCAGAGTTGAACGGCAAGAACACAGACGTCTGAATGGGCTGTGTTTCTACTGTGGTGATTCCACTCATGCTATCTCTGATTGTCCTAAGCGCACTAAGCGGTTCGCTAGGTCTGCCACCATTGGTACGGTACAGTCAAAATTTCTTCTGTCTGTTACCTTGATCTGCTCTTTGTCATCATATTCTGTCATGGCATTTGTGGACTCAGGCGCTGCTCTGAATTTGATGGACTTGGAGTATGCTAGGCGTTGTGGGTTTTTCTTGGAGCCCTTGCAGTGTCCTATTCCATTGAGAGGAATTGATGCTACGCCTTTGGCCAAGAATAAGCCTCAGTACTGGACCCAGCTGACCATGTGCATGGCTCCTGCACATCAGGAGGTTATTCGCTTTCTGGTGTTGCATAATCTGCATGATGTGGTCGTGTTGGGGTTGCCATGGCTACAAGTCCATAATCCAGTATTAGATTGGAAATCCATGTCTGTGTCCAGCTGGGGTTGTCAGGGGGTACATGGTGATGTCCCATTTCTGACTATTTCGTCATCCACCCCTTCTGTGGTTCCTGAGTTGTCTGATTACCGGGATTTATTTGATGAGCCCAAGTCCGATACCCTACCTCCGCATAGGGATTGTGATTGTGCTATCGATTTGATTCCTGGTGGTAAATTCCCAAAAGGTCGACTGTTTAATTTATCTGTGCCTGAGCACGCCGCTATGCGGAGTTATGTGAAGGAGTCTTTAGAAAAGGGGCATATTCGCCCGTCATCGTCGCCATTAGGAGCAGGGTTCTTTTTTGTAGCCAAGAAGGATGGTTCACTGAGACCTTGTATAGATTACCGCCTTCTAAATAAGATCACGGTTAAATTTCAGTACCCCTTGCCATTGTTATCTGATTTGTTTGCTCGGATTAAGGGGGCTAGTTGGTTCACCAAGATAGATCTTTGTGGTGCGTATAATCTTGTGCGTATTAAGCGAGGCGATGAGTGGAAAACTGCATTTAATACGCTCGAGGGCCATTTTCAGTATCTAGTAATGCCGTTCGGACTTGCCAATGCTCCATCAGTGTTTCAGTCCTTTATGCATGACATCTTCCGAGAGTACCTGGATAAATTCCTGATTGTGTACTTAGATGACATTTTGATCTTCTCGGATGATTGGGAGTCTCATGTCAAGCAGGTCAGAACGGTGTTTCAGGTCCTGTGTGCTAATTCTTTGTTTGTGAAGGGATCAAAGTGTCTCTTTGGTGTTCAGAAGGTTTCATTTTTGGGGTTCATCTTTTCCCCTTCTACTATCGAGATGGACCCTGTTAAGGTCCAAGCCATCCATAATTGGACTCAGCCGACATCTCTGAAAAGTCTGCAAAAGTTCCTGGGCTTTGCTAATTTTTATCGTCGCTTCATCTGCAATTTTTCTAGTATTGCTAAACCATAGACCGATTTGACCAAGAGAGGTGCTGATGTGGTCAATTGGTCTTCTGCTGCGGTGGAAGCTTTTCAAGAGTTGAAGCGTCGTTTTTCTTCTACCCCTGTGTTGTGTCAACCAGATGTTTCGCTTCCGTTCCAGGTCGAGGTTGATGCTTCTGAGATTGGAGCAGGGGCTGTTTTGTCGCAGAGAAGTTCTGATTGCTCGGTGATGAAACCATGCGCCTTCTTTTCCAGGAAGTTTTCGCCTGCTGAGCGAAATTATGATGTGGGCAATCGAGAGTTGCTGGCCATGAAGTGGGCATTCGAGGAGTGGCGTCATTGGCTTGAAGGAGCTAAGCATCGCGTGGTGGTCTTGACTGATCATAAGAACTTGACTTATCTCGAGTCCGCCAAGCGGTTGAATCCTAGACAAGCTCGTTGGTCATTGTTTTTTGCCCGTTTTGACTTTGTGATTTCATACCTTCCGGGCTCTAAAAATGTGAAGGCGGATGCTCTGTCTAGGAGTTTTGTGCCCGACTCTCCGGGTGTATCTGAGCCGGCGGGTATCCTCAAAGAGGGAGTAATTGTGTCTGCCATCTCCCCTGATTTGCGGCGGGTGCTGCAAAAATTTCAGGCTAATAAACCTGATCGTTGCCCAGCGGAGAAACTGTTTGTCCCTGTTCGGTGTTGGCTGGTCATCCTGGAATCTTTGGTACCAGAGAGTTAGTGGCTAGATCCTTTTGGTGGCCATCTCTGTCGCGGGATGTGCGTACTTTTGTGCAGTCCTGTGGGATTTGTGCTCAGGCTAAGCCCTGCTGTTCTCGTGCCAGTGGGTTGCTTTTGCCCTTGCCGATCCCGAAGAGGCCTTGGACACATATCTCTATGGATTTTATTTCAGATCTTCCCGTCTCTCAAAAGATGTCAGTCATTTGGGTGGTCTGTGATCGCTTCTCTAAGATGGTCCATTTGGTACCCTTGTCTAAATTGCCTTCCTCCTCTGATTTGGTGCCATTGTTTTTCCAGCATGTGGTTCGTTTACATGGCATTCCAGAGAATATCGTTTCTTTTTTTGTAAATTCTTTATTTAGAATAAAGGTCGGAAACGTTACATGCATTTAAAGTCAAGATAATCGAGCAAATCGTAACAATAGCATCAAGCGACTCCATCCTACAAACTTTGGGGATTGGAAATAGAGGGAAGGGAAAAGATGGAGGGAAAGAAGGAAAGATCAGGAGAAAAAAAAAAAAAAAGGGGGGGGGGGGGGGAGAACAATAAACATAACATTAACAAGTCCAGTACATGTGGTTGAGGTACTTGAAAACAAACAATCCGGTAGCATATATTCTTGGTAATAAAATAGCATATATATCAATATTAAGGAGTGATTGAACGAAATGTTCTCCATGGAAGCCAGTTCCTAGCAAAACGATCATGGGCATGCGTCTCCCAGCTCGATAATTCCTCCATTCCACAAATATGGTCAATTTTATTGAACCACTCACTCTGTGTTGGTGGGGTTGTACTTTTCCAGTGGATGGTTATTAAATGTTTTGCAGCACTGAGCATTAGGGGTAAAAGGCCGTGCCCAATGGGCTTAAAATTATTTGTGGGGCACGAGAGGACAGCTTCAACCGCCAGTAGGTCAGTTTTAATTAGTTTTAGCTTCTTAAGCGTTTGGTTAACCTCCCCCCAGAAGTCCCTAATCCCCACGCATCCCCAAAATATATGAGTATGGTTTCCCTGGGCAGCCCGGCATCGCCAGCACAGGTCCGAATCCGTTAAACCCAAATGTTGAAGTTTGACCGGTGTCAAATGCCATCTAGTTAATATCTTATATGCACTTTCCTGCAACAAGATGCAGCGAGAAAACCCCCTGGCCGACCTCAACATTTTGGAGATCTGGTCCTCTGAGAAGCTGAATTTAAGCTCGGATTCCCAGGAATAAATAAAAGATGGTTTGAAGGGCTGAGAGGGGGCAACAAGTTGGTAATATGAACGAGATATAATTTTATATCTAGCTGAGCCCGTTTTGAGCATGAGGTCCAGCCACGACCAATTCGATTTTTGAGGGAACCTTTCTCTAAATTCTGAGAGGATACGTTTAGTGTGGAGTTCCTGCAGGAAATCTTTTGGAGACTGTGTGGCATTACTAGGCCAAATGTTGTTATTAAGAATTTTACCTTCATAGAAGCTAGTGAGGGAGTCCTTGGGGAGCTTTGACCATAAATTGTATGAATCCTTAAAATCAGGATTAACCAAATAGGGAATAGCTGCGATGGGTGTTAAGGATGAAGGGAATGAGTCCAATGGAAGTTCCTTCAAAACTGTCCGTCTAACGTGGAGGGTAGCTAAAGTTATTTCGTCGAGACCCAATGAAGTCATTGGTTTCAAGTGTGACCACAGAAGTGGTATCCCTCCATTGTCCAGCAATGACGTGTCGAGCATGTCCGACGTGCCCCTTTCTAGGTCAATTACTATTCTCAGCCATCTACTAAGGTGTATAGCTTTGTAAAATATATAGGGGTCTGGTAATCCCAGACCTCCACAAGAAGTGGGACATGTTAATAATTTGAAAGGTAGCCTAGATGGCTTATTTTTCCAAACAAATTTAATTATTGAGGACCTTATGTTTTTAAAGAATGTGAGGGGGAGACGGATAGGCACCATACTCATGGAATACAATATGATAGGCATAATGTAAGCTTTAAACACGTTGATACGTCCCATCCAGGACAAAGTGGGAAGATTATATGATTTCATCAATGTTTCTAATTTTTTTATTAGGGGGAGGAAGTTAGATCTGAATAGATCTGTGGGGTCCCTAGTAATCCAAATTCCCAAATACTTTATAGAGGATGTGGACCAGGAGAAGGGGGCTAGTTTACGTAGGGTAAGAAGTTGATTGGCTGATAAGGTTATGTTAAGAGCTTCCGATTTTGTATTGTTAATTTTGAAATTTGAGAGCTTGCCAAAGTTGTTGAGTATATTGAGGATAATTGGGAATGCATTAAGAGGGTTAGAGACAAGGAATAGCAGATCATCTGCAAATGCTAATGTTTTTATCTCTATTTTACCTAACCGTAATCCTTGAATCTGAGCCTCCTGTCTGATTCTCTGTATGAGAGTTTCGATTACTAATATGAACAAGGAAGGGGATAGAGGACATCCCTGCCTGGTACCATTGTTAATATTAAACCCGTCGGATAAAACACCATTCACCCGGACTCTGGCTGTGGGAGAGGAGTACAAGGAGAAGACCGCTGTAATAAACTGTGGAGGAAAACCAAACCTGTGTAATACCCTCTCCATATATCTCCAGCTTACTCTATCAAATGCCTTCTCGGCGTCTGTAGATAAGAGAGCAAGTGGCAGGTTTCGCCGTTTAGCGTACATTATAGATTGAAGGGCCTTGGCCGAATTATCTCTGCCCTCCCTCCCACGCACAAAACCCGCCTGGTCCGAGTGAATTATTTTAGGGAGTATGTTGCCTAGTCTATTCGCTAAAAGTTTAGCCCATAGTTTCATATCAGTATTGAGAAGAGAAATAGGCCTATAGCTGGAGCACAGGTTGGGATCCTTGCCTTCTTTTGGTAAAACTGTAATGTAAGCTTCTAAAGCTTGTTTCGGGGGGTATTGTCCTGTCAAAAAAGAATTAAATAATGTAACTAAATGTGGTATTAGGGGTTTCACTAATTTCTTATAGTAGATAATGGGGAGGCCATCAGGTCCCGGAGCCTTTCCATTGGGAATATTAGATAAGGTTTCTAATACCTCTTCCGGGGTAATTGGAGCTGTTAAGCTAGAGATGTCATCTAAAGACAATGAGGGGAGTCTCAAAGATGAGAGGAATGTATCTATTTTATCTAAGGCTATCCCGGGCTCACCCATGTCCTCTGGAACCTCCAGATTATAAAGGTTTTCGTAGAATTGCTTAAATTCATTGGCAATGTCCCTGGTCTCAGAAATAGTAAGGCCATCCGCACCCCTCAGCCGTGTAATAAAGGTACGTCCACTGCGTTTCCTCAGAAGAGAAGTCATGAGTTTGCTCCCTCTATTTCCATGAAGGTAAAACTTCTGTTGACTTCTCATGTATATCTTAGCGGAGTGTATGTTCAAGAGATCCTTTAAGGATCTTCTGAGCGAAATGAGTTCAGTCTGAGCTTTATTTGTCTGAGAGCGTTTATGCATCTTTTCCACATGATTGATCCGGTGCAGAATAGCCTCTACCTCTTTAGACCGTTCTTTTTTCAGATATGAGCCCAAGGATATAAATTCTCCTCTCATGACAGCTTTGTGTGTTTCCCACACCAGAGGCACGGGGGAGCCCGGGAGGCAGTTCTCCTTGAAGAAGAGGTTGATGGAAGTAGAGAATCTAGTCACATAGGAGCTAGTACTAAGAAGGGTCTCATTTAGTGTCCAAGTAAAGGAAGTGGGAGGGAGTGATTTAATGTTCATCTCCAGGAAAATCGGGGCATGATCTGAGAGGGATATAACGTCTATTTTTGCAGATTTCACTAACTGTAGATGACAAGATTGGATTAAAAGGTAGTCTAGTCTGTGATAGTTATTATGGGGTGCGGAGAAAAAAGTAAAGTCTTTGGTTGTTGGGTATAGAGTTCTCCATGGGTCAATTAAATTTAAAGATTGTAAATTGATATGTAATTTTCTTAGTGTCTTTTGTGATATAGCGGATTTCCCTGAAGAAGAGTCTAATATTGGGTTAAAAGTGACATTGAAGTCCCCTCCTATTATTAAAATTCCTTCTGTAAATAGTCTAAGGGTATTTAAAACCTGGCATAGCCACCCAATTTGGTTTTGATTTGGGGAATAGATGTTGCAAAAGGTAACCATAGTGTTAGCCAAAAATCCCTTTATCATTATGTATCTCCCATCGGCATCTGACAGGGTATCTTTCAAGGTAAAAGGGGTGTTTCTTTTGAACGCTATACTGACCCCTCTCGAAGCTGAGGAGCCTGTACTATGGTACCAGGTAGGGAATTGTGTCCTTGACATATCTGGGGTCCTATCTTTTTTAAAGTGGGTTTCCTGAAAAAAAGCGATGCTAGAATTTTTGGAGTTCAGGAATCTCATCAATTGCCCTCTTTTCCTTGGTGAGCGCATGCCCTTTACATTATAGGAGGCTACAATAACAGTGGCTGAATCTATGACGCTACCGGCCATGAGTTTCGAAAGAAAGTAGATTAACCTCTATGTACACGCACTGGACAAACATAGTAACTATAAATGCAATAAGAACATTATTAAGAGAAAAATGTATCATTGAACAAAGAAAAATCCCATCTGTGGCAGAGGCTGGGGCCACAAACATCCTCCCAAACAGACAGGACAGTCCAACATAGGCGCACAAGTGGTAAGCCAAGTAAGAACATTTACTACCAATGAAGTCTATTCCAAAGCGTTGTTAAGGAAATAATTCCGTCGAGCTTACAAGTTTTAAACAATATCCGAGCCCAGCTCACTGAAGGGCTCAGAGTTTCTGACAAACAAAAAACAAGAAGTAGTGTCACAAAAGTGACTCAAGGAGGTGGTTTCTTTTTAGTTCCAGACTTGCTCTGTCTCGGGGATGCAGACCTCTTGGCTGGGGACCATTCACCCTGATCCGGCAAAGGGTGAAGGCCCGAGGGGACATTAATCATCATATCCAAAGGCAGCCACGAAGGGACATCTACTGCATCAATGTCAAATGTAGACCACACTTTGGTGAGATCATCTGGATGGCGGATTACGACTTGCTTTCCACTCCCATGAGCGATAAGGCCGAAGGGAAATAACCATTTATAAAGTATCTTGTTTGCTCGTAATGTGTCAAGGAGAGGTTTCAAGACTCTACGTTTGGCAAGAGTCGACGGTGCTAGGTCTTGATAAAGCTGAATTGATGAACCCTCGTAGGATAAGTGTTTATTATCTCTTGAAGCGTTTAAAATTGCAGCGGTATCTAGATAATTTAATAGACCACATATCACATCCCTTGGAGGATCCGCTGGTTTGGGTTTGGGTCTGAGCGAGCGATGGATCCTTTCAATGACCATTTGGTCGCATCGTTCCTGAGACAGAAGGGAGGCAAATATTTCTCTAGTAGATTTTTCGAGTATTTCGTTGGAGACGCTCTCAGGAATCCCTTTAATTCTGATGTTTTTACGGCGACTCCTGTTTTCTTGATCCTCTATGGCAAGGGAAGCCATGTTTAATTGGGATTTGTGAAAGTCCAGATGGTCTTTTATTTTGTTAGAGTGTTTTATAATAGAAGATTGGGTGGTTTCTAGGGATTCAACCCTATTACCGATTTGTTGTATATCTTCTCTTAGGCCAGAGACCTCTGCTATTAGTGGTTTCATTGCTTGAATTAATGCCTTTTTGAGGAAAGATTTTGAAATTCCTCCAGAGTCCATCTGGGTAGTGTCACTCCCTGACGCTTCATCACTAGAGTCCAGATCAGGGTCATCTGATTTGGTATTGGAGTGAGAGGACTTATGTGCAGAGCGGGTCAGCGAGGTCTTTTGTTTAAGGAATTTCTCCATGTCACTTTGCTTATCTTGTTTTGTATTAGGTAGAGAAGATTTGCAGCGCTCTTTATGATTTTTCACCATTCTAGCTAGATATAGCGCTTGTTTGGGAGATCACCACCTGTGCGCCAGAATTATTTTTAGATCAGCATATTTGTGAGTGTGGTTGAATTAAGATGAACATTTTCATGGGATAAATGAAGAAAACGGGTTGTCACCAGACTGTCTATGATGCTTAAATAAGAAGAGAGGTATATTGGAACTTTTTATGTCACCAGCAGGTGGCGTAGTAGTAACATAGAAGCCTTAAGTTGTTATAGGTTATCAAAGGTTCCCCTCCAGAGGAGGCCCTCCACACCTCATATGTGTAAGGTGAAATGTCTCTCAGCTTTTTAATAAAAAATGAATAAAATGAAGAACATAAAAGGAAAAAACTAAATAAAATAAAATAATATGTTTGAAGATGATCTACATGCAGGTGTCCCAGACCGGAAGCTGCGTAACATAGGACCTTCTGCTGTGAATTCGCTGTGAAGGCGTCCCGAGTCCCACTGTTCACAGAAATGCGGGGGGGGGGGGGGGGAAGCAGTGCCAATCCTTCACTTGTGGGTGATCTTGATATAGTATGTATAGCAGCAACCACCACCCGCACCCCCATACGACAACAGGCCAGGGGGGGGGGGCAAAAAGGACAAACCCAATCTTGATCTTGATCAGACCCTGTTTAACTACTAGGGGCCTCTCCCCGTGCTCAACGAGGAAACTAAGATGGCGCAGCAGGGGGGGGGAGGAGAAACCCCCGGTCTGACTCACCGCTCTCCGGACTCCCCCTCGTGCACAAGGCAGCCGCTGGGTCGAAGGGGGGGACTCAGAGCACCACTGTGGATGATGAGCCCATCCAGCCCAGGAGCCGTCAGAAGTGCAGGGTCCGGCGCTCAGATGTTCTGTGAGGGCGCCGCGGATGAGGATGTGGCGCAGCAGCGTTGTACCGCGCAGCGACCTCCAGACCTCGGTTCCAACCAGAGGAACGGCAGCCCGAGGAGATGACTAACCGGGGTGGGTGTCGCGTTAGGGAGTCAGGTATCCCGCTCTTCTCCGGAGCCGCCCAGGTGCGGCGCGCTCCAGGGCCGCGAACCCCCCAAGATGGCTGCGTCTCGCGATGGTCTCTCCACGAGGCCCGCAGCGGCGGCACTAGGCGGACGGTCCGGTTCCAGCCGCGTGCAAAGCGCGACAGCCCCAAATCGTTCCCCAAGCAGATGAGCTTCCTACCCGGGTGGCGTGTGTCCCCGGTGATGACTGCAGCCAGGTCGCAGCGAGTTCAGATATCGGAGGAGGGGGGGGAGGGATTGGCGGTAAAAGCCTCCGTCTGAGCCGCAGGGCGCGCACTCCCCTCAGGTCTTCCTACCTCCTCCACACCCTCTAAAGCGCTCCCGGTGGGTGACCCGTCTCCTGCTACGACTGTTGGTGGTGATGAGAGCCGTCACATGAGAGTTCTATGTAGTTTTTCCGTCGGGCACAACTCAGGGCCGGAGTGAGGGGCCGGGTCCCCCAGCAGGCCTCAGACTCCTTTATAGGCCTCAATGGAGGGAGCTTAAGTAGATGGCAGCACAAGGTCCGAAGATGATAATAAAAGACCTTTGGGTCTTCAGGGAGGTGATAGAAGTCTACCAGCTTATTGGATGGATAGGTAAAACTGTAGATTAAATAGGATTATTTCAGCCAGCAGAGGAGCTCAGAGGAAACACGTCCTTCTCCCTCAGTTGCTGGCCACGCCCCCAGAGAATATCGTTTCTGACAGAAGTTCCCAGTTTGTTTCGAGGTTTTGGCGAGCCTTTTGTGGTAGGATGGGCATTGACTTGTCTTTTTCCTCGGCTTTCCATCCTCAGACTAATGGCCAGACCGAACGAACCAATCAGACCTTGGAAACATATCTGAGATGCTTTGTTTCTGCTGATCAGGATGACTGGGTGTCCTTTTTGCCTTTGGCTGAGTTCGCCCTTAATAATCGGGCCAGCTCGGCTACCTTGGTTTCACCATTTTTCTGCAACTCTGGGTTCCATCCTCGTTTCTCTTCAGGGCAGGTTGAGTCTTCGGACTGTCCTGGTGTGGATACTGTGGTGGACAGGTTGCAGCAGATTTGGACTCATGTAGTGGACAATTTGACTTTGTCCCAGGAGAACGCTCAACGTTTCGCTAATCGCAGACGCTGTGTGGGTCCCCGACTTCGGGTTGGGGACTTGGTTTGGTTATCTTCTCGGCATATTCCTATGAAGGTTTCCTCTCCTAAGTTTAAACCTCGTTTTATTGGTCCGTATAGGATTTCTGAGGTTCTTAATCCTGTGTCTTTTCGTCTGACCCTTCCAGATTCTTTTTCCATACATAACGTATTCCATAGGTCATTGTTGCGGAGATACGTGGCACCTATGGTTCCATCTGTTGATCCTCCTGCCCCGGTTTTGGTGGAGGGGGAGTTGGAGTATATTGTGGAGAAGATTTTGGATTCTCGTGTTTCAAGGCGGAAACTCCAGTATCTGGTTAAGTGGAAGGGTTATGCTCAGGAAGATAATTCCTGGGTCTTTGCCTCTGATGTCCATGCTCCCAATCTTGTTCGTGCCTTTCACATGGCTCATCCTGGTCGTCCTGGGAGCTCTGGTGAGGGTTCGGTGACCCCTCCTCAAGGGGGGGGGTACTGTTGTGAATTCTGTGGCAGAGCTCCCTCCTGTGGTCACAAGTGGTACTTCGGCAGGTTCTCTGTGAGCTTCCGTTGGTGGAGGAAAGTGGTACTGCGGCTTCTGAGTTTCCTTCCTCAGGTGTGTGGTGAAGTCGTTAGGTGCTGCTCTATTTAACTCCACCTAGTGCTTTGATCCTGGCCTCCAGTCAATGTTCTAGTATTGGACCTGTTTCCTCCTGGATCGTTCCTGTGGCCTGCTGCTCTGCATAGCTAAGTTACTCTTTGCTATTTGTTTGCTGTTTTTTTCTGTCCAGCTTGTCAATTTGTTTTTTTTTCTGCTTGCTGGAAGCTCTGGGACGCAGAGGGTGTACCTCCGTGCCGTTAGTTCGGTACGGAGGGTCTTTTTGCCCCCTTTGCGTGGTTTTTGTAGGGTTTTGTGTTGACCGCAAAGTTACCTTTCCTATCCTCGCTCTGTTCAGAAAGTTGGGCCTCACTTTGCTAAATCTATTTCATCTCTACGTTTGTCTTTTCATCTTAACTCACAGTCATTATATGTGGGGGCTGCCTTTTCCTTTGGGGGATTTCTCTGAGGCAAGGTAGGCTTATTTTCTATCTTCAGGCTAGCTAGTTTCTCAGGCCGTGCCGAGTTGCATAGGGAGCGTTAGGCGCAATCCACGGCTGCCTTTAGTGTGTTGGAGAGGATTAGGGATTGCGGTCAACAGAGTTCCCACGTCTCAGAGCTCGTTCTTGTTTTTTGGGTTATTGCTAGGTCACTGTATGTGCGTTGACCTCTATGTCCATTGTGGTTCTGAATTACCTTTCATAACAGCCTGAATCCACAAAACGCCATGACAGAAAATGATGACAATGAGCAGATCAAGGACACAGATAACAGAAATTTAGGTTGTACAGTACTGATGGTAAATTAACTGGTGATCCTCTTTGTCCGCTTAGGGCAGAGAGAAATGACATGAGAAGCGTCGCCACAATAATAACACAACCTATTCTGATGTCTGAAACCTTATCGTTCCATTCTAGACAGAATCCTATCACACTGCATTGGCTCAGGAATTTGCTCTGAGGATAACGCCACAGCGCGCACAGTTCTGCGCTCCCGCAAGCTCCGGTCAATCTGAATGGCCAAAGACATAGAATCACTCAGACTGGAAGGCGTGGGAAACCCCACCGTAACATCTTTAACGGATTCAGACAGACCCTTTCTGAAAATTGCCGCCAAAGCATCATTATTCCATTTAGTCAACACAGACCATTTTCTGAATTTCTGACAATACAATTCTGCCGCCTCTTGACCCTGAGACAGGGTCAACAAGGTCTTCTCAGCTTGATCCACAGAATTAGGTTCATCATATAATAATCCTAAAGCCTGAAAAAAGGAGTCTACATTAAGCAAAGCCGGATTCCCAGATTCCAGGAAAAATGCCCAATCCTGTGGGTCGCCACGCAGCAGGGAGATGACGATTTTAACCCACTGAATGGAATCACTGGAAGATCGAGGTCTCAAAGCAAAAAACTGTTTACAGTTGTTTTTAAAACTCAAACATTTGGACCTGTTACCAAAAAACAAATCAGGAGTAGGAATCTTCGGTTCTAAAACAGGAGTCTGAACAATATAATCAGAAATACCCTGTACCCTAGCAGCAAGCTGGTCTACACGAAAAGCTAATTCTTGAACATTCATGCTAGCACAAGGCTCCTCAGCCACCCAGAGATAAAGAGGGAGGAGAAGACAAAGCAGACTGAAGAAAAAAAAATGGCTCAAGACCTTTCTTCCCTTCTTCTGAGATGAATTTAACTCATTATTGGCCAGTTGTACTGTTATGATCAGGTGACCTTGGAGCAACATGAAAACTTTCACTGGAGTAGGTGGTAACTATACTGACCGCAAATCCTGATCTTAACGCCGCAACTAGAAGTAGCTGTGGGGTGTGCCTAACAAATCCTAGACACCTCGACACAGCCGGAGGACTAAATACCCCTATAGATGGAAATAGGAATTCTACCTTGCCTCAGAGCAGAACCCCAAAGGATAGGCAGTCCCCCACAAATATTGACTGTGAGTAGTAGAGGAAAAGACACACGCAGGCAGGAAACAGGATTTAGCAAAAGAGGCCACTCTAGCTAAAATAGGAAAGGATAGGACAGGATACTAAGCGGTCAGTATTAAAATCCTTCCAAAAATATCCACAGCAGAAAATACAAAAACTCCACCATCTAACTAAAGATGTGGAGCGTATATCTGCAACTCCAGAGAATCCAACAAGACTGAGAAAACACTGACACAGTCTGAGCTGGACAAGAGAAAACAAATGAATAGCACAGAATATAAGCTGTTGTGAATTCTGTGGCTGAATTCACTCCTGTGGTCACAAGTGGTACTGCAGCTTCTGAGCTTCCTCCCTCAGGTGTTCTGGTGAGCTCGTTAACTGCTTCATTACTTAACTCCGCCTGATGCTGCTATCCTTGCTCCTTGTCAATGTTTCAGTGTTGGATCTGAGCTTCTCCTGATTGTTCCTGTGACCTGCTGCTCTGTATAGCTAAGTGCTTTTTGCTTTTTTGTTGCTTTTTTTCTGTCCAGCTTGTCTTTTGTTTTGCTGGAAGCTCTGAGACGCAAAGGGTGTACCGCCGTGCCGTTAGTTCGGCACGGTGGTTTTTTTTTGCCCCCTTTGCGTGGTTTTGCTTTAGGGTTTTTTGTAGACTGCAAAGTTCGCTTTACTGTCCTCGCTCTGTCCTAGAATATCGGGCCCCACTTTGCTGAATCTATTTCATCCCTACGTTTTGTCTTTTCATCTTACTCACAGCCATTATATGTGGGGGGCTGCCTTTTCCTTTGGGGAATTTCTCTGGGGCAAGTCAGGCCTATTTTTCTATCTTCAGGCTAGCTAGTTTCTTAGGCTGTGCCGAGTTGCCTAGGTAGTTGTTAGGCGCAATCCACAGCCGCTTTTAGTTGTGTTTAGGATAGGATCAGGTGTGCAGTCTACAGAGTTTCCACGTCTCAGAGCTCGTTCTTGTATTTTTGGGTATTTGTCAGATCACTGTGTGCGCTCTGATCGCTAAGCACACTGTGTTTCTGGATTGCCTTCATAACACCTGTCATTAGCAAACATAACAGTACAAGGAGCCGAACTAATGATTCTCAATAGAGGGAAAGAAAAAGTTCTGACATCATTTTTTTTTTTTTTTTTCTGCTCTGTGTTCACTTTTTTTTTTCCCCTAGACATTTGGGTGATTCTGGACACAGGTGTGGACATGGATATTCAGGGTCTGTGCTCTTCAATGGATAATCTCGTTATAAATGTACAAAAAATTCAAGATACTATTGATCAGAAATCTATGTTAGAACCAAGAATTCCTATTCCTGATTTGTTTTTTGGAGATAGAACTAAGTTTCTAAGTTTCAAAAATAATTGTAAGCTATTTCTGGCCTTGAAACCTCATTCTTCTGGTAATCCTATTCAACAGGTTTTGATTATTATTTCTTTTTTGCGCGGCGACCCTCAAGACTGGGCATTTTCTCTTGCGCCAGGAGACCCTGCATTGAGTAGTGTCGATGCGTTTTTCCTGGCGCTCGGATTGCTGTACGATGAGCCTAATTCAGTGGATCAGGCTGAGAAAAATTTGCTGGCTTTGTGCCAGGGTCAGGATGATATAGAAGTATATTGTCAGAAATTTAGGAAATGGTCAGTACTCACTCAGTGGAATGAATCTGCGCTGGCAGCTTTGTTCAGAAAGGGTCTCTCTGAGGCGCTTAAGGATGTCATGGTGGGATTTCCTATGCCTGCTGGTTTGAATGAGTCTTTGTCTTTGGCCATTCAGATCGGTCGACGCTTGCGCGAGCGTAAATCTGTGCATCATTTGGCGGTACTGCCTGAGGTTAAACCTGAGCCTATGCAGTGCGATAGGACTATGACTAGAGTTGAACGGCAGGAATACAGACGTCTGAATGGTCTGTGTTTCTACTGTGGTGATTCCACTCATGCTATTTCTGATTGTCCTAAGCGCACTAAGCGGTCCGCTAGGTCTGCCGTCATTGGTACTGTACAGTCCAAATTCCTTCTGTCCATTACCTTGATATGCTCTTTGTCGTCGTTTTCTGTCATGGCGTTTGTGGATTCGGGCGCTGCCCTGAATCTGATGGATTTGGATTATGCTAAACGTTGTGGGTTTTTCTTGGAGCCTTTGCGGTGTCCTATTCCATTGAGAGGAATTGATGCTACACCTTTGGCCAAGAATAAACCTCAATACTGGGCCCAGCTGACCATGTGCATGGCTCCTGCACATCAGGAAGTTATTCGCTTTCTGGTGTTGCATAATCTGCATGATGTGGTCGTGTTGGGGTTGCCATGGCTACAAACCCATAATCCAGTATTGGATTGGAATTCCATGTCGGTATCCAGCTGGGGTTGTCAGGGGGTACATGGTGATGTTCCATTTTTGTCGATTTCGTCATCCACCCCTTCTGAGGTCCCAGAGTTCTTGTCTGATTATCAGGATGTATTTGAAGAGCCCAAGTCCGATGCTCTACCTCCGCATAGGGATTGTGCTATCAATTTGATTCCTGGTAGTAAATTCCCTAAAGGTCGATTATTTAATTTATCCGTGCCCGAACACGCCGCTATGCGCAGTTATGTGAAGGAATCCCTGGAGAAGGGACATATTCGCCCATCGTCATCACCACTGGGAGCAGGGTTCTTCTTTGTAGCCAAGAAGGATGGTTCGCTGAGACCGTGTATTGATTACCGCCTTCTTAATAAGATCACTGTTAAATTTCAGTATCCCTTGCCATTGTTATCTGACTTGTTTGCTCGGATTAAGGGGGCTAGTTGGTTCACTAAGATAGATCTTCGTGGTGCGTATAATCTGGTGAGAATCAGGCAAGGAGATGAATGGAAAACTGCATTCAATACGCCCGAGGGTCATTTTGAGTATCTAGTGATGCCGTTCGGACTTGCCAATGCTCCATCTGTGTTTCAGTCTTTTATGCATGACATCTTCCGTGAGTATCTGGATAAATTCCTGATTGTTTACTTGGATGACATTTTGATCTTCTCAGATGATTGGGAGTCTCATGTGAAGCAGGTCAGAATGGTTTTTCAGGTCCTGCGTGCTAACTCTTTGTTTGTGAAGGGATCAAAGTGTCTCTTCGGTGTGCAGAAAGTTTCATTTTTGGGGTTCATCTTTACCCCTTCTACTATCGAGATGGATCCAGTTAAGGTCCAAGCCATCCAGGATTGGATTCAGCCGACATCTCTGAAAAGTCTGCAAAAGTTCCTGGGCTTTGCTAATTTTTATCGTCGCTTCATCTGTAATTTTTCTAGCATTGCCAAACCATTGACCGATTTGACCAAGAAGGGTGCTGATTTGGTTAGTTGGTCTTCTGCTGCGGTGGAAGCTTTTCAGGAGTTGAAGCGTCGTTTTTGTTCTGCCCCTGTGTTGTGTCAGCCAGATGTTTCTCTTCCGTTCCAGGTCGATGTTGATGCTTCTGAGATTGGAGCAGGGGCGGTTTTGTCACAGAGAGGTTCTGATTGCTCAGTGATGAAACCATGTGCTTTCTTTTCCAGGAAGTTTTCGCCCGCTGAGCGTAATTATGATGTGGGCAATCGAGAGTTGCTGGCCATGAAGTGGGCATTCGAGGAGTGGCGTCATTGGCTTGAAGGAGCTAAGCATCGCGTGGTGGTCTTGACTGATCATAAGAACTTGACTTATCTCGAGTCCGCCAAGCGGTTGAATCCTAGACAAGCTCGTTGGTCGTTGTTTTTTGCCCGTTTTGACTTTGTGATTTCGTACCTTCCGGGCTCTAAAAATGTGAAGGCGGATGCTCTGTCTAGGAGTTTTGTGGCCGACTCTCCGGGTTTATCTGAGCCAGCGGGTATCCTCAAGGAAGGAGTCATTGTGTCTGCCATCTCCCCTGATTTGCGGCGGGTGCTGCAAAAATTTCAGGCGAATAAACCTGATCGTTGTCCAGCAGAGAAACTGTTCGTCCCTGATAGGTGGACTAATAAACTTATCTCTGAACTTCATTGTTCGGTGTTGGCTGGTCATCCTGGAATCTTTGGTACCAGAGAGTTAGTGGCTAGATCCTTCTGGTGGCCATCTCTGTCACGGGATGTACGTACTTTTGTGCAGTCCTGTGGGATTTGTGCTAGGGCTAAGCCCTGCTGTTCTCGTGCCAGTGGGTTGCTTTTGCCCTTGCCGGTCCCAAAGAGGCCTTGGACACATATTTCGATGGATTTCATTTCTGACCTTCCCGTTTCTCAAAAGATGTCAGTCATTTGGGTGGTCTGTGATCGCTTTTCTAAAATGGTCCATCTGGTGCCCTTGGCTAAATTGCCTTCCTCCTCTGATTTGGTACCTTTGTTCTTTCAGCATGTGGTTCGGTTGCATGGCATTCCTGAGAATATTGTTTCTGACAGAGGTTCCCAGTTTGTTTCAAGGTTTTGGCGAGCCTTTTGTGGTAGGATGGGCATTGACCTATCCTTTTCCTCGGCTTTCCATCCTCAGACTAATGGCCAGACCGAACGAACCAATCAGACCTTGGAAACATATCTGAGATGTTTTGTTTCTGCAGACCAGGATGATTGGGTGTCCTTTTTGCCGTTGGCTGAGTTCGCCCTTAATAATCGGGCCAGCTCGGCTACCTTGGTTTCTCCATTTTTTTGCAACTCTGGGTTCCATCCTCGTTTCTCTTCAGGACAGGTTGAGTCTTCGGACTGTCCTGGTGGGGATTCTGTGGTGGATAGGTTGCAGCAGATCTGGACTCAGGTAGTGGACAATTTGATCTTGTCCCAGGAGAAAGCTCAACTTTTCGCTAATCGCAGACGCCGTGTGGGTCCCCGACTTCGTGTTGGGGATCTGGTTTGGTTATCTTCTCGTCATATTCCTATGAAGGTTTCCTCTCCTAAATTTAAACCTCGTTTTATTGGTCCGTATAGGATTTCTGAGGTTCTCAATCCTGTGTCTTTTCGTTTGACCCTCCCAGACTCCTTTTCCATACATAATGTATTCCATAGGTCGTTGTTGCGGAGATACGTGGCACCTATGGTTCCATCTGTTGAGCCTCCTGCCCCGGTTTTGGTGGAGGGGGAATTGGAGTATATTGTGGAGAAGATTTGGGATTCTCGTGTTTCTAGACGGAAACTCCAGTATCTGGTTAAATGGAAGGGTTATGCTCAGGAAGATAATTCCTGGGTTCTTGCCTCTGATGTTCATGCTTCCGATCTTGTTCGTGCCTTTCATGCTGCTCATCCTGGTCGGCCTGGGGGCTCTGGTGAGGGTTCTGTGACCCCTCCTCAAGGGGGGGGTACTGTTGTGAATTCTGTGGCTGAATTCACTCCTGTGGTCACAAGTGGTACTGCAGCTTCTGAGCTTCCTCCCTCAGGTGTTCTGGTGAGCTCGTTAACTGCTTCATTACTTAACTCCGCCTGATGCTGCTATCCTTGCTCCTTGTCAATGTTTCAGTGTTGGATCTGAGCTTCTCCTGATTGTTCCTGTGACCTGCTGCTCTGTATAGCTAAGTGCTTTTTGCTTTTTTGTTGCTTTTTTTCTGTCCAGCTTGTCTTTTGTTTTGCTGGAAGCTCTGAGACGCAAAGGGTGTACCGCCGTGCCGTTAGTTCGGCACGGTGGTTTTTTTTTGCCCCCTTTGCGTGGTTTTGCTTTAGGGTTTTTTGTAGACTGCAAAGTTCGCTTTACTGTCCTCGCTCTGTCCTAGAATATCGGGCCCCACTTTGCTGAATCTATTTCATCCCTACGTTTTGTCTTTTCATCTTACTCACAGTCATTATATGTGGGGGGCTGCCTTTTCCTTTGGGGAATTTCTCTGGGGCAAGTCAGGCCTATTTTTCTATCTTTAGGCTAGCTAGTTTCTTAGGCTGTGCCGAGTTGCCTAGGTAGTTGTTAGGCGCAATCCACAGCCGCTTTTAGTTGTGTTTAGGATAGGATCAGGTGTGCAGTCTACAGAGTTTCCACGTCTCAGAGCTCGTTCTTGTATTTTTGGGTATTTGTCAGATCACTGTGTGCGCTCTGATCGCTAAGCACACTGTGTTTCTGGATTGCCTTCATAACACCTGTCATTAGCAAACATAACAATAAGCACACAGCTTGTGTGCCACAGAAAAAGAAACAGACACTTATCTTTGCTGAATTGGCAGCTAAGCAGGAGAAGCCAGACAAAGATCCAACACTTCCCAAGAAACATTGACAACTGGCAAGGACTAATGAGTCCTGCAAACCTAAATACCCCAGTCAGAATTGCGATCAGCAGATACACCTGTCCAAGACTGCAGCCCAGGGACAACTGCATTACCACCTACAACCACCGGAGGGAGCCCAAAAGCAGAATTCACAACAGTCTCCCATACACATAACATGAGCATCTGGATAATTTAAAGCAAAACTCACCGCTTTTTTTTATAATTGATAGGTTAGCAGGAGGGGGATTATATATGCACATTATAACATAATCTCTCATATTAACCCATGCATGTACAAAAATAAAGCGGCCCTCGGGATCTCTTCGTACCTCTCCGACCTAGAATAGCTATTGTGAAATGTATGTACAGACCATTGTACCCATGGTTTCTGCATATATCGAGCCGAGTCCCTAGTCAAGTGTGTTTCAACCAGGGTTACAAAATGAGGATGATATCGCTGTATTTGAGAAAACACTTTAACTGTCTTTCACGGTGACCCAAGACCTCTCACGTTCCAAGTCATGCACCTAAAGTCAGATGTCATACCCCTTCATCCACATATAATTGACATTGTCACGCCTATTACCCTTCTGGCATATAATGGAAAAAACCATGGCAGCAGATGTTATATAACCAACGGCTAACAATACTTAAATAAAATAGAACAGAGTACATTTCAAAAGGGAGCAAAACCTCCTGCTCCTATCACAATCCAAAAAAGGGGGTACCATCTCTGAGCTCAGAGTCCGGTATAGTTGTTTTCCTGGACTTTGGTGGAAAGAGATCCTATCATTGAGAAAAAAAAAAACCCAACACCCAATGAGAGAGTTCCATTTACTGTGTATCCATATCTATATATGAATAGCAGACAGATTAGGATTTTAACCCTTCTCAATTCACCCCCCAACCACGGCGCATCCAATCCTCGGCTTCTGCTGGGGTTTTAAAGAAAGAGCAAGAGCCTTTGTAAACAATCCTGAGTCGAGCAGGATAGAGCATTGAATATAAGATATTTTTTCCCTGAGGTGCTTCTTTATCTCCATGAACTTAGCCTGTTGTTTTTGCAGTTCCATTGAAAAATCTGGAAATATCGAGACAGTAGCATTATTATATTTAATAGGGCTTTTCTGCCTTGCCATGCGAAGGGTGACATCTCTGTCTCTGCAATTTAAGAGGCACGCCGAAAAGGGCCTTGGCGGGGCGCCCGAAGGAAGAGGCTTTGTTTGAACTCTATGGGCCCTTTCCACAGAGAATGTGGGGGAGAATTCATCCCCAAAGGATCTTTCAACCAGTTCTCCAAGAATTTTTTGAGATGTTGACCTTCTGAGCGCTCTGGCAGGCCAATAATACGGATATTATTCCGACATAGACTGTTTTCAAGATCATCTGCTTTCTGTTTCCAAGCATTTATAGAGCTGGCCACTTTTGTCAATTTAGTCTCCATGGATGTAGATTTATCTTTCAGGCAAGATACCCGCGATTCAACCTCTGTGATACGACCTCTCATGGATTGCATATCTTGCCGAAGGTGCCCCACCTCAGAGTGCACCTCCTCTATCTTCCCAGTCAGGGATGTCCTGGTTAAAGATATAGCTTGCATCAGTTGTTCAGATGTCTGATCCTCACTATCCGAAGTATGGTGTTTTGACTGACTAACTGCCTTGATCTCAGGCGAGCTATTTTTATGTGATCGCAAATTATCAGGAGGATCAGAACTCGCATATTTTTTAAGCTTCTCAGTTGCACCTGAGGTTTTAGAGCGATGCATGGTTGCTATATTAGCTGTAATAGGATGCAGTCACCACATGGTTAATGTGCCAGAGCATTACAATGTGGAATAGCGTCTTAACTGCATAGCTTGCATGGGTCAGTGATTTAATGCAGTCTCTGGACTTATAGTCACAGAGGAGGGGGAGAAACAGGGGATCAAATCCAACAGCAGTAAGTGCTCAGTATCTATGGTGAGAATAGGTTTCTCCTCCCGATAATGTAATAATGCTCCGTCCTCCGTCTGGGTTTTCCCCAGAACTCACCCGACTGGAGCCGCTCTCCGCACCTCCTCAGAAGCCGGGTGCCTTTAGGCGTCCAGGGAAGCACAGCAGTATCCAAGGTAATGCTCTCAGGGTGAGTATAAAGCAGGATTTAGATCAGGATTATGGGAGCTCCAGCCAGAAGCGTCCTCACAGCTCCACTACATTGCCATGCCCTAAAAGTATCAGTCCTGTGGATCCATGATGAGGTTAAAATATGATTCTTTGGCCACAATGATCAAAGGTATGTGTGGAGAAAAAAGGGCACAGAATTTCAAGGAAGGAACATCTCAACAACCATTAACTCCCTCCTGACATGCGCCATACATGCACACAGCAATGCGGTAGCTGCATTCCAGCAGAGTGCAGTACATACATGGTGCCGCGATTACACAGGCTCACACTGAGTTCCGCCGCAATCGGGTGCGGGTGTCAGCTCTGCGTGAGCAATGTGCACAATTGGTGCTAGCACCAATCGGGGGTGTTTAACCTCTCCCCCTCTGATGACATCTTCAATAGTGACAGCGACATGGAGGTGCATCACATAGGGAGTGAGTTCCCTGTAGGCTTCTATCTGCACAACAGGATGTGATCACGTCGTGCTGATAGTCCCCATGGTGACCCTTAGCCGCAAGATGGCTGTGGGGTCCTTCAGGGTCCTGCAGGAAACATGGCTTGTGAGTGCCTGCTAAAAACAGGAGATGAAACGCCTCCTCCCTTGCCTGTCAGGAGCTGCTCTATTGCTCTGCAGTGCAGTAGAATTGCAGAGTATCAGATCAGCGATCTGTCAATGTAAAAATAATTGCTAAGAAGAAAAAAAAGAAATAGCCAGCTTACCTCCTCTGCGTGTAACAGAACGGGCTCCAAAGCTTTGACAAAGAACACAGCCCGTGTTCGAAACGCGTAGCTGCACATATGGGTGCCATGTCACTATTTTATACGAATTTGGAATAAAGACAAGTTTTTTATCAGCTGGACTCATCCTGTTTTTTTTCAATGTAAAAATAATGTTCCATCCTGGGAAAATGTAAAAAAGTTATCAAAAAGTGGAAAAATATTTTTTAACAATCCCTTAGTAAAGTAGAAAAGAAGAAAAAAGAAAGATAAAAAAATTAATCCAATAAATATATATACATTTATGTAAAAAAACGGAACAATAAAAGTACACATATTTGGTATTTCCACTTCAGAACGACCAGACCTATAAAACTTTCCCACTAATTAACCCTTTCAGTGGACACCGTAAAAATAAATAACTATAAAATCAAGGCAAAAAACTATGCTTTACCATCATACTGCCAAACTAAAAGTGCAATAAAATGCGATCAATATAAAAGAAGAAAAGGAAGCGCAACATGTTCACATCAACACGCAACCAAAAAGACGAATGTAAATAAAAGTGGTACTGCTGAAAATAGCATCTGGTCCTGCAAAAAACAAGCTGCCATAAATCTCCGTCAGCACAAAAATAAAAAAGTTATAGCTCTCAAAATAAAGCATTGCAAAAATAATATTTTTTTTTTATAAAATAGTTTTTATTATGTAAAAGTGCCAAAACATTAAAAAATTATATAAATGGGGTATCGCTGTAATCGTACTGACCCGGAGAATGCAGCTGCTTTATCAATTTTACCATATGTGGAACGGTATAAAAAAACAAAACAAAAAACAATTCTTTCATTGTTGGATTTTGTTCATTCTACCTCCCAAAAATTGGAATAGAAAGCAATCAAAAAATGTCTGTGCCCAAAAATGGTACCAATAAATACATCAACTTTTCCCACAAAACTAAGCTATCACATGACTCTGTCGGCCAAAATATGGAAAAATTATAACAGTCTAAATATGGTGATATAAAAACTAATTTTTGCAATAAAAAGGGTATTTTAGTGTGTGACAACTGTCAAACACAAAAACCCAATATAAATCTGGTATCGCTGTAATCGCACCGACCCAAAGAATAGAGTCGCCTAATCAATTATACCTCATGAGGAATGGCCGAAAAAATAAATGAAACCAATTCTTCACCTGCTGTTGATTTGCTCATTCTACCTGCAAAGATCACAGTAAGGCTCCGCTCACGTTTATCTAGACTCTATGCTGAACGCTTACACCGGAGTTTTCATGTAAATCTGTGAAATACATGATTTAGATTGAACCCCCGGCAGAAGATTCCCTATAATGAGGCAGATAGAGGAACTGTGGATATCATAGTGGTCGACCACAGTTTTGTGTACTTCTGAAAAGAAGAAGGACCACTGAACAGAGGCCAGGTGGATTCCAGAGTAACTCTGCTTTCTCATTATAGTGAATGGATCCCTCAGAGGTTTCATCTGTCACGCCTCTCGGAGATCTAAATGGAAACCCCAATGTAAGTGCTCAGGGTAGCACGCCAGATAAATATGATCCTAAATTATATGTAAAATGTTCTCAATTATAGCTTTTTTTTAATCCAATAAATTTTAATTAAGTTTTCAAAATTCAATACAATTAGCCACCTGCCAACATGGCTGGCGGGAACCACATAACTAACAGAGTATATCTGTACAATATATCAATAACACCGTGATATCAGCTTTTCCATCAAGTAATCATGTATTATATATTAACTTTTGAATATTAAGCAGTAAACATAATGTATTGGACAAAAGGCAATGGGAACTATTACTCCATAATTACACCCAAACTCAACATGTGCATGGTCACATAGGAGATGGAGATTCCACAATTACTTTTCTAATTCTCATCCTGTCTCAATGAAGTGGGGTGGACATAGGACGGTCTAACCAGGGATCCCATATGCAGGATATTTTATTCTTAGCTGCTAAGGACGGAGCCGAAGATATTTCATGTTGACAATTTACGTTAATTCTTTCAACTACTTCTCTAATAGTAGGTACATTCTGATCTTTCCATTTAGCTGCGAGAGTTAATCTAGCCACAATTAAAATGTGAGTTAAGGACCCTCTAAGGTCAAAAAGAACCTTATCCGTTCCAATGTGAAGTGCCATTAGGCTGGGCTTCAATAATATCTGCATCTTGAGAACCTTTTTAATAAGATCGGCTACCCTCTCCCAAAATGTAGTGACTATGGGACAAAACCACCACAGATGACACAATGTACCTTTCTCCCCACATCCATTCCAACATAGTGAGGATTGATTTGGAACAAAATTAGCTAGTTTTGTTGGCCACTAGTACCATCGTAGGTGTATTTTTTTCAGGTGTTCAAGATGGTTTATACACGAGGATACATGTTGTACCTCTCCCAAACCCCCCCTCCAATTGTCCAGTTCCAGCATTATGCCTAATTCCGATTCCCAGCTCATTCAGAGCTTTGTATAAAATTAAAACCCCTTTGGAATTAGATTCCAGTCACAGAATATAACTATAAGTTAGGTATTGGTATACATGACGCTGAATCCCTGGAAATGTTGCTGTCAATCGATCGAAGGGGATGACAGAAAAATTGTCCATTAAGTCTTGTACATTTTTTACTTCTGCCTCTACCCATTTTTGAAGATTAAGAATGGGAATGTGAAATTCAAGGGCTCTTACTGAGATGTCCGTTAAGGGAATTTTTATTAATTTTGGGGCCACTGTTCTCCAATATTTTAAGGTAACCTCCATTGTCGGGAGGCACAGAGTATAGGAGCTATGTTTAATTGTCTCAGTTTCTAATACCGATCTGGTTGAACACCCTTTAGCAAAGAAAGATTCTATTTGAAACCATTTGTTGGGGTTGTTGACTAGCCACATCTCCGGATCCCCCCTAGAATGGCTGCTCTGATATGCTAATATATTCGGAACTCCCATTCCTCCCAAATCATAAGGATAGTACATTGTTTTACTGGCCACTCTGGGTTTCTTATTAGCCCATATGAATTGGTTGGTCATCCTCTGAAGGGAAAATATATATCTCAGGGGATCTTAATTGGGAGGCATCTAAAGCAATATCAAATTTTTGGAAGTAACATTATCTTAAATGTCTTAATTCTGGCCATGACACAGATACAATTTGAAGGTTCTCTATTTCCTTTTTATGGACTTTAATAATTTGGGGATATTACTGTCTAGCAGACTTTTGGAGGAGTGAGCACAATACCCAAGTATGGGATTTCATCTTCCACCCACTCAAAAGGGTATTGATGCATCAGGCGGTCTCTCACTTTGGGGGAAACTAAAATATGGAGAACCAAAGATTTAGCGGCATTAAGTTTGTAATAAGATACTTGGCAAACTCCTCCAATGCAGATAGAATATTTTGAAAAGATTATTCTACATTTGTACGTGATATAATAATATAATCTGAATACAGGCCAATTATATGTTCCACCAACCCCACCTTAATACCCGAGATGCCACAGGAAATTATAATCCTTTCAGCCAATGGCTCCATACACAGGGCAAAAATAATGGGGGATAGAGGACACCCCTGATGGGTACCATAGATATTTGAAATGGATCTGATAGGAACCCCAAGGATAACACTCTTGCATTGGAGTTAGAGTACATGGCTACCACAGCCAAAAAGATGGGACCTGCTGTTAGGGCTGGCAGAATGCACCAAATAATTATAAGGATGGCATAAGGTGCGTTCACAGCCCGGGTTCCACCATGCAGAGATGACTCCTGCTGCTCGGTAATGGCGGACAGTATATGGCTGTATAATGGGAACACACATGGTTTAGCTTCACCCGGTATGTAGGAAGCGAACCCTGTTGCGTCACAGACGCAATACCGCAGAGAGAACGTTAGTATTGGGTCACAGGACTGCCTCAAGGACACGGGTTTAGAGTCCCTCTAGACCACTAGCGCTTGGCGCTGCAACTGCGGTGCCAGGGAAAACCTAAATAAAGATTTACTGCACAGAGTGCGTACAGCACCACTCTGGCAGATGCCACTAACCACCCTAACTAGGGCCAGGAAAGCGCACTAATTGCGCAAGGCGCCGCACTGGCTGTTGCTGCTTAATAGACGCTGTGTACTCGTGCCTAGTGCTGAATGGCACAGTCTGGCACTAAGTAGCTCAATCACCAAAGTACTTTCAACAGCACTAGGGATGGGAATGATTAAGGATCTTTCACCAGATTCAGTCATACATCCACACACACATGATTTCTGATTTATACTAGTGCATGGCTGAGCGGCCATGCGAACCTTTTATAGTTGGAGCTCTCGAGGACCTTCCTAGTGGTCCAATCGGAGCCACTACAGGACCTGAGCATGTGACCCTAGATCTCCAATGAGAGGTCATCCCCTGGGCATGCTCAGTAGCAGAAAAGCAGGACTTATTCCCTGGAACGTCTGCTCGCCGCTTATCAGTGCTGGTTACAAAGGCAGAGCCTGGAAAGGCAGCAGTAACCAAGCACACAGTATCTGCCTGATATATTGATCAATCTCCGACTGATATGGTTGAGGAGTTAGAGGGTCTTTATGTAGATTATAAAGTTGGGGATAGTATTGGGCAAATAGGCCTGCTATCTCTGTGGGGTTCTGAACATAATTTCCATGAGGGTCTACAAGGTGATCAATTCTGGTCCACATTTCGTGTTTTTTAACTTTTTATGCCAGTAGGGCTCCAACTCTGTCCCCAGTTGCATAAAATCTCATTTTCAGTTTTTAAGATTATATGCATAAATAGAAAGGAGATTTTCTCGTATTTTAAATCTTAAATTACATATAGTCTCTGCGTTATCGAAAGAAGGATTTGATTTATTAGTTAGTTCTAATTGATGGAGTTACGTTATTATTATCTTATTTCTGCTCCTCCCTCTTTTCTGTTTCAAGTAAGATGCCTGTTGAATTAATATTTCTCTAATGACCACCTTATCTGCTGACCATAAGGTCTCATCTGAAACCTCCCCCACATCATTAGTGTTAAAGCAATGTGAAAGTTCTGATGACACTTTTTCCATCCCAAGCTTGTCAGGGAGAGGTATTTAATCACCACCTAGAGGATGGGTTTGTTTGTTTGGAGTTCAAGTATCAAGGTCACTGGGGCATGATCCGGACTAGGAAATTAATCCAATTTTTGCTGAGACACATCTGCCGGCCTTACTATTGACTAGAAAATAATCCAGTCTACTGTAGGTCTGATGTTGAAAGGAATAGAAAGTAAAGTCCCTTTCGGTGGCATGAGAATATCTCCAGTAATCATGTAAATGGAACTCGCTAATCAAAAGTTTTAATTCTTTCTGGAAGTAGTTCTTTATATTAGAACAATCTAAAAGTCTATCCACAGGAATATTGAAATCTCCACAAATAATTTGCTCTCCCTGAGATAATTAATTTATCTTCTGAAATACTTTGCGCAGAAAGAGAATCTTTGCATCATTTGGAGCATATATTGCAACAATAGTATGTGCCTCACCGTTAAGAGAGCACATTGAAATCAGGAATTGACCTGCTGGGTCTTTATAAGAATTTATAGACTGAATGCCACCATATTTTTAATTAATATACAAACCCCTGCTTTCTTGCCAGGGTTATTTGCAAAGAATGTGTGTGGGAATTGGGGATGGCTAATCTTGTCATTATCGGACTCAAGCAAATGCGTCTCCTGCAAACACACCACATCAGCCTGTGATTTCTGCACCTCCCACCACATCATGGACATTTTAGGGAGTTCTGTCCTTTAACATTGAGTGATAGTATTTGGATGCTCATGGTGGAACATGTAATTGCCTAGAACTTCCCATATGCCTCCAAGTACATTCCAACAATGTAATCAATACGACTAGACACTCTTCCATCCTTGTATCACTTTGAGAGCACAGATGCATCAATAAATGTAAACAAGCCATGGTTTCAAGATTGCACAGACATTACCAGAACAAGCAAAAAAAGAAAACAACAGAAAAAAAATCATAAGTAGTTAGAACAAGAAAAAAGAAAAAACAAAGAAAAAGGGAAGAAGAAATAAAAACAGGTTGCAAAAAAAACAGAATGTAAACTGTTAAGTCAAGGATCAGCAGATAATGTTGCTGCAAAGGGACTATTTCCACAAGCCCCACAATGGGCCTCAGAGATGTGGACTTACTCCAAACCTCCAGATCATGGGATAGGCCACTCCTGGGTTAATTTCTTTCACTGATTGATTTTCCTAGGAGAGAAAGAAATCTTCCAGACAGTCTTTCTTCCGCTTGTTTGGGAGAATGACATACCCCCAGTCGACCTTCATACGAGACCAACGACTTAAAGGGAACCTGTCACCCCTAAAATGGAAGTTGAGCTAAGCCCACTGGCATCAGGGGCTTATCTACAGCATTCTGTAATGCTGTAGATAAGCCCCCAATGTAACCTGAAAGATGAGAAAAAGAGGTTAGATTATACTCACCTGGGCGGGCGGTCCGATCTGATGGGCGTCATCGGACCAGACCGCAGCGGTACCGCCCCTGGGTGAATATAATATAACCTCTTTTTCTCATCTTTCAGGATACATCAGGGGCTTATCTACAGCATTCCAGAATGCTGTAGATAAGCCCCTGATGCCAGTGGGGTTAGCTCAACTACCATTTTGGAGGTGACAGCTTCCCTTTAACTGGTGAGAGACCCCATCTCTATCGGATATTGTTGTCTCTGAGAGACTTACAAACGTGGGCATATTCCCTCCTTTTAGCCAACGTTCCTGCAGAAAGGTCTGGAAAAACTTGGAGGTTTTGAAAATCCTCTGGCATGCTTGGGTTCTGCCTTAATCTCTACAGAAATGTTTCTTTAGTGGTGAAAAAATGCAGTCTGGCTAATGTGTCTCTAGGGAGATCATGCTATATATGCTGTGGTTTAGGGGTTCTATGAACTCTATCCTCTATCAGATCTCTAGGGGTTAAATCATGAAGAACTGCTTGCAGAAATGATTGCAGGAAAGCGGGCTGTTATTAGCAATCCCCTCTGGAATGCCTCTTATGCGAACATTATTCCTTCTAGAGCTGTCCTCTAGATCATATACTTTGCCACTAAGGCTACTTTCACAGTAGCGTTTTTTTGAATACATCGCAATGCGTCGTTTAGGGGAAAAAACGCATCCTGCAAAGTTGTTTGCAGGATGCGTTTTTGCCCCATAGAGTAACATTACCGACGCATTGTGACGTATTGTCACACGTCGCAACCGTCGTGCGACGGTTGCGCCGTGTTGTGGCGGACCGCTGGGAGCAAAAAACTTTAAATGTAGCATTTTTTGCTGCCGACGGACCGCTTTTTCCGACCGCGGAACTCCGCCCCCACCTCCCTACACCTCACAATGGGGCAGCGGATGCGCCGGAGAAATGCATCCGCTGCACCCGTTGTGCGGCGCATCAAACGCTAGCGTCGGAATCTCGGCCCGATGCAATGCGACGGGCCGAATCCGACGCTAGTGTGAAAGTAGCCTAAGCTGGGCTAATTCTTCTTTCAGAGCTTCATTCTCATCAATCAGGGCATTATATGATGTGATGAATTCTACCATCTTATTTTCCACATGGGAAGTGCATTCTCCCAGGCTGGAGATCGCTCCTTTCATCTCCCCCAGCATGAATTTCAAGTCCTCTCTTAATGTGAGAGGCACATTATGCTCCTGCTCCCCTGTGTCCATTGCAGCTCCCCCATGCCATGCGAGGAGTGAGAAGACCCAGAGGGAGATGCAGGCTCCATTTTACCTAAACTCCCAGCAGGCTTCCCTCTGGAAAAGAAATCCTCCAATCTTTGAGGGAATCCATGTTTCTGGGTTTTCCCCCTGGTCATCATGCACCCAGAGCCTTCAGACACTTACAGCCTGTGTTTTGAAGGTAAAGATTCTGGCTGGAAGCTGCTGTATGTTGGTATTAGGTCCACAGTCTCAGGAGCCCTGGAGTAATGTTACTGCTGCCATCTGCTTGCAGGCCACGCCACCCCTCAATAAAAGCTTCAACTCAATCCACAAAGAAAAGCCTCCACTCAGGTTCATCATCTGTCAATGGAGATATATTGGGCTTCCATATTACTGGTAGCACAAAGGCTCTAGAAAAGCAAAATGGTTCCTTGCCCCTCAAAAGAAATTCAGCAAATTCTGTGCTCCCAAATCCTTCTTTCCCTTCTATGCTCCAGTGTATCTTAACCCCATTTAGCACCCACATGTTTGGCATTTCTGTAGTAATGAGAGCCTGCCTAATTTACAGGCGCATGTCTCCAGAAGCATGAGCTGGGCATAATGTATAGGTCACTACAACGTACTGGTCACTACAATGGCTGTTTGCTATTTTTACTCAGCAACCTCTACCACTGCTTGTTTCTTTAAAACACCCATTGAGTCAAAATTGCCACTACATCTATAGATAAATTCCCAAAGGGGTATAATTTCAAAAATGGGATCACTTGAGGGGGGATTCTGCTTTTTTAGCACTTAGGGGCTTTGTATATTGAGTCCGCAAACTATTCTAGGAAAATCTGCGCTCCAGAAAGCAAATAGGGTTCCGTCCCTACCAAGTCTCCCTGTGTGTTTAAGCAGTACTGTATAGCCGCATATGAAGCATTGCCACATTCAGTAGAAATTGTGAGACAAATTTTGGTGCAATTTTTACCCATTTCCCAGTATGAAAATGGGAAATTTGGGGCCAACACACAATCTTGGAGAATGAAAATACATTTTTCTTCACTGCCCAATGGTAAAAAAATTTGTGACCCACCAAGGTTTAACAATGGTCCTCACAGTCCCATGATCTAAAAATCATTGAAAATCTGTGGCTAGATCTCAAAATAGCAGTGCATCCAAGATGACCGAGAAATCTCATAGAATTGGAAGAATATTCCAATGAAGAATTGATGAAACTCCCTCAAACAAGAATTGAGACTCGACTGGCTATAAAAAGCGTTTAAAAGCTGAGGAACTTTCAAAAGGTGGTGCTACTAGGTACTGACCATGCAGGGTGCCTAGACTTTTGCATCTGCCTACTTTCCTTTTTCTAATTTTTAAAATGTAAAAGATGGAAATTTATATACTGTTCAAGAAAATAAAGGGAACACTAAAATACCACATCCTAGATATCACTGAATGAAATATTCTTGTTGCAAATCTTTATTCATTACATAGTGGAATGTGTTGAGAACAAGAAAACATAAAAATGATCAATGTAAATCAAAATGAATATCCCACGTAGGTCTAGATTTGGAATAATTCTCCAAATCAAAGTGGAAAATCAAACTACAGGCTGAACCAACTTCAGTGGAATGCCTCAAAACAAGGAAATGATGCCCAGTAGTTTGTGTGGCCTCTACGTGCCTATATGACCTTCCTATAATGACTGAGAATGCTCCTGATGATGCAGAGGATGTGTCACGGACTCACGGGGTTACTGCAACAGTGTGGAGCCAGAAGACCGCAGAATATAACTGCTACTACTTCGGAGCTGAGAAGAAGCACTTCTCCTTCGTTTTGATGGTGTTTATTCTTTCTGGAAGAACAGGGATTAATCTGCCATGTTAGAAATCTCTGTTCTTGCAGCTGAGCTCAGTTAGCCACTCTTTTCCCCTTTGTAATCTGGGCTATGTTGTAAATCCTTGTCAGAGCTAGCGTTTGCTGCATGGCTAACGGAGGGAGAGGTGTTCATATAAGAAGGTGAGTTGGAGGAATTATCTGTGACTGTTGCTTGGTTTGTATGCGTGGTAATTCCCTATCCTTCTCTATTTTGGTTTATTCTCTTATCTCCACACCCCTGTGCATTCCTCTGTTATATGTAAGTGAATATTTTGTATGCCTAGAGTTTTCTGTTTACTCTTATTTGTGTTGCCTTGTTTGACAGTTTGGTGTACTACAGTGCACAGTAACGCCCCTCTTGCCTGGGTGGGGGAAGAGAACAGATGGAGGGCTGACTCAGGAGATAAGGCAAGGGTGGAGGCCCTGGCATCTTCACCTTCAGAAGTATCCCGGTGAATAGGGAAAGCTGGGGCGGCCCCTCCTGTTAGGGACAGGGAAGGAGCCTCTGGTTCCAGGTCACGCAACAGCTGTGTCATGACAGGATGTTCTCCATATGGATGTTCTCAAAGACCTGGATTAATGCAACAGTCAACTCCTAGACACTCTGTGGTGCAACTTGGCATTGGTGGATGGAGTGAGACAAGATGTCTCAGATGTGCTCAATTGGATTCAGGTCTGGAGAACGGGCAGGCCAGTCCATGGCGTCAATGCCTTCATCATGCAGAAACTGCTGACACACTTCAGCAACATGAGGCCTAGCATTGTCATGCATCAGAAGGAACCCAGGGCCTACTGCACCTGTATATGATTTCAAAATGGGTCTGAGGATTCCTTCTCAGTACCTAATGGCAGTCAGGGTACCTCTTGTTAGCACATGAATGGCTGTGAGACCCTACAAAGAAATTATTCCCCAAACCATTACTGACTCATTGCTAAACCGGTCATGCTGGAGGACGTTGCAGGCAGCAGGTCATTCTCCATGGCATCTCAAGACTTTGTCACATCTGCCACATGTGCAGCTTTTCTCTTTGAAGAGCCAAGGGTGCCAATATAGAATCTGGAAATCTTGGTGTTCTCTGGTAAATTCCAATCATCCTGCATGGTGTTGGGCTGTAAGCACAACATCCACTTGTGGACATCAGGTCCTCATACCACCCTCATGGAGTCTGTGCCAATATAGAATCTGGAAATCTTGGTGTTCTCTGGTAAATTCCAATCATCCTGCATGGTGTTGGGCTGTAAGCACAACATCCACTTGTGGACATCAGGTCCTCATACCACCCTCATGGAGTCTGTTTCTGACAGTTTGAGCAGACACATGGATGTTAGTGGCCTGCTGGAGGTCATTTTGCTCCTCCTGTTCCTCTTTGCTCCTCTTTGCACAAAAGAGGAGGTAGTGGTCTTGCTGCTGGGGTGTTTCCCTCCTATGGCCTCCTCCACATCTCTTGGTGTACTAGTCTATCTCCTGGTAATTGCTCCATGCTCTAGACACTGTTCTGACTGACACAACTACCCTTTTTTCCACAGGTCGCATTGATATGCCATCCTGGATGAGCTGCACTACCTGCGCAACTTCTGTGGGTTGTAGACTCCACCTTATGCTACTGTAGCGGTGAGAACAATGACAAAATGCAAAAAATGAGCAAAACAACAGAAAAAACATGAGAACAGATAAATTTTGTGTAGTCACCCCCCTGCAGAACCACTTCTTTATAAAGGTTGTCTTGCTAATTGCCTATCATTTCTACCTGTTTTCTGTTCCATTTGCACAAGAGCATGAGAAATTGGTTAACAATCATTGTTGCTTCACAACTGGACAGGTTGATTTCACAGAAGTGTGATTGACTTGGAGTTACATCGTGTTGTTTAAGTGTTCCCTTTATTTTTCTGAACAGTGTAAATACATTTTTTGACAAAAATGCAAAGGAAATGTGTCATCTTTAGCTTTGGCTCTTTAGAGATAATTTCATCTTTAACTTGTTTCGCTGTTCACAATTAACAGTAATTTAGGCCAGGGGTGCCCAACTTTTACATGCCACTGTAGCATTGCTGGTGGTCTGCTATGTAGAGCCCAAGCAATCAGACGATCATAGCTTCAGGTGCCCTAAAAGGAATAAGAAATACAATAAAAAGTGAGAATTTAAAAAATAAAAAAATAAATAAAATAAAAGGTCAAATCACCCCCTTTTGCCCCATTAAAAATCAAACAATAAAAAATACTCATATTTGGTATCGCTCCATTAGTAAAAGTCAGATCTATCATAATATAAAATACCATATATACTCGAGTATAAGTCGAGATTTTCATCCCATTTTTTTAGGCTGAAAGTGCCCCTCTCGGCTTATACCAAAGTCATTGTCCCAGGGGTCGGCAAGGGAGGGGGAGCGACAGGAGTGGCGGCTATCACATCATACCTGTCCCCTCCTGATGCGGTCTCAGCAAGTCCCTGCTTCTCAGATGGTCTCTAGCATCTGCAGCTCTTCCTGTGTTCAGCGATCACGTGGTACCGCTCATTAAAGTAATGAACATGGATGCGTCTCCACTCCCATAGGCGTGGAGCGCATATTCATTACTTTAATGAGCGGTACCATGTGACTGCTGAACACAGGAACAAGCTGCTGGTGCGCGCCAAAGAACATCGGAGAAGCAGGGACTTGCAGAGACACGTCAGGTGGGGGTGAGTATGATGAGGAGAGTGAGCCATGTGATATTCACCTGTCCCCGTTCCAGCGTCGTGCTGTGTCTTCCGTGTCTTTTGGCTGTGACGTTCAGGTCAGAGGGCACGAGGACATGTTTTGTGCGCGCCCTCTGCCTGAACAGTCAGTGCAGAGAGCTGGAAGACAGCGGCGCTCGGCGATGGAATAGGGACCAGTGAATATAGCAAATGCTGGGGGCCTTAGCCAGTGGCGACTCCGGCACCTGGACCCCATAGCACATCGGTGACCCTGCCTGCTCAGGACATCGGCAGTCGGCGCCCAGCGATGAGAGGTGAGTATGTATTTTTTTCTTTTTAATCACAGCAGCAGCAGCATACGGGGCATATTATTCTATGGAGCATCTTATGGAGCCATCAACCTTTATGGAGCAGCATATGGGGCATATTATTCTATGGAGCATCTTATGGGGCCACTATTAACCTTTGTGCAGCATTATATGGGGCATATTTTTATGGAGCATCTTATGGGACCCATCATGAACTTTATGGAGCATTATATGGGGCTCCTGATTCAATATGGATATTCAAAAACATTTAACCTACTGATGTCTCAATCAATTTTACTTTTATTGGTATTTATTTTTATTTTTGAAATTCACCAGTAGCTGCTGCATTTCCTACCCTAGGCTTATACTCGAGCCAATAAGTTTTCCCAGTTTTATGTGGTAAAATTAGGGATCTCAGCTTATACGAGAATATAAGGTAAGTTAATCCAGTAGGTAAACAGTGTAACGAGAAAAAAAAATAAAAATGCCTGAATTACATTTTTTTGGGCTGCTGTAACACTGCAAAAAAAAAAAATGCAATAAAAGATGATGAAAACATCTTATCTACCCCACAGTGTCATCAGTAAAAACGTCAGCTCAGGGCAGAACAAATAAGCCCTCACACAGTCCCATATCTTAAAAAAAGAAAACTTTACGGGTTTCTGAAAATGGCAACGCAAAGGAATGTTTTTTTCTTACAAATTTCCGATTTTTTTTTTCAACACATAAATAGGAAATATACATGTTTGCTATCAGCGTACTCGTACTGACCTGGAGAATCATTTTGCCTGGTCAGTTTAACTTAAATAGTGAACATGGTAAATAATAATAAAAAAAATGTGAAATTGCACTTTTTTTTTGCAATTTCAATGCACTTTGAATATTTGTCCGGTTTTCCCGTACATCAGATGAAAAAATGAATGATGGAATTCAAAAGTTCAACTCGTCCCACAAAAACAACCCCTCATATGGCTATATGAACGGGAAGATAAAAAAAAGTTATAGCTCTTGGAAGAAAGGGAGGAAAAAATGAAAACGTAAAATCAAGCAGGGGTAAAGCAGTTAAAGGGAGTCTGTGACATCAAACCTGAAATGACACTTTTTAGACATTCATATAGGGGACTTATTGAACTATAAATTTTAACAAATGTTTTTCAGGAAAAAAAAACAAAACAGTTTTATAGCATGTAATTTGGGGGACATGGCCAACAGCTCAGTGCACCTTTACCCTCCCTGAATTACAATACTCCGCCATATCTTGTCTGGTGATCGGCAGTGCTTCCTTGATCTATATCCCCAACCCTACACACTCTGACACTGGAGTGTCCGAGCACCTGCACTGTCAGTGTGTGCAGGGGTACAGTTCTAATTCTTTCCCCTCTTGAGATAGACGTGACAGATTCCCTTTAATATATGAGCTATTTAATACATATTAACAATTTAATTAGGCTTGAGCTAGAAGGATATAGTATTCAGCAGGGTATATATATTACAGTTAATTTGTTTAGTCTGTTTCGGTATGATTTTAAAATAATTCATAGTGAGAATTCAGAAACACAACAGTGCTAGGTTCATGCAGTATTCCAGTAATTAACAGGATTTCTACGAAAAGAAATACATTTTATACATGTATTTCACGTTCGCCCTTTCTGTACATTATGTTCAGTGATTAAGCACGTTCTCATTACACCTTGTACTTATGTAAGCACTAATTGACCTCTTTCGCTCCTCACCGAGACGTCCCCGGTGACTTATTCACCCATAAACCGTAGAGAAAATCCAGACTCCACCCAGACTTATCATAATTCAGCACAAAACAAGAACTGAGATAAATGAAATATAATCTTTGTACGGAATAAGAACTAGGTCGCCAATGGATGTAGGCTCAGTAACGCTCCCCGGAGACATCGGATCACATTATCTGTTGAATTACTGCTTAGAGTGTTGCTCGGATGGCTGATTAGAGTTCACAGATTGCAGACTGGAACTAAAAATCCACCACAGCAGCATTTTTTTGTTCTGAGGCAGAAACAACTTAATTCAAATGGGTTACTGACTTAATTAGCCGGGAACATCTCAGACAGACATTTATTTCATTTTTTCCCTATGTCATCTGAATCTGTAAGATTGCAGGATTTCACCACTTCAATGGGAAAAACAATAACTTTTTAATATTAGGATAAAATCAAATACCTCAACGTATAAATCCATGAACCATCTTCACATGTCAACTCTTAATTTTATATTCACTCATCTATCAGTTTGCTACACCAGAGTGGAATAGTACAGGAGATAGACAACCACATATGCCTGCCAACACTGTGCTTGAACAGTTATTGTGATTGATCACACAGTTTTTGTAAGACACTAAATGGCATTTAAATCTCTGTTATCTTATCAATTTAAAATATGTAGAATTTTAGAACATTGTACCGAAGAAATGGAATGTTTGGTATATTAAGTATTGATCTATGTATTGGCAGTTATTTGGCAAGAAAAAAATGTACATTCAATCTATAGTACATTAAAACTATAAAAAGTGTTTTCTTAATTATTTGCATTTATATAGTTGCTTGAAGTTTCAAACCCAAAAAGAAGAGGCTGTTTTACCCCATATGTCCTAGTAGTAGGTCCTTAGCTGTCACTCACCATATCACTAACACACCATTTTCCAGCCAAATTGGTTGACAGATGAAAACTGTTGAACGTAACAAACTTTGTGGTGCGGAAAACAAATATGAAGCTTAAATTTGCTGAATGACTGATTTTCAAGATCCAGAGGAGGCTATAATTACTTACCCTTTCATGCAGGTTTATAGAAAAATTGCATTATATCGTCATCATTATTGCATTGTTAGCAGCTAGTCTATTACATAACCTATTTAGTCTATTGAGCCTTCAGTATTCTATCATCTTAGGGTGACCAATCTAAAATTGCCAACTCAGCTCTAATGACATAGTTCTAATTACAGTTGTATCACCTACTTTTATAAACGCTCTGTGTAAAGTATACAGTTTTAGGATTTATTAGCTTAGTTTCTTTGAATATTTGCATGTTTCGATTTATTTTTCAGTTTTTGCTACATATGTGGAAAAGTCACTTTTGCATCAAAAAATCAAAACTTGATTACCATGACAAGGAATGCCTACAACCTGTATTTTGGCTGCAGAATAAGAGGTCAGAACAAGAGTTCAGCTCCACACATATGCTGTAATAGATGTGCATCATATCTTACCCAGTGGTTGCATGGGAAGAAGCAAACTGTGCCTTTTGCAGTCCCAATAACCTGGAGAGAGCCAAACGATCACACTACTAATTGCTATTTCTGCAAGGTTCCCCCCATTAGTCAAGGAGTTTCAAGGATGAAGAAGTGGACTTAACAGTATCTTTATTTTTATATAGCGCTAACATATTCTGCAGCGCTTTACATTTTGCACACATTATCATCACTGTCCCCGATGGGGCTCTCAATCTAAATATAATGAGTCTCAACTAGTGTTCCCTACAGAATAATGGACCCCATATAATGTTCCATACAGAATAATGGACCCCATATAATGCTCCATACAGAATTACGGACTCCATATCCAAATAAAATGTGCCCCATAAAATGCTCAATATATAATGGGCCTCATATGATGCTCCAGTATATGCTAGGCCCCATATGATGCTCCAGTATATGATGGGCCCCATGTGATGCTCCAATATATGCTGTGCCCCATATGATGCTTCAGTAAATTATGGGCCCAATATAGTGCTCCATATATAATGGTCCCCATATAATGCTTCATATATAATGGGCCCCGTATCATGCTCCAGTATATGATGTGCCCCATATGATGCTCCATATATAATAGGCCCCGTATCATGCTCCATATAAAATGGACCCCATCAAATGCCCCATGTGATGCTCCAGTATATAATGGGACTCATATGATGTTCCATTATATGATGGGCCCCATATGATTCTCCAGTGTATGCTGGGCCCCATATGATGCTCCATATATAATGGGGCCCCATATGATGCTCCTGTATATGATAGGCTCCATATAATGCTCTGTATATAATGGGCCCTGTATAATGCTTCAAAAATAAAGAAGAAATACTCACCTCTCCTCGCTGGCTGCTGCTCTGCTCCGGACTCCTCAGTGTCTCCATCTTCCAGTGCTCTGCACTGTTCAGGCAGAGGGCACACAGATGTGACATCATTGTGCCCTTTAACCTGAAACATCAGAGTCAGAAGACGCCGCAGCGCAGGAACGGGGTGCCGGTCACTTGCCCGGGTGCTGATGCCGGCCCTGGCAATACCTTTACATGACCAACCTATCCCTCCATGACTGAGAAATCAATTTAACTGATGTGAAAATAAAGCTGAAGAACTAATTGTAGATCTCAAGCCTCTGTTATTGAAGCTATTGATTCCTTGCCCAGCGCCACCTCCTGATTTGTAAAACTATAGAAAAGTTTAACATAATTAATTTGAAATATAATTAATCTGTAGTCTGTATAATTAATGTTTCATGATGGGAGAACCCGTGGATGTTCAGGTTCGGCGGGTTTGGCCGAACATTTAAAAAAAGTTTGGTTTAGGTACCAGAATGGTACCCAAACTCGAACCCTAACCTGGACCCAATTTAAATTAATGGGGAGCTCAAACATCCAGTGTTTCCCATGCTAAGGAAGGACACAAAGCGAAGGATATTGTGGAGAAGTGAGAAACGAAAAAGCAGCACAAGGAGATATCCAGTAGGAGTCGTGCCCCGAGATCGGCAACATCCTACTGAGGCGCGTAGCCAGTGGCCGGAACGCCGAGGAAGTAACAGACTCCAAGCATTACTTCAAACAACGGCAGGACAGTTGATTTTAGGTTGGCTGTCTACCTTACATCACCTAAGCAGACATAGGGGGCAAAGTTGGAGAGGGGCGTCTCTAGGGTCCCAGATTAGCTCCGAGCCTTCCCGTCAAACGGGTGCGTCCTATCCAGACAATAACTTGGGGGACGGAGAGAAAGAGAAAGAACAGATACGAAAGTTGTGAGGACTATCCCGAATGCTCAGCAGGGAAGAACTACAACACACAGGCACTAGTTGGTAGGCACTGATTTCCACCTGCAAAGGGAACTCTGGATGTGCCTTTGGACCGGCCGAACTCAGCCAGCCCAGTTAACAGTGCTCTGGATTGCGGATCCCGAAGTCTTCAGTAAAAAGTAAAGAGACTGCAACCCTGTGTCCTCGTTATTAACTCCGCCTCAAATCATCGCCACCTACACTACTGGGAAGCCCTGGGGATATACTTCACCTGTGGGAAGGTATACCATCTAGCTGCCATTCCATCACCCCAGCGGACCCATAAGCAGCGTCGGTCACTCTGACCGAATACCACAGGTGGCGTCACGAACCCTTGACAAACTATCATCACCCCTTTTATTGGACGCCCCTTAGCAGGGTCACGGACCGGGTCCAGCCACGGTGACAACCCCAGCACCGAGACTGAGAGGACCGATACCATGTAACCTGCGGCCCTGCGTCTGGGGGTGCTCCATATCCCTGTTCTTGCTGGTATCAACGAGACCGTGCATATGATGATGAGAGTAGTATTGCTGGCTCACACTTTGTCATCTGTATGACAGCATGGGAACTTCGGCACTTTAACTGGTGGTAACAAACTCACCGATGTTCAGAGCCAATGTTTCTCACGCTGTCACGCAGATGACAGTGTGGGACACAGGGGATATTTGGGCTGCCGAACCCAAAAAGCAACACAGACTTAAGAGAGAAGTCCATGTTCGTAGTCCGTGCATGGACACTAGGTGTTCGGTACGGACTCCGCACTTTATCGCTGGGTTTGCCCATCCGTATCCATCCATGTGTCAATTTTAGAAGCTGAGGGCAGCCTCAAAAAGTTACTAAAATTTTCCTTTCATGCAACCTTGAAAGTAATAAATGCAACATTCATGACGGCTTCCCAGATACATAGCCGACAGCAATAGGGGTGAGGCTTAGCCACAAAGAAAGGAAGTACCTTGGCAAACCCTCACGACATTCAAAAAGCTTTTCCCATTTCAGTCTTTTACTATATGGGAATTGCTGATTTTAGGCTCCAGACACCTGAAGCATGGCTATGGAAGCAGCCATGCACAGCTGTGTATTTACCATAGAAATGAATGAGAGTTATGGAAACAATGTAGCAAAGCGAGCTGCGGAAGCAGCGAAACAGCAAAGCTCCCTAGAAACAATTATTCCTTTCTTGGCCATGAAAGGCTGACATGGGAATAAATCTTTAAACAGTAGCGTCATAGAGGTGAAAAAGTAAATGCTTCCACAAAATTGGGAAAAATTGGGCTGCCAAAATGTCAACAGCCCACATCTCAGTATCACAATTGAGAAAAAAAAGGTTTAATTAGTGCTTTAGCTTCTTTTATAGAGATATTTTCAGTTTAAAATAAAAAAAAGTTGTGACAGGTCCTCTTTAAAAAAACCTTTTGTTGTACAAAATCAGTACAATATAAACAATATAAATATAGTATCTCTGCAATCATGTAGATCTGCAGAATTGTACTTTTTTCATTAACCCCCCCAACGAAAAGTGAAAGCTTTGCTTCACATTATATCTATTCCAAAATGGCGCCATTAAAAAATAAAGCTTGCACAACAATAATCTTGTGATACTTTAACAGAAAGTGTTAAAGTTAGAGCTCTTGGAAAACTAATGCCACGCTCACACGTTCAGTATTTGGTCAGTATTTTATCTCAGCATTTGTAAGCCAAAACAAGGAGTGGGTCATAAGTACAGAAGTGGTGACTAGTGATGAGCAAACTTGTTCACCACTACTTGGTACTCTCCCCGAGTATCACTATTAGTGATGAGCAAATATACTCGTTACTCGAGATTTCTCAAGCATGCTCGAGTGACCTCCGAGTATTTTTTAGTGCTCGGAGATTTAGTTTTCATCGCCGCACCTGAATGATTTACATCTGTTAGCCAGCATAAGTACATGTGGGGGTTGATGAAAACGAAATCTTCGAGCACTAAAAAATACTCAGAGAACACCCGAGCGAGAAATCTCGAGTAACGAGTATATTCGCTCATCACTAGTCACTATGCTCGGTGTACTCAGCGAGCACCGAGTATTTCCGGGATTATTCGGCGGGAGCTCAGGTGTCCTCCTTTTAATTTTGCCGCTTTTTAGAGTGCCAATCAACTTGCAGGGATTGTCTGACATGCACTGTAATACCGCAGCCATCTTTGTTGTGGTATAAGGCTTTGTGCACACGATGTGGATTTTGCCGCAGATCCGCAGCGGATTTGACCGCTGCGGATCCGCAGCAGTTTTCCATGCGGTGTACAGTACAATGTAACCCTATGGAAAACAAAATCCGCAGTGCACATGATGCAGAAAAATCCGCGCGGATTCTCTGCGGAAAAAAAGGAGCATGTCACTTCTTTCTGCGGATTCCGCAGCGGATTTCAACTTGCACCAATAGGAAAGTGCTGTTGAAAACCCGCAGAGGAATCCGCAGAAGAAACTGCACACAAATCCACAGTGAAAACCGCAGCGGTTTTGCACTGCGGATTTTCCAAATCTGCGGCGGAAAAATCCGCGGCAAAATCCGCATCGTGTGCACATACCCTTACAGTGATTGGCTGGCCGCACAGCGTCATCAGGTCTATAAGAGACCTGGCACCGCCCTGCTCACCGCATTCTGCATACACTCAGCCAACACTCAGCTAGTGTAGGGAGAGCTGTTGCTGAGATAGAGTCAGATTTGTTTTTGTTTTATTAGTCAGTGTGGGTCTACTAGTGTTCCAACCACAAATTCTGATAAACTAACAGTCCTTTTTAGGGCTAATTCGGGGGTAAATAGATTACAGCGCTGGGTAGGCAGGGGAGTCTATGTGCACATATCTACATCAGTGCAAGGCATGCAGGCACTGTATGTGAGTACATAGCTCTCACTGCATACCTCAAAAAGCTCCATTAGGCTACGTTCACATTGGCGTTCCGCCAATGTGCGTCGCTGTTGCGCCGGCGACGCAGCGGCGACGCAGCGGCGACGCGCCCCTATGTTTAACATAGGGGACGCGTGAGTTTTTAGGGTGGCGTTTTTCGACACTTGCGTCGGACGCAAGAAAATGCAACAAGTTGCATTTTCTGTGCATCCGATTTTGGTCAAAAAACGACGCACGCGTCGCAAAACGCTTTTTCGTGCGTCGCGCGTTGCGTCGCCGACGCAGGGCGGCGCAACGCTAGTGTGAACGTAGCTTTACTGTCATCTGCTGTGTATTTTCTATGGTTCCCTGAAAAATGCCCACAGGGAACGCCCCTGAAAATGACGCTAGTGTGGCTGTACCCATACCTGTATACTATCCCCCTGTCCTGCAGAGCATCTCACCTATAATTCTATATTATTCTCCTGATCTGCAGAGCATCTCACCTATAATTATATATTATTCTCCTGCCCTGCAGAGTATCTCACCTATAATTCTATATTAATCTACTGCCCTGCAGAGCATCTCACCTATAATTCTATATTATTCTCCTGTCCTGCAGAGCATCTCACCCATAATTCTATATTATTCTCTTGCCCTGCAGAGCATCTCACCTATAATTCTATATTATTCCCCTGCCCTGCAGAGTATCTCATCTATAATTCTATATTGTTCTCCTGCCCTGCAGAGTATCTCACCTATAATTCTATATTATTCTCCTGCCCTGCAGAGCATCTCACCTGTAATTCTATATTATTCCCCTGCCCTGCAGAGTATCTCATCTATAATTCTATATTATTCTCCTGCCCTGCAGAGCATCTCACATATACCTGCATACTATCCCTCTGTCCTGCAGAGCATTTAGCCTATAGCTCTATGCTATTCTCTGTTCTGCAGAGCATCTCACTTATAACTCTCTACTGTTTTCCTGTGGGTATTCATGTCTGTGGGCACTTTTCACATATCATGTGAACACCTTGCACCTGAAATGTCATAGATCTGAAACTTTGTGATGATGCAATTGGCAATTTTCCGTGTGGGGAATTTTCCTGTGGGCATTTTTCCTGTGGGCATTTTTCCTGTGGGCATTTTTCTGGTCACCATTTTCTATATATACGTAGCAGCAGTTATGTGTGGCTTTTATTTTTTTTTTGCACCTCATGCCTACTAATTTTATTATAAAGCAATCCATTGCCCCTTTTTTCTACATTTATTTGCTTGTTCACACTGCAGACTACAGCCAGGTCATTTCAATACAAGAGCGTGAAAATCTATACATTCCACTTTTTTGTCTGTCTGCTACCCTTGGAGTTAAAAAAAGTAAAAAAAAAGCCACATATTTAAGCAGTCTTTTATCTCCTTCAGACACCTGGTGTGTCTGTAGTGTCCAGATCCTCGCTTTGCAGGCATACATTACATTTTTTTTGTCTGCTAGCCTTGGTCTATACAGTATTTTGTGGTTAAAAAAATGCAGGCCACATATTGAAACAGTCTGTTATCTCCATCAGACGCATGGTGTATCTGTGGTGTCCAAATCCTTGATTTGCACGCATACATTGCATTTTTTGGTCAGCTAGCCGTGGTCTATACAGTATTTTTTGGTTAAAAAAATACAGGCCACATATTGAAGCAGTCTGTTATCTCCGTCAGATGCCCCGTGTATCTGTGGTGTCCAAATCCTCGCTTTGCAGGCATACATTGCGCAAAAAGGTTTTCGCAAAATTAATCCATTTCTATTGAACTTTTTAAATATTTCAGTAGTCCATTTAAAATGGGCAAGGCAAGGGGCAAGGGATGAGGAAGTGGATGTGATGCTGATGGTGCATGTAGAGGACGAGGCAGTGGCCAAGCTGAAAGTGGGCCACAACAAAGACCCACATCTTCTCGATCGACCTTCCTGTCCCAGTTTATAGAGGACAGCAGCACACCACTATTGAAGCCAGAGCAGTGTGAAACTGTTGTTGGTTGGATAGCGGATAATGCTTCCAGTCACTTAGCCACCACCACCATGTCTTCCACATGGTCAAGTCTGAGTATCCGTGAGTGTGGGCTGCATATTAGTCATCCTGATCCTCCTTCCTTCCACCATGCCGAGTGCCCTGAGACAACTGATCCCACACTTGGACACTCCAAAGAGCTGTTTAGTTTTCCATTTCAAGATTCCGGACTCTCGGCCGATCAACTTGAAGTGGGGCCAGATGAGATCGCATGCAGCGATACCCAAAGATTTGAGCAGGACCGTCACACGAAGGCGATGGTGGGAAAGTGTCACAAGAGGTTGACGATGATGAGACACAATTGCCAGAAAGTCAGGACGATGAGCAGGGTGCGGATGTGGAAGACGAGGTGGTGGATGGCATAGTAAATGATCCAACCTGGCAGGAGGACATGCAGAGCAAGGACAGCAGCACACATGGGGAAGGAGGCATATCACCCCAACAGGCAGGAAGTGGCCACAGGCAGAAGGCGTGCATCCATTCCCCGTAACACCAACATGACAGAAGTTGCCATTCCAACTGGTAGATCTTCCCGAGTCTGGATATTTTTTAAAGACTCTGACAATAACCCCAAACAGGCCATTTGCAGCACCTGCCATAAGCAGGGGTAGCAAAACTACCAGCCTGACCACCACCAGCATGATCAGGCACATGGCAGCAAAGCACCTGACTTTGTGGGCCAAACCCCAGGCTCCAGGAACACTGTCTGCAGGTGATACCACTGCTTCTTCCACTGTTTTGCGTAGAAACCAATCCCCAGTCCACGGTGCATGTGAATATGCCTCATGCCCTGCATCTGTTGTTGCCCACAGTCAAACAGCAACATCATCTAGCCCATCCACGTCCTTGTACCAGCGCAGCCTTCAGTTGTCTATACCCCAGTTATTGGAATGCAAGTGGAAATACCCAGCCAATACCCCACAGGCCACAGTCCTAAACTTTAGCAATTCTCGTCTGCTTGTGCTCAAATGTTGCCTTTTAGGCTCACTGAGATGGAAGTTTTCCGCAACCTAATGGCTGCGGCCGTCCCAAGGTACTCGGTGCCCAGTCACCACTATTTCTCCCGATGTTCCATACCGGCATTACACCAGCACGTGTCCCACAACATTAACCGTGCCCTCAACAATGCTGTTACTGGGAAATTCCACTTAACCACAGATATGTGGACAAGTGCTTGTGGGCTGGAATAGTAACATAGTTATTAAGGTTGAAGGAAGACTTTAAGTCCATCTAGTTCAACCCATAGCCTAACCTAACATGCCCTAACATGTTGATCCAGAGGAAAGCAAAAAAAAAAACCAACGTGGCAAAGTGTAAGCTCCACATTGGGGAAAAAAATTCCTTTCCGACTCCACATATGGCAATCAGACTAGTTCCCTGGATCAACGCCCTATCAAGGAATCTAATAAATATAACATGTAACATTATACTTTTCAAGAAAGGCATCCAGTCCCCTATTAAATTTTAGTAATGAATCACTCTTTTAATGCATCCCATTATTTTGTTTGCCTTTGTAGCAGCTGCCTGACACTGGCCACTAAATGTGAGTTTGTCATCCACCCATACACCCAGGTCTTTTTCATTGACAGTTTTGCCCAGAGTTTTAGAATTAAGCACATAGTTATACATCTTATTACTTCTACCCAAGTGCATGACCTTACATTTATCCCCATTAAAGCTCGTTTGCCATTTGTCAGCCCAAGCTTCTAGTTTACATAAATCATCCTGTAATATAAAATTGTCCTCCTCTGTATTGATTACCCTGCAGAGATTAGAGTCATCTGCAAATATTGAAATTCTGCTCTGTATGCCCCCTGCAAGATCATTAACAAATATGTTAAAAAGAAGAGGGCCCAATACTGACCCCTGTGGTACCCCAGTGCTAACTGCAACCCAGTCCGAGTGTGCTCCATTAATAACCACCCTTTGTTTCACCCTTTGTGAACACTGCATGTGTGTGCTAAAAGAGCAAGAAGAAATTAATGAGCTTGTGGCAACAAAATACACCTCCCTGCCCAAGAATGTGGTCCCTGAGAATCTGCTCTGGGGCTTGATAAAAAGTCATTGAGGGCCGTAAATGGCCCTGGGGCCTGAGGTTCCCTACCCCTGACTCAGTGTATGGGCATTATGAGTCTAGGAGACCCACTCCTTTGTAATGGGACGTTTATTTTATGAGACCCTCCTCCATGTTTCTTCCAAGGGGGGATTGTGGTGCGTGCAACTTTGGGTTAAGGCGGCCCTTGCATTCAATGCAAAAGGAAACAGTATGGCAGGACCAACTGAAGAATGTGAAGTGGGTTATCCTGTGGTCATCCAGTATTTGGTTTCAGAGGCTTATTGGGGTGCATATGACTTTATAACAGGGCAGGCCTTGCAGTTAATGCATAAGAAAACAGTATGGCAAGACCAACTGAAGAATGTGAAGTAGGTTTTCGTGTGGCCATCCAGTACCTGGGTTCAAAGCCTTATTTGGGTGCATATGACTTTGTAGCATGGCAGGTCTTCCAGTCAATACATAAGAAAACAGTATGGGATTTCAAATTGAATAATGTGAAGTGGATTTTCCTGTGGCCATTCGGTACCTTAGTTTAAAGCCTTATTGGGGTACATATGACTTGTTATCATGGAAGGCCTTGCAGGTAATACATAAGAAAACAGTATGGCAGGACCAACTAAATAATGTGAAGTGGGTTTTTGTGTGGCCATCCAGAACCTGGGTTCAAAGGCTTATTGGGGTTCATATGACTTGGTAGCATGGCAGGCCTTGCAGTTAATACATAAGAAAACAGTATGGGATTACAAAATCATTAATGCGAAGTGTATTTTCCTGTAGCCATCCAGTACCTGGGTTCAAAGGCTCATTAGGGTGCATATGACTTGATAGCAGGGCAGGCCTTGCATTCAAGGCAACATTTTTTCAGGAAGCCCTCCTGTACCTCTCGTGAAAGGGGTTATGGAGTGCGTCGTAGTTCTTGGCAGCCCAGCCACTCACTGCATAGGCAATAACAGCATAGGAGTCCCATTGTTTAATAATGGCCCTTTAATAATATTAATGCAGCCGGGTTCCCTCCTAAAAATAGGCTTTGTGACTTTGAGTCCCTCCTTCATGAATTAAACAAGATGTGTCTCCTTATGTGTCACACACCACATGGCCAGCTAGGGTAGTTAAATGTTACAATGACATTTCCCAGTGTAAGCATTTGTATTGGTTGAAAGCAATGTTAAAGTTGAAAAACGCATAAAAAATGTTGCGTGTGAAGGAACATTTTGGTCTGGGGTTAATTATTTTGCCTCATATACAAGTCATTACCCTGGAATGGATGTACCTTAACATATTTCCCAGCAAAATCCATTTTGGTTTAATTTTTGTTTGTTTTTTGGTGCATCTGTAAAAATGGCGTGAAACTCTGACAACATTGCTTATAGCTGTGACCTAGGAGTCAGAAATGCTTCCAGGGGCGATCCTCATGATGTTCCTTTGTCATTTGAGCAGTGTTTTCATCATTTTCAGATGTTTTTAGACCTTAAAATGACCCCCGGGGGTGATCGCGGTAAAAATATTCAGGTTTCCCATAGACTTACATTGGGTTCATTGCTCGGGTCGAGTACCCGAGTATTCAAATTTGCTCGACCCGAGCAACGAGCACCCGAGGATTTTAGTGCTCGCCCATCACTAGTGGTAACATGTTTCTATTATACTTTTCCTCTGATTGTTCCTCACCTGGATTTGGCTTACAAATACTGATGTAGAATACTGACCAAATACTAAATGTGTGAACATCGCCTAAAGAAGAAACATGTTTAGGTCTACCTCAGAAATAATTTATTAAATCATCTAGTGTCATGAATGAACCAAAAGCTGTTGCTGACTAATAATTAACTTACAGGCTACTTATTATCAAAATCTAATTTTTCAATTTACAGTATCAATGTAAAAATAATTTGAGCCTTTAATTTCAATAGCTGAATATATTCTTCAGTTTTTCATTTTGTGCTATGAGATGTTTGTCTTTCTATCATTTACAATTGTCTGCATCCGATTGTTAAGTTCTCTGTGAATATACATATTTATATATTGTTTTACATCTACAAGTAGTAATGAGTCATTTAGTTCTATAAATGTTGAAGGTTGATTACGAAGCATGGAGGCCAGATGACGCGTGGAGCTGCTCTGTTGTTCACCTACTCTCAATGTCATTCTGGGCTGTTTCCATGGAGATCCATGTCAACGTTCCTCAAAACGCCAGTGATACATTTTACTGTAACTTATGTCTCTTATGTCTCTACACACATTATGACACTTGAGGATGAGGTCATTCAAATATTTTACAGAAAAAAAGCTTGCACCATTTTTTAAACATTTTCGCAAGTAACTGATATCAACTATTTTTTTGTTACTTTTTGTTCCAATTATAAGGCCTAAAGAATTCGTCCAGCCATAAAAGAATTACAAAGTTATAAATAAAAACAAATGATCAAACTGTATTAGTTTCAAGCATTCTCAGTACTTTGCCCTTCCTTTTGTCTGCAATTGATCATGTGCTATCTATCACATACTTGATGCAAGGAATCTCTGGTTGGCTGCAGTGTTTATTTGGCTAGGCAGGCATCACAATGGCTCAGTAGTTAACACCATTTTGTTAATGGTAGCATTCCTGGCTAGAAAACGTCAGACATATATGGCCTGATTCATCAAGACCGGCATTGTCCGCGCTGTTCTTGATGGGGGGGCTTATTGGAGTCAGATTGAGGAGCTGCATGCCTCTTGATGAATCTGCAGCACCTAATTAATGGCATTAATGACATGCAATATCTGGCCCTGGCAATGCCAAAGTTTGTTATGAATTAGATAAGCTGTGGCATCCTGTCCTCCACCATGTGTCATGGGGTTACCACGACAGAGAGAAGCCAGAAGACTGCAGTGTCTGATTTCTCCTACTTCTGCACTGAAAAGAAAGTACTTCACCTTCTTTTTAACCCTGCTGTTCTGTTCGGTCTGGGGAGACCTATTTTGAACTTTGGTATTTTTTGGGGTGTTCAAGATGCGGTTCTGAAACTTGTGGTTGATTGACTTAAATGAGGATGGGTCGGTCGGCCACGGGTTTCAGAGCCGCATCTTAAATATTTTAAAGAATATTGAAGTTCAAAGTCGGTCATTTTTGACCAACAGAACAGCAGGGTTAAATGGTTAATCAGACATGTTGGGAGCTCTGGAAGTTTGGGCTTTCAGCTGAGCATTGTTAGCCACTTCTATCCCTTTTATAATTTGGGTCCTGACTGAAACACATTGTCAGAGCTACCTTATGTTGCATGGCTGGGAGGATGGAGGTTTGGTGGTTATAAGAGAAGGAGTTTTGTGGATTTATGTGACTGTTGCTTGGGTTTGTAAGTGTGATAATTCCCTTTCCTTCTCCTACTTTGGTTTTCTCCATTCTACACTCCCTGGTGCATTCCTCTGTTATATGTGAGTGAATATTTGTATGCCTGACATTTTTCTTTGCCCCTCTTTGTGTTGTCTTGTTAGCCTGGTTGGTGGACTGCAGTGCAGACCTGCTCCCCTCTTTCCTGGGTGGAGGAAGGGACCAGATGGAGGGTGGATTCAGGAGATAAGGCAAGGTACATGGCCCTGGCATCTTCACCTTCAGACGTAACCCGGGGAACAGGGCGAGCTAGAGTGTTAGAGATAGTGAAGGAGCCCCTGGTCCTGGGACACCTGATCGAGTCGTTACACCTCTCACTTGTACCTTCACAGGTCCGTCCATTTTGGTGGAGCTGGGAAAAACTGGTCTTTAAAATGCAAAAAGTCGTAAAATGTTGTCATAACGCCAAGTTGCGCCTAAATTTTGTGATTTTTTTTGAAGGTTTTACATCAGAATACTGGTGAGAAAGAGTTGATGAATCAGGCCCTTAGTTGTTCAAAGGTTAGAAGGAGAGATTAAGAAATATCCCTAAATTCATTTTGGGTCGATTCATCTGAAAATTTTAATTCTGAATTGACACAGCACAAATTGAAAGTACACCAATACCTTCATTTGTCCAAAATTATTTAAGGTCAAGGTGAGATCAATATATGTGAATAAACAGATGTTAAAAGGTGGTATTGAATAATTTCTTTATTAAGATACTGCATTTATACTCTTTTTATACTTTTATCCCCTTTACCCCCGAAGGTGGTTTTCACATTAATAATCAGGCCAATTTTTACAATTCTGACCACTGTCACTTAAAGTGGTAATTTCTCTGGAAGTGGTAATAACTCTGAAATATTTTTTTAGACATATTGTACTTCATTATATTGGTAAAATTTCTTTGGTATGACTTGTTTTTATTTGTGAAAGAAACAGGAATTTGGCGAAAATTTTGAAAACTTTGCAGTTTTCAAGTTTGAATTTTCATGCCCTTAAATGACAGAGATATGCCACAAAAATACGGAGCAAGTAACATTTTCCACATGTCTACTTTACATCAGCACATTTTGGAACCAAATTTTTTTGTTTTTTGTTAGGACCTTATAAGGGTTAAAAGTTGGCCAGTGAAATGAGAATTTTTACAACAAAATTTCCAAAACCATTATTTTTAGGGACCACATCACATTTTAAGTCACTTTGAAGGGTCTATATGATAGAAAATACTCAAAAGTGACACCATTCTAAAAACTGCACCCCTCAATGTGCTTAAACCACATTCAAGAAGTTTATTAAACGTTCAGATTTTTCACAAGAATTATTGGAATGTGAAAAAAATGAACATTTACCTTTTTTCACAAAAAAATTACTTCAAATTACATTTTTTTATTTTGAAAAGGGTAACAAGAAAAAATGGACCCCAAAATTTGTTATTTAATTTCTCCTGAGCATGCTGATACCCCATATGAGAGAGAAAGCCACTGTTTGGGTGCATGGCAGAGCTCGAAATAGAGGGAGTGCAATTTGACTTTTTGAATGCAAAATTTGCTGGAATAATTGGCGATCGCTATGTCGCGTTTGGAATGCCTCTGATGTGCCTAAACAGTGAAAATCACCCACAAGTGACACCATTTTGGAAACTAGACCCCTCAGGGAACTAATCTACTGTAGATGTGTGATTAGTACATTAAACCCTCAAGTGCTTCATAGAAGTTGAAAACATTGAGCCGTAAAAATAAAAAACATTTAATTTTCCCCACAAATATGCTTTTAGCACAAAATATTGCATTTTCATAAGGGTAACAGGAGATATTGCATCATACAATTTGTTGTGCAATTTCTCTTGAGTATGCCGATACCCAACATTAGGGCGAGAACTACTGTTTGGGCTTGGAAGGGAAGGAGCGTCATTTGACATTTCGAATGTAAAATTTGCTGGCATCGTTAGCGGACGTCATGTCACATTTGGGGAGCCCATGATGTGCCTAAGAAGTGGAAATCACTCGCAAATGACCCCATTTTGGAAAGTAAGGAATGTATTTAGATGTGTGGTAAGCACCTTGAAACCCCCAGATGCTTCACCGACGTTTGTAATGTTGAGCCGTAAAAATAATAAAATCACATTTTTCTCACAAAAAATGTTATTTTGCCCCTCGCATTTTGCATTTTCATAAGGGTAACACGAGAAATTGCACCATACCATTTGTAGTGTAATTTTTCCTGAGTACGGCGATACCCAATATGAGGGAGAAAACTAATGTTTGGACGCCCAGGTGCTATACAGAAGTTTATAACGTTGGGCCATGAAAATAAAAAATATCACATTTTCCTCACAAAAACTTTATTTTGGCCTCAAATTTATCATTCGCATAAGGGCATCAGGAGACATTGCACCATACAATTTGTTGAGCAGTTTCTCCTGAGTATGCCAATACCCCATTTTTGGGGGGAATACTACTTTTGAGGCACAGTGCAAAGCTCAGAAGGGAAAAGTTGCCATATTAGATTCAGGTTTTGCTGGAATGTATTGAGGGTGCCATGTCACATTGGCTGAGCCTCTGAGGTGCCAGAGCAACAGAAACCCCCTATATGTGAACTCATTTTACAAACTACACTTCGCAATGAATTCATCTAGGGGTGCAGTGATCATATTGACACCACATGTGCCTCACAGAATTTTACAGCACTGAGCGGTGAAGAAAGAACAAATTACTTTTTTGCCACTAAAATGTTGTTTTAGCCCCAAGTTCTTAATTTTCTAAGGGCTAATAGGATTTGTTTTTTTACAACAAACTGAGGTCCATTTTTTCCTGAGTGTGTCAATGCTGTAATACATGTAATCGGGAAATATTTTTTAGGCACAATGCAGAAGGCAAGGAGCGCCAGATTTTACTGTTATAGTTTACAAGTGCCATGACCAACTGGGAGAGCCCATGCGGTAACAGTACAGCACATCCCCCCGTTAGTGACCCCAGTTTACAAACTACACCTCTCAATGAAGTCACTTAGGGGTGCAGTGATCATATTGACACATGAGTGTGTCACATAATTTTATACCATTGGGCAGTGAAGACTGGCTATTTGCCTCCTGGAGCTCAGACTTTCTTAGAACAGTTTGTGGACTCCATCTACACAGCCCCTTATTGTTAGAAAAGCAGAATTCTCTCTCAAGTGACCGAATTTGGGAAACTATACTCATAGGGGAACTTATCTTGAGGTATAGTGATGATTTTGACTCTATGGTTATCTTCCAGAAACAAGCAGCAATGAATGTTGCGGAGTGAAAATTGCAAACTGCCAGTGTAGTGACCTGTATGACCTGTACGCTGTAGGGACCAGTATATTATGCCCAGCTCATGCTTCTGAAGACATGCACCTGTAAGTTAGGCGGGCTCTCATTGCTTTAGAAATGCCACATGTGGACACAATATGTAGTTTAGGTACACTGTGAGGATCAGAAGGGAGGGGGCATTTGGATTTGGGAGCGAAAAATTTCCTGAATTTCTTTTGGTGGGTGAGGAGCCATTTCGCTTTTCCAGAACTTTGTGCAACCAGTAACATGGAAGGCCCCTATATTTCCATTAAAAGGTGACAGACCTGAATGAGGGCTTGCTTTTTTTGTGGATTGAGTTGAATCTTTTATTGGGAACATTTTACATAACGTTTGGGATTACATTTATCTGGCGCTCTATGCTGAGCACTTCCTTTGGGGTTTCCATCTAAATCTCTGAGTGACGTGGCAGATGAAGCCTCCGAGGGATCCATTCACTATAATGAGGCAGCAGAGTTTCTCTGGACTCAGTCTGGCCTCTGTTCAGCAGTGTCCTTCTTTTCAGAAGTGCACAAAACTGTGGCCGAAGGTAATTTTATGCAATCCTAAAAAGACAGACACCACCGGATCACAGGTCAGACGGCGTCCACAGTGCCTCCATCTGCCTCATTATAGGGAATCTTCCATTGAGGGTTCTGTCTGAATCACGTATTTCAAAGAATTACACGGAAACTGGATGCAAGAACTCAGCGCAGAGCGCAGGATAAATGTGCGCAGAGCCTTACTGCGATCTTTGGAAGGCAGAATGAAAAATTCAACAGTGGGTGAAGAATTGGTCTTATTTATTATTTACATCATGATTAGGCGACTTTATTCTTTGTGTCGGTGCGATTACAGTGGTTACAGCTACCCGATTTATATCGGGTTTTTATGTTTGGCTGCTGTCCCACACTAAAAGATGCTTGTTATTGCATAAAATAGTTTTTGCATCACCACATTTTGAGAGCTATAATTTTTCCATGTTTTGGCCCACAGAGTCATGTGAGACCTTTTTTTTGCCAGACGAGTTGACGTTTTTATTAGTACCTTTTTCGGGCACATAACCTTTTTTGATAGCTTTCTATTCTGATTTATGGAAGTCAGAATAAACCAAAAAACAGCATTTCAGGAATTTTTTTTGGGGGGAGGGGTTATGCCATTCCATGTGTAGTAAAATTGATAAAGCAGTTTTATTTTTCTGGTCAATACGATTACAGCGATACCTCATTTATATATTTTTTTTTATGTTTTGGCGCTTTTACACAATAAAAACTATTCAATAGAAAAAAAGAAAAAATAATTATTTTTGCATCACTTTATTCTGAGAGCTATAACCTTTTTATTTTTTCGCTGATAGAGCTGTTTTGCAGCTTGTTTTTTGGGGGACAAGATGATGTTTTCATCAGTACTATGTTTATTTATATGCGTCTTTTTGATTGCATTTTATTCCACTTCTTGTTCTGCCGTATGATGATAAAGCATTGTTTTTGAGCTTGTATTTTAGTTATTTTTTATGGTGTTCACTAAAGGGGTTAACTAGTGGAATAGTTTTATAGGTCGGGTCATTGCGGACGCGGCAATTCCAAATATGTGTACTTTTATTGTATATATACTGTATATTTTTTTCATTTTTTTTCATACAAATATTTATTTATATATACAATATCTTTATATTTTTTAATTATGTTTCATTTTTAAAGTCTTTTTACAATTATTTAAAACATTTTTTTTACTTTTTTATTTTGTCTCACTATGGGACTATCATTTTTTGCAGGCTGATCGCTTCGACAGTATGCGGATGCTCTATACTGACAGAGGAACTTGCTGATAATGCACTGCACAAGATCAGCAAGTTTCCTAGCACTGGTGACCCGGATATTGACGACATTGGGTCACCATGGCAATGATCGGGACCCTGCGTCACGCTGCGGGGTCTCCGATACAAAGGCAGATGGGCTTTTTAAAGGAGCTGAGAAATAAGTGTATAGCGCCCCCCAACATCAGAATACCTCCTGGGTCTCGGCTACCAGGGGTAGCCGAGACCCCGGAGAACTTGATTCGGGTTGGTTTTTACTGTCCCCAGTCTTGTGATCACTGTTATTCACCAAGTAATGTGAACGCAAAAAAAGGTCAGATTTTCAACTCATTTCTCTATCTTCTGATATGATCTAACACAGGGGTGTCAAACTGCATTCCTCAAGGGCTGCAAACAGGTCATGTTTTCAGGATTTCCTTAGAATTGAACAAGGTGCTGTAATCATTATGTGTGTAGGTGATTAAATTATCACCTGTGCAATACAAGGAAATCCAGAAAACATGACCTGTTTGCGGCCCTTGAGGAATGCAGTTTGACACCCCTGATCTAACATACCAGAGGAGAAAGAAAATGGGGTCCCTCGATCTCCCCCAATACCTACCTCCACCTTCTCCAGACCCTCCTGCTCTGTCCCCTGGCCCTCCACATCTTCTTCCTCTAAGACAATGGCAGGCGCATGTGCAGTGCGCCTGCCAAGATCTGCCAGCCGATACTCAGCAACAATAGATTTTTCCTTTTGGGTTATTTTGATCACTGTGATAGACCCTATCAAAGTGATCAAAATAAAAAAATAGTAAATCAAACCTCCGTTTGTCACCCCCATAGTTAGGTAAAATAATAAAATTAAAAAATTGTATTTTTTTTTCATTGTTTACAGTTAGGGTTAGGGTTGGGGCTAGGGTTAGCGTTGGGGTTTGAGCTACAGTTAGGGTTGGAGCTAGGGTTAGGGCTGGGGCTGTGTTGGAGTTATGGTTGTGGTGTTGGGGTTAGGGTGGTGTTGGGGTTAGGGATGTGGTTAGCGTTGTATTGGGGTTATGGTTGTGGTTAAGGTTGGGGTTAGGATTATGAGTGGGTTTGGGTTAGGGTTTGGGTTAGGGCTGTTTTAAGTTTGGAGTTAGAATTGGGGGGTTTCCACTGTTTAGGCACATCAGGGGGTCTCCAATCGCAACATGGTGCCCGTCATCGATTCCAGACATTTTGCGTTCAAAAAGCCAAATGGTGCTCCCTCCTTTCTGAGCCCTGCCATGTGCCCACAAAGTGGCTTTCTCCCACGTGCCGGGTATTGGTGTACTCAGAAAAAATTACACAACCAATTTTGTGGTCCATTTTCTCCCGATACCCTTATGAAAATAAAAAAGTTTGTGTCTAAAGTAAATTTTTGGTGAAAAAAGTTAGATGTTAATTTAGGGGGTGCAGTTTTTAGAATGATGTCACTTTTGGGCATTTTCTGTCACATTGACTTTCCAAAGTCACTTCAAATGTGAGGTGGTCCCTGAAAAAAGGGTTTTGTCAATTTTGTTGGAAAAATGAGAAATCGCTGGTCAACTTTTAACCATTATAACCTCCTGACTACAAAAAATTGTTTCCAAAATTGTGCTGTTGTAAAGTTGACATGTGGGAAATGTTATGTATTAACTAATTTATATGAAATGACTCTGATTTAAGAGCACAAAAATGAAAAGTTTGAAAATTGCAAAAGTTTCAAAATGTTTGCCAAATTTCCGTTTTTTTTTCACAAATAAACACAAGTCAAATCCAAGAAATTTTACCATTAACATGAAGTACAATATGTCACGAAAAAACAATCTCAGAATCAGTGGAATCTGTTGAAGTGTTCCAGAGCTATAACCTCATAAAGTGAGAGTGTTCAGAATTGTAAAAACTGGCCTGGTCAATTTAATTATTTAACTATTGATCAGTTTTTGCAAACCTAAGGGTACCGTCACACATAACGATATCGTTAACGATATCGTTGCTTTTTGTGATATCGTTAACTAAATCGTTATGTGTGACAGCGACCAACGATCAGGCCCCTGCTGGGAGCTCGTTGGTCGCTGGGGAAGGTCCAGGACTTTATATCGTCGCTGGACTCCCTACAGACATCGCTGAATCAGCGTGTGTGACGCCGATTCAGCGATGTCGTCACTGGTAACCAGGGTAAACATCGGGTTACTAAGAGCAGGGCCGCGCTTAGTAACCCGATGTTTACCCTGGTTACCGTTGTAAATGTAAAAAAACAAACACTACATACTTACATTCTCGGTGTCTGGTCATGTCCCTTGCCGTCAGCTTCCCGCACTGACTGGTGAGCGCTGGCCAGCCATAAAGCACAGCACAGCGGTGACGTCACCGCTGTACTTTACGGCCGGTGCTCAGTCAGTGCTGGAAGCTGAAGGCGAGGGACATGACCAGACACCGGGAATGTAAGTATGTAGTGTTTGTTTTTTTACATTTACAACGGTAACCAGGGTAAACATCGGGTTACTAAGCGCGGCCCTGCGCTTAGTAACCCGATGTTTACCCTGGTTACCCGGGGACTTCGGGATCGTTGGTCTCTGGAGAGCTGTCTGTGTGACAGCTCTCCAGCGACCAAACAGTGACGCTGCAGCGATCGACATTGTTGTCGGTATCGCTGCAGCGCCGCTTAATGTGACGGTACCTTAAAGCAAATCTGTCACCAGTTTTTTTGCTACCAAAGAGTGTCATAGTGTAGGAGCAGAGATATTGATTCTAAGGTGTGTCACTTATCGGGCTGTTTGCCTTAGCTTTGATTAAATCACTGTTTTATCAGCAGTAAAAAATCACCCAGGTATGGGCAGGGCTATACATAGTCAGCATTTAGAAAACTGGTAGAGCTGCAGCAGATAAAACTTTGATTTTATCAAAATAACAGCATGGAACCCAGTACATAATGCATTGCTAAAATCAGAGTCTTTGAGCGTACATCATATTGTCCTCAGATGGGATAGCAAAGACCAGGAATAGGTTCCCTTTAAACCTCATTTAGACATCCATGAAACCCAGTTCAAGGAAAGATGGCCATGGGTCACCATAGTTGAACTTGACAGCCCAATATATATGAGACAGTTGAGTTCAGGTTAGTTGACCAGCCCCTGCACAGCCTGCCACAATCCATACACGAACAGTGTTTCATGGACATTAGAATGAAACTTTATGAATCTCGGTAAAGCACTCCATTACTTTATCTTGCTTCCTTTCTGTTCTTTAATGCTGAAATGGCTGTTTTAGCTGCCTTGTGCAAATAGGTTGTAAGAACAAATACTAAGTAGCTAGGTGAACATATATAAACAAACAATGGCATCAAGGTGCATTATAGATACTGACAAAACCTTTGGGTGAAACGTGCGTTGGGGCTGGTGGACCAGGACACATATACTTTACCCTCTCCCATTAACATACCATCTTGTTTGTAAGTATTGACCTTTTGCATTTTGCTTACTAAAGTATTTAGTTTCAGTCAGGGCACTTGCTTTTTGACGGGGGTATTTAGTTTGTGGTGTCTTTTTGACCTATTTAAAACTTGTCTCTTATTTGTACATTTCATACTTTGCCTTTCCCACTCCTCGCGACGCTCCGGTGACCGCTCCATGCAAGCGGCATGTTCCGGTGAAAAGGATGGTATGAGACATGGACCTGCCGTGACGTCACGGTCATGTGACCGCGACGTCATCACAGGTCCTGCGTGCCTGAGCGAGAAGGACCTGCCATGACATCACAGTCATGTGACCGTGATGTCATCACAGGTCCTGCGCGCCTGCGCGAGAAGGACCTGCCATGACGTCACGGTCATGAGACCGAACTACAATGGGCCCTCGGAAGGTGAGTATATTTTAATTTTTTATTTTTTAACCTGTGACATACGTGGCTGGGCAATATACTACGTGGCTGGGCAATATACTACGTGGCTCTGTGCTGTATACTACGTCACTGGGCAATATACTACGTAACTGGGCAATATACTACGTGGCTGGGCAATATACTACGTGGCTGGGCAATATAATAATCTTTATTTTTATATAGCGCTAACATATTCCGCAGCGCTTTACAGTTTTGCACACATTATAATCGCTGTCCCCGATGGGGCTCACAATCTAGAATCCCTATCAGTATGTCTTTGGAATGTGGGAGGAAACCGGAGTGCCCGGAGGAAACCCACGCAAACACGGAGAGAACATACAAACTCTTTGCAGATGTTGTCCTGGGTGGGATTAGAACCCAGGACTCCAGCGCTGCAAGGCTGCTGTGCTAACCACTGCGCCACCGTGCTGCTACGTCACTGGGCAATATACTACGTAACTGGGCACTATACTACGTGGCTGGGCAATATACTATACTGTTACAGAACCCCCAGCACGAAGAATATGTTATGCTATATATATATTCTGTATAATAGTTTCCATGTGAAATGCATCAGTCCACAGTCTGCGCCCCTGGACAAGATATTCTCTTTCTGACCCCCCCACCTTTGTAATTCCCACAGTAAATACCAGCAGGATCCGGCCCCCTGCGGCTATTGTAATGTATGTCTGGCCTGTTTTTTCTATTGGCCTGCCCTGTGTATCTGTGTTATATATTCTGTGTGTTGTAAATAAAGTGTGTTCTTTTAGACTGGAAATACCTGGAGTAGCAGTCAGCTTTTATATGCTCCCATGTAATCAAGAAATTCTAGCCAGCGTCCTTCATTCCGAGTCCAGCAGAAGCGGAGTGGACCTCCTGAAACACGGGGGGTGCTGTAAGAGGTACTACAGCACAGTAGACCCCGTTACATATACTACATGGCTGGGCAATATACTGTGTGGCTGGGCAATATACTACATCAATGGGCAATATACTACATAACAGGGCAATATACTACGTGACTGGGCAATATACTACGTGGCTGGGCAATATACTATACTACGTGGCTGGGCAATATACTACGTAGCTGAGCAATATACTACGTGACTGGCCAATATACTACATGGCTGGGCAATATACTACGTCAATGGGCAATATTCTACGTAACTGGGCAATATACTACGTGGCTGGGCAATATACTACGTGGACATGCATATTTTAGAATACCCGATCCGTTAGAATCGGGCCACCATCTAGTATTTAATAAAATGTTATATTTTATGAGACCCATGTGTGCATTCACTTTCATATGTTGATTTGTGCATTATAGATATAGAATATAAAATTCGATTGGCGAATAAATTTGTGAAAATCTCAATACTGGAATGCTTGTAACTGAGAGAGAAAGAGGACCCAACTGACCATAAGAGCTTACACTCTACAGGAGAGAAGAATAGAGAGGACCCTGCTGACCGTAGGAGCTTACACTCTACAGGAGACAGAGACTCACCCAGTAACTGCAGATGGAATACAACTCTACCATACAAACTCTGCTTTGCTGGGAACTGCTGATTTCTGATGGTCCAGAAACTGGCCATCATTAGACAAGGAATTGTAATCCACTAAATATCAAAAGGAATCCAGTGCGGCAATGCAAAGTAACGTTAGTGTGCCAAGTTTTGTTTTAGCAAACTGCGAGTCAAATCTCAAAATGTTCGAACTGTAAATTACTGTAAGTTCAGCTCATCCAGTGTGTGATGTGCATGATCGGAAAGTTAAGGAAAATGGACAGTGCTAATTGCCAAGATGATGGTGGCTTCACTACCTAATTTCCACACTAATGTTAGGTGAAGCACTACAGTTTTTACCCCTTCACGAAATGGACAATTTACGGTTTTGCAATTTTGTTTTTTACTCCCCTTTTTTCCAGAGTCATAACTTTTCTTATTTTTCTGTCCACATAGATATATGATGGCTTGTTTTCTGTGGGACAAGTTGCACTTTTGAATGACACCATTAATTTTACCACCTAGTGCAACACCTGCTAGGGCTGTGGGGTACTTGGAACTGGGTCGGACGGTTGTTAAAGGGACACTGTCACCTGAATTTGGAGGGAACAATCTTCAGCCATGGAGGCGGGGTTTTGGGGTTTTTGATTCACCCTTTCCTTACCCGCTGGCTGCATGCTGGCTGCAATATTGGATTGAAGTTCATTCTCTGTCCTCCGTAGTAGATGCCTGCACAAGGCAATCTTGCCTTGCGCAGGCGTGTACTATGGAGGACAGAGAATGAACTTCAATCCAATATTGCAGCCGGCATGCAGCTAGCGGGTAAGGAAAGGGTGAATCAAACACCCCAAAACCCCGCCTCCATGGCTGAAGATTGTTCCCTCCAAATTCAGGTGACAGTGTCCCTTTAAAGGTGTGGTCACGACAGCAGTGACTCGCTCCGTGGCCCTGGGCGCACAATTAAAAGAGATGAGGGAATGTTTGTAGGGGATTGTTCGTGATGCCACCTGTGGTATTCAGCTATAGATGGCCGAAGCTGCTTAAAAGGACCACTGGGGCCAATGGTGATGCAGCTAGGATGGTCCTGCTCCCCACAGGTGGAGCGGGGCCCCAGGGCTACCAGAACAGTCTGAAGGGTTGTGGAAGTTGAGGTGCAGGAATGATTGGAGGACACAGGGAATGTAGTTTCTTTACCTTTAATTGAAAGTGCAGTCCAAAGCACAGGTACAGGTCTGGGCAGCCTGGAAGCAGTTCACAATCCCCCTAGCCAGGTGGGGTTGGAAGCCTCCCTACTGTGCTGCTTTTTAGGTTCTTGATGCCTTAAGGTCTCTTCAAGTCCCTCTCTCAGTTTGTCCTTTTGGTGGAACACAACCCGCATGGCAGGCAGCTTGAGCCTTTTCCTGATTTCACTCTCTCGTGGTGACTCCGGGCTTTCTAGATTACTGCTGTGCCTTCGGGCATCAGATGTGGCCAGGAGACCTTCAATCTCCTGTTCTCTGGATTCAGTTGCGGGGCATGCAGTTTCCACACAACCCTGGACTCCAGTGTCCGGTCTGTTGCATTCAGTCCTGGGGTGAGCTTAGTCGCAGCTCCTATCCCCAGCTTCTCCTCACTTGCTTTCTCTTTCTTCACTGTCTCTGACTGAATAACCCCGCCTCCAGACCTGAAATTATCAGGCAATCTCCCCTGAAACTGGGTTTAGAGCTTCCCCTTCTTGTCTGGAGTCAGGAAAGTGTTGCATGCTAGTGTTACCTGTTAAGGGGATCCCTTCTTGCTTCCAGGCATGACATTACCCCCTATGAGGGAGTCATTGCCACTGTGACATCTGGACTCCTGGGGTGCCACCCTAGTGTACTGGAAAATGGGGAAAAAATGCAGATGGTGAGAAATTGTGAAAAAAAATGCAATTCAGACATTGTTTTTTGGGGAATTTTTTTTACAGTTTACATTGTGTCATTGAAAGCGACCTCGCAATATGATTTTCCTCATCAGTATGTTTACAGCGATACCAAACATGTCTAGCTTTTTTATTATTTTAGTGGTGAAAAAAATTAGTTTGAAAAATAATTTTTGGGGTTGCCATTTTCTGAGAGACCCGTAATGTTTTCATGTTTTGGTGGATAGCACTATTCAAAGGTTTAATGTTTGCAGGGTGAGACAATGTTTTTATTAATACTATGCTGGGATAGATGTGATGTTTTGATCGCTTGTTACAGCATTTTTTGTAGTATTTGAATTTTTTTTTCTTTTAACTTTTAACTGTACTTCTTAGTCCCCTTAGGAGACTTGAAACTGATTGTCTGACTGCTTGTGCTATATAGTAAAAATCATGGTCTCCTTTGAAGTCCAGCAGGGTTTCAAGGGAGCTCCACAATGACAGGCATGAAAGTCTTCACCAGACTCTTGGCTGTCATCGCAACCTGTGGAAGCCCATGGAATGATGTGCCCCCATGTTGCTTCACGCAGTCTGGGATTGTTAGAGGCAGGTCTTGGCTGTAACACACAGCTATTACCTGTTGAACATTGGGAGAGCTCATCCTGTAAACCCACTCCATACACCTGCTTCTGACTTGCACTGAACTTATATGGCGGATGTTGTGAAGGGGCTAATATGAGCTCAGGAATCAATCAGTTTCAATCTAACCCTTGTTTGCTTCCAGTGTACTTCATTTTAAAGGTTACATCGACAAAACAGATGTGAACAAAAAAAAAGCAGCATTAGCTATCATTGGATGGTGGAGTGGGTTCTCCTCCACGGAGCACCGGGCTGTTTCTAGCTGATCCTTTGGTGTTTGGGTTGTAAACCCCTCTGTTCCTCCACTCAAATTATAACATTGCATTTTTCCTCAGCTTTTACTTACACTGCCCAAACTGAGGCTCATAATATTCTTTCTTTATTCTGGACACGCATTTTATGGTCAATTCCATGCCAATATAGAGCATAGAAATGGCATTCTTACATTAGAATTGTGAGTTGTGAACTGGATTTATCCTTTTATTTTTGCATTAGAATAACCCATACGTTTTTTTTTACAGTATTTGTAACACATTTTGCAATAAAAAATGTGACATGATTTTCATGTTAGAATAATTTATTAGTACCGTAATACAGAACACAAGAAATATTCCTTAATGTATTTATAGATGTAATTCTGTAAATGTGGTTATGAAAGATGGTTTGTGGATATTTTTTTAATAAATTAATTTCAATTGATTTAGTGCTTTGTTAAAAATTGATCTCTACATTTACAATTTTGGACCGAGAACTCTGTAAGTAATCACTGCCAGGGTTCAAGCTTTTACTTTTCTTTATTTTGTCACTGTTAGTCGATAAATGCCAGAAAGAATACAATTTGGTGATTGTCATTTTCACATTTTCAACAATGAATACAGTTCAGTCTTCCCTTTTGAAAGGTGAGGCTTTTGTCAATGGAAACTATCTATAATATGACCCACATATACACTGTTGTCATAGCTTTTTCAAAGGATGCGGCAGTCCTGACTAGACTTCAGTGAATGAAGCCATTGAGAAATATAGCACGTCCTGTTATTATGGTATGCGGAATGTATGAACCATTATTGATTGATCAAGAAGAGACCTGTTGACTTTTTGAAGAAAAAACACAACTGAAAGGAAAAGCAATAGGAGCAGCAAGGTGATCTACTTATAAATAAGATATTTTGGCCAGGACCTAACTAAAACTTTCAAAGCAGTAAAAATATATACAGTTCTCAGCATAATTGAAAAGTGAGATTTTGAAAAGTAAGATTTTCAGCAATATCTCACTGAACACAAGAACAATTTCCAAAATTTTGACAAGACTGAATCTTATAAAGCATTCTTTTAATCCATAACATGAAATTAACCCCTTCATGACCATGGGATTTTTCGTTTTTCCGTGTTCGTTTTTCACTCCCCTCCTTTCCAGAGCCATAACTTTTTTACTTTTCCATCAATTTGGCCATGTGAGGGCTTATTTTTTGCGGGACGAGTTGTATTTTTGAACGACATCATTGGTTTTCGCATGTCATGTACTAGAAAACGGGAAAAAAATTCCAAGTGCGGTGAAATTGCAAAAAAGTGCAGTCCCACACTTGGTTTTTTTTTGGCTTTTTTGCTAGGTTCACTAAATGCTAAAACTGACCTGACATTATGATTCTCCAGGTCAGTACGAGTTCATAGACACCTAACATGACTAGGTTAATTTTTACCTAAGTGGTGAAAAAAAATTCCAAACTTTGCTAAAAAAAAAAAAAAAATTGCGCCATTTTCCGATACTCGTAGCATCTCCATTTTTCATGATCTGGGGTCGGTTGAGGGCTTATTTTTTGCGTGCCGAGATGACGTTTTTAATGATAGCATTTTGGTGCAGATACATTCTTCTGATCGCCCGTTATTGCATTTTAATGCAATGTCGCGGCAACCAAAAAAACGTAATTCTGGCATTTCTAATTTTTTTATCACTACGCCGTTTAGCGATCAGGTTAATGCTTTTTTTTAATTGATAAATCGGGCGATTCTGAATGCGGTGATACCAAATATGTGTAGATTTGATTTTTTTTTTAATTGATTTATTTTGATTGGGGCGAAAGGGGGGTGATTTAACCCCTTTCTGCCATTAGACGTACTATTCCGTCCATGTGGGGTGGGCCCAAGGACGGAATAGTACGTCATAGGCGATCGGTCATAGGCGTCATAGGCGATGTCAGCTTATCGCAGCTGACATCCGGCACTATGTGCCAGGAGCGGTCACGGACCACCCCCGGCACATTAACCCCCGACACAACGCGATCAAACATTATCGCGATGTGCTGGCGGTGCAGGGAAGCATCGCGCAGGGAGGGGGCTCCCTGCGGGCTTCCCTGAAACCCCCGCAGCAACGTGATGTGATTGCGTTGCTCCGGGGGTCTCCTACCTTCCTCCCTGCAGCAAGTTCCAGATCCAAGATGGCCACGGATCCGGGTCCTGCAGGGAGGGAGGTGGCTAACCAAGTGCCTGCTCAGAGCAGCCACTTGGTAACGCTGCAGCGCTCTTTCACAGATCGGTGATCTGTCAGAGTGCTGTGCAAACTGGCAGATCACCGATCTGTATTGTCCCCCCCTGGGACAAAGCAAAAAAGTTAAAAAAAATTTTTTACAAATGTGTAAAAAAAAAAAAAAAATCCTAAATAATGAAAAAAAATATATATATATTATTCCCATAAATACATTTCTTTATCTAAATAAAAAAAAAACAATAAAAGTACACATATTTAGTATCGCCGCGTCCGTAACGACCCGACCTATAAAACTGTCCCACTAGTTAACCCCTTCAGTAAACACTGTAAGAAAAAAAAAAAACGAAACAAAAAAACAACGCTTTATTATCATACCGCCGAACAAAAAGTGGAAAAACACGCGATAAAAAAACAGATATAAATAACCATGGTACCGCTGAAAGCGTCATCTTGTCCCGCAAAAAACAAGCCGCCATACAGCAACATCAGCAAAAAAATAAAAAAGTTATAGTCCTCAGAATAAAGCGATGCAAAAATAATTATTTTTTCTATAAAATAGTTTTATCGTATAAAAGCGCCAAAACATAAAAAAATGATATAAATGAGGTGTCGCTGTAATCGTACTGACCCGAAGAATAAAACTGCTTTATCAATTTTACTAAACGCGGAACGGTATAAACGCCTCCCCCAAAAGAAATTCATGAATTGCTGGTTTTTGGTAATTCTGCCTCACAAAAATCGGAATAAAAAGCGATCAAAAAATGTCACGTGACCGAAAATGTTACCAATAAAAACGTCAACTCGTCCCGCAAAAAACAAGACCTCACATGACTCTGTGGACTAAAATATGAAAAAATTGTAGCTCTCAAAATGTGGTAACGCAAAAAATATTTTTTGCAATAAAAAGCGTCTTTCAGTGTGTGACGGCTGCCAATCATAAAAATCCGCTAAAAAACCCGCTATAAAAGTAAATCAAACCCCCCTTCATCACCCCCTTAGTTAGGGAAAAATAAAAAAATTAAAAAAATGTATTTATTTCCATTTTCCCATTAGGGTTAGGGCTAGGGTTAGGGCTAGGGCTAGGGTTAGGGCTAGGGTTAGGGCTAGGGTTAGGGCTAGGGTTAGGGTTAGGGCTAGGGTTAGGGCTAGGGTTTGGGCTAGGGTTAGGGCTAGGGTTGGGGCTAGGGTTGGGGCTAGGGTTGGGGCTAGGGTTAGGGTTGGGGCTAGGGTTATGGTTAGGGCTAGAGTTAGGGCTAGGTTTAGGGTTGGGGCTAGGGTTAAGGCTACAGTTAGGGTTAAGGCTACAGTTAGGGTTGGGGCTAAAGTTAGGGTTAGGGTTTGGATTACATTTGCGGTTGGGAATAGGGTTGGGATTAGGGTTAGGGGTGTGTCTGGGTTAGAGGTGTGGTTAGGGTTACCGTTGGAATTAGGGTTAGGGGTGTATTTGGATTAGGGTTTCAGGTAGAATTGGGGGTTTCCACTGTTTAGGCACATCAGGGGCTATCCAAACGCGACATGGCGTCCGATCTCAATTCCAGCCAATTCTGCGTTGAAAAGGTAAAACAGTGCTCTTTCTCTTCCGAGCTCTCCCGTGTGCCCAAACAGGAGTTTACCCCAACATATGGGGTATCAGCGTACTCAGGACAAATTGTACAACAACTTTTGGGGTCCAATTTCTCCTGTTACCCTTGGGAAAATACAAAACTGGGGGCTAAAAAATAATTTTTGTGGAAAAAAAAAAGATTTTTTATTTTCACGGCTCTGCGTTATAAACTGTAGTGAAACACTTGGGGGCTCAAAGTTCTCACAACACATCTAGATGAGTTCGTGGGGGGGTCTAGTTTCCAATATGAGGTCACTTGTGGGGGCTTTCTACTGTTTAGGTACATTAGGGGCTCTGCAAACACAATGTGACGCCTGCAGACCATTCCATCTAAGTCTGCATTCCAAATGGCCCTCCTTACCTTCCGAGCCCTCCTATGCGCCCAAACGGTGGTTCCCCCCCCCACATATGGGGTATCAGCGCACTCAGGACAAATTGGACAACAACTTTTGGGGTCCAATTTCTCCTGTTACCCTCGAGAAAATACAAAACTGGGGGCTAAAAAATAATTTTGGGGGGAATTTTTTATTTTTTATTTTCACGGCTCTGCGTTAGAAACTGTAGTGAAATACTTGGGGGATCAAAGTTCTCACAACACATCTACATAAGTTCCTTGGGGGGTCTAGTTTCCAATATGGGGTCACTTGTGGGGGGTTTCTACTGTCTAGGTACATTAGGGGTTCTGCAAACGCAATGTGACGCCTGCAGACCATTCCATCTAAGTCTGTATTCCAAATGGAGCTCCTTCCCTTCCGAGCCCTCCCATGCGCCCAAACGGTGGTTCCCCCCACATATGGGGTATCAGCGTACTCAGGACAAATTGCACAACAACTTTTGGGGTCCAATTTCTCCTGTTACCCTCGAGAAAATACAAAACTGGGGGCTAAAAAATAATTTTGGGGGGAATTTTTTATTTTTTATTTTCACGGCTCTGCGTTAGAAACTGTAGTGAAACACTTGGGGGATCAAAGTTCTCACAACACATCTAGATAAGTTCCTTGGGGGGTCTAGTTTCCAATATGGGGTCACTTGTGGGGGGTTTCTACTGTTTAGGTACATTAGGGGTTCTGCAAACGCAATGTGACCCCTGCAGACCATTCCATCTAAGTCTGTATTCCAAATGGCGCTCCTTCCCTTCCGAGCCCTCCCATGCACCCAAACGGTGGTTCCCCCCACATATGGGGTATCAGCGCACTCAGGACAAATTGCACAACAACTTTTGGGGTCCAATTTCTCCTGTTACCCTCGGGAAAATACAAAACTGGGGGCTAAAAAAATAATTTTTTGTGGGAAAAAATTTTTGTTTTATTTTTACGGCTCTGCATTATAAACTTCTGTGAAGCTCTTGGTGGGTCAAAGTGCTCACCACACATCTAGATAAGTTCCTTAGGGGGTCTACTTTCCAAAATGGTGTCACTTGTGGGGGTTTCAATGTTTAGGCACATCAGTGGCTCTTCAAACGCAACATGGCGTCCCATCTCAATTCCTGTCAATTTTGCATTGAAAGGTCAAACGGCGCTCCTTCCCTTCCGAGCTCTCCCATGCGCCCAAACAGTGGTTTACCCCCACATATGGGGTATCAGAGTACTCAGGACAAATTGTGCAACAACTTTTTGGTTCCAATTTCTTCTCTTACCATTGGGAAAATAAACAATTGGGGGCGAAAAGATAATTTTTGTGAAAAAAAAAAGATTTTTTATTTTTACGGTTCTGCATTATAAACTTCTGTGAAGCACTTTGTGGGTCAAAGTGCTCACCAGACCTCTAGATAAGTTCCTTAGGGGGTCTACTTTCCAAAATGGTGTCACTTGTGGGGGGTTTCAATGTTTAGGCACATCAGTGGCTCTCCAAACGCAACATGGCGTCCCATCTCAATTCCAGTCAATTTTGCATTAAAAAGTCAAATGGCGCTCCTTCGCTTCCAAGCTCTGTCATGCACCCAAACAGTGGTTTACCTCGACTTGTGGGGTATCGACGTACTCAGGACAAATTGTGCAACAAGGTTTGGGGTCCATTTTCTCCTGTAACCCTTGGTAAAATAAAACAAATTGGAGCTGAAGTAAATTTTTTGTGAAAAAATGTTAAATGTTAATTTTTATTTAAACATTCCAAAAATTCCTGTGAAACACCTGAAGGGTTAATAAACTTCTTGAATGTGGTTTTGAGAACCTTGAGGGGTGCAGTTTTTAGAATGGTGTCACACTTGGGTATTTTCTATCATATAGACCCCTCAAAATGACTTCAAATGAGATGTGGTCCCTAAAATAAAATGGTGTTGTAAAAATGAGAAATTGCTGGACAAATTTTAACCCTTATAACTCCCTTACAAAAAAAAATTTTGGTTCCAAAATTGTGCTGATGTAAAGTAGACATGTGGGAGATGTTACTTATTAAGTATTTTGTGTGACATATCTCTGTTATTTAATTGCATAAAAATTCAAAGTTGGAAAATTGCGAAATTTTCAAAATTTTTGCCATATTTACGTTTTTTTCACAAATAAACGCAGCTAATATCAAAGCATTTTTATCACTATCATGAAGTACAATATGTCTCGAGAAAACTATGTCAGAATCACCGGGATCCGTTGAAGCGTTCCAGAGTTATAACTTCATAAAGGGACAGTGGTCAGAATTGTAAAAATTGGCCCGGTCCATAACGTGCAAACCACCCTTGGGGGTAAAGGGGTTAAACTTTTTTATTTTTTTTATTTTTTTCACATTTTTTTTAACTTTTTTTTTTACTTTTGCCATGCTTCAATAGCCTCCATGGGAGGCTAGAAGCAGGCACAACACGATCGCCTCTGCTACATAACAGCGATCTGCTGTTCGCTGCTATGTAGCAGAAAATCAGGTGTGCTGTGAGCGCCGACCACAGGGTGGCGCTCACAGCTACCGGCGATCAGTAACCATAGAGGTTTCAAGGACCTCTATGTTTACAATGTACAAGCATCGCCGACCTCCGATCATGTGACGGGGTCGGTGATGCCGTCATTTCCGGCCGCCCGGCAGGATGCCATAGTTAAATGCTGCTGTCTGCGTTTGACAGCGGCATTTAACTAGTTAATAGGCGCAGGCAGATCGCGATTCTGCCCGCGCCTATTACGGGCACATATCAGCTGTTCAAAACAGCTGGCATGTCCCGGCTTTGATGCGGGCTCGCTGCCAAGGCCCGCATCCAAGCGGGGCTTCTGACCTCGGACGTACTATCCCGTCCGAGGTCAGTAAGGGGTTAAAGTTAAAGGCTTTTATGCCAGCGTCTATGCACCCCCTTCCCTGGCAGAGACGCCGACACGCTCATATCCACATTTTCGCACCTCCCTCTCCTTCTCCTATTGTCTCTGCTATGGCTTTTGGTGTCCCTGCCTCCCTCCTCTAATAGAGACACTGACATACTCACCTTCCGTGGTCCTGTGCCTCGTCCTCATCCTCCTGCGGCTGCCTGGGGTATGCGCACAGCTCGCAGATCCTCAGGCACTATGCTTAGGGCACGAGCGTGGTCCCAGCTTTAAAGTGTACCCAGTCAATGGCTGGGAAGCACTTATTATTTATGGCACCTCCATTGGATGGGAGCTGCCTGTACAATGTTGTAAGTTTGTTCATAACACTCCTGTTAGTTCTCAGATCCCAGTTTTCATATTCTTGGATATCTGCCTGTATCTCTGATGTACCAGCCTGCCTGTTAATCAGCCATGCCTGCCAGCCTGCCTATCAACTGTGCCCACCTGCCTGTCTATCAACTGTGCTTGCCTGCATGTGTATCAGCCGTACTCACCTGCCTGTCTATCAAACGTGTCTGCCTGTGCATGCAAAGTCTACTTTCCCTATCTGTTCCTGCTTCCAGTTGCTTGGGGTCAGCTGCTAACTGCCAAAGGTCTGTCCTGGAGTAGCACCTGGTCCCACCTCCCTCATTTCTCCTCAATCATGGTATCATCAGCCGCTGTGCATCCGAGGTTGGACTTGATGAGGCATACAGTCATGCCCCTTCAGGCTCTCCTTGGATCACGGCACAGTGTTTCCACTACGCAGTATGTTATAAAGGTATTCTGTAAGTAGGATCAATCCCTTAAAACGTCTACATGGTCATGCAGGTCATAGAAAGTTGATTAAAATAATATCTTGATATGTGCAATCTCATATTTTATTCCAGGGAAATCCACATTTTTATTATTATTATGTAAATGATACTCTGCCACCACATCTTATTTTAAATTAAATATACCAGAAATATACCAAATACCAGTGTGAGATGGAGCGCCCCCTAGTACCATAGGGTACTCTGTACCGAGCCGGTTCTTAAAGAGATGTGTCACAGCGGCAGTCACCCAGTCCGTGACTCTGGGTGTCCAATAAAAGGAGATTAAGTGGAGTGGGAAATGAAGTCTAAAGAGTAATGTTCGTGATGACACCTGTGGTACTCGGCCAGGGATGGCCGAAGCTGCTTAAAGGGGGCCTCTGGAGATGATGGTATTGCAGCAGAGGTAGTATAGCTCCCCACAGGTAGAGCTTAGTCCCCAGGGCTCCTGGTGCAGTTGGTAAGGATGATAGATGGTGAAGTGCAGGAAAGAATTGGAAGACACAAGGTTGCAGTCTCTTTAACTTTTACTGATGACATTCAGATACACAGATTACAGGTGGTCTTTGGAATCCGGACATCCTGGAAGCGATTCAGAATCCCCCTAGCCAGGTGGGGATGGAAGCATTCCTTACTCAGTCCCTTACTGCCTGAGGCTTCACACAAGGTCCTCTCTCAATCTGACCTCTTAGGTGGACACTACCCGCATTTCAGGCAACTCGAGCCTTTTTACAGGTGTCCCTTTTTGTGGTGACTCCGGACTGTTATCTGCTGCTGTGCCTTTGGGTGTAATTGTGGCCAGGAGACTTGGAATCTCCTGACTGCCGGTTTCTGCTGTGGGGCATACAGTTCCCCCACAACCTCGGACTTCCGGCCTCTGGTTCCTTGCACTTGAATCTGGAGGGAGCCCACTCGCAGCTCCACTCCAGTTTCTCTCTCCTCCTGTGTTCCTTCTCCCTTCACTGTCACCTACAATCTCCTCTAACTCCTCCTCCAGCAAGGTATGGGGGAACTGAATTTTTAAGCCACCCTGATCTATTTGGAGGACATAATCGTCTATGCCGGCACATTTGATGAACATCTGCAACAACTAGAGCAAGTATTGAGCTGACTTCAAGGTCATGGCTTAAAAGTGAAGCCCTCAAAATTCCACTTGTTCCAGACTCAGATTGAATACCTAGGGCATATGGTTTCAGCTGAAGGGGTAAAACCATCCCCAGAGAAGATTGCAGCGATCTGAGACCGGCCCACTCCGAAGACCGTAAAGGATGTATGGGCTTTCTTGGGACTAACTGGCTACTACCAGCTGTTCATGAAGAACTTCATGCAAATAGTGAACCCATTGCTGGAACTGTTGAGGGGCATTCCGTCTGGAGCAAAGAATCGAGAAGCTCCGTTCCCTTCATTTCATTCCCCAGTCGTTTACAGCCGAGAGTGCCCGCATTAGCAGCGCTCGCGGTTGTAAAATGTAAATGCCCCCAGATATGGATTACTTCGTGGGAATTGATTGTACGGCGGACAGGTCTGGGATATTGTTGCTTTTTTATTTTGGAATTTTTTACAGGAGAACGAGGGCTTCACTTGGATTGAGAGTACAATAAAGATGTTAAAACCTGTGTGTTTTATTATTTCATTAAAATACTTTATTATTAATGTGTGTGTATTTTTAACCCTTGTAGACTATTGGATTAATAATGGATAGGTGCAGGGCCAGACTTGGACTAAAATTCAGCCCTGGCATTTGAAGTTACACAGGCCCATTTGTCGCATGGTGACTGTATAATATCTTTGTACACTTGTAGGTTACAAAAAGTGAGGGGAGTGTGACTCGACTACATAACATATAATCACAACTGTATCCAGTATTACAGCTCAGTCCTATTAATGGCTTTTAGTTGCAGTACCAAGGAAAGCTGCTACTTTGCCTACATAACTGGATCTCGTAGATAATGAAGGGATTGAGATGACCATAGGCTATGGAACCTCATTCTGATACTCCATAAACTTCGCCTACAGCCACTTTTGGTTCCACTGCGCAGCACGAGACCTGGTGACTCTGAAGAGCAGTGACATCAGTAACTCAGTAACGTCACCGATCTTCAGATAATCCGGGTCTTGCGCTGCGCTTGGCGACTGTGAAGAGCGGTATTGTTATTACCGTCACCACTCTTCAGAGTCACTAGATCTCGCCAGGTCTGGGTTAGTAGTAGAGATGTCTGATAGACACCTCTCCATTACTTACACCAGGGATTGATGGCAGCTGACATTACGCAGCTGATATCAACCCTAAAAACCACTATGAGCACACGTTGCAGATTTGCCTGTGGAATTTTCTGTGCAGATTCTTCCTCTCTTGGTAGAAAACGCAGGTAAAAATCTGCGTGTTTTTATGCATTTTTTTTTCATGCAGATTTGTATACGTTTTTGAAAGCTAAATAAAGATCTATTTTTTAACAAAAAAAAAAGAATTGTGATGTCATTTCTTGTACAACCTCTTCATTTACATACTCCATTGAAGAATGTTTACACACACAGATACAGATAGATAGATAATTGATAGATGATAGATAGATGATAGATGGATAGATAGCTAATAGATAGATCGATAGATAGATAGTTGACAGATATTAAGATCTATAGATAGATATATAGATAGATAGATGATAGATAGATATATAGATAGATATATCTATAAATAGATATATATATATATAGATAATACCAAGCCCGATGTTTAGTAATAAACATAATAAAATGGTACATAAAGAGATAAATACACACACACACAAAATCTGCGTTAGGCCAGGGTAACACTTGCGAGAAACTCACACGAGTATCGCACCTCAGTACGCGACACTACCGCCAGCATTCGGACAGGAGCGTTGAGCTGCATAGAAATACATGCAGCCGCACACTCCCATCCCAAGTGCCAGCGGCAGAGCCCGATATTGATGTGAGTTTCTCACATTCCACTCGCAAGTGTGACACTGACCTTACACCCAGTATTCAGGACAGGAGAAGTGGCACTGTGCAGAGTATGTATGCGTATGGGTGTATAGTGGTGACACACTATTTACTACATGTGTAATGTACCAATACGTGGACTGTATTGTAGTATGTCATGTGGAGCTGTGATATAGTTATTTAGTGGGCGCTGCGCCTGTGTATATATTTTGTAATGGGTAGTCCATACTATATACAGAGCTCCACACTATATGCTGTGTTATAAAGCATGGTATGGAGCAGTGTGTATATTATATAGTGTAGAGATGTGACTGTGTATATAGCATATAGTCCACACCATCTAATACACACAGCACCATATTATATACAGATATCTACAATATAAATATACACAGCACCTTACTATATGCTATATACACAAGTCCTCGCTCCACACTGTCAGGTCAACAATGTTATACTGATTAAAATGCTACCTGGGGTGAAGGAATCCATTTTATGCTTGTTGTTTAATCTTTATTTTCAGTTTTGAGTTAATGATATGCTTTTGCGGGCCTGAAGGGGGGTCTTCATGTGGTGCTCTGATTAGATATTCATCTGTATGGCTTCTGACAGGTCACTGACCCGCCCCCTGTTTTACATAATGAATATTGAGTATATATATATATATATATATACGTACATATACAGTTAGGGCCAGAAATATTTGGACAGTGACACAATTTTTGCGAGTTGGGCTCTGCATGCCACCACATTGGATTTGAAATGAAACCTCTACAACAGAATTCAAGTGCAGATTGTAACTTTTAATTTGAAGGGTTGAACAAAAATATCTGATAGAAAATGTAGGAATTGTACACATTTCTTTACAAACACTCCACATTTTAGGAGGTCAAAAGTAATTGGACAAATAAACATAACCCAAACAAAATATTTTTTTGATTTTCAATATTTGTTGCAAATCCTTTGGAGGCAATCACTGCCTTAAGTCTGGAACCCATGGACATCACCAAACGCTGGGTTTCCTCCTTCTTAATGCTTTGCCAGGCCTTTACAGCTGCAGCCTTCAGGTCTTGCTTGTTTGTGGGTCTTTCCATCTTAAGTCTGGATTTGAGCAAGTGAAATGCATGCTCAATTGGGTTTAGATCTGGAGATTGACTTGGCCATTGCAGAATGTTCCACTTTTTGGCACTCATGAACTCCTGGGTAGCTTTGGCTGTATGCTTGGGGTCATTGTCCATCTGTACTATGAAGCGCCGTCCAATCAACTTTGCAGCATTTGGCTGAATCTGGGCTGAAAGTATATCCCGGTACACTTCAGAACTCATCCGGCTACTCTTGTCTGCTCTTATGTCATCAATAAACACAAGTGACCCAGTGCCATTGAAAGCCATGCATGCCCATGCCATCACGTTGCCTCCACCATGTTTTACAGAGGATGTGGTGTGCCTTGGATCATGTGCCGTTCCCTTTCTTCTCCAAACTTTTTTCTTCCCATCATTCTGGTACAGGTTGATCTTTGTCTCATCTGTCCATAGAATACTTTTCCAGAACTGAGCTGGCTTCTTGAGGTGTTTTTCTGCAAATTTAACTCTGGCCTGTCTATTTTTGGTATTGATGAATGGTTTGCATCTAGATGTGAACCCTTTGTATTTACTGTCATGGAGTCTTCGCTTTACTGTTGACTTAGAGACAGATACACCTACTTCACTGAGAGTGTTCTGGACTTCAGTTGATGTTGTGAACGGGTTCTTCTTCACCAAATTAAGTATGCGGCGATCATCCACCACTGTTGTCATCCGTGGACGCCCAGGCCTTTTTGAGTTCCCAAGCTCACCAGTCAATTCCTTTTTTCTCAGAATGTACCCAACTGTTGATTTTGCTACTCCAAGCATGTCTGCTATCTCTCTGATGGATTTTTTCTTTTTTTTCAGCCTCAGGATGTTCTGCTTCACCTCAATTGAGAGTTCCTTTGACCGCATGTTGTCTGCTCACAGCAACAGCTTCCAAATGCAAAACCACACACCTGGAATCCACCCCTGACCTTTTAACTACTTCATTGATTACAGGTTAACGAGGGAGACGCCTTCAGAGTTAATTGCAGCCCTTAGAGTCCATTGTCCAATTACTTTTGGTCCCTTGAAAAAGAGGACGCTATGCATTACAGAGCTATGATTCCTAAACCCTTTCTCCGATTTGGATGTGGAAACTATCATACTGCAGCTGGGAGTGTGCACTTTCAGCCCATATTATATATCTAATTGTATTTCTGAACATGTTTTTGTAAACAGCTAAAATAACAAAACTTGTGTCACTGTCCAAATATTTCTGGCCCTAACTGTATATATATATATATATATATAGAGAGATAGAAGAAAAAAAAGAAGGCAGCACTCCAATTCCTTTCAGAGGTGAAAAACTTGTGAAGTTTATTTAGACCCACATCTCTCGGTGAGCATTGTGCTGTTCCAATTTTTTCTATATATATATATATACTAGCTGAAGAGCCCGGTGTTGCCTGGGCATAGTAAATATCTGTGGTTAGTTATAGCACCTCACGTCTCTTATTTTCCCATCATGCCTCTCATTTTCTCCCTTACACCTCTCATTTTCTCCCTTACACCTCTCATTTTCCCCCTCTTTCCTCTTATTTTCCCCCTCACTCCTCTCATTCCCCCCTAACACTTGTCATTTCGACCTCACATCTGTCATTTTCCGATCACTCCACTATTTTCCCTCACTCCTCTCATTTTGCACTCACACCTTTTCATTTTCACCTCAGTATATACATGTTTGTCATCTGCCATATATATATAGTATACACCTGTATGTCTTCTCTTGTATATAGTATATACCTGTATGTCATCTCCCCTGTAAATAGTATATACCTGCTGTATGTCATCTCCTCCTGTATATTGTATATACCCATGTGTCATCTCCTCTATTATATACCGGTATGTCATCTCTTCTGTATATACTATATACCTGTATGTCATCTCCTCCTATATATATAGTATATACCTGTATGTCATCTCCTGTATATAGTATATACCTGTATGTCATCTCCCCTGTATATAGTATATACCTGCTGTATGTCATCTTCTCTATATACCTATGTCATCTCCTCTTTTATATAGTATATACCTGTATGTCATCGCCTCCTGTATATAGTATATACGTGTGTCATCTCCTCCTGTATATAGTATATACCTGTAAGTCATCTCCTCCTGTATATAGTATATACCTGTGTGTCATCTCCACTGTATATAGTATATACCTGTGTGTCATTGCCCCTGTATATAGTATGCACCTGTATGTCATCTCCCCTGTATATAGTAAATACCAGGTTGTCATCTCCTCCTGTATATAGTATATACCTGTGTCATGTCCTCCTGTATATAGTGTATACCTGTATGTCATCTCCTCCTGTATATAGTATATACCTGTGTCATGTCCTCCTGTATATAGTATATACCTGTGTAATCTCCTGTATATAGTATATACCTGTATGTCATCTCTTCCTGTATATAGTATATAACTGTGTGTCATCTCCTCCTGTATATAGTATATACCTGTGTGTCATCTCCTCCTGTATATAGTATATACCTGTGTGTCATCTCTCCTGTATATAGTATATACCTGTGTGTAATCTCCTGTATATAGTATATATCTGTGTGTCATCTCCTCCTGTATTAGACCGCATTCACACATTATTTGGTCAGTATTTTACCTCAGTATTTGTAAGCTAAATTGGCAGTCTGATAAATCCCCAGCCAACAGGAAGCCCTCCCCCCTGGCAGTATATATTAACTCACACATACACATAATACACAGGTCATGTGACTGAAAGCTGCCGTATTTCCTACATGGTACATTTGTTGCTCTTGTAGTTTGTCTGCTTATTAATCAGATTTTTATTTTTGAAGGATAATACCAGACTTGTGTGTGTTTTAGGGCGAGTTTCATGTGTCAAGTTGTGTGTGTTGAGTTGCATGTGGCGACATGCATGTAGCGACTTTTGTGAGATGAGTTTTGTGTGGCAACATGCGTGTAGCAACTTTTTGTGTGTCGAGTTGCATGTGACAGGTTAGTGTAGCAAGTTGTGTGCAGCAAGTTTTGTGGATGGCTAGTTTTGCGCGTGGCGAGATTTATGTGTGGTGTGTTTTGAGTATGTGCAAGTTTTGTGTGAGGCAACTTTTGCATGTGTTGCAACTTTTGTGCATGTGGCAATTTTTCCACGTGTGCAAGTTTTGCGTGTGGCGAGTTTTCCATGAGGTGAATTTTGCACGTGTGGTGAGTTTTGCGTGAGCCTAGTTTTGCATGTGGCGAGATTTGCGCGTGGTGAGTTTTGGGTGGCGACTTTTGTGTTTCGACTTTTATGTGGCGTGGTTGGTGTATGTGTGGGGAAATGTGTGCTGAGGGTGGTATATGTGTTCAAGCACATGGTAGTTTGTGGCGCCTTTTGTGTGTGTGTTCATATCCCCGTGTGTGGTGAGTATCCCATGTCGGGGCCCCACCTTAGCAACTGTATGGTATATACTCTTTGGCGCCATCGCTTTCACTCTTTAAAGGGCCACTGTCACCCCCTCCAGCCATTATAAACTAAAAGAGCCACCTTGTGCAGCAGTAATGCTGCATTCTAACAAGGTGGCTCTTTTAGTTTTGTGTTCATGTATTACTAAAATAAAGCGCTTTGAAACTTTTCAAAAGTACCTATCTTTGTCCACGGAGGCGGGTGTTGTGAATTCTGTGGCAGAGTTCACTCCTGTGGTCACAAGTGGTACTTCGGCTGATTCTCTCTGGGAGCTTCCGTTTGTGGAGGAAAGTGGTACTGCAGCTTCTGAGTTTCCTCCCTCAGGTGATCTGGTGAGGTCGTTAGCTGCTTCTCTACTTAACTCCACCTAATGCTTTGATTCATGCTTCCTGTCAATGTTCCAGTGTTGGACTTGTGTTTCTCTGGATCATTCCTGTGGCCTGCTGCTCTGCATAGCTAAGTGCTTCTTTGCTATTTGTTGCTGTTTTTTCTGTCCAGCTTGTCTATTTGTTTTGCTGGAAGCTCTGGGACGCAAGGGGTGTACCTCCGTGCCGTTAGTTCGGTACGGAGGGTCTTTTTGCCCCCTTTGCGTGGTTTTCTTTAGGGTTTTGTGTAGACCGCAAAGTTATCTTTCCTATCCTCGTTCTGTCTAGAATATCGGGCCTCACTTTGCTGAATCTATTTCATCCCTACGTTTGTCTTTTCATCTTACTCACAGTCATTATGTGTGGGGGGCTGCCTTTTCCTTTGGGGTGTTTCTCTGAGGCAAGGTAGGCTTATTTTTCTGTCTTCAGGCTAGTTAGTTTCTCAGGCTGTGCCGAGTTGCATGGGGAGCGTTGGGCGCAATCCACAGCTGCCTCTAGTTGTGTTTGGAGAGGATTAGGAATTGCGGTCTACAGAGTTCCCACGTCTCAGAGCTCGTTCTGTTATTTTGGGTTGTTGTCAGATCACTGTGTGTGCTCTGATCGCTATGTACATTGTGTTCCTGAATTGCCTATCATAACAGTACAGGAAGCCAAAAGTACTAATGTTTCTCAATAGAGGGAAAAAAGAAGTTCTGAGACCATTTTTTTTCCTTTGCACTGTGTTTTGTCTTTTTTTTCCCCTAGACATTTGGGTGGTTCAGGACACAGGTGTGGACATGGATATTCAGGGTCTGTGCTCTTCAATGGATAATCTCGTTATAAATGTACAAAAGATTCAAGACTTGGTGGTTCAGAAGCCTATGTTAGAACCTAAAATTCCTATTCCTGATTTGTTTTTTGGTGATAGAGTCAAGTTTATGAATTTAAAAAAAAATTGCAAGCTGTTTTTGGCCTTGAAACCTCACTCCTCTGGTGACCCAGCTCAACAAGTGAGAATTATTATTTCTTTTTTGCGTGGGGACCCTCAAGACTGGGCATTTTCCCTTGCGCCGGGAGATCCTGCATTGGGTAATATTGATGCGTTTTTCCTGGCGCTCGGATTGCTGTACGATGAGCCTAATTCAGTGGATCAGGCAGAGAAAAATTTGCTGGCTTTGTGTCAGGGTCAGGATGAGATAGAGGTATACTGTCAGAAATTTAGAAAGTGGTCTGTACTCACTCAATGGAATGAAGCTGCGCTCGCAGCGATTTTCAGAAAGGGTCTCTCTGAAGCCCTTAAAGATGTCATGGTGGGATTTCCTATGCCTGATGGTCTGAATGAATCTATGTCTTTGGCCATTCAGATCGGTCGACACTTGCGTGAGCGTAAAGCTGTGCACCATTTGGCGGTATTACCTGAGATTAAACCTAAGCCTATGCAGTGCGATAGGACTTTGTCCAGAGTTGAACGGCATGAACACAGACGTCTGAATAGTCTGTGTTTCTACTGTGGTGATTCCACTCATGCCATTTCTGATTGTCCTAAGCGCTCTAAGCGGTTCGCTAGGTTTGCCACCATTGGTACAGTACAGTCAAAATTTATTCTGTCCGTTACCTTGATATGCTCTTTGTCATCATATTCTGTCATGGCGTTTGTGGATTCGGGCGCTGCCCTGAATTTGATGGACTTGGATTATGCTAAGCGTTGTGGGTTTTTCTTGGAGCCCTTGCAGTGTCCTATTCCATTAAGAGGAATTGATGCTACACCTTTGGCCAAGAATAAGCCTCAGTACTGGACCCAGCTGACCATGTGCATGGCTCCTGCACATCAGGAGGATATTCGCTTTCTGGTGTTGCATAATCTGCATGATGTGGTCGTGTTGGGGTTGCCATGGCTACAAGTCCATAATCCAGTATTAGATTGGAAATCCATGTCGGTGTCCAGCTGGGGTTGTCAGGGGGTACATGGTGATGTTCCATTTCTGTCAATTTTGTCATCCACCCCTTCTGAGGTCCCAGAGTTCTTGTCTGATTATCGGGATGTATTTGATGAGCCCAAGTCCGATACCCTACCTCCGCATAGGGATTGTGATTGTGCTATCAATTTGATTCCTGGTAGTAAATTCCCAAAAGGTCGATTGTTTAATTTATCCGTACCTGAGCACACCGCTATGCGCAGTTATGTGAAGGAATCCCTGGAGAAGGGGCATATTCGCCCGTCATCGTCGCCATTAGGAGCAGGGTTCTTTTTTGTAGCCAAGAAGGATGGTTCGCTGAGACCTTGTATAGATTACCGCCTTCTTAATAAGATCACGGTTAAATTTCAGTACCTCTTGCCATTGTTATCTGACCTGTTTGCTCGGATTAAGGGGGCTAGTTGGTTCACAAAGATAGATCTTCGTGGTGCGTATAATCTGGTGCGAATTAAGCAAGGCGATGAATGGAAAACTGCATTTAATACGCCCGAGGGTCATTTTGAGTATCTAGTGATGCCGTTCGGACTTGCCAATGCTCCATCAGTGTTTCAGTCCTTTATGCATGACATCTTCCGAGAGTACCTGGATAAATTCCTGATTGTGTACTTGGATGACATTTTGATCTTCTCGGATGATTGGAAGTCTCATGTGAAGCAGGTCAGAACGGTTTTTCAGGTCCTGGGTGCTAATTCTTTGTTTGTGAAGGGATCAAAGTGTCTCTTTGGTGTGCAGAAGGTTTCATTTTTGGGGTTCATCTTTTCCCCTTCTACTATCGAGATGGATCCTGTTAAGGTCCAGGCCATCCATGATTGGACTCAGCCGACATCTCTGAAAAGTCTGCAAAAGTTCCTGGGCTTTGCTAATTTTTATCGTCGCTTCATCTGCAATTTCTCTAGTATTGCTAAACCATTGACCGATTTAACCAAGAAGGGTGCTGATTTGGTCAATTGGTCTTCTGCTGATGTGGAAGCTTTTCAAGAGTTGAAGCGTCGTTTTTCTTCTGCCCCTGTGTTGTGTCAACCAGATGTTTCTCTTCCGTTCCAGGTCGAGGTTGATGCTTCTGAGATTGGAGCAGGGGCTGTTTTGTCGCAGAGAGGTTCTGATTGCTCAGTGATGAAACCATGTGCTTTCTTTTCCAGGAAGTTTTCGCCTGCTGAGCGAAATTATGATGTGGGCAACAGAGAGTTGCTGGCCATGAAGTGGGCATTCGAGGAGTGGCGTTATTGGCTTGAAGGAGCTAAGCATCGCGTGGTGGTATTGACTGATCATAAGAACTTGACTTATCTCGAGTCTGCCAAGCGCTTGAATCCTAGACAAGCTCGTTGGTCGTTGTTTTTTGCCCGTTTTGACTTTGTGATTTTGTACCTTCCGGGCTCTAAAAATGTGAAGGCGGATGCTCTGTCTAGGAGTTTTGTGCCCGACTCTCCGGGTTTATCTGAGCCGGCGGGTATCCTCAAGGAAGGAGTAATTGTGTCTGCCATCTCCCCTGATTTGCGGCGGGTGCTGCAAAAATTTCAGGCTAATAAACCTGATCGTTGCCCAGCGGAGAAACTGTTTGTCCCTGATAGGTGGACGAATAGAGTTATCTCTGAACTTCATTGTTCGGTGTTGGCTGGTCATCCTGGAATCTTTGGTACCAGAGAGTTAGTGGCTAGATCCTTTTGGTGGCCGTCTCTGTCGCGGGATGTGCGTACTTTTGTGCAGTCCTGTGGGATTTGTGCTCGGGCTAAGCCCTGATGTTCTCGTGCCAGTGGGTTGCTTTTGCCCTTGCCGGTCCCGAAGAGGCCTTGGACACATATCTCTATGGATTTTATTTCTGACCTTCCCGTTTCTCAAAAGATGTCAGTCATTTGGGTGGTCTGTGATCGCATTTCTAAGATGGTCCATCTGGTACCCTTGTCTAAATTGCCTTCCTCCTCTGATTTGGTGCCTTTGTTCTTCCAGCATGTGGTTCGTTTGCATGGCATTCCAGAGAATATTGTTTCTGACAGAGGTTCCCAGTTTGTTTCGAGGTTTTGGCGAGCCTTTTGTGGTAGGATGGGCATAGACTTGTCTTTTTCCTCGGCTTTCCATCCTCAGACTAATGGCCAGACCGAACGAACCAATCAGACCTTGGAAACATATCTGAGATGCTTTGTTTCTGCTGATCAGGATGACTGGGTGTCCTTTTTGCCTTTGGCTGAGTTCGCCCTTAATAATCGGGCCAGCTCGGCTACCCTGGTTTCACCGTTTTTCTGCAATTCTGGGTTCCATCCTCGTTTCTCTTCAGGACAGGTTGAGTCTTCGGACTGTCCTGGTGTGGATACTGTGGTGGACAGGTTGCAGCAGATTTGGACTCAGGTAGTGGACAATTTGACCTTGTCCCAGGAGAAGGCTCAACTTTTCGCTAATCGCAGACGCCGTGTGGGTCCCCGACTTCGTGTTGGGGATCTGGTTTGGTTATCTTCTCGTCATATTCCTATGAAGGTTTCCTCTCCTAAGTTTAAACCTCGTTTTATTGGTCCGTATAGGATTTCTGAGGTTCTTAATCCTGTGTCTTTTCGTCTGACCCTCCCAGATTCTTTTTCCATACATAACGTATTCCATAGGTCATTGTTGCGGAGATACGTGGCACCTATGGTTCCATCTGTTGACCCTCCTGCCCCGGTTTTGGTGGAAGGGGAATTGGAGTATATTATGGAGAAGATTTTGGATTCTCGTGTTTCAAGACAGAAACTCCAGTATCTGGTTAAATGGAAGGGTTATGCTCAGGAAGATAATTCCTGGGTTTTTGCCTCTGATGTCCATGCTCCCGATCTTGTTCGTGCCTTTCATGTGGCTCATCCTGGTCGGCCTGGGGGCTCTGGTGAGGGTTCGGTGACCCCTCCTCAAGGGGGGGGTACTGTTGTGAATTCTGTGGCAGAGTTCACTCCTGTGGTCACAAGTGGTACTTCGGCTGATTCTCTCTGGGAGCTTCCGTTTGTGGAGGAAAGTGGTACTGCAGCTTCTGAGTTTCCTCCCTCAGGTGATCTGGTGAGGTCGTTAGCTGCTTCTCTACTTAACTCCACCTAATGCTTTGATTCATGCTTCCTGTCAATGTTCCAGTGTTGGACTTGTGTTTCTCTGGATCATTCCTGTGGCCTGCTGCTCTGCATAGCTAAGTGCTTCTTTGCTATTTGTTGCTGTTTTTTCTGTCCAGCTTGTCTATTTATTTTGCTGGAAGCTCTGGGACGCAAGGGGTGTACCTCCGTGCCATTAGTTCGGTACGGAGGGTCTTTTTGCCCCCTTTGCGTGGTTTTCTTTAGGGTTTTGTGTAGACCGCAAAGTTATCTTTCCTATCCTCATTCTGTCTAGAATATCGGGCCTCACTTTGCTGAATCTATTTCATCCCTACGTTTGTCTTTTCATCTTACTCACAGTCATTATGTGTGGGGGGCTGCCGTTTCCTTTGGGGTGTTTCTCTGAGGCAAGGTAGGCTTATTTTTCTGTCTTCAGGCTAGTTAGTTTCTCAGGCTGTGCCGAGTTGCATGGGGAGCGTTGGGCGCAATCCACAGCTGCCTCTAGTTGTGTTTGGAGAGGATTAGGAATTGCGGTCTACAGAGTTCCCACGTCTCAGAGCTCGTTCTGTTATTTTGGGTTGTTGTCAGATCACTGTGTGTGCTCTGATCACTATGTACATTGTGTTCCTGAATTGCCTATCATAACAGGCGGGTCCTCAATCCCCAGCTTGAACGGTACTCTGCCGTCACTCACATCTTCAGGGGCTTTCGGCGCCGCCCCCTTCGCGCTGTTTTCTCTTCAAAACCGGCACCTGTGCTGTGTAAAACTTTGTGGGGCAGGCGCAGTAAGCTCTGGCTGTCTGACATCCCAGCCAGGCTTGCAGACTGCGCCTGTGCGGGCAGTGCGGCCACCCACCTCGGGAATCCCTGCCCCGCACTGTGTTATGCATTATGCACAGTGCGGGGCTAGGATTCCTGGGCATGCGCACTGCGTGTGTCAGACTGTCACCCAGGTCCCCTGTCTTACAGCCTCTGTCTATTCAGCTGATCGTGCCTCCTCCTCCTCATAGCAATCGCCGGGACGATCAGCTGAATAGACAGAGGCTGTAAGGCGTGGGACCTGGGTGACAGTCTGACACACGCAGTGCGCATGCCCAGGAATCCTAGCCTCTGGGATGTCCAGACGTGTGACTGTGCAAAATTTTGTGGCTGTAGCTGCGACGGTGCAGATGCCAATCCCGGACATACACACATACATACATACTGTTAGGACTGGCAGAACGCACCAAGAAAGGTGATATAGATGCGTTCGCAGTCCGGGGTCCACCATGCAGGTGAAAACCTGCTGCTAGTAAATACGGACTATATGGCGGTACACTAAAGTATATACACGTGGGTTCAACCTCACCCAGCGTGAAGGGAGCAATCCTGCTGCGTCACAGGATCGCGGCACCGCACCTAAAGCGCGAGCGAGTAGTCAGCGTACTTAACCCCAACTGGGATTGAAGTCCGATTAGACCCTCGCTGGCACTACACCACAACTGGGTGTGTAAGGAAACTAAGTATAAGTATATAAATGCACAGGAGTGCGAGCAATGCCGCACTGACGGACGCCACCAACCACACTGGCTTGGGTATGGAAAGCGCAAGGCAAGCGCACGGCGCCGTACAGGCGGACACAGCAAGAGGACACTGTACTGTGTGTTTCGTGCTGTTGGATAAGTCGGGCGCTAGATAGCAAACATACACCTTCCGCGAACAGACATTCAATAGGGAGGGTTATTTAAAGAGCGACTTTCACTCACAACACACACACATATTTACAAGACAATACTAGCGCATGGCCGTGCGGTCATGCGCAGTTTATATAGTTGCAGCACAGGAAGTGGCTACAGCACTTTTGCCCTTCCAAGACCTGCCAAGAGGACCAATGGAATGTGCTGCAGAGCCTGAGCACATGACCCTCGATCTCCAACGGGAGATCTTACCCTGGGCATGCTCAGTACGTGCAGACAAGGACTTAGTCCCAGAGAAGTCCGCTCGCTGCTGACCAGCACTGACTTTAATGGCAGAGACTGGAGAAGCAGCAGCAACTCTTCGCACAGAGTCAGACTGAGCGAGACGCTGGGATCGACGTCCCTGCTGAGCAGACTCCACTGCGGCTGGAGGAGAATGGGAGACCGCAGCGGAGACGGATCGAGATTCCCCCTGTGCAGCAGAGGAAACTTGACTCCTAACACATACATACACACATTCAGCTTTATATATTATATATATATATAATACAGCCCAAAAGTTTGGACACACCCTCTCATTCAAAGATTTTTCTGTATTTTCATGACTATGAAAATTGTACATTCACACTGAAGGCATCAAAACTATGAATTAACACATGTGGAATTATATACTTAACAAAAAAGTGTGAAACAACTGAAATTATGTCTTATATTCTAGGTTCTTCAAAGTAGCCACCTTTTGCTTTGATGACTGCTTTGCACACTCTTGGCATTCTCTTGATGAGCTTCAAGAGGTAGTCACGGGGGGCAGAATGGAGACAGGGGGCAGGATAGGAGACACAGAGGCAGAATGGAGACAAGGGGCAGAATGGAGACAGGGGAGCAGGATTGGAGACACGGGGGCAGGATGGAGACCGGGGCAGGATGGAGACACAGGGGGAAGGATGGAGACACAGGGGCAGGATGGGAGACACGGGGCAGGATGGGAGACACGGGGCAGAATGGAGAGAAGGGGCAGAATGGAGACACGGAGGCAGGATGGGAGACACGGGGACAGAATGTAGACAAGGGGCAGAATGGAGACAAGGGGCAAAATGGAGATACAGAGGCAGGGTTGGAGACATGGGGGAGGATGGAGACATGGAGACCGGATGGGAGACATGGGAGCAGGATGGAGACATGGGGGAAGGATGGAGACATGAGGGTAAGATGGACACACGGGGCAGTATGGAAAAACGGAGGAAGGATGGGAGACATGGGGGCAGGATGGAGACATAGAGGCAAGATGGGAGACATGGGGGCAGAATGGAGACAAGGGACAGAAAAGAGATACAGGGGCAGGATGAGAGACACAGTGATAGGATAGGAGACATGGGGCAGGATGGGAGACACGGAGGCAGGATGGAGACACGGGGGAAAGATGGACACAAGGGGCAGTATGGAAACACGGAGGAAGGAAGGGAGACATGGGGGCAGGATGGAGACACGGAGGCAGGATGGGAGACTCAGGGGCAGGATGGAGACACGGGTCAGGATGGAGACACAGAGGCAGGATGGGAGACATGGGGCAGAATGGAAATGGGGCAGAACAGAGACACGGGGCAGGATGGAGACACGGAGGCAGGATTGAAGACACGGGGCAGATGGGATACACAGGGGCAGAATGGGAGACAAGAGGTCAGAATGGGGACACGCGGGAGGATCAAGACACAGAGGCAGCATGGGAGACATGGGGCAATTTGAGACAAGGGGCAAAATGGAGACATGGGGCAGGATGGAGACACGGGTGTGAGGACTGGCAGAATGCATCGAGTTAATATGGATGTTATAATTAGTGCATTCGCAGCCTGGGGTTCACCGTGCAGGACACAACCTGCTGCTAGAAAATGACGGCACTATATGGCAGTATAAGTGAACTCAGTTACTTCACTGAGTCACACAGAAAAGAATATGCTGTGCCCTGTTAGCGTTACAGGGGAACACAGCTAACTGCTGAACTGGTGGCAGTCAGTGGTCACGCACACAGTGAAGCACACAAAAACTCCTCACCAGAGGTGCCGGTATTCTAGGGGCTTATTTCAGCCGGGTCCCTGAACAAAATCATACAAACTCCTCACCGGAGGTGCTGGTATTCTTGGGGCTTATTTCAGCCAGTTCCCTGAATACAATCATACAAACGCGACCACAATTAGCAAGCTCATAACATGAAGTGATACTAGCGCATGGGCGTGCGGCCATGCAAACCTTTTATAACTGCAGCAGCTTCATGAGGACCAATGGAAACTGCTACAATACCAGAGCAACTTCAGGACCTTCCTAGAGAACCAATGGGAGCTGCAGCAGTACCTGAGCAAGTGAACCCTGACCTCCAATGAGAGGACTTACTTTGGGCATGCTCAGAAGGGAAAAAGCAGGACTTAGTCCCAGAGACATCTGCTTGCAGCTGACCAGTACTGGCTACAATGGCTGAGCCTGGGAAAGCTGCAGAAACCATCCTCACAGAATCATGCTGAGTCAGACACTGGGACCAATGTCTCTGCTGAGCAGGCTCCACTGTGGCTGGAAAGGAATGGGAGACCGCAGAGAAGATGGCTTGAGATTCCCCCTGTGCAGAGGTGGGAACTCACCCCCTAACATGGCCCCCCTCCTTGGGCCTCGCTATGCTCAAAGGCAGCAATGAGCAGCAGAGCTCGAATATTCTCAACAGGCTCCCAGGACCTGTCCTCTGGGCCATAACCAGTCCACCACATAAAACTTTTTCCCACATACCACCTTACACCTCAAGATAGCGTTCACCTCATAACCATCCGAAGACGGACCCAATGTCCCGGCAGATGATTCGGAAAATCGGGACGTGTGTACGGGTTTTAAGAGGAACACATGAAAGGTGTTGGTGATACCTAGGCGTGGAGGGAGGGCCAGACGGTAGACCACAGGGTTAACCTGCTCGAGGACTTTGAAAGGTCCCAAGTAGCGAGGAGCAAACTTAGTGGACTCAACTCGCAGCCTGATTTTACGGGCGGAGAGCCACACTAAGTCGCCAGGAGCAAAGGTAGGAGCGGGGCGCCGATGTGCATTGGCAGAGGACCTCATTCTCTCCTTGGAGGCCCGGATGGCATCCTGAGTGCGGTCCCAAATGTCCCGTGCCTCCACAGCCCAGTCTGCCACCCTGGAGTCGGTGGAAGACACGGGCATAGGCACAGGAACCAGCGGATGCTGACCATAATTAAGGAGGAATGGAGTCTGACCAGTGGAGTCGGCTATGGCGTTATTAAGTGCAAACTCCGCCCACGGTAGCAAGGATGCCCAGTCATCCTACCTGACAGAAACGAAATGTCGCAAATATGTGACCAAGGTCTGATTGGTCCTCTCAACCAATCCATTCATCTCAGGATGATATGCTGAAGAGAGATTTAACTCAATGCTGTGTAAATGACAAAGCTCTCTCCAGAACTGAGACGCAAACTAGGGACCCCGGTCACTTACAACTTTGTCTGGCATACCGTGTAGGCGGAAAATGTGTCTTATAAACAATGCTGCCAAGGCCCGTGCAGAAGGTAACTGTGGAAGCTGCACCAGGTGCACCATTTTAGAAAAATGGTCAGTGATTACACAAATGATGGTGCAACCACAAGACTTAGGTAAGCCCACCACAAAGTCCATCCCAACCATCTCCCAGGGCCTGTCAGCTACTGGCAGGGGATAGAGTAACCCAGATGGCTGTTGTCAAGGAGACTTATTTTTGGCACAGGAGACACACGCCCCAACATAGTCTCTGACATCATGGGCCATATGCGGCCACCAGTACGTCCTTGCCAAAAGCTCAGATGTCCTCTTGGTCCCAAAATGTCCACCCACCCTGGATGAATGAGCCCAAGAGAGAACCTCCGGTTGCAAATTAGTAGGTACAAACGTCTTGCCCGGAGGCACCAATTCTAGCGAAACCGGAGCCACGGTTCTCAGGCTCTCAAAAGTAATTATAAGCCGAGGCTCCTCTTCGTCCTCCACAGAAGACACAATAGAGCGAGAGAGAGCGTCAGCATGAATTTTCTTCTCCCCAGAGAGATAATGGAGGGTAAAATGGAACCGGGAGAAGAATAAGGACCAGCTGGCTTGGCGAGAATTTAGCCGTTGAGCTATTTGCAGGTACACCAAATTTTTGTGGTCGGTGAAGACTTGAAAGGGAAAGCGAGCCCCTTCCAGAAGGTGTCTCCACTCAGAGAAAGCCAACTTCATAGCTAGCAACTCCCTGTCCCTGATGGAATAATTACTCTCTGCTGGTGTGAAGGTCTTGGAAAAAAAGAAGCAGGGATGCTTCCGACCTTGAGCGTCCTTTTGGAAGAGCACTGCACCAGCACCAACAGATGAGGCATCCACCTTCATTATGAACGGCTTTATCTACATCAGGGCGATGTAGGATGGGAGTGCTAGCAAAATGAGATTTTATAGAGAGGAAGGCCTTGGAGACTTCCTCCGACCACAACTTGGGATTTGCTCCCTTCTTGATGAGGGCTACCAATGGATCTACAAAAGTCTAGAAACGCGGAATGAACTGACGGTAATAATTAATGAACCCCATAAAAGGCTGCACCGCTTTGAGAGAATGAGGTTCCTGCCAGTCCATCACAGCCTGTAGTTTGGCAGGATCCATAGCTAATCCCTGGGCAGAAATGATATAACCAAGGAAAGGCAAGGACTCCTGCTCAAACACACATTTCTCCAACTTGGCATAAAGAGAATTTGCCCGTAAGAGGTCGAAGACCTTGCTCACCTCTCTCTGGTGGGAGTCAATATCTGGAGAGTAGATGAGTATATCATCCAGATAGACTACGACCGAGGTGGAGCGCATATCCCGGAAGGTGTCATTGACAAAGTCTTGGAAAACGGCTGGAGCATTACAGAGCCCAAAGGGCATCACCAGATATTCATAATGCCCATCCCTGGTATTAAAAGCCATCTTCCATTCGTCCCCTTCACGGATGTGAATCAGGTTATAAGCACCCCGCAGGTCTAATTTGGTAAATACCCTTGCTCCCCATAGCCTATCGAAGAGCTCAGATATCGGGGCAACGGGTACTTATTCTTAATGGTGATGGCATTAAGACCCCTGTAATCTATGCATGGACGTAGTTCTCCATTCTTCTGCACAAAGAAGAACCCCGCCCCTGCAGGTGACACTGACTTCCTAATGGACCCCCTTGCCAAATTCTCCTGGATGTATTGGGACATAGCCTCCATCTCCGGGAGAGAGAGGGGATAGACCCGTCCCCAAGGAGGTTCAGCTCCAGGCATGAAGTCAATAGGACAGTCATATGGGTGGTGAGGTGGAAGGGTCTCTGCAGCCTTCTTGGAGAACACGTCTGCATAAGACCAATAGCACTTGGGTAGGGAAGTGAGATCTGCGGGTACCTCTGTAGTGGAAACCTGAACGGACTCCCTCACACATCTGCCCTTACAAGATTCGCTCCAACCCAAAATTCTCCCTGAGGACCACTCTATACTGTAAGAGGAGAGTGAAAACGTAACCAGGGCATCCCAAGTAGAATCTCATCCATCCCCTCAGGAAGGACAAGCAGGGAAATAATTTCCTGATAGGAAGGAGACATAGATAATGTGAAAGGGATGGACTGATGTGTAATCTGTGTGGGCAGTGTTGACCCATTTACCACTCGAACAGTCACTGGCCTGGCGAGCATCGCCAGGGGTATGGCGTGGCGGGGGCGAAGGCAGAGGATATAAAATTTTCCTCCGCCCCAGAGTCCACACAAAGCTCGACTGTGAGAGTGGAAGAGCCTAAAAGTGATTGTCCCTTTAAAGGATGATTTGGAGGAAAATGCCGCTGTGTCTAGTAAACCTCCGCCAATGGTTACTAGACGCGATCGTTTTCCCGACCGCTGAGGACATCTATTGGCATAATGTCCTAACTGTTGGCAAATATTACAAACCACGGGTACTCGAGCGGCCCGGGACTTAGACGAAGGACGAACAGGAGATTCCAGAGGGCTGGCGAAAGTAGCAGCCAACCGGAACCTCTGCCTACACTGGGTCCGCTCTAACCTCCTCTTGTTAAAACGGAGGTCGATGCGGGTAGAGATAGTAATGAGCTCCTCCAGTGTGGCAGGAATCTCCCTGATGGCCAAGGTGTCCTTCACATGGTCTACCATTCCTTTCCAGAATACCGGAATAGGGACTTTATCCGGCCACTCCAGTTCTGATGCCAGAGTCCGTAATTGGATGGCGCACTGGCTGACCATGGACGAACCCTGTGTAATTGCCAACAGTTGGAGTGCCGTATCGTGGGTGATGCAAGGTCCTAAAAAGACCTGTTTCAAAGTGTCAAGAAAATGAGGAGCACTCTGCACCAGACGATTATCACGCTCCCACAGTGGCGTAGACCATTCCAACGCCAAGCCCGACAAAAGGGGTATGATAAATCTCACCTTAGCCCTTTCCATAGGAAAACATGCAGCCAGAAGCTTAAGATGTATGGTGCACTGGCTCACAAATCCTCGACAAGCTTACTGTCACCAGCAAACTTATCTGCATTTTTAATGATAACCTTCTGGAAAAAGTTACAGGATGCCAAATTTTAAACAACTGATTTTTCTCATCATTAGTCAAATCAAACTTATCAGCAAAACTCTCGAATATCTCTGAATTTCTGCACACATCGATTTTGTTATCATATGCAGTAATGATTTTGCATAATTTTAACAAGTTTTTCCTAACTTTAATTTGGAGCTGGGCCTCTGAGACGTCTTCTATTTTTACTGGCCCTTGTACATCTGTTCCTTGTACGTCATCTTCGTCAGTTCTCATGTCTCCTCCCAAGTTTCCTCCATCTTTTTTTACATCATGAGACACAAGGTCACCTTGAGTGGCCATTACAGACACGTGTCTCACATCTTGTTCACTCTCCACATTACAGTCAATCTTGGGAACATCACTAATTTCCTTTGACACTCTTTCTACACAGTCTTTTTTAGATTTCTCTGACACAAACTTGTGAAATACGTCAACCAAATGTAAAATATTTTTCATTTTTTCTTATTCTCTATTGTACATTAGCTTAGAATCTATCTTTAGATTTGCTATCTTGCATTCTGCATGTAAGCTTAGCCAAAAGACTTCACAATTTTTAGACTTGTTTAAAGATAAAAATTTCAATTGACTTTGTCAGGGCTAGTGGAATGCACCAAATAATTAGAGAAAAGGAATAAGGTGCATTTGCAGCCCAGGGTCCACCGTGCAGAGATGGAACTTACTGCTAAGCAATGATGGACTATATGGCGGTACAATGAGGATACACATGGGTTAGCTTCACCCTGTGTGAAAGAAGCGAACCCTGTTGCATCACAGGGCTGCAGTACCGCATGTAACAGAAATAATAATTAAATAGCATGAGACTGCATGCGATGCCGCACTGGCGGACACCACTAACCACCCAGACTTGGGTTTGGAAAGCGTGGTGATAGAGCATGGCGCCGCACTGGCGGTCACAGCAATAGATGCTGTTTGTGTACTAGTGTTGGTTACAAGTCGGGCGCTAGATTACAATCATCCTCCTTACGCGAGCATTCAAACACAAGGGAGGGGATGATTAAAGAGCGACTTTCACTCACAACACACACATAAACAAGTGTATACTAGCGCATGACCTTTTATAGCTGCAGCAAGTTCAGGACCTTCCTAGGGGACCAATGAGAACTGCTACAGTAACTGAGCAGCTTCAGGACCTTCCTAGAGGACCAATAGGAGCTACTGCAGTACCTGAGCATGTGACCCCAGACCTCCACTGAGAGGTCTTCCTTTGGGCATGCTCAGAAGGGAAAAATCAGGACTTAGTCCCAGAGACGTCTGCTCGCTGCTGATCAGTACAGGCTACAATGGCAGAGCCTGGAAAGGCAGCAGTAACCCTTTGCACAGAATCAGACTGAAGACGCTGGACCGACATCTCTGCTGAGCAGGCTCCACTGTGGCTGATGCAGAATGAGAGACCGCAGCAGACATGGTTCGAGATTCCCCCTGTGCAGCGGCGGGAACTCGACTCCTAACAGATTTAACTTAGAATACGAATTAATTAAATCCATTTTTCTTACCTTAAAATATCTCAGCTTGTGGTTCCTTTGTTGGACAACGCTGGTCTCTGGACATCAGCACATCTGTCTTCAGTTTGTCTGGCACATGTAATACTTCTAGTACTTGTCAATCCATCTGGCACCTGTTAGTCTCACTCCTAGGTTCCTGTCTGATCCTTGTGACTTGAACTATCTTAGTGGAATTCCTGAAAACTTGCACAATTAACGTTTAACGAAGCTCTTCTCTCTTCCCCCGTGTGCAAGTAGAAGGAAATCCACAAAAAAAGCACAAAAAATCAGGTCTGGCTGGCTTGGCCAAATGTTAAATATGCTTATTTCACATATTTATTTAATCTGGATTCTTTACCAGATGTCTCATAAAAATGTAGTGGTTTATTGGATTGTCACCCCAAAAAAATCATTGCAGCAAAACATAAAATAGGTGAAATAGTTACAAAGAGATTGTTCATTTGTTCATATTAAAGTTTGTTCCCCATCTTTCCTGAGATTCTGAATGGTAAATGGTGTCTGTCCCTGTCATGGAGTACGGTAGTAGTCATCCTTGTTAACTCACATACCAGCTGTTCATTCCATCTGTGTGAAGCCTGAAGTCCATAGAGAGTGAAGGAGAAGGCCCAAATGACAGCCCCCAAGTGACCACCCCCTTCGTAAGAGCCATGGATATATATGTCTCATAGAGCACGTGTGCTCTCTATATTGTGTTAACTTTTACTCTGATCTAAATATACAGAAATAGCTTTTGTAATGTCAGTGAAACCTTCCACGAGTCTCAGTACAGATTTGAGTGTAATAATGTCAATAATTAATATTTTACACATGGCAACCTCATCCTCTAATGCAGGAGTCATGGGGTACATCCTCATCATCCCCGGACCCGCTCAGTCCAGTTCCATAAAAGAATGTTGCTCCCTGTAAACTTAGGGAGGTTATTCAATATTGTACCCCAGTGGCGTATCCAGGGGGGGCAGCCAGGGCATGTGCCCCGGGCGCAGCCGACAGGGGGGCGCCAGCGGGCCACTTGATGATGCGGCGGTCCAAGGAGGCTCCTCTGCCGCCCCCACACTGAGATAGTCCCGTTCTCTGAGCCGGCTGGGCTGTCAAATTGACAGGCGGCTCAGAGAAAGTGCTGTGCGTCGAATCCCAAGTGTCAGCGGCGTAACTACCCCACAGCAGAGCCCCTCCACCACAGAGAGCTGCACACCACAGCTGTTGCTGCCGCTGCTCTGTGTGCACAGGACCAGTGATGAGGTCACAGGAGGGGAGGAGTCAGGAGTCACATGATCAAGGGCCTCTGTGTAGTGCAGGTCTCTGCTGGTTCTCATGGTGCTGGAAGAGGGTAAGCTTTTGCGTGGGGTCAGGAGTGGTTTGTGTGGATGTAGCAGAGCCGTATGTGTACGAGGTGTACAGAGCGGAAGCCGTGTGTGCAAGATGTATGGAGCGGAGCTGGGTGTGTACGAGGTGTACCGTGGAGCGGAACTGGGTGTATGCAAGGTGTATGGAGCTAAGCCGTGTGTGTGCAAGGTGTACAGAGCGGAGCCATGTGTGTACAAAATGTACAGAGCGGAACTGGGCGTGTGCAAGGTGTAAGGAGCAGAGCCATGTGTGTATGAGGTGTACGGAGCAGAACTGGGTGTGTACGAGGTGTACGAAGTGGAGTCCTGTGTGTACGAGGTGTACGAAGCGGAGCCGCATGTGTACGAGGTGTACGAAGTGGAGTCGTGTGTGTACGAGGTGTACGGAGCGGAGTCGCGTGTGTACTAGGTGTACAGAGAGGAGCCGTGTGTGTACAAGGTGTACGGAGTGGAGCCGTGTGTGCAAGGTGTACGGAGCTCAGCCGCGTGTGTAGGAGTAACTAGGTGTGGCCATTATACTGTACGCAATATGTGTGTGTGCTTGTGCGTGCATGCGTAGCGCTGCAGGTGAATGTGCAGAGATGTAAATGGTTTTGTGTGTGTGTGTGTGTGGGGAGGAGAGGCGAGGGCAATGATGGGGCTGACAGGGAGAGTGCAATAATTGGGATGGAGGGGGTGGAGGAAATGATGGATGTGGTGTAATGGGCAATGATGGAGGTGGAATGGGCAATGATGGGGTGGGGGGAGGCAATGATGGAGGTGGAAATTGGAATGGGCAATGAATGATGGTGGTGGGGGGAGAATGCAATGATGATGGGGGGGAGGAAATCATAGAGGTGGTGGAAAGGGCAATAATGAATGGGGGAAGAAATGATGGAGGTGGTAGAATGAACAAGGTTGGTGGTGGTGGAAAGCACACTGATGATATTGGAGGGGGAGAAAATGATGGAGGTGGTGGAATGGGCAAGTATGGTGATGGCGGTGGAAAGGACAATGATGATGGTGGTGGAAAGGGCAATGATGGGAATTGTGGGGGAACAGAAAATGATGGATATGGTGGAAAAGGCAAAGGAGAAAATGATGGAGGTGGTGGAATGGGAAATTATGGGGTGGTGGGGGAGAAAGCAATGATAGTGGTGGTAGAGAAGGCAAAGATGGAGGTGGTGAAGAGAGCAATGATGGTGTGGGGTAGAAGAAAATAATGGGCATATATGAGGAAACAGTACAGGAGAATGGGGGGCATATCTGAGGAAACAGTATGGGGGATGGGTGCAGTCAGTATGAGGAGCGAACAGGGGAATGTATGTGGACACAGTATGAGTAGCAATGTGAAAAATGTATGTGGACAGAGTACGGAGAGTGAGGGTGATGGGATGTGTGCAGACAGTATGGGGAGTCAGGTGAGCAGGCAGTATAGAAAGTGAGGGGGTAAATATATAAGGAGACAGTATGGTGAACAGGAGGGATGTGAGAGGAGACAGTATGAGGAGGGAAGGGAATAGTGTGAGGAGACACACAGGGCACAGAATAGAAACTGAGTAGTGGGGGCGTAGCATGGGGGGACAGTGTAAGGGCACAGCCAGGAGGGGATAGTATACCAAGGAGGGGGAGTGTGATGAGAGAGTACAGTATAAGTACTGGGCCCTATAGAGGGTGATACAGTATGAGATGACAGTGTGAAGAGGGGGGCCAGTATGGAAAGGAGAGGTCAGTGTGAAGAGCATGTACCATAAGAGGGACAGTGTGGGGGTCATATTTTGTACAGACAATATAGTGAGGGGCAATTTTTTTATTCAGGAGCATTATAATGACACTTGTATCTTTAAGGGCATCATGTGGAGATTTTCTGCAAAAGAGCGGAGAAGATGGAGGTCTGCAGAGACGGCTGTGGATGAGAAAACTCATCATGGGGTCTGGACAAGATGAAGAAAAGGAGAATGACTCAAGAGACGGCGTCATTTATAAGGTACCTGTATGTAAATGTTATTTGTGATGCTGACTAATTCTTATGTTTTTATTTATGTTCGGAACATTAAAGGGGATGTACAGGTTTGTAATGAGTCTGCAATCATTCTTTGTGACTGCAGACTTCTGACTTCTCACAGTGCACCCTGCACACTGTCAGGATTCTCTCATGCTGGCGATTTACATTAATGCAGTCACATGCTGACTAGATATGTGTGACCTCAGTCAATGAAAATGAACTGAGAGTGTCTAGTCGGAATGTGGTCAGAAGTATACAAACCACATACTTGTGCTGACATGACTGTCCACCGGTGAGAATCCTAAAAGTGTGCAGTGCATTAGTTGTGAGAATTCAGTAGCTGCGATGTCAGGATTCAGCTCTGCAGGTTCCAGTAGTCGTCACATGGACACTTCACTCATATGCGATTTTCATACTTATGATCCTGTGACAACAAGCTTCTGTTCTGCTTATCTCAGTTTTCCACTTAATATTGAGAGCATTAGGGAGAGCGGCTCGTTGGTATATGACTAAGTGTGCAAATCGCATATGTCCTGAGGGCGGGGGGGCAAAATGTATTCTTGCCCCGGGTGCCAGAAACCCTAGATACGCCTCTGTTGTCCCCAGCAGTATACAGCAGGGGAAGGTCCACCCCTTTCAAGCTTCCCCCCGGGAACAGAGAATGCAGCCTTTTTAGTTCCGGACCCGGCATGCAGGTACCCACGGACCGGTTCACCTCCCTAAAGCAGCACCACATGCTCATGAGGGAATGGCAAGCTGTCCAGCGATATGAGCAAGGTAATGGTGTTTCTTCTACATCTTCTTTTCATGCTCAGCTGCCTCCTCAAGTAGTACCTGGTTAGCAGAGGCAAAACTAGATTTTTCACAATTGTACAGAGAGCTGAAATTCTACGCACTCACCAAGACATAATAATTAAATGGTTTATTCCAATAAAATATATTAAACAAGTGCCTCTAGATGTTTCGTGTATTCCAATGCCTCATTAGGTTTTCAGCAATATGACAAACCCCACCCACTTAAATATTATACATTTTTTTGACACGACAGTAAAAACACAGAATTTTACAACAAAATATACAAATAAATACCAAGCAGGATCTCACAAACCTCAATGAAATGTTTGCTATCATTTGAAAACAAACATCAGTCAGAAAAGGGGATTCTCTCTGATCCCCTGAAAAATGTTAAACACCATGCCTCTGATGGAGCCATCCATTACAATAAGACAAATGGAGTTCAAATAGACTCAGCTTTTGATCCTTTACAGCAGCTCATTATATCTTATCATAAGGTGAATCATTTACTAAATTGTGACTTTTGTTATAAATACAAACCATGCAAAGTAAACTTGACACTCGGATGTGAGAGCAGTAGATATTTATTTGTGCACCTCCACTGCAGCTGCTGCCTATCATTTGCACCTTTTAATTTTTCATTCACCTCTGCAATTCATGTTACTGAAGAAGTCCATGTCAGGACCGAAACAACTGTTTTTGTTTTGTATTGTCTGCACAAATAACTACTGTCCTCACATCCGAGTGCCAACTTTGCTTTGAATACGTAAAGGAATACAGGAGTACCGTGCTTTATTCTTCTAACATAAATACAAACCATGACACAAGTGTGAACATAGTCTAATCTAAAAACATAGACAACACCTTCATGGGGCCAAAAAGGGGCCAAAACAGCTAAAATTAGGAGTAGACACAAGAAAAAGTGGCATCAATTGACCCATCAATTGTGCTTTAAATAAATAATTTAAAAAAGAATAACGTGGGTTCCCTTTATTTTTGAAAACCAGCCTGGCAAAACTGACAGCTGTGGGCTATAACCCTCAGCTGTCAGCATTAGTTAGGCAGGTTATCAAGAATAGAGGGGTCCCTACGCAGTTTTTTAAATTATTTCAATAAATAATTTAAAAAAACGGCGTGGGGTCCTCGCATTTTTGAGAACCAGCCAAGGTAAAGCTGACACCTGGGGCTGTAATTCCCACAAATATGAACCACACTTGCCACAATCACATGGCAAGTGGGAAGAGCCGGGCAAAGCACCACAATTTACGCATCTATTATTTGCACATTTTCTGGGGCAGCTGCGAGCTCATATTTTTAGGCTGGGGGGCCAATATCCATGGCCCTTACCAACCTGGGAATACCAGCCCCCAGCTGTGTGCTTTAGCTTGGCTGGTTGTCAAAAATGGATGGGACCCCATGCCTTGTTTTATTATTTACTTCAGTAATTAAAAAATACAGCTTGGGCCCCCCTATTTTTGATAACTATCCTTGCTAAAGCTAACAGCTGAGGATTGCAGCCGGTAGCTGTCAATTTTGCCTGACTGGTTATCAAAAATTCAGGGGAAGCCCACGTCATTTTTATTTATTTATTGCACAGCCGGCGGCTCATGAATACTCCCATCAGCGGCCGCCTACTCTCGCTGTTATCAGTTGAGTACAACTTTCAACATTGTCCCCTGCTAGTGCTAATCTCAGCATGAGCAGGGGACTGTGATATGAGCTGTCTTCAGTTCAGCACCCGGCACTGGAGAACAGCGTGAACAGTACTGCTGATTCCCAGTCATCGGTACGTGTCACACTGATGACACAGGGATGTCATCCTTATGTCATCAGTGTGCATGTATGCTGGATGTTTTCCGGACCATGCTGCTACTGGAAACAATGATGTCTGAAAGAGCCCTTAGTGAACTTGGTTATTTACGGAACTTTGGCCGACTTTTGCTGATTTTTAGGAAAAATCCTCGGGAATCCAAACACGAATCCGAATGAGCTATGTTCATGCCGAATTTGAGATTGGCAAATGTATTCCAAACACGTTCGCTCATCTCTAGTCTTATACAGGTCTTAAGCTCTGAGAATCTTGTATGAAACAAACAAAACAAAAAAACCTCATAACTTTTTAATTACTACTTCATTTACTGCTTCACAGTCACAAAAACTATACTGACCCCTGCAATGCTTTGAAATACTGGACAGCGGGAGCCAATTAAACCAGAATCCCAAGAACACAGTGACGTTTTTAGTGCTTTTTAACGCCTTTCTGAGACAAGCATGTTTCTAAATTGTTCTATGTCTTCTCTTAATAACCTGATATATTTTATACCTTAATTGTGAGCCATTTTCCTGACATGTTGAAAATATCTGGATAGCATATTCCAATATAAAATTCTAAGAATAATTACATATTTGTGCTTGTTTACTTAAAATTTCATTTTAATTAAATATTTATCACCACTTCCACATAAAACACACACTGTATACAACATTTCTTGTAAGAAATTAGACTTGTGTTCACAAAAATATCTGAAACATCTAGAAAACTTCTGAAGATAAATGTGAACAAGCTCTTTTTATTGCCAAGTTTAGAGAATTAGTGAATAGAGAAGATGGGGTACAGTCTCTTAATCAACATTCTGGCAGCATTTAATGTCAAATGATGTATTGTAAACATCAGATTTTGATATATAACTTTTATTTAACCCCTTAGCGACCGCCGATACGCCTTTTAACGGCGGCCGCTAAGGGTACTTAAACCACAGCGCCGTTAATTAACGGCGCTGTGGAAAAAGTCCATAGCGCCCCCCAGAGGCCGATTTTCTCCGGGGTCTCGGCTGCCGAGGGTAGCCGAGACCCCAGAGAACATGATTCGGGGTTTTTTTAACCCACCCCGCATTTGCGATCGCCGGTAATTAACCGTTTACCGGCGATCGCAAAAAAAAAAAAAAAAAAGCGATCTCTTTTTAATTTCTCTGTCCTCCGATGTGATCGCACATCGGAGGACAGAGAAAAGGGGTCCCAGGTGGCCCCCCAATACTCACCTAGCTCCCCCGATGCTCCTCGTGTCTCCCGGTGGGCGCCGCCATCTTCAAACCCCTGTTTTGCGATCGCCGGTAATTAACTGTTTACCGGCGACCGCAAAAAAAAAAAAAAAAGTAAAGTGTAATTCTCTGTCCTCTGATGTGATCGCACATCAGAGGACAGAGAAATAGGGGGATTCGGGGACCCTAGCATACTCACCTAGGTCCCTGGATCCTCTTGCTGCTCCTCCTGGCCGCCGGCAGCAGAACATGGCGGACGCATGCCCAGTGCGCCCGCCATCTGTCTCCATCTGCCGGCCGGCAGGAGAACAGCAGTTGGGGCTAAAATTAGGGGTAGGGTTAGGGGTAGGGTTAGGGGTAGGGTTAGGTTAGGGGTAGGGTTAGGGGTAGGGTTAGGTTAGGGTTAGGGGTAGGGGTAGGGTTAGGTTAGGGTTAGGGGTAGGGTTAGGGTTAGGGGTAGGGTTAGGGGTAGGGTTAGGGGTAGGGTTAGGGGTAGGGGTAGGGTTAATGGTAGGGTTAGGTTAGGGGTAGGGTTAGGTTAGGGTTAGGGGTAGGGTTAGGGTTAGGTTAGGGGTAGGGTTAGGGGTAGGGTTAGGGGTAGGGTTAGGTTAGGGTTAGGGGTAGGGTTAGGGGTAGGGTTAGGTTAGGGGTAGGGCTAGGGTTAGGGCTAGGGTTGGGGCTAAATTTAGGGTTAGGGTTGGGGCTAAATTTAGGGTTAGGGTTGGGGCTAAACTTAGGGTTAGGCTTCTTTCACACTTACGTCGGTACGGGGCCGTCGCAATGCGTCGGCCCGACATACCGACGCACGTTGTGAAAATTGTGCACAACGTGGGCAGCAGCTGTAGTTTTTCAACACACCCGCTGCCCAATCTATGTCCTGGGGAGGAGGGGGCGGAGTTACGGCCATGCATGCGCGGTCAGAAATGGCGGATGCGACGTACAAAAAAACGTTTCATTGAACTTTTTTTGTGCCGACGCTCCGCCAAAACACAACTGATCCAGTGCACGACGGACGCGACGTGTGGCCATCCGTCACGATCCGTCGGCAATACAAGTCTATGGGCAAAAAACGCATTCTGCGGGCACATTTGCAGGATCCGTTTCTTGTCCAAAACGACGGATTGCGACGGAATGCCAAACGACGCAAGTGTGAAAGTAGCCCTAGGGCTAGGGTTAGGGTTGGGGCTAAAGTTAGGGCTAGGGTTGGGGCTAAAGTTAGGGTTAGAGCTGGGATTAGGGTTAGGGTTTGGATTAGGGTTCGTATTAGGGTTAGGGTTGGCATTAGGGTTACGCTTGGGATTAGGGTTAGGTTTGGGATTAGGGTTAAGGTTAGGGTTGTGATTAGGGGTGTATTGGGATTAGGGTTAGGTTTGAGGTTAGGGTTGAGATTAGGATTAGGGGTGTGTTGGATTTAGGGTTTTGATTAGGGTTATGGTTAGGGTTGACATTAGGGTTGTTTTGGGGTAAGGGTTGTGATTATGGTTAGGGTTAGTGATTAGGATTATGGATGAGGTTGGGATTAGGGTTAGGGGTGTGTTGGGGTTAGGGTTGGAGCTAGAATTGGGGGGTTTCCACTGTTTAGGTACATCAGGGGGTCTCCAAATACGACAGCCAATTTTGCGCTCAAAAAGTCAAATGGTGCTCCCTCCCTTCTGAGCTCTGCCGTGCGCCCAAACAGTGGGTTACCCCCACATATGGGGCATCAGCGTACTCGGGATAAATTGGACAACAACATCTGGGGTCCAATTTCTCTTGTTACCCTTGTGAAAATAAAAACTTGGGGGCTACAAAATCTTTTTTGTGAAAAAAATAATATTTTTTATTTTCACGACTCTGCATTCTAAACTTCTGTGAAGCACTTGGGCATTCAAAGTTCTCACCACACATCTAGATAAGTTCCTTGGGGGGTCTAGTTTCCAAAATGGGGTCACTTGTGGGGGGTTACTACAGTTTAGGTACATCAGGGGCTCTGCAATCGCAACATAATGCCCACAGACCATTCTATCAAAGTCTGCATTCCAAAAAGGCGCTCCTTCCCTTCCGAGCTCTGCCGTGCGCCCAAACAGTGGTTTACCCCCACATATGGCGCATCAGCGTACTCGGGATAAATTGGACAACAACTATTGCAGTCCAATTTCTCCTGTTACCCTTGTGAAAATAAAAACTTGGGGGCTACAATATCTTTTTTGTGGAAAAAAATAATATTTTTTATTTTCACGACTCTGCATTCTAAACTTCTGTGAAGCACTTGGGCATTCAAAGTTCTCACCACACATCTAGATAAGTTCCTTGGGGGGTCTAGTTTCCAAAATGGGGTCACTTGTGGAGGGTTTCTACTGGTTAGGTACATCAGGGGCTCTGCAAACGCAACATAATACCCGCAGACCATTCTATCAAAGTCTGCATTCCAAAACGGCGCTCCTCCTTCCGAGCTCTGCCGTGCGCCCAAACAGTGGTTTACCCCCACATATGGGGTACCAGCATACTCAGGACAAATTGGACAACAACTTTTGGGGTCCAATTTCTCTTGTTACCCTTGTGAAAATAAAAATTTGGTGGCTAAAAAATCTTTTTTGTGGAAAAAAAAAATATTTTTTATTTTCACGGCTCTGCATTATAAACTTCTGTGAAGCACTTGGGCATTCAAGGTTCTCACCACACATCTAGATAAGTTCCATGGGGGGTCTAGTTTCCAAAATGGGGTCACTTGTGGGGGATTTCTACTGTTTAGGCACATCAGGGGCTCTCCAAACGCGACATGGCGTCCGATCTCAATTCCAGCCAATTCTACATTGAAAAAGTAAAACGGCACTCTTTCTCTTCCAAGCTCTGCGGTGCGCCCAAACAGTGGTTTACCCCCACATATTGGGTATCGACGTACTCAGGAGAAATTGCACAACAACTTTAGTGGTCTAATTTCTCCTGTTACCCTTGTGAAAATAAAAATTTGTGGGCAAAAAGATCATTTTTGTAGAAAAAATGCAATTTTTTTTTTTCACGGCTCTACGTTATAAACTTCTGTGAAGCACATGGGGGTTCAAAGTGCTCGCCACACATCTAGATAAGTTCCTTAAGGGGTCTAGTTTCCAAAATGGTGTCACTTGTGGGGGGTTTCCACTGTTTAGGCACATCAGGGGCTCTCCAAACGCGACATGGCGTCCAATCTCAATTCCAGCCAATTCTACATTGAAAAAGTAAAACGGCACTCCTTCTCTTCCAAGCTCTGCGGTGCGCCCTAACAGTTGTTTACCCCCACATATTGGGTATCAGCGTACTCAGGAGAAATTGCTCAACAACTTTTGTGGTCTAATTTCTCCTGTTACCCTTGTGAAAATAAGAATTTGTGGGCGAAAAGATCATTTTTATGTAAACAAAAGCGATTTTTTATTTTCACGGCTCTACGTTATAAACTTCTGTGAAGCACTTGGGGGTTCAAAGTGCTCACCACACATCTAGATAAGTTCCTTAAGGGGTCTAGTTTCCAAAATGGTGTCACTTGTGGGGAGTTTCCACTGTTTAGGTACATCAGGGGCTCTCTAAATGTGACATGGTGTCCGATCTCAATTCCAGCCAATTCTGCATTGAAAAAGTCAAACGGCGCTCCTTCACTTCTAAGTTCTGCGGTGCGCCCTAACAGTGGTTTACCCCACATATGGGGTATTGGCGTATTCAGGAGAAATTGCATAACAAAATTTATGGTTACATTTCTGTTTTTACACTTGTGAAAATAAAAAAAATGGTTCTGAATTAAGATGTTTGCAAAAAAAAGTTAAATGTTCATTTTTTCCTTCCACATTGTTTCAGTTCCTGTGAAGCACGTAAAGGGTTAATAAACTTCTTGAATGTGGTTTTGAGAACCTTGAGGGGTGTAGTTTTTAGAATGGTGTCAAACTTCATTATTTTCTATCATATAGACCCCTCAAAATGACTTCAAATGTGATGTGGTCCCTAAAAAAAATGGTGTTGTAAAAATGAGAAATTGCTGGCCAACTTTTAACCCTTATAACTCCCTAACAAAAAAAAATTTTGTTTCCAAAATTGTGCTGATGTAAAGTAGACATGTGGGAAATGTTATTTATTAACTATTTTTCATGACATATCTCTCTGATTTAAGGGCATAAAAATACAAAGTTTGAAAATTGCAAAATTTTAAAAATTTTCGCCATATTTCCGTTTTTTTCATAAATAATCGCAAGTAATATCGAAGAAATGTTACCACTAACATGAAGTACAATATGTCACGAAAAAACAATCTCAGAATCAGCGGGATCCGTTGAAGCGTTCCAGAGTTATAACCTCATAAAGTGACAGTGGTCAGAATTGCAAAAATTGGCCTGGTCATTAAGTACCAAATTGGCTCTGTCACTAAGGGGTTAAATAAAACAAGTCGATTGTCATCCCATGAATTGCAAACATTAAATTCTAATTTCATGTTCAAATTACCTGCTAATCTTAAAACCCTTAATGACCTTGGAGGTATCCATATGTCCAGGTTGGCTGGTACTTACCGACCTTGGAAGTATGGCTCTATGTTTTAAACTTCTGTGAAGCACCTGGTGGTTCAAGGTGCTCACTACACATCTAGATACAATCCTTGAAGGGCCTAGTTTCCAAAATGGGTTCACTTGTGGGGGTTTTCCACTGCTTAGGAACATCAGGGGGTTTTCAAAGTGACATGACAACTGCAGACCATTCCATCAAAATCTGTATACCAAAACGTCACTCCTTCCTTCCTTTTCCTCCCTGTCATTTGCCCAAACAGTAGTTTTTCATCACATATGGGGTATCTCCGTACTCAGGAGTAGGGTTGAGCGACTTTTGTTTTTATAGGATCAGGTCGGATTTCACGAAACCCGACTTTTTCAAAAGTCGGGTCGAGTGAAATCGGCCGATCCTATAGAAAAGTCAGGGTCGGGGTCGGCCGAAACATGAAACCCAATGCAGTGCATTGGGTTTCTAATGGTTCCCAGGGTCTGAAGGAGAGGAAACTCTCCTTCAGGCCCTGCGATCCATATTAATGTGTAAAATAAAGAATAAAAATAAAAAATATTGCTATACTCACCCTCGGACACGCCCTGGTTGTAACCGGGAGCCTTCCTTCCTAAGAATCAGCGCCTGAAGGACCTTTTGATGACGTCGCGGCTTGTGATTGGTCACGTGAGCGGTCACATGGGCGTCACGCGACCAATCACAAGCCACGACGTCATCGAAAGGTCCTTCAAGCGCTGATTCTTAGGAAGGAAGGCTCCCGGTTACAACCAGGGCGCGTCCGAGGGTGAGTATAGCAATATTTTTTATTTTTATTCTTTATTTTACACTTAAATCTGAATTCCGATACCGATTCCCGATATCTTAAACATATCGGGAATAGGTATCGGAATTCCGATTCCAGATTCAGAAGATCGCCAACCTCATGGCCGACCCCACACAGGGGTCGGGTCGGGTTTCATGAAACCCCGACTTTGCCAAAAGTCGGCGACTTCTGAATCTGGCCGACCCATTTCGCTCAACCCTACTCAGGAGAAATAGCACAACCAATGTTGGGGTCCATTTTCTCCTGTTACCTTGTAAAAATAAAAAAATTCAGACTGAAAGAAAATTTTTGTGGGAAAATGTGATTTTTCTATTTTCACAGCTCTACGTAGGGTTTCAAGGTGTTCAGCACACATCTAGATAAGTTCTCTGATGGGTCTAGTTTCCAACATGGTTTTACTTATGGTGAGTTTCCACTGTTTAGGCACATCATGGGTTCTACAAATGAGTCATGGTGTCCGCTAATTATTCCAGCAAATTTTGCTTTCAAAAAATCAAATGACACTCTTTCCCTTCCAAGCCGTGGCATGTGCCCAAATAGTGTTTTTCCCTCACATATGGGGTATTGGTGTGCTCAGGAATAATTGCACAACAAATTTTGGGGACCATTTGTTACCTTGTGAAAATATAAAAAATGGGTCTAAAGTAATTAAAAAAATTTATATGCCAATTTTTATTTTCACAAATAAACACAAGTCATTTTGCAGAAATTTTACCACTATCTTGAAGTACAATATGTCTTAGAAAAAAACTCTCAGAATTAGTGGGATCCATTAAAGCATTCCAGAGTTATTGCCACATAAAGTGACACTGATCAGAATTCTAAAATTTGGCCTGTCATAAAGGTGCAAACAGGCTTGGTGGGAAAAGTAGTTAAAGGATCACATACTTTTGCCACTCACAAACAGAGGCAACTAAATTGGCTCTCAGCACAGCCCCTTGAGGAATCCCACGCGAAACACGCGTCGGGGCTGCGTGGTCTGACCATTTATAAGGACTTATTTGGGTGAGCTCTTTTTCTCTGTACTGGACTTATATATGTTTTGGGTGTTTATGGGGTTATAGTTATGGTAGCAATACGTTTTTTACCCTAATTAAACCCAAAGCATTATATTTATTTTCTAGTACTGTGGCAGTGCTGCTATATTGATATACAGGCTCTATATAATAATATTGCATTTTGGGGATTATTATGGTCTTTGTATGCCCGGTCCCTAAACATTTGTAATACTGTCGGATCTTTGTTTGTGTCCTTCACTGTGATAACCGTTGTCCGTTTAATTTTTTGTAGTAATATTCTGAATTTGATATTTTATACAAACAATTAATAAAATAGTTAAGATATTTTATATGGGTGTTTTTGTGCTCCTTGTGTTTTTTTGTATATAGCTATATTTTGGAGTATACCCGTTTTAACAGTGATGATTTTTCCAATTTAACTTATTTTATTCTTTTTTTTTTTTTAAATTGGCTCTCAGTTGCCTCACTGTGGCAAAATGTCTTGAACTCCTTGTTCTCTCCCCCACTTGATTCTCACCTCCAAATTAGCCCTGAATAATTGCCTCTACCACTGCCAGTGTCCCTCCTACTGCGGCTAACCAAGTCAGTAGCACAGCAGTGTATTTTTTATCAAGTCTTCCACGTACCAGAGGCGTATCTAGGGTTTCCGGCACCCGGGACAAGAATACATTTTGCCCCCCCGCCCTCAGGACATATGCGATTTGCACACTTAGTCATGTACCCACGAGCCGCTCTCCCTAATGCTCTCAATATTATGTGGAAAACTGAGATAAGCAGAACAGAGGCTCGTTGTCACAGGACCATAAGTATGAAAATCGCATATGAGTGAAGTGTCCATGTGACGACTACTGGAACCTGCAGAGCTGAATCCTGACATCGCAGCTTCTGAATTCTCACAACTAATGCACTGCACACTTTTAGGATTCTCGCCGGTGGACAGTCACGTCACCACAAGTATGTGATTTGTATATCTCTGACCACATTCCGACTAGACTCTCTCAGTTCATTTTCATTGACTGAGGTCACATATATCTAGTCAGTATGTGACCGCATTACTGTAAATCGCCAGCACGAGAGACTCCTGACAGTGTGCAGGGTGCACTGTGAGAAGTCAGAAGTCTGCAGTCACAAAGAATGACTGCAGATTCATTTCAAACCTGGACATTCCCTTTAATGCTCCGAACATAAATAAAAACATGAGAATTAGTCAGTATCACAAATAACATTTACATCCAGGTACCTTATAGATGACGCCGTCTCTGGAGTCATTCTCCTTTTCTTCATCTTGTCCAGAGCCCATGATGAGTTTTCTCATCCACAGCCGTCTCTGCAAACCTCCATCTTCTCCGCTCTTTTGCAGAAAATCTCCACATGATGCCCTTAAAGATACAAGTGTCATTATAATGCTCCTGAATAAAAAATTGCCCCTGACTATATTGTCTGCATAAAATATGACCCCCACACTGTCCCTCTTATGGTACATGCTCTTCACACTGACCTCTCCTTTCCATACCAGCCCCCTTTTCACACTGTCCTCTCACAGTGTCACCCTCTATTAGGCCCAGTACTGTACTCTCTCATCACACTCCCCCTCCTTGGTATACTGTCACCTCCTGGCTGTGCCCTTACACTGTCCCCTCATGCTACGCCCCCACTACTCAGTTTCTATTCTGTGCACACTCACTTTTCTCCCCCATACTGTCTCCTCACACTATTCCCTTCCCTCCTCATACTGTCTCCTCTCACATCCCTCCTGTTCACCATACTGTCTCCTCATATATTTACCCCCTCACTTTCTATACTGCCTGCTCACCTGACTCCCCATACTGTGTCTGCACACATCCCATCACCCTCACTCTCCGTACTCTGTCCACATATATTTTACACATCGCTACTCATACTGTGTCCACATACCTTCCCCCATTCGCTCCTCATACTGATTGCACCCATCCCCCACACTGTTTCCTCAGATATGCCCCCCATTCTCCTGTACTGTTTCCTCATATATGCCCATTATTTTCCTCTACCCCACACCATCATTGCTCTCTTCACCACCTCCATCTTTGCCTTCTCCTCCACCACTATCACTGCTTTCTCCCCCACCACCCCATAATTTCCCATTCCACCACCTCCATCATTTCCTCCTTTGCCTTTTCCACCATATCCATCATTTTCTCTTCCCCACCATTCCCATCATTGCCCTTTCCACCACCATCATCATTGTCCTTTCCACTGCCATCACCATACTTGTCCATTCCACCACCTCCATCATTTTCTCCCCCTCCAATATCATCAGTGTGCTTTCCACCACCACCAAGCTTGTCCATTCTACCACCTCCATCATTTCTTCCCCCATTCATTATTGCCCTTTCCACCACCTTCATAATTTCCTCCTCCCCACCATCATTGTATTCTCCCCCCACCACCATCATTGCCCATTCCAATTTCCACCTGCATCATTGCCTCCCCCCACCCCATCATTGCCCATTCCGCCTCAATCATTGCCCATTCCACCACATCCATCATTTCCTCCTCCCCCTCCATCCCAATTATTGCACTCTCCCTGTCAGCCCCATCATTGCCCTCGCCTCTCCTCCCCATACACACACACACAAAATCATTTACATCTCTGCACATTCACCCGCAGCGCTACGCATGCATGCACAAGCACACACACATATTGCGTACTGTATAATGGCCACACCTAGTTACTCCTACACACGACTGAGCTATTTACACCTTGCACACACGGCTCCACTCCGTACACCTTGTACACACACGGCTCCGCTCCGTAAATCTTGTACATACGTGGCTCTGCTTCATACACCTCGTACACATGCGGCTCCGCTTCATACACCTCGTACACACGCGGCTCCACTTCATACACCTCGTAGACACCCAGTTCTGCTCCATAAACCTCATACACACACGGCTCCGCTCCATGCATCTTGCACACACCCAGTTCCGCTCTGTACACCTCGTACACACACGGCTCCGCTCCATACACCTTGCACACACCCAGTTCCGCTCTGTACATTTTGTACACACATGGCTCCGCTCTGTACACCTCGCACACACACGGCTCAGCTCTATACACCTTGCATACACCCAGTTCCGCTCCACGGTATACCTCGTACACACCCAGCTCCGCTCCATACACCTTGCACACACGGCTTCCGCTCTGTACACCTCGTACACACACGGCTCTGCTACATCCACACAAACCACTCCTGACCCCATGCAAAAGTTTACCCTCGTCCAGCACCATGAGAACCAGCAGAGACCTGTACTACACAGAGGCCCTTGATCATGTGACTCCTGACTCCTCCCCTCCTGTGACCTCATCACAGGTCCTGTGCGCACAGAGCAGCGGCAGCAACAGCTGTGGTGTGCGGCTCTCTGCGGTGGAGGGGCTCTGCTGTGGGGTAGTTACGCCGCTGACACTTGGGATTCGACGCACAGCACTTTCTCTGAGCCGCCTGTCAATTTGACAGCCCGGCCGGCTCAGAGAACGGGAATATCTCAGTGTGGGGGTGGCAGAATGCCGCCGACGAGGAGCCTCCTTGGACTGCCGCATCATCAGAAGGGCCGCTGGTGCCCCCCTGTCGGCTGCGCCCGGGGCACATGCCCCGGCTGCCCCCCCCGGATACGCCACTGCCACGTACTCTGGCTACATATCAGCCAAGATCAAACACTGACTGTTCATCTCATCCAGTAAATCAATTAGAAGAAGTTGTTTTTGTGAAATATCTTATTTAGCTCTTGGGATGAAGTGCTGTACCGATAGAAATGTCAGTAATGGAATTGAAAGTCTGCAATGTAAAAGATTAAGGGTATGTGCACATGTTCCGTATTTTTCGCGTTTTTGTGCTTTTTTTCGGTTGGTTTTCCACGACAAAAACGCATAAAAAACGCATACATTAAGCATCCCATCATTTTGAATGCATTCTGCAATTTTTGTGCACATGCTAAATGTTTTTCCGCGATAAAAACGCATTGCGGAAAATACGCAGCATGTTCATTAATTTTGCAGATTTATTGCGGATTTCCCGCTATTTAATACATTGTAAAGATCCGGAAAAAAATGCAAAAAATCCGTGCAAAAAACGTGCAAAAGCCGTGACAAAACCACAAGTAAAACGCAAGAAAAACGCGTGCAAGTTTATGCAGAAAATCTCCGGTTTTGTTCAGGAAATTTCTGCATAAAATCCTGACGTGTGCACATACCCTAAATGTTACTGCAGTGAAGGAGATGGACTGTGCAGAACACTGACTCAAACTGACAATGTCTCTGTCAGAGGTTACATCATCCAGCTCTGGCTAAGATGAGTGATGTTCCATATACTCCATTACACCCTCAATTTTCTTCCCATTAATATGCTTGCAGGAGACAAAGGACTCCAATTGTGACTTACATTTGGAGCTGATGCCAGTGTTGGTGATGCTACTATCGAATCCTACATTTTTAGATGTGACATTTTATTCACATTATCCTGTTTATTTTCACTTTTCTACCATACATTTTGTTTACAGATATAAATAATTTTTACAAAAATGTTCAACCACAGTTTTTCAACCCTTCAAAAAAACAGCTAAACAAAAATTTCAAATTATACACATGAGAACCAAAAAGCCTAATACAACAACAGCCCATAGTATTAGTGTGGCATGTACGAGTCAAAAATATGACTCATTTGTCAGCAGTAATGAAGAAACAAATGGGTTATGTCATGAATATGCATGCCTACACAGCTCTTCTACATCTTCTTAGCTTTGTACTAGCAGGCTCCAGCCCTGATCCCCCTTGCAGCTCTCCCCCTCTTCACAGCTGCATGTGTGTGTGAGTCAACTTCTCTCTCTCCCCTGCTGTACAGCTGTAATGTGAAATCAGTGTGCTAGCAGACATCGCTGTTTACTTTTATGGTTTTGAACTGGTTGAAAGCAGCCTACAGCATCATTGCCTTCTCTTTGTCTAGTACAGTGTTCATTTTAAGGCCAAATATAATGGCATTGATTAAGTGAGATAGGGGGAATCTTACATTTTTGGAATGTACATCAGTAGAGCCACCACACAGTGATTTTCTAGGTTCCAAAAGCTGCAGAATCTGAGAAATGGATTTCTACTTAACCTGGTCACACAGCTACCCCATGTTTAGACTTAAATGTAAGCTAATCTCGTGAGAAGACATGTAATCCTTTTGTCATCCCTCTACGAACTTTCCCCAAAGAGCTATGTTTAATAGAAGGTTTTTCATAGCTTTCCAGCCCCTCAGTGATGTCACGACCAGAACGTATAAAATATTGAATCTCATTTTAGGAGGGGTCTTTTGCCTGGGGAATCAGCCTGAAGAGGCTGTGCAATCTGAAGGGATAATTTGGGGGATGGTTCCTCTCCCACAACCCCACATGGCTTACCATTGTCTGAGAGAACTATAAGTGCTTTTCATCTTTAATCCCTTTTATTTTGTAATCATTGTGTACATATTGTATTTGTCTCATTTTGTAATATCTTTTTTACACTTTTATAAACACTGCCTATTTCTTTTTGGAGTAAAAGTTATATTTACTAGTTTCATTTTCCTTGCTCTAAAACGTACCACTAAGTCCTCCAAATTAAGTAATCGCTACTGAGTGGGTTGTCTCCTGACCCACTATTAATCATAAGTAATAGGAGCTGGTGGTAGTGAAGTGTCTTGAACTTTTGGGGAAACTGGCAGTGACAGCCGGTGTTTGATAATTGTATTTCCCACCTGAGCGGGAGTAGTTATATTGCCCTCACTGCAGTGTGCACAATAGCCAGTACATAGCGAGGCAGCCTTTCTGGTGACTAATAACCCTAGGTGCAGTTCCCTGACTGACCTGAGGGTAAGGTGACCAAGAGAGCTGCAAGTTCCAAACCGGAACTGGGAAGTGGGATATAATAATATACCCCTGATAAAGAACTGGGGGCACCAAACACCCCTAGTTCATGACAGGTTAATTCTGCGCTGCCGTGTAGGAAGGAAAAACGATGCCACGTGGTTGTTTTGAAGAAGTTTGTATACTTCAAAACGCGTCGACGAATAAACCATTTACACTCAGATAGACATCCTTTTTACTGCCCACACCTCAGCTCAGAATTAACCCATACGTTTCTCCATTACCTGCACTTTCAGCTACTCTTGGGTCTGCAGCAGCTTTAACCGTTATCAGTAGTCATGTGCACACAACTCAACCAGGTGAGCACCAATTCTTTTAACATTGTTACCCCCAGATAAGACCCATTTTGCGCTTTTGTATCTCAGACATAGCTAATGAGCCTGTTGAGTTGACATGAGAAAATAATAGCAGATTAGAATTCCCCCACAAAATAACATTGGTCAGAGTGCAATTCAAAGTTTTATCACATAGCACTCGGCCATGTCAGCCCTTAGCATGACTTGAGCAGAAAGGCATAGTTTGGCTATCAGGCATGATGTTTAACTGTATGGGGCCCATCAATATCTAATGACTGCCCTGCATCACATGATGGACACCAACTTATGCCAGTCTGCTTCAATTGACTTGATAATGAATCTGTCAGTTTTCTGTCACGGTAGTTTTTTTTACGGTAAATAAGACAATATCTGTCATGGTTGCTCTACACATAGACGGGAACAGAGCATTCAAAATTGTATATCAAAACTGCCACGAATATGTTTCAATAATTGTATTAGAAGAGTCAAAGTATTAGTTATAAAGCCTTGTATCATAATTAGCAAATACTTGACAGATCTGTTCTTTATTAGCTGATGAAAGAGCTAAGGCTGTAAATAACATATCAAACAATTATTATCGCATGCCTTTAAGCCACGTTTCAAATGTTTCTTCTAAATGTAAGATTCTGTATTCTAGACATTAAACAGGACAAGACAGACCGCAGCTTGTGGACCATTCCTGATCAATGTATATATGTTTCTCTTTCTCTCCTCAGGTCTCCCTTATGGATGGGAAGAAGCTTACACAGCAGATGGTATCAAGTACTTTATCAAGTAAGTAGTTGTGTAAAGCCTTGTAAGCAGTCTGAGTCACATCTGGCTGGGAATAGGTAAGATTATAGAGCGCACATCTTACAAACGTACTCAGTGGAGGACAAACTTTGCATGTAGGGAGTTGTACAGTCTGCTAAGGGCTGAGCTGCTTTTCAGTCATAATGTTTTGGAGTACAAAAATGTAGTGTGTGGTCTTTTGGTGACCTCTACAGAGTGAGCGGTGCTGCATTGGGCAAAAACTTCCTAAAATGCCTAGGATGCAGAAATATGTCAATTACATCATATTAAAAGGGTTCATCTGCAATAAATATGTGAAATTTAATTTAATTAGTTATTAATTTATGACAAAAAGAAGCTTGAAACACTTGTAGATGCAATAAAAAAATTCTTCCATATCCTTTGTATACTTTTAATGTTTACGGCTGCACAGAGACCCAGTTTGTGACCACTATTAAATGAAGAGAAATAACTTTATGCAAAAAAAAAAATGTTTTGATCTTATCAGATGTTTTATCAACATTTACAAGGTTCCATGTAACATTTTCCCCACAAATGAACACTTAAATAAGAACTGTCTTTTCAACTTTAACAAGCTTTGCATAAATCAAGTACAAAGGAATATACAAAATTTTGTAAAATACCTTGTCAGAGAAATGTGCTTTCTTGTTCACTTATGTTGTAGCTGTTTGCGTTCTGACGCATGTGGGGGTGCACACATCACAGAAGCAAAGCGTCACGAAGATAAGCGTTGTGATGCAGCAGTTATTCCATGGCACAGAACTAACATCCATCTTCTCTCTTCACACAGGTATAAGCTCCCTCTGCTTTCTGTCTCCTGCAATACATTCAAATGGTGCAACTGCCTACATCTGATAGCTGCCTCATCTGCTGCAATAGACTCTAATGGTATAAACTGCTTGCTGTCTGCTGTCGGTCAGCTGCCACTCTACCATCTAGCAACATATTTTAATGTGCCTGCTTAATGTTTGGTATAATTCATTGGTTGCATTGTACGATTTCCTCACTGTTTGATGTATATCCATGACTGTGGCCACTCTAGATACTAACAGGTGGAAGGTGTTATAGCATGTTGACAGCCACAATGTGTTTGATCATTTAACCACCCCCTGGTGTGCTGGCCCCAGCTGCCAAATTATCCCCACCCTGGTCCCACAATTCATCTCTTCTGACCCAGCAGTCTGGACTATAAATTTAGAATGATCCTTAGGGGTGCACGCATGTGGGGGTGCACGCATCCCAGAAGCAAAGCGTCACGAACATAAGCGTCGTGATACAGCAGTTATTCCATGGCAGTTAGTCAGGGCAGGAGTCAGGTAACCCACATTCTGCACTCCTGTCTATCCATGTGCTTTATTCCTATCCTCCTATGTTCCCTTGCAATCCACATTCACCGCCCAATCCCCCTCCACCATGACTCACATACATCAGCTCCTCTCTCCTTCCCTCTCCCATGTACAGCTCCTATGCACTTCTCACCTTCCTGAAAAACCTCAGCCCATCTTGCCCAATCACACTGCACAAAAAAACTTCATACACTTACAAAAACTACTGGCTTTTTATCTTCTTACTCCTACTGATTTTGGGGGACATCTCCCCCAACCCCGGTCCCCCATCCCCCAACCTCAACTGCTACACTACCTCATATTAAAACCATACTAACCTTATTAATATTACTTGCACTCTCTCATCTCTCTCTTTCAATTGTGACCTTTGGAATCCACGGTCTTTATGTAACAAGCTTCCTTTCCTGCACAACTACTTTGTGAACAACTCTCTGAATCTGTTGGCCCTCACTGAAACCTGGATACAGGACTCTGACACTGTCTCCCCTGCTGCCATTTCCCATGGTGGCTTACAATTCTCCCATTCCCCAAGACCCACAAACAGACCTGGTGGTGGAGTCGGCATACTCTTGTCCCCACAATGCACGTTCCAGGTTATACCCCCAGTTCCATCACTCTCATTCCCTTCTTTTGAGGTCCACACCATCAGGCTCTTTCGTCCCCTCTCCCTCAGAGTAGCGGTCATATACCGGCCCCTAGGCTCAGCCACCCACTTCCTAGACCACTTCTCAGCCTGGCTGCCGCACCTCATGTCCTCAGAACTACCAACCCTTATCCTCCCACATCTGCATCCCAGCTTCTATCACTAACCATTTCTCTAGGACTCTCACAGCTGTCAACCTCTGAAACACACAGACGGTAACACCCTGGACCTGGTCTTTATCCGGCTCTGTTCAATCTCCTACTTAGATAACTCACTGCTTCCCCTCTCTGACCACAACCTTCTATCCTTCATACTTACAATTCCTCGCCCACCCCAGCATTCTCCTACCTACCACACACTCAGAAATCTACATGCCATTAACCCTCATACACTTTCAGACTCCCTACACTCATCATTGTCCCCAATCTCTTCTCTTTCCTGTCCGGATCTGGCTGTTCATCACTATAATGACACTCTTAGAAGCACCCTTGATCAAGTAGCTCCCCAGACCCTCAGAACCTCCAAACACAGAGTGAAAAAGCCCTGGCTCACATCGCAAACCCGATTTCTCAAGCGATGCTCTAGGAGTGCTGAACACTTATGGAGGAAAACACGCACACCAGAAGACTTCATGCACTTCAAATTTATGTTAAGAACCTATAACTCTGCCATTCACTTTGCCAAACAGTCCTACTACACCACCCTGATCTCCTCACTATCCAACAACCCCAATAAACTTTTTAACACCTTTCACTCCCTCCTCAGACCAAAATCACAAGACCCTATCACAGACTTTTGTGCTGATGACCTGGCTTCCCATTTTATAGAGAAAATAGACAATATCCATCAGGAAATCCGTTCCCAGACACCAGGTGCAATGACTCCCATCCCTCCCTGCATCTCCCCTGGCTAACTCTCCACATTCGATCCCATCACAGAAGAAGTCTCCAAGCTCCTCTCCTCTTCTCGCCCGATTACATGCACCACCAACCCCATTCCTTTACACCTCCTCCAGTCTCTCTCTCCAGTCGTCACAACTCACCTAACTACAATTTCTCTCCCTCTCCTCTGGCATTTTCCACTCCTCCTTCAAACACTCTATCATTACTCCATTACTAAAAAAAACCACCCTCGACCCATCCTGCACAAACAACTACAGACCTATCTCCAATCTCCCCTTCATCTCAAAACTCCTGGAGCGCCTGATCTACTCCCGCCTTAGCCGTTACCTCTAAACTCATTCCCTCCTAGACCCTTCACAGTCCGGTTTCTGCCCCCTACATTCAAAAGAAACTGCACTCAACAAGGTGACCAATGACCTTCTGACAGCAAAATGTAAAATTTCGACACTGCTGACCACACTCTCTTTCTCTCTAGGCTCCAGTCACTAGGCATTAAGGACACTGTGCTCTCCTGGTTCTCCTCCTACCTTTCTGACCACTCCTTCAGTGTTCTGTTTTCTGGCTCCACTTCATCTCCTCTTCCTCTCACTGTCGGGGTACCTCAGGGCTCAGTCCTTGGCCCCCTTCTCTTATCCCTCTACACAGCCCCAATTGGACAGACCATCAGCAGATTTGGCTTTCAGTACCATCTTTATGCTGATGACACACAACTATACACGTCATCCCCTGACCTTACCGCTGCTGTACTACAGAATGCCACTGACTGTCTGCAGTCTCCCACATCATGTCCGCTCTCTATCTGAAACTCAACCTCTCCAAAACTGAACTTCTTCTGCTTCTGCCTTCTACTAACCTCCCTAAATCTGACATTTCCCTCTCCGTGGGTGGCACCATAATAACACCCCGGCAGCAGGCATGCTGTCTGGGTGTAATGATTGATTCTGATCTCTCCACCTCCCAAATACAATCTCTTGCCTGCTCGTGTCGCTTACACCTAAAGAACATCTCTAGAATCCACCCTTTTCCCACCATGGAAACAACAAAAACCCTCACTGTCGCCCTAATCCACTCCCACCTGGACTACTGCAATTCTCTATTAATTGCCCTCGACTTTCCCCTCTCCAGTTTATCCTTAATGTGGCAGCCAGGGTTGTCCATCTGGCTAACTGTTACTCAGATGCATCGCCAGTCATTACACTGGCTGCCCATTCATTACAGGATACAATTCAAAGTACTTGTTCTCACCCACACAGCTCTCCACAGTGCGGCACCCCCTTACATCTCCTCCCTCATTTCTGTCTATCGGCCTAGCCGACCGCTGCGCTCTGCAAATGACTTTTGACTAACCTCTGCACTAATCCGTACCCCCCACTCTCGACTCCAAGACTTCTCCCGTGCTGCGCCAATCCTCTGGAATGCTCTACCCCAAGATATTATGACCATCCACAACTTGCATAGTTTCAAAACACATTTGTTCAGAACGGCCTACCACGTTAACTAATCAAAGTCATTTTATGTTTGTGTGTGTGTGTAGCCCATTCACTATCTCCATCTACACTCCATCTCCACTATCTCCATCTCCATCTACCCCCTGAAGATGGCTGGGCCATCATTGTAAATACATCATTGTAAATACACACCTGTACTTTGTATCTCCCCCACCTCATAGTAGATTGTAAGCTCTCATGAGCAGGGTCATTTCATTTTGCTTTATTATTGTATTGTTAACGTTGTCACCTATGACTGTTGTGTTTGAAACTGTTAAACTGTAAAGCGCTGTGGAATATGTTGGCGCTATATAAATAAAGATTATTATCTATTTATTTATTTATTATGACCCAATGTCAGACATGCCAGATCTCCAGTGAGGCCAAATCAGGAGGTTACGTTTATCCTGCTGCACTCTCTCAGACACCATTTATTGACTTGCTATTTTCCTCCCTTGTCAAGGCCTTTTTGTACATCCAAACATCCATATTCTGGCATTCTTGCATTTTTTCAATATTGGCCCCACGTTGGGCGCCAAAACTGTTGTAGCTGTTTGCATTTTGACCCAATGTGAGACATGCCAGATCACCAGTGAGGCAAAATCAGGAGCTTACGCCCGTTATTACAAGCGCGCTTGGAGACAAAAGACACCGCACACATGTTTTGTGAGCAAGTCACTTTTATCTGATATATCAAAAAACAAGGCAATGTTTTATACCATTTACAACAAATGCATTTCAATGTAACTCATGTAGCCCCTACCATCACCCAGGGTCATACTTTATTTACCACGCACCCAGAACATGTTGTGGCTGACTATTGAGAACATACATGAAAAGAAGTATAGTCTCCTTGAAGAGGAGACCACCAGACTACTGCGTCAACAGATTCTAGAAATTCTAACAATTAAAGGCAAAAGGCACTTAAAGGCAAACTATTAACCCTTCTATATCAATTTGCCCCTTTTGTAAATGGTATAGCCTTTGCCTTGTCCTTGTCAACATTTAAAAGTTTATCCAGTGTCTCTGTAAGGTGCAAAAACCCTACCACTGCCAGCAAGGTGATTGGGACAACAGTCATTCTGCTGGTAAAAAGATCTTTTTGCAGTGACTGGCATGGATCCAGGTGGGCTTTCCCTCAAGTTTCACTGAGGTGAATGTGGTCGGGCTGGACTTTAAAACGGGCAGTCAAACCGTGGATCCTTCTCACGTGTCTGTGTATGACCACCCAATCACCTTGATTCAGCTGATGTATGTCTGCACTGGAATTAGGATCTGGAATGGATGAAAACACATGTTTATGCACCACATTAAGTCTTTTCTGCAAGGCCTAGACATGGGCTGTCATAGCACCGTGTTGCATTTGTAGCACCTGTGGGAAGTACAAAACCAGCCTTTGGCAAACTACCAAACAGGACTTCAAAAGGAGACAAGCCTGTCTTTCTATTTGGAGTGTGTCTGACTGAAAAGAGTGCAAGAGACAAGCACTCTACCCAGTTTTTTCCTGTGTCTGCCATGGCCATTGAATTTTCAGTTTAAGTGTCCCATTTAGTCTCTCCACTTTCCCACTACTTTGTGGTCTATATGGTGCATGATATGCTTGCTGTACTCCCAGGGCCTGTATGACTTCCCTCATTATTTCTCCCATGAAGTGTGTACCCCAATCGCTCTCTATGGTTTCTGGGACACCATACCTGCAGATCAGTTCTTTCATCAGTTTGTCTGCAGTCGCTTTAGCATTTGCACATTTTACCAGATAGACTTCCATCCAACCAGAGAAGAGATCTACACATACTAGGACATTTTTCTGAAACTCCTACCTTGGGTAGCTGTATGAAACCAGTCTGCAGTCTCTGAAACGGGAAGAGAGACCTGAGTATTGCTTTCTTAGGGATTGTTACTGCTTTTCCTGGGTTATGCTGTGCACAGATGAGGCATGACTGTACGAGCTTTGCGGCTGCGTAACTGAAACCAGGAGCAATCCAAAAGGCATCTACCATGGACACGTGACATTATGAGGTTTGAGTGGGGCCATGTGTTGCTTGCGCCATAATTAGGAACAGGGACCTTGGTATATACAATTCATCCTTATTCTCCCATACTCCTTCTGAGTTCAGCTCAGCTCCCATTCTTCCACAGTATTCCTTTTCTTGTTTGGGCAGCGGGAGGGATTTCAGGACATCTAGGCTCAGTGTGGCTGGAATACACTGACTCCCCACCACCGTCCATTGCTTTCTAGGCCGCCTTGCTGCTACATTAGCATCCTTGTCCTCCCTTCTGTTGCCCTCTACCTTCAAAGAGTCACCGTTCATGTGTACTTTTACCTTGACGATGCCAACCTGGACTGGTTCAGCTCGGATTACCTCATGTGAGGATACTACTGCATATCCAGTGTAGAACCGCCTATCCTGGTGGTATCTGAAGCCATCTACAAAAATAAAAACCTCAAAATATGAATTAGGAACAGGTTTTTTTCCATGAACATATGTAAAACCCACTGTCTCCTGACTCATCAGTTCCTATGCAATCATGTTCGTGCGTTATGTCAACGTACCAGAGTACTCTTTTTTTTTCTCTTACCTGTCAATGCTGTCACCAATTCCCTCTTTTCTGAATCCACAGGCAGATGAGTGGCTGGATTCAGAACATTATATCTTTTGATGATGACGTATTCAGGAATTAGTATTAGAGCACATTCAAGTCTGATCTGTCTAGTCATAGACAGGTGTTTTGGTTGAACTTGTACAAGTATGGCATTAATGTCATGTGGGGAACAAATTGTCAAAAGAAAAAGTCACATGCCTAGCGGTAATACAGCAGATCTTACAGCACGGACACAGGTAGGAGACCCTCTAATCACGGGGTCTAATTGTGCTGAGTAGTAAGCTATCGGTCTCTGTTTCCCTCTATGCTGTTGTGTCAGCACTGCCTGTTTTTTTTCTTTTTTCAGGAGTCTTATACCTTTAGCAATATTGTGGCCTAAAATGTCACCGTTTGTTTACAATACTGTAGATTGTCACGTGAGACTTTGCATCCCTTTCCTACCAAGAACCACAGCAAGGACATCTGGTGCGGGCAGCAGAGCAGGAGGTCATCCACGTACTGTAATAGTACAATCTGTGGATGAGGTGAAGAATCCATTTGCCAAATCAACGATTTTGAAACATTTTGATGTAGCTGAGATCTGTGACAGTATGGTGTGTGCATTAGGGACAATTGAGGTCACACTCACTGTAACATCATTAATAGCCTGTAAGTCATGAATTATTCTGTAAGTGTCAGGGGAACCTTTGGGTCCTTTTTCTACTTAATGGAATTCAAAAGGTTGTTGCAGGTGGAAGATCTTTGCACTAGAACCCCTGCCTTAACATACTCTTTAATATCTCTGCTCAAGGCCATTGACTTGACTAGGCTCAAAGGGGTATTGCTTTAACCAAAGAGGAGTGGTTCCTTCTTTTAATTTAATCATGACAGGGGGAATGGGCAGCCGACCCACATCAGATTTTCCCCTTGTCCAAACGGTGTCTGGTACCTGACTCTTTTCCCTGTCCTCAGACATTCTGGTGTCAGGTGTTACTTTCACTACTCTTGCCATATACACCATTTCTGCAATATTACACAAGTGCTTATATAAGTTACACATTAATGTCCAAATATTATTTATACCCATATTAGATTGGGTAGAGTACCCCTTAAAGAACTAAATTTGATTCACAAAATATGTTACCAAAAGAAAATTATATATATTAAAATATATATTTACGAAAGGTGCTGAGTCATAAAATGGGCAGCACAAGCCACAGGGCACAGCAAAGCACAAGCTTATTCTAAGAAATTAGCAGCCCTATATAAATCCATAACTAACAGTTCTATATACAAAAAGAAGGAATTTGAAAAATACCAAATATCAATGCCAGTTGCTTGCGATAAGGTATAAGAATTGGAAAAGACAAATAACAGTGACTATGGTTTGAGCCAATATAATGAATGGCTAAGAAAAAACTATATATCATACAAAGACAACCTAGAAATACACAATAACTTGTGTAAGGAAACTACTAAACTGGCAAATTAATGGAATTAAGTGTAACTATAATAGGGCATGATTTACCTGTGGTATAATGTGCACGTGGAAGACCCTGGCATCCCTCTGCCCCAAGTGTTTAAATGAAAGGGGACTTGTGACTGTAATACCCTCAGGAGAGTACTGTATAGTGGCCTAGACAGCACTCAACTCTGCTCCCAGCAAAATCATAGGGGTATTGTCACTAACAATAAGTTTGTATGCACCTCTTGGCTGTCTCGTGATTCTAGTCTTATTTGTTTAGCCATAGGGTTTTCAGTTGCTTGTCCCTCTACCCTCACACATTCCACAGTCTCTGTTGTGAATTCTGTGGCAGAGTTCACTCCTGTGGTCACAAGTGGTACTTCGGCTGATTCTCTCTGGGATCTTCCGTTTGTGGAGGAAAGTGGTACTGCAGCTTCTGAGTTTCCTCCCTCAGGTGATCTGGTGAGCTCGTTAGCTTCTTCTCTACTTAACTCCACCTGATGCTTTGATCTATGCTTCCTGTCAATGTTTCAGTGTGGGACTTGTTTTTTCCCTGGATCATTCCTGTGGCCTGCTGCTCTGCAAAGCTAAGTTTTGCTTATGTTATTTTGTTGCTATTTTTCTGTCCAGCTTGCTTTATTGGTTTTTCTCGCCTGCTGGAAGCTCTGAGACGCAGAGGGACCACCTCCGTACCGTTAGTCGGTGCGGAGGGTCTTTTTGTCCCCTCTGCATGGTTTTTTATAGGTTTTTGTGCTGACCGCAAAGTTATCTTCCCTATCCTCGTTCTGTTCAGCTAGTCGGGCCTCACTTTGCTAAATCTGTTTCATCTCTATGTTTGTGTTTTCATCTTACTCACAGTCATTATATGTGGGGGGCTGCCTTTTCCTTTGGGGAATTTCTCTGAGGCAAGGTAGGCTTATTTTTCTATCTTCAGGATTAGCTAGTTTCTCAGGCTGTGACGAGGCGCCTAGGTTCTGGTCAGGAGCGCTCCACGGCTACCTTTAGTGTGGTTTGATAGGCTTAGGGATTGCGGTCTGCAGAGTTCCACGTCTCAGAGCTCGTTCTATTATTTTGGGATATTGTCAGTTCACTGTGTGTGCTCTGACCTCCATGTCCATTGTGATTCTGAATTGCCTTTCATAACAGTACAGGAAGCCAAAAGTGCTAATGATTCTCAATAGAGGGGAAAAAAAAGTTCTGAGACCATTTTTTTTTCTTTGCACTGTGTTTTGTCTTTTTTTTCCCCTAGACATTTGGGTGGTTCAGGACACAGGTGTAGCAATGGACATTAAAGGTCTGTCTTCATGTGTGGATCAGCTCACGGCAAGAGTTCAAAATATTCAAGATTTTGTGGTCCAGAATTCTTTGCTTGAACCGAGAATTCCTATTCCAGATTTGTTTTTTGGAGATAGAACTAAATTTCTGAGTTTCAAAAATAATTGTAAACTATTTCTGGCTTTGAAACCTCGCTCTTCTGGTGACCCAATTCAACAGGTTAGGATCGTCATTTCTTTTTTGCGCGGCGACCCTCAGGACTGGGCGTTTTCTCTTGCGTCAGGAGATCCTGCATTGAGTAATATCGATGCGTTTTTCCTGGCGCTTGGGTTGCTGTACGATGAGCCTAATTCAGTGGATCAGGCAGAAAAAAATTTGCTGGCTCTTTGTCAGGCTCAGGATGAGATAGAGGTATATTGTCAGAAATTTAGAAAGTGGTCAGTGCTCACTCAATGGAATGAATCTGCGCTGGCAGCAATATTCAGAAAGGGTCTCTCTGAAGCCCTTAAGGATGTCATGGTGGGATTTCCTATGCCTGCTGGTTTGAATGAGTCTATGTCTTTGGCCATTCAGATCGGTCGACGCTTGCGTGAGCGTAAACCTGTGCACCATTTGGCGGTATTACCTGAGCTTAAACCTGAGCCTATGCAGTGTGATAGGACCTTGACCAGAGTTGAACGGCAAGAACATAGACGTCTGAATGGTCTGTGTTTCTACTGTGGTGATTCCACTCATGCTATCTCTGATTGTCCTAAGCGCACTAAGCGGTTCGCTAGGTCTGCCACCATTGGTACTGTACAGTCAAAATTTCTTCTGTCCGTTACCTTGATCTGCTCTTTGTCATCATATTCTGTCATGGCATTTGTGGATTCAGGTGCTGCCCTGAATTTGATGGACTTGGAATATGCTAAGCGTTGTGGGTTTTTCTTGGAGCCCTTGCAGTGTCCTATTCCATTGAGAGGAATTGATGCTACGCCTTTGGCCAAGAATAAGCCTCAATACTGGACCCAGCTGACCATGTGCATGGCTCCTGCACATCAGGAGGTTATTCGCTTTCTGGTGTTGCATAATCTGCATGATGTGGTCGTGTTGGGGTTGCCATGGCTACAAGCCCATAATCCAGTATTAGATTGGAAATCCATGTCGGTGTCCAGCTGGGGTTGTCAGGGGGTACATGGTGATGTTCCATTTCTGTCAATTTCGTCATCCACTCCTTCTGAGGTCCCAGAGTTCTTGTCTGATTACCGGGATGTATTTGATGAGCCCAAGTCTAATACCCTACCTCCGCATAGGGATTGTGATTGTGCTATCAATTTGATTCCTGGTAGTAAATTCCCAAAAGGTCGATTGTTTAATTTGTCCATGCCTGAGCACACCGCTATGCGCAGTTATGTGAAGGAATCCCTGGAGAAGGGGCATATTCGCCCGTCATCGTCGCCATTAGGAGCAGGGTTCTTTTTTGTAGCCATGAAGGATGGTTCGCTGAGACCTTGTATAGATTACCGCCTTCTTATTAAGATCACGGTTAAATTTCAGTAACCCTTGCCATTGTTATCTGATCTGTTTGCTCGGATTAAGGGGGCTAGTTGGTTCACAAAGATAGATCTTCGTGGTGCGTATAATCTGGTGAGAATTAAGCAAGGTGATGAATGGAAAACTGCATTTAATACGACCGAGGGTCATTTTGAGTATCTCGTGATGCCGTTCAGACTTGCCAATGCTCCATCAGTGTTTCAGTCCTTTATGCATGACATCTTCCACCTGGATAAATTCCTGATTGTGTACTTGGATGACATTTTGATCTTCTCGGATGATTGGAAGTCTCATGTGAAGCAGGTCAGAACGGTTTTTCAGATCCTGCGTGCTAATTCTTTGTTTGTGAAGGGATCAAAGTGTCTCTTTGGTGTGCAGAAGGTTTCATTTTTGGGGTTCATCTTTTCCCCTTCTACTATCGAGATGGATCCTGTTAAGGTCCAAGCCATCCATGATTGGACTCAGCCGACATCTCTGAAAAGTCTGCAAAAGTTCCTGGGCTTTGCTAATTTTTATCGTCGCTTCATCTGCAATTTTTCTAGTATTGCTAAACCATTGACCGATTTGACCAAGAAGGGTGCTGATGTGGTCAATTGGTCTTCTGCTGCTGTGGAAGCTTTTCAAGAGTTGAAGTGTCGTTTTTCTTCTGCCCCTGTGTTGTGTCAACCAGATGTTTCTCTTCCGTTCCAGGTCGAGGTTGATGCTTCTGAGATTGGAGCAGGGGCTGTTTTGTCGCAGAGAGGTTCTGGTTGTTCAGTGATGAAACCATGCGCTTTCTTTTCCAGGAAGTTTTCGCCTGCTGAGCGTAATTATGATGTGGGCAACCGAGAGTTGCTGGCCATGAAGTGGGCATTCGAGGAGTGGCGTCATTGGCTTGAAGGAGCTAAGCATCGCGTGGTGGTATTGACTGATCATAAGAACTTGACTTATCTCGAGTCTGCCAAGCGCTTGAATCCTAGACAAGCTCGTTGGTCGTTGTTTTTTGCCCGTTTTGACTTTGTGATTTCGTACCTTCCGGGCTCTAAAAATGTGAAGGCGGATGCTCTGTCTAGGAGTTTTGTACCCGACTCTCCGGGTTTATCTGAGCCGGCGGGTATCCTCAAGGAAGGAGTAATTGTGTCTGCCATCTCCCCTGATTTGCGGCGGGTGCTGCAAAAATTTCAGGCTAATAAACCTGATCGTTGCCCAGCGGAGAAACTGTTTGTCCCTGATAGGTGGACGAATAGAGTTATCTCTGAACTTCATTGTTCGGTGTTGGCTGGTCATCCTGGAATCTTTGGTACCAGAGAGTTAGTGGCTAGATCCTTTTGGTGGCCGTCTCTGTCGCGGGATGTGCGTGCTTTTGTGCAGTACTGTGGGATTTGTGCTCGGGCTAAGCCCTGCTGTTCTCGTGCCAGTGGGTTGCTTTTGCCCTTGCCGGTCCCGAAGAGGCCTTGGACACATATTTCGATGGATTTCATTTCTGACCTTCCCGTTTCTCAAAAGATGTCAGTCATTTGGGTGGTCTGTGATCGCTTTTCTAAGATGGTCCATCTGGTACCCTTGTCTAAATTGCCTTCCTCCTCTGATTTGGTGCCTTTGTTCTTCCAGCATGTGGTTCGTTTGCATGGCATTCCAGAGAATATTGTTTCTGACAGAGGTTCCCAGTTTGTTTCGAGGTTTTGGCGAGCCTTTTGTGGTAGGATGGGCATTGACTTGTCTTTTCCCTCGGCTTTCCATCCTCAGACTAATGGCCAGACCGAGCGAACCAATCAGACCTTGGAAACATATCTGAGGTGCTTTGTTTCTGCTGATCAGGATGACTGGGTGTCCTTTTTGCCTTTGGCTGAGTTCGCCCTTAATAATCGGGCCAGCTCGGCTACCTTGGTTTCACCGTTTTTCTGCAATTCTGGGTTCCATCCTCGTTTCTCTTCTGGACAGGTTGAGTCTTCGGACTGTCCTGGTGTGGATACTGTGGTGGACAGGTTGCAGCAGATTTGGACTCAGGTAGTGGACAATTTGACCTTGTCCCAGGAGAAGGCTCAACTTTTCGCTAATCGCAGACGCCGTGTGGGTCCCTGACTTCGTGTTGGGGATCTGGTTTGGTTATCTTCTCGTCATATTCCTATGAAGGTTTCCTCTCCTAAGTTTAAACCTCATTTTATTGGTCCATATAGGATTTCTGAGGTTCTTAATCCTGTGTCTTTTCGTCTGACCCTTCCAGATTCTTTTTCCATACATAACGTATTCCATAGGTCATTGTTGCGGAGATACGTGGCACCTATGGTTCCATCTGTTGAGCCTCCTGCCCCGGTTTTGGTGGAGGGGGAATTGGAGTATATTGTGGAGAAGATTTTGGATTCTCGTGTTTCAAGACGGAAACTCCAGTATCTGGTTAAATGGAAGGGTTATGCTCAGGAGGATAATTCCTGGGTTTTTGCCTCTGATGTCCATGCTCCCGATCTTGTTCGTGCCTTTCATGTGGCTCATCCTGGTCGGCCTGGGGGCTCTGGTGAGGGTTCGGTGACCCCTCCTCAAGGGGGGGGTACTGTTGTGAATTCTGTGGCAGAGTTCACTCCTGTGGTCACAAGTGGTACTTCGGCTGATTCTCTCTGGGATCTTCCGTTTGTGGAGGAAAGTGGTACTGCAGCTTCTGAGTTTCCTCCCTCAGGTGATCTGGTGAGCTCGTTAGCTTCTTCTCTACTTAACTCCACCTGATGCTTTGATCTATGCTTCCTGTCAATGTTTCAGTGTGGGACTTGTTTTTTCCCTGGATCATTCCTGTGGCCTGCTGCTCTGCAAAGCTAAGTTTTGCTTATGTTATTTTGTTGCTATTTTTCTGTCCAGCTTGTTTTTTTGTTTTTTCTCGCCTGCTGGAAGCTCTGAGACGCAGAGGGACCACCTCCGTACCGTTAGTCGGTGCGGAGGGTCTTTTTGTCCCCTCTGCGTGGTTTTTTATAGGTTTTTATGCTGACCGCAAAGTTATCTTCCCTATCCTCGTTCTGTTCAGCTAGTCGGGCCTCACTTTGCTAAATCTGTTTCATCTCTATGTTTGTGTTTTCATCTTACTCACAGTCATTATATGTGGGGGGCTGCCTTTTCCTTTGGGGAATTTCTCTGAGGCAAGGTAGGCTTATTTTTCTATCTTCAGGATTAGCTAGTTTCTCAGGCTGTAACGAGGCGCCTAGGTTCTGGTCAGGAGCGCTCCACGGCTACCTTTAGTGTGGTTTGATAGGCTTAGGGATTGCGGTCTGCAGAGTTCCACGTCTCAGAGCTCGTTCTATTATTTTGGGTTATTGTCAGTTCACTGTGTGTGCTCTGACCTCCATGTCCATTGTGATTCTGAATTGCCTTTCATAACAAGTCTCATCAGTAATCATGTCTGGCATTATCAAGTCTTTGTGTACCACAGTTCTGGCTGCCCCAGTGTCAATCAAGAATTCTGTCTCTTTCCCTCCCGACATTAGTATGGTGGTCATCAAGGCAGGACCAGGTCCGAAGGGGACAGGAACAGGGTTCACATCTGTCACTCGGTTGTCAGTTTCCTAGTCTGAAGGTGGAGGAGGTGGAAAATTGGTCCGAGTGTCCATTTTCTCCACAATTCCAGCACTTCACTGTTTCTAAGTCCTTAGGTCCCTTACTACGTCTCTACTGTTATCCTTGTACTCCAGCATACATGACATGTTGTCTTGTTGTCCTAGTTTGTTCAACTCCTTTTGCAACCTTCAGGAGGTCTTTTGGATCTACATTTCTCCATTCAGGTCTGGCTGTCTGTACTGCGTCTCGTAAGCCTTTGGTCATACCGTCAATGAATGCATTTACCAATATTTTAACATCAAGTTTGTTTACTGGACTGTACCCCATGTCTGCCCATTTTAGCTGTAACCATCCAAAGTACATCTCTACATTCTCTCCTTTTGTCACATCTGTAAAAGTCTTAATTTTGCGTCCTAGTACGTCACCTGGTTTTGTGCTCACCAAACTCTCCAGGTCTGCCCAGGTGCACCTATATGTTCGTCATATTGTCTTTATTTGTCTGTAAAATGGGAAAAGTTAGATCTCAGGGTCAGCCAATTGTTTTAGCATAGCTGGCTAGTCAGATGGCCTCCAGGGATAATACTCCTGTATCTGTCTTACCCTACCTGATATAGTTGGTTCTCTGGTAGTGGGTCTGGTGGTGGGGTGACTGGATGACTGGTTGGGGGTGACATGACATGCTGTTCTACAGCTCCTTCCCAAAAGGATTGTCAGCTTACTCCCAAAAAGTCAATGTCCCCACTACCCACTAATCACAATCATGTGTCAGTTTTTTATGTCACTACATGTGATCTTGTCTGGACAGGATTCAGTGCAATTCACTTAGTTCGGGTTGCAGCACAGATCATACAAGCATTTCTCCAGTCTGGGTTTTTCTGACCACAATGTTTACAAGTCCATCTGTCTTGTCTGGGTCTCTGGTTATTCAAAGGTATGACCGTAGCAGTAATGTGTCGGTCATAGTCGGACTTTTGAGCATCAAAACATTCATAATATACCTTACTTCTGTCCTGCTGCACTCTCTCAGACACCATTTATTCACTTGCTATTTTCCTCCCTTGTCTGTGCCTTTTTGTACATCCAAACATCCATATTCTGGCATTCTTGCATTTTTCAATATTCGCCCCACGTTGGGCGCCAAAACTGTTGTAGCTGTTTGCATTCTGACCCAATGTCAGACATGCCAGATCACCAGTGATGCCAAATCAGGTGGTTACGCCCGTCATTACAAGCGCGCTTGGAGACAAAAGACATCGCACATATGCTCTGTGAGCAAGTCACTTTTATCTGATATATCAAAAAACAAGGCAATGTTTTATACCATTTACAACAAATGCATTTCAATGTAACTCATGTAGCCCCCACCATCACCCAGGGTCATACTTTATTTACCACGCACCCAGAACATGTTGTGGCTGACTATTGAGAACATACATGAAAAGAAGTATAGTCTCCTTGAAGAGACCACCAGACTACTGCGTCAACAGATTCTAGAAATTCTAACAATTAAAGGCAAAAGGCATTTAAAGGCAAACTATTAACCCTTCTTTATCACTCATAAACCACTTCATTACCATTATGATTGAGACCCAAAGGCTTAGTATTTTATGCAATGTTTAGGCAAGGCTATTTGCTGAGTTTCCAAAGGCGTTAAGGCTATGTGCACAAGATGCATTTTTGTTGCATTTTTTTATGCACGTAAATGGTCCAAAAATGCAATGGAATACTAAAGCAGGGTAATTCAATGACAATCCTGGAGTGTTGGGCACATGATCAGTAAATTTCTGTTCATATTTGCAGCGCTTTATTTTCTGCAGCATGTCAATTCTTTTTGCGTTTCTGCAGCATTTTTGACTCATTGACTTCAATTGAGTCAGTCAAATCTGCAGAAAAAATGTACGTGTAAAAAGGATTGCATGCAGTATTTGCTGTAGATTTGTTGCCAAAAACGCTGCAAATTGGCAAAGGAAAATGATGTCAGAAGGAGGAAGAGTGTGTGGGTGGAGAATGTCTGTGTGTGTGCGTTTGGGCAGAGAATGTACAAGCCCCCCTTTAGAGCAAATAGCGAGCGGGCTTCATGGGATTGCGGCACCAGCTCCCCCATGTTTTCTATTGGCTAATTGGATTAGAGCTCAGTTTTGGTATGTTCCCTTAGTTCGCTCAATGTTTAAGGCTTATTCATATCTCCCCCACTTTGATTTGTTATGTTAATGGCCCTTACCTGTTGGTGATTGGTTCTTCTAGTCCTCAGATGACAGACAGAAATGAGCAAAAGAAGTATGATTGGTTAACAGATTTTGGTGCCAAGGAGAAGATCTTCTTAAGCACTGCATTCCTATCACAAGAAGTTACAGCAGCGGGGATCTTCATTACCGCTGCCCGCCTGCCCTCTCATCATGGTATTTATTAGATGGTGCTCGCCCAGCTTTCTGGGTGGAGAGTGGATGGTTTTATTGTCTATGGAGTAATGAATTTTATTGTTTTTTATTGGTGTAATAAATTTAATATTTGGTTAAACATTATTTATTGGTTGAATATATTTAATTTTGACCATTATTTAACCATTAATAAATACCGCGACCTTTTATCTTCACACTATGTGTTTTGTGCCATTTATTAGGTAAGTGGGGAAGGTGGTTAGAGGAGGGGGAGTTTTGATGCCTGCTATCCCATACATGTGTGTGTCTCTGTGTGTGGGCGGAGAATATGTGTGTGTGTCTGTGTGTGGGTGGAGAATATGTGTGTGGGCGGGGAATGTGTGTGTTTCTCTGTGTGTGGGCAATGAATGTGTGAGTGCCTCTGTGTATGGGTGGAGAATATGTGCATGTGTCTCTGTGTGTGGGCAGAGAATATGTGCGTTTGTCTGTGTGTGTGTGCCTGTGTGTGTCTGTCTGAGTGTGTGTACCTATGCGACCTGTGTACCCAGGCACCGTCTAATGGGACTAGTGCTCCCATCTGGCTATGTCTTTTGTCACATATAACAGAGACAGCATGAGCTGATGATGGCAGAATAGTCTCATCATCCGGTGCCTGTGTTCATTTGTAAAAAAAATCAAAACATTTACATAATTACATACATATTCACATACAAAATACATACTCACCAAATGCCTAATCCCCGATTTCTGTGTCTCCTGCAAACAATCAAAAATAATAAACCAACATATACTCCCTTTTCTGCTAAAGTCCATTTAATACAAAGTGCCCCACGTCGATGTCACTCGGCCGCCGGCGATACACTGAAAGGAGGTAATAGCTCCTGCAGTTGAGTCACCCGCCAGGGCTGTGGGGTACTCAGTACTTAAAGGGGATGTTACGGTGGCTACGACCCAGTCCGTGGCCCTGGGCACCCAAGAAAAAGGGAAAGGTCTTTTAAGGGAGTTGTAATAAAGTTTGTGTTCATGACGCCACCTGTGGTTCTTGGTCAGAAGGGACCGACGCTGCTTAAAGGGGTCCACTGGGGCGATGTTACTGCAGCAAAGATGGTGATGCTTCCCACAGGTGAAGCGGGGTCCCCAGGGCTCCCGGTGTGCTGGACAGGGATGGTGTATGCCGGCAAATAAATGGAGGACACAGGGTTGTAACGTCTTTACCTGGTTTACTGAAGTTGTAAGCAGCAGCAGGGTACCAGGAACATGTGGTAATGTGGTCCGACCGGCCTTGAGGTAAAGGTGGATTTCTCTCCCAGGTGAGGTCCGTAAGCCTTCCTACTCACGCTCTTATGCGAGGTCCTTGCTTCCTGCGGCTTCCGTACAAAGTCCTCTCCTGTCCTGGGACAGTTACCTGTATGATGGGCAGTGCAAGCCTTCTTATAGGGTCTCTATCATGATCCGGGCTCTTTGTGTACTGCTGCACCTTCAGGTGTGAGTGCGGGCAAATTACATAAAGTCCTATGCCCTCCGGTTCTGCTGTGCAACCTGGAGGACAAAACAATCACGGGCTCCCGATGCCCAGTTCCTGCGCTTTGGATCAGTGGGTGCCCGGTCACAGTTCCCCTCTAAGCCCTTTCCTTCTCCTGTGCTCCTTTCCTCAGATGCTCACTAGCATGCAACCCTTCAGGTTATGTTCCTTTTGTGGAGCTACAGCTCACACGTGGCTCCACGGACCCACTGTCTGCTCTCAGTCCTCACTCTTCCAGTGTCTCTCAAGACTGAACTCTCTGGTCTCCCTGGACCAACTGACTAACTCTCCCTCCAGACCAGAATACTTACAGCTGGGGAAGCTCCCCTGAATCTGGGTTCAGAGCTCCCCCTTCTGGCCTGGATTCAGAATGTGTTGCATGTAGGTGCTTACCTGATAAAATAAATCCTCCTTGCCTCCAAGCATGATATCTCCTTCCCCAAAAGGAAGGCAACATCACTGTAACAAGTGGTTACCTGGGGTGTTGCACAATGTATCACTGAGTCGTTGTGAGAGTTCACCTGAGTTCATCAGCTGATCAGCTCCGGTGCTCTCACTTACGGCACCGCGGCATGGGAAAGTTCTCACACAGCAGTAGTGCCGTAAGTGAGAGCACCGGAGCAGATGAACTCCAGTGAACTCTCAGTGGTACACTGCGGGAGCGATTACCTCCTGTCAGTGCATCACCGGAGGCCGGTTAGAGCGGTCACATCTCCCAATGTGACTGTTCTACAAGTGAAATTGCTTTGGGACACTCGATATTAAATGGACCACGTCAGACCGGGTAGTATTATATGTTATTTTTTGATTGTTTGCAGAAGATAAGGACGTTGGGGATTGGGCGTTCAGTATGTTTGGTAAATTTAGATTCAATAAAGGAGTCTGTATGATTATTTCAAATAAGAACTTTATTCTGGGTGTCTGTGTTTTATACAATATCATTATGGGGTTAGTGATGGATAGGTGTCTTATAGATGCCTCTCCATTACTAACCTGTGGGCTTGATGTCACCCGACAATAAAAAGGTGACATCAACCCCACAAATATGAACCCCACTTGCCACCGCTACAGTGCAAGTGGGAAGAGCAAGGCTAAGTGCCAGAAATGTTTTTAGTCTCGGAGATGCCAATAGCCACAGCCCCTTCCCAGGTTATTAATATCAGACAGGTTCTCCCTGTAAACTAGCCAGTAAAGGCTAAGCAAACAGCTGCGAGCAGATATTAATAGCCTGGGAACCTTTGGCTATTGGCTCCTTCCCAGAATATTAACATCAGCCCTCAGCCATTGGCATTCCCTCTGCTGGCTATGAAAATTATGCGAGAGCCCATGCAATTTTTTAAAAAAAACCTTTTTGACAAATAAACAGATATTGCATTTCACGCAGATTTCTGAGAGTTGCTTTTTTGTTACAGCATATGTAGGTTAATTAAGGTAATGCTCCTACATAAGCTGGTGTGTGTGTGTCTTTATTTAATATTTTTGGCTGCATTGCAGTGACTATATGGATGCTATAAGTGAATTCCCTGTAAAAGTGAATCTGTCACCGGGATTTTCCTACTCCTTCTAAGAATTGCATTATGTAGTGGCAGAAACCTTGATTGCACCAATGTGTCATTTTGTGATCTACTTTCTGCAATCATAATAAAATCACTGTTTTAGCTGTTTTAGACCTGCATGGACAGAAAGATACAAATCAATGGTGGGGGCAGAGCAATTGAATATGGAAGACTACATGGCACCAGGTTAACTAATCCTCTATTGACAAATTTGCAATTTTATTAGCAGCGGATTATCCTCTGGTAATAAATTCACTGTGTTATTTGCAGGAGATGATTAAAACTACAACAGAGAGCAAAGTAAGTGACACATCACTGGAATCAAAATCTCTCCCCCTAAATTGTGCTGCTCTTAAGTTAGGTGGCAAAAGCCTGGTTATAGATTTTCTTTAAAGGGTTCTTCTTATGTTGAATCAGCAGCAAAGTGGTCACCCAGCAATGGCTCAAACTGTGCCCTCTCTGATGCTGATATATGAGGCCTCATCAGAATTTCAAGAGCTCAATTGCACCATCATCAAATCATGCATTCCAGTGATGCAGCTAGCTTTGTATCAATATGTACAAGTGGTTTCTGTGATATTTTGGTGGTATATAACACCCCCCAAAAAGAGTTGAAAATGTGTCTGTATTCAATTAGTCATTATTTGAGTATTTCATGCTTTTTATGACATTTCGGTAGTATACAACACTACAAAAAGTGTTGAAAAATTTGTCTGGATTCACTAGTTGAATCCAGACAAATTTTTCAACACTTTTTGTAGTGTTATATACTACCTAAATGTCACAAAAAGCACACAATACTCTAATAATGACTAATTGAATCTATCATCCATAGAATATGTAGTGCTCTCTTTTACATTTTGGTTGTATATAAGACTCCAAAAAAGCATATAAAAATTGGTCTGTATTCAATTAGTCATCTATAGAGTATTAGGTGCTTTCTGTGACATTAAGGTGGTTTATAACACTCCGAAAAAAGTGTTTAAAAATTTGCCTACAGTCAATTACTCATCCATACAGTATTAGGTGCTTTGTGTTAAAATTTGGAGGTACATAAATCTCCAAAAAACTTCACAAATTATTTATGGATTCAATTGGTCATCCATAAAGTTTAAAGTTCTTGTTGCATTACAGTTAAAATGAAAAAAATGTGGTTCTTGTTGCATTATCGTGGTATATAAAACTGCAAAAAACCTTTCCAAAAATTATTATTGATTCAAATATTGATCCATACAGTGTAACGTGGCTCTTGTTACATTACGGTGGTATACAAAACTCTAAAAACCCTTCCAAAAATGTTTATGGATTCAATTATTCAACCATACAGTTTAACTTGCTTTGTGTAAAATTACGGTGGGTTCAAATTTTTTAAAACCCGCACCCCAAGTACAGTTCACAAAATATTTTTGTTCAATAAATTGTCTATTGTCATACAATACCGTTCAAAAGTTTAGGGTCACTTAGAAATTTCATTATTTTTAAAAGAAAAGCACAGTTTTTTCTAATGAAGCTAACATTAAATGATTCAGAAATACACTCTGTACATTGGTAATGTGGGAAATGACTATTCTAGCTGCAAATGTCTGGTTTGTAATGCAATATCATAGGTGTATGGAGGCCCATTTCCAACAACCATCACTCCAGTGTTCTTACGGTACTTTGTGTTTGTTAATTGTGTAAGAAGGCTAATGGATGGTTAGAATGCCTTTGAAAACCCTTGTGCAAGTATGTTAGCACAGCTAAAAACAGTTTGGCTGATTAGAGAACCTATAAACCTGATCGTCCTTTGAGCTAGTTAAGAATCTGGAGCATTACATTTGTTGGCTACATTAAACTCTCAAAATGGCCAGAAAAAATGAACTTTCATGCAAAACTCTACAGTTGCTTTGGTGCTGGTAAAGTGGGAGATTTTCACAAGGTAAGAGGGATTTTGAATAAGGAAGGCAATCACTCCATTTTGCAATGCCATGCCATACCCTGCGGACAGCACTTGACTGGAGCCAATTTCATCCTACAACAGGATAATGACTCAAAGCACACTTCCAAAATATGCAAGAACTATTTAGGGAAGAAGCAGGCAGCTGGTATTCTATCTGTAACAGAGTGGCCAATGCAGTCACCACATCTCAACCCCATTGAGCTGTTGTGGGAGCAGCTTGACTGTACGGTATGCAAAAAGTGCCCATCAAGCCAAACCAACTTGTGGGAGGGGCTTCTGGAAGCATGGGGTGAATTTTCTCCAGATTACGTCAGCAAATTAACTGCTAGAATGCCAAAGGTCTGCAATACTGTAATTGCTGCAAAGGGAGCATTCTTTGACGAAAGCAAAGTTTGAAGGAGAAAATTATTATTTCAAATAAAAATCTTTTTTTCGAACCTTGTCAATGTCTGGACTAGATTTTCAATTAATTTGGTAACTCATTTGATTAATAAAAAAAGCACAATAAAAAAATGGAAAGCACAAAATTGTCTAGGTGACCCTAAAATTTTGAATGGTAGTGTATATACTATCGAATTTGGTTTGTTTGCAATTTCTCTGGTTTGCCATAAAAAAACAAAATTGGCCTGCTACAGGTGTACAAATTTTATTGTTCAAAAATTGACTATTGTCATATATACTGTAGAATGTGGTTTGTTTGCAATTTCATTGATTTGAAATAAAAACTAAAATTGGCCCTCTACAGGTGTAAAATTTTGGTCTCTCGGTACTCAGTCCCGAGCCATCACTATTTCTCCCGGTGTGGCATCCCCGCCTTGTACCAACATGTATTCAGGATCATCACCAGTGCCTTTACCAACACAGTGGGATTGTCCACTTAGCGAAAAAATGCGGACAAGCATGTGTGGCTTGGAATGCTACATTTCAATGACGGCACACTGGGTGAACATTGTGGACACCAGGGCCGAGTCACACCCTGGCACGGCACATGTGTTACTGAAGTCAAAGTTTGATTGCCCTACTTCTATCAGAGTTTCCTCCACGTCCTATACCAGTTCCTGTACCCCCTCTTGCTCCTCCGTGCTATCTGAGAGCACACATCAGCTGGAAGCTCCACAGCATTGCCTCAATGAAGTGGAAACAGGCTCTGCTGAAGCTAATTTGTCTAGGAGACAAAACACAACCCATGAAAAAGTTATTGAAAGGAATAACAGACCAGACAGATCTGTGGTTCTCACCGCTGAGCCTACAACCTGGCATAGTTGTGGCACCCCTGAGGGTCCAGTCACCACAGAGTACTGCACCTCACCCAGAGGTGTGGTATTTCGCTCTCAGTTGAGGAGGGGGCACAACACAGAACCCTACATCTGCATCCAACACTAGACAATTCAGTCAGGGCCAGGCTGGATAGGAAAGGGTGTTGGAGGAGTGGGTCGGGTAGGTAGAGTAGGGGAGGAGCTTGTTAGAAACATCAGCTTAAGCAGAGATTTGTAAGAGAAGTGGAGCTGAGCAGACGTGGGGGTCTGCACCTCCTGGCAGATGAAAAGGAGTTCCCAGAAAGTGAGGGAACTGAAGAAAGGTGAAAAGACAGAAAGAACTGAAGAAAGGGGTCCTAGAGGCATGGGTAGTGGGAAGTCCACCCGTGGGGCTCACATCTACGCTAATCATCATCGGGTGGAGGGACCAGATCGCAGTGAGGACCGGCTCTCAAACTAGTGGCGAAACTAAGAACTCAGCTAGCTAACTGGAGGCTGTGGCTTTTGCAAGAAGCACAGTCATATCTGCATACATTCGCAGCAGTATGTGATTCAGGGAGGACTTAGCACTCACCGCCCAGTGGAATCCATGGCTATTGTCTTGGGACACTGTGTGGCAGGCGCAGGGCAGAAGAGGAAAATAGCCAGTGCAGAAACACAGCCAGAGGAAGGAATATAAGAAAGAGGGTTCTGGAAAATGCACCCAAATTGCTTGAGAGCTGACTGGACCACAAACCTAGAGGACACAGCACCCCGGCTGGGGCAACTAAGAACTGTGAGTAAAGCATTGGAAACTGCACCATGCTGTGTCCTCACATTTATTTAGTGTGCCATCCACCCTGCACCAAAGCTACTACATCTACCACAACAGCCATCACCACCATATTTACAATCTAAGTGCCCTGAGATTAAAGCGTTGCCTGTGGAGTGCTGTACCAACTTTGCTGCATCACCATCAGCCCCAACGGTCTCTTCAAGCAGCATCGGCCACCCCTGGCCAAATACCACAGGTGGCATCATGAACATTTAATCCCATAAACTTTATTCCCATTTCAATTTCACTTTTATTGGACGCCCAGGGCCATAGACCCGGTCATTGCTGCCGTGATCACATCCCCTTTAAGAACCGTCGGACCTGGCTCGAGTACCCCACAGTCCTAGCAGGCGCTTCATAGTTTTGTTTGATAATGGCCATAACTTGGTGGCAGCTGTGAAGCTTGGCAAAATCACACACGTATTGTGGAAGGCATACTAAACTTGGCAGTTCAACAGTTTATGAAAACCTACCTATATTTGCCAGAGCTTCTGCTCACGGGTATGCCACATCAGCGCCCATTTCCACCAGCTCGCTGACTGATGTGTGACATCACCACACGATGAAACTCCGCACTGCACATGCTGGTAAGGCTTTCTGAGCAGCAGAGGCCAGTTGTGGAATATCAGCTCCAACACACCAGTCAGTATTCTGGTCAGTCTCCGCACATAACAACTGAAGAGTGGGCATGGATATCTGACATTTGTGCTGTAAGGAGATGACAGAGACCCTCACTGCTACCTCTCTCCTTCATACTGGTACCCACGGTCCCCCTTTGTATTTTGCATTGTTACTTATATGTACTGTAATGATTTCTAATTGTATTAATGTTATGCTCATATGATGTGCTGTTTCAATGTTCTACTCTCATAGTGTGCCTGTATTTGATCTGTGATTAGTTCAGAGTAAGCACAGGTTAATTTAGGGGGCTGAACCAACAGCCTCTAGGGACAAAGAAGCTGAGGCTTCCTATTCAGAGCTCAGGCAGCATGACCTGAGGCAAGAGGTCTGTCCTTGTCTGGGACAGAAGGAGCCCCCGTCTGGGGCATATGTGCGTCCCCATCTATGACCGGAATTGCTGCCCTGGGCTAAAGGACAGTGACACGGGCATTGCCAGACCCCCAGAGGGAATAGAATCTATTGCCCTGGACTAAAAGACAGTGACATGGGCATTGCCAGATGCCGGGAGGGGATAGAATCTGTTGCCAAGGACTTAAGGAACACAACACAGGCCCCAGGATTTGGTAAGAGCTTCGCGGAAGGGACTTCAAGCATCCAGATTCTGGCGTATGGACTACTGCTTCTACTGGACACCATGGCTGTTGTGGGTATGGCTGCGGACATTGCTAAGGAAAGGGCAGGACTGCAAGTTGGACTGCAAGTTGTTTTTGAGGATTGTGTCCGTCTAGTTTATCTCTGTGCAAGGTGGCACGGTGTCTACTGACTGTGGCTTAGTTGTCTCGGCTGAGACTTCCACCCCGGACCACCTTGTTGCCGTGCAGTTCTCCAAGACTTTGAGGACTACACAAGGATAGTGAGAAGCGATAACGCCATCAACAGCGTAACAATCCTTCTTCTGTGCCTACTTGAACAATGGCTACTGACAATTAAACATAAAGCTTTGCATACAGCCTAGGTGGGGATGGAGGAAGACATGAGACAGGGAGATACCACCTAGCCCAGCTTCATCTCATCTGATTAACATGGATTGGGTATCAATGAGGAGGTGGAGGCTGAAGAAGAAGAGGAGGAATAGAAGCTGACCAATAGCGTAACAGAGGGTAGTACCCACATAAGCTTTGTCCCATTTCTCCTACGTGGATGAGCTGAGGAGGGGAATGAGGAAGAGATGAAGGAAGAAATGGAGAGTAGTTATCATGGTGGAGACAGAAAAGACACCTTGACACATATGGCAGACTTTATGTACCGCTGCCTGTTCTATGACTCTCATGTTACATTTATCTTGGCCAAAAAAGAGCACTGATTGTTTACCCTGCTATACCCATGCTACAAGGGAACCTTGCATCTCTCCTTCTTGAGGCAGAGAGGTCTACTAAAATGGTGTTATAGCAAAAGGCCATTGTGGAAAATATGTTGGAAAAATTCCCATCAGACAACACTAGGGGCAGGGGGCAGGTTTCCTTGCACAACCAAGGAGGAGAGGCGAGGGAGACACATACCAGGAACAGCAGAGTCAGGGGTTCACTGTCATAGGCCTGGGCCAATTTCGTGACACCCTCCCAGCATACAGGCCCTGATGACTGGGTATTTTTGGCACGGAGGGAAAGTTTTTAAAGATAGTCAATCAATACCTGGCTGACAAAACCAGTGAGCTACCTAATTTCCCTTAAACGTTCATCGATTTGGTCTCAATTGTTTGCGAAACACGCGTCGGGTGTGGTGGACGCCTGGTTATCCTTCATCTGAACCGGTAATATATACTTTAATAACTTTTTCTCACATTTTACCTTTAGTTATTTAATTAAATCTACAGGACCTCTGTCGGCCTCTATTTATATATATATATGTGGTTTGGTTGAAACTTTTCACAGACACAGGCTTATTAGATGAGTGGTTTTCTGTTTTAATCAAATGCTCTGTCTGCAGTTTTATGCTGCTTTATATATATCTTTTGTATCTGAGTAATTTACCTTCAATCACTGTTCAGTGTTGGATAACATATTTACAGTTAGGTCCATATATATTTGGACAGAGACAACATTTTTCTAATTTTGGTTATAGACATTACCACAATGAATTTTAAACAAAACAATTCTGATGCAGTTGAAGTTCAGACTTTCAGCTTTCATTTGAGGGTATCCACATTAAATTTGGATGAAGGGTTTAGGAGTTTCAGCTCCTTAACATGTGCCACCCTGTTTTTAAAGGGACCAAAAGTAATTGGACAATTGAATCCAAAGCTATTTCATGGAAAGGTGTGGGCAATCCCTTCATTATGTCATTCTCAATTAAGCAGATAAAAGGCCTGGAGTTGATTTGAGGTGTGGTGCTTGCATTTGGAAGATTTTGCTGTGAAGTAAACATGCGGTCAAAGGAGCTCTCCATGCAGGTGAAACAAGCCATCCTTAAGCTGCGAAAACAGAAAAAACCCATCCGAGAAATTGCTACAATATTAGGAGTGGCAAAATCTACAATTTGGTACATCCTGAGAAAGAAAGAAAGCACTGGTGAACTCATCGATGCAAGAAGACCTGGGCGCCCACGGAAGACAACAGTGGTGGATGATCGCAGAATTATCTCCATGGTGAAGAGAAACCCCTTCACAACAGCCAACCAAGTGAACAACACTCTCCAGCAGGTCGGTGTATCAATATTCTAATCTACCATAAAGAGAAGACTGCATGAAAGTAAATACAGAGGGTTCACTGCACGTTGCAAGCCACTCACAAGATTCAAGAATAAAAAGGCTAGACTGGACTATGCTAAAAAGCATCTAAAAAAGTCAGCAAAGTTCTGGAAGAACTTTCTTTGGACAGATGAAACCAAGATCAACCTCTACCAGAATGATGGAAAGAGAAAAGTATGGTAAAGGCTTGGCACAGCTCATAATCCAAAGCATACCACATCATCTGTAAAACACGGCGGAGGCAGTGTGATGGCTTGGGCATGCATGGCTGCCAGTGGCACTGGGTCACAAGTGTTTATTAATGATGTGACACAGGACAGAAGCAGCCGAATGAATTCTGAGGTATTCAGAGACATACTGTGTGCGCAGATCCAGCCAAATGCAGCCAAACTGATTGGTCCTCGTTTCATACTACAGATGGACAATGACCCAAAACATAAAGCCAAAGCAACCCAGGAGTTTATTAAAGCAAAGAAGTGGAATATTCTTGAATGGTCAAGTCAGTCACCTGATCTCAACCCAATTGAGCATGCATTTCACTTGTTAAAGACTAAACTTCAGACAGAAAGGCCCCAAAACAAACAGCAACTGAAAACCACCGCAGTGAAGGCCTGGCAGAGCATCAAAAAGGAGGAAACACAGCATCTGGTGATGTCCATGAGTTCCAGACTTCAGGCAGCCATTGCCAACAAAGGGTTTTCAACCAAGTACTAAAAATGAACATTTTATCTAAAATTATTGAATCTGTCCAATTACTTTTGGTCCTTTCAAAAACAGGGTGGCACATGTTAAGGAGCTGAAACTCCTAAACCCTTCATCCAATTTTAATGTGGATACCCTTAAATGAAAGCTGAAAGTCTGAACTTCAACTGCATCTGAATTGTTTTGTTTAAAATTCATTGTGGTAATGTCTATAACCAAAATTAGAAAAATGTTGTCTCTGTCCAAATATATATGGACCTAACTGTATGTCTCCAGGCGATTCCACCTTTCATTTCTTGCTCATCTGATCCTCACCTGTATTGCCTTTTTTGTTTCATTACCAAGTTTTTTGGTGTTGTTTTAACCTGCTTGAATAAAATAATGATTTTATTATGATCTGTTTATGTGTGTTGCCATCATTTATAGGTGTTTATAAAATGGTGTTATAGCAAAAGGCCATTGTGGAAAATATGTTGGAAAAATTCCCATCAGACAACACTAGTGGTAGGGGGCAGGTTTCCTTGCACAACCAAGGAGGAGAGGCTAGGGAGACACATTCCAGGAACAGCAGAGTCAGGGGTTCACTGTCATAGGCCTGGGCCAATTTCATGACACCCTCCCAGCATACAGGCCCTGATGACTGGGTATTTTTGGCACGGAGAGAACGTTTTTAAAGATAGTCAAGCAATACCTGGCTGACAAAACCAGTGAGCTACCTAATTTCCCTTAAACATTCATCAATTTGGTCTCAATTCTGGACACCTGGCATGAGCTGCCCCTCTATGCCTGGTGGTGATGTGCTGCTGGTGGGGTCAAAACAGACAGAGCTTTCGCCTGTAAACAGAAAGTGCTGACTGTTGTGAATTCCGCTCTTGGGCTCCCTCCGGTGGTTGTAAGTGGCACTTTTGTGAGTTCTGCTCTTGGGTTCCCTCTTGTGGTTTCAAGTGGTATGGCTGCTCCTTGGAGTTAGCTGTCATCAGCTGCCTCCACTTATCGTCTCTTCTGCTCGGCTATTTAGGCCTGGCTCTTTCTTCAGCCAGTGCCACTTGTAAATGGTTCCTGGTTGGATTCACATTTCTTTGGATTTTCCTGTTATCCTGACCAGTTCAGCAAAGCTAAGTTTTTGCTTGCGCTTTCTGTTCACAGATTGTGGACTTATCCGTTCAGTGCTGTCTATGTTTGTCCAGCGTTATTAGTATGAATTAATTCTGTCTTGCTGGAAGCTCTGGGAAGCAGATTTACCCTCCACACCTTTAGTCAGGTGTGGAGATTTTTCTTGTAAACTCTGCGTGGATTTTTGTAGTGTTTTATACTGACCGCACAGTATTCCATCCTGTCCTATCTATCAAGCTAGACTGGCCTCCTGTGCTCATCCTAGTTTCATTCTGTGTATGTCTTTTCCCTCTCCACTCACAGTCATTATTTGTGGGGGGCTAATCTATCCTTTGGGGATTTTCTCTGAGGCAAGATAGTTTTCCTGCTTCTGTCTTTAGGGGTAGTTAGCTCTTAGGCTGTGACAAGATGCCTAGGGAGAGTTAGGAGCATTCCACGGCTACTTCTAGTGTTGTGTTGAGCTTAGGGACTGCGGTCAGTACAGTTACCACTTCCTTCAGAGCTCGTTCCATGTTGCTCCTAGACCACCGCATCATAACAGTACAAGTGGCCAAAAATGAATTAAATGCATCTCAAAAGAAGGAAAAGAAAGTTCTGAACCATTTTTTTTTCTGTGCTCTGGTTTGTCTTTTTTTTTCCTCTTGATATTTGGGTGGTTCAGGATATATGCTTTGGCATGGATGTTCAGGGTTTGTTTTCTCGTGTGGATCAACTTGCTGCAAGAGTACAGAGTATCCAGGACTATGTTGTCCAGACTCCGGCTTTAGAGCCTAGAATTCCTACTCCTGATTTGTTTTTTGGGGACAGATCCAAGTTTTTGAACTTTAAAAATAACTGCAGATTGTTTTTTGCTTTGAAACCCCGTTCTTCTGGTGATCCCATTCAGCAAGTAAAAATCATCATATCCTTGCTGCGTGGTGACCCTCAAGACTGGGCTTTTTCTCTTGAAACAGGGGATCCGGCATTATTGAATGTTGATGCATTCTGTGGATCAGGCAGAAAAAATTCTGTTGGCCTTGTGTCAAGGTCAGGAAGCGGCAGAGTTATACTGCCAGAAATTTAGAAAATGGTCTGTGCTCACTAAATGGAATGAAGAGGCTCTGGCTGCTATTTTCAGAAAAGGTCTTTCTGAAGCCCTTAAAGATGTTATGGTGGGCTTTCCTACGCCTGCCGGTTTGAGCAAATCTATGTCTCTAGCCATTCAGATTGATCGGCGTCTGCGCGAGCGCAAAGCTGTGCACCATATGGCAGTATCCTCTGAGCAGAGTCCAGAACCTATGCAATGTGATAGGATTTTGACTAGAACAGAACGGCAGGAATTCAGACGTCAGAATAGGCTGTGTTTTTACTGTGGTGATTCTGCTCATGTTATCTCTGATTGCCCTAAGCGCACTAAGAAAGTCGCTAGGTCTGTTACCATTAGTACTATACAGCCTCTTATCTGTGACCCTGATTTGCTCATTGTCGTCCTTTTCTGTCATGGCATTTGTGGATTCAGGCACTGCTCTGAACTTAATGGACTTAGAATACGCCAGGCGCTGTGGTTTTTCCTTGCAGCCTTTGCAGAGCCCTATTCCTTTGAGGGGTATTGATGCTACACCCTTGGCCAAGGATAAACCTCAGTAATGGACGCAGATGACTATGTACATGGCTCCAGCACATCAGGAAGATTGCCGTTTTCTGGTGTTGCATAACCTGCATGATGTTGTTGTACTGGGTTTTCCATGGTTACAGGAACATAATCCGGTGCTGGATTGGAAAACTATGTCGGTGACTAGTTGGGGTTGTCAAGGGGTACATAGTGACGTTCCTGTGATGTCAATTTCCTCTTCCCCCTCTTCTGAGGTCCCTGAGTTTTTGTCGGATTTCCAGGATGTATTTGATGAGCCCAAGTCCAGTACCCTTCCTCCGCACAGGGACTGTGATTGTGCTATTAACTTGATTCCTGGTTGCAAGTTCCCTAAGGGCCGACTTTTCAATCTGTCTGTGCCAGATCATGCCGCCATGTGGAGTTATGTCAAGGAGTCTTTGGAGAAGGGGCATATTCGGCCCTCTTCGTCACCATTGGGAGCGGGTTTCTTTTTTGTTGCTAAGAAGGATGGCTCCTTGAGTCCCTGTATTGATTATCGTCTTCTTAATAAGATCACGGTCAAATTCCAATACCCCTTGCCTTTGCTTACTGATTTGTTTGCTCAGATTAAGGGGGCTTGTTGGTTTACTAAGATTGACCTCCGAGGGGCATATAATCTTGTTCGTATTAAACAGGGTGACGAATGGAAAACTGCATTTAATATGCCCGAAGGCCATTTTGAATACCTTGTGATGCCATTTGGGCTCTCTAATGCTCCATCTGTGTTCCAGTCTTTCATGCATGATATTTTCCGCAATTATCTTGATAAATTCATGGTCATATATTTGGATGATATTTTGATTTTTTCCGATGATTGGGAGTCTCATGTGAAGCAGGTCAGGATGGTGTTCCAGATCCTTCGTGATAATGCTTTGTTTGTGAAGGGGTCTAAGTGCCTATTCGGAGTTCAGAAGGTCTCTTTTTTGGGTTTTATTTTTTCTCCCTCGTCTATAGAAATGGATCCTGTTAAGGTCCAAGCTATTCATGACTGGATCCAACCCACATCTGTGAAGGGCCTTCAAAAATTTTTGGGCTTTGCTAATTTCTATCGCCGTTTCATTGCCAACTTTTCCAGTGTGGTTAAGCCCCTTACTGATTTGTCGAAGAAAGGCGCTGATGTGACGAATTGGTCCTCTGAGGCTGTTGAGGCCTTTCAGGAGCTTAAACGCCGATTTACTTCTGCCCCTGTGTTGCGTCAGCCGGATGTTTCTCTTCCTTTTCAGGTTGAGGTCGACGCTTCTGAGATTGGGGCAGGGGCCGTTTTGTCTCAGAGGGAGTCTGATGGTTCTTTGATGAAACCATGTGCTTTTTTTTCCAGAAAGTTTTCGCCTGCGGAACGCAATTATGATGTCGGCAATCGGGAGTTGTTGGCTATGAAGTGGGCGTTTGAGGAGTGGCGACATTGGCTTGAGGGAGCTAAACACCGCGTTGTGGTCCTGACCGATCATAAGAATCTGATTTACCTCGAGTCGGCCAAGCGGCTGAATCCTAGACAGGATCGATGGTCCCTGTTTTTCTCCCGTTTTGATTTTGTGGTCTCGTATCTTCCGGGATCTAAGAATGTTAAGGCTGATGCCCTCTCTAGGAGTTTTTCGCCTGATTCTCCTGGAGTCCTTGAGCCGGTTGGCATTCTTAAGGAGGGGGTGATTCTTTCTGCTATCTCCCCTGATTTGCGGTGGGTGCTTCAGGAATTTCAGGCTGATAGGCCTGACCGCTGTCCAGTGGGGAAGCTGTTTGTTCCTGATAGATGGACAAGTAAAGTAATTTCTGAGGTTCATTGTTCAGTGTTGGCTGGTCATCCTGGGATTTTTGGTACCAGAGATTTGTTTGCTAGGTCCTTTTGGTGGCCTTCCTTGTCGCGCGATGTGCGTGCTTTTGTGCAGTCCTGTGGGACTTGCGCCTGGGCCAAGCCTTGCTGTTCCCACGCTAGTGGGTTGCTTTTGCCTTTGCCTTGTCCCTGAGAGGCCCTGGACGCATATTTCCATGGATCTTATTTCGGATCTTCCTGTTTCCCAGAAGATGTCTGTTATCTGGGTTGTTTGTGACCAGTTCTCTAAAATGGTCCATCTGGTACCTTTGCCTAAGTTGCCTTCCTCCTCAGATCTGGTTCCATTATTTTTTCAGCATGTGGTTCGTTTGCATGGCATTCTGGAGAATATTGTGTCTGACAGAGGTTCTCAGTTTGTCTCTAGATTTTGGCGGGCCTTTTGTGCTAGGATGGGCATTGATTTTTCTTTTTCTTCGCGTTTCATCCTCAGACAAATGGCCAAACTAAGCGAACTAATCAGACCTTGGAGACCTATTTGAGATGCTTTGTGTCTGCTGATCAGGATGATTGGGTGTCTTTCTTGCCGTTGGCAGAGTTTGCCCTTTATAATCGGGCTAGTTCGGCTACTTTGGTTTCACCTTTCTTTTGTAATTTTGGTTTTCATCCTCGTTTTTCATCTGGGCAGGTTGAGCCTTATGATTGTCCTGGTGTTGATTCTGTGGTGGACAGGCTGCAGCAGATTTGGGCTCATGTGGTGGACAATTTGACGTTGTCTCAGGAAAGGGCTCAACGTTTTGCTAACCGCCGTCGGTGTGTTGGTCCCCGGCTTCGTGTGGGGGATTTGGTTTGGTTGTTTTCTCGTCATGTTCCTATGAAGGTTTCTTCCCCTAAGTTTAAGCCTCGGTTTATTGGTCCTTATAAAATTTCTGAAATTATTAATCCGGTGTCTTTTCGTTTGGCTCTTCCAGCCTCTTTTGACATTCATAATGTTTTCCATAGATCTTTGTTGCGAAGATATGTGGTGCCCGTTGTTCCCTCGGTTGACCCTCCTGCCCCGGTGTTGGTTGAGGGAGAGTTGGAATATGAGGTTGAGAAGATTTTGGATTCTCGTTTTTCGAGGCAGAGGCTTCAGTATCTTGTCAAGTGGAAGGGTTATGGCCAGGAGGATAATTCTTGGGTTGTTGCCTCCGATGTCCATGCCATCGATTTGGTTCGTGCTTTTCATTTGGCTCGTCCTGATCGGCCTGGGGGCTCTGGTGAGGGTTCGGTGACCCCTCCTCAAGGGGGGGGTACTGTTGTGAATACCGCTCTTGGGCTCCCTCCGGTGGTTGTAAGTGGCACTTTTGTGAGTTCTGCTCTTGGGCTCCCTCTTGTGGTTTCAAGTGGTATGGCTGCTCCTTGGAGTTAGCTGTCATCAGCTGCCTCCACTTATCGTCTCTTCTGCTCGGCTATTTAGGCCTGGCTCTTTCTTCAGCCAGTGCCACTTGTAAATGGTTCCTGGTTGGATTCACATCTCTTTGGATTTCCCTGTTATCCTGACCAGTTCAGCAAAGCTAAGTTTTTGCTTGCGCTTTTCTGTTCACAGATTGTGGACTTATCCGTTCAGTGCTTTCTATGTTTGTCCAGCGTTATCAGTATGAATTAATTCTGTCTTGCTGGAAGCTCTGGGAAGCAAATTTACCCTCCACACCTTTAGTCAGGTGTGGAGATTTTTCTTGTAAACTCTGCGTGGATTTTTGTAGTGTTTTATACTGACCGCACAGTATTCCATCCTGTCCTATCTATCAAGCTAGACTGGCCTCCTGTGCTCATCCTAGTTTCATTCTGTGTATGTCTTTTCCCTCTCCACTCACAGTCATTATTTGTGGGGGGCTAATCTATCCTTTGGGGATTTTCTCTGAGGCAAGATAGTTTTCATGCTTCTGTCTTTAGGGGTGGTTAGCTCTTAGGCTGTGATGAGATGCCTAGGGAGAGTTAGGAGCACTTCACGGCTACTTCTAGTGTTGTGTTGAGCTTAAGGACTGCGGTGAGTACAGTTACCACTTCCTTCAGAGCTCGTTCCATGTTGCTCCTAGACCACCGCATCATAACAGCTGACAGAGTCACTCTGATAAAAATGAACAATGTTTGGAATAATGCTCATTATGTCCCATGAATGAGACATTTTCCAGACTGTCCTGTACATTTTACATGCTTTATCGCAGTCTCTCATATTGTTTATTGTTCCTATGTGTTCCTGTGTTTTACATAGCTGAAATCCTTCCTTTCCATGAAGTTTGTCCCTTCTGTCTCCCTGTCTCGCTCTGCTGGGTGTCATGTCACTTCCTTCTTCTTCTCCCTGTGTCTCAGTCTCCATCTTGGCTTCATTAGAGGCACATGTGCTTTCAGCTTGTCTGAAGAAAGTCTTTTTTTACCTGCTGCTGTTTGTATGCATTCAACAAGAATTCTTAAAGAAATCAAAGTCTCTTCTGGATTCTTCATAACATATGTGCCTGCAGCTGAGTTAAGCTATCTGCGACCGTCGCCAATTGTAAGTTAGGTGAAGAGATCCAGCATCTCACAGAGCCATATTTGCAGCCACAGGCCCCGGGGACAGAATTGTAAAAAATACTTTACCAGATTTATCTGTAAAGCTACCCACAGCTTCTATAAAGCTACAGAACTTCCTGTACTCCCTCTTCGAAAAAGCAACGCGAAACGCGCGTCAGGGGGCTTTCCAGAGTCACCAGCACTGTTCACCTCTCCATGGGTAAGAAATCCGGCATCTGATATGCACTATATACTGGTTTCCCTGCTTACTTTCTGCATGGAGGACACTTGTCCATATAAGAGCTAATGATATACTTTACCATTGTGTGCAAATATGGATGGCTATACATACCATGGTGATACATATATTCTTGTGCTTGTGACTTGGATGTTTTTGTACTAGGGTTTCCCCTTTCTTCACATGTCTTGTATTTTACTGACTTTTTAAGATATTCTCAAATAAAATATTGATTTTTTATATGCACTTTCGTATAGAACTCCTTTTTCTTTTGGATTTAAGAACTTCCTGTAGAGCATCTGCTCTCAACATATAAGAGACTATACAGCTACCCTTCTCCCTGTGAGTCAGGATGGCTGAAGGAATGACTATACGGTCTCTGCCAGACCCATTGTTAGAGGAAGAGTGCATAGAACTTGATCCACCATCTAGTGAGAAAGCTAGACGTCCCACAAAGCCCACATGGAAAGTAAGGGAGAATCTAGAATCCAGTAAACATGATCTTCTCTGTGCTATAGCAGAGCTATGGCAAAAACTGCTGAGTCACATAGATAGCCTGTCTCAGCCTGCTTCTCTCGAAAGACCACCAGAGGGAACCCTTGCACAACTGTGTTCAGATTATCAACTGTATGCAGAAACAGCAGATCAGTACATCTCTGTGTTACAGAGACTTAACCCATCAATTCCCTGCAAAGAGCTGCAAGCTTTCCCACAACTTAACTCTGAGAGAGAAAGCATGGTGCGAGCTATAAAAGCCAAGACAGAGGCAATAATCGCGCTAATAGCGAGATGTCATCTTGTATTTCTGGCTCAGCCAGACCGTCAAAGCAATCATCTAAGACTCACGCTCTTCAAAATCCTCAACCCTCAGCGAACAGCTCGTAAGAGCACGTGCAGAAGCTGAAGCCACTAAAATACAAGCTTCCTTCGCTCAAAAGAAAATTGAGATGGAAATAGAGGCAGCCGAAGCAGTGCACAGAAAGGCAGAAATTGAGGCCCCAGAGAAGAAAAAAAAGGCAAAAATAGAGGCACTAGAGAAGGAATGCGAACACGCCACAGCCATGGCAAGGTTAAAGGTGCTGGAACAAGCCATCAGTGGGATCCAAAGAGACAGTTTCAGTTTAAGTGATTTTGATACTGAAGACCCTCTAGTCTTAAGCATACTAGAGACTATGTACAAAGCCAATACAGCGCTCTCCCTGCCCCCGCAATCCTTCCTGACTGCACAGATGTTCCCCTGAGACAACAGGACACAGAGTGTTTACCCATATACTGCACCCAAGGGCAGTACAATATACTGCCAGCCCTGCATCCTGATCCTCCTCTGTGCACCGGAATGTACCGGAAACCTGCACCTCACCAAACCTTATACACAGAAACATACGTGCAGGCCAATATGCAGGTAAGTCACCACACTCCGGTCAGTCACACAATTCCAGTCACATGTGTATTAAGCCAGATAATGAACTGAACGCCTACGCTGCCCCGTATGTTCCTGCATTCCCAGGTCAAAGCACAGACTGTATTAACAATGCTACCCAGCTAGCAATGGTCCTTCCAAAATTGGAGAATGCCGATATGACTGGCTTTGCAAGGTACGTGATTCGGCGTGATCTAACTAAGACCAGTCTTACAAAGTTTGACGATAAACCTGAGAACTACAGGGGTTGGAAGCGTACCTTTAAAACCCAAATCAGTGACCTCGGCATCACCACTGCTGAAGAGCTAGACCTGCTAATCAGGTGGCTTGGGCCACAATCCACGGATTGGATCAAGAGACTTAAATCCGTCCACATCAGTAATCCTATCGCGGGTCTCACTGCTGCATGGAAGAGGCTAGAAAGAAGCTATGGCAGTCCTGAGGCCATAGAAAAGGCTCTGTTCAAGTGACTAGAGGATTTTCAAAAGGTATCTAGTAAAGACAGTACTAGCTTCCAAGAGCTCAGCGACCTTCTGTTAGAGCTTCAGCTGGCCAAGCAGACCCATATCTGCCTGGCCTCAGCTACCTGGACTGTTTATGGGGTAACCCCAATAGTTTCCAAGCTGCCGTCCAATATCCAAAATAAATGGGCCATGCTTGGATCAAAATACAAAAGGGAAAACCAAGTCTCCTTCCCTCCATTTTCCTACTTCTGCGAGTTCCTCAAAAATATTGCAGAGTGTAGACTGGAAAAGTGAATGACTCCATTAGAAAGAGCATCACCTGTAAGTTTCTATAACTGCTCTGTCATCGCAGATATGTTCTTTAGGCCGGGGTCACACTTGTGAGTGTGATGCAAGAAACTCAAAAGAGTCTCTCGCATCAATACCCTTACACAGCTGCATGTATTTCTATGCAACCACACGCTCTGCTCCCGAGTGCTGGCGGCAGTGCCAGGTATTGATGCCAGAGACTCTTGCGAGTTTCTCGCATCACACTCGCAAGTGTGACGCCGGCCTTAGGACTGATATCTGCCACTATATATTCACCATATGGTGGTAATATCAGTGTGGGTGTTTGTATAGAGATTTTCAATACCAGTTACAGCCCAGTCATCTGCTGATACTTGATTTATCAGCTGCATCTTTTTGTATTCTTTTTTTGAAGTAGTTAAATATTACTATTTCAAAAAAAACATTATTACATTTTTGTACATTTTTTCATTTTGTTACGGATACAGCTGGCACCTTTAGTGTTGGCCTGGAGAACTTGGGGCTTTTGTCCTTGTGGGTTGCACTTATGTAGTGCTGGGCAGCCCACCTGCTCTAATAATGTGGGGTCACTAATAGGCTGAAGCCAAATACTGTGCACTACCTGTGTATGACTGGCGCTCTATGCAAGCCTTATTCGTGTGCATTTATAATATTAAGCAAACACCCTCTCAATGAATGATTGGCGTGTGAGTGGTTGTTTCATCAAAATTTTGCAAATGGGCATCCTGCTAGTACATTGGTAATCTGACCTGGTGTTTTAAAATGTGGCTGCTTTTTTCTGTGATGTTTTTTGAATTGGATGTCATTGGAGCTCTGCAGCCAACCAATGACTTGATGAGCCACAACTGCACACTGTTACTCAGGTTGGGTTGCCCACTCAGGGGTGTTTCGCCCCCCCTAGCCTGAACCCTTAGCTATGCCTCTGACTAGGTGCATAGCTTTCATGAGTCTAGGAGTATCACTACATGACAATTTGAATAGAATGTGTACGAGGCCCTCATTTATGTCTAATACAGTGTGTATCTGACTCCCTCTTCAGTCACATTTTTGTCAGTTATTGTTTCCTTCATAAATTACACTGAAATTTCTAATTTTTGTTATAAAAAATTTCAATTTTGGTTTAGTTAAATTATTATTTTCTAAAAATAATTTTTAAATGTTGCCTTATATACAAGTCATTATACAGGAAAGAATGTTTCTTAACATTTTTTTTTCCTGAAAACTCCAATTTCTCTTCGATTTTTAGCATTTTATTGTCCTTATAAGTGTGACACCATTGTTCTCAGTAGTGATCTGGGGTCAGAAATGCTTCCAGAGATCTTCACCATGCTGTCCTTCTTCCATTCAGCACTTTTTACATCCATTTTAACCTTTTTACCACCTAGTAGCGTCTGCTGGAAAAATGTTCGGATCTCCCATTGACTCCCATTATCCTTGTTATTTAAAATGAGCATCCGAGCATTAGAAATTTCTCAGGTCAAGTATTGAGCATCCGAGCAATTTAGTGCTTGTTCATCTCTAACCACAAACCACACACTTATTTCTTTCTTTACAAACAAAAAATGATCTATGAAATTTTAGTACAGTCTTAATCGCACCGACCGGCAGAATCACATTAATAGATCACTTTTACCATACTATGAATATCTTAAAAGAAACCCCCCCAAAAATGATGGAATTGAGTTTGTTCACTTCAGGTTTAAATTCACTGCTGGGAGGAACGCCATTTCAATTTTCATCTCCGGCAGCAGAAAAACTATAATCGACCAAGCAAAGGATAATGTACTGCCAAAAACAGATTTAAAATCATTTAATCCAAGTTTTGTCCGGTTATTGTCATCCCTTTTATACTGACAGATATCAGGAAACAAACATTCATTGTAATTGGCTATTGTAATTGTACCTTAAAAGAGTATTTTGAAGTTTCATTCTTATCTCCAATTCCTGGTATTGGGAATAACTTCAAGATAGTTGGGTATTTGACTTCCGGGACTTGCTAGGACCCCCACTGAACTATTCTCCTAGTGATCGGACCCAAACAGTGATCATAAATAGCTACACATATAGTTGGAAGAATGTCTCAAGTGGGGTACTACAGGACTATTTCTTGAACCCTGTATTGTTCATCATTTGTATCAATGATTTAGATGAAGATATTGAAGTTTGCTGATGACACAAAGCTAGGAGGGACAGTTAATACCAAAGAAGTGAGAGAGAGGATTCAAAAAGATCTTAACAATTTGGAACTGTGGGCAGCAAATAACAGAATGGTGTTAACTGGGAGAAATGTCCTACATTTGGGTAAAAAAAATGAAAAAAACATATACAGAATGGGAGGAATAGGACTAAGCAACAGCACATGTGAAAAAGAGTTGAATATACTAATAGATCACACACTGAACATGAGTCAACAGTGTTATAGAGCAGCAAAGGCAAACACAATTCTGAGTTGCTTTAACGGAAACATACAGTCTAGATCACATGAAATAATTATCCACCACCACTCTTCTTTTGTCAGACATCATATGCAATAGTTGGGCCCAGTTCTGGGCAACACATATGAAAAAAAACATGAACAAACTGGAGCAAGTACAGAAAATAGTGACCAGAATGGTGACTGGTCTGCAAACAATGTCCTATGAGGAACGGTTGATGGATTTGGGAATGTTTAGCTTGCAAAAGAGAAGACTTTTCATGTGCTGAAATACACTGCCTCAGCTTATATGCAAGTGAGGGTCCCAGAAGGGGGAGCGGCAGTGGCGGAGGAGAGATTAGCAGGAGGCATCATCCGGCTGCTGCGGCTAAAGCCTGTGCCTGCCGCTAAAGAGAAATGAATATTCATTGTGCTGGCAGTACATTTTCATTTCTCTTTGATAGCGGGCACAGTAGTTGTAGCTGCCGGCTTACTGCAGTGGCTGAGCAATAGCATGTGCCCGCTACTTAAGGGAATGAATATTAACTGCCTTCCACACCATAAGAATGGAGTGCAGCGAATATTCATTCCCTTAAGTAGCAGGCACCCATCATAGCCCCACTGCTGCAGCTGCTGGCAATGGAACAAGACACTGCGAGGGAGCGCAGGAACTGTAAGTAGGATTTTTTTGTTTGTTTACTGATGGGGCCATGCATACAAAGATAGGGATGAGAAGCCATGCATACAAGCAAGGGATTAAGAGCGATACATACAAGGAAAAGGATAAAAAGCTATGTATACAAAGATAAGGATGAAGAGCTATGCATACAAGGATAGGGATGGAGAGCCATGCACCCAAGGATAGGGATGAGGAGCCATGCATACCAGGATAGGGATCAGGAGCCATGCATATAAGGATAGGGATGAGGAGGCCATGCATACCAGGATAGGGATAAGGAGCCATGCATGCCAGGATAGGGATTAGGGGGCCATACAGACCAGGAAGGGGATGAGTAGGCCATGCATACCAGGATAGGGATCAGGGTGGTATCCATACCAGGAAGTAGATGAGGAGGCCATGCATACCAGGATAGGGATCAAGGGGCCATGCATACCAGGATGGGAATGAGTGTACCATGCATACCAGGATAGGGATGAGGGGGCCATGCATACCAGGATGGGGATGAGGGGACAATGCATACCCGGCTTATACTCGAGTCAATAAGTTTTCCCAGTTTTTGTGGTAAAATTAGGTGCATTTGCTTATACTCAGGTCAGCTTACACTCAAGTATATACAGTATATAGTAGTTCTCAATTGTTTTAATGGCTTAAAAAAATTCTGAACTTTGAAATGTGGTACCATTTTTGGGTTGCATATGATATTTTGTTCTCTTTTATTGTATTTTAGGGGCAAGTTGTGGTTTGTATCTTTTTCTTAATGGTATTTAATTTATGGATTAAATAAGTCAGCCACTTTCTCTTGTTACTGCAGCTTACCTCGCAAACTGACCAGCCTTTTTGTCCATAAAATGGCTGTTGATGGAACCGAATGTGACCAGACCAGTTCATAAGCCTCCTCCAATAGAAAAACACCTCACATGAGAAAGCTGGTTTTCTATTGGAGGAGGCTGATGGACAGGTCTAGTCACATTCTCCTCAAATAGAAGCCATTTTATTTTCAGATGTGCTGGTCAGTTTGTGAGAAAAGCCACACTAACAAGAGAAAGTGGCCAATCCTTATAATAATTTAATATTTTGATAGATTGAAGTTTTACAGACTTGGCAGGGCCAAATATGCTTAGTTCTTATTTAATTTTAATAAGGGAGAAGGGGGGTGTGAAGCAGTGAGTGGGATCATACATGAGAGCCTGTGTCCCACAGTATGCCTATAGAGATTTATTGAACTCGTTGGAGTGCATTGTGATTACAGCAAACATCTGTGATTACAGGGCAGAGTAAAAGTGTGTGTGGACTTAGTCAAAGTAGTTGACCAAGTCAGATTTTAGGAAAACCCAACATGGGCTTTTATTTTGGGGGGCTTGCAGGTTTGGTAGTGGGGCAAATCCCTACTTCCACTCCAGGTTTTAGGAGTGGCTCTATATCCACGATTCCCATTTAAACTCTCAATTTTGTCTTAGGTGTGTCAGTGTTTTGTTTTGCAAGCTGCAGAGCAGGAGGCTCTGTGCAACTCAGGCCTGTGTGAATCTAACATAGAGCCAAAGACTTCAAAGCTGCTGATGCACCCAAGAGATATGGTGGTGCAATGGCCCATGGCAGCAGATTTGGACACAGACTGTTTTGAGGACCCAGCTGCAAACTGGAGGATATCGTTTACCTGTTTTTGTGGGTTTTCTAGAATAAAGACATTTTATGTTGAGCTTTCTTTGATCCCTGCCTATCTATTGTGTGAACACCGCTGCACTACAGGGGTTATCCAACTTTTTAATTTTTAATTATCTTAGCGTTTTTAAATTTACTTTTGTTTTTTATTTCCCATAGGAGACTCGAACCTGGGATTGCTTAATCTCGTGTACTATATACCTGTAAGGCCACAAGCACATGTTGAGTATTTAGTGAGTTTTTTTTACCTCCAGTATTTGTAAGTCAAAACCAGGAGAGGATGAAAAATGCCAAAGTGGTGACGTGTTTCTAGTATACATTTCCTCTGATTGTTCCTCAACTGATTTTGGCTTACAAACAGTGAGGTAAGAAAAAATCACCAAATACTGATTGTGTGTATGTGGCCTTATACTTCACTATGGATTGACAGGTGTGGCTTTACAGGAGAGGGGAGGGTAGGCATGGAAAATAGGAATTAAAGTGTGTACAGCAACAGATCTTGACACAAGATACAATTTTCGATAGTTCTATGTTCTCTATAAGGTTTTGTGCTTTGTGAGGCATACATGAATGAATGAAAAAATAAATTATTTTCATGGAACTATATTTGTATACTGTGTAAAGGCCTCCCTCCCTTCTCTCATCTAACTATAGTAGGAAACACAAATAGAAGATTATTTCCAACAAGTAATTATTTGGCTGCAACACATTTTTCCTGTAAGCAACATCATTGGCTTTCACAGTAGTCATATGATTATGACCCAAGATCGGGGGGGGCATTCCTTTTGTCCAATCTGTGCACCTGCTTAACGATTGTGGACGTCTGCTGTTGCGCCCTGGAGCGCTCGCTAGGGCCGTGGGGTACTCGGGCTCAGTCCGACGGTTCTTAATGGGGTGATTGTCATGGCAGCAGCGACTCGGTCTGTGGTCCTGGGCGTCCAATAAAAGTGAAATTAAGGGGAAATAAAGTTTATAGGAGATTAGTTCTTCATGCCACCTGTGATACTCGGCAAGGAATGGCCGACACAATGCTAAAAGATGCCGCTGGGGCTGATGGTGATTCAGCAGAGTTGTTACAGCTCTCCACAGGTAGAGCTTAGTCCCAGGGCACCAAAGATGTTAAAGTTGGTGATGATGTAGTGCAGGGTGAATGGTGCAATAAAGAGAAAGGACACAGCAAGGTGCAGTCTTCACGTTTCACTCACAGTTCGAGTACGGTATCCAGCCGGGTGCTGCGTCCTCCGGGTTAGTGGTCCAGCCAACTCTGCAGTAACTTGGGGCACTCGTCCAGAACCCCATTAGTATGTGCCTTTCCTGGCCGACTCACTGCGCTGGCTCTCGCCTCTCCTGCCCTGCGCTTCACACCCAGTGTCCAAAGCCGGTAGTCATGGGTCCTGTCAGGCAATGTCTTCACTGTCGCCTTTATCCTCTGTGACTCCCTTTTCAGCTAAATAGATGTGAATGTGGTTGTTGCCCTTGTAAACACAACAGCCTCTGGGTTCCTAGCTGGGACTTGTAGTTCCTCCACTAGATCAGGATACTGTGACCTGGTCCCTCCACCTGATGACGGTCAGCGTGGATGCGGGCCCCTCGGGTGGTTTCTACACTTCTCATACCCCAAGGACCCCTTTGTTCCTTCTCTTCTCTCTCTCTCCTCAGACTTTATTATTCTCTGCTCTCTCGTGCTGGGATGAGCTCCTACCAGCTCCAGTTCCTGGCTCCAACTCTCACTCTCCCCTTTCTCTTTTCACTTAACCCCTCCCCTTGTTTCTACAATAACTCCTCTAACTGTCTCCACCCACACCTTCTACCTAATCCCTCCCTGGGTGCAAGTGGTTGGGTTCTGTGCAGTGTCCCCTCCCTACCAGAGAATTGGGGCACCACACCTCTGGCTGAGGTGCAGTACCTCTATGGTGACTGGACCCTCAGGGGTGCCACATTCCTACCCCTGAAGACACCTATCACGTTAGGTGAATTGTATCTTGCATCTTATGTAAATATTGTGAGTGGTAATGTATAGGGTAGATAGTAGACTCTGGGGTATGTTAAGAGTTAATAGTTGAGACTAGCCCACAGTGGGAGGTGTGAGTGTTAGGGAGAGGGACCCCTTCATGTTGGGACAGGAAACAGGTTCTGGAGTGCAACGTAAGCAGTGCGCATTGGTGGGTGACTCTAGATGATTGGAGACTAGACAGAAGTGAGATTCTTAGCATAAGTGACAGACAAAATGGTCTTCCAGAAATGGGTACTAGGAGAGGACACCTGGCCACAAGACCTTGAGCTTGTAAGACTGAAATTTAACAAGCCTAAACAGGACTGAGTACGGGGACTAACGAAGGGTCTCGAGCGGATGTTCCAGGGCACTAGTAGTCAAGGAACAGGACTCCGAAACATTGAATAAGTAAAGGAGACTTGTTGACCAGGACTGTAGCATTAATGCTAGGTTGTGGACAAAAAATATCCCTGGAGTATACTACTAAGACTGGAGACACACTAGCGACTTTTTAATTGGTCCGGTTTTGTTCCTGCCAAAGAGTGTTATGCGTTTTTCATGCAAGTACAATCCCATTTTTAACACCTAGCATGTGATTTGAATCTGAATGCAGTGTGATTGCTATCAGATCAGATAACGTGAGCTTTTATATAGAGGAATTCTCTGTCATTTACACATAGTTTTCAGCAGAAATATTCTTCAAAACATGTCTTTGTATGATGCGACCATGCAGCCTGCCATTCAGCAGAGATACTGTACAATGTCTGCTACCACTGCTCATTGTCTGGCGGTGAACTCCTATAACCTGTCTGACATCACCGTGAGCATGAGAGAGTTCTCAGCTCACGGTGCCATCAGAAAGGTTGTGGAAATTCATAGCCAATAAAATTGCTTCACCTAACTGACGTCAGCATGAGCGCGGTGAGAAAATTTCTAATGGCGTTTGCGCTGCCATCAGTTAGATGAAGTGAGTTCACTGGCTGTGAACTCCCAAGATCTTTCTGACAGCATGGTAAGCGTGAGAACTTTCTCACACTCACAGCAACGTCAAACAGGTTATAGGAGTTCAGCAGACACTGTATGGTCACATCATGCAATCATGCAGCCTGCCATCTAGATGTAGCAGAGCTAGACCCATCATTGGACAAATGGAATTTCTTCTCAGCAGACAACTGAGAAATATTTATTCTTTTAATTCTATTACAGGGGACAATAGCTTCACTGGAATGGGAAATGCCGTAAATATGGTTTAATTAAGATTGATTAAAGGAGTCTGTGTCATTCTTTCAATTAAAGAACTTTATTTTGGATATGTGTGTTTTTATACAATATGACTATGGGGTTAGTAATGGGGGCATCTTATAGACACCTCTGCATTACTAACCTTTGGGATTGATGTCACTTGAAAATACAGAGGTGACATCAACCCATCCCTCTCCCCCCAACTATCACCCCATTTGTCACCTCATCAGAGCAAGTAGGAAGAGTTAGGGTATGTGTCCACGTTCAGGATTGCATCAGGATTTGGTCAGGATTTTATGTCAGTATTTGTAAGCCAAAACCAGGAGTGGGTGATAAATACAGAAGTGGTGCATATGTTTCTATTATACTTTTCCTCTAATTGTTCCACTCCTGGTTTTGGCTTACAAATACTGACATAAAATCCTGACCAAATCCTGATGCAATCCTGAACGTGGACACATACCCTAAGGCTAAGTGCCAGAATTGACACATTTTCTAGATGCGCCTTTTCTGGGGTGTCTGAGAGCTGATCATTTTAGTCTGGCGGGGCCAATATCCATGGCCCCTTCCTAGGCTAGTAATATCAGCACGCAGCTATCTACCTAGCCTTTTGCTGGTTATTAATTATAGGGGGACCATGCGTCATTTTTTTGGGACAGGTCCACCATTTTAATAGCCAGTAAAGGCTAAGTATACAGCTGTGAGCTGATATTAATAGCCTGGGAAGCCCTATGGGTATTACCCCCTTCTCAGGCAATAAACATCTGCCCCCAGCATTTGGATTTCCCTCTGCTAGTTAAGATAATTACTCGGGAGCCTCATTTTTTTCAGAAAAATAATCTTTTAATAATTAAATACATGTGCAGTAAGCTGCACACACACTGTACTAATTGTATATGTCACTCACGTCTTTATCTATTGTATGTGTACATACTGTATCTAACCTGTGATTTTACTGTACGCAGCAGATGAATTGCCAGTTTTTCTAAGGACACCGGTGTGTAAAAATCGGACAGCACTAGCATGGGCCTGTGCAATTTTTCTTTATTTGTGAACCGTGGTCTCCCTCATTGAACTTTAAAACATCTGATCCTAAAAAGTAGCCTGCATGGGCATAATGCCCTCCTAGTACAAGTCCACACATCCAACCAGGACCTTCACTTTCTTGTAACATGCCGGGGCGCCTCAGAGGAGAGCCTTACCCATGGCTACTTCCCCATGCTGGTACACTTGCAGGGTCTGGTAGATCCAAGGGAATTCTCACCCTACAAACATCCTTCTATAAACTATTAGAATGCAGATAAATACCTGAAATAATGCATGCTATGGCTAACAATTATCTGTGACTTGTTACAAAAACATTGATATCTGCCATATGATGAGATACTAGATCAGGGGCGGATTATCAGAGGGTCAATATGGGCGGTAGCCCAGGGCCCAGTGGTCTGGGGGGGCCCTGGGCTACCGCACAGATTGACCCTCCGCTAATCGTTTGTGAATGCCCACCGGCATTTATGTGACTGCGGACCCGGTGGGCAGAGAGAGGGGGCCCTGTTGTGAATTCTGTGGCTGAATTCACTCCTGTGGTCACAAGTGGTACTGCAGCTTCTGAGCTTCCTCCCTCAGGTGTTCTGGTGAGCTCGTTAACTGCTTCATTACTTAACTCCGCCTGATGCTGCTATCCTTGCTCCTTGTCAATGTTTCAGTGTTGGATCTGAGCTTCTCCTGATTGTTCCTGTGACCTGCTGCTCTGTATAGCTAAGTGCCTTTTGCTTTTTTGTTGCTTCTGTCCTGGTGTGGATTCTGTGGTGGATAGGTTGCAGCAGATCTGGACTCAGGTAGTGGACAATTTGATCGTGTCCCAGGAGAAAGCTCAACTTTTCGCTAATCACAGACGCCGTGTGGGTCCCCGACTTCGTGTTGGGGATCTGGTTTGGTTATCTTCTCGTCATATTCCTATGAAGGTTTCCTCTCCTAAATTTAAACCTCGTTTTATTGGTCCGTATAGGATTTCTGAGGTTCTCAATCCTGTGTCTTTTCGTTTGACCCTCCCAGACTCCTTTTCCATACATAATGTATTCCATAGGTCGTTGTTGCGGAGATACGTGGCAACTATGGTTCCATCTGTTGAGCCTCCTGCCCCGGTTTTGGTGGAGGGGGAATTGGAGTATATTGTGGAGAAGATTTTGGATTCTCGTGTTTCTAGACGGAAACTCCAGTATCTGGTTAAATGGAAGGGTTATGCTCAGGAAGATAATTCCTGGGTTTTTGCCTCTGATGTTCATGCTTCCGATCTTGTTCGTGCCTTTCATGCGGCTCATACTGGTCGGCCTGGGGGCTCTGGTGAGGGTTCGGTGACCCCTCCTCAAGGGGGGGGTACTGTTGTGAATTCTGTGGCTGAATTCACTCTTGTGGTCACAAGTGGTACTGCAGCTTCTGAGCTTCCTCCCTCAGGTGTTCTGGTGAGCTCGTTAACTGCTTCATTACTTAACTCCGCCTGATGCTGCTATCCTTGCTCCTTGTCAATGTTTCAGTGTTGGATCTGAGCTTCTCCTGATTGTTCCTGTGACCTGCTGCTCTGTATAGCTAAGTGCCTTTTGCTTTTTTGTTGCTTTTTTTCTGTCCAGCTTGTCTTTTGTTTTGCTGGAAGCTCTGAGACGCAAAGGGTGTACCGCCGTGCCGTTAGTTCGGCACGGTGGTTTTTTTTTGCCCCCTTTGCGTGGTTTTGCTTTAGGGTTTTTTGTAGACTGCAAAGTTCGCTTTACTGTCCTCGCTCTGTCCTAGAATATCGGGCCCCACTTTGCTGAATCTATTTCATCCCTACGTTTTGTCTTTTCATCTTACTCACAGTCATTATATGTGGGGGCTGCCTTTTCCTTTGGGGAATTTCTCTGGGGCAAGTCAGGCCTATTTTTCTATCTTCAGGCTAGCTAGTTTCTTAGGCTGTGCCGAGTTGCCTAGGTAGTTGTTAGGCGCAATCCACAGCCGCTTTTAGTTGTGTTTAGGATAGGATCAGGTGTGCAGTCTACAGAGTTTCCACGTCTCAGAGCTCGTTCTTGTATTTTTGGGTATTTGTCAGATCACTGTGTGCGCTCTGATCGCTAAGCACACTGTGGTTCTGGATTGCCTTCATAACACCTGTCATTAGCAAACATAACAGTACAAGGAGCCCAAACTAATGATTCTCAATAGAGGGAAAGAAAAAGTTCTGACATCATTTTTTTTTTTTTTTCTGCTCTGTGTTCACTTTTTTTTTTTCCCCTAGACATTTGGGTGATTCTGGACACAGGTGTGGACATGGATTTTCAGGGTCTGTGCTCTTCAATGGATAATCTCGTTATAAATGTACAAAAAATTCAAGATACTATTGATCAGAAATCTATGTTAGAACCAAGAATTCCTATTCCTGATTTGTTTTTTGGAGATAGAACTAAGTTTCTAAGTTTCAAAAATAATTGTAAGCTATTTCTGGCCTTGAAACCTCATTCTTCTGGTAATCCTATTCAACAGGTTTTGATTATTATTTCTTTTTTGCGCGGCGACCCTCAAGACTGGGCATTTTCTCTTGCGCCAGGAGACCCTGCATTGAGTAGTGTCGATGCGTTTTTCCTGGCGCTCGGATTGCTGTACGATGAGCCTAATTCAGTGGATCAGGCTGAGAAAAATTTGCTGGCTTTGTGCCAGGGTCAGGATGATATAGAAGTATATTGCCAGAAATTTAGGAAATGGTCAGTACTCACTCAGTGGAATGAATCTGCGCTGGCAGCTTTGTTCAGAAAGGGTCTCTCTGAGGCTCTTAAGGATGTCATGGTGGGATTTCCTATGCCTGCTGGTTTGAATGAGTCTTTGTCTTTGGCCATTCAGATCGGTCGACGCTTGCGCGAGCGTAAATCTGTGCACCATTTGGCGGTACTGCCTGAGGTTAAACCTGAGCCTATGCAGTGCGATAGGACTATGACTAGAGTTGAACGGCAGGAATACAGACGTCTGAATGGTCTGTGTTTCTACTGTGGTGATTCCACTCATGCTATTTCTGATTGTCCTAAGCGCACTAAGCGGTCCGCTAGGTCTGCCGTCATTGGTACTGTACAGTCCAAATTCCTTCTGTCCATTACCTTGATATGCTCTTTGTCATCGTTTTCTGTCATGGCGTTTGTGGATTCGGGCGCTGCCCTGAATCTGATGGATTTGGATTATGCTAAACGTTGTGGGTTTTTCTTGGAGCCTTTGCGGTGTCCTATTCCATTGAGAGGAATTGATGCTACACCTTTGGCCAAGAATAAACCTCAATACTGGGCCCAGCTGACTATGTGCATGGCTCCTGCACATCAGGAAGTTATTCGCTTTCTGGTGTTGCATAATCTGCATGATGTGGTCGTGTTGGGGTTGCCATGGCTACAAACCCATAATCCAGTATTGGATTGGAATTCCATGTCGGTATCCAGCTGGGGTTGTCAGGGTGTACATGGTGATGTTCCATTTTTGTCGATTTCGTCATCCACCCCTTCTGAGGTCCCAGAGTTCTTGTCTGATTATCAGGATGTATTTGAAGAGCCCAAGTCCGATGCTCTACCTCCGCATAGGGATTGTGATTGTGCTATCAATTTGATTCCTGGTAGTAAATTCCCTAAAGGTCGATTATTTAATTTATCTGTGCCCGAACACGCCGCTTTGCGCAGTTATGTGAAGGAATCCCTGGAGAAGGGACATATTCGCCCATCGTCATCACCACTGGGAGCAGGGTTCTTCTTTGTAGCCAAGAAGGATGGTTCGCTGAGACCGTGTATTGATTACCGCCTTCTTAATAAGATCACTGTTAAATTTCAGTATCCCTTGCCATTGTTATCTGACTTGTTTGCTCGGATTAAGGGGGCTAGTTGGTTCACTAAGATAGATCTTCGTGGTGCGTATAATCTGGTGAGAATCAGGCAAGGAGATGAATGGAAAACTGCATTCAATACGCCCGAGGGTCATTTTGAGTATCTAGTGATGCCGTTCGGACTTGCCAATGCTCCATCTGTGTTTCAGTCTTTTATGCATGACATCTTCCGTGAGTATCTGGATAAATTCCTGATTGTTTACTTGGATGACATTTTGATCTTCTCAGATGATTGGGAGTCTCATGTGAAGCAGGTCAGAATGGTTTTTCAGGTCCTGCGTGCTAACTCTTTGTTTGTGAAGGGATCAAAGTGTCTCTTCGGTGTGCAGAAAGTTTCATTTTTAGGGTTCATCTTTACCCCTTCTACTATCGAGATGGATCCAGTTAAGGTCCAAGCCATCCAGGATTGGATTCAGCCGACATCTCTGAAAAGTCTGCAAAAGTTCCTGGGCTTTGCTAATTTTTATCGTCGCTTCATCTGTAATTTTTCTAGCATTGCCAAACCATTGACCGATTTGACCAAGAAGGGTGCTGATTTGGTTAATTGGTCTTCTGCTGCTGTGGAAGCTTTTCAGGAGTTGAAGCGTCGTTTTTGTTCTGCCCCTGTGTTGTGTCAGCCAGATGTTTCTCTTCCGTTCCAGGTCGAGGTTGATGCTTCTGAGATTGGAGCAGGGGCGGTTTTGTCACAGAGAGGTTCTGATTGCTCAGTGATGAAACCATGTGCTTTCTTTTCCAGGAAGTTTTCGCCCGCAGAGCGTAATTATGATGTGGGCAATCGAGAGTTGCTGGCCATGAAGTGGGCATTCGAGGAGTGGCGTCATTGGCTTGAAGGAGCTAAGCATCGCGTGGTGGTATTGACTGATCATAAGAACTTGACTTATCTCGAGTCTGCCAAGCGCTTGAATCCTAGACAGGCCCGTTGGTCGTTATTTTTTGCCCGCTTCGACTTTGTGATTTCGTACCTTCCGGGCTCTAAAAATGTGAAGGCGGATGCTCTGTCTAGGAGTTTTGTGCCCGACTCTCGGGGTTTATCTGAGCCAGCGGGTATCCTCAAGGAAGGAGTCATTGTGTCTGCCATCTCCCCTGATTTGCGGCGGGTGCTGCAAAAATTTCAGGCGAATAAACCTGATCGTTGTCCAGCAGAGAAACTGTTCGTCCCTGATAGGTGGACTAATAAACTTATCTCTGAACTTCATTGTTCGGTGTTGGCTGGTCATCCTGGAATCTTTGGTACCAGAGAGTTAGTGGCTAGATCCTTCTGGTGGCCATCTCTGTCACGGGATGTACGTACTTTTGTGCAGTCCTGTGGGATTTGTGCTAGGGCTAAGCCCTGCTGTTCTCGTGCCAGTGGGTTGCTTTTGCCCTTGCCGGTCCCAAAGAGGCCTTGGACACATATTTCGATGGATTTCATTTCTGACCTTCCCGTTTCTCAAAAGATGTCAGTCATTTGGGTGGTCTGTGATCGCTTTTCTAAAATGGTCCATCTGGTGCCCTTGGCTAAATTGCCTTTCTCCTCTGATTTGGTACCTTTGTTCTTTCAGCATGTGGTTCGGTTGCATGGCATTCCTGAGAATATTGTTTCTGACAGAGGTTCCCAGTTTGTTTCAAGGTTTTGGCGAACCTTTTGTGGTAGGATGGGCATTGACCTATCCTTTTCCTCGCCTTTCCATCCTCAGATTAATGGCCAGACCGAACGAACCAATCAGACCTTGGAAACATATCTGAGATGTTTTGTTTCTGCAGACCAGGATGATTGGGTGTCCTTTTTGCCGTTGGCTGAGTTCGCCCTTAATAATCGGGCCAGCTCGGCTACCTTGGTTTCTCCATTTTTTTGCAATTCTGGGTTCCATCCTCGTTTCTCTTCAGGACAGGTTGAGTCTTCGGACTGTCCTGGTGTGGATTCTGTGGTGGATAGGTTGCAGCAGATCTGGACTCAGGTAGTGGACAATTTGATCTTGTCCCAGGAGAAAGCTCAACTTTTCGCTAATCGCAGACGCCGTGTGGGTCCCCGACTTCGTGTTGGGGATCTGGTTTGGTTATCTTCTCGTCATATTGCTATGAAGGTTTCCTCTCCTAAATTTAAACCTCGTTTTATTGGTCCGTATAGGATTTCTGAGGTTCTCAATCCTGTGTCTTTTCGTTTGACCCTCCCAGACTCCTTTTCCATACATAATGTATTCCATAGGTCGTTGTTGCGGAGATACGTGGCACCTATGGTTCCATCTGTTGAGCCTCCTGCCCCGGTTTTGGTGGAGGGGGAATTGGAGTATATTGTGGAGAAGATTTTGTATTCTCGTGTTTCTAGACGGAAACTCCAGTATCTGGTTAAATGGAAGGGTTATGCTCAGGAAGATAATTCCTGGGTTTTTGCCTCTGATGTTCATGCTTCCGATCTTGTTCGTGCCTTTCATGCGGCTCATCCTGGTCGGCCTGGGGGCTCTGGTGAGGGTTCGGTGACCCCTCCTCAAGGGGGGGGTACTGTTGTGAATTCTGTGGCTGAATTCACTCCTGTGGTCACAAGTGGTACTGCAGCTTCTGAGCTTCCTCCCTCAGGTGTTCTGGTGAGCTCGTTAACTGCTTCATTACTTAACTCCGCCTGATGCTGCTATCCTTGCTCCTTGTCAATGTTTCAGTGTTGGATCTGAGCTTCTCCTGATTGTTCCTGTGACCTGCTGCTCTGTATAGCTAAGTGCCTTTTGCTTTTTTGTTGCTTTTTTTCTGTCCAGCTTGTCTTTTGTTTTGCTGGAAGCTCTGAGACGCAAAGGGTGTACCGCCGTGCCGTTAGTTCGGCACGGTGGTTTTTTTTTGCCCCCTTTGCGTGGTTTTGCTTTAGGGTTATTTGTAGACTGCAAAGTTCGCTTTACTGTCCTCGCTCTGTCCTAGAATATCGGGCCCCACTTTGCTGAATCTATTTCATCCCTACGTTTTGTCTTTTCATCTTACTCACAGTCATAATATGTGGGGGCTACCTTTTCCTTTGGGGAATTTCTCTGGGGCAAGTCAGGCCTATTTTTCTATCTTAAGGCTAGCTAGTTTCTTAGGCTGTGCCGAGTTGCCTAGGTAGTTGTTAGGCGCAATCCACAGCCGCTTTTAGTTGTGTTTAGGATAGGATCAGGTGTGCAGTCTACAGAGTTTCCACGTCTCAGAGCTCGTTCTTGTATTTTTGGGTATTTGTCAGATCACTGTGTGCGCTCTGATCGCTAAGCACACTGTGGTTCTGGATTGCCTTCATAACACCTGTCATTAGCAAACATAACAGGGCCCGCATTGGGCCCCTTCTCATCTGCTCACCGGGCCCTTTCCGGCGCTGCGGCGGTTTCCTGTTGACGTGCGGGTGCGAGCCCGCACGTCAATAGTTAACAACAGCCGCCAGCCAATTGGAGGCTGGCAGCTGATGTCGGCCGCAGCGCACACGTCGCCGGCGTCTGACGTCATTGTCAGTCGCCGACGAGTGTGCGCTGCTGAAGGGAGCTCGCCGTCTGGAGTGCGGACAGGTGAGGAAACTGTTTTTGTTTTTTTTTTGTTTGTTTTTTTTGGATCAGTTAACGGTGGACACACATGGGGGCAATGCTGGAGGACACACTGGGGGGCAATGCTGGAGGACACACTAGGGGCAATGCTGGAGACAGTGGGGCAGATTGCTGGAGGACACACTGGGGGCAGATTGCTGGAGACAGTGGGGCAGATTGCTGGAGACAGTGGGGCAGATTGCTGGAGACAGTGGGGCAGATTGCTGGAGACAGTGGGGCAATGCTGGAGACAGTGGGGCAATGCTGGAGACAGTGGGGCAGATTGCTGGAGGACACACTGGGGGCAATGCTGGAGACACTGGGGCAGATTGCTGGAGACACTGGTACAGATTGCTGTAGACAGTGGGGCAATGCTGGAGACAGTGGGGCAGATTGCTGGAGACAGTGGGGCAATGCTGGAGACAGTGGGGCAATGCTGGAGACAGTGGGGCAATGCTGGAGACAGTGGGGCAGATTGCTGGAGAACACACTGGGGGCAGATTGCTGGAGACACTGGGGCAGATTGCTGGATACACTGGGGCAATGCTGGAGACACTGGGGCAGATTGGAGGACACACTGGGGGCAATGCTGGAGACAGTGGGGCAGATTGCTGGAGACAGTGGGGCAGATTGCTGGAGACAGTGGGGCAATGCTGGAGACAGTGGGGCAATGCTGGAGACAGTGGGGCAAATTGCTGGAGGACACACTGGGGGGCAATGCTGGAGGACACACTGGGGGGCAATGCTGGAGACACTGGGGCAGATTGGAGGACACACTGGGGGCAGATTGCTGGAGACACTGGGGCAGATTGCTGGAGACAGTGGGCCAATGCTGGAGACAGTGGGGCAGATTGCTGGAGGACACACTGGGGGCAGATTGCTGGAGACACTGGGGCAGATTGCTGGATACACTGGGGCAATGCTGGAGACACTGGGGCAATGCTGGAGACAGTGGGGCAATGATGGAGACAGTGGGGCAGATTGCTGGAGGACACACTGGGGGCAATGCTGGAGACACTGGAGCAGATTGCTGGAGACACTGGGGCAATGCTGGAGACACTGGGGCAATGCTGGAGACACTGGGGCAATGCTGGAGACACTGGGGCAGATTGCTGGACACACTGGGGGTAATATGCTGGACACACTGGGGCAGATGATTGCTGGAGACACTGGGGCAATGCTGGAGACACTGGGGCAATGCTGGAGACAGTGGGGCAATGCTGGAGACACTGGGGCAATGCTGGAGACACTGGGGCAGTGCTGGAGACACTGGGCCAGATTGCTGGACACACTGGTGGTAATATGCTGGACACACTGGGGCAGATTGCTGGACACACTGTCTGGGGCAATATGCTGGACATACTGGGGCAGATTGCTGGACACACTGGGGGTAATATGCTGGACACACTGGGGGTAATATGCTGGACACACTGGGGCAGATTGCTGGACACACTGGGGGCAGGACTGGAGGCATGGGCAGAATGTAGACACGGGGCATGATTGGAGACACGGGGTAGAATGAAAGACATGGGGCAGGATTGGATCATGGGGCAGGATGGATACGATGGAGACAGATGGAGCAGGATGGGGAGATCATATGGTGTAGAATGGATACTCATGAGTGCAGGATGGGAGAACATATGGCTGGAGCCAGGAATGAGACACACGGGGCCAGGATGGGGAATATTATTACCATACGGGCTAACTAAGGGATATTATTACTGCAGTGATGTATTTATTTTATTTTTTGAGTATACTGTTTTAAATGGGGGGGCGGTCCTGTTACTGTGCAGAGTGACACTATATCGCCTTTTTTTCTTCATGTGGTGTAATGTAGAAGTTGTGAAAATTTAAGTAATGTGTTCTGCAAGCGGAGCTCGAGATAACTGCGTTATTTCCTGCAGAAACGAGTCCTGGCTGGAAGAAATGATGGCGGTCTGTGCTGGATGAAAGATGAAGGACTTCACCTAGAGACGTCACTGGTGAGTCAGTGTTGCCTATACACTGACACTATACACTGTATACTATATACAGAGGTCCTGTGTACAATGTCACCAGTGATCACTGTATTACCTCTACACAGACACTGCATACTAAGTACAGATCTCCTGTGAATACTGGCACTTATGGTGATAGTATTTGTTTTTTGTTTTTTTTTATTACTGATCAGTATTGTAGTATTCAGTCACTATGTGGTGGTAATATGTGGTCTGGAAATGGTGTTGTGGTATTTGTCCCTTGTATGTGCTATTTGGTCACCAAGTGGTAATATGTGGTCTTGACATGGTGCGGTGGTATTTGTTCTTGTATGTGATATTATTCGATCACTGTGGTTGTAATTTGTGGTCTGGTCATGGTGCGGTGGTATTTGTTCCTTGTATGTGATATTATTCGATCACTGTGGTTGTAATTTGTAGTCTGGTCATGGTGCGGTGGTATTTGTTCCTTGTATGTGATATTATTCGATCACTGTGGTTGTGATTTGTGGTCTGGTCATGGTGCGGTGGTATTTGTTCCATGTATGTGATATTATTGGTCAAGATATAACTAAATTGTATTGCAGATTTTAACAAATATTTAATAGGTTACAGTAGAGTAGGGCCCGGCCATTTTTCTGGAATAATCTTGTTCGGGTATATCATGACCCCCGTCGCACGACCCCATCACACGACCCCCGTCACATGACCCCCGTCACATGACCGGGGGGGCCCACAGTGTGTGAACAGCCCGGGGCCCTGGCTACCCTTAATCCACCCCTGTACTAGATAACAAATGGCCCATATACTGTCTTGCACAGTGCCTCCAAGCTATCTGTTTCTGCATCTTCCAGAACCAGAGGTTGCTGCTAAAATCAGAATCCATTTGTTGGGGCTGCCGTGAGTGACACAGTGAGCTGCAGAATAAACTACGTATATATAAATCTAGACATACATATACAGTTGGGTGGTCTAGAAGGGTTTGTATAAATCGTGTGCAGTAAGCTTTTTCTTTGGTGTTGGCTGCAGACAACAAAATTCTATTTTGCTTTATTTGGAGCTCTATGTCAAAAATTGCTTTCCAATCTATTTAAGAAAATATTCTGAATAATTGAATTGGCACAACAATTTGGACCCATTAAGATAAAAAAAATACAAATAGTGGTGTTCAAAGGTGGACATTTATTTGAAGATTATGCTTAGTGTGCATAGAATTCTTTTAGATGGATAGCTAAAGTGTTTCTTTAAACTATTTATGTGCTGGAAAAGGGTCATTTGTATTTTTGTTTCATATTAGCAAAATAATCAAAACCACCTGCTCCTGACAGGTGTCCCACTGACTTCCCCTCATTATTTTCCTTATCAACTGTCCCCTTGCGTATTATGTCCTTGTACAGTTTTAAAATGTTTCTTTTTTTTTCTTTCATCCCATGTGTAATTACAATCAAATAAACCGCAGGCAGCCTTTAAAAGATGGCACGCATCATGCAGAAAATTCCCTTCATCAAACAGTTGGGAAAAGGAAAAACAGAACAGCAATTTAATATTTTAACTCACTCCTTCTCAATGAAACTACCCTTTTGTCCCGTGGCATAATTGTAGCATTTGAGGCTGTTTTATTTTTTTTTTTTAGTTTTTGGGTTTTTGTGTCTTTTTTTGTTTGCACCAAATTTTTTGCCACTGCGGGAATTGTTTGGGGTTTTCCAGATGTTTTCACCTAATTCATCAGCAACTTTTTAAAAAACTACACTTGTCTTAAGTGCTCTTCACTTCCCCTGGAGTGATTTCATGCAAATCAGAAAATTTCTGTGCAACTTTTTTTTTAGTTAAAGAGTTAAAGGGAACCTGCCACCCCTTTTTTTCGATATGAGATAAAAATATGGTTCAATAGTGCCTGAGCTATGCTTTACAGCAGTACCTTTCATATCCCCCGATTCCCCACCTTTGCTGAGAAAATACCTTAGTAATCTCTCAGTTTTCGTATGAAAATCACCCCGGTCGGGTCCGATGGGTGGGGCCTATTAGGCAGTGGCAGTGGGTCAGTAATGGTGTGGGGTGGCATCTCTTTAGAAGACCGCACAGCCCTTCATGTGCTCGCCAGAGATAGCCTGACTGCCATTAGGTACCGAGAGGAGATCCTCAGACCCCTTGTGAGACCATATGCTGGTGTGGTGTGGTTGGCCCTGGGTTCCTCCTAATGCAGGGCAATGCCAGACCTCATGTGGCTGGAGTGTGCCAACAGTTCCAGCATGATGAAGGCATTGAAGCTATGGACTGACCCGCCCGTTCTCCAGACCTGAATCCGATTGAACACATCTGGGACATCATGTCTGGCACTATCCACCACGTTGCACCACAAATTGTCCAGGAGTTGGCGGATGCTTTAGTCCAGGTCTGGGAGGAGATCCCTCAGGAGACCATCCGCCGCCTCATCAGGAGCATGCCCAGGCATTGTAGGGAGGTCATACAGGCACATGGATGCCACACACACTACTGAGCATCATTTCCTTGTTTTGAGGCATTTCCACTAAAGTTGGATCAGCCTGTAACTTCGTTTTCCACTCTGATTTTGAGCATCATTCCAACTCCAGACCTCCTTGGGAAATTAGTTGTGATTTACATTGATAATTTTTAGGTTTTATTGTTCTCAACATATTCCACTATGCAATGAATAAAGATTTACAACTGGAATATTTCATTTAGTGATATCTAGGATGTGAGATTTTAGTGTTCCCTTTATTTTTTGAGCAGTATATATATATATATATATATATATATATATATATATACAGTGGGGCAAAAAAGTATTTAGTCAGTCAGCAATAGTGCAAGTTCCACCACTTAAAAAGATGAGAGGCGTCTGTAATTTACATCATAGGTAGACCTCAACTATGGGAGACAAACTGAGAAAAAAAAATCCAGAAAATCACATTGTCTGTTTTTTTTAACATTTTATTTGCATATTATGGTGGAAAATAAGTATTTGGTCAGAAACAAACAATCAAGATTTCTGGCTCTCACAGACCTGTAACTTCTTCTTTAAGAGTCTCCTCTTTCCTCCACTCATTACCTGTAGTAATGACACCTGTTTAAACTTGTTATCAGTATAAAAAGACACCTGTGCATACCCTCAAACAGTCTGACTCCAAACTCCACTATGGTGAAGACCAAAGAGCTGTCAAAGGACACCAGAAACAAAATTGTAGCCCTGCACCAGGCTGGGAAGACTGAATCTGCAATAGCCAACCAGCTTGGAGTGAAGAAATCAACAGTGGGAGCAATAATTAGAAAATGGAAGACATACAAGACCACTGATAATCTCCCTCGATCTGGGGCTCCACGCAAAATCCCACCCCGTGGGGTCAGAATGATCACAAGAACGGTGAGCAAAAATCCCAGAACCACGCGGGGGGACCTAGTGAATGAACTGCAGAGAGCTGGGACCAATGTAACAAGGCCTACCATAAGTTTCACACTACGCCACCATGGACTCAGATCCTGCAGTGCCAGACGTGTCCCACTGCTTAAGCCAGTACATGTCCAGGCCCGTCTGAAGTTTGCTAGAGAGCATTTGGATGATCCAGAGGAGTTTTGGGAGAATGTCCTATGGTCTGATGAAACCAAACTGGAACTGTTTGGTAGAAACACAACTTGTCGTGTTTGGAGGAAAAAGAATACTGAGTTGCATCCATCAAACACCATACCTACTGTAAAGCATGGTGGTGGAAACATCATGCTTTGGGGCTGTTTCTCTGCAAAGTTGCCAGGACGACTGATCCGGGTACATGAAAGAATGAATGGGGCCATGTATCGTGAGATTTTGAGTGCAAACCTCCTTCCATCAGCAAGGGCATTGAAGATGAAACGTGGCTGGGTCTTTCAACATGACAATGATCCAAAGCACACCGCCAGGGCAACGAAGGAGTGGCTTCGTAAGAAGCATTTCAAGGTCCTGGAATGGCCTAGCCAGTCTCCAGATCTCAACCCTATAGAAAACCTTTGGAGGGAGTTGAAAGTCCGTGTTGCCAAGCGAAAAGCCAAAAACATCACTGCTCTAGAGGAGATCTGCCTGGAGGAATGGGCCAACATACCAACAACAGTGTGTGGCAACCTTGTGAAGACTTACAGAAAACGTTTGACCTCTGTCATTGCCAACAAAGGATATATTACAAAGTATTGAGATGAAATTTTGTTTCTGACCAAATACTTATTTTCCACCATAATATGCAAATAAAATGTTAAAAAACAGACAATGTGATTTTCTGGATTTTTTTTTCTCAGTTTGTCTCCCATAGTTGAGTTCTACCTATGATGTAAATTACAGACGCCTGTCATCTTTTTAAGTGGTGGAACTTGCACTATTGCTGACTGACTAAATACTTTTTTGCCACACTGTATATATATATATATACATATACCAGAAAATATTGGAGACTGCAATACCACGGCTGGAGCAGGGCAGCGGGTGAACCATAGTTAGTTACTATGCCGGGGCAACACCAGGCTCTTCAGCTGGTGCAGAAAGTGAGTGTTGGTCTTGGACAAGCTATTTGTCCAAGGCAGATTTAGGAAAACCTGCCATGGGCTTTTATTTTTTAAATGGACTACAGGAAGGTAGTGGGGTGCTCCGTTTCCTCCCCGGCTGGGTTTTCCACGTGGCCTACAGCCACGGGTTCCTTGTAAAAACCCTGCAGCAGAGGGTTGGGTGTGTCAGTTTTGGTTTTGCAAGTGTGCAGAGCAGAAGGCTCTGCCATGGCCTCAGCCTGTGTGAAGCAACACAGAGCCAAAGTGAAGCCAAAAGGCCAGGCACCCATCAGTGTACTCGGCGGTGCAGTCGACCACGGCAACCGAAGCCAGTTGTGGACTATTTTTTTCCCGGCTGCGATCCGGTGGATCCTATTTACTTTTCTGTTTGTCAGTACGCTGACCATTAAAAGAGACTTTGTTTTTGTTATATCCTGGGTCACTTCCTGTCTATCGCACTGCACCAACCCTGCTGCACTATACCTGCTGAGCGGATTTTTAGTTCTGCTGGGGGAGTGGGGACTGGGAGAGTTTTAACACACAGGAGCTTTTATCTATCATAAGAAAATGCTGACAGGCTCACGCTGATAAAAATGAGCAAAGCCTACATTAGCCCCGACTTTTCCACACCACCAGATGGCAGCAGCACATAAAGTATTTCTAATCTTCACTATTTGATTAAGACTCAGCAGTTGTTGCCTCAAAGGGTGTATGGATGACCCCTGCTTATGTTTTCTCGCTTTGCACTATGTGCAGAGCATTTATGAGTGTAGAAGTAACATAACTACAGTTTCTTATTTTTTTAAGAGGCACTCCAGTTGGTGACTTCAAGGGTGCTTTAATGACCTTCCTTAGAATTAATTTCTGGGTCTATCATGTGTGCAGTGGGCGTGCCTTAGAGATTCTGATGCAGCGATTTAAAGGTAAAGAACTGCTATATCTCTCAGCAGTTAGGGCTTTAGCAATGCTGTAGTTTGCTATTAATCACTTGTAGCCGCATCACAATTTATAAGATGTGCTGCAGTCTCTTACACATTATGATACAGTGGCCGGTGATTTAAAAGTATAATTTTCCTTATGCACCTGGCGGCCCTGAGCTATTGCTAAGAGAGAAGAGAGGGATCAGGGAGCTTCCACGTAACAGTGATTGTCTCCAACACAGGTGGGTATCGATCCTGCTGGTGAGTGCAGCCACAAAAGTTGAAGGAAAGGATCTTTCCAGCACACTGACCAGGTAAAATTAAAAAACTTTACTTAGGCATAATTAAGCCATGTTTAAAAAGAACAGTGAATTTAAAAACACCTGATGCATGTCTGGTGCGGTTAGTGTGCCCTTAATCATAGGATATCAGTGGAATAATACAGACAAATATATATAGAGGAAATGATACAATCAAATAACACCGGGATAATGAGATTACGGATGCACCGGAAGTGCAATAAGCCGACAACATTAGACATTCAATAAGCTGGAACATTAGACATTCACAGGGCTGGCGTCAGCACCCGGCGCCCTGAGCAGGTGGGGGGCCCACCCATCATCGTGGACACTGGTGCACTATAAGAATCCGGTGTCTGTGCCAGTGCTGGTGCATGCGAGTTGGCCTCCCTCCCGCTTACTCAGGGCCTTGGTATTAGCAATACTTACCCCTCCCTGTTCCCACGTTGAGGTGTCTTCTGCGTCTTCTGACTGTGACGTTCAGGTCAGAGAGGGCGATGACATGACTAGTGTGCACTTTCTGCCACTCAGTCACAGTGCAGAGAGCTGAAAGACGGTGATGCTGAGGAGTCTGGAGCAGAGCAGTGGCCAGGGAGGAGAGGTGAGTATTTCATTTTTTTTTCTTTTTATGTTTGGAGTAATATATGGGGAACATCAGAAGGGGCCCATTATATATGGTGCATTATATGGGGCCCATCATACACTGGAACATCATATATGGGGCCCATCATATACTGTAGCATCATATGGGGCCCATTATACAATGAGCATCATATGGGGCCCATTATATATGGAGCATCATATCATGCCCATTATATATGGAGCATCATATGGGGCCCATTATATATGGAGCATCATATCATGCCCATTATATATGGAGCATCATATGGGACCCATTATATTTGAAGCATCATATTGAGACCATTGTATATGGTGCATTGTATGGGGCCCATTAATATCAAGCATCTTATTTTGCCCATTCTGTTTGGATCGATATATGGGGCCCATTCTGTTTGGATCAATATATGGGGCTCATTATGTACTATATGGAACATTATATAGGGCTCATTATACTTTATGGGGCTCATTTTACAGTATGGAGCAATATATGGGGCCTATTATATACTGTGTGGGGCAATATATGGGGCTCATTATACTGTATGAAGCAATATACGTGGTTCATTATACTATATGGAGCATTATATGTGGTCCATTATTCTGTATGGAGCACTATGTTGTGCCCATAATACTGTATGGAGCAATATATGGGGCTCATTATTTTGTAAGGAGATCCATTATTCTGTATGGAGCACTATGTGGTGCTCATAATACTGTATGGAACAATATATGGCGCTCATTATTCTGTATGGAGCAATAGATGAGGCTCATTATACTGTATGGAGCGCTGTGTAGTGCCCATAATACTGTATGGATCAATGTACAGGGCTAATTATTCTGTATGAAGCACTATGTGGTGCCCATAATACTGTATGGAGGTCTATACTGTCTGGTTTCTGAGCTATTGTAGAATTTACAATAGATATCACTCATGTATCAAAATGAAATTTTTGGGATTGAACTATACCTATATTTCTCTGCTGTATCTGTGCATCATGAATTGTGGTATGTGTTAAAAGGGCCCACTGAGACTCTTTCGCCCGGGACCCGTGAAACCTGAAGCCGGCCCTGGACATTCATATGAAAAAGAATCCTAATAAATATAGAATAAATTATTTCTCAAGTAGTGTTGAGCGATACCTTCTGATATCGGGAAATATCGGATAGGATTGCATCGGACCGATACCCAAAAAATATCGGATATCGCCGATTCCGATACTGGAAACCAATGCAAATCAATGGGACACAAATATTGGAATGAAAATAAACCCTTACTTTCCTTGTAGGTTAATACTACATGAAGGAAAACAACTAAGAATAATGTAGAATGTATTGGGGGAGGTGGAGGAGACATTAAAGGCATAGAGGTTTAGCCCAATCAAATGGAATAGCAGGAATTAAATTTTTTTTTAAGACTTTCGGAGTTACAAAGATATCGACTATGTTAAGCTTTTTTTGTATTTTGTCCGATATTTATGTTTCACTACTTCCATGCTCTTCACCTTCTTTTTTACTTCTCCCACACTTTCTTCTTCATCATCCTCAGCAGCAGCATCTTTTCATCAACTTCTTCTTCACCTTATTCATTTTCTTCTTCTTCACCTTCTTCCTATTATTCTTTCTTTTACATTCTTCATATTCTTCTTATTCAACTATTATTCTTCTTCATATTCTACTTCTTCATCTTCTTCATATTCTTCTTCTTCATCATATTCTTATTTGTGACAGGCATTCCTGTAGTTGTTATCTATAAATGTTTGAAGATTACACCTTCTGTTCTGCCTGTCACAAAAGATTTACAACTGGATTTGTCCGCGTTCAGTTTGGCCTGCAGCAGCAGGTATTTTCCAGGGGCACCACGAGGAGTAACGGACTCACCCCCATACACTGCTTAATCTTCTTCTGTTTATAATTTAGATAATATCTTTTGCTCTGATTTTTAGTCTTATGCTTAATGTTCTTCTGCTTTTTGTTCTGCAGCTTCTTGTTCTTCTGCTTCTTAGTCTTCTGTCTCTTGTTCTTCTGTATCTTGGTGGTTGTCTTCTTGTTCTTTGTCCTCTTGGTCATCTTCTTCGGGGTCATCTTCTTGGTCTTCTTCAGGGTGGTCTTCAGGGTTGTCGTCTTCTTCGGAGTGGTCTTCTGGGTCGTCTACAGGGTCGTCGTCTTCGGGGTCATCGTCTTCTTCGGGGTGGTCGTTAGGGTCGTTGTCTTCAGGGTCGTCGTCAGGGAGATCCAGAGTGATTACCAAAAACCATTTCAAAAAGCTTGAACTTGGAAATGTAGCAGAATGTACAAGGCTGAGGAACTGCTGAGAACCAGCTGACGGTACTGGAACCCGGATGGGTAGCAGAAGGTACAAGAGCCAATGGAACTACCGAGGACCAGCTGATGGTACTGGAACCCAGTTACTAAGCAGGAGGTATCTGTGCCAGAAAGCACTACCAAGGACCAGCAGACGTTGGTGGAACTCAAATATCGAGAAGGAGGCACCTAAGCCAAAGGCTCTGCCTGGAACCAGCTGACGTTATTGGAACCCAGGGGGACATATTTAAGATTGACTTCCAAAGAACCAGCTAATGGTACTGGAACTGAGATAGGCAGCAGAAGCTACAGATGAAAAAAAAAGTTGCAAGGCCGCGAGTCAGCCGGAGTTACCGAAACCCACAGTCCTACAGGGGGAGCTTGTCCTATTGGCACTACGGAACCAGCCTTCATTGCCAGATCCCGCAGTCCACATAGGAAGCACCTAAACTGCAGGCACCATAGAGTCAGCTAATCCGACCGCAACACGACAGGACAACATATTGGAGGCAAAGTGACGTTGACACTACCCGGAAACAGCTGGCATGCTTGAACCAGGCTGGCCGGAGGGAGTACTCGTGCCAAAAACACTTGTGAGCAACAACTGGCGGTGTTGGAGCCCAGGGATTAGAGTAGAAACAGCGTGTAGCCAGAGGCCTAATTGGAGCCAGTTTAAAATTTGTAGTAGTGTGAATGTGGATAGAGCAGGCAAAATTGGCACACACACAGCAGGGGATCAGCTGACGTTACTGAACCCCAATAACACTGGATCATGTGTTGATTGTGCAGACGGCACTTCAGTGCAGCAACAGGCGGAGTTGGAGCCCAGGGTTTACAGGAGAAACAGAGTGTAGCCAAAGGCCTAATTGGAGCAAATTTAAAATCTGTACTAGTGTGAATGTGGACAGAGCAGGCGAAATTGCCGCACACACAGCAGGTGATCAGCTGACGTTACTGAACCCCAATAACACTGGAGCATGAGTTGACTGTGCAGATGGTACTTCTGAGCAGCAACTGGCGGTGTTGGAGCCAAGAGATTACAGGAGAAGCAGAGTGTAGCCAGAGACCTAATTGGAGCAAATTTAAAATCTGTAGTAGTGTGAATGTGGACAGAGCAGGCAAAATTGCCGCTCACATAGCAGGGGATCAGCTGTCGTTACTGAACCCCAATAACACAGAAGCAAGTGCTGACTGTGCAGACGGCACTTCTGAGCAGCAACTGGCAGTGTTGGATCCCAGGGATAACAGGAGAAACAGAGTATAGCCAGAGGCCTAATTGGAGCAAGTTTAATATCTGTAGTAGTGTGAGTGTGGACAGAGCAGGAAAAATTGCGGGACACACAGCAGGGGATCAGCTGACTTTACTGAACCCCAATAACACTGGAGCATGTGTTGACTGTGCAGACAACATTTCTGAGCAGCAACTGGCGTTGCTGGAGCCCAGGGTAAATACTAGAAACAGAGTGGAGGCAGAGGCCTAATTGGAGCATATTTAATATCTGTAGTAGTGTGAGTGTGGACGGAGCAGGAGAAATTGCCGGACACACAGCAGGGGATCAGCTGATGTTACTGAACCCCAATAACACTGGAGCATGTGTTGACTGTGCAGATGGCACTTCGGTGCAGCAATTGGTGTTCTTGGAGCCCAGGGTTTACAGGAGAAACAGAGTGTAACCAGAGGCCTATTTGGAGCAAATTTAAAATCTGTAGTAGTGTGAATGTGGACAGAGCAGACGAAATTGCCGCACACACAGCAGGGGATCAGCTGACGTTACTGAACCCCAATAACACTGGAGCATGTGTTGACTGAGCAGATGGCACTTTTGAGCAGCAACTGGCGGTGTTGGAGCCCAGGAATTACAGGAGAAACAGAGTGTAGCCAGAGGCTTAATTGGAGCAAGTTTAATATCTGTAGTAGTGCGAGGGTGGACGGAGCAGGAGAAATTACCGCACACACAGCAGGGGATCAGCTGATGTTACTAAACCCCTATAACACTGGAGCATGTGTTGACTGTGCAGATGGCACTTCAGAGCAGCAACTGGCGGTGTTGGAGCCCAGGGATTACAGGAGAAACAGAGTGCAGCCAGAGGCCTAATTGGAGCAAGTTTAATGTCTGTAGTAGTGTGAGTGTGGACGGAGCAGGAGAAATTGCTGGACACACAGCAGGAGATCAGCTGACATTACTGCACCCCAATAACACTGGAGCATGTGTTGACTGTGCAGATGGCGCTTCTGAGCAGCAACTGGGGTTGTTGGAGCCCAGGATAAATACTAGAAACAGAGTGGAGGCAGAGGCGTATTTGGAGCAAGTTTAAAATCAGTGGTTGTGTGAATGTGGACAGAGCAGGAGAAATTGCCGCACACACAGCAGGGGAACAGCTGACATTACTGAACCCCAATAACACTGGAGCATGTGTTGTCTGTGCAGAGGGCACTTCTGTGCAGCAACTGGCAGTGTTGGAGCCCAGGTTAAATACTATAAGCAAAGTGCAGGCAGAGGTCTAATTGGAGCAAGTTAAAAATCAGTAGTAGTGTGAATGTGGACAGAACAGAAGAAAATGCCGCACACACAGCACGGGAACAGCTGACGTTACTGAACCCCAATAACACTGGAGCATGTGTTGACTGTGCAGACGGCACTTCTGAGCAGCAACTGGCGTTGTTGGAGCCCAGGTTAAATACTAGAAACAGAGTGCAGGCAGAGGCCTAATTGGAGCAAGTTAAAAATCAGTAGTAGTGTGAATGTGGACAGAACAGAAGAAATTGCCGCACACACAGCAGGGGAACAGCTGACGTTACTGAACCCCAATAACACTGGAGCATATGTTGACCGTGCAGACAGCAATTCTGAGCAGCAACTGGCAGTGTTGGAGCCCAGATCAATGCTAGAAACAGAGTGTAGCCAGAGGCCTAATTGGAGCAAGTTTAATATCTATAGTAGTGTGAGTGTGGACAGAGCAGGAGAAATTGCCGCACACACAGCTGGGGATCAGCTGATGTTACTGAACCCCAATAACACTGGAGCATGTGTTGACTGTGCAGACGGCACTTCTGAGCAGCAACTGGCATTGTTGGAGCCCAGGTTAAATACTAGAAACAGGCAGAGGCATAATTGGGGCAAGTTAAAAATCAGTAGTAGTGTGAATGTGGACAGAACAGAAGAAATTGCCGCACACACAGCAGGGGAACAGATGACGTTACTGAACCCCAATAACACTGGAGCATATGTTGACCGTGCAGACAGCAATTCTGAGCAGCAACTGGCAGTGTTGGAGCCCAGATCAATGCTAGAAACAGAGTGTAGCCAGAGGCCTAATTGGAGCAAGTTTAATATCTATAGTAGTGTGAGTGTGGACAGAGCAGGAGAAATTGCCGCACACACAGCTGGGGATCAGCTGATGTTACTGAACCCCAATAACACTGGAGCATGTGTTGACTGTGCAGACGGCACTTCTGAGCAGCAACTGGCATTGTTGGAGTCCAGGTTAAATACTAGAAACAGGCAGAGGCATAATTGGGGCAAGTTAAAAATCAGTAGTAGTGTGAATGTGGACAGAACAGAAGAAATTGCCGCACACACAGCAGGGGAACAGATGACGTTAATGAACCCCAATAACACTGGAGCATGTGTTGACCGTGCAGACGGCACTTCTGAGCAGCAACTGGCAGTGTTGGAGCCCAGATCAATGCTAGAAACAGAGTGGAGGCAGAGGCCTTATTGGAGCATGTTTAAAATCTGTAGTAGTGTGAATGTGGACAGAGCTGGAGAAATTACCGCACACACAGCAGGGGATCAGCTGACGTTACTGAACCCCAATAACACTGGAGCATGTGTTGACTGTGCAGATGGCACTTCTGAGCAGCAACTGGCATTGTTGGAGCCCAGGCTAAATACTAGAAACAGAGTGTAGCCAGAGGCCGAATTGGAGCAAGCTAAAAATCAGTAGTAGTGTGAGTGTTGACGTAGCAAGAGAATTTGCCACACACACAGCAGGGGATCAGTTGACGATACGGAACCCCAATAACACTGGAACATGTGTTGACTGTGCAGACAGCACTTCTGTTCAGCAACTGGCAGTGTTGGAGCCCAGGGTCAATGCTATAAACAGAGTGGAGGCAGAGGCCTAATTGGAGCAAGTTTAATATCTGTAGTAGTGTGAGTGTGGACGGAGCAGGAGAAATTGCCACACACACAGCAGGGGATCAGCTGACGATACTGAATCCCAATAACACTGGAGCATGTGTTGACTGTGCATACAGCACTTCTGAGCAGCAACTGGCAGTGTTGGAGCCCAGGGTCAATGCTAGAAACAAAGTGGAGGCAGAGGCTTAATTGGAGCAAGTTTAAAATCAGTAGTAAGTAATGTGAAAGTGAACAGAGCAGGAGAAATTGCCGGACACACAGCAGGGGATCAGCTGACATTACTGAACGCAAATAGCAATGGAGCATGTGTTGACTGTGCAGACTGCACTTCTGAGCAGCAACTGGCGGTGTTGGAACCAAGGGATTACAGTTCAGATGGTAGAAACATGAACACAACAGGAGACCTGGATACTGTTGCCGACCAATTATTTAATCTGGAAGAGGACTGGCAAGTTCCTGCAAGATCCAGGCCTTGTTCATTTTCAGAAAAGTAAGCTGGTCAACGTTATTGGAGGATAGTCGCATGCGACGGTCTGTTAGTACATCACCTGTGGCACTAAAGACGCGTTCCGATAATACACTTGCAGCAGGGCAAGCCAGCACCTCCAATGCATACTGGCTAAACTCTGGCCATGTATCCAGCTTAGAAACCCAAAACTTGAAGGGGCAAGAGACGGGTGGGAGAACACTGAGAGGGCAAGAAATGTAGTCTGTCACCATCTTATGGAAATGTTGCCTCCTGCTGACTGGAGCCGTCTGTGATGGTGTAGACATTTGTGGCGGGGACACAAAACTTTGCCACATTTGGGCCATACTGGTCTTGCCTTGTGCTGAGGTGCTGCTTCTGCTCCCTCTTTGTGCAGAACTTCCTCCACTGCCTTGACGCACTGAGCTGCTTTGTAAAGCACTAGCAGCACTGCTCTCGGGTGGAATGGAGAACATGAGGGAATGCACCAGTGTGTCTTGGTACTCCCACATTTTACGCTTCCGGTTCAACGGTGTTATGAGGCTTTGTAAGTTGTCCCAGTAGCGAGGATCTAGGAGGGTGTACACCCAATAATCAGCCGTGTTGAGAATGTGGGCGATGCGACGGTCGTTTCTCAGGCACTGCAGCATGAAATCAACCATGTGCTGCAGACTGCCAACTGGCCAAAAAACACTGTCCCCTGTTTGAGGTGTTATCTCTGCCTGCTCTGCATCACCCCACCCTCGCTCTACATACTGACTACTAGAGCATTGTGTACCTCCCTCCTCTGGACAGATGTCTTCCTCCTCCATTGACTCCTCCTCATCCTCCTCACAAAGTGACCCCTGCCTAGGCCTTTGTGAGAAACCATGTCGCGCAGACTGTCCAGAAGCTGATGGCATTTGTGACTCCTCATCCTCCACCACTTCCACAACCTCCTCCCTTAGCGCTTGCAGTGTTTTTTCAAGCAGGCAGATATGGGGGATAGTCATGCTGACTAGTGCATCATCAGCACTCACCATCCACGTGGAATCATCGAAGGCATGCAAAACGTGGCAGATGTCCTTCATAGAGACCGACTCAGTGGTGGTGAAATGTGAACTGCGCGCAGTGCGACTTGTTTGCGCCTGATGCAGCTGGTACTCCTTTACTGCTGCTTGCTGCTCACACAACCTCTCCAACATATGTAATATTGAATTCCACCTGGTGGGTAGGTCACATATGATGCAATGTTCTGGAAGGCGGAATCGGTGCTGCAGAGCTGCAATGCGCAATCTTGCCATGCTGGAATGCCGCAAGTGAGCGCACTCTATGCGGACATTGTGCAACAGTGCATCAAGATCCAGATAGTCCCTCAAAAAACTCTGCATGACCAAGTTGAGCACATGTGCCCGACATGGGATGTGAGTGAGGTTGCCTTGGCCCAGAGCTGCCACCTGATTTCAGCCATTGTCACACACTACCATGCCTGGCTGGAGATTCGCTGGCACAAACCACACGTCGCTGTGCTGCTTGATGGCATTCCAGAGCTCCTGCACTGTGTGGCTTCGATTCCCCCAAAAAATTAATTTCAATACGGCCTGTTGATGTTTGGCCACGGCTGTGCTCATATCGGTCGTAACAGGTAAGTGTTCACGGGTCCATGTGGATGTAGACTGTGATGGCCCCTGCAGCACTGATTCAGAGGAACTGGAGTATGAGGAGGAGTCAATGTGTACAGACTGGATTCCTGCAATCCTTGGAGTTGGCAGAACACGTACAGCGCCACTCTCAAGATCTGTACCCGGCTCCACAACATTTACCCAAAGGGCAGTGAGGGAAATATATTGTCCCTGTCCATGGTTACTGGTCTATGCAACGGTGGTCAGGTGGACCTTGCTACTGATGGCATTTAGTAGCACATGTTTAATTTTTCCCTCCACATGCTTTTGCAGGGCAAGGACGGCTTGCCTGCTGAAATAAAAGCAGCTGGGCACATTGTATTGTGGGACTGCCAATGCCATGAAGTTATGGAAGGTGTCAGTCTCCACCAGACTGAATTAGAGCATTTCAAGGGACAGTAGTTTTGCAATGCCAGCATTCAGAGTCTGTGCTCGGAGGTGGTTTGCTGAGTATGGGAGACTTTTCTCCCATGCCTGTGCTACCAATGGCTGTAGACTGGCCTGGGAGTGTGAGGATGACAGGGAATGTGGTGCTGTGGGTGGAATGACATGGAATGACACTGTGTCTCTGTACAACAGTGCCAGAGGTTCTTCCATGGCGATCCTGTGAGGAAGCCGAACCAGCTGTGTGTGAGCTGGAGGAAGCGGCTACGACACGAGCTGAAGAGGTGGTAGGTGGCGCCGTAGGTTGGCCTAGGTCTTCAGTGTGTCTTTGTAACTCTACCACGTGCTTGGTCTGCACATGTTTCCACATATTTGTGGTATTGAGGTTGCTGACACTTTTCCCTCTTTTCACTTTCTGATTACACAGCTTGCATTTGACAAAGCAAATGTCATCTGCAACTGTGTCAAAAAAGGATCAGGCACTGCAAGTCTTGGGAGTGCCCATTTTGGGTTTTGGAAGAGGCATGCTCCTAATGAGAGCCGAAGTGGAGGCTACAGGCAACCGAGTCTGCCCCCTCCCTCTCCCTCCTTTTTTGGCCATTCGGGGAATCTCTTCCTCAGAGCTGCTCCCAACACCTTCCTGTACCTCACGCCATGATGGGTCAAGGACCTCATCATCTACACTACCCTCTTCAAACGACTGCTTCTCCTGGGTAGTCTCGACAGCACAGTACGCACCAGAAAGTGACACCTGAGTCTCATCATCAGATGCGTACTGAGGTGTGCTGACCATAGGCACTGGCCCACCCGCATTTTCAGATTCAGAGAGACAAAGCTGTTGCGCATCACTGCTTACTACCTCTTCTTCAAATTCTCAAATGCTGCTTGGCTGGCCTCCTCTTTCCAAGCCAACAGATTCAGAGAACAGAAGTAGAGATGGCTCCTGTCCTGGGCTCTCTGACTGCCTGGACAATTTGGCAGGTGCTGAAGAGACAGATGGCTGCTCTTCAGTGCTCTGGACCTGAAAGGATCTGGAACTAATTGAAGTCAATGCGTTAGCTGCCATCCATCCGACAACGGCTTCAATTTGTTCGTCCCGCAGCAGTGGGGTACGGCAAGCTCCTACAAAGCTGCGCATGAAGGACTGTTCCCTGCTAAAACTGGGGGATGATGAGTCACTGGTGCCTGCCGCAGGCACAGAATCCCCACGTCCTCTCCCTACAGAAATTCCACGCCTATGACCACGTGCCTTACTCCCTGCCTTCTTCTTCTTGGTAGAGTGATAAAGATAGGCAGAAAAGTACTAAGGGCTTAGTGTTCTTATTCCTGAACAGCTGCTAACAGGTATAAGAAACACTAATTTTATAAAATGTGGACTAGACTTTAATATGAGTTAATGTGGCCTACACAACTGTAAAGTGGAGTGTTTGGTGAACTTTATTAACTTTTATTTTTTCACAAAAAGACACTGGATGTGGCCGAAGATGTAAAACCGATAGTATCACAAACTTTTTGTAGCTATTACAATGCAGGAAGGTAACCTACAGTGCAATAGATGAGCTGAGCGGACTACAACCGGAGGTGGCTGCAGAACATACTACAGTGTGAGCTGCACTCACGCACAGAGACCTCGCAGACAGAAGTGAACAGCGCTGCAAGGCAAAAGAAAGCTTCTCACAGCAAATTGCTAGCTCAAACTGTCCCTCGGAGTCAGAATAGCAGCGTCATGTCCCTAAGTAAATTCACAGCAGAGTGAACCCAAAATGGCGGCGGAGGCTTTTATAGTGCATCATGACATCATTTCAGCAGCCAATCACAGCCATGCCATTAGTTAACATGCCTAACATGCATAACAGGATGTGTCCACACTTCTTAGGATTCCTTAGTGGCTGAATAAAATCAAACTGGCTCATTGCATTATGGGAACTACCAATTTCGGTATTCGATATTCTAAAAGTATTGGAACTCAGTATCGGAACTCCGATACCGCGAATATCGGCTGATACCCGATATTGCAGTATCGGAATGCTCAACAGTATTCTCAAGTTAATCCATTTTGGATGTTTGATATCTAATGTCAATGTCCTATAAGCTTCTCTGATGGTGAGCTGTTTGTGTCAATTACCGCCACGTTCAGGATGAAAAACTTTCTTGAGACCAAAAAACGTGTGTGAGGTGTCCTTTATGAACGTTTACAAATTGCTTAGACACCCCAAGGGTATTTAGGTTGGCTAATTCCTTATCTCCCAGTCATCTCAGACGACCAAATAGAACTGCCAACTGGGTATCCGTAACGCTCAGTGGTGGGTGCTCATATCAAGTGAGCATTTCTGCTATATACAGGCGATCTGATCATCGCCTGTGTGTAGCAGAGGCGATCAGACAACTGCAGCTTCTAGTCTTCCATGGAGACTATTGAAGCATGCAAAAAATAAAAAAAGTTTGTAAAAATATAAAAAAATAAAAAAAATAAAAGTTCAAATTGCCCCCTTTCGCCCCATTCAAAATAAATAAATAAAAAAAATAAAACATGCACATATTTGATATCACTGCATTCAGAATCTCCCAATCTATCAAGCTATAATAAAATTAATCCGGTCTGTAAACAACATAGCAAAAAAAAAAGTCAAACCCCCAGAATTACATTTTTTTGGTCGCCGCAACATTGCAATAAAATGCATAATAATTCAAAAGATTGTATACACATCAAAATTGTATCATTAAAAATGTCAGTTTGGTCTGCCAAAAATTAGCCCTCACCTGGCCCTAGATATTGAAAAATGGAGACGCTATGGGTCTCGGAAAATTACGCAATTTTTTTTTAAACAAACTTTGGATTTTTTTTCACCACTTAAATAAAACATCCTCTTTCCTATTGGACACTGGTGATTTTCTATGGAAAATCAATTCCTTTGGCCCCCAACCGGAGACAGCCATTCTAGTCTCCTTCGACATTTAAGACCTCTACATGTTGATTCCTGATAATCAAGGCATAACATGCATTCGTCAACAATTACGTTCATCCCATATGCACATTGACAAAATCAACCTTTGTCTCAAACTACTCACCATTGTCCTCACAAAGAATTTTTTTTATGTTCGAGGACTCTTTCTATTTACAGTTCAAAGGGACCGCAATGGGTTCCAATGTGGCCCCTCCGTACGGTAATAGCTACATGGCACAGTTTGAGGAGGCGATAGTGTACACTGATCCCCTCTTCCAGTCCCACAGTTTGATATAGAAACGTTATATTGATGCTATATTCTGCATTTGGGATGGGACACCTGACACCCTGAACATCTTCTTCCATACGTTAAATTCCGATTAGCCTGAACTCTCATTTACAATCACCAGTAGAATCCAACAGGTTAATTTCCTGGATACTATGGTCATTAAAAACCTCTTTAGCAACCTAAGTATGGACCTCTACACTAAACCAACCGACTGGAACAGTCTCCTCCACTTTAATAGTCTACACCCTCCAGCCATAAAGAAATCCATTCCACGTTCCCAATTCAAAAGGATCCAGAGAATTGTATCAGACCCCTCCCGTAACACCCTAAGATCAGGTGAAATGCACACCAAATTCAGGGAACGCGGTTAGCCCACAGTACTACTATCAGAAGCTTCCCTACCATCTAATGAACCACGATCCACTATCGAAAAAAGCATTCCATTCGTACATACATACCATCCATTTGTACGTATCCTCCATAAAACAATCAGACAACATTAGAGCTACAAACAGCACACCCTAATATTCCTGAGTTTCGGAATCACTTTTTGCCCTGTTTCAAATGGCCACATAACATTTGAGATACCTTGGTGAAAGCTGATATACTGTAGGTATGCGGGATCATAAGCTAACTCAAAGATTTCTCCAGAATCCTAAAACAGGGACCTTTCCCTGTCTCCAGTGTAACCAATGTAATAATGTTCTTAAGGGAAATATTTCCATCATCCACATTCTGGTAACAAATACTTTATTAAGAATTATTCCACATGCAATACCTCTTTTGTAATTTAACTCATTAAGTGCCCATGCGGAGTATTAAACATTGGTGAAACTACACAAACCATTAAGGATAGAATTTCGAAACACTAATCAACCATGAGATGTAAGAATTTGTTACTTCCTATTCCATATTACTTTATAACAGCGGGACACCAAATCTCACAACTTAAATTCCAAGTCCCAGAGCATATCTCCACCCCGAGACGAGGAGGAGATCGTATTCGTATTCTCAAAAAACGTGAAGCCTTTTGGATTCATGAACTCCAAACATTGTCCCCAAAAGTTCTAAATAGGGACTACGATCTCCTATCCTTCATTTGATCAATCCTAATTACACGTATGCCGGACCATTTATTTAGGCATGTCTTTCTTAAATTTACCCATGCCGTATGATTGTACAGTACTTGCATTATTTCTATCATTTATGATTCTATTCTCGTATACTATGGTCTTAACTACTTGATTAGCCAATTGTCTTTTTACAACACCTGATGTACGAGCTATTTGTTGTAATAGAGTTTCTAGTACCTATACTAACACCGTTTATTTCTCATTACAGAGTCGTATTTATTGATCACCTCCGACTTGATCTACTCCCTTGGACTGACCTCATTCCTCCCCTTACTCGACTGCAACACCCTTACATTTTACCTTTGGGGTTCTCCTTTCTTTTATTTAATAAAGATATCAAACACATAATACTTAGTGTCTTTATCCATGTCTTAAGTAACTATATACATATAACTCCATTCATTGTTTATCTCCGGTTTCACCCCCCTTTTGTTTTACACCACCTTTCTAGTAATTACATTTACTTTTATACAACAATATTTTAGTAACATTCCCGCAACACTTTTCTTATATTTTGCACAGCGGCTCTTTTCTTTCCCCAACCATTATAAATCGCAGTGGAACTCATCCATTTCCTGTTAGTGGAACGCATACCTCACCTCCGGGTACACACTTCCGGTATGCAAGGAAGATAGTCCCGCCCCTTTTTACTTAAACACCGATATGCACATTCCGCCTCACCCGACAAGCAGTGGACACCATGTTGGCATAAGAAGGATCTCTCACACAGCAGCGTAAGTTCCCATATCTTCCTTCTTGCATGGAATTTTACATGTACAGCATAACTCTAACAGGCTTATTTCTGCCACTGCCAAACACATCTTATCCTCCATAGTTTACGTTCTAACTAGTCTGTATCTTTCACCATTTGCTCTACAATTTCACATACAGAGACTAGCATACCGGCTTTCACTAACATGCTATACTTCCTGTTATCCTCATGTATTTTCCTAGCATTTGAAGTGATACACGTATTATTGTTTTCCCAGTTGTTGCTTGGCTCATAGATCCTCTGTAACCATATGCAGGGCTACTTTGGCCGACACCTACCTACCAGATATACAGCTATCACTCTCTATCACTTAACGCTACATTTGGGGTCTCTTTTTCATGTGTTCACTCATTTCTATTACTACATTTTATTTTCAGGCTCTTAGCTCAAGTATACTACATCCTTACCTCTTCATTTTCCTCTCCTAAGCAGTCGGGTAGGTACCATATTCCTTATTCTTTTTAACCCATATATCCCTATCCTATGCACTGTATTATACACTAAGTTCCTCAAGATGAAGATAATACTGTCTATACAGTTTTTTAAGGCTTCTTTTGCTTGGTTTTCTTGATTTTCCTTATTTGAATAATATGATATTCTTTGGTTATTGTACATATGTTCATTTTTCACTTTGTTAATTTCTTTATTTTTCGTGTTGTGAATAGACTGACGAAGGTCCGTGTTGGACTGAAACATTTTTGTTACATTTGAACGGACTGCATTAAAATCACTTCTGGATTCTTGCATTAAAGTTGAGTGCCAAGTTTTATTTCATTTTGCACTGGCATGGGAACATACTGTGCACCACCACAGTTGTGCTGCGATTTACTTTATAACACTTAAATAAAAAGAACCTACACATGTTTGGAGTCTATGAACTCGTAATGACCTGGAGAACCATAATGGCATGTCAGTTTTAGGATATGGTGAACATGGTAAAAAAAATTCCAAAAAATATTTGTGGAATTGCACTTTTTTTTTAAATTTAACCGCACTTGGAATTTTTTTCCCATTTTCGAGTACACGATATGGTAAAACCAATGGTGTTGTTCAAAAGTACAACTCCTCCCACAAAAAACAAGCCCTCACATGGCCATATTGACATAAAAGGGAGCAAAAAACAGAAACTCAAATATGAAAAAGGGCTGAGTCACGAAGGAGTTAAATTTACTGTTCTTATTTTTAAACATGGCTTTATTATGTCTAAATAAAAAAAATTTCATTTTGCCTGGTCGTTGTGCCGGAAAGATCATTTCATTCAACTATTGCTAATAGTCCAGCCCAGGGGGCAAATGCCCTTCTGCCCCCAAGCCCAGCCCGCCACTGACTGCCACTGATTTCTAATGGTTTAGAAATTGGAGAGCTAGGGGCCTAATTGCTGTTCCTAAAGGGAATCTGGTTGCAAGATCAATCCCCCACCCTCCCCAAAACTGCCTAAATTTGCATACATGTCTTTGAAATGTGTCAACACTCTTATATCTTCTACTAGATGGTGGCCCAGTATGTATTATATTGCCCAGTCACGTAGTATAATACCCAGCCACGTAGTATATTGCCCAGCCAAGTAGTATATTGCACAGCGATGGAGTATACAGCACAGAACCACGTAGTATGCAGACTTAAAATAAAAAATAAACATATACTCACCCTCCGAAGAGCCCGTTGTAGTTCTAGCCCTTGTGTGCGGTGCACGCGGCAGCTTCCGGTCCCAGGGTTGGTATGGGCGCAGGACTTGTGATGACATCGCGGTCACATGACCGTGACGTCACCGCAGGTCCTTCTCGCAGGACCTGTGATGACGTCGCGGTCAGATGACCGTGATGTCATGGCAGGTCCTTCTCGCATACCATTCTTGCCACAGGAACCCGCCGCTTGCATGGAGCGGTCACCGGAGCGTTGCGAGTAGCGGGAAAGGCGGCGGAAGGTGAGTATATAATGATTTTTTAATTTTTTTATTATTTTTAACATTAGATCTTTTTACTATTCATGCTGCATAGGCAGCATCAATAATAAAAATTTGGTCACACAGGGTTAATAGCAACATTAATGGAGTGCGTTACACCACAGCATAACGCGGTCCATTAACGCTGCCATTAACCCTGTGTGAGGGCTGACGGTAGGGGAGTACGGATCGGGAACTGACTGCGGCGAGGAAGGAGCGGCCATATTGCCACAGGACTGTGTCGGTCGCTGATTGGTCGTGGCTGTTTTGCCGCGACCAATCAGCGACTTGGATTTCCATGACAGACAGAGGCGGCGACCAATGAATATCTGTGACCGACAGAAAGACAGACAGACAGACAGACGGAAGTGACCCTTAGACAATTATATAGTAGATTTCTGCATTTCCTAAGTAATTAGCATTTTCATTCATATGCAAATGATGTGTTAAGTGCTCAGGGTGTCACAAGGCATTTAAGAAACCGCTGCCTGGCAATTTTGTTTCCATACCCAGCACCAGCCTTTTTAGTTTGGTCAATAGCTCTCTGTGTAATGACAGGCTTATGATGATGACAGCTGTGTTATAACAGCTTTTAGTTTGCAACTATCTCAACTTTCTACAAGGAGTTATTGGATCAAAACATTTAAAAACTAGTCTGATTTTCCGTTATGTTTCCACATTTCTTTATGAAATATTTATAGGCCTAAGTCTGAATTAATTCAAGAATAGTGCTAAGAACAGTTTTCTATTATTTATTACCTCTTATAGAAATAGGAGACAGAAAATTATACCTAAATCATTCCTTACCTCCAAGTGGAGCATACAAAACACTAATGGATTTTTTTGCTGTTTAGAGGCGAAAGTGATAAGGGTTACAACCCCCACATAGCTTCTGAGCCAATTTTTGCAGGGCTGCTCTCTATAAACTAATGAGAGATAGTTTCCAGTGACAGTTATACTGAATATTACGGTACTCTGGTTTGGCTAACTGCTCCTGAGTTGCCTGTTTTTACCATGTTCTGACCTTGGCCTGTTTTCTGATGATTTTCCTGACTTAAGATTCTGCCTCAGACTTTAACCTCCTGCTACCAACCTTTGATGACAATCCTTCTTGCCATCAGCTTGCTCCATCGGCCAGCACTTAACTCTGTATAAGTCCAGATTCTTGTACAGGAGTTAAAGGGTCAAGCTAAGGGCAACCCTTAGGATTCAGTAGATGGAATAGCTTACACTAAGGCCGGTTTCACACTAGCGATTGGAGGAGCTGCGGAGGGCTGCTGACTTCCTCCGTGAAGCCCCGCCCCTGGCCGCACCTCTGCCGCTAGCTCTGCCTACTTCTGCATGCGGCCTGCATACGGCCTGCAAACTTATCTTTAACATTAGGTTGCGGGTCATGCCGCAGCATGCAGATGCTTCCGAATGCGTTGTTTTGACGATGCGGCGACCAGCATAGGACGCAGCTGGTAGCAATTTCTTTTTTTCTCCGCATCGTCAAAACGACGCATGTGGAAGTATCTGCATACAGCCGCACGACCTGCATACCTAATGTTAATGATAGGTACGCAGGTCGCATACAGGCCGCATGCAGAAATATGCGGAGCTAGCGGCGGAGGTGCAGCCGAGGGCGGGGCTTCACAGAGGAAGTCCGCAGCTCTTCAAAACGCTAGTGTGAAACTAGTCTAATCCTGTTTGTGAATATCTTATTAACACCTACCAGACTGACATGAAAATTGCAATAATTATTTTGGAGAAATACTTCATATACTGGAAGAACTTCAAGGGTGCCAAAACTTTTGGCCATGACTGCATATTTGTTATGCCTAAGATGTTGGTGCTGAGTGGAGTCCCCTTCCCATCGATTTCACTGTGGTGGGCTTTAGGAAAATGGTCTCTGGAGGCAGTGCATGTGCAGATTGAGATCTCGGGAGATGACCCCCCCACCCCCGTAAACTAGCTTTGGATTATAATTTGAAAAATATGGTACTTATATTACATATTTTAGAGAAATAGTTAATTATTATCCTTTGTTGCACACCCCAATGTTATCTATTGTTCAAGCTTCCTTTATTTATTTAATTACTGTGTTATAGCCTGTATAACATTATTCCCTATCATTATAGGGATAGCTGTTGAGGAGCGGGAGTGCCACCTATCGCTGACTCTAGAGCGCTAACCTCCGTGGCCAGGTAGAGACAATTAAATAGGATTACAAGTTAGGGTTGAATATCGTTTCCTACAGTTATCAAGATATTAAATTGTCCCTTATGGGATTTAAGTGTGTTTTCAATTTTTTAATGATGCATATCGAATTAGTTTGACTTTTTAAGGTTTTTAATTATATAGTATTTTTTAAGACATTAGGATTTGTAAACTAAAAGTCTTAATACTGCTCTGTGTGCTGAAAAATAAAAAATTATAGTTATCAAAGTATGGATATGCGAAAAAAAATATTTTTTGTTAAAAAAAGTGTATTCAGAATGACATACTGTATTTTTCGGATTATAAGATGCACTTTTTTCCCCTTAAATTTTTGGGAAAAATGGGGGGTGCATCTTAAATTCGAATATACCTTATAGGCTGCAGTAAAGCGGGGTCCCAGGGTCGTTGCTGGTGGAGGCAAGAGTGGGGCGATGCTGTGAGCCTCAGGCTGGGAGGAGGCAGTGTTCGGTAATGCGACGCTATGGGTGTGCGGTGGTGCGGGGGCTCCGCTGACATTTTGCAAAAGTCCGGAACCTCCGCACTTCGACGGTGGACTCCAGAGATGAGATTTCGGTGACGAGATTTCCATCTTCGCATGCGCCGCCCCGATGGACATTTTCCCAAAGTCCACAGCAATGTAAACCATGGAAGTGTGGAGGCTCTGGGCTTTCACAAAATGTTGTCGGAACACCCACAGCATTGCACCTCCAGACACCCCTTCCTGCCTCCGCCAGCAGCAACCCAGGAACACTGCTCCACTGCAGCAACCACCCTCAATAAGAAATAAGATGTTAGGGCTAGTGGAACGCACCGAGTAGAAATAGATATTATTAATGGTGCGTTCGCAGCCCGGGGTCCACCGTGCAGGAAGAACCTGCTGCTAGTGAATGGTGGCACAATATGGCGGTGTAGACTAGCTCTGTTACCTCACAGAGCAGCCGCGAGAGGAAAGCACTGCGCCCTGTTAGCCTCACAGGAGCACAAGCTTACTGCCAAGCTGATAGCAGTCTGTGGTTAAGCAACACGCAATCTCCTCACCGGAGAAGCCGTTATTCTAGGGGCTTATTTCAGCCGGGTCCCTGAACACACTCATACAATCTCCTCACCGGAGGTGCCGGTATTCTAGGGGCTTATTTCAGCCGGGTCCCTGAACACACTTATGCTAACCACACTGGCTCAAAGCACATATGACTTGATACTAGCGCATGGCCGTGCGGTCATGCGCAGTTTATATAGCTGCAGCACAGGAAGTGGCTATAGAACTTTTGCCCTTCCAAGACCTGCCAAGAGGACCAATGGAATGTGCCGCAGAGCCTGAGCACATGACCCTCGCTGCTGACCAGTATAGGCTTTAAAGGCAGAAGCTGGAGAGGCAGCAGTAACTCTTCTCACAGAGTCAGACTGAGCGAGACGCTGGGATCGACGTCCCTGCTGAGCAGACTCCACTGCGGCTGGAGGAGAATGGGAGACCGCAGCGGAGATGGATCGAGATTCCCCCTGTGCCGCAGAGGAAACTCGACTCCTAACATAAGAGGCATGAAATATAAGAAGCACCACCACTTTATTAAAAAAGTTGTTTTCCAATTTTTCTCCCCAAAATTTGGGGTGCATTTTATAATCTGTTGCATTTTATAATCTGCAAAATACGGAATCCATTTAAAAACTGTCATGATCCAGTCCGGGGTTTGTTTCTGATTATTCTCTCCCCGCGATGGTCATGGGGGGTTAATCATCCTTGCCTCGTTTTGGGAACTGTCTGGCTATTTCAGTCCGCTATTACCTGCAAGCAGTGTCAGTGATAGTTCCTGTCTCTGGCTTGAGCAGCTGACCCGTTATACCCTGATTTGTCATCTGCCCGCTTACCTAGGTCCCGTTCCTGTGTTCCCCTGTGCCTTCGCTAGTTGTAGCACTTGCTCAGCGTGTTGTGACCCCTTGGTATTTGACTCAGTTTGTCCTCTGACCTGTTTGACTGTCTTGTGTCTCTGGTTTTCGTGCTCCCAATCGGCTCTGACTTCTTTGGCTTGTTTCTGACCACATGTATTGCTGTGACCTCTGGTACTTCGTTCCCTCTCTGTTGCTGACCCGGCTTTTTCTGACTACTCTTTCGTCACCTGGTGGCTTCTGCCTGCTGCTCCGTGATTTCACTGTGAGTGTACCTGTTTTCCTTCACTGGCACCTCCTGGTGGAGGTTGGGTGCTACTGCGCTGCAGCAGGCATTGCATTATAACTGACCAATTTATTTAGAGGGCTTTTTCTTTTTTTTTTCCCTGGCTATGGATCCGCTGTGCAATCTGGCTGACCAGGTGTCCAATTTGATGCAGATGATGTGGGATTTGTCGGTGGAACATAGGGCCCTGTCAATGTTCCATGCTCAATTACTGAAAGAGTTGGTGGAGATGGTTAAAACTGTGCAGGGTGCCACCCCCAATGTTGTCAGCAGGTCTGGCGATTCTGTAGATGTCGCCTTGCACTCTCTCCTGTCAAGCTTCCTGACACCTTTGCTGATGAGAAGGATAAGTTTTGTATATTTAAGGAGAGTTACAAATTGTTGTTTTCACTTAGACCTCAATCTTCTGGGGATGAGAGTCAACGGGTGGGAATAATTATTTCCTTACTCCGGGAAGGTTCCCAATCTCTGGCTTTATCGTTGTCCCCCACTGCCCCTGAACGGATGTCGGCGGATAGTTTTTTTGAGGTCCTAGGACTTATCTATGTCGAACCAGACCATGTAAGGGTGGCAGAAGATACTATTATGCTCAAGGAAAGCTCTCAGCCAAAGGGTATTGCTTGGAGTTTAGACGATGGTCCCCAGAGGTCTCATGGAATGACTCTGCACTCAGGTGCCAGTTCCAGAGGGGACTGTCTGACCATTTGAAGGACACTCTGGCTCTCCATCCACCACCTATTACTTTAGAGGAGGCTATGACTCAGGCCATCTGGATGGATCAGAGACTAAGGGAGATGGGTGTCATGCAGCGAGAAGGTCCTTTGCTTCCGAGTAACCCTGATGCTACGCCTCAGTCTGAGCTCATGGAGGTGGTGGTCACCACTGTCAAGGAAAGGGAAAGGAGATGATGACATGATTTGAAACTTTGCTTCTACTGTGGTAGTCCGGGACACTGGAAGAAGACTGTCCCTTTTGTCCTCTGACTCCCAAGGTGCCGGGAAAGCCTAAAGCCCCCGTCACACATAGCGAGATCGCTAGCGAGATCGCTGCTGAGTCACAAGTTTTGTGATGCAACAGCGACCTCAGTAGCGATCTCGCTATGTGTGACACGTAGCAGCGACCAGGCCCCTGCTGTGAGATCGCTGGTCGTGTCGGAATGGCCTGGACCGTTTTTTGATCGTTGAGGTCCCGCTGGGTAGCACACATCGCTGTGTTTGACACCCTACCAACGACCTCGTTGACAGGACGTCCCATTGAATCGTCATGAAATAGCATCGTTGTACAGGTCGCTACAGGTCGCCGCATCGCTGGTGCGTCGTTGGGGAGATCTCACTGTTTGACATCTCACCAACGACCACATAGCGACGCAGCAACGATCCCTGACAGGTCGTATCGTTGTCGGGATCGCTTAAGCGTCGCTATGTGTGACGGGGCCTTAAGTCTGGGTAACTGTTGAGGACGTTGCCCAGACTCTCAGGTACCTTTGTTCTCATCTCTTAAACTACTGTTGGAAGTAGAACTTTGTGTCAAGAACGGTTGTACCTCCACTTCAGCTTTTGTGGATTGTGGTTCATCTTTGAGCTTGATTGACTCTGATTTGATGACCAAATGTAAGATAGGGACAGTCAGGTTGGAAACTTCCATTAATATCGTGGTCATTGATAAAACACCCCTCACTAAGAATGTTGTTAAGTTTATCTCTGAGGAGCTTATCCTTAAGGTGGGGTCCTCTCCTCAAGATCGTATTACATGTTTTTTTATGGACAATTTACCTGTGGGACTGGTGTTGTGGTTTCCCTGGTTACTGTTACATAACCCGATCATTGATTGGGAATCTTTGGGCATTGTTACTTGGGGTCCTAATTGTTCTAAAGATTGCCTTGTTAATGTATCTGAATCATCCATCAGTCTGGAGGGTATTCCGGAGTAAGGATTTTGAGGATGTATTCTCGGAAAAGGAGGCTGAGGCTCTACCACCACACCGCCTATTCGATTGTGCTGTTAATCTCATCCCTGGTGCCAAACTTCCCAAAGCCCATTTATACAATTTCTCTGGCCCTGAGCAGGTGGCCATGAAGAAGCATGTCTCAGATAGTCTTCATAAAGGGCACATTCACCCTTCTATGTCTCCTGTGGCAGCAGGATTCTTTTTTGTAAAGAAAAAAGATGGTGGTTTATGCCCATGCCTCCATTTTCGAGAATTAAACAAGATCACTGTGAGGAATACTCACCCCATCCCACTTATTCCTGATTTGTACAATCAATTGTCTGGGACCAGGTGGTTCTCTAAGTTAGACCTCAGGGGAGCATATAATGTAATCCGTATGCGGGAAGAGGATGAGTGGAAAACGGCTTTCCTCACCTCCGAGGGTTTGTTTGAGAACCTGGTTATGCCCTTTGGTCTGACTAACGCATCAGCGGTATTTCAGGATTTCATTATTCATGCTTTTTTCAGATTTCATTGGGCGTTTCATGGTGGTGTATCTGGATGATATCCTTATATATTCTGCTGATAACATGAAACATATGGGTCATCTCCGTGCTGTCCTCCAGAGGCTACTCTCTCTTTGCTAAAATGGAGAAGTGTTCATTTTTTGTGCAAGAATTGTCCTTTCTGGGGTTTAATCTGTCTGCTGAAGTGTTTCGCATGGATCCTGGAAAGTTACAGGCTATTGTTGATTGGGTGCAACCCAAACATCTCAAGGGTCTTCAGAGATTTTTGAGTTTTGCCAATTACTATAGAAAATTCATCAAGGGGTTTTCACAGGTGGTTAAACCCCTCACTGATTTAACTCGCAAGGGGGCTAATATCAAAAATAAGTCAGCTTTAGCTTTAGCAGTATTTTCTTCTTTAAATAATGTTTTATGTCTGCCCCTGTACTGACTCAACCTCATTTAGCTAAGCCATTTATCATGGAGGTGGACGCCTCGGAGGTGGGAATGGGGGCAGTGTTGTCTGAAGGGCCCACCACATTAACCAATTTTTTTTTTTTTTAAATTCGTTTATTTATTAAACACAGAATAAAATTACAGCATACATATTTGTCCTTGTCGTTAATTTGTATAGTTGCATTTACAGGGATTGAGAAAGACAAAATATACATATGCCAATCATTTTACATAAAGAAAACATATGCGTTAAGTTATACAACAGTCAGTCAGAACATAAGGTTCCTAAACTATAACCAAACTAAGCCTCCAAAACTACTAAGCCGCCACTTAACAAAAGTTGAATACACTATTATTTGACTTTTTCCCTTTCCCATTACGCAATATTTACGGATCAAAGAACCATGTATACCACATTTCTCTCAATCAGTCAGGTCATAAAGTAAGATGTGAGGCATTCCATTTATCCCAGATTTTACTAAACTTACGCGGACAACCTCTATTTTGATAAAGAGTACGCTCATAGGGGATAACTGCATTTACCAACTCAATCCAGGACCTAACGGAGGGGGGCGAGCCTCCCATCCACCTCAGAGCTAGTAACTTCCTTGCCAGAAAGAGTGTTTCTCGTAAAAAAATCCCAGTATAATGTTCCCAGGCCCCTTCGTCCCACACTCCAAATAAGCAAATTAAGGGTTCAGGAGGAATTGGAATTGACAATACTGAAGTTAATAGTGACGCCACCTCCCTCCAGTAATGAGAAACTATGGGGCACTGCCATATCATATGTATAAAATCCGCGTCAGGAGAGTGGCAACGCAAACATTCCGACGTCGGGTATCGACCCATCCGACAGAGTCTCAACGGAGTCAAGTATGACTGGTGGATTATGTATAATTGGGTCATCTGATTGTTGACTGATGGGGATACTCTGAGAGGGGATTCCAAAATATCCTCCCATTCCTCGTTTTGCATGTCAGGAATGAGTCCCTCCCATTTGCCCCTTACCGAATCCACAACAGAGTTCGTCCCCGCTGATAGCAGATATGTGTATAGGGACGAAATAAGACCTTGAGGTCCCTGCGACTTAAGAATACCTATCAAAGGTAAAGATGAAATGTTACGGTTCATCCCCTCATTCCTGACAAATGACTGAACGGCAGATCTGAGCTGCAGGTATCGAAAAAATTGAGACCTTGGAAGATCACACTTATTTTGTAGTTGTTCAAAGGACACAAAAAAACCCTGATCATATAAGTCTCCGATCAAAAGAACCCCACGAGAAACCCAAAATTTTGTAGATGGGTGATTCATCAGTGTCGGGAAATAACCATTATCCCATAGAGGCATCTCTGCTACAATGTCCCCAAATCCAGTAACTTTTTTAATTTTCTTCCAAGTGGACCGTGCCAAAACGAATCATGGGCAACAGACAGGGAGCGCCTATCCTCTCCGATTCTAGAAGACCCAGCGGGCATCCAGCACCGACAGAGCTAACTAAGTGGCTTTCAGAATTGGGGAGATAGTTATGAGGCATCCATTTACATAGTGCTTTAGCCTGTCCCGCTAGATAGTATAGCAAAAAATCTGGCAATGCCGCACCTCCCTCCCGCTTAGGTCTTTGTAAAGTGGCCAGTTTAAGCTTGGGCCTACCCTTCCCCCATACGAATGAGGTAACATGAGAATTTAAACTGGTGAAGAAAAATTTTGGTATAGTTACTGCACTATGTTGGAGACAATAATTGAATTTAGGAAGCAAAATCATTTTAATGAGATTAATGCGGCCTGCTACAGACAGCGGAAGCCTACTCCAAGATGCAAATTTCAATTTAGTATATTCCAACAGGGGGAAAACGTTAAGCTGTAAGTCCAACCCACTGTGCTGGGACATGTAAATACCCAAGTACTTAAATTTAGACACTATCGGCAATAAAGAGAGAGTACTAAGATTAGGTGCTGGGAGTTGAGATAGAGGTAGTAGGGCAGATTTATCCCAATTAATATATAGAGTCACTGAATCCACTAAAAAAATACTTTATTACAAAATAATTATAAAATTACATACAACAAACCAAAAACAACGGTGCAGAAGGGACCAGCAGATGACAAAATACATGCCACAAGCAACATAAAAAACATAAAAAACACAGTCACCCAAGGTACGGTGACCCCAACAAAGGTCCAGAACCACCCAGCCAATGAAACAGAGCACACAGCCTCATGCTGGCCACCTCCTAAGCATAAAGTTTACAACAATGCTGCCTAGAGAGGGCTGAATATCAGCATAAGTAATACACAAGAGTATAGTGAGAGGCATGTGGACACAGTGGTCCGCTGTACATATTACCTGCTGTGGCGGGTCCGGACCAGCGTGGGGGACACCGAGACACCCCGACGCGCGTTTCGGTGGATGTACCTTCCTCAGGGGGCGCAAGATGTCATAAGGGCAAGGACCGGTCATTTATAGTGGACCGCAGAGCACAGCGCGCCATGCAGCGTACCCTCCCTCCGCCCCCAGCATCCAGCCAGCACAACCGGAAGTGCGCGGGGCCCCGCGTCAGCCGGAAGTGCATGGCTATAGGCCGGGACGGCAGCAGGAAAGCCGCGCATGCGCGCGTGCATAGAAAGAGAATACGGCGGCCATAGATGGAATGGGCAGAGAAGAGGGCAGGGATATGAAGCGACCAAACGGCCGCAGCAGTAAATATAACAAAACGGACACACCGCAGGTCAGGAGGGATCCCAGGTACAAGGTAAAACATTGACTATAACCAAAACGATCTGTATCACAATGAACCAATGACCGGCAAATATTAGGAAACCCATACCAGAACCAAAGATGGAGTACATATAATATGCCAATGGCACTACCCGCAGTAAACCCAGGACAAATAGTAGCAAATAAGCACAATATTAGGCATAAGTAAAACACCTGGTGGTGGAAAATAGCACAATAGTCGCCGCGGCAGAAACAAAGACATATATACAGAACAAAATATAAGGGCATATCATATAGGCATACAAGTTGGTAGAGAAAAAAGTACATGTTTCTATAGAATTTCTCATGTCCGCTTGTAAAGCCACGCTTCATTCTTCAAACTGCCAGTATAATATAGGCCACCAGTATCCATGACAGCAACGTATAGAGCTACGGATCCTAAATAACAGAGAATAAAAAAGTTAAAAACAAAATACGAGAAAATGATGCGGAGCGGCAGAAAAACACAGCAGTGTGGTGACTACAGATAGGGGGCAATACTGATATTCTCGTTCAAGCCCAATGGGCACACTGTATTTAATAACCAGATCCAGCGTGTCTCCAGTTGGCCAAGGCGCTTAAATAAATTCCCTCCGCGGATATTGACATTCAAAATGTCAATACCGCGGACCCTAAAGAGCGAACTATTCCCTTGATGTTTGGTCAGGAAATGCCTAGGAATGGTCTTCAGTAAGGTTGTATCATTCTGGGTACCAGCAGCCTCAATCCCCAGGACGTGCTCCCGAATCCTCACCTTCAGCTGCCTGGTGGTCATCCCGACATAGATCAACCCACACGGGCAGGTAGCGTAATAAATTACGTACCTGGACGTGCAGGTGATGCGTTTCTTGATATTATATTCTTTTGACCCGTTAGAGTTCAAAAATGTATCGCATCTATCCATATTCGGGCACGCGACACACCGGCCGCAAGGCACAGAACCCCCCGGAGCCGGTATATTGTCTAAGAATGTTCTAGGGCCCTGCCCATCATAATGGCTTTTAGTTAGCAGGTCTCTCAGGTTTCTCGCTCGCCTAAAGGTGAGGAGAGGTCTCTTAGGAAGGAATTTTGCAATGATGGAATCGGTTTGCAGAATAGGCCAGGCCTTGGTCAATGCCGATCTTACTTTATCAGCCTGGAGATTATACGTAGTGATAAACCGAAGTTGATCACCGCCATTAGTTCTATCTTCCCCCTGAGGTTTATATAGTAGACGATTACGCGTAGAATATTTGGCCCTGTGATAGGCTTTTTTAATATTCCGTCTACTGTAACCGCGTTCACTAAATCGGTTGGTCAGTTCCATAGCACGCTTCTCAAAGTCGGAGTCTGTCGAGCAGATCCTCCGTAAACGCAGGAACTGGCCAACCGGTATCGAAGACACCATATGTCTGGGGTGACACGATGATGCGTGCAACACCATATTGGTCGATGTAACTTTCCGAAAGATGTCAGTATAAATAGCCCCAGACGCATCCTTAGCAACCACTACATCCAGGAAACTAATACTAGACTTATCCCAGACACACGTGAGTCTGATGTTCAGGTCATTACTGCTGAGGCACTCGATGAACTGTCCCAGGCCGAAGGCCTCACCCTGCCAGACAAAAAGGATGTCATCGATGTACCGAACCCAGAAGGGGATACGGTCCATCGATGACAGCCTGTCCGACAGGAAGAGGTCCCTCTCCCACAGCCCCAGGAACAGATTAGCATAGGCCGGCGCAAAGGCCGCGCCCATGGCTGTCCCCTGGAGCTGCAGGTAGAAGGACCCCTTAAACACGAAGAAATTGTGTGAGAGGGTGAACTCCAGTAGCCTCAGCAGGAGTCCCCTAAGTCCCATGGACAAAGTAGATGTTTCTAGAAAAAACTTAACTGCAGCAATGCCGTCCTTATGTCTGATGCTAGTATACAGGGACTCAACATCCGCTGAGACTAGTAGAGATTCACCCTCAAAATGGAGGCCATCGACCCGACGGAGCAGCTCACCAGTATCTTTAAGGTACGACGGAAGAACCGTGACAAGGGGCTGGAGGTGGAAATCGATCCAAGAGTTGACGTGCTCAAGATAGTTACCCCTCCCTGAAACTATAGGGCGGCCGGGTGGCGACTTCAGGTCCTTATGGATTTTCGGGAGGAGATAAAAGGTGGCTACGGTGGGGTCATTTATGAGAAGGGAGGAAGCAAGTTCCTTGGTGATTGTATCACTATCCAGGGCTTCCTTGATAATAGCTACCAACTGACCTGAATAGGCACTCAACGGATTGTATGTCAGTTTTTTATAACAAGTAGAGTTGTTGAGTTGCCTGAAAGCCTCCCTCTCATAAAGCCCCACCGGCCAAAGCACCACATTACCTCCCTTATCGGCAGGTTTTATTACCACATCGGGGAGTTTTTTAAGATATTCCAAACGTTCACGCTCCCCCCTTGAAAGATTGTCAGAGCGAGAAAATCTCGGAATCTGATTAAGGTCCTGAGTCACCACCCGGACGAAAAGATCAATAGAGGGACAGATAGCCAGAGGGGGAAACTTGGTGGACCGTGAGCGAATGGAGGGAGGAATCTTACCCCCCTCATGGACATGTTCCACCGCCAGCTCCTCCAGTATCCTCAGCGTAGCTTGTTCTTCTTCTGTAGGAAAAAGAGAATTGATCTCATTATTAAAATGATAGCGCCTCAGCAGCAATGACCTGGCAAATAGATTTAAATCCTTCACAACACTGAATCTATCAAACTCAGGTGTGGGTGAGAATGAAAGCCCTCTACCCAGAAGAGAAAGATCAGTAGGGGAGAGTAAATGATGGCTAAGATTAATTACCCGTTTGTTAACATTTTCGGGCTCTATTTGATGTCTGGAATGCCTCCTATAGGGATGGTAGGTGTGGTCCCTCAACCGACTGGAGCCAGAGGCAGCCGAAGCATCAGATAGACCACTCGCAGAGGATATAGAGGTATTGGACGGAGCACGTGTCAAAGTAGTTTTTCTCCATAAATAGACCCTATTGGTCTGATAGTCCTTAAGATCCCTGTTATGTTTAGATAGCTGATTTTCTTGGATCTTTTTGGCCAAGCTATCCAAGGATTTGTCTAATTCAATGTCAAATTGTTGTAGCTTCTCCTTTGGGCATTCCACCTTAATAGTGGACTGTAATTCATCAATCCTCTTATCCAGTTCCTCAATGTTAGCCGTGTTATGATCAATCAGAAGTTGCATTAAAGTAAATGAGCACATATTACTCGCCTCTTCCCATTTACCAATAAAGGCTTCATCACTAATCGGGAAGGCTGGGATCACACGAACCCGTAAGCCCCTTGGAATCATCCTATTGGCTACATATTTTTCTAGAAAAATTCGATTCCACCATAATTTAGAACGTTTAAGCAGGGAATCCTTCACCATGGCCAATTTATCATTCCACCTGTCGTCACCACACTGCTGCGCACCAGTCCCACTAGCACCGAATGTCTGGTCAAGTTGAGTAAGCCAGGCTTTCTCCTTAGCCCGGTAGTCCATATTATCAGAAGGAATACCTGTGCATAACACAGAAAGATTAATATATAGAAATATTCTAATAAGCATTGTTGGTGGTGCGAAAGAATCCTAAATATAAATAATGGTACATATAACTGATCATACACCCACCATCCATGGACAATACGGATAACTGCCAGAATAGCATAAGAAAAAACAAGGACAGATGCAGTCACTGAATCCACTAAAAAAATACTTTATTACAAAATAATTATAAAATTACATACAACAAACCAAAAACAACGGTGCAGAAGGGACCAGCAGATGACAAAATACATGCCACAAGCAACATAAAAAACATAAAAAATAATAAGGGCAAGGCCCTTATGACATCTTGCGCCCCCTGAGGAAGGTACATCCACCGATACGCGCGTCGGGGTGTCTCGGTGTCCCCCACGCTGGTCCGGACCCGCCACAGCAGGTAATATGTACAGCGGACCACTGTGTCCACATGCCTCTCACTATACTCTTGTGTATTACTTATGCTGATATTCAGCCCTCTCTAGGCAGCATTGTTGTAAACTTTATGCTTAGGAGGTGGCCAGCATGAGGCTGTGTGCTCTGTTTCATTGGCTGGGTGGTTCTGGACCTTTGTTGGGGTCACCGTACCTTGGATGACTGTGTTTTTTATGTTTTTTATGTTGCTTGTGGCATGTATTTTGTCATCTGCTGGTCCCTTCTGCACCGTTGTTTTTGGTTTGTTGTATGTAATTTTATAATTATTTTGTAATAAAGTATTTTTTTAGTGGATTCAGTGACTGCATCTGTCCTTGTTTTTTCTTATGCTATTCTGGCAGTTATCCGTATTGTCCATGGATGGTGGGTGTATGATCAGTTATATGTACCATTATTTATATTTAGGATTCTTTCGCACCACCAACAATGCTTATTAGAATATTTCTATATATTAATCTTTCTGTGTTATGCACAGGTATTCCTTCTGATAATATGGACTACCGGGCTAAGGAGAAAGCCTGGCTTACTCAACTTGACCAGACATTCGGTGCTAGTGGGACTGGTGCGCAGCAGTGTGGTGACGACAGGTGGAATGATAAATTGGCCATGGTGAAGGATTCCCTGCTTAAACGTTCTAAATTATGGTGGAATCGAATTTTTCTAGAAAAATATGTAGCCAATAGGATGATTCCAAGGGGCTTACGGGTTCGTGTGATCCCAGCCTTCCCGATTAGTGATGAAGCCTTTATTGGTAAATGGGAAGAGGCGAGTAATATGTGCTCATTTACTTTAATGCAACTTCTGATTGATCATAACACGGCTAACATTGAGGAACTGGATAAGAGGATTGATGAATTACAGTCCACTATTAAGGTGGAATGCCCAAAGGAGAAGCTACAACAATTTGACATTGAATTAGACAAATCCTTGGATAGCTTGGCCAAAAAGATCCAAGAAAATCAGCTATCTAAACATAACAGGGATCTTAAGGACTATCAGACCAATAGGGTCTATTTATGGAGAAAAACTACTTTGACACGTGCTCCGTCCAATACCTCTATATCCTCTGCGAGTGGTCTATCTGATGCTTCGGCTGCCTCTGGCTCCAGTCGGTTGAGGGACCACACCTACCATCCCTATAGGAGGCATTCCAGACATCAAATAGAGCCCGAAAATGTTAACAAACGGGTAATTAATCTTAGCCATCATTTACTCTCCCCTACTGATCTTTCTCTTCTGGGTAGAGGGCTTTCATTCTCACCCACACCTGAGTTTGATAGATTCACTGTTGTGAGGGATTTAAATCTATTTGCCAGGTCATTGCTGCTGAGGCGCTATCATTTTAATAATGAGATCAATTCTCTTTTTCCTACAGAAGAAGAACAAGCTACGCTGAGGATACTGGAGGAGCTGGCGGTGGAACATGTCCATGAGGGGGGTAAGATTCCTCCCTCCATTCGCTCACGGTCCACCAAGTTTCCCCCTCTGGCTATCTGTCCCTCTATTGATCTTTTCGTCCGGGTGGTGACTCAGGACCTTAATCAGATTCCGAGATTTTCTCGCTCTGACAATCTTTCAAGGGGGGAGCGTGAACGTTTGGAATATCTTAAAAAACTCCCCGATGTGGTAATAAAACCTGCCGATAAGGGAGGTAATGTGGTGCTTTGGCCGGTGGGGCTTTATGAGAGGGAGGCTTTCAGGCAACTCAACAACTCTACTTGTTATAAAAAACTGACATACAATCCGTTGAGTGCCTATTCAGGTCAGTTGGTAGCTATTATCAAGGAAGCCCTGGATAGTGATACAATCACCAAGGAACTTGCTTCCTCCCTTCTCATAAATGACCCCACCGTAGCCACCTTTTATCTCCTCCCGAAAATCCATAAGGACCTGAAGTCGCCACCCGGCCGCCCTATAGTTTCAGGGAGGGGTAACTATCTTGAGCACGTCAACTCTTGGATCGATTTCCACCTCCAGCCCCTTGTCACGGTTCTTCCGTCGTACCTTAAAGATACTGGTGAGCTGCTCCGTCGGGTCGATGGCCTCCATTTTGAGGGTGAATCTCTACTAGTCTCAGCGGATGTTGAGTCCCTGTATACTAGCATCAGACATAAGGACGGCATTGCTGCAGTTAAGTTTTTTCTAGAAACATCTACTTTGTCCATGGGACTTAGGGGACTCCTGCTGAGGCTACTGGAGTTCACCCTCTCACACAATTTCTTCGTGTTTAAGGGGTCCTTCTACCTGCAGCTCCAGGGGACAGCCATGGGCGCGGCCTTTGCGCCGGCCTATGCTAATCTGTTCCTGGGGCTGTGGGAGAGGGACCTCTTCCTGTCGGACAGGCTGTCATCGATGGACCGTATCCCCTTCTGGGTTCGGTACATCGATGACATCCTTTTTGTCTGGCAGGGTGAGGCCTTCGGCCTGGGACAGTTCATCGAGTGCCTCAGCAGTAATGACCTGAACATCAGACTCACGTGTGTCTGGGATAAGTCTAGTATTAGTTTCCTGGATGTAGTGGTTGCTAAGGATGCGTCTGGGGCTATTTATACTGACATCTTTCGGAAAGTTACATCCACCAATATGGTGTTGCACGCATCATCGTGTCACCCCAGACATATGGTGTCTTCGATACCGGTTGGCCAGTTCCTGCGTTTACGGAGGATCTGCTCGACAGACTCCGACTTTGAGAAGCGTGCTATGGAACTGACCAACCGATTTAGTGAACGCGGTTACAGTAGACGGAATATTAAAAAAGCCTATCACAGGGCCAAATATTCTATGCGTAATCGTCTACTATATAAACCTCAGGGGGAAGATAGAACTAATGGCGGTGATCAACTTCGGTTTATCACTACGTATAATCTCCAGGCTGATAAAGTAAGATCGGCATTGACCAAGGCCTGGCCTATTCTGCAAACCGATTCCATCATTGCAAAATTCCTTCCTAAGAGACCTCTCCTCACCTTTAGGCGAGCGAGAAACCTGAGAGACCTGCTAACTAAAAGCCATTATGATGGGCAGGGCCCTAGAACATTCTTAGACAATATACCGGCTCCGGGGGGTTCTGTGCCTTGCGGCCGGTGTGTCGCGTGCCCGAATATGGATAGATGCGATACATTTTTGAACTCTAACGGGTCAAAAGAATATAATATCAAGAAACGCATCACCTGCACGTCCAGGTACGTAATTTATTACGCTACCTGCCCGTGTGGGTTGATCTATGTCGGGATGACCACCAGGCAGCTGAAGGTGAGGATTCGGGAGCACGTCCTGGGGATTGAGGCTGCTGGTACCCAGAATGATACAACCTTACTGAAGACCATTCCTAGGCATTTCCTGACCAAACATCAAGGGAATAGTTCGCTCTTTAGGGTCCGCGGTATTGACATTTTGAATGTCAATATCCGCGGAGGGAATTTATTTAAGCGCCTTGGCCAACTGGAGACACGCTGGATCTGGTTATTAAATACAGTGTGCCCATTGGGCTTGAACGAGAATATCAGTTTTGCCCCCTATCTGTAGTCACCACACTGCTGTGTTTTTCTGCCGCTCCGCATCATTTTCTCGTATTTTGTTTTTAACTTTTTTATTCTCTGTTATTTAGGATCCGTAGCTCTATACGTTGCTGTCATGGATACTGGTGGCCTATATTATACTGGCAGTTTGAAGAATGAAGCGTTGCTTTACAAGCGGACATGAGAAATTCTATAGAAACATGTACTTTTTGGACTCTACCAACTTGTATGCCTATATGATATGCACTTATATTTTGTTCTGTATATATGTCTTTGTTTCTGCCGCGGCGACTATTGTGCTATTTTCCACCACCAGGTGTTTTACTTATGCCTAATATTGTGCTTATTTGCTACTATTTGTCCTGGGTTTACTGCGGGTAGTGCCATTGGCATATTATATGTACTCCATCTTTGGTTCTGGTATGGGTTTCCTAATATTTGCCGGTCATTGGTTCATTGTGATACAGATCGTTTTGGTTATAGTCAATGTTTTACCTTGTACCTGGGATCCCTCCTGACCTGCGGTGTGTCCGTTTTGTTATATTTACTGCTGCGGCCGTTTGGTCGCTTCATATCCCTGCCCTCTTCTCTGCCCATTCCATCTATGGCCGCCGTATTCTCTTTCTATGCACGCGCGCATGCGCGGCTTTCCTGCTGCCGTCCTGTTATGGCTGGCAATCAGGCAACACAGCGTGCAGTAATCAGCGCACATACAGAGATCTGGCAATAATCCAAAACAATAGGACGAGCTCTGAGACGTGGAATCTCTGTAGACTGCAGTACCTGATCTATCCTCACACAACTGGAAGCAGCAGTGGATTGCGCCTATCAACTACCTATGCAACTCGGCACTGCCTGAGGAGCTGACTAGCCTGAAGATAGAAATACAAGCCTGACTTACCTCAGAGAAATACCCCAAAGGAATAGGCAGCCCCCACATATAATGACTGTTAGCAAGATGAAAAGACAAACGTAGGAATGAAATAGATTCAGCAAAGTGAGGCCCGATATTCTAGACAGAGCGAGGATAGCAAAGAGAACTATGCAGTCTACAAAAAACCCTAAAACGAAAACCACGCAAAGGGGCAAAAAGACCCACCGTGCCGAACTAACAGCACGGCGGTGCACCCCTTTGCTTCTCAGAGCTTCCAGCAAAAGATAATAACAAGCTGGACAGAAAAAACAGAAAACAAACTAGAAGCACTTATCTAGCAGAGCAGCAGGCCCAAGGAAAGATGCAGTAGCTCAGATCCAACACTGGAACATTGACAAGGAGCAAGGAAGACAGACTCAGGTGGAGCTAAATAGCAAGGCAGCCAACGAGCTCACCAAAACACCTGAGGGAGGAAGCCCAGAGACTGCAATACCACTTGTGACCACAGAAGTGAACTCAGCCACAGAATTCACAACAGTACCCCCCCCTTGAGGAGGGGTCACCGAACCCTCACCAGAACCCCCAGGCCGACCAGGATGAGCCACATGAAAGGCACGAACAAGATCTGGGGCATGGACATCAGAGGCAAAAACCCAGGAATTATCTTCCTGAGCATAACCCTTCCATTTGACCAGATACTGGAGTTTCCGTCTAGAGACACGAGAATCCAAAATCTTCTCCACAATATACTCCAATTCCCCCTCCACCAAAACAGGGGCAGGAGGCTCCACAGATGGAACCATAGGTGCCACGTATCTCCTCAACAACGACCTATGGAATACATTATGTATGGAAAAGGAGTCTGGGAGGGTCAGACGAAAAGACACCGGATTGAGAATCTCAGAAATCCTATACGGACCAATAAAACGAGGTTTAAATTTAGGAGAGGAAACCTTCATAGGTATATGACGAGAAGATAACCAAACCAGATCCCCAACACGAAGTCGGGGTCCCACACGGCGTCTGCGATTAGCGAAAAGCTGAGCCTTCTCCTGGGACAAGGTCAAATTGTCCACTACCTGAGTCCAGATCTGCTGCAACCTGTCCACCACATAATCCACACCAGGACAGTCCGAAGACTCAACCTGTCCTGAAGAGAAACGAGGATGGAACCCAGAATTGCAGAAAAATGGAGAGACCAAGGTAGCCGAGCTGGCCCGATTATTAAGGGCGAACTCAGCCAACGGCAAAAATGACACCCAATCATCCTGGTCAGCGGAAACAAAACATCTCAGATATGTTTCCAAGGTCTGATTGGTTCGTTCGGTCTGGCCATTAGTCTGAGGATGGAAGGCCGAGGAAAAAGATAGGTCAATGCCCATCCTACCACAAAAGGCTCGCCAGAACCTCGAGACAAACTGGGAACCTCTGTCAGAAACAATATTCTCAGGAATGCCATGTAAACGAACCACATGCTGGAAGAACAAAGGCACCAAATCAGAGGAGGAAGGCAATTTAACCAAGGGCACCAGATGGACCATTTTAGAAAAGTGATCACAGACCACCCAAATGACAGACATCTTTTGAGAAACGGGAAGGTCAGAAATGAAATCCATCGAAATATGTGTCCAAGGCCTCTTCGGGACCGGCAAGGGCAAAAGCAACCCACTGGCACGTGAACAGCAGGGCTTAGCCCTAGCACAAATTCCACAGGACTGCACAAAAGCACGCACATCCCGTGACAGAGATGGCCACCAGAAGGATCTAGCAACCAACTCCCTGGTACCAAAGATTCCTGGATGACCGGCCAGCACCGAACAATGAAGTTCAGAGATAACTTTACTAGTCCACCTATCAGGGACGAACAGTTTCTCGGCCGGACAACGATCAGGTTTATTAGCCTGAAATTTCTGCAACACTCTCCGCAAATCAGGGGAGATGGCAGACACAATGACTCCTTCCTTGAGGATACTCGCCGGCTCAGATAACCCCGGAGAGTCGGGCACAAAACTCCTAGACAGAGCATCCGCCTTCACATTTTTAGAGCCCGGAAGGTATGAAATCACAAAATCAAAATGAGCAAAAAATAACGACCAACGGGCCTGTCTAGGATTCAAGCGCTTGGCAGACTCAAGATAAGTAAGGTTCTTATGATCAGTCAAAACCACCACGCGATGCTTAGCACCCTCAAGCCAATGACGCCACTCCTCGAATGCCCACTTCATGGCCAGCAACTCTCGGTTGCCCACATCATAATTACGCTCAGCAGCAGAAAATTTCCTGGAAAAGAAAGCACATGGTTTGAACACTGAGCAACCAGAACCTCTCTGTCACAAAACCGCCCCTGCACCAATCTCAGAAGCATCAACCTCGACCTGGAACGGAAGAGAAACATCAGGTTGACACAACACAGGGGCACAGCAAAAACGACGCTTCAACTCCTGAAAAGCTTCCACGGCAGCAGAAGACCAATTAACCAAATCAGCACCCTTCTTGGTCAAATCGGTCAATGGTCTGGCAATGCTAGAAAAATTACAGATGAAGCGACGATAAAAATTAGCAAAGCCCAGGAATTTCTGCAAACTTTTTAGAGATGTCGGCTGAGTCCAATCCTGGATGGCCTGAACCTTAACCGGATCCATCTCGATAGTAGAAGGGGAAAAGATGAACCCCAAAAATGAAACTTTCTGCACACCGAAGAGACACTTTGATCCCTTCACGAACAAGGAATTAGCACGCAGTACCTGGAAAACCATTCTGACTTGCTTCACATGAGACTCCCAATCATCTGAGAAGATCAAAATGTCATCCAAGTAAACAATCAAGAATTTATCCAGATACTCACGGAAAATGTCATGCATAAAAGACTGAAAAACAGATGGAGCATTGGCAAGTCCGAACGGCATCACCAGATACTCAAAATGACCCTCGGGCGTATTAAATGCCGTTTTCCATTCATCTCCCTGCCTGATTCTCACCAGATTATACGCACCACGAAGATCAATCTTAGTAAACCAACTAGCCCCCTTAATCCGAGCAAACAAGTCAGAAATCAATGGCAAGGGATACTGAAACTTAACAGTGATCTTATTAAGAAGGCGGTAATCAATACACGGTCTTAGCGAACCATCCTTCTTGGCTACAAAAAAGAACCCTGCTCCCAATGGTGACGACGATGGGCGAATATGTCCCTTCTCCAGGGACTCCTTCACATAACTGCGCATAGCGGTGTGTTCAGGTACGGACAAATTAAATAAACGACCCTTAGGGAATTTACTACCAGGAATCAAATCGATAGCACAATCACAATTCCTATGCGGAGGAAGGGCATCAGACTTGGACTCTTCAAATACATCCTGAAAGTCCGACAAGAACTCTGGGATGTCAGAAGGAATGGATGACGAAATAGACAAAAATGGAACATCACCATGTACTCCCTGACAACCCCAGCTGGTTACCGACATAGTGTTCCAATCCAATACTGGATTATGGGTTTGTAGCCATGGCAACCCCAACACGACCACATCATGCAAATTATGCAGTACCAAAAAGCGAATAACTTCCTGATGTGCAGGAGCCATGCACATGGTCAGCTGGGCCCAGTACTGAGGCTTATTCTTGGCCAGAGGTGTAGCATCAATTCCTCTCAACGGAATAGGACACCGCAAAGGCTCCAAGAAAAAACCACAACGTTTAGCATAATCCAAATCCATCAGATTCAGGGCAGCGCCTGAATCCACAAACGCCATGACAGAATATGATGACAAAGAGCACATTAAGGTAATGGACAAAAGGAATTTGGACTGTACAGTACCAATAACGGCAGAGCTATCGAACCGCCTAGTGCGTTTAGGACAATTAGAAATAGCATGAGTAGAATCACCACAATAGAAACACAGTCTGTTCAGACGTCTGTGTTCGTGCCGTTCTACTTTAGTCATAGTCCTGTCGCACTGCATAGGCTCAGGCTTACTCTCAGACAATACCGCCAGATGGTGCACAGATTTACGCTCGCGCAAGCGACGACCGATCTGAATGGCCAAGGACATAGACTCATTCAAACCAGCAGGCATAGGAAATCCCACCATTACATCCTTAAGAGCTTCAGAGAGACCCTTTCTGAACAAAGCCGCTAGTGCAGATTCATTCCACAGAGTGAGTACTGACCATTTTCTAAATTTCTGACAATATACTTCTACATCATCCTGACCCTGGCATAAAGCCAGCAGATTTTTCTCAGCTTGATCCACTGAATTAGGCTCATCGTAAAGCAATCCCAGCGCCTGGAAAAATGCATCAACATTACTCAATGCAGAATCTCCTGGTGCAAGAGAAAACGCCCAGTCCTGTGGGTCGCCGCGCAAAAAAGAAATAATAATCAAAACCTGTTGAATAGGATTACCAGAAGAATGAGGTTTCAAGGCCAAAAATAGCTTACAATTATTTCTGAAGCTCAGGAACTTAGTTCTGTCACCAAAAAACAAATCAGGAATCGGAATTCTTGGTTCTAGCATCGATTTCTGATCAATAGTATCTTGAATCTTTTGTACATTTACAACGAGATTATCCATTGAGGAGCACAGAGCCTGAATATCCATGTCCACAGCTGTGTCCTGAAGCACTCTAATGTCTAGGGGAAAAAAAAGACTGAAGACAGAGCTAAGAAAAAAAAATGATGTCAGGATTTCTTTTTTCCCTCTATTGGAAATCATTGATTGGCTCCTTGTACTGTTATGGCTGGCAATCAGGCAACACAGCGTGCAGTAATCAGCGCACATACAGAGATCTGGCAATAACCCAAAACAATAGGACGAGCTCTGAGACGTGGAATCTCTGTAGACTGCAGTACCTGATCTATCCTCACACAACTGGAAGCAGCAGTGGATTGCGCCTATCAACTACCTATGCAACTCGGCACTGCCTGAGGAGCTGACTAGCCTGAAGATAGAAATACAAGCCTGACTTACCTCAGAGAAATACCCCAAAGGAATAGGCAGCCCCCACATATAATGACTGTTAGCAAGATGAAAAGACAAACGTAGGAATGAAATAGATTCAGCAAAGTGAGGCCCGATATTCTAGACAGAGCGAGGATAGCAAAGAGAACTATGCAGTCTACAAAAAACCCTAAAACGAAAACCACGCAAAGGGGCAAAAAGACCCACCGTGCCGAACTAACAGCACGGCGGTGCACCCCTTTGCTTCTCAGAGCTTCCAGCAAAAGATAATAACAAGCTGGACAGAAAAAACAGAAAACAAACTAGAAGCACTTATCTAGCAGAGCAGCAGGCCCAAGGAAAGATGCAGTAGCTCAGATCCAACACTGGAACATTGACAAGGAGCAAGGAAGACAGACTCAGGTGGAGCTAAATAGCAAGGCAGCCAACGAGCTCACCAAAACACCTGAGGGAGGAAGCCCAGAGACTGCAATACCACTTGTGACCACAGAAGTGAACTCAGCCACAGAATTCACAACACCGTCCCGGCCTATAGCCATGCACTTCCGGCTGACGCGGGGCCCCGCGCACTTCCGGTTGTGCTGGCTGGATGCTGGGGGCGGAGGGAGGGTACGCTGCATGGCGCGCTGTGCTCTGCGGTCCACTATAAATGACCGGTCCTTGCCCTTATGACATCTTGCGCCCCCTGAGGAAGGTACATCCACCGAAACGCGCGTCGGGGTGTCTCGGTGTCCCCCACGCTGGTCCGGACCCGCCACAGCAGGTAATATGTACAGCGGACCACTGTGTCCACATGCCTCTCACTATACTCTTGTGTATTACTTATGCTGATATTCAGCCCTCTTTAGGCAGCATTGTTGTAAACTTTATGCTTAGGAGGTGGCCAGCATGAGGCTGTGTGCTCTGTTTCATTGGCTGGGTGGTTCTGGACCTTTGTTGGGGTCACCGTACCTTGGGTGACTGTGTTTTTTATGTTTTTTATGTTGCTTGTGGCATGTATTTTGTCATCTGCTGGTCCCTTCTGCACCGTTGTTTTTGGTTTGTTGTATGTAATTTTATAATTATTTTGTAATAAAGTATTTTTTTAGTGGATTCAGTGACTGCATCTGTCCTTGTTTTTTCTTATGCTATTCTGGCAGTTATCCGTATTGTCCATGGATGGTGGGTGTATGATCAGTTATATGTACCATTATTTATATTTAGGATTCTTTCGCACCACCAACAATGCTTATTAGAATATTTCTACAATTAATATATAGACCTGAGAACCCACTAAATTTATCTATGGTAGCAATTACCCTTGGTAATGTTTCTTCTGTCTTATCCATGAATATTATCATGTCGTCAGCATATAAGCCAACGATATCCGTGCGGTCCGCTATTTTAATACCATCAATACCGGGGGTTGAGCGCAGACGTATAGCTAATGCTTCTATTGCTAAAGCAAATAGGGCTGGGGAAAGGGGGCACCCTTGACGAGTTCCCCTATATAGTGAGAATGGTTCAGAGATGGAGCCGTTAACAACTATACGGGCCTTGGGTTTCAGATATAGCACACCAACCCACTTCAAAAATTTCTCCCCAAAGCCATATTTTTGTAGACAGGCGGACAAAAAGGGCCATTCAAGAGAGTCGAACGCCTTGGCTGCGTCTAACGACGCCAGTGCACAGCTATTATCTGGCAACAAAGAGCTATACTGAATCACCGACTGGACCCGCCTAATATTTATAGAGGTGCTCTTACCGGGCATAAAGCCAGTTTGATCTGGGTGTACAATATCTAATATGATGGAGTTCAACCTGGTAGCCAGTATTTTAGCAAAAATCTTATAATCCACGTTTACCAGGGATATGGGACGGTATGATCCACATTCCAAAGGATCTTTCCCCTCCTTTTTAAGTACAATAATATGCACTTCATAAAAAGTATCAGGTAGACACCCTGCCCTCCATATCTCTTTAAATACGTTCAATAAAAGCGGAGCCAGTATCTCCCGGTATCTCCTATACAGCTCTATAGGAAAGCCATCTGGTCCAGGGGCCTTCCCGGAGGCCATATCCGTTATAGCTTGTTCCACTTCCTCCAAAGTAAATTCAGCGTCCATAAAGGCCTGCTGGGCAGAGCTCAGTGCAGGGAATGTTATATCGGATAAATATCTTAAACAGTCGGAAACATCAAAACCGCTCTTAGATTCATACAGCCCCTTATAATAGTCATAAAAACATTGGAGTATTCCCTCAGTAGTGGAATTCAGTGAGCCGTCTGGTGAGCGAATTTGTAATATCATACTAGATGTGTTGTGTTGACGCACCAAGTAGGCCAGGAATTTCCCCGCCTGATTCCCCATTTCAAAGTACGATTGTCGTGTGAAAAATAGTTTTCGCTTAGACTTAGTGTCTATGTGTTGGGTGTATAATCTTTGCAGAGTCAACCACTCAACCCTATTATCGTTGGTCTGGTCAGCTGTATATGTTGTCTCAGCATTTCTCAAGCGTTGCTCAATTTCATCATCCTCTCTCGATGTTACCCTCTTGATATATGAAATTGTTGAAGACAGACAGCCCCTTAAATATGCCTTAAGTGTGTCCCAAAATAAATTAATATTCTGGAGTTCTGAGTGGGACTGAATGAAGCAGTTTAACTGGTCAACTGTCCTATCATCTGAACCCATTAGTTTACACCAAAAGGGATTCAATTTCCATATTCTACCGTTATTCAATGTCCCGAACACGAGTCTAAGTGTGACCGGACTATGGTCTGAGATTCCTCTATTACCATGTTCCACTCTATCCACCCACCGCACCAAATCGCCAGACCCGAAGATATAATCTATGCGAGAGAGGGAACTTTTAGTGGATGAGTGGCAGGTATATCCCCTCTCCCCAGGGCGATGGATCCTCCATAGGTCTATCCAGCCGCTACCCTCCATGAACTGTGCCAACTGAGTCGGGGCTGAGGAAGGAGAAGAAGACAAGGGTTCCCCGGACGACCCATCTCCCAAACGTATTCTATCAAGACTACTGTTCATAACTAGGTTGAAATCACCCATACACATAACATGCGCGTCAGGGTAGTTTAACGCAAAGCTCATTGCCATCTTAAGTATTGAGGTGTTGGCCGGAGGGGGGTTATATATGCATAATATGACATATTCACGGGAGTTAATTAGTGCATGGACAAAGACAAATCGTCCCTCTATGTCCCGCCGAATCACTCGGGCCTCCCATCGGACATCTTTGTGTACTAATAATGATACCCCTCTTGAGTAGCTAGTGTGAAATGAGTGAGCATACCATTGTACCCAAGGTTTCTGTACACCTCTGGCTGTATCTCTGGTCAGATGTGTCTCCACCAGTACCACAATATGGGGATGACATCGCCTGATTTGAGAGAACACCTTAATTTTCTTCCGGGGTGTCTTAATGCCCCGTATGTTCCATGTCATACATATCAACTCAGACCCCATACCCAGTCATTAAAAAAAATGGTGTGCACTGATGGTGAGAGAAAGCCACTTTTTACGCATGGGAGGTCATAAAGGCTTTGGTGGCGGCTCTTACCCAAATACCTACTAAAACTGATTAAATCTAACAAGATAGAAAAACAACAACTTAACAAAAAACGAATAATCCAGGAGCATAGAATAACACTCCCGTCTTCAAATAAACGTTGAGCGCTCACAGGGAGAGCTCCAATTCAGCAATTAAATAACCGTTGATCAGCCGAAAACACATCAGGATTCTATTCCACTAGACATTCCACGGGAACGCAGCCAATCAGCTGCCTCTGACGGGTCAGTGAAAAACAGGGAGGAACCGTTGCTGACAACCCGGAGACGCGCCGGGTATATCATGGAGTAGATAATGTTTTTATCTCTGAGCTGCTTCTTAACATCCACAAATCTTGCCCGTTGTTTCTGGAGTTCAACGGAGAAGTCTGGAAATATCGAGATTGTAGCATCGTTGAGCTTGATGGGACTCTTTTGTCGCGCCAATCGTAGGATAGTATCTCTGTCTTTGCAATTGAGAATACGTGCCAGGAAAGGTCTGGGTGGTGCACCAGGAGGAAGAGACTTGGTGGGGACTCTATGGGCTCTTTCCACCGAGAACATCGGAGAAAACGCATCTCCCAACGACGACTTAAGCCAATCCTCCAGGAATTTTTCAGGCTGCTGGCCTTCTGTACGTTCCGGTAGGCCTATGATGCGAATATTATTTCGGCGCATTCTGTTTTCAAGGTCATCAGCCTTTTGTTTCCAGGCATTTGTAGAGCCAGCAACTTTTGCCAACTTGGCCTCCATAGGTTTAATGGTGTCCTCCACCTGAGACACCCTTGTCTCCACTTCCGTCATACGTCCCTTCATGGCTTGCATATCTTGCCTCAGACGTCCCACTTCAGTGTGTACGTCCTCTATTTGTTCAGAGAGGGATGTTCTAGTCAGAGATATAGCTTGCATTAATTGTGCAGATGCTTGTTTAAGAGTTAGTTCATCTTGCTCAGCTTCATCATTATTATCAGAGAGGCGGTTTTTCCCCCGCTGTGCCTGTGAGGAATTATTTCTAAGAGATCTTGCACTGTCCTGAGTATCACTCCTAGCAAATTCTTTGAGCTTGTCAGCTACAGATGTGCTTTTTGTACGCTGCATGTCTGGCAGGCAAATGATACAGCAAGGTGGTCCAAATCAGATCTGCAGCAGTGTCCTGCAGGCACAGGGCTGCCGTATATGATTAACTGTGTTTTTATAGAGGGCCTCTATGTCCAGGGGGTACACCAATGTACTGCCAGGAGGTGTAGGCTGAGGGTTTAATGGTAGTCCCTGCAATAGGGAATGTCCAGGGCAGTGGCGGTATCAGCAAGGGGGGCCTATGTAATCTCCAATTGGAGACACAGCTGGCCGAGTTGTGGCTGATTCGGGAGCGCGGGGCTCAATCTTTCAGAGCTCACTCCGCGCTGGCCCTTAAACTATGGAGCACCAGTATGTGTTGCTCAGCCGCGCTGCAGTAATGAGGGGCCGCGCCACGTCCTCTGCTGTAGGAGCGCGCGCTTTAGTAATGGCCGCCGCTCACAGCCGCCCCCACCGCCGATGTGCTCTCCTCTCCTCGGAGTCCCGCAGTCCTCACCTGCCGGCGCCCGGTGCCTCCCGAAAATCAGGAAGAGACTCCGGCTGCAGGTATCCGCAGCACCGCGTCTCTTGTGGGCAAGGCATCCCCCTGGAAGATGGCCGCCGTCACATGCAGGGCCCTCCACGTCGCCGATCTTCCTCCCTCACCGGCACCTCTCTGTCACCGCCCTAGTCTTCTCCAGAGGCTAGCAGCCTCTGCGTCTCCAGGGGTCTCGGCAGCCGCAGGATTTTAATAGTGTAAGGGGTCTAATAGGCAGGATGGTAGAAGGATATTAGGGAGCTCTCCCAAAGCACGTCCTCTCACTCCATAACCACGCCCCCCCACATTAACCAATTTAAGACCCTGTGCCTTCTTTTCTAAAAAGTTTTCCTCTGCAGAAAGGAATTACGATGTGGGTAACCCGGGAGTTACAAGCCATTAAATTGATTTTTGAAGAATGGAGGCAGGCATTTTTTGGAGGGGTTGTCCATCGAATCATGGTCATCACAGATTACAAGAACCTGTCTTATATTGAGTTGGCCAAACGTTTAACCCTGATGCAGGTGAGGTGGTCTCTTTTGTTTTCTCGATTTCAGTTTTCCATCACTTTTAGGCCTGGATCAAAGAATGTGAAGGTAGATACCTTATCCCGCTGCTTGGATCCAATATCTCCTCCTGAACCTTCTTCCTCCATTCTTTAGCACGGGGTGGTTGTGGCTGGAGTTTCCTTGGCGTTAGAGCAGGAGATTCGGGAGGCCCAGTCTATTGCTCCTACATCCACGCCAGAAAATAAGATTTTTGTGCCTGTTCAGTATCGGTTAAGGGTGCTCCAGGAATTCCATGACTCAGCTGTTAGTGGGCATCCGGGAATATCGGCCACGCACAAAGCCATCGCTAGACTGTTTTGTTGGTCTTCATTGGCTTCTGATGTCACTGTATTTGTGTCTTCCTGTGAGACAGGTGCTCACGCTAAAACCTCCCCTACCGGCTGGCCGAGGAATAGGTGCTAATACCAATTCCAAATAAACCTTGGACCCATCTGTCCATGGATTTTATCACGGACCTTCCTCCTTCTAATGATAAAACTGTGGTCTGGGTGTTGGTGGATAGGTTTAGCAAACTAGTGCATTTTATACCAATGGTGGAGCTGCATAATGCGGAAACTTTGTAGAAACTTTTTAATGAGCATGTTGTGCGATTACATGGTGTGACTGTGAGTGTGGTCTCTGATAGAGGGGCACAATTTGTATCTAAGTTCTGGATTGCTTTTTATAAAAGGCTGGGTATCAGTTTCACCTTTTCTTCAGCCTATCATTCTGAGACCAACGGTTTCTTCAGCCTATCATCCTGAGACCAATGGTTCCTGCTTCACACTCCCCTTTTTTGGATGTAATTGACATTTGGAGGAAGTCAGAAAGCAGCACACTCTCTCTTTTTCCACTTGTTAATTTCATCTAAAGGAAGTGAGAGTGAATTGGCCATTAATTGTCTGCGGAGCTAGTGTGACATACCATCATCACACGAGCCATGAGAGAGCACCAGAGATGAGCATGGCTGATATTATTTTACATGGGGCAATATAATAATTGAGAAGTGGTTGATTGATTTGTAAACAACCCCTTTAACATATTGTGCTAAACCATGCCTGGTGAAGAAACCTTAATAGTCTTGAAAGTTTGCTGCTTGTTACTATCTTTACAGTTAGTCTGGTTTCACACTTGCGTTAAGCAGAGCTGCGGGGGGCTGCGTAGTTCCTCTGTTAAGCCCCGCCCACTGCCGCACCTCTTCCACTCAGCTCCGCCTATGTCGGCATGCATCCTGTGTACCTATCTTTAACATTGGATGCGCAGGCCATGCGAATGTATGCTGATGCCTCTGCAAAGCTGCCTCGGATGCCGGAAGGTGAGAATATAATGATTTTTAAAAAATTATTTTTAACATTATATGTTTTTACTGTTGATGCTGCATAGGCAGCATCAATAGTAAAAAGTTGGACACACTGATAGGGTTAATGGCAGCGTTAATGGACTGCGTTACACCGCGTTATGCCGCGGTGTAGCATAGTCTGTTTAACGGACTGCTAAAACGCTATGTGGGTGCTGACTGGAGGGGAGTATGGAGGGGGCACTGACTGGAGGGGAGTAGGGAGGGGCCAATTTGCGGTCGGACTGTGCCTGTCGCTGATTGGTCACGAGTCACGACCAATCAGCGACGCGGGATTTCCGTGGCAAATAGACTGAAGTGGACCTTAGACAACTATATATATAGATTTTTGCCAGTTGATATTGTAAACTAGGATACATTCCAGAAACCCAAATTAATGAAAAGGTTAAAACAGAAGACATCACAGGCAAAATGATGATGTATCCTAGATTACATTTTTACTCTTTGCCTTGTTTGTGTTTTTTTTAAGTGTCACTTTTCTCATGGAATGAGGGTACATGACTCAGTACTATGCAGTGTGTTACTCTTAATTATCCTTGTAAAGCTTCTTAAAGGTTACAACAAGCTAATAAAAACCTTTTTCCTGTCTTACCTATACTTAATTAGCAAATGCCGCTCTCTCGTTAGCTTTGATATATACAACATAAAATATTTTCTTCTTTTAACCAGAAAATTAATTTTCAGGCATGTTGCAGGAGTCCTGTGTTTCTTTACATGTAATTAGGTCTTCTGAGATGCATCAAATAGAGAATGATGACACAGCCAATAGAACACCAAGTAATGCTTAAGCAAATACTTCTTGGTGTTACTTTATTCAACTTTACCTTTCAAAGTTGGATGTTGGAGTCTCCAGAGCTGCAGTTGAAGGCGTAGAATTTGGATTTGAAGACACCAGGATATTTTTGAAGCCTCTTTTACAAAGTAGCTTTCATCTTACTCAAAGTTTTTCAAAGCATTAAAAAAATAACAGTTTAATTAAAAAAAATGAAAATCATGAATCAAAACTCCTTTTTCAAATAAAAAAAAGTCAAATGTTTTTCTCTATTTTTAATTGTCAATTTTAACAATTTTATCATTTGTCAGACAAAAATAAAGAATTAAATAGAAAAAAAAGCAGCTACTGCAGAAAATAATAAAAGCGAGGGGAGATAATCGTTAGGGAAGCACACAAGTCAATAAAAAGTGTAGTTAAACTTAATTATAAAAGTGCAGAAGTGGCAGACATTTTGCTTTAGCATTTACTTTTTGTCATAGATTTGGATCATGTTAGAAGATAATGAGGTCTCAGCATGTTACCTATTTTGCTTGAAAAAGAACTTGCAAGTTAATGTGGAAAAACCTTAGCTTCAATCATGCTTCAGTCTTTGAAGTTGATCTTTAGGAAAACTCTTTTACTCTTTTAATATGCCTCTTTTTAAAGGCATGTTATCATATTTTTTTTATGACTGCTACTTTTATGAACTATGTACTGTACATAACAAAAATTGCTATCAAAACCATTATCTGCTCAACTACAACATACTACAATAATGCTTGAAAGTTTGCAAACCATTCAGAATTTTCCAAATTTCTGCATTTGACTTAATATTACAAAACAATTTAACACAAGTCCTTCAAATAAAACAAGAGAAAAAGATCAAGCAAATGAGTAAAAAAGAATTATTACACATGTTTTTATTGAGGAAAATGATTTTATATCACGTGTCTGTGAGTGGTAAAAATAGGTGAACCCTTGCCTTTAGTATCTTGTGTGAACTCTTTGTGCAGCAATAACTGAATCTAAAGGCTTCCAGTAATTGTTGATTAGTCTTGCACATTGGCTTGGAATAATGTTAGCCCATTCCTTTATATAACACAGCTTCAACACCTTATGTTGGAGATTTTTTTCCCATGAATGATGGCTTCAGGGTCTTTCATAACATTTTTATATTATTAAGGTCAGAACCTTGACTTGGCTATTTCAAAACTTTAAGTTTATCATTGCATGAATCACATTTTCTTGAGATTCAGCTCAGTGACAGATGTCCTGACATTTTATTCTAGAATTTGCTGTTATAATTTAGAATTCTTTATTCTATCAATGATGGTAAAAAGTCCTAGTACAGATGCATCAAAACAAATGCAAACCACAAAAAAACCCGAAGAAGGCAGACGCCGAAACGTGGGTCGGAGTGGGTGCATCCAAGGGGCAACCACTACATGAACCGGGTATTTACCACAGGCTTTTTACTTACTAGATGGTGGCCTGATTCTAACGCATCGGGTATTCTAGAATATGCATGTCCACGTAGTATATTGCACAGCCCACGTAGTATATTGCCCAACCACGTAGTATATTGCCCAGCCACGTAGTATATTGCCCAGCCACGTAGTATATTGCCCAGTCACGTACTATATTGCCGAGCTACATAGTATATTGCCCAGTGGCGTAGTATATTGCCCAGCCATGTAGTATATTGCCCAGTCACATAGTATATTGCCCAGCCACGTAGTATATTGCCCAGCCACGTAGTATATTGCCCAGCCACATAGTATATTGCCCAGTCACATACTATAGTGCCCAGCTACATAGCATATTGCCCAGTGCCGTAGTATATTGCCCAGTCATGAAGTATATTGCCCAGTCACGTAGTATATTGCCCAGTCACATAGTATATTGCCCAGTCACGTAGTATATTGCCTAGTGACGTAGTATATTGCCAAGTCACGTACTATATTGCCCAGTCATGTAGTATATTACCCAGCCACGTAGTATATTGCTCAGACACGTAGTATATTGCCCAGTCGCATACTATATTGCCCAGCCACATAGTATATTGCCCAGCCACATAGTATATTGCCCAGTCACGTAGTATATTGCCCAGTCACGTTCTATATTGCCCAGCTACGTAGTATATTGCCCAGTGACGTAGTATATTGCCCAGTCACATAGTATATTGCCCAGTCACGTAGCATATTGCCCAGTCATGTACTATATTGCCCAGTCACGTAGTATATTGCCCAGCCATATAGTATATTGCCCAGTCACGTAGTATATTGCCCAGTCACGTACTATATTGCCCAGCCACATAGTATATTGCCCAGTCACGTAGCATATTGCCCAGTCATGTACTATATTGCCCAGTCACGTAGTATATTGCCCAGCCACATAGTATATTGCCCAGTCACGTAGTATATTGCCCAGTCACGTAGTATATTGCCCAGTCACGTAGTATATTGCCCAGTCACGTTCTATATTGCCCAGCTACGTAGTATATTGCCCAGTGACGTAGTATATTGCCCAGTCACGTAGTATATTGCCCAGTCACGTAGCATATTGCCCAGTCATGTACTATATTGCCCAGTCACGTAGTATATTGCCCAGCCACGTAGTATATTGCCCAGTCACGTACTATATTGCCCAGCCACATAGTATATTGCCCAGCCACGTAGTATATTGCCCAGTCACGTAGTATATTGCCCAGTCACGTAGTATATTGCCCAGCGACGTAGTATATTGCACAGTGACGCAGTATACAGCACAGAGCCACGTAGTATACAGCACAGAGCCACGTAGTATACAGCCCAGACACGTAGTGTACTGCCCAGTCACGTAGTATATTGCCCAGCTACGAAGTATGCTGCCCAGCCACGTATGTAACAGGTTAAAAAAACTTAAAATAAAAATAAACATATACTCACCTTCCGAAGAACCCCTTGTAGTGCTGGCGCCTGTGTACGGTGCACGCGGCAGCTTCCGGTCCCAGGGTTGGTATGAGCGCAGGACCTGTGATGACGTCGCGGTCACATGACCGTGACGTCATGGCAGGTCCTTCTTGCATAGCATCCTTGGCACCGGAAGCTGCCGCTTGCACTGCCGAGGACAGCGCGCGACGTCTAGCATCCTTGGCACCGGAACCTGATGTCAGAGGGTTAGAATAACCTTTTTTTTTAAATTATTATTATTTTTAACATTAGATCATTTTACTATTGATGCTGCATACGCAGCATCAATAGTAAAAAGTTGGTCACACAGGGTTAATAGCTGCGTTAATGGAGTACGCTACACCAAGGTCCATTAACGCTGGCATTAAACATGTGTGAGGGCTGACTGGAGGGGAGTATGGAGCGGGCACTGAGTGGCGGGAGGATGGAGCAGCCATTTTGCCGCCGGACTGTGTCCGTCGCTGATTGGTCGTGGCTGTTTTGCCGCGACCAATCAGCGACTTGGATTTCCTTGACAGTTGGTTTTATTATTTTTAATTTGTTACAGAACGAGGGTCTTCAGGTGGATTGAGAGAGCAATAAAATATTAAAACAACCTGTGTGTTTATTTCATTAAAATACTTTTTAATAATATGTGTGTGTTTTTTCTTAACCCTGTCATACAATTGGATTAATAATGGATATGTGTCAGAATTGACGCGTCTCCATTATTAATCTGGCTTAATGTCACCTTACAATAGCAAGGTGGCATTAACCGTTCATTACCCCATATCCCACTGCTACACGGGAATGGGAAGAGAGTGGCCAAGTGCCAGAATAGGCGCATCTTCCAGATGTGCCTTTTCTGGGGTGGCTGGTGGGTGTAGATGTTTTTAGCCAGGGGGGGCCAATAACCATGGACCCTCTCCAGGCTATTAATATCTGCCCTCAGTCACTGGCTTTACTACTCTGGCGGAGAAAATTGCGCGGGAGCCCACACCAATTTTTTCCGCGATTTAACCCTTAAATTTAATAGCTAGAGCGCCAAAATTTTGCACATACACACTACTAACATTAGTAGTGTGTAATATGCAAAAAAAAGGGGGATATGACATGGTTTACTGTATGTAAATCATGTCTCATATCATGTCGGGTTTAGGCAGGAGAAATGAAAAGCCGGTAATTGAATTACCGGCTTTTCAACATTATCGCACTGAAGTAAATATATATATATATGTATATGTGTCTCTATGATATATATATATATATATATATATATATATATATATATATATATATATATATATATATATATATATATATAAAAAACAAAACCCGACTTTGGAGTAAAGATCGCCGACCGCCGACCCGATCCCACAGTGGGATCGGGTCGGGTTTCACGAAACCCGACTTTGCTAAAAGTCGGCGACTTTTGAAAATTGCCGATCTGTTTCGCTCAACCCTAACCAGTACTGTATGACGGTCCCCCACAGCCTCCAGTATAGTATGATGGTCCACCTCGAAGCCTCCCATATAGTATGATGGTGCCTCCAATACCCTCCCATATAGTATGATTGTACACCTCACAGCTTCTTATATATTATGGTGATACACTTCACAGCCTCTATATAGTTTGATGGTAGCCCCAACAAACTTCCTTATAGCATGATGTTTCACCTCATAACTCACTATATAGTATGATGGTCCACATTACAGCCCCCTATATAGTGTGATGGTCCACCTCACAGCCCCCCATATAGTTTGATGGTCCCACCAAAAGCCCCCTATATAGTATGATGGTCCCCCCAACAACTCCCCCATATAATATGATGTTACTCCCCACAGCTCCTTATATATTATGATGGTACACCTCATAGCTCCTATGTAATATGATAGTACCACCAACATCCCCCCATATAGTATGATGGTTCACCTCATAGCCCCTTTATAGTTTGATAGTCCACTGCACAGTTGCCCATATAGTATAATGATCCTTCCAACAGCCCCCTATGTAGTATGATGATACTCTCAACAGTACACTATATTATGATGGTCCACCCCATCATATATTATGATGGTGAAACTCACAGCACCCTTTATTGTGTGATGGTTCCCCACAATCCCCTAAAAATTAAAAAAAAATCTCTATACTCACCTAATTTAGACACCTCATCCTCCGCAGTGTGTGACTCCTCTTTCCATTCTCACAGTGAATGATGGCGGCGCAATGCAGGTGACTTTATCGTACCACCGACATCCTCTGCTGGTGCTAGCCTCCGGCAGGTCGCAGACAGAAAGGGCGCCCGTGGCATACTGTGCTAAGTGACTTAGCCATAGACTTTGTGCTCCATCACAACTGTTAGCAGTATGGATATCTTGAGGATGCAGATTCTGACAACAATGTAGCAAACAAAGCGGCCTATGACCAGACAGGCCCTTCTGGCATTTGCCAGAATTGCCAGATAGCCAGTCTGCAGTATACCTACAGAAACGTGTATTGTGAAGATAAGACTCTGATATTAAACTTTGCTCATTACTAGGGATGAGCAAGCACTAATATGCTCAGGTGCTCATTGCTCGAACCAAGCAATTCCTAATACTCGCATGCTCATTTCAAGTAGCAAGTATAATGGAAGTCAATGGCAAAGCCAAGCTTTTTTTCTGGCAGACTTTACAAAAGGGGGCAGTGAAAATGTTGAAATGTATGGAAAAAGTGCTCACTGTAAGGAGAACCACATGGGGAACAACCCTGGAAGCATCTCTTACTCTCAGATTGTTGCTGAGAACAATGGTGTCACCAGCGTGACAATAAAACATTCCAAATCGACGAGACATTGCATTTTACAGGAAAAAAAGTCAAAAACATTGTATAAGGCAAAATTGAAAAAGGATTTAAAAAAAAAAAATAATTTAGGTAAACCAAAATTATTTTATTAAAATATAAGAAATTTCAGTGTAATTTATGAAGGGGGCAAGAAGTGCCAAAAATAAGAGACTCAGATACACCCTGTATTAGACATAGAGGAGGACCTCTTACACATTTTGTTCAAATTGGCATGTAGTGGTACTCCTAGACTCTTTGAGGGCACTTTTGACGGTTTTATATCAAAGAAATGTACTCCAGACCATGGAATATACCAATAAGTGTATGTGCTCACATTGAGTAAAATTTCTGCACCAATTCTGCGTTTCTTCGCAGAAAAGAGCAGCTTCAAAAACGTATGTTTTTGCCTGCATTTTTTATTTATTTCAGTGAAGTAAATAGAAGAAAACACAGGGCAAACTCGCAAAGGCAACTGACATGCTGCAGATTATTTTCTGCACTACATCTACAAGTTAAAAATACTCCAACGTGTGCATGACACTTCAGGTTTCTCATTCACTTTGCTAGCATTAGGTTTTGCTTCAGGTTTTGGCACAAATCATTAAAGGGTCAACATTGACTTGTAGGATTGCTACCTTCCAATAGGTGGCACTAGCGTTCTAGCTTTCTTCCTCTCTGAAGAGACAATTTGCATAATTAGCATATTACCCAGAGGAGCGTTGCAGCTTTAAGTCTCCTCATCTCAGCATGCTTAGCATGTCGATCTCCGCAAGGAGAAACGACACTTCTTGGATAACGGACTCCTCTCACACAGCCAAACCAGATCTCTGCTTTGCACTGACGAGGGGCAGTACCCTGAAACACAGTGTCTGCAAATTGAGATTCTGGTTTGGCCATTATACTAAGTCATGTGACAAGGCTCGTTAAAGGGTCAACATTGACTTGTAGGATCGCTACCTTCCAATAGGTGGCAATAGAGTTCTAGCTCTCTTCCATTCTGAAGAGACAATTTGCATAATTAGTACAGAATCTGAGGAATCTGCTCCAAAGAAGTTGAGGGCACCAGGCCTCTGATTTTGCTTGGATAGTGGGACTATAAAACTTTCATACCACTAATCTAATCCAATTAGGGATTTATTCTCTGAGCTCAGTTTGTTTGCTTATTTAAATGTTCATTTATTACACCATGCCTCTCTTTTTTTGTTTGTTTGTGCATATATTTGTGTTTCTTCAGAAACTTTGTTATACCATGCCCGAGGAAGAGACCTAAGAAGTCCCAAAATCTTGCTTTGTAACATCATTTATTTTATTTTTGCTAGCCATTAAAAGGTATCATAACTACAAGATTATCTTGTTTGTCACTCCGAGAGCATTATTTATACCACCAAAATGTGACAGAAAGCACATAATACTGTATGGATGAGTAATCTAATCATGAAATATTTTTCTATGTTTTTTGTAAGTTTTACATACTGCCGTAATTCAACTGTATGGTTGACTCACTGAATCCATAAAAAAAGTGAGCAAAAATATTTTGAAAGTGTAGTTGATGTACTTATACAGTCATAAAGGCTTTGCAGAAAGTGCAAAGCCAGACAGAAATTATGCGGAGAGTCATCCATAGACACCTACAAGGCAACAACTGCCAATATTACAAACTCTTTATGGTGCCTCTGTCATCTGGTGGTGTGGAAAAGTGTGGGCTAATCCAGGGTTTGGTCATTTTTATGGGTGAGTCGGTCTGCATTCTCTGTTAACAGTCGAAAGCACCTGTCTGTTATGATTTCCCCAGCGGCACCAAAAACCTACTCAGACAAGATGCTAGTGGCAGGGCAGCAAAACACCTCCAAGGCATAGCGGGACAGCTCATGCAAGGTGTCCAGGGTTAACACCCAACAGTTGAAAGTCACAGAGGTATTAAGAAGTACGCTGGTTTTGTCGGCCAGGTATTGCTCTCATCACCACACAGGTATTGCTTGACCATCTTTAAAAACTTTTCCACCTTGTGAAAAATACCCAGTCATCAGGTATTTTGTTTGATAGTGTACCCCTGCCTCTGCTGTGCATCTCTCTGGTCTCTCTTCCTTGGTTAGGCAATGAAGCTTGCCCCCTGTAGCCAGCATTGTCTAATGAACATTTTTTTCACATATTTTCCACAATGGCCTTTTGGTATAGCACCATTTTAGAAGACCTCTCCACTAAGGAAAAAGAGATGCAAAGTTCTCCCTGTAGCGTGGGTCTAGCAGGGAGAAAAACCCATACTCTTTTTTGGCAAATATGAATGTAACGGGAAAGGCAGTGATACATAAAGTCAGTCATATGTGTCAAGCTCGATACAGCCAACACTTCCCTGTCTCCACCATGATGACGACTCTCCATCTCATCCTCCTCCTCTCCCCTCTCTTCCTTCTTATTCGCATCCTCAGCCCATCTACATAGGAAAGATGTGACGAAGGTTGTGTGGCTACTAGCTTCTGTTGCGTTAGCCACCAGCTCCTATTCCTTCTCTTCGGTGTCCACCTCCTCATTGTTACCTAATTCGAGCTGAGCAGATGAGATGAGGCTGGGCTAGCTACTATCTCTCTGTGATATGTCTTCCTCTAACCTACTTAGTCCACTATGCTTCATGTTTAATTGTGAACAGCAACTGTTTAAGTAGCCATAGAATTGTGATAGTTGCACTGACTATGTCGTCATCGCCGCTCACCATCTTTGTGAAGTCCTCAAAGTCTTACCAAACCACACAATTGTCAGACATCCATGCTCACTCTTCAGTTGTTATGTACATTGGCTGACCAGAATACCGGCAGGCGTGTTGGAGCTGGTACTCTTCTGCTTACAAAGCCTTGCCAGCATGTACAGTGTGGAGTTCCAGAGCGTGGTGACATCGTACACCAGTCGGTAAGCTGACACTTGCGTGCACTTCTGCAGCACTGTCAGAGTGGTGACAGCTGACTTGCAGAAATGGGCACTACTTTGACCAGAAGCTCTGGAATGTTTATACCCATTATCACACATGCGTACATGCCTGGTTGTAGGCACAGCAGCAAAAACCACAGATCTGTCTGGTCTGTTATTCCTTTAAGTAACTCTGCTGGTGTCTCCTAGGCAAATTAGCTTTAGCAGCGCCTATTGCCACCTTGCTGAGGCAGTGCAGCAGAGCTTCCAACTGATGTGAATGACATGTTCTGAGATACCACATCGTAGATGAAGGATGAGAAGGAGCAGAAGGGGTGCAGAAACTGCTGTAGGAGGTGGACAAAACCATGATAGAAGTAGGGCCCGCAATCCTCGGCGTCAGGAGTGCATGCACTGTGCAGGGTGTGACTCTGCCCTGGACTAGACATTGTTCACCCAGTGTGGGAATGTAGCGTCCCTGCCCACAAGTGCTTGTCCACGTGTCGCTTGTTAAGTGGACAATGTTAGTACATGCATTGGTAATGGTACGGATGATAATTATGGACACGTGCTGGTACAAGGTAGGGATGACACACCGGGAGAAAAAGTGGCTGCTGAAAAGAAAAATGTAGTACGTAATAACTATGGATGACTAATTGAATCCAGAAAAGTTTTTGAAGCTGAGGGATTTGGGAGGGAGAATCAGCTCACCGAGTTCGGATGCACCTTGTTTCAGCAGGAATCACCGAATGGAGCGGCCTTGGTCCGAGTCGCATCAGCAATGCAGAAAAGCAAAAAGTTTTCTCCAGCAATGACAGATAAGGTAATAACATTTCAACTTTATTATTCCATGTTTAAAACCAACATGTCTAAGGGTATGTGTCCACGGTCCGCAATCACGTCGCTTTGGACAGAGCGGAAAACCCGCTCCGCCCAAAGCGCCTCCCCCTTCTGTATGCGCTGTGACTCCAGATGTGTTCATTGCACACATCCGGTATCGCCGCACCCCATACATAGGGCCCTGTGATTTACCTTGCAGCGACAGAGCACCGCTGCAAGGTAAACAGACATGCTGTGGTCTAAAACATGCTGCGGTCTAAAAAGACGTGCTGCATGTCCGTTAAGGCGGGGCCGCCGGATGCGTGTTCAAACGCATAGTGGAGATGGGATTTCATAAAATCCCCTCCACTATGCTGTAACATCTGGACGCTGCGGGTTGAATGCTGTGGCTGTACGATCAATCCGAGGCTAATCCGGATGTAATACTGAACGTGGACACATACCCTAAGGCTTTTTAGCTAAAACATGTTGGTTTAGCCAGTGGACACTTTGTGGTTTGCTAGTAATGTTGGTTTTTAACATAGACTTATAAATTTGGAATTTTATTACCTAACCTGTCATTCCCAGAGAAAACGTATTCCTTTTCTGCAGAACAATTTTTGAATGCCTTTTTGGAGTGTTACCGAAATATAAAACAAAGTACGTAATACTCTATGAAAATAGAAATGTAAAACAAAGCATGTAATATTGTATAAATGACAAATTCAGTCCAGACCAATTTTTTAACGCTTTTTTGCAGTGTTATATACCCCCATAATGTAACACAAGGCACCCAATACTTTGAATTACAATATTGTCAATTTTTTCACCCCCCAAAAAAGAATGTGGTTATGTGCAGCAGTTAAATATTTAGCAATGGACTGCAAAGTCCTAAGCCCTGCCTAGGCGCATTATTCTGCCACTCTCCCTTCTCTTGCAGCTAACCCTAAATGCAGAGTGTATCTGATACAAACAGCAAAGTACAAGATGAGCCTTTAGTAGGACTGCTAGTATGATGATTCAGCATCAACAATAGTTTCAAAATGACAGGACTCTGATTAGTTAAACTGTGCACACACAGGTCTACATATCTGCTCTCTCCCTCCAATGAGAACTGTCCATGAGCTGTGAAATGGCATCAGGGAGCCGAGCGCGGTTGTTAGGACTGGCGGAACACACCAAGTATAAGGTGTAATGGTATTAGGTGCGTTCGCCGTCCAAGGTCCACCGTGCAGGTGAAAACCCTGCTGCTAGTAGAGACGGACGAGATGGCGGTACAATATGAATACACACTTGGGTTAACTTCACCCAGTGTGAAGGAAGCGAACCCTGTTGAGTCACAGGGCCGCGGTACCGCACCAAGAGAATATATTTTAGAGGCACGAGAGTGCATGCGGTGCCGCACTGGCGGACGCCACTATCCACCCAGGCTTGGGTTAGGAAAGCGCAGAGAAAGCGCACGGCGCCGCACTGACGGTCACAGCAATAAGACGCTGTAATGTGTGTACCGTGCTGATGGCTAAGTCGGGCGCTAGGTAGCAATCACCCACCTTCCGCGAGCAGTCATACAATAGGGAGGGGATTTTAAAGAACGACTTTCACTCACAACACACACACATTTACAATAGACAATACTAGCGCATGGCCGTGCGGCCATGCGAGGCTTAAATAGCTGCAGCATGTTTAGGACCTTCCAAAGAAGGACCAATGGAGTGCTGCAGCACCTGAGCATGTGACCCTGGATCTCCACTGAGAGATCTCGCCCTGGGCATGCTCAGAGTGCAAAGCAGGATTTAGTCCTAGCAGCTACAAGGACCTTAGCTGCAGTATCTGATCATGTGACCCTCGATCTCCACTGAGAGATCTTACTCTGGGCATGCTCAGAATGTGAAAAGCAGGACTTAGCCCCAGAAGCGTCCGCTCGCCGCTGCCCAGCACTGACTTCAATGGGAGAAGCAGGAAACGCAGCAGTAACTCTAAGCACAGAGTCAGACTGAGCGAGACGCTGGGATCGACGTCTCCGCTGAGCAAGCTCCACTGCGGCAGGAGAAGAATGGGAGACCGCAGCGGAGATGGCCCGAGATTCCCCCTGTGCAGAGGCAGGAACTTGACCCCTAACATTACCCCCCCTAAGACCCCCCCCCCTCCTTGGGCCTCGCTACGTTCGAAGGCAGCAATGAGCTGCAGAGCCTGAATGTGCTCAGCAGGCTCCCAGGACCTGTCCTCAGGGCCATAATCCTTCCAATCCACCAAAGAGAATTTTTTACCACGTACCACCTTGTACCCCAAAATAGCGTTCACCTCGTAATCATCCGTAGACGAACCCGATGTCCCGGCAGATGACTCAGAAAACCGGGACATGTATACGGGCTTAAGGAGGGACACATGAAAGGTGTCGGTGATACCAAGGCGTGGAGGAAGGGCCAGACGGTAGACCACAGGATTAACCTGTTCGAGGACCTTGAAGGGACCCAAGTAGCGAGGTGCAAACTTAGTGGACTCTACACGCAGCCTGATGTTACGGGCGGAGAGCCACACTAAATCGCCAGGAGCAAAGGTCGGGGCAGGGCATCGGCGGAGGACCTCATTCTCTCCTTTGAGGCCCGAATGGCATCCTGAGTGCGGTCCCAAATGTCCCGTGCCTCCACTGCCCAGTCTGCCACCCTGGAGTCAGCAGAGGACACAGGCATAGGCACAGGAACCCGCGGATGCTGGCCGTAATTAAGGAGGAAAGGAGTCTGACCAGTGGAGTCGGCTACAGCGTTATTAAGGGCGAACTCTGCCCATGCTAATAAAGATGCCCAGACATCCTGCCTGGCAGAAACAAAATGTCGTAGATATGTGACCAGAGTCTGATTGGCCCTCTCTACCAACCCATTCGTCTTGGGATGATATGCGGAAGAGAGATTTAACTCAATGCTGAGAAGACGACAAAGCTCTCTCCAGAACCGAGACGCAAACTGGGGACCCCGGTCACTGACAATTTTGTCTGGCATGCTGTGTAGGCGGAAGATGTGTCTTATGAACAACGCTGCCAAGGCCCGTGCAGAAGGTAACCGTGGGAGCGGCACCAAATGCACCATTTTCGAGAAATGATCGGTAAAAGCCCAAATGACGGTACAGCCGCGAGACTTGGGCAAACCCACTACAAAGTCCATCCCGACCATCTCCCAGGGCCTGTCTGCCACCGGCAAGGGATAGAGTAACCCAGACAGCCGTTGTCGAGGAGACTTATTTTTGGCGCATGAGACACACGCCAGAACGTAATCTCTGACATCTCGGAGCATATGCGGCCACCAGTACGTCCTCGCCAGCAGCTCAGATGTCCTTTTTGTCCCAAAGTGTCCACCCACCCTGGAGGAATGAGCCCAAGAGAGAACCTCCGGTCGCAAATTTATGGGCACAAAAGTCTTGCCTGGAGGCACAGACTCAAGCGACACCGGAGCCACGGTTCTCAAGCTCTCAGAAGGAACAATAAGCCGAGGCTCTCCTTCCTCCTCCTCAGATGACACAACAGAGCGAGAAAGGGCATCAGCTCGAATGTTCTTCTCCCCAGCGAGATAATGGAGGGTGAAGTGGAATCGGGAGAAGAATAAGGACCATCTGGCCTGGCGAGAATTTAGCCGCTGGGCTGTTTGCAAATATAGCAAATTTTTGTGGTCTGTGAAAACTTGAAAGGGAAAACGAGCCCCCTCCAAGAGATGTCTCCACTCTGAGAAAGCCAATTTCATCGCTAGCAACTCCCTGTCCCCGATGGAATAATTCCTCTCCGCTGGTGTGAAGGTCTTGGAGAAGAAGAAGCACGGATGCTTCCGACCTTGAGCATCCTTTTGGAAGAGGACTGCTCCAGCACCAACGGAAGAGGCATCCACCTCCATTATAAACGGCTTATCGACATCGGGACGATGTAGGATGGGAGCGCTAGCAAAATGAGACTTAGTAGAAGAAAAGGCCCTGGAGACCTCTTCAGACCACACTTTGGGATTTGCTCCCTTCTTGGTGAGGGCTACCAAGGGAGCTACCAGAGTTGAGAAGTGTGGAATGAACTGGCGGTAATAATTAATGAACCCCATAAAGCGCTGCACCGCCTTAAGAGAATGGGGCTCTTGCCAGTCCATCACAGCCTGTAGTTTGGCAGGATCCATAGCCAATCCCTGGGCGGAGATGATATAGCCCAGGAACGGTAAAGACTACTGCTCAAACATACACTTCTCCAACTTAGCATAAAGAGAGTTTGCACGTAATAGGTCGAAGACTCTGCCAACATCTCTCCGGTGGGAGTCAATATCTGGAGAAAAGATGAGAATATCATCCAGATAGACTACAACCGAGGTGGAAAGCATATCCCGGAAGATGTCGTTGACAAAGTCTTGGAAAACGGCTGGGGCATTACAGAGCCCAAAGGGCATCACCAGATACTCATAGTGCCCATCTCTGGTGTTAAACGCCGTTTTCCATTCGTCCCCCTCACGGATGCGAATCAGGTTGTAAGCACCCCGCAGATCTAGTTTGGTAAACACCCTTGCTCCCCGAAGCCTATCGAAAAGCTCAGATATCAAGGGCAAAGGATACTTGTTCTTAACGGTGATAGCGTTAAGACCCCTGTAGTCTATGCATGGATGTAGTTCCCCATTCTTCTTCTGCACGAAAAAGAACCCTGCCCCAGCAGGTGACACTGACTTCCTGATGAACCCTCTTGCCAGATTCTCTTGAATGTACTGAGACATTGCCTCCGTCTCCGGGAGAGATAATGGATAGACTCGACCCCGGGGAGGCTCAGCACCAGGCAAGAGATCAATTGGACAGTCATAGGGGTGATGGGGCGGAAGGGTCTCCGCCGCCTTTTTGGAGAACACGTCTGCATACGACCAATATTGCTTGGGGAGAGAGGATAGATCTGCGGATACCTCCGTAGTAGCAACCTGAACGCACTCTCGGTGACACCTACCCCCACATGATTCACCCCATCCCAGAATTCTGCCTGAGGACCACTCGATGTGAGGAGAGTGGTACCGTAACCAAGGTATCCCCAACAGGACCTCATCAATCCCCTCAGGAATGATGAGCAGAGATATAATCTCCTGATGGGATGGTGACATGGACAGAGTAAAAGGGATGGTCTGATGTGTTATCTGTGCGGGCAGTGTCGACCCATTCACCACTCATACCGTTACTGGTTGAGGTAGCATAACCAGGGGTATTGCGTGACGTTGGGCGAAGGCAGAAGACATGAAATTGCCCTCCGCCCCAGAATCCACGCAGAGCTCTACCGAGTGGGAGGATGAGCCTAATGTTATTGTCCCCTTAAAGGACAATTTGGAGGCAAACGTCGCCGTGTCTAGTGCACCTCCACCTACTACCACTAGACGCTGACGTTTCCTCGACCGCTGGAGACATCTGGTGGCAAGATGTCCTGACTGTTGGCAAACATGACAAACCTGGAGTGCACGAGCGGTCCGGGACTTAGATCCCGCTTGTGACACTACCATAGGCTCATGGGACTCAGGAGCCTGGACTGGAGACTCTAAAGGTTTGGCGAAGGTGGGAGCCAGCCGAAACCTCTGCCTACACTGGGCTCGCGCTAACCTCCGCTCGTGAAAACGGAGGTCAATACGAGTAGACACTGTTATTAACTCTTCCAGTGTGGCGGGAATCTCCCTAGTGGCCAGGGCGTCCTTAACATGGTCAGCCAGCCCCCTCCAAAATATAGGAATAAGGGCCTTATCTGACCACTCCAGCTCAGATGCTAGGGTGCGGAAGTGGACGGCAAAATGGCTGACCAAGGACGAGCCCTGAGTCAATGCCAACAGTTGGAGCGCCGTATCATGGGTGACACGAGGTCCTAAAAAGACCTGTTTCAGAGTGCTCAGGAATAACAGAGCACTCTGCACCACATGATTGCCACGCTCCCACAGCGGCGTAGCCCACTGCCACGCCCTGTCCGACAATAAAGCCCACCTTAGCCCACTCTGTAGGGAAACGAGAGGCCAGAAGCTTGAGATGTATTGAGCACTGACTCACGAAACCCCTACAGGACTTACTGTCACCAGAAAATTTCTCTGGTAGCGGGAGGCGAGATAGCGTCGGTATAGGGGTGGCAGTGGACAAGGTAGCTGCAGCCACACTTGCAGCCTGAACAGCGACAGCAGTAACATCCACAGCTGAGGTAGAACGCTCAAGAGCCGCCAACCTTCCCTCCAGCTGCTGGATGTACCGCTGTGAACACTGATCGTCCGTCATTACAAGCCAGACCTTGGCACTAGTATTATGTTAGGACTGGCGGAACGCACCAAGTATAAGGTGTAATGGTATTAGGTGCGTTCGCCGTCCAAGGTCCACCGTGCAGGTGAAAACCCTGCTGCTAGTAGAGACGGACAAGATGGTGGTACAATATGAATACACACTTGGGTTAACTTCACCCAGTGTGAAGGAAGCGAACCCTGTTGAGTCACAGGGCCGCGGTACCGCACCAAGAGAATATATTTTAGAGGCACGAGAGTGCATGCGGTGCCGCACTGGCGGACGCCACTAACCACCCAGGCTTGGGTTAGGAAAGCGCAGAGAAAGCGCACGGCGCCGCACTGGCGGTCACAGCAATAAGACGCTGTAATGTGTGTACCGTGCTGATGGCTAAGTCGGGCGCTAGGTAGCAATCACCCACCTTCCGCGAGCAGTCATACAATAGGGAGGGGATTTTAAAGAACGACTTTCACTCACAACACACACATATTTACAATAGACAATACTAGCGCATGGCCATGCGGCCATGCGAGGCTTAAATAGCTGCAGCATGTTTAGGACCTTCCAAAGAAGGACCAATGGAGTGCTGCGGCACCTGAGCATGTGACCCTGGATCTCCACTGAGAGATCTCGCCCTGGGCATGCTCAGAGTGCAAAGCAGGATTTAGTCCTAGCAGCTACAAGGACCTTAGCTGCAGTATCTGATCATGTGACCCTCGATCTCCACTGAGAGATCTTACTCTGGGCATGCTCAGAATGTGAAAAGCAGGACTTAGCCCCAGAAGCGTCCGCTCGCCGCTGCCCAGCACTGACTTCAATGGGAGAAGCAGGAAATGCAGCAGTAACTCTAAGCACAGAGTCAGACTGAGCGAAACGCTGGGATCGACGTCTCCGCTGAGCAAGCTCCACTGCGGCAGGAGAAGAATGGGAGACCGCAGCGGAGATGGCCCGAGATTCCCCCTGTGCAGAGGCAGGAACTTGACCCCTAACAGCGGTGGTGACAGTCCATTTATAACATCTGATGAGATAATGTGGCCAGTCAATCACAGTAATGCCACTGCCAAGTTTGCTACAGAAATACAGTGACTGTCAGACAATCCTGGACTATGGATGCTGAAGCCTTCAGTAAAAGGTAAAGAGACTGCAACCTTGCGTTCTCATCCTTCACTGCGCCTCACACCATCCACCATCTACACACTGGGAAGCCCTGGGGACTAGAGTTGTGCGACTTTTACATTTTTAGGATCGAGTCGGGTTTCGCGATACCCGACTTTGTCAAAAGTCGTGTCGGGTGAAATCAGCCGATTATTGCGAAAAGTCAGGGGCCGACCGAAACACGAAACCCAATGCAAGTCAATGGGGAATCAAAATCGGAAGTGAGTGGAGGACAGAAAAACACCTACAGTGCCCATTTTAATGCCAAAAACATCAATTCTTATTTTTTAAGCTTGTCAATCTTAATTTACTTTAAAATAATAGTTAGGCATTGAAAACAGGAGCTCATTTAGCTAAAGTTGTGGGGAGTAGGGCTGGCTCAAGATTTTTGTGGGCCCATGAAATGCGGAATACGTCACGGCAGTGGAGCAGGGATAGGTAAGTATTTCAACTTTGCAAGTGCTGTGATCCTGAGCAAGCAGGGGGGGCCCACTCGTTGGCACTTGGCACTGGCACAGGGCCCCTCATAGTACGGCGGTGTTTTTGACGGCGGGTGGCGCCTCCTACTGCCAGAGACTCTTTTGCATACTATGAGGGGCCCTGTACCAGTGACGTCGCCAACGAGTATGCCCCCCACCTGATGAAGGAACCTGCACTTTGATCTGCACCTTCCTCTTTGTCCCCGTGTAAGGTGGTATAGTATGCGGGAAGGGGAACCTGACTTTCAGCAGGGTCAGATTCTGGCTGTGTAGAGTGCAAGGGGATTGTAGTGGTCTGGGTCAATGTACCAGCAGACTCATCTAGCAGTGGCTGGGCAATGGGCAGGATGAGGAGGAAACAGAGATATAGGCCCAAATAATAAAGTAGGCTAAATGCAGTTCAAAATTGGTAACAGGACTAAACAGGCGGCATAGCTAGGTACTGGGGTGGGCTCCTCTGCTGAGTAGCAGACAGTGGTAGTAGGCGCAAAGTATTAACTGGTCTAAATGGAGGCTAGGGCCCCTGCATATTTTAACTATCATCTATCATTTCAACAAATTTGTATTGGCAGTGCCATTGAAGGATTTAACAGCACAGACTGCACAGTGGTGGAGCAGGGAGAGGTAAGTATTGCATGTGGTAGAGCACTGTTCGAGTTGGGGGGTAACACTCTCTCGTGGGCGGCGGTACTGGCACAGGGCCCCTCATATTATAACGGTGTGTCTAACATTGCTTGTGCACCACCAACGTCAGAGACACTTCATTGTACTATGAGGGACCCTGTGCCAGTGCCGTCGCCCAAGAGTGGGCGCACCCACCTGTCCAGGCAAACGGCACTCGCACGGGTGTTTGCGCCAGGTGGTGATTACGGCCTTGTGGGGGGAGTCAGACCATTTAGTGAGGTATAAAAATGGCCTTTGGTGGACATTCAGCAGCTGCAAATGGCGGAATTGGAGAAGTCAGTAAGAGGAGACCAAAAGCAAGATATTTTTCAGGCATCTACGTGTCAGCAGAAGAAGGTGGGGCAAAATAATTTGATATCCATGATTGGTTCATTTTAATGAAGGTTAGATCATCAACACTCTGGGTATCCAGACGTGTCATTTCTTTGGTCAGTATTGAACCAGCAGCACTGAGGACTCTTTCTGATAGCACACTAGAAGCAGGGCAAGCGAGCTCCTGCAATGCATATTTTGCCAATTCAGGCCAGGTGTCTATTTTATATGCCCAGTAATCAAGGGGGAATGACCTGTGAGGGAGAGCATCGATAAGGGAGGAAAAGTAGTTCGTAACCATACTGGACAAATGCTGTCTCTGTCACTTTGAATCGATGAAGCACTACCTGTCGTGTCAGCGCTCATTGTGAAATCACTCCACAACCTGGTCACAAAACCCCTCTGTCCAATGCCACTTCAGATTTGTGCACCTCTAACACCTCTGCCATGTTGCCCCCTACAGCTCGTGTGAGAAACATCACCGCCGCTGTGTGCTGGGAATGCCAGAACCAAACGGTCTACAAGAGTTGCTTGTTTGGTAGCCAATATTTGCTCAAGGTTCTCATGTGGCATGATATTTTGTAATTTTCCTTTATATCGTGGATGCAGGAGGCAGGCCAACCCGTAATTGTCATCGGTCATCATTTTGATAATGCGGGGGTCCCTTTTTAGGATACGCAAGGCATACTCAGCCATGTGGGCCAATGTTCCAGGTGTCAATTCACTGCTTGTGCTGGGTTGAGGAGCACTTTCTTGCAAATCAACATCACTTGTGTCCCACAAAAACCCTGTACCTGACCTTGCAACGCCACCAGTTTCTATTGCCCCATGTGAAGCATCCTCCTCCCATAAATATTCATCCCCATCATCCTCCTCCTCCTCTTCATCCACCACCTCGTCCTGGAGAGTTCCCTGAGCAGACAATGGCTGACTGTCATCAAGGCTTCCCTCCTCCACAGCTGCAGACGCCAGCTCCTTAATGTGCGTCAAACTTTGCATCAGCAGACGCCTAAGTGGGATGCTCATGCTTATGATGGCGTCGTATGCACTTACTAGCCATGTGCATTCCTCAAAACACTGTAGGACTTGACAGAGGTTTTGGAGCTTCAACCACTGCACACCAGACAACTCCATGTCTGCCATCCAACTGCCTGCCCGTATATGTGTATGCTCCCACAAATTAATTACAGCACGCCTCTGTTCTCACAGCCTCTGAACTTTATGCAGTGTGGAGTTCCACCTTGTTGCAACGTCGATTATTAGGTGGTGCTGGAAAAGATTCAGCGATCGCTGATGGTTCAGCATACGGCTGGAGTGTACAAGCGACCGGCGGATGTGCGAGCAAAGTCTTCGCACCTTCAGGAGCAGGGCTGGTAACTCCGGATAATTTTTGAGGAAGCACTGCACCACTAGGTTCAAGGTGTGAGCCAGGCAAGGTATGTGTTTAAGTTCTGAAAGGGCTATGGCAGCCATAAAATTCCTTCCGTTATCACTGACTACCTTGCATGCCTCAAGATGTACACTGCCCAGCCATGACTGAGTTTCTTGCTGCAAATACTTGGCCAGTACTTCCGCGGTGTGTTTGTTGTCGCCCAAACACTTCATTTGTAGCACAGCCTGCTGACGCTTACCACTAGCTGTTCCATAATGGGACACCTCGTGTGCAACACTGGCAGCTGCGGATGGAGTGGTCATGGGACTGCGCTCTGTGGACGAGCTTTCGCTTCTGGAGGAGGAGGAGGGGTGGTGAATGCCTACAGCCAACTGTTTCCTAGACCATGGGCTAGGCAGAACTGTCCCACTATGGCTGTCCCCTGTGGACCCTGCATCCACCACATTAACCCAGTGTCCCGTGATGGACACGTAACTTCCCTGGCCATGCCTTCTGGTCCATGCATCTATTGTGAGGTGCACCTTTCTACTGACTGATTGCCTCAGTGCATGGACAATGCGGTCTTTGACATACTGGTGGAGGGCTGGGATGGCTTTTCTCGCAAAGAAGTGTCGACTGGGTAGGTCATAGTGTGGTACTGCATAGGACATCAGGGCTTTGAAAACTTTGCTTTCAACCAACCGGTAGGGCATCATCTCTAACGAGATTAGTCTAGCAATATGGGCGTTCAAACCCTGTGTGCGCAGATGACAGGATGAGTATTTTCTTTTCCTAACGAGATTCTCTTGTAGGGTGAGCTGGACTGGAGAGCTGCATATGGTGGAACTAGTGGGGGTGGTGGTGGACATGGCAGTTTGAGAGAGGGTTGGTGATGGTATTCTTGATGTTGGCCTACCTACAGTGTTTCCTACCAAGAACCTTGTTATTCCCTGACTGCTTTGGCCTTGCGACGATACCTCCACATTTGCTGCTGGTAGTGTCCTAACCGGTGGGTTTACAGTGAGGGAAGCAATGTAGCATTGCTGACTTCCTTCATTCTGAGCAGGTGCACCAATGGTACTGGACGTTTGGTAGTTAGTCCAGGCTTGCAAGTGCATGCTAGTTAAATGTCTACGCATGCACATTGTATTTAAATTTAGGAGATTCTTCCCTCTGCTAAAGGTCTTTGAGCACTTCTTGCAGATAACTTTGCACTGATCATTCGGATCTTGGTTAAAAAATTCCCACACTGCACTCTTCCTTCTATGGATTACCTTTTCAGGCATTGCATGCTGTGCTACTTTCACCGGATGGCCACGCTGTCCTAAAACTGTTTTTGTTTTGACAAACATTTTTGGCTAGATAGGGGTCTGCCAGATGAAAGCTGTTGCGATGTAGATGGCTGCTGTGGTTCATCCTCCTCCGCTTCTGAGCTACTGGCAGCGGCACCCTCTTCCCCCAATGGCTGCCAATCTGGGTCAACAACTGGGTCATCTATCACCTCCTCTTCAATTTCATGTGCACCTTCCTCTGTGTCACAGTGTAAGGTGCTATAGCGTTCGTGACGGGGCACCATAGTCTCATCATGGTCAGATTCTGGCTCAGTACACTACAAGGGCAATGTAGTGATCTGAGTCAATGGAACAGCATAATAATCTAGCTGTGGCTGTGCATCTGTGCACTCCATGTCCGATTCATCTTGTAATGGGCTTTTAACAATTTCCCTCTCTAACCCAGGCACGGTATGTGTAAAGAGCTCCATGGAGTAAACTGTAGTGTCGCCTGCCGCATCCTTCACTTTTGTGTGAAGGACACAAGAAAGCGACTTTTTCCTGACCTGGAGCATCCACTGATGACTCACTGCTTTTAGATTTCGAACCTTCTGAAGAGGAGGAGAAAGAGCTAGAGGCTGAGTCAGCAAGGAAAGCCAAAACTTTTTCCTGCTGCTTCGGCTTTAAAAGCTGTTTTCCTACTCCCAGATAAGGGAGCCTTTGAGGCCTTGTGTAGCCAGATGCTGACGCTGGCTCAACACCTCGAGCCTTTGGTGCTATTTTGCTTTTCCCACTATCACCAGATGCTCCACCACCACCACCACCAGTACCAGCTGGCAACAACCGCCCACGGCCTCTTCCACCAGACTTCCTCATTTTTGGAAAAAACTAACCAAAATAACAACCATTATATGGTACTGTGAATCAGGGTTGTAGGTGTATATAAACTTGTTTAGAATTTAAATCTCCCTTTTCTTGGGGGAGACTGCACCAAAACTCAGGCCCAGAATATTACACAACACAATGTAAGTGGCAGAACGTGGCAGGAAGATATACGACAAACTAACAGAACTGACGTAGATCCACTTAGTGCAAATTTAAATCTCCTTTTTTTGGGGGGAAGACTGCAACAAAACACAGGCTCAGAGTATTACACTACACAATGTAAGTGGCAGAACGTGGCTGGAAGATGTACGACAAACTAACAGAACTGTAACATAGATCCACTTAGTGCCAATTTAAATCTCCCTTTTTTGGGGGGGAGAATGCAACAACACTCAGGCCCAGTGTATTACACTACACAATGCAAGTGGCAGAATGTGGCTGGAAGATGTACGACAAACTAACAGAACTGTGACGTAGATCCACTTAGTGCCAATTTAAATCTCCCTTTTTTGGGGGGGAGACTGCAACAAAACTCAGGCCCAGTGTATTACACTACACAATGTAAGATATATCAAAAATACAAGGGCTGTAGTACAATTTCAATCTTCCTACAATGATCTCAGGACAAGTATGGCAGCAATAAAAAGGACTGCTGCACACAACAGTGTGGACAAATAAACAAAAGAACTGTGCAGAAAGGAGCAACAGGATTTTTGCCTTTAAAAAAGCAGTTGGTTTGCACAGCGGCGTACAAACAGCAATGCAGCAATCAGGGAGCCTTATAAGGCAGCCTAATAAGCTACAGCGCTGATGCACAAAAATATAAATTCCACTGTCCCTGCAAAGAAACGGTGGTGTTGGACAGTGGAAATCGCTACAGCACAAGCAGTTTTGGGGTTAATCTTCCCTCCCTAACTATATCCCTTCTTCTGATGCAGCTGCAGCAACCTCTCCCTATGCTAAGATCGGCAGAAGTAAGATGGCAGTCGGCGTGCACGCCCCTTTATAGCCCCTTTGACGCCGCAGAAAGCAAGCCAATCACTGTCATGCCCTTCTCTAAGATGGTGGGGACCGAGACCTATGTCATCACGCTGCCCACACTCTGCGTCCTCCTTCATTGGATGAAATATGGGGCTGAAAACGTCATATGAAATGCGACTTTGGCACGCTGATCGCCGACCTCATGGCCGATCCCACACTAGGATCGGGTCGGGTTTCACGAAACCCGACTTTGCCGAAAGTCGGCAATTTTTCAATTTGTCTGATCCGTTTCACTCAACCCTAGTGTTGACAAAAAAACAAGATAACTGTGCAGAAAGGAGCAACAGGATTTTTGCTTTTAAAAAAGCAGTTGGTTTGCACAGCGGCGTGCAAACAGCAATGCAGCTATCAGGGAGCCTTATAAGGCAGCCTAATAAGCTACAGAGCTGATGCACAAAAATATAGCCTCCACTGTCCCTGCAAACAAATGGTGGTGTTGGACAGTGGAAATCGCTACAGCACAAGCAGTTTCGGGGATTAATCTTCCCTCCCTAACTATATCCCTTCTTCTGATGAAGCTGCGGCAACCTCTCCCTATGCTACGATCGGCAGAAGTAAGATGGTGGTCGGCGTGCACGCCCCTTTATAGCCCCTGTGACGCCGCAGAAATCAAGCCAATCACTGTTATGCCCTTCTCTAAGATGGTGGGGACCGAGACCTATGTCATTATGCTGCCCACATTCTGCATCCTTCTTCATTGGCTGAAAAATGGCACTGAACGCGTCATATGAAACGTGACTTTGGCGCGAAGATCACCGACCTCATGGCCGATCCTACACTAGGATCGGGTCGGGATTCATGAAACCCGACTTTGCCGAAAGTCGGCGATTTTTGAATTTGTCCGATTTTTTTCGCTCAACCCTACTGGGAACATACTTCACCTGTGGGAAGGTATACCATCTAGCTGCCATAACATCACCCCAGCGGACCCCTTAGCAGCGTCGGTCACCCTGACCGAATACCACAGGTGGCATCACAAACATATCCCTTTAAAGACTTTTCCCTTTTAAACGGACCTCGGATGTGCCCGCAGACCCAGTGATGCCCCTGAGCCCTGCGGAAAACGCAACTGTAGCTCCCATATGTATCCCCCCAAGGAAGCAACAGCGAAACGTGCGTCGGGGCCTCGGCGTGGCACACAGGCATTTATACTACTGAACCATGGGTAAGAGGCTTGGTGATGTATATTCATGGCAGAATTGAGGGACCTTGTTGTTTATTACTGCTTGAGTTATGTGATGTATGAGTCTTTGCCATACATAGATAGAGGGAATGTATGTAATGCACCTACAAATACGTCTTTGCATGGTGTGGCTTAGACCCATTAATATGTTCCGCTCTTTGCTCCCCCTCTTTCCCAGAGGTTTTTAGTTCAGGATATTTAATAGGCTTTTTTGCTACCTTAATGCTATTTATTCCTGTCCTAATTACTTTTTTTTTTTGCCTGTGTAGTCGCTCCATGGTTGCATTGTCATTCTCTGGTTTTTAACTATCATTATAATTTTGTGTGATGTAATCTTACTGTATAAATAATATTTGATTATTTTGCTCTGTTGTCAATATAAAGAAATAAAGGTATTTTTGTACTTTTGTATCAACTGGGCAGTCATGATATTCTTTATTTATAGATGAAGATGTACAATTGAATAGGCATTTAAGCTCCCATAGGTTCTTTATTGCTCTGTAGCTTCCATATGCCGGCCAGACACCGCCACAGCTACAACGGCCATCATGCCCTTGTCCATGCCATACATACCTGGAGCAGCCTGGCTCCAGCAATATTCTGGAGAATCGCATACGACAGCTGACTTTAAAGAAAGACTATGCAGCCTGCTTGAAGTTTATCCCCTGACAGAGCATCAGAAAGTCCACATTGTAATGGGCCAACTGCTTGGAGCGGCCCTGAGGGAGGTGAAATCCTGGCCCGCTGCAGATAAAGAGACTGTGCAGCGGGTCTTTGCTAAGCTTAAAACCACCTTTGACACCCGCACCGCTACAGAAATCAAATTAAAGTTTTCTGGGTGCAAAGAGAGGCCGCCGGATAGCCTACGGGACTATGCCCTTAATCTCCAGGAAGCACTGCGGGCAATCAGGCAGGTTGACCCTAACAGCGTACAAGATGAAGATAAACTCTTAAAAGAGCGGTTCATTGAGGGACTCCTGTGTAATAAGCAAAGGGCCCAACTACACCTCCTGGCCATGCAGGATCCGGACCTAGCCTTTGTGCAATTCAAAGACAAGGCCATCCAGGTGCTACAGGTACAGTGGGGCAAAAAAGTATTTAGTCAGTCAGCAATAGTGCAAGTTCCACCACTTAAAAAGATGAGAGGCGTCTGTAATTTACATCATAGGTAGACCTCAACTATGGGAGACAAACTGAGAAAAAAAAATCCAGAAAATCACATTGTCTGTTTTTTTAACAATTTATTTGCATATTATGGTGGAAAATAAGTATTTGGTCAGAAACAAACAATCAAGATTTCTGGCTCTCACAGACCTGTAACTTCTTCTTTAAGAGTCTCCTCTTTCCTCCACTCATTACATGTAGTAATGGCACCTGTTTAAACTTGTTATCAGTATAAAAAGACACCTGTGCACACCCTCAAACAGTCTGACTCCAAACTCCACTATGGTGAAGACCAAAGAGCTGTCAAAGGACACCAGAAACAAAATTGTAGCCCTGCACCAGGCTGGGAAGACTGAATCTGCAATAGCCAACCAGCTTGGAGTGAAGAAATCAACAGTGGGAGCAATAATTAGAAAATGGAAGACATACAAGACCACTGATAATCTCCCTCGATCTGGGGCTCCACGCAAAATCCCACCCCGTGGGGTCAGAATGATCACAAGAACGGTGAGCAAAAATCCCAGAACCACGCGGGGGGACCTAGTGAATAAACTGCAGAGAGCTGGGACCAATGTAACAAGGCCTACCATAAGTAACACACTACACCACCATGGACTCAGATCCTGCAGTGCCAGACGTGTCCCACTGCTTAAGCCAGTACATGTCCGGGCCCGTCTGAAGTTTGCTAGAGAGCATTTGGATGATCCAGAGGAGTTTTGGGAGAATGTCCTATGGTCTGATGAAACCAAACTGGAACTGTTTGGTAGAAACACAACTTGTCGTGTTTGGAGGAAAAAGAATACTGAGTTGCATCCATCAAACACCATACCTACTGTAAAGCATGGTGGTGGAAACATCATGCTTTGGGGCTGTTTCTCTGCAAAGGGGCCAGGACGACTGATCCGGGTACATGAAAGAATGAATGGGGCCATGTATCGTGAGATTTTGAGTGCAAACCTCCTTCCATCAGCAAGGGCATTGAAGATGAAACGTGGCTGGGTCTTTCAACATGACAATGATCCAAAGCACACCGCCAGGGCAACGAAGGAGTGGCTTCGTAAGAAGCATTTCAAGGTCCTGGAGTGGCCTAGCCAGTCTCCAGATCTCAACCCTATAGAAAACCTTTGGAGGGAGTTGAAAGTCCGTGTTGCCAAGCGAAAAGCCAAAAACATCACTGCTCTAGAGGAGATCTGCATGGAGGAATGGGCCACAATACCAACAACAGTGTGTGGCAACCTTGTGAAGACAAACAGAAAACATTTGACCTCTGTCATTGCCAACAAAGGATATATTACAAAGTATTGAGATGAAATTTTGTTTCTGACCAAATACTTATTTTCCACCATAATATGCAAATAAATTGTTAAAAAAACAGACAATGTGATTTTCTGGATTTTTTTTTCTCAGTTTGTCTCCCATAGTGGAGGTCTACCTATGATGTAAATTACAGACGCCTCTCATCTTTTTAAGTGGTGGAACTTGCACTATTGCTGACTGACTAAATACTTTTTTGCCCCACTGTATGTAAGCCCAGCCATGCAGTACCCCCTAGGCATCAAGCCCTCACGTACCACCAGGAGGTGGCGCCAGATCCTCAAGTCCCTGCTGAGGCCGATGCCCAGATCCTTGAAGAGGATTCTCCCGCAGGACTACGCCTCCAGATGCAGGAGCTGACCAAAAACTTTGCTGCATTAGCCCGGACCGTGCAGTCCCTACAGGAGGCCCCCAAGGAGAAGATCAAGCTGGCTTCCAGATGGGAGGATATTCCCTGGCGATGACAGAAGAGGATCCCGCCGACCAGAGGAAGAGACGACGATCGCTATCATCAGGACGGATGACCCATCTGCCGCCGCTGCAATCAGGCAGGCCACATTGCAAGGTACTGTCATTTAAACGAGCGACCCCTGGGGCAGAGGGCCAATCCCCAGGAGTAGGACGACCAGGCCCAAACAACTGGCGAGCCAAGTACGTTGGAGGACGACCTGTTCTCCCCATTGTGATCGACGGTATCCCCATGAACGCTCTGTTGGACACCGGTTCTCAGGTGACAACTATGCCTTACATCCTTTATAAACGTTATTGGGCTGACACAGACATTACTCGTGGCCCTGATGATGATTTCACCATAGTAGCCAGTAACGGTCAGCCCTTACCACAAGTGGGATACAAAAAGGTCACCATTAAAGTGGGGTGGGTAGAGTTGAAATCCCAAGGGATAGTGGTTGTTGATATTGATCACCGTGAATGTAACCCTATGATGACCATTGGTACTAATGTCATAGAAAATTGTCTTGCAGAGGTTATTGTCTTATTACAACAGGTGACCGACACTGCTGGTTCCAGTGAGCAACGTGTTTTGCAGAAAGAAATCAGAGCTCTGGTACAGAGACAGCTGGTAGAACTATCTGGTGGAGAAATTGGCCGTGCCACAGTGAGTGATTCAATCCCCATCGCAATACCCCCATGAGTCAAATGTTAATATGGTGTCGGGCAGCAATAGGCCTTAGAGGTAAAGACTACCAGACCTTGGTAGAACCTGTGTATTCGGATAGTAGGCCCACAATCCTGACAGCCCGAAGGGTGGTTGAAGTCCACCAGGGGAGGGTGCCAGTACGTGTCCATAACTGTGGAGAGAAAGAGGTCCACCTAACCAAATATGCCACACTTGCCAAACTGTTTACTGTTGATAGTAATGTAATACAGGCAACAGAAACCTTGGTCCCGTCCAACCAGGTGGAGGACAATGGCTCTGCAGGAAAAATAGAATATTGGTGTCAGAAATTACACATGGGCACTGACTCTACACCATCACACCAAAAACAAGAGGCTTACAAGGTGGTCCATGAGTATGAGCGGGTATTCAGAAAACACCCACTAGATTTTGGGCAGGTAAAAGGGATTCAACATCATATCCCCACGGGAGATTATCCGCCCATTAAAGAGAGATACTGTCCTGTACATCCAGCTCATTATCAGTGTGCCAAGGACATGTTGCGAGAGATGAAGGAGGCTTGGGTAGTTAGAGACAGTTGTAGCCCGTGGGCAGCTCCATTAGTCCTCGTCAGGAAAAAGGACAGCACGATGAGAATGAGTACTGATTATAGGCAGATAAACTGCATTACACACAAGGATGCATACTCTTTGCCTAGAATAGAAGAGTCATTAGCTGCTTTAAAATCTGCTAACTACTTCTCTACCTTGGATCTCACCAGTGGGTACTGGCAGGTTCCCATAGCAGAGGCAGATAAGGAAAAGACAGCCTTCGCCACACCGATGGGTCTCTGTGAATTCAACTACATGCCGTTCGGACTGTGCAACGGCCCAGGAACGTTTCAGAGGATGATGGAGTGCTGTCTTGGACACAAGAACTTTGAAACCGTCTTGCTGTATCTGGACGATGTCATTGTCTTCTCCAAGACTTATGAGTACCATCTAGAGCACCTGGCTGAGGTGTTCGAAGCCCTGTCCAACTTTGGCCTAAAGGTAAAACCATCCAAATGCTATCTGTTAAAGCCTAAAGTGCAGTACCTGGGCCATGTAGTGAGTGCCGAAGGAGTGGCCCCAGACCCTGACAATGTCACTGTGATCAGAGACTGGCCAAAGCCCAGCAACCTCCATGAAGTCCGACAGTTCCTCGGGTTGGTAGGCTACTACCGAAGATTTATCAAAGACTTCAAGAAAGCCGTGCCACTACAAGACCTGTTAGTGGGCCAATCCAAGAAAACCAAGGGTAAGGATACCCCATTTGACTGGGAAGACGGACAAGAAAGATCCTTCACTCATTTGAAGTTGGCTCTGACGGGAGATGAGGTGCTGGCTTATCCTGAATGTGACCAACCGTTTGTGCTGTACACGGACGCTAGCAACATGGGACTAGGAGCAGTGTTGTCCCAGGTCCAGAAAGGCAAAGAAAGGGTAATTGCCTACGCCAGCAGGAAACTTCGTCCCAATGAAAGGAACCCTGAAAACTACACTTCCGTTAAGCTGGAGCTCCTCGCCATCGTCTGGGCAGTGACGGAGAGATTCAAGCACTACCTAGCCTCGGCAAAATTCACCATCTTCACGGATACCAATCCACTGACACACTTGGACACAGCAAAACAGGGCAGGGCACAAGAATGCGAATGCCGATGCATTGTCCAGAATGCCCAACTTGCCAGAGATGGGAGAAGATTCAGAAACACTCGAAGAAATAGAATTGCCAGCTTTGCATCGCTCCAAGGCAACTCAGTATTCTCATCATGTGAGGAACCGGCACAGAAACAAGCCAGAAGCCCCACTGAATCGCCTGCCCCACTATGGATGGGCAGAGACCCAGGATAGGGACCCCGCGGTCCGTCGGGAGAAAGAACTCCTGATGCAGGCTGGTTCACACCCTGGCCCAGATGACCCACAAGAGATGCAACAACTGTGGAAGGAGAAAGGCAAACTATTTATCTACAATGGTAAGCTGTGGCGGAGAAGCATCAACCCACGCACTCATGAGTTGCTTTGGCAGATAGTGGTCCCAAGACAAGATGCGCCAGTGGTTCTGGAAGCATACCATGACGGAACAGGACACTTCGGATGGGAAAAGTTGGAGAGTCTGCTTCGTGGAAGGTTCTACTGGGTTGGCATGAGAAAAGCCATCGTAAAGTGGTACCGAGAGTGTGGCCCATGTAGCCTGCGCAGAAAGGACCGTGACAGTTAGAGGGCTCCCCTACAGCCCATAGTCACCAAACAGCCACTTGAATTGGTCGCGCTAGATCATGTGAAGCTAACTTCAAGCCGGTCAGGCTATGTCTACGCCCTGACCATTGTGGATCACTACTTCAGATTCCTGGTAGTTGTACCTGTCAAGGATCTGATGGCAAGAACAGCAGCCAAGGCCTTCCAATGGTATTCCTGTAAACCACACAGATACCCAGAGAAGGTCCTTACTTATCAAGGTCCAGCCTTTGAAGCGGAAGTGTTTCAAGAGTTCTGCAACCTGTACGGATGCAAAAAGATCAGAACAACACCATATCACCCACAAACCAATGGAATGTGTTAAAAGATGAACCAAGTAGTGATTGACCTACTGAAGACCTTACCTATACCGGAAAGTAACTTATGGCCAGAAAAGTTGCCAGACTTGGTAGACTTGTACAACCACATTCCTGTGAATTCCACCAACTGTACTCCAGCATACCTGATGAGAGGAAGATCCAGCAAACTACCTGTTGATCTAGACATGGGAGTCCTAACCCCAGAAAATACCTCACCAGATGCAGATTGGGATACAGAAAGAAAGCGAAAGTACCACCAAGAGTGTGTAGAAAGAAGTCTATCTCAAGCCAGACAAAAACAAGAGAGAGACTACAACCTACGTGCGCCTGCAATTCCCTTGTCACCAGGTGAACAAGTGTTGAAGCGTAAAAGGAGAATGAACAAACTTGATGATCAGTGGGAAGGAGAAGCATATACCATCTTACCGTCCAACTTTGACAATACTAAAGGCTGTCTTATCAGAAAGGATGGAGGAGAAACTTCGATGGCAGTATCCAGAGACCATCTCAAGAAATGCCCTGATAAATTGAGGAACAGAGAAACCGATCCAGGAACATCTCCGCCTATGGAAGAGAAGATGATACACATTGTTCTTGGAGATTTTCCCCAGTCTTGGACTCAAGTACATCAGGCCATCGTGATACCTGTCTTATCGTTTCCTCAGAGATACCAGGACAAAATGTGACTCAGAATCATCCAGAACCTGAAGAGACTCCGCAACAACAGGTTCAAGCAGCAGTGGAACCAGACAATCCACCCTCTGCTATTGGTGAAACTGTTAGACCCATGGTGAATCTGAGACCATGCAGATGACTACATAGTATACCTACACATAGTACATGCACTAGTGGGTACGCTACAACAGACACAGTAGATCAGGAACTACGCAGGTCTACACATAGCCCTAAGAGTCAAATCTCAGCTCGTTACAAAGATTAAAAATGTTAATAACTGCTGTTATATATTTGAATTGCTTGCTTATCTTTGTTACAGGTTTAAAAAATGGACATTGCGGTAATGGACAATGCTTACCCAAAAACTTTCCTTGTAAATAGTTTGGCACCTCCAAAGTGCACCTTGGTTCTGCCCACTTTGCCAGCGTGGGTAAGAGCCTTTCTGTGCTTCATCTGACCAAAGGCAATAACAGATGTACTCTTATAAACTTGTTAATGTAATGTTCAAGTGTCCTCACCTCCCATAAAGGGAAGCCAATGTTTTATAATTGTTCAAATGTTTTTCAAAATGTTTGCATTATTTAACCTGCAAATTGTTGTTTTCTTTTCCCAGTCCAGGAGTACTGGATTTAACAGGGAAGGTGCAGTGCCCCAGGGTCCTGGTCGTTGCAGTAATATCATTCTCCTCTAGGGGGAGTGATGTTACGTTTGGAGGCAATGAAGGAGAACTCTTTGTCAGGTAACACAATGCATGCAACATGTTCACACTCCAGATCAGAAGGGGGAGCTCTAAGCCTGTTTAAGGTGAACTCCTCTATAAGAACATCCTGATCTGAAGGGAAAAGGGTTCAGTTCCTGTCAGGAAGACAGAGGGAGAGGAAGCATAGGAGCCCTGTGGCCTGAAGTGCTGCAGCTCCTAGGATTCAGACAGATAGAAAGCAGAACATATTGCAGCAAGCATGAAGGAAAGCAGAGCAAAGGATAGGATATCAGAGGGAGATCAGCCAGGAGCAGGCTGCCTCCTTCTGAGGCGCAGAAATCCAGTAGCCAGAATACTGAGGGAGTAAGAATCTCTACGCTTTACTTCAGAGTCTGACAGGACAGCTAATTGCAAGTTACCTGTCCGCATCTACACCCAGGAGGCACGGTGGCACCCCTCAGAGGCTGGGGCATGCTGGAGTCCCTACAAACAACCTCAAGCCACCAGTCTTATGGGTTTGTCATATCCATCTGGGGGACAGAGAGAGAGAGACATAACATCTATAACATCTGTGAGGACCTTATGAGAAGCTTAGCAGTAAGGGACTACAACACTGCAGCGCTAGAGGAAAGCTACTGATTTCCACTTGGACAAGGGAACTCTGGACTTGCCTCCAAACCAGCCGGACTCCGCCTGCCCTGTGGTCTGGTGCTCTGGACTGTGGATGCTGAAGCCTTCAGTAAAAGGTAAAGAGACTGTAACCTTGTATCCTCGTTCTTCACTGCGCCTCACACCATCCACCATCTACACACTGGGAAGCCCTGGGGACATAATTCACCTGTGGGAAGGTATACCATCTAGCTGCCATAACATCACCCCAGAAGACCCCTTAGCAGCGTCGGTCACCCTGACCGAATACCACAGGTGGCGTCATGAACATATAAACGGACCTCCCAAGGGCCACAGACCGGGTCAGCCACCGTGACATCCCCCTTGAGAACCGAAGGACCTGATACCGAGTACCCCGCTGCCCTTGGGGGAGCTCCATAAATATGATTAACGTATGTGTAGTAGTACATTTCTGGTGCATTATATTTTTATCATTTACATGAAAGAAATAATCTTTCCAGAGTGACCTAGTACTCTGGATACCCCTGGGGCAGGGAGGTTGCTGTCCAGCTACAAGAAGAGGAGGGAAATCTGTGAGGCATGATCTTCCTTCACTCTCTGCATATGATTTTTTGTAATAATTACTCAATAAATGCATTAAAGTATTATCCCTCCCACACCCGTTCTTTACCCCGAGTCAGGGTGATGTACAGCAGCATGATGGGGGTCACCTGAACACATTGCTGATGTCACTCACGGAGTGTCCCCTCTCACACAGTTTGAGGGGACAGTATGAGGCACCGTATGAAGAGGTGACAGCATGAGGGCAGTTGGTGGGAAAGTATGCAGAGTGAGGAAAGTATGAGGAGGGTGCCCACTATGTAAAATATTAAAGTGTGCAAGGGGGTATTGACGGTTGTGACAGTGTGACAGTTATAGCTAATATGGTCAGACAGTGAGGTGGCTATAGCTCAGAAAGGGGGAATGTGAGCAGTCCATGTACCATATGACAGTGGGTCATAATTTGTGCAGGCAATATAGTGAGGGGCAAATATTTATTCAGGGGCTCAACGTAGGGCAGATATTTTTATTCAGGAGCATTATAACACTGTTATTTCTAAAGGCACCGTGTTGAGTTGTGCTGCAGAAGACCGGAAAAGAGAGAAGTCTGTAGACACAGAGCTGTGGATGGGAAAAATCTTCATGGCATCTGGACAAGATAGAGAAGAAAAGAAACAGAATGACTCCAATCACAGAAGACGTCAACTATAAGGTACCTGGATGTAATGTTTATTTGCAATACTGACTAACTATCACCTGTACTGTGATTCCTGTATGGTCCATATTCTGATGATGGCTGGTAACAACTCCCAGAATCTCCTTTCTATTGGTAAAGGTTTGGAGTTGAAATCTGCAGTCACTCTATATGAATGCAGATTTGTGAATTCTCATGGCACGCGCACTGAGCTCTCAGAATTCTCCTGTGCCGGTAGCAGGTGAGTGAGATTTGCATACATGCAGTCACATGCCAACTAGAAGCATAACCTTGCTCAATACAAGTGAATTGAGCAAGACTGGGGACATCTAGTCAGAATGTGGCAGGAAGTATGCAAATCGCTCCTGACACTGGAGAATCCTGACAGCACAGAGTGACTGCAGACTTGAACCCCAAGCCTGGACATCTCCTTTAAAGGGCGTCTGTCACCCGATTTGATTGTTTTTAACTAATAATATGGGTATACAGGCTGTATAAAGCTGAAATGCATACCTGTATGCCTCCTTGGTACTTTGTTCATTAAAAATAATCTTTTTTCATTTTGATCTTCCAGGCTTTGGGGCATATTCTGCCTGGAAAATACTCCTGCCTCCTCTCTCATTGTACTAGATTTCTCCCCACCTCTTCCCCGCTTGCCTTTCATGACACATGCGCGGCTGGAAATCCCATGCCTACACATTCTACCTGCCATCTCTCTTGTGCACCATTCCACCCTGCTCAAGGGAGTCTTCAATTTTCTTGAGCGCAGGCACTGGAGAGTCACTGTCACTTCCAGTCCCAGCGTTCTCCAGCACTCTAAAAAGTTGTACACCTAACTTGCAACTTTAAGAGCACCAGAGTACACTGGGATCAGCATGTCCGAATACAGCGGAGAAAAAATAAAACAATGCAGATCTGCACAGCCTACTTAAAGGGAACCTGTCAGCAGGACTGAGCATAGTAACCTACAGACAGTGTCAGGTTATGCTGAATAAAATGATACCTTGGTTGATGAAATCCATCCTATGGTTGTTTCTTAATCTTTATTTTCAGTTTTGTGTTAATGAGATTCTCGTGCCCTGGGGCAGGGCTGGTGTATGTGGTACTCTGATTATATATTCATAATGCAGCCTGTTGACAGGTCACTGAGCCCTCACTGACCTGCCCCCTAGTTTACATAATGAATATACTAATGTTTGTATTTGGAAAAAAAATGTCAGTTCATCAAAATGGCGGCGCATGCGGCACCTGCACACTATCACTTGCCAGTTAGTGCCTATTAAAAAATCACCATCAATGTGGTGCCATTGGCTGCGCCTGCGCATTAGCATCTACTGTATTGTGTCCCGATAGATGCTACTGCGCAAGTGTCGTCTCCACCTCCTTGTTGCTGCAGCCCAAAAACTCACACTACATCAATATGGCGCCGTAGGCTGCACCTGCGCATTAGCATCTATTGCGAACTGATAGATGCTACTGCACAAGCACATCAGCTCGATCCTTGTTGCTGCAGCTCAAAAAATTTGCGCTACAACAAAATGGCGCCAGAGGTGGCACATGCGCAGTAGCATCTATTGGTTCTCCTGCTCACGGTGCCGTCAGACAGGTCCTACGACTTCACAGCCAATAAACTCACTTCACCTTTCTGATGTCAGCGCGAGCGCCATGGGAAAATTTCAAACCAGATCTTACACTTTTCACTGACGAGGGCAAGTAAACTGAAACACAGTGTCTGCAAATTGAGATTTTGATTTTAGCTTTTATCATAAGTCGTGACAAGTCTCGTTAAAGTTTTGACATTGACTGTTAGAATTGCTACTTCCAATAGGTGGCACTAGAGTTCTAGTCATCTTCCTCTCTGAAGAGACAATTTGCATATTTCCCAGAGGAGCATTGTTGCTTAAAAGTCTTCTTACCTTGGCATGTCAGGCTTAGCATGCCACTCTGTGCAAGGAGAAGCATAACGCCTTGAATTCCTCTCTCATTGACATGCAGTGTAATAGCAAGAAGGTTTAGAAGGAACAGTACATGCTTTGATCTGGAACACATGTTGGTATAAGTGCAGTGTGTAAGTGTACATTCACACTGTGGCAATTAATAAACAGAATCTAGGATAACAACTAATCTCAATGCAACAAAAGTCACTCAATTGGGATGGCAAGCCTCAAAGTATATGAGGGCAGGGCAGGAGCCAGTCCTGACTGTTTAACCATCTGCCCATAGTAAGCTATATAGCCTAAATGCACAGCCCAAAAAGGGGAAGACACATCCCTGTATGTACACGGCATGGTTCTCCCTTTATGTTTCATTCTTGGTAAATTACCAGTCATTAATTAATCTATTTATGTTAGTCCGTCCCTTCAAATGTGCAGATGAATCAAGTATAGGAAAATCACATACACATTATGCCGAGATCTCTATACGAAAACATTAAAATTGCATTTCTCGCTTAGACCCTTAGGGTGGATTTTATTTAGTGTGTACATCCAATATGCTTCTTGTAGTAAATATTTTTTGGAATTGCATCTGATCTCGATTTGTCTTTTTTTCCAGGATCAGCCATGTTAATTCAATGTCTTGATTAAAAAAATATCTTGCGACAGGAGTTTTGTTTTATTTTTTAACACTAGTAATTCATTCTTCTTTTTGTAGTTTTTTGTTTTCTATTTCAGATTTTTTTTCGTCAAACAATTTAATTGCCGATCAATGTTCTGTTAGGCTTATTTTGATTTGTCTTGATGTTTAACCCACATAACCATGTTATTGCTATGGTTACCTTCTCGATCTCTGTATTAAGCTAAACCAGTGCTTGTCTTCCTCCTGCAGACATGTGGTCTCAGGGTGTAGGGAAGCAGCCTTAGGCTACTTTCACACTAGCGTTTTCTGCAATCCGTCACAATGCGTCGTTTTGCAGAAAAAACGCATCCTGCAAAAGTGCTTGCAGGATGCGATTTTTCCCCATAGACTTGTATTGACGACGCATTTGCGACGGATTGCCACACGTCGCATCCGTCTAGCGACGGATGCGTCGTGCTTTGGCGGACCGTCGGGAGCAAAAAACGCTACATGTAACATTTTTTGCTCCTGACGGACCGCTTTTTTCGACTGCGCATGCGCGGCCGGAATTCCGCCCCCACCTCCCCGCAGCTTACAATGGGGCAGCGGATGCGCCGGAGAAATGCATCCGCTGCCTCCATTGTGCAATGCGTTAAACGCTAGCGTCGGAATCTCTCCCTGACGCATTGTGACGGGGAGATTCCGACGCTAGTGTGAAAGAAGCCTTAGCTGCTGGTTCCTAGGATGTTCAATCAGCTCTGTAACGGGAGCTAAAATATCAGCCCCAGTTACAGTGGAAAACAGCAATATGAAATATGCTGCAAGTTAATCACCGGGCCTCACTTTATAAAGCTGACCACTGTCACTTTATGAAGTAATAACTCTGGAAGGCTTCATTAGATCCCACTGATTCTGAGATTGTTTTTTGTGACATATTGCACTTCATGATATGTAAGAGAATGGTCAGCCATGATATATTCAACAGCCATGTTGGCTCTAGCAGCCATCTTGTGCAAAGTTAAAAAACAACTAATCCTGCCTCTGAAAAGCTAATAAGATGTACTTCTGAAAGCCCTAGACAGATTGGAGACACAAGATGAGATCATGGCCATTAGCAGGTATAGCTGGCAAACACATAGGTTACTTGGATCAGCTGCAGGGTAGGCTTGAGCGAAACGGATCGGACAAATTCAAAAGTCGTCGACTTTTGGCAAAGATCCTAGTGTGGGATCGGCCATGTGGTCGGCGATCTTCACGCCAAAGTCGCGTTTCGTATGACGCGTTTGGCGCCATTTTTTCAGCCAATGATAGTGGTTTTCTTACATGATAGTGGTAAAATTTTGGTGAAAATATTAGAAATTTGGCTAAAATTTAGAAAATTTCACAATTTTCAAAATTGTAATTCTTATACCCTTAGACCAGAGAGTTATGTCACACAAAACAGTTAATAAATAACATTTCCCATATGTCTACTTTGAATCACCACCATTTTTGAATCATATTTGTTTGTTAGGAAGCTAGAAGGGTTAAAAGTTGACTATCAAATTCTCATTTTTACAAAATTAGCAAAACCATTTCTTTAGGAACCACATCACATTTGAAGTGACTTTGGGGGGCATATATGACAGAAAATTCCCAAAAGTGACACCATTATAAAAACTGTACTCCTCAAACTTCACAGAACCACATTCAAGAAATGTATTAACATTTTAGGTGCTTCATAGGAATTAATGGATTGTGGAAGGAAAAAAAATGAACATTTCACTTTTCTTTCACAAATATTTTCCTTTAGCCCCCAATTTTTTATTTCACAAGAGTAACAGCAGAAAATGGACCACAAAATTTGTTGTTCAATTTCTCTTGCGCATGCCGATACTCCATATGTAGCGGAAAACCACTATTTGGGCACACGGCAGGGCTCAGAAGGGAAGGACCACCATTTGACTTTTTTGAATGCAAAAATAGCTGGAATCAAGAGCAGATGCCATGTTGAGTTTGGAGAGCCACTGATGTGCCTAAACAGTGGAAACCCCCCACAAGTGACCCCATTTTGGAAACTGGACCCCTCAAGCAATGAACCTAGATATGTGATGATTACCTTCAACCCCCAGGTGCTTCATAGAAGTTTATAACGTAGAGTCGTGAAAATAAAAAATCACATTTATCCCCCCAAATTTTCTTTTAGCCCCAATTTTTTATTTTCACAAGGGTATCAGGAAAAAATGGACCCCAAAGTTTATTGTGCAATTTCTCCGATACCCCATACGTGTGTGAAAACTAATGCTTGGGCACATGGCATAGCTTGGAAAAAAAGAAGCACTTTTTGACTTTTTTAATAAAATAATGGCTGGAATCAAGATGTCACCCGACAGTATGATTCCCGAGGACGCCACAATGGAGGAGATGGAGAAATTAATTTATCTGTCTTCTTTGCAGCTGTGCTCCGATTCTCTCATGCAAGAGGATTGGAGCACAGAGCACTGACACTCAGTTCCTGCTCACAGAAGAGCTAGAGACAAGTGTTATTAACATATGGCATCCAATGCTCTCGCTTCAGATGTGATACACTAGTGTGTCTCCAGCCAAAAAATATTTATTTTTGCACCGCTGTATTCTGAGACCTATAACTTTTACATTTTTCCTCTGACAGAGCTGTTTGGCTGCTTGTTTTTTTGCATTACAAGATAGCGTTTTCAGCTATACAATTTTTATTTACATTGTCTTTCTTATTGCGTTTCATTCCACTTTTATTCCAGCAATATGATGAAAAAGCTTATTTTGCCTTTTTTTAAAATTTTTATGACATTCACTGATGGGGTTAACTATTATAGATTGAGTCGTTCCGGATGTGACAATATCAAATATGTGTACTTTTTTTTGCTTATTTTTGTTGTTTTTTTTTTTACATAAAATGTGTATTTATTAATGTAATATTTTTTTTTTATTTTTGTTTTACATTATTACAATTTTTACATTTTTTTAAAAACTTTTTACTTAGTCCTTTTGTGAGACTTTCTCTTTTTTTACTTTAAATGTAGCACCATTGCAATGCATTATACCTGTACAGAAAGCTTCTGAGACCATGCTTTTAGGCCCCTGCAATGATGAGGGACTACCAATCTGAGTTAAGAGTTAGCTCCTGTTCCTCTGCCTGTCTCCTAAATAGCGGCGAGTGACCTATGCAGGCTCGTTCTCAAGGCTGCATAGGTCACTTGCGGTCAGGTTTCATGGGCGATGATGTCAGTGATATCATTGCCCATGAGAAATGACCATGAGTGACCTATACAGCGTCAAGAATGATGCTGCATAAGTGTTTTGAGGTCATGTCACTGCTCATCATTCTGGCTCACACAATGTACACTGCTAAATGTGTGAAAAGGGGAAATTGTTGGGGAGTGTTTTTTTTTCAAAAGAAGATTTTTTTCTGTGTTTGTTTCTTTTGACTACTGGGTTAGTAATGGGGGTGTCTGACAGATAACGCTCCACTACTAACCCGAGGGCTTGATGTCAGCTGCTGACATCAACCACACAATCCCATTGCCCCAATTGCTACCGCACCAGGACAATTGGGAAGAGTCAAGGCTAAGAGCCAGAATTGGTGCATCTAACGGATGAGCCATTTCTGGGGCAGCTGAGGTCTAGTCTTACTATGCTGGTTAGGGACCAATATCAATGGCCCTTCCCAGCCTAATATTATGAGCCCCAGCTGTCTGATTTGCCTTAGGTGGATATTAAAAAATAGGGGGGTCCCCAAGATATTTGAGGGGGGTCCATCCATTTTTAATAGCAAAGGCAAAACAGACAGTTGGGGGTTGATATTAATAAGGTGCGGAGTTCTATGGATTTGGGCCCTTTCCAGCATAATTCTACAAGCTCACAGCTATCTGGTTTCCCTTGTCTGGTTATTAAAAATAAGTGGGACCCCACACGTTTTTTTTCATGTATTTTTTATTTATTTTACACTTATTCGAGCAGCATCGCCACCTGTGATCTGGCAGTCATACAGTCCGGGTAATGGGTGGCACTGACCAATCACAGTCAAGCCAATACTTTTCATGGCTCTGATAACTCCAGAAGTGCTCAAAGCTTAAAAGCTTGTTTGGCTATGTTACAGCCTTTCAACAAGCTTTACTGAGCATCCGAACTCCAAACAGTAACACAAACTTACCGAAAAAGCCAGTGTTCGGAGTTCAGCACTAGACTCTAGGTGTCTGGTATGAACCCTGAACTTTACAGTTCAAGTTTGCTCATCTATACTTGTGGACCCTTCTTAAACTACAGAAATATAAGAAAACAGTACACTTGTGATGAGCGAGTATACTCATTGCTCGGGTTTTCCCGAGCACGCTCGGGTGGTCTCCGAGTATTTGTAAGTGCTCAGAGATTTAGTTTTCGTTGCCTCAACTTCATGATTTACAGCTGAATGACAGCTTGAATACATGTGGGGATTCCCTAGCAACCAGGCAACCCCCACATGTACTCAGGCTGGCTAGCAGCCATAAATCATGCAGCTACATCAACGAAAACTAAATCTCCAAGCAGTTACAAATTCTTAACCACCCGAGCGTGCTTGGGAAAACCCGAGCAACGAGTACACTAGCTCATCACTACAGCACACCTCTCTGAACAGTATCTGGGAAGCTCTGGTTGGTGTTGCCCAAAATGTTGCTCATCAACAGATTAGTAAACTGACAGACTCCATGGATAGAAGGCTTATGACTGTTATTAAAATGAAATGTGGCTATATTGGCCACTGATATTTTTTTTAAATATCAGAAATATATTTTTGTACATTTTGAGTTGTTTGGTTATGATTCTCACTTTAAAGGGAACCTGTCACCCCCAAATTCGAAGATGAGCTAAGCCCACCAGCATCAGGGGCTTATCTACAGCATTCTGTAATGCTGTAGATAAGCCCCTGATGTATCCTGAAAGATGAGAAAAAGAGGTTAGATTATACTCACCTGGGTGGGCGGTCCGATCTGATGGGCGTCGCGGTCCGGTCCGAGGCCTCCTATCTTCATATGATGACGTCCTCTTCTTGTCTTCATGTTGCTTCTATGGTGCAGGCGTACTTTGTCTGCCCTGTTGAGGGCACAGCAAAGTACTGCAGTGCGCAGGCGCCGGGAAAGGTCAGAGGCCCAGCTCTTGCGCACTGCAGTACTTTGCTCTGCCCTCAACAGTGCAAAGTATGCCAGCGCCGGAGCCGCAGCGTGAATACAAGAAGAGGACGTCATCTTAAGAAGATGGGAGGCCCTGGACCGGACCGCGACATCCATTGGACCGGACTGCAACTGGACTGCCCCTGGGTGAGTATAATCTAACCTCTTTTTCTCATCTTTCAGGATACATCAGGGGCTTATCTACAGCATTACAGAATGCTGTAGATAAGCCCCTGATGCTGGTGGGCTTACCTCACCTTCAATTTTTGGGGTGACAGGTTCCCTTTAATAGATGAAAATAAGCAATTGCATTGTAAAATTTACTTTTTTCATTTATTTGCATAAGGATTCTGCACACTTATTGTTGCCCAATAGTTCTGCACACATCGATATTCTCCTAAGAAAGACAAAACCTCACTTTTACTTTCTTAAATATTCAGGTTTCAGTCTTATTAACCTTTTTGATTGACCCACAGTACTGTAATTGTTCAATCATAAAATTAATCTTCAAAAATACAGTATTGCCTAATAATTGTGTACACAAATTACATTATCATTCCCTCTCCACTAAACAGCAAAATCTCTCGAGTTATCGTGAGATCTTGCAGCTTCACTGCCCCTCCAGTGCTCTTCCCTGTCCATGACTATCACACAGCTCTCTGCTCCAATCACTCCAGAGCCAAGGCCAGTGTGACCATCATGGACAGGGAAGAGCAGTGGAGGGGCAGTGAACATTCTTCTAATGAAGCAAAACTATTGTCCTTACACCGGCGCACTTCCTGTCTCTTCTCTCTGTGCATGCTTATTATAAGGGCTCATACTCATTTGTGCGAGACTTGGATGAGTCTCGCACAGCAATACCCGGCGCTGTTGCCGGCTCTCAGATCGGAGCATGCGGTCGCATAGGAATACATGCAGCCTCACGCTCTGCTCCTCTGTGCCAGTTACAGTGCCGGGTATTGCCCGCGCAAGTGAGTATGAGCCCTAAAGGATCAAGCTTTCACAAGATGGCAACGCACTTCCATTTAAAAATACTTGTATAAATCAAAGGGTTTTACATACTGTAGTTACTGAATGCATTGAAAATTTATATCCATCTATTTTGCATCTTTTTGATACAAGTGGATCTAGATAAAATACAGAATACTGTGGGGTATGTAATTTCTTTATAAAGGGAGTGAAATGCATGAAACTGCACTTTTATACAGCGGCATAGGCCTGGGGCAGACTTTCAAAAACACACTTCAAACTTGCATGTCAACTCTATAAATCATAACAAAATGTTCTTATTAAATTTGGAACAAAATGTTTCTCTATCTACTAATGAGGACTAAAATAATGGTCTGCAGAAAAGTTCTAGAATATAGAACGCTCAGAGATCAATTTGTTCAATTCTTGAATTAAGAGGATCAATCTGCTTCAACAATTCTCAGAAAAAAATTGTTAAGGCTTTTAGAGTTCATTGTGACACCGTAGAAGTGTCAGCTGTTTGTTTTGTCTCCATAAAGAAATTAATTTCTTCCTCCCTTGCACACCAGGTACTGAAGCCACACAATGGACACACCTAATCAGTGCGTTTTTCACAGCAAAAATATGTGGGAAAGAACATTGGAAAGCTGCATCAAAAATGCAACATGCGAACAAGACCTTGAACAAGATATTTTTTGCTAACTGGCAGTCATGGCTTATTATGTCTGATGGTATTAATAGGGAAATCTTACTATAAAACATCATATTTATTACATTATGAACAATGAATACTGTAAATGCCAGAATTGCTGTTTATTGGTCCCCTTGCTTAAAAAAAAAAGATATAAAGTGATCAGAATATAATTTTTTATGCCATAATGGCACAAATACACATTAAAATGAATGGTGCAAAAAGCAAACCCTCACACATTTGTGCTTTCCATTAGGTCCATATATTTTTAATTAAAGGGAATCTATCAGCAGGTTTTAGCTATATAATCTAAGATCAATATTATTTTTGAAGTAGAGAGTCTTATTCCAGGAATGTTTCAATTGCTTGGCAAGTTACAGTAGTTTCAGTACAATCAGTATTTTATTAGCAGCAGATCATCATTGCAGGACTAGCTGTCACGTGCAAGGTAGTCAGACTAACTCCGCCGCCACCGCCACTTAATACAATTTGCTGATAAATGTACAATGTACATAGAATACTGCTAATCACCGAGGGGTATGGGCAGGGTAATACACAGCTCAGCGTTCTGGCCACTGCTATGTCTACAGCAGAGAAAACAGGGATTCTATAAAAGCTTCACGAAGCAGTCCAGTAAGTGATACCTTGCTGGAATTACACTCTCTGTTCATACGTCATGCTGCTCTCGAATTATATAGCAAAAGCTTTGGAGTAGTAGAAAAATTGTCATATTTTCTATGAGCGAGTTAGGCTACGTTCACACTAGCGTTTCCCGTTTTGCGTCGTGTTTGCGTCGGGCGACGCAGCGGCGACGCATGCGTCATGCGCCCCTATATTTAACATGGGGGACGCATGCGTTTTTTTTGTTGCGTTGTGCGACACATGCGTCTTTTTTGCCGCCAGCGTCGGACCAAGAAAACGCAACAAGTTGCATTTTTCTTGCGTCCAAATTTCGGCAAAAACCGACGCATGCGTCGCAAAACGCAGCGTTTTTGCGTGCGTTTTGCCGCGTTTTTGCGTGTGTTGTGCGTTGCGTCGCCGACACAGCGGCGCACAACGCTAGTGTGAACGTAGCCTTAGATTCTAAACCGCATCATTTTATAAAAGCCAAAAAGGCAGACTTGAATAGACCTGTGTGTTACTGTCATGTCCCTGCACTAACATGGATCCCTGCTCCCTTTTTCTATAGCCGCCTTCCTTTGCTGTAGTCAGATAATCCGGTAAACTCTGTTGACAACATCACCCAAGGCATTTTAATTAGGAGAGTATTCTGTACGTTATATTGATACCCTATCCGAAAGATAGGTCATCATTATCAGATTGGTTGGGGTGTGACACACAGCACTCTCAGCGGCTCTTTATCCTAGTAGCAGCTGTAAGGGATCAGTTAAGAGGTAATACTAAATTGCTCCATCAACAGTATAATGGGGACAGTGGAGATCCATCTCTATTCAAATGAATAGGTGTGGATGTGCAGTGTCTTGCCGCAGCTACTTTACAGTTAAAGGGAACCTGTCAACAGTTTTGGCCGATATAAGATATGGCCACTGCCTTTTAGGGTTTATCTACAGCATTCTATAATGCTGTAGATAAGCCCCCCAGTCCGTCCTGAAAGATAAGAAAATTAAGTTTTATTATACTCACCCGGGGGGTGGGAGAGGTCCAGTCCAATGAGTGTCACAGATCCGGGTCTGGTGCCTCCCAACTTCTTGCGATGCCACACTCCTGTTGCTTAATCGCCCCCTGGCATCGCGCTCCTGCGCAGGCATACTTAACTGCGTACTGCAGTGCGCAAGTGATGGGCCTTTCTGACTTTTCCCAGTGCCTGCACACTGCAGTACTTCGGTCTGCCCTCAACAGGGCAGATAAGTACACCTGCCCAGGAGCAATGAAGAAGCAGGAGGGTGGCATCGCAAGAAGATGGGAGGCGCCGGACCCGGACTTGCAACACCCATTGGACTGGACTGCCCACCCGAGTGAGTATAATAAAACTTATTTTTCTTATCTTTCAGGACTGCCTGGGGGCTTATCTACAGCATTATAGAATGCTGTATATCAGCCTTGAAAGGCAGTGGCCGCATCTTATATAGGCCAAAACTGCTGACAGGTTCCCTTTAATGGAACTGTGTAATTCCACTCTGCAACTGAGCACATCACACCACAGCAGGGGTGCCAGGTGTTGCACACTCACCGATCTGATATTGATAACCTATCCTAAGGATAGGCCATCAACATAAAGAACCAGACAACCAATACAAGGCCTACTCAGACAGCCATGTGCTGCCTGAGTATTTGATAAGCTTTGCCTTCTGTTACCATGTGTACTTCAAGACTTTTGCTTCATCATCTATTTCTCTCAGCTGGCTACTCATTTCTTCAGCAAACTTCTGACTGATTTTCATTTGTATACATTTACCTCCTAGCTCAAATCTGTGGTTAACTATTCACTTGCTGTTAGCATAAAATACTCTTCTCTGCTAATATTGGTGCTGGTCACAGTATTATGCTGCTGCTCCAACAGTATGTTATCTTTAGTATCGAGTTTGCCTGTTCATCCTTATTTCCTAGATCTCTGCCATGGACCATCAGTCTGCTAAAGGCATACAACTCTGTCATTAATTATTTGATTGATGCAAGTCCATGACTGTCTATGCGTCTACAGTTCCTGAGAGTATCCACATTTCTGGTGTCATGATTCTACCTATTGGTGTGTCCAGAAGCAGTAAAAGTTTAGCTGTCCAATCTAGGATAAGGGCATACTGAGCTGTCAGTATGGTGATGAACAGCTCAGCCATCTAATCAGAGGCTTGGGAGAGCTGAATCGTCAGTGTGTTTGGTGACAGTTCAGCCATCCAACCAGATTCGAAGTATAGGGGGGCTTCCTCCATGTAGTTGCAATTTGAATAATTACCTGACTATTTAGCTGGCCCTGTGACTCCAAGTAGTGCTAGTTGCAGCTTAGCTAAAATGATGCGTGCTTGCTCTGCTCTTGCTCTGTTCTCTGTATTCCTATATTTGACCTTCCCTGTATTCTGACCTCGGACTGTGAACTTTTGTCCCCTTTGATTATGAAGAGCCCCCTTGGTATCTGACCCCGGACCTCTTGACTACCCAGCCTCACGACTTGTGTGTCACATTAATTAAAACTCCCCTGATGATTTTTTTCCCACCAGTATGGATCGTACTCCACACCGTGCAAACAGGTGATAAATGTGACCCAGGTGGTTCAGGATCTGGCCAGGGAGCACCAAAAACTAGAAATGTCGCAGTCCCAGTTGCACGGTCAGTTTTCTAGGGGTATGAGTGCTTCTCAGAGCCCTTCTCTGTTGACAGTAACTTTGACGCCTGTATCTTCTGATGTGCAGTTGGTTTCTCCCAAACCAGTAATGGCCCTTTCTGATAAATATTTTGGGGAGAAAAAACTGTTTAAGGTATTCAGGGAGAGCTGTAGGCTATTTCTTATCTGTGCCCCCAGTTATCAGAGAATGAGTCCCAGGAAAAGGAAATAATCATGTCCTTATTATGGTGAGGTCCTCAGACTTGGACATTTTCTTTATCCACACAAGCCCCAGAATGGTCATCTGTTGATGTTTTCTTTTACGCCTTAGGGTAAACAAAGAACAAAGGACCAGAAAAAATCCAGGTTGCGGAGGCAAAGATCATGAACCTGACACAGGGGTGCCATAGCACTGAGGACTATAGTACCCAGTCCTGGCAATGGTCCACTGAAGTTCTGTGAAATTATGCAGCTCTCAGGTGTCAGTTTCAACGAGGCCTTTCAGATACACTTAAGGATGCCCTGGCTCTGCATACTCCACCCTGTTTCATGGGGCAGGTCATGACTCAGGCGGCAAGGGGTTTTGGTCATTACCATCAAATCTGTCCACTTACCTGAGGCAGAACAGATGGAAGTTGAAGTCACCATCTCTCGGACCGTTCAGAGGAGACACCGGCATGATACTGATACAGGAAAGATATATATCTTGGTACCGTGTTAGCCAGTAGATAGAAAAATATTTAGAATTGAGAGTCCTCAGTGGTTGATACCTTTTAATGGCTAACTGAAAAGATGGTAACAAATTGCAAGCTTTCGATACTACACAGGTCTCTTCATCAGGCAAAGACTAAAAGAAATTCTGAAGAATCACATATTTATGCACAACATAGCACAGAAAAAAAAGGAAAAACCATGGATAAGACAGGTGACATGAAGCAGAATTACCATGAGTGATAAACAGTTATGTCCATAAATATTGGGCCAGTTCTTAGATAAGGATTGTTTTATTGTCCTCTGATTAGGGTCTCTGTTGTGATGACCCCTCATAGTCTGAGGGGCAAGTTGCTTAGTTGATGTAAAAAGACATAAATCCGTGCGACACATTCATTCCTGCATTAAGACTGTCAAAGGTCGTCATCAGTTTATATTCCCAGACTCTTCTGTCTCTCTGAGATTTGAAGCTACCTTTTAACACAGGTAATTTCATGTCCATAATGTTATGATTTGGGAGACAAAAATGTATTGCCACAGGTAGATCCATTCTTTTTTCTCTTATTGTGTGGCGGTGAGAATTCATTCTTGTTCTAAGCTTTTGCCCTGTCTCCCCCACATACAGACCCCCAGTTGGACATTTAGTACAAATAATTAGGTACACCACATTAGAGGTGACGCAGCTGAAAGTACCTGGGATCTTGTAGTCCTGATGTGAATTTGGGATCTTTATCTTGTCCGTGGTCATTATAAATGGACAGGTTTTACATTTTTTCTGATTGCAAGGAAAGGTACCAGCAGCTGTTGGAGAGGACAGGGAGCTTCTGACAATGATGCTTCTTACAAAAATAGGGAAAAAGGAAAAAATGGGAAGAAAATAAGTCAGCTCACCAATCCCTCAACAGTGCAATGATGTCCATGCACGGAGCCGCCTTGGTCAAGGGCGTAGTCCAGAGCCAGCAATGAAAAAGAAAAAATAATCTCCAGCATGGATCTTCTAAAAAGTCAATTTATTGAAAACACTTTAAAATGCAAACATTTGCAAAAAAGAGATGGGGGTCCCAGGTGGTCAACGCCGACGCGTTTCGACCATCAGGTCTTAGTCATGGCATGAAAATGGGACCACATATTAACATTTTATACAACACAGAACACTAAAACAACAAGTGCTTAGATTAAAATTCAGGTGGGCAATCAGAACATTCATTAGATTAACCCCCTGTGAACCGCAAAAGAGAAAGACATGTCTATGGAAAAAGAACCACAATGGTGTATCAAAAAATTACATTAGCCGGAGTAATAGAACCAATTCACAGTGTGTACAATATTAAATATCACCTTCTTATGGAGAGAAGAAAAAAAAAAAAAAAAAAAAAAAAAAAAAAAATTGGATTATATGAAATAAATATATGAAATTATTACATTAATCTAACTGCAAAATGAGGTCAAGACGTTTGTTCAGCCCTAAGGGCACCCTTGACTGTAGAGAAAATATCCAAAAGGATTCACGATTTAATATCTTACGTCTATGATCACCGCCTCTAGGGGGTTTATGCACTTTTTCAATAGCAGTCACTTTAATCATGCTGGTATTACCTGCATGGATTGTTTTGCAGTGGTGAGAGACTGCAGAAATGTTATGTGATGTATTATTAAGTGCAGATTCTGAGATATGCTTACAAAACCTTCTTTTTAGAGGGCCCACTGTGCAGCCCACATATTGCAGTTTACATAAGTCGCATTCTATCAAGTAAATGACACCTTCTGAGTTGCAATTCATGTGCGTTCGAATCGGATAAGTAATGCCTGTCACACTAGAGGTGAAACTAGTAGTTTTTCTTACGAAATTACACGTTTTACACGGGTGGTGACCACATTTAAAAAAAACCTTATATGTTAACCAGGCACTATTTCCTGCAGTCAATTTACTATGGAGATAAAGACTCGGAGATAGGATGTCACGTAAGGAAGGTGCTTTTTTGGCAAGATATCGTATGTGAGTACGATCTAAAATATGTGCTAGCTTCACATCACTATATAAAATAGGAACATATTTTTTCACAATTTGAATTATTTCTGCATACTGCGGACTATAAACTGTGGAAAAATTTATCGTACTCAGAGAGTGAGAGGCAGGCTCTGTGTGTTTATTTTCATTAAGCCTTTTTCTTTTAATTTTTTTCATTTTATTATTATTCTTGTTGGGGTTCCTAGAAAGAGACCCTGAATCCTCATTATCACTCCACAATAAAGACTTCCTATCAATGTCTTTTGTCACTGATTTTGCTCTGTGTAGCATCCAATTAGGATAACCGCGATCTTTAAGTCTGAAAACTGCAGACTCAGTTTCCTGTGTGAATTGTGCAGCTGAACTACAATTTCTTTTAAGCCTGATAAATTCACCCACTGGTATATTCTTAATGACATGTTTTGGGTGACAAGAGTGTGCCTCCAAAATTGAGTTGCTGTCAGTAGATTTTCTATAAGGGGAAACAGCAACTAAGTTAGTATTTTCATTTACTGATAAGGAAATATCCAAATAATTGATAGAAGTCTTGGAGGTATTAAAAGTAAAGGAGAGATTAAAATCGGTATTATTCACGTATTTTATGAAATCCGCAATCAGCATATCTTCCCCCTTCCAAATTATAATCAAATCATCGATATAGCGACCAAAAAATACAATGTTATTAGAAAAGGGATTATTCTCATTGAAAATATATTTCTCTTCCCAAACCGCTACTGTAATATTGGCTAATGAAGGGGAACATTTCCCTCCCATACTAACGCCCTTTTTTTGAATAAAAAACAACCTGTCAAATGAAAAATAATTATGGGTCAACAGAAAAGAAACTGAATCTATAATAAAAAATTGAATCTCCTGTTTGTATGTGCTGTACTTATTGAGAAAATATGACAGGCTGGTTAGAATGATATTATGTGGTATGGAAGGATATAAACCAACCACATCACAGGTGACCCATGTATAATGTGAAGACCACAAAAAGCCATCTAATGCGGCAATGACTGCTTTGGTATCTTTAATGTAACCCGGTAAATTGATCACTAAGGGTTGTAGAAAATGATCCACCCATTCTCCCAAATTTTCTGAGAGTGACCCTATACCAGAGATGATGGCTCTAAACGGAGGAGGAAAAACATTTTTATGAATCTTAGGGAACGCATGATAAATAGGGATAACTGGATGTTTGATATTTAAATAATCATATATTTTTTGTGTAATAGCACCTGTGGATAGGCCATCTATTAATAATTTCTCTAAATGTATCTGAAATTCTTTTGTGGGATCATATGGAATTTGGGTGTAAGTAGAACAATCACTAAGAATGCGAAGATTTTCCACGTAATATAAACCAGCATTCAAAATTACCACCCCCCCTCCTTTGTCAGCCTGTCTGATCAATAAATCCTCATTATGGCGTAAATTACTTATAGCCTGTCTTTCCAAAACAGTCAGATTATCATGCACAAAATCTATGTTACTATCCAGTTTCATTAAATCCCTCTCTACCAGTTCTTGGAAGGTGTCCAAGACAGTGGGTCTGGATTGTACTGGATAGAAAAGAGCATTAGGTGTACCAAAATCCTTATTCATATTACAGTCTTTCTCAAGTGAATCGGATTGCAAATCTCGTAAAATAGAATAATCCAAAAGTTCCTGAAAGGAAAAATTACCATGTGGAGAAACAGCATTGGTATATCCAGGAGGTTGCACAGTATCAGAAAAAGCAGAATCTTGTTCAAAGTGACATTTCAAGGTTAAGTTTCTGGCAAATTTGTTTACATCCAATAAAGTCCTAAATACGTCAAATTTTTTTATTGGACAAAAACCAAGTCCTTTTCCCAAAAGAGAAATTTCAGCTTCAGACAAAATATAGCTGGAAAGATTCCAGACTGGAAGTGTCAATACTTCCTCTGATTCCTGAGCGGGTAAGTTCTTACGTTTGTGCTTCCTCCCCGCCCTCCTCCGGCGTTTTTTGCTTTGCTGATGGCACCTGATCTCTCATTAAATGTCTCATTATGCCTGTTGGATCCAAACGATACATCCGAAAAATCTTCTGAAGTATTATGATTTGAGCTGGATGAACCCATCGACTCATGAGAAGCAGTGAAGCTGACCCTTCGCCCTTTATAATTGGAATCAAAGAAATCATGTTGCGGGCGTCTATTCCTTCTATTCCAGGTACGGGAGATTTTCCAGGTGTAAACTTGGTTCAATTCATAATCCCGTTTATCTCTCTGGAATTTGTCATGTTTAATATCAGCAACATGTTCCTCTAGTTTCAGTAAGTTTTTTTCCATTCTCTGGTTTAAAATGTTGAAATCCTCAACATTGTTATATTTATTCAGGGATGTCTGTATTTTTGTAATGTCATCTTTTATATGATTAATCTCAATTTCTTCATGTTTGGTGATTAGTTCCATCAACTTATATGAACATTGTGAAAGTATTGATTCCCATTCCGTTTTAAACTCATCTGAATAAGAAAAGGTGGGTTTCTTATTGATTCTTAAACCCCTTGGTATAAGTTTTTTAGACAAATATGATTTAAGAGAGGTCATGTCCCACCATAATCTCGTCTCTTTACTTTTACGGTTCTCCAGTGTTTTAAAAAGGTCCTCAATAGACTCGCCTGAGGAAACCCCATTATTCCGAGACACATCTTCATTAGTTTGATTAAAGATAGACGCAAACCTATTCATGCGTTTTCTATCACTATCCATAGATATTGCACTGTGATTATCCATAGCAGGCAAATCAGTTCATAACCAATGGTAAGTATAGAAAAAATTAAATAGGGGAGGAAGCAAGACTTGGTCCACAAAATACAAAAATAGGGAAAAAGGAAAAAATGGGAAGAAAATAAGTCAGCTCACCAATCCCTCAACAGTGCAATGATGTCCATGCACGGAGCCGCCTTGGTCAAGGGCGTAGTCCAGAGCCAGCAATGAAAAAGAAAAAATAATCTCCAGCATGGATCTTCTAAAAAGTCAATTTATTGAAAACACTTTAAAATGCAAACATTTGCAAAAAAGAGATGGGGGTCCCAGGTGGTCAACGCCGACGCGTTTCGACCATCAGGTCTTAGTCATGGCATGAAAATGGGACCACATATTAACATTTTATACAACACAGAACACTAAAACAACAAGTGCTTAGATTAAAATTCAGGTGGGCAATCAGAACATTCATTAGATTAACCCCCTGTGAACCGCAAAAGAGAAAGACATGTCTATGGAAAAAGAACCACAATGGTGTATCAAAAAATTACATTAGCCGGAGTAATAGAACCAATTCACAGTGTGTACAATATTAAATATCACCTTCTTATGGAGAGAAGAAAAAAAAAAAAAAAAACACACACGGAAAAAAAAAAAAAAAAAAAAAAAAAATTGGATTATATGAAATAAATATATGAAATTATTACATTAATCTAACTGCAAAATGAGGTCAAGACGTTTGTTCAGCCCTAAGGGCACCCTTGACTGTAGAGAAAATATCCAAAAGGATTCACGATTTAATATCTTACGTCTATGATCACCGCCTCTAGGGGGTTTATGCACTTTTTCAATAGCAGTCACTTTAATCATGCTGGTATTACCTGCATGGATTGTTTTGCAGTGGTGAGAGACTGCAGAAATGTTATGTGATGTATTATTAAGTGCAGATTCTGAGATATGCTTACAAAACCTTCTTTTTAGAGGGCCCACTGTGCAGCCCACATATTGCAGTTTACATAAGTCGCATTCTATCAAGTAAATGACACCTTCTGAGTTGCAATTCATGTGCGTTCGAATCGGATAAGTAATGCCTGTCACACTAGAGGTGAAACTAGTAGTTTTTCTTACGAAATTACACGTTTTACACGGGTGGATGCTTCTTAGATTTGGGGGCTGCCTAAAACAAAGTAGTGGGGGTCTGGAAAAATGGATTGTAAGTGGGCATCTTTTTGTAGTAAAGGTTATAATTTCCGTGCAGCTCCCCTTAGCACCTCCAGATTTGGATTGTAGGTAACTACTTGAGGTACCCAGTTATTTTCTTCTTTAGCTTTGTAATGTAGCAGATGATTCCTTGATATTCTGGTGGCTCTTGTAATCTGGTTTTCAATTGTTCTTGGATTATAGCCCTGATTCAAAAAGGTCTTTCTGAGGCATCCAAGGTGTTCATCCCTATCCATGGGGTTGATGGCTTGGCTGTAGACAATAGAGTTTTTATGTGTTTTGGATGGAAACTGTCCTATTTAAGGTATGTTGGACGGTCGATTCGCTTCTGATACAGGGATGTCTCTATTTTATTGTTCTGCAGCTTAATGATGGTGTCCACAAAGTTAATTTCAGTGCAGGAGTAGTTGAGTGTCAAGTTGATGGTAGGATGAAATTGATTAAACTGTTCATGGAACTTCTTTAGCTGTGGCTCAGACTCCGTCCAGATGATTAAAATATCATCAATGTAGCGGTAGTACGCCAGAGGCCTGATGGAACATGAGGACAAAAAGTCGCTTTCAAGCTTGGCCATGAAAAGATTTGCATACTGTGGGGCCATTTTACTTCCCATTGCTGTGCCAGTCTCCTGTAGATAGATCTTCTTGTCAAATTCAAAGTAATTGTGGGTGAGGATGAATTTTATAAGTTTCACCACAGAATTTGCATCAGTCCCTGTGTTTTCCAGGAAGAATTTGCAGGCATTTAATCCATTCTGGTGTGGGATATTGGAGTACAGAGATTCCACATCCATGGTGGCCACGATGGTTCCTTCTGGTAGAGGACCTATTGCTGATAGTTTATTCAATAGGTCAGTTGTGTCCTGGATGAAGCTGGGCATATCCTTTACCAGGGGTTTAAGAATACCCTCTACCAATCCAGATACCTGCTCAGTAAGGGTGTCCACACATGAAATAGGTATTCCTCTATTTCCAGATTTGTGGATTTTGGGAAGCATGTAGAATGTCCCTGTTCTTGGACTTTCTGGTATCAGGTCATTGGCTCTTATGAATTCGTCGGGCAGACAAGATACCAAATTGTTTAGTTCCTTGTAATAGTCCTGTGTAGGATCCGACTCCAATTTTTTGTAGTAGCGTGTGTCCATAAGTTGTCTGTTTGCTTCCCTCATATAGTCTGATGTGTTCATCATGACTATTGCACCTCCCTTGTCAGCAGGTTTGATGATGATTTCTTTGCTGGTTTTCAGAGACTGTATGGCCTTTCGCTCCTGGGCACTGATGTTGGATGCTTGTCTCCTGTTAGTATCTATGATGATGGATTTTATCAAATGTCTGAAGGAGTCTATATAGTTATCCAAATGAGGGTTGCGTCCAGGTGGAGGTGTCCAGTCTGACCTCTTCTTTGTTGTTAGGATCCCTTTTCCTTCAGTCCAGGTGGGTTCTGAATCTTCTGTATCATTGAAATATTCCCTCAGGCGCAGTCTCCTGCAAAAATGTTCCATATCACTGCAGAGTTCAGTTTTTTCCAGGGCCTTAGTAGGACAAAATGAGAGTCCTCTGGAAAGCACGGCCAGTTCCACTTTGTTGGGTTTATAATCTGAGAGATTAATGACACAGTTAGATGCTTTTGTGTCTGGAATGGAGTGGTTGTCCAAGTTGTCAGGTTTTGGCTTTGTTTTGTATCTGTTTTTATAGAGTCCTGAATTGAGGCGCACTCTATTTTCCTTGATATGAATCAGAAGGGCCCGTAGTTTGTTGTGATATTGTTGTAATTTTTGCTCTGTGTCTTCTGTAAGTGTTTTCCTCAGAGATTCAAATTGCTCTTGGACTTTACTCTTTATGCTGTAGCAGACATGCAAAAGATGATTCCTTAATCTCTCAGAAGTCCTGTGACACAGGTTTTCTGCATAATAGGTATTGTAGGTATGAAGAATTGTGTTTGTAATCCAGAGTCCTTTGGGAATTAGATTCTCCTTTTTGCATTTAGATAGGAAAAAAATGGCATGATCCTGGACACTGACTTCACTCTATTTTTGCATTTTCTCAAGGACTGCTAGATATGTCCTCAAGCAAGCATGCTGTCGGGAAATCTGGGTGATTGTCGAGTAGGTCACCCAGACTTCTAGGTTCCATTTTAATCATTAGGTAAAGTGCTTTTCCAAAATAAGCCATTATCAGCGACAGCTTTCATTTATTGTGGGCCTGCAGCCAACTTTCTCAATTTAGGACTGGTTTTGAGATTAGGATTAGGAACAGTTAGGTTGGAAGAATCCAGTCAAATTCTTGCCATTGACAGAACACTGTTACTCCAGAAACTTGTCAATCTGGTTAATGTTGAATTCACACTTAATGTGGGAACACGTCTATCTTTTGCTATGTTTTGGACAATTTACCTGCTGGGTTGGTATTGGGGTTTCCATGGCCGTGTACACACAATTCTAATATTGATTGGTGTCTGAAGGATATTTTTATGTGGAGCCCTAATTGTCATAAGAGATGCTTTAGTTCTGTACACATTTTCTCTGTTAGTCTGGAGGATCTACCAGGGTACCTGAAAGATTGTAGAAAGTCTGAAAAAGAGGCCGAGATATTACCTCCCCATCATCCTTATGACTGTGCTATAAATCTTATTCCTAAAGCTTGCCAGTATAATTTATCGGTTCTTGAAAATACTGCTGTGAAACAATATGTAGACAAATGTTTACAGAAGGGTCATATTCGTCCATCCTTCTCGCCTGTAGCTGCTGGGTTTTTTCTTTGTTAAAAAGAAAGATCACTGTCTCCGTCCTTATCTCGATTTCCGTGAATGAAAAAAAATTACTGATAAGAATACTTATCAACTTCCACTCATCCCCAACCAATATAATATCTTACCAGGGCTATATAGTTTTCTAAACTTGGTCTTAGAGGAGTTTATAATTTGATACATATTCGGAAGGGTGATGAGTGGAAAACAGAATTTTTAACGTGTGAGGGTCAATTTGAAAATCTTGTCATGCATTTTGTGTTTTGGGTTCATTATATCAGCTGAGGGGTTTAAGATGAATCCTGGGAAGGTGCATGCCATAATTGATTGGGTTCAACCTCGTGATCTTAAAGCATTGCAGCAATTTCTAGGATTCGCCAATCACTATATAAAATTTATTAGGGCTTTTCACAGATTTTTAAACTTCTTACTGATCTCACACATATGGGGCAGATCTTAAGAATTGGTCACCAGATGCTATTGGGGCCTTTAATAAATTGAAAGAGTGTTTCATGTCCACTCATGTAATCCAACCCGATCTCCAGAAACCGTTCATTGTCCAGGTAGTTGCATCAGAGGTGGGGGTAGGGGTGGTATTGTCTCAAGGTTCCAAAACTCTGGCCAACTTGCGATCATGTGTATTTTTCTCAAGTACATCTTTTGTCTGCTGAGAGAAATTATGATGTTGGGGATCACAAGTTACTGGTGTCAGATTAGCTTTTGAAAAATGGAGTCCTTTTTTGGAGGGAGAAATCCATTACTGTGGTGACAGATCATAAAAATGCATCTTATATTCCATCAGCTGAACAGTTAACCCCAAAACAGGCTAAATGGTCCTTATTTTTTTGTATATTCAATTTTTCTATCACGTTCAGGCCGGGGTGCAAGAATACGTGGGCTGATGCCTTATCACACAGTCTTGATTCAGTTTATCCTTCAGAACCTCCATCCTCTATTCTTCCTCAGGTCATTGTTTCTATGGTACCCTCGGAGTTGAAAGAGGAAATTTGTAAAGTCCAATCATTGGCTCCTTCCAAGGTTCTAATTATTTGTGCCTGTGTATTTAAGATTACTCCTGTTGCAAAAGTTTCATGATTCTGTTTTGAGCAGTCATCCTCAGGTCACAGCTACATAGAAAGCAATTACAATACTCCTTTGGTGACCATCTATGTTTAATGATATTAAAGAATTTGTATCTGCTTGTTAAGTTTGCGCACATGTTGGGGGGTACAGAAACTGTTCCATGTCCCTACCCCCTTGAAGTAGGGTATAATGTTTTACTGCTGTGTTTATATCATTCTGCTATGTGTTATGTATGTATGATAGGGTAAGTGTAGTACCTCGAATCGGACACTAGATGGGGCACATTAGTGTACATAATTATTTAGGAGGCGCTAGCCATTGATTAAGAGGAGAAGTCTTCCTGTTGTAAGTCAGAAGGGGCCCGGGTGCCCTTGTAGGGCGGATAGCTCCGCAATGTTAAAGCAAAGTACCCAGCCATCCAGAGTCCTGATGCACAGAATCACAGCTGAAGCAGTCGGGTGACAGCAGTGTGGAGCATAAGCGAGAGAAGAGGTCCTAAACAGTACAGGGGCACAGGTCGCTCATCATGTGGCTGATGCCCTCAGATCCGGGGCAAAACAGATGAGGCAACTCCCAAGCGTAGTGAGTCTGGACAAGGAGGGCGCTGCGTTACCGCAAGAGGCAGTACAACCCGGGCACATACTGAGGGACGTAGAAAGAAGTGCAGGGAAAGTAGAGAATGTGGACTGTATGGAGGTCTATGCTGATGCTGTATCTGAAAAGGATGTGCTGCGAAAAGAGGAAAGTAAAGTTTTACGTTTTAAGTTTTAAGAAGTATCGTTTCTCTTGCGGAGAGTGACATGATAAGCATGTCGAGGTGAGGAGACTTAAAGCCGCAATGCTCCTCTGGGAAATATGCAAATGGTGCTTCAGAGAGGAAGAGGACTAGAACTCTAGTGCCCCCTATTGGAAGTAGCAATCCTAACAGTCAATGTCGACCCTTTAACGAGCCTTGTCACATGACTTAGGATAATAGCCAAACCAGAATCTCAATTTGCAGACACTATGTTTCGGGGTACTGCCCCTCGTCAGTGCAATGTGGAGATCTGGTTTGGCTGATACAGCCAACACATGACCACACATAATCCCGCCCCCCAACACATCACCACACATAATCCTGCCCCCCCACCCCATTACCACACATAATCCTGCCCCCCCACCATATCACCACACATAATCCTGCCCCTCACCACATCACCACACATAATTCCACCCCCACCACATCACCACACATAATCCTGCCACCCACCACATCACCACACATAATCTCGCCTGCCCACCACATCACCACACATAATCCCGCCCCCAACACATCACCGCACATAATCCCGCCCCCCCAAATACATCACCACACATAATCCCGCCCCCCACCCCATTACCACACATAATCCCGCCCCACCACATCACCACATATAATCCCACCCCCACCACATCACCACACATAATCCCACCCCCACCATATCACCACACATAATCTTACGCCCACCACATCACCACACATAATCTCGCCCCCCCACATCACCACACATAATCCTGCCCCCACCACATCACCACACATAATCCCGCCCCCCACCACATCACCACACATAATCCTACCCCCACCACATCACCACACATAATCCCACCCCCCACCACATCACCATACATAATCCCACCCCCCACCACATCACCACACATAATCCCGCCCCCACCACATCACCACACATAATCCCACCCTCCACCACATCACCACAAATAATCCCTACCCCCACCACATCACTACATATAATCCCACCCCCCACCACATTACCACACATAATCCCGCCCCCACCATATCACCACACATAATCCTACGCCCACCAAATCACCACACATAATCTCACCCCCCCACATCAACACACATAATCCTGCCCCCACCACATCACCACACATAATCCCGCCCCCACCACATCACCACACATAATCCTACCCCCACCACATCACCACACATAATCCCGCCCCCCACCACATCACCATACATAATCCCACCCCCCACCACATTGCCACACATAATCCCACCCCCACCACATCACCACACATAATCCCACCCCCACCACATCACCACACATAATCCCACCCTCCACCACATTACCACACATAATCCCGCCCCCACATTGCCACATGAGGCTCCGTCCCCACACATTACCACATGAGGCTCCGTCCCCACACATTACCACACGAGGCTCCGTCATCACACATTAACCCACGAGGCTTTGTCCCCACACATTACCACACGAGGCTCCGTCCCCACACATTACCACATGAGGCTCCGTCCCCACACATTACCACACGAGGCTCCGTCCTCACACATTAACATATGAGGCTCCGTCCCCACACATTACCACATGAGGCTCCGTCCCCACACATTACCACACAAGGCTCCGTCATCACACATTAACCCACGAGGCTTTGTCCCCACACATTACCACACGAGGCTTTGTCCCACACATTACCACACGAGGCTCTGTCCCACACATTACCACACGAGGCTCTGTCCCCACACATTACCACACGAGTCTGAGTTCCAACACATTACCACATGAGGCTTTGTCCCCACACATTACCACACGAGGCTCTGTCCCCACACATTACCACATGAGGCTGCATCCCCACACATTACCACATGAGGCTGCATCCCCACACATTACCACACAAGGCTTCGTCCCCACACATTACCACACGAGGCTTCGTCCCCACACATTACCACACGAGGCTCTGTCCCCACACATTACCACATGAGGCGGCGTCCCCACACATTACCACACGAGGCTGCATCCCCACACATTACCACATGAGGCTCTGTCCCCACACATTACCACATGAGACTCTGTTCCCCCACATAACCACACGAGGCTCCGTCCCCCCAAATTACCACACGAGGCTCTGTCCCGACACATTGCCACACGAGGCTCTGTTCCCCCACATTACCACGCGAGGCTCCGTCCCCCCACATTACCATGCAAGGCTTTCTCCCCACACATTACCACATGATGCTCCGCCCCCCACATTGCCACATGAGGCTCCATCCTCACACATTATCACACGAGGCTCCGTTCTCACACATTACCACACGAGGCTTCGTCCCCACACATTACCACATGAGGCTCTGTCCCCAGGGCCGTATTTAGAGTTTCTGCTGCCCTAGGCACTCTTAGTGCTGCCTCCCCCATTGGTGAGTATGACACTATCCGCAGTGACTTTGGCAAGAATCGCTGATGTGAAAGTCGCCTTTTGCAGCAGATCGGGCAGTTTTTCTGCATCTGCCATGTAACAGATTCGAGATTCGAACTCGGCTTCAGGAAAATGGCCACGGCGATGTCAATCTGCGCACGCGCGGCATCCCGTGGCCATTTTCCTGAAGCCCCGGGAAGCAGGAGACTCTATCTGCGCACGCACGGCCTCAGGAAGATGGCCGCGCCCACCGAGAAACCGCTGAATAGCGGCGAGCGCGCTCTTTTTCTACAGCTGCGCAGTGCATTCGGCACTTGCGCATGCGAGAAGCACTACGCCACCGACTGGAACATAAGCAAGATGTGGGGGAGAAACAGCGCTGTGACCACGCCCATCTGACCTGACCAGCCTGATTGACAGGCGAAAAAGCACACTTTTGTAAGGTATTTCGGCAGTATAGGTAGGGAATCAGGGGACAAAAAATACCCTATTGTAAAGCACAGCTCAGGCCCTATTTAACGGTATTTTTATCTCCTACTGAAAAAACGGGGTGACAGGTTCCCTTTAATTATGAGTTAAATATGAGTACAATGTTAAGGTTCGAGATTGCCATGTAACCATACTGTACCTCCATGTGCAGAATTTATCTCCTTTCGAAGTAATGCCTTTTGGTGATAAGGATATGCTCCATGGGAGCAGAACACTTTGGTAGCACACTGTTCAAGTCTATTATAAACCAATAGACACTCTACAAAATCCATGCATGGGGTTTACTCATGGACTTGGATCTTTACTTACACAAAAAGGGAATGTTAGAGGCTTAAAAAGTCTCTAAATTTGCATTTCCAACGTTTCAGCAAAGTACAAAAACCTGTGAATGAAAACAATGTCTTGATTAATGCTGGTGCAAATTGTGGAGTAATAAAATGTATCCTTTTGTTGATATCTCAGATGCAAATTGAGATTCTGGTTTAGCTTTTATCCTAAGTCATGTGACAAGGCTCATTAAAGAGTCGACATTGACTGTTAGGATTGCTACTTCCAATAGGTGGCACTAGAGTTCTAGTCCTCTACCTCTCTGAAGGAACAAGTTGCATATTTCCCAGAGGAGCATTGCGGCTTTAAGTCTCCTCACCTCGACATGTTTATCATGTCACTCTCCGCAAGGAGAAACGATACTTCTTGGATGTTGATATCTCAGGAAATGCACTTTTTCAGCTTAATGAAAGTGTCTATTTTCACACCAAGATGGCAGGTACATGGTGTAGATTTCTCCACTAGGGTGGCTGTCCAAGGAACACCAAAAAAAGCTTAAGAAATAAAGAGTACATGGAGACACACCTGACAAGCAAGGTTGCTGTTTATGATAAAAGTTGCTGATCAGAAAATCACACACTGCAAGAAGTGTCGAGAAGTGATTAACACCTTGTAGCTGCATCTGGCACACGTTTATAAAGCACAAACCAGCCTAATGTATTTATCAGCTAAATTATTTTTTCAGACATCATTTAGGACATGTCACATAGAAGAAAAAAAGCCCCCAATGCTAATGATGTGTGTCCTTAGTACACACTCTGGAGTGTCAAGTATCACCCAGTGCTAGCCAGAGGCGTATCTAGGGTTTCTGGCACCCGGGGCAAGAATACATTTTGGCGCCCCCCCCCCCCCAGGACATATGTGATTTGCACACTTAGTCATGTACCCACGAGCTCCTCTCCCTAATGCTCTCAATATTCAGTGAAAAACTGAGAGAAGCAGAAGAGAATCTCATTGTCACAGAACCATAAGTATGAAAATCGCATATGGGTGAAGTGTCCATGTGACGACTACTGGAACCTGCAGAGCTGAATCCTGAGATCGCAGGCTTCTGAATTCTCACAACTAATGCACTGCACACTTTTAGGATTCCCGCCGGTGGACAGTTATGTCAGCACAAGCATGCGATTTGTATACCTCTGACCACATTCCGACTAGACTCTCTCAGTTCATTTTCATTGACCGAGGTCACACATATCTAGTCAGCATGTGACCGCATTAATGTAAATCGCCAGCACAAGAGAATCCTGACAGTGTGCAGGGTGCACTGTGAGAAGTCAGAAGTCTGCAGTCACAAAGAATGACTGCAGACTCATTACAAACCTGGACATCCCCTTTAATGCTCCGAACATAAATAAAAACATGAGAGTTAGTTAGTATCACAAATAACATTTACATCCAGGTACCTTATAGATGGCGTCGTCTCTGGAGTCATTCTCCTTTTCTTCATCTTGTCCAGACCCCATGATAAGTTTTCTCATCCACATCCGTCTCTGCAGACTTCCATCTTCTTCGCTCTTTTGCAGAAAATCTCCACATGATGCCCTTAAAGATACAAGTGTCATTATAATGCTCCTGAATAAAAAATTGCCCCTCACTATATCGTCTGCACAAAATATGACCCCCACATTGTCCCTCTTATGGTACATGCTCTTCACACTGACCTCTCCTTTCCGTACCGGCCCCCCTCTTCACACTGTCCTCTCACACTGTGTCCCCCCTATAGGGCCCAGTATTTATACTGTACTCTCTCATCACACTCCCCCTCCTTGGTATACTGTCGCCTCCTGGCTGTGCCCTTACACTGTCCCCCCATGCTACGCCCCCACTACTCAGTTTCTCTTCTGTGCCCACTCACTTTTCTCCCCCATACTGTCTCCTCACACTATTCCCCTCCCTCCTCATACAGTCTCCTCTCACATCCCTCCTGTTCACCATACTGTCTCCTCATATATTTACCCCCTCACTTTCTTTACTGCCTGCTCACCTGACTCCCCATACCGTGTCTGCATACATCCCATCACCCTCACTCCCCGTACTTTGTCCACATACATTTTTCACATCGCTACTCATACTGTGTCCACATACATTCCCCCGTTCGCTCCTCATACTGACTGCACCCATCCCCAATACTGTTTCCCCAGATATGCCCCCATTCTCCTGTACTGTTTCCTCATATATGCTCATTATTTTCCTCTACCCCACCCCATCATTGCTCTCTTCACCACCTCCATCTTTGCCTTCTCCACCACCACTATCATTGCTTTCTCCCCCACCACCCCATAATTTCCCATTCCACCACCTCCATCATTTCCTCCTTTGCCTTTTCCACCATATCCATCATTTTCTCTTCCCCCACCATCCCCATCATTGCCCTTTTCACCACCATCATCATTGTCCTTTCTGCCGCCATCACCACGTCCATCATTTTCTCCCCCTCCAATATCATCAGTGTGCTTTCCACCACCACCATCCTTGTCCATTCTACCACCTCCATCATTTTCCCCCCTTCATTATTGCCCTTCCCACCACCTCCATGATTTCCTCCTCCCCACCATCATTGCATTCTCCCCCACCACCATCATTGCCCATTCCAATTTCCACCTCCATCATTGCCTCCCCCCACCCCCATCATTGCCCATTCTACCACCTCCATCATTTCCTCCCCCCCACCCCATCATTGCCCATTCCACCTCCATCATTGCCCATTCTACCACATCCATCATTTCCTCCTCCCCCTCCATCCCAATTATTGCACTCTCTCTGTCAGCCCCATCATTGCCCTCGCCTCTCATCCCCATACACACACACACACACACAAAACCATTTACGTCTCCCAAAACACACACATATTGCGTACAGTATAATGGCCACACCTAGTTACTCCTACACACGCGGCTGAGCTCTGTACACATTGCACAGACAGCTCCGCTCCGTACACCTTGTACACACGCGGCTCTGCTCCGGACACCTCGTACACACGCGGCTCCGCTCCGTACATCTCGTACACACGCGGCTCCGCTTCGAACACCTCGTACACACGCGGCTCCGCTTCGAACACCTCGTACACATGCGGCTCCGCTTTGCACACCTCGTACACATTCGGCTCCGCTTCATACACCTCGTACACACGCGGCTCCGCTTCATACACCTCGTACACACGCAGCTCCGCTTCATACACCTCGTACACATGCAGCTCCGCTTCATACACCTCGCACACACGCGGCTCCGCTTCATGCACCTCGTACACATGCGGCTCCGCTCCATACACCTTGCACACACCCAGTTCCGCTCTGTACATTTCGTGCACACACGGCTCCGCTCTGTACACCTCGTACACACACGGCTCAGCTCCATACACCTTGCACACACCCAGTTCCGCTCCGTACACCTCATACACACACAGCTCCGCTCCAGACACCTTGCACACACCCAATTCCGCTCCGCGGTATGCCTCGTACACACCCAGCTCTGCTCCATACACCTTGCACACACGGCTTCCGCTCTGTAAACCTCGTACACACACAGCCCTGCTACATCCACACAAACCACTCCTGACTCCCACGCAAAAGCTTACCCTCGTCCAGCACCATGAGAACCAGCAGAGTTGTGCACTACAAGGAGGCACTTGATCATGTGACTCCTGACTCCTTCCCTCCTGTGACCTCATCACAGGTCCTGTGCGCACAGAGCAGCGGCAGCAACAGCTGTGGTGTGCGGCTCTCTGTGGTGGAGGGACTCTGCTGTGGGGTAGTTACGCTGCTGACACTTGGGATTCGACATGCAGCAGTTTCTCTGAGCTGGCAGTCAATTTGACAGCCCGGCCGGCTCAGAGAGCCGGACTATCTCAGTGTGGGGGTGGCAGAATGCTGCCGACGAGGAGCCTCCTTGGACCGCCGCATCATCAGATGGCCCGCTGGCACCCCCCTGTCGGCAGCGGCCCTGGCACATGCCCCGGCTGCCCCCCCCTGGATACGCCACTGGTGCTAGCAGCTCACCAGATGTCAACTTGTATATTTGCTCTTTCTATGATTCCTTTCAACTGTACATAAATATTCAAGATCTAACTACTAAGATCTAAAGATTTTGTCATGATTATTATTATTATTTATTTATATAGCACCATTGATTCCATACATGCTGTACATGAGAAGGGGTTACATGCAAAATACAGATATCACTTATGAGTCGCCCGCCAGGGCCGTGGGGTACTCGGTACCGGGTCCGGTGTTCACAGGGGGATGTCACTGTGGCGACCTGGTCCGTGGCCCTGGGTGCCCATGTAAAAGGGAGATTGAATAAAGTTTATGTTTGTGATGCCACCTGTGGTATTCGGTCAGTGGGGACCGATGCTATGTTAAAGGGTCCTCTGGGGTGATGTTATGGCAGCTAGATGGTATAGCTTCCCACTTGTGAAGTATATCCCCAGGGCTCCCGGTGTGTAGATGGAAGATGGTGAATGGCGCAGTGAAGAATGAGGACACAGTGTTGCAGTCTCTTTACCTGGTTTACTGAAGACTTCAGGCAGCCACAGTCCAGGGTACCAGATCACAGGATAGGCAGAGTCCGGCCGGCTTGGAGGCAAGTTGGGACTCCCCTTATCCAGGTGGAGTTAAAAGCCTTCCTCTAGCGCGGTGGTGTTGTAGTCCCTTACTGCCTATGGCTTCAGATAAGGTCCTCACAGTTCTTCTCTCTGTCCCCCATATATGATAGGACGCAAACCTGTATGGCAGGTGACTCAAGCCTTTTTGCAGGGTCTCTATCATGACCCAGGCTCTATGTGTCACTATGCCTCCTGGGTATGAGTGTTGTGAATTCCGTTCTGGAGCTCCCTCCTGTGGTTGCTAATGGTATTTTTGTGAGTTCTGCCCTTGGGCTCCCTCTGGTGGTTTCGAGTGGAACTGCTGCTCCTTTAGGTAGCTGTAGCAGCTGCCTTCACTAATCGCCTTGCCTGGGTTTGTTATTTAAACCTGCTCTGGGCTTTAGTCCATGCCTGCTGTCAATGTTCTTGGTTGGATTTGGTTCTCTCCTTGGAATTTTCATATGGCCAGTCCTTGTCTGCAAAAGATAAGTTTTTGCTAGTTTTTGTTTGTCCATTTGTTTGGACTCTATTGCTTTGCAATTATGTCTCTTTTTGTCCAGCTTGTCACTATGTCTTATTCAGGCTAGCTGGAAGCTCTGGGAAAGCAGATTTGCCCCTCCACACCGTGAGTCGGTGTGGAGTTCATTTTTGTAAACTCTGCGTGGATTTTGTAGTTTTTAAACTGACCGCACAGTATCCTTTTCTCTCTGTCTATCTAGTTTAGTATTGGCCTCCTTTGCTGAATTCTGATTTCATTTCTGAGTACATCATTTCCCTCTCCATTCACAGTCAATATTTGTGGGGGGCTATCTTTCCTTTTGGGGGTTTTCTCTGAGGCAAGATAGCTTTCTATTTCCTTCTTTAGGGGTAGTTATTTCTTAGGCTGTGAAGAGGTGTCTAGGGAGAGTCAGGAACATCCCACGGCTATTTCTAGTGTTGTTGTTAGGATTAGGGACTGCGGTCAGTAGAGATACCACCTTCTCAGAGCTCGCTCCATGTTGCGTTTTAGCCACCAGGTCATATCAGTGTGGCCTCTTAACCACCAGGTCATAACAGTACAGCAGGCCAGAAATGAATTAAATGCATCTCAAAAGAAGGAAAAGAAAGTTCTGAACCATTTTTTTTCTGTGCTCTGTTCTGTCTTTTTTTCCCTCTTGATATCTGGGTGGTGCTGGATATATGCTCTGGTATGGAGGTTCAGAGTTTGTTTTCTCGTGTGGATCAACTTGCTGCAAGAGTCCAGAGTATCCAAGATTATATTGTCCAGACTCCGGCTCTAGAGCCTAGAATTCCTACTCCTGATTTGTTTTTTGGGGACAGATCCAAGTTTTTGAACTTTAAAAATAGCTGCAAATTGTTTTTTGCTTTGAAACCCCGTTCTTCTGGTGATCCCATTCAGCAAGTAAAAATCATCATATCCTTACTGCGTGGTGATCCTCAAGACTGGGCTTTTGCTCTTGAAACAGGGGATCCGGCATTGTTGAGTGTGGATGCATTTTTTCCAGCGCTCGGATTGTTGTATGACGAACCTAACTCAGTAGAGCATGCTGAGAAAACACTGTTGGCCCTGTGTCAGGGTCAAGAAGCGGCAGAGTTATACTGCCAGAAATTTAGAAAATGGTCTGTGCTCACTAAGTGGAATGAAGAGGCTCTGGCTGCTATTTTCAGAAAAGGTCTTTCTGAAACCCTTAAAGATGTTATGGTGGGCTTTCCTACGCCTACCGCTTTGAGCGAATCTATGTCTCTAACCATTCAGATTGATCGGCGCTTGCGTGAGCACAAGGTGGTGCACCATATGGCAGTGTCCTCTGAGCAAAGTACTGACTCTATGCAATGTGATAGGATTTTGACTAGAGCAGAAAGACAGAAATTCAGACGTCAGAATGGCCTGTGTTTTTACTGTGGTGATTCTGCTCATGCTATTTCTGATTGCCCTAAGCGTACTAGGAGGGTTCCTGGGTCTGTTACCATTAGTACTGTACAGCCTAAATTTGTCTTGTCTGTTACCCTGATTTGCTTATTGTCGTCCTTCTCTGTTATGGCATTTGTGGATTCTGGCGCTGCCCTGAACTTAATGGACTTAGAATTTGCCAAGCGCTGTGGTTTTTCCTTGGAGCCTTTGCAGAGTCCTATCCCCTTAAGGGGGATTGATGCTACGCCATTGGCCAAGAATAAACCTCAGTATTGGACTCAGTTAACCATGTACATGGCTCCAGCACATCAGGAAAATATTCGCTTTTTGGTGTTGCATAATTTGCATGATGTTGTTGTGCTGGGTTTTCCATGGTTACAGGTACATAACCCAGTGCTGGATTGGAGATCTATGTCTGTAACTGGTTGGGGTTGTCAGGGGATACATAGTGATATCCCTTTGATGTCTATTTCCTCGTCCCCTTCTTCTGAAGTTCCTGAGTTTTTGTCGGATTTCCAGGATGTATTTGATGAGCCCAAGTCCAGTTCTCTGCCTCCTCATAGGGACTGCGATTGTGCCATTAATTTGATTCCTGGCTGTAAGTTCCCTAAGGGCCGACTTTTCAATCTGTCTGTGCCAGAGCATGCCGCTATGCGGAGTTATGTAAAGGAGTCCTTGGAGAAGGGGCATATTCGCCCGTCTTCGTCACCGTTGGGAGCGGGATTTTTTTTTGTTGCCAAGAAGGATGGCTCCTTGAGACCCTGTATAGATTATCGCCTTCTCAATAAGATCACTGTCAAATTCCAGTACCCTTTACCTTTACTTTCTGATTTGTTTGCTCGGATTAAGGGTGCCAGTTGGTTTACTAAAATCGACCTTCGAGGGGCGTATAATCTCGTGCGTATTAAACAAGGTGATGAATGGAAAACACCATTTAATACGCCCGAAGGCCATTTTGAATATCTTGTGATGCCATTCGGGCTCTCTAATGCTCCATCGGTATTTCAGCCCTTTATGCATGATATCTTCTGGAATTATCTGGATAAATTCATGATTGTGTATTTGGATGATATTTTGGTTTTCTCCGATGATTGGGAGTCTCATGTAAAGCAGGTTAGGATGGTATTTCAGGTCCTTCATGCTAATGCGTTGTTTGTGAAGGGGTCTAAGTGCCTCTTTGGAGTTCAGAAGGTTTCTTTTTTGGGTTTCATTTTTTCCCCCTCGGCTATTGAAATGGACCCTGTTAAAGTCCAGGCCATTCATGATTGGACTCAACCTACATCTGTAAAGATCCTTCAGAAATTTTTGGGCTTTGCCAATTTTTATCGCCGCTTTATTGCTAATTTTTCTAGTGTGGTGAAGCCTCTGACCGATTTGACGAGGAAGGGCGCTGATGTGGTGAATTGGTCCTCTGCGGCTGTTGAGGCCTTTCAGGAGCTTAAACGTCGTTTTACTTCTGCCCCTGTGTTGCGTCAGCCAGATGTTTCTCTCCCTTTTCAGGTTGAGGTTGATGCTTCTGAGATTGGGGCAGGGGCCGTTTTGTCTCAGAGAGATTCTGATGGCTCTTTGATGAAACCGTGTGCTTTCTTCTCCAGAAAGTTTTTGCCTGCTGAGCGTAATTATGATGTCGGCAATCGGGAGTTGTTGGCTATGAAGTGGGCATTTGAGGAGTGGCGACATTGGCTTGAGGGAGCCAAGCATCGCGTGGTGGTCTTGACTGATCACAACAATCTGATTTACCTCGAGTCTGCTAAGCAGTTGAATCCTAGACAGGCTCGGTGGTCTCTGTTTTTCTCACGTTTTGATTTTGTGGTCTCGTATATTCCGGGTTCTAAGAATGTGAAGGCTGATGCCCTTTCTAGGGGTTTTTGCCTGATTCTCCGGGAGTTCTTGAGCCGCCTGGGATCCTCAAGGAGGGGGTGATTCTTTCTGCCATCTCCCCTGATTTGCGGCGGGTACTTCAGGAGTTTCAGGCTGATAAACCTGACCGCTGTCCTGTGGAGAAATTGTTTGTTCCTGATAGATGGACTAGTAGGGTAATTTCTGAGGTTCATTGTTCGGTGTTAGCTGGTCACCCTGGGATTTTCGGTACCAGAGATTTGGTGGCTAGGTCCTTTTGATGGCCTTCCTTGTCGCGGGATGTGCGTTCGTTTGTGCAGTCCTGTGGGACCTGTGCTCGGGCTAAGCCTTGCTGTTCCCGTGCCAGCGGGTTGCTTTTGCCTTTGCCTATTCCTGAGAGGCCCTGGACGCATATTTCCATGGATTTTATTTCTGATCTTCCTGTCTCTCAGAAGATGTCTGTCATCTGGGTGGTTTGTGACCGGTTTTCTAAGATGGTCCATTTGGTGCCGTTGCCTAAGTTGCCTTCCTCTTCTGATTTGGTTCCATTATTTTTTCAGCATATATTTCCCATAAGGGATGGGGCAGTGTTCTGGATCACTGCATTGAGAAACACGTGATGGTGTCTCCGTGGTGTTGGATGTTTTGATCTCCCCGAGATCATTCATCCTTATGTTTATAGTCCTTTTACTAGCCACTGCTCCTAATAGCCAGTTTCCTACTCCACACTGATGAGGGGCTAATACCCCGAAGCAGCTGTCTGTGGATGGATACTATGTTTTGGCATAGGTGGTTTTCCTTTATGGATGCTGCCCTTCCCGTGGTTGTTCCTTCCTGGTGAAAGACCTGACTATTTATTGCTTGCGTTGAGAAACACGTGATGGAGTCTCCGCAGCTTTTCTACATGCAGTGGGCAGAATGGAGACACAGTGGGCAGAATGGAGACACAGGGGGCAGAATGGAGACATGGGGCAGAATAGAGACACAGGGCAGAATGGAGACTGGGCAGGAATATGGGGCAGGATCAAGGGACAGATGGGGCAGGATGATGGGACAGATGGGGCAGGATCATGGGGTGGGATGGGGAGATCATATGGTGCACGATGGGACATCACATGGGGCAGGATAGGAGAACATATGGCTGGAGCCAGGAATGAGATATATGGGGGCCAGGATGGGGAATATTATTACCATAGGGGCTAATTAAGGGATATTATTACTGCAGTAATGTATTTATTTTATTTTTTGAGGATACTGTTTTAAATGGGGGTGGGACGGCCTGTTACTGTGCAGACCTACACTGTCACTTTTTTCTTCATCTGTTGTAGTTTAGAATTTGGTAAAAAAATAAGTAATGTGTTCTGCAAGCGGTGCTCTAGATAACTGTTGTTTCCTGCAGAGACGAGCCCTGGTTGGATGTAGTGACGGCGGTCAGTGCTGGATGAAGATTAAAAGCAAAGATGAAGGACTTCACCTAGAGATGTCACTGGTGAGTCAGTGTGTTAGCTGTACACTGATGCTATACACTGAATACTACTGTATATATAGTGGTCCTGTGTACAATGTCACCAGTGATCAATGAATTAACTTTACATTACACACTATATACAGAGCACCAGTGTATAATGTCACTGGTGATCACTGTATTACCTGTACACAGACACTGCATACTAAGTACAGATCTCCTGTGAATACTGGCACTTATGGTGATATTAGTATTGTGTTTTTTTTATTACTGATCAGTATTGTAGTATTCAGTCACTATGTGGTGGTAATATGTTGTCCGGCCATGGTGTGGCGGTATTTGTTCCTTACATGTGCTATTATTTGGTCACTATGTGGTGGTAATATGTGGTGCTAACATGTGGTCTGGTCATGGTGCGGTGGTATTTGTCCCCTGTATGTGGTATTGGTCATTTTAAAAATTGAAAAATAAATAAAAATATACCTAAATTGTATTGGATACTTTAACAAATGTTTAATAGGTTAGAGTAGGGTAGGGCCCGACCCTGTCGTGGTAGCGGCTTTAAAAATCTTTTGACTGTGGAAAGTTCAAGGGGTGGACGCGGGGCTGGGGTAGAGCCTGGGCGGAGTCTCAAGGGGGCCCCGATAATTTTGCCAGTATGGAGCCCCGAAATTCCTAGTGACAGCCCTAGCTGCAGGTGGCTTATAATAGATCTACATATTGTATTTCTTACTATTTATGTGCAGGTGGTGATTACAGAGCCTGTCTGTAACTGCTGTAGAGGAGCAGGCAGCTTCTTCTTATTTATTGTTACAGCGTATGACACAGCATTGCATATCACTGACTGTATCTGACCTTATGATGGGAGATTTTCCAGTATCAACCTGTTGTATACCTTGGCTGTAAACTCTATGGGTATGTTCCCATGGTCAGTAGTCAGCAGCACTTTGGACACAGCACATGTCCGCTGCGTCCAAAGTGCTGCCGGCTTTTGAACGCAGGTGATTCCACATGTGTTCATTGAACCATGCAGACTCACCGCTTCCAAAACAAGATAAATAGATATGCTGCGGTCTGGAAAGACATGCCGCATGTTCACCTCTGCAGATAAGCTGCGGGCATCGGTGCACGCATAATGGACATGGGATTTTATGAAATCCCATCCACTATGCTGTAATATCTGGCTGCTGCGGGTTGGAAGCTACGGACGTACGCAGCCTCCAACCCGCAGCGTTTACTGACCGTGGGAACATTTCAGGAACTGATTTTTATTTTTTTGTAAATGGTTGTGGGTGTAAAGAGTTCTGAAAATCATTGTTTAGTGAAAGATAGCTACTTTTTCAATTAAACTTCACAATGAGCTGTCATGTTGTTATGTGGATACACTGTTACTGGTCATTATATGTTTCTATATACACTGCTCAAAAAAATAAAGGGAACACTTAAACCCTTTCTACAATTGGATGTACTATTCCGTCCATGTGAGGTGGGCCCTACTTTCCAAGGATGGAATAATACGTCCAGCGCGATCAGCCGTGCTCACTGGGTGAGCAAAGTAAAAAAGTAAAAATGTACATGTGTAAAAAAAAAAAAAAAAATCTTAAATAAATAATAATAATAAATATATATTGTTCCAATAAATACATTCCTTTATCTAAATAAATAAAAAAACAATAAAAGTACACATATTTAGTATCGCCGCATCCATAACGACCCGACCTATAAAACTGTCCTGCTAGTTAACCCCTTCAGTGAACACAGTTAAAAAAAAAAAAACGAGGCAAAAAACAACGCTTTATTATCATACCGCCGAACAAAAAGTGGAATAACACGCGATCAAAAAGACAGATATAAATAACCATGGTACCGCTGAAAACATCATCTTGTCCCGCAAAAAACGAGCTGCCATATAGTATCATCAGCGAAAAAATAAAAAAGTTATAGTCCTCAGAAATCAGAATAAAGCGATGCAAAAATAATTATTTTTTCTATAAAATAGTTTTTATCGTATAAAAGCGCCAAAACATAAAAAATGATATAAATGAGGTATCGCTGTAATCATACTGACCCAAAGAATAAAACTTATTTATCCATTTTACCAAACGCGGAATGGTATAAACACCCCCCAAAAGAAATTCATGAATAGCTGGTTTTTAGTCGTTCAGACTCTCACAAAAATCGGAATAAAAGCGATCAAAAAATGTCACATGCCTGAAAATGTTACCAATAAAAACATCAACTCGTCCCACAAAAAACAAAACCTCACATGACTCTGTGGACCAAAATATGGAAAAATTATAGCTCTCAAAATGTGGTAACGAAAAAAAATATTTTTTGCAATAAAAAGCGTCTTTTAGTGTGTGACGGATGCCAATCATAAAAATCCGCTAGATAACCCACTATATATAGTAAATCAAACCCCCCTTCATCACCCCCTTAGCTAGGGAAAAATTAAAAAATTTAAAAAATGTATTTATTTCCATTTTCCCATTAGAGTTAAGGTTAGGGCTAGGGTTAGGGTTAGGGCTAGGGTTAGGGTTAGGGTTAGGTCTAGGGTTAGGGTTAGGGCTAGGGTTAGGGGTAGGGATAGGGCTGGGGCTAGGGTTAGGGCTAGGGTTAGGGTTATGGCTAGGGTTAGGGTTAGGGCTAAGGTTAGGGCTAGGGTTAGGGCTAGGGCTAGGGTTAGGGCTAGGGTTAGTGTTGGGGCTAGGGTTAGGGCTACAGTTAGGGTTAGGGCTAAAGTAAGGGTTTGGGTTGGGGCTAAAGTTAGGGTTAGGGTTGGGACTAAAGTTAGGGTTAGGGTTTGGATTACATTTATTGATGGGAATAGGGTTGGGATTAGGGTTAGGGGTGTGTCAGGGTTAAGGGTGTGGTTAGGGTTACCATTGAGATGAGGGTTAGGGGTGTGTTTGGATTAGGGTTTCAGTTATAATTGTCGGGTTTCCACTGTTTAGGCACATCAGGGGCTCTCCAAACGGGACATGACGTCCGATCTCAATTCCAGCCAATTCTGCGTTGAAAAAGTAAAACAGCGCTCCTTCCCTTCCGAGCTCTCCCGTGTGCCCAAACTGGGGTTTACCCCAACATATGGGGTATCAGCGTACCCAGGACACATTGGACAACTACTTTTGGGGTCCAATTTCTCCTGTTACCCTTGGGAAAATACAAAACTGGGGGCTAAATATAATTTTTGTGGAAAAAAAATATTTTTTTATTTTCACGGCTCTGCGTTTTATACTGTAGTTAAACACTTGGGGGTTCAAAGTTCTCACAACACATCTAGATAAGTTCCTTGGGGGTCTAGTTTCCAATATGGGGTCACTTGTGGGGGTTTCTACTGTTTAGTTACATCAGGGGCTCTGCAAATGCACCGTGATGCCTGCAGACCAATCGATCTAAGTCTGTGTTCCAAATGGCGCTCCTTCTCTTCCGAGTTCTCGCATGCGCTCAAACAGTGGTTCACCCCAACATATGGGGTATCAGCGTACTCAAGACAAATTGGACAACAACGTTTTGGGTCAATTTCTCCTGTTACCCTTGGGAAAATACAAAACTGGGGGCTAAAAAATATTTTTTGTGGGAAAGAAAAAGAAATTTTATTTTCACGGCTCTGCGTTATGAACTGTAGTTAAACACTTGGGGGTTCAAAGCTCTCACAACACATGTAGATGAATTCCTTAGTGGGTCTACTTTCCAAAATGGTGTCACTTGGGGGGTTTCAATGTTTAAGCACATCAGTGGCTCTCCAAACGGAACATGGCGTCCCATCTCAATTCCAGTCTATTCCGCCAGTTGCTGCTCAGAAGTGCCATCTGCACAGTCACCACGTGACCCACTGTTATTGGGTTTCAGCAACGTCAGCTAATCCCCTGCTGTGTATCTGCCAATTTCTCCTGCTTCGTCCACACTCACACTACAATAGATATTAAACTGCCTCAAAAAAGGCCTTAGCCTACACTCTGCTTCTCCTGGATTCCCTGGACACCAACACCACCAGTTGCTGCTCAAAAATGCCGTCTGCACAGTCAACAGTTGCTCTTCTGTTATTGGGTTTCAGTAAGGTCAGCTGATCCCCAGCTGTGTAACCGGCAATTGCTCCTGCTACTTCCACACTCACACTACTACAGATTTGAAACTTGCTCCAATTATGCCTCGGCCTACACTCTGCTTCTCCTGGATTCCCTGGACACCAATACCACCAGTTGCTGCTCAAAAATGCCGTCTGCACAGTCAACAGTTGCTCGTCTGTTACTGGGTTTCAGTAACGTCAGCTGATCCCCAGCTGTGTATCTGGCAATTTCTCCTGCTCCATCCACACTCACACTACAACAGATATTAAACTGCCTCAAATTAGGCCTTAGCCTACACTTTGCTTCTCCTGGATTCCTTGGGCTCCAACACCGCCAGTTGCTGCTCGGAAGTGCCGTCTGCACAGTCAACAGACTCAACATTGGCTGCCGCGTTACTAGGGTTCAGTAATGTCAGCTGATCCCCTGCTGTGTGTCCGGCAATTTCCCCTGCTCCCTCCACATTCATATTACATCAGATATTAAACTTGCTCCAATTAGGCCTCGGCCTACACTCTGCTTCTAGCATTGACCCTGGGCTCAAAAACTGCCAGTTGCTGCTTGGAAGCGCAGTCTGCACAGTCAACAGTTGCTCCTCTGTTATTGGGGTTCAGTAACGCCATCTGCTCCCCTGCTGTGTGTGCGGCAATTTCTCCACTCTGTTTCTAGCATTGACCCTGGGCTCCAACACCACCAGTTGCTACTTGGAAGTGCCATCTGCACAGTCAACACTTGTTGCCATGTTATTGGGGTTCAGTAATGTGAGGTGATCCCCTACTGTGTATCCGGAAATTTCTCCTGCTTTCTCCACATTTACATTACATCAGATATTAACCTTGCAACAATTAGGCCTCGACCTATACTCTGCTTCTAGCATTGACCCTGGGTCCCAACACCGCCAGTTGCTGCTCAAAAGTGCCGTCTGCACAGAGAAAAACACTAGCTCCTGTGTTAATGGGGTTCAGTAACGTCAGCTGCTCCCCTGCTGTGTGTGCAGCAATGTCTCCTGCTCCCTCCTCATTCACATTACATCAGATATTAAACTTGCTCCAATTAGGCCTCGGCCTACACTCTGCTTCTAGCCTTGACCCTGGGCTCCAACACCACCAGGTGCTGCTCAGAAATGCCATCTGCACAGGGAAAAACACTAGCTCCTGTGTTAATGGGGTTCAATAACGTCAGCTGCTCCCCTGCTGTGTGTCCAGCAATTTCTCCTGCTCCCTCCAGAGCTGGTTCTTTAGAAGTCAATCTTCAATAGGTCCCCCTGGGTTCCAGTACCGTCAGCTGGTTCTAGGCAGAGCCTTTGGCTTAGGTGCCCCCGTCTCGGTATCCGAGTTCCACCAATGTCTGATGGTCCTTGGTAGCGCTTTCTGGCATGGGTACCTCCTGCTTAATAAGCAGGTTCCAGTATCGTTAGCTGGTCCTTGGTAGTTCCATTGGCTCTTGTACCTCCTGCTACCCATCCGGGTTCCAGCACCACCAGCTGGTTCTCGGTAGTGTCTTTGGCACGGGTACTCACTCCTGCCCAGCCTGGTTCCAGCATGCCAGCTGTTTCCGGGTAGTGTCAAGGTCACTTTGCCTCCAATACGTTGTCCTGTCGGGTTGCAGTCGGGTTAGCCAACTCTATGGTGCCTGCAGTTTAGGTGCTTCCTATGTGGGCTGCAGGAACTGGCAATCAAGGCTGGTTCTGTAGTGCCAATAGGACAAGCTCCCCCTGTAGGACTGTGCGTTTTCGGTAACTACGGCTGGCTCGCGGCCTGGCAATTTTTTTTTCCTGTCAACCTTCTGCAGCCTATCTGAGTTCCAGCACCATTAGCTGGTTCTTTAGAAGTCAATCTTCAATAGGTCCCCTTGGGTTCCAGCACCGCCAGCTGGTTCTCGGTAGTGTCTTTGGCACGGGTACTCCCTCCTGCCCAGCCTGGTTCCAGCATGCCAGCTGTTTCCGGGTAGTGTCAAGGTCACTTTGCCTCCAATACGTTGTCCTGTCGGGTTGCAGTCGGGTTAGCCAACTCTATGGTGCCTGCAGTTTAGGTGCTTCCTATGTGGGCTGCAGGAACTGGCAATCAAGGCTGGTTCTGTAGTGCCAATAGGACAAGCTCCCCCTGTAGGACTGTGGGTTTTCGGTAACTCCGGCCGACTCGTGGCCTTGCAATTTTTTGTTCATGTGGACCTTCTGCTGACTATCTGAGTTCCAACACCATTAGCTGGTTCTTTAGAAGTCAATCTTCAATAGGTCCCCTTGGGTTCCAGTAGCGTCAGCTGGTTCCAGGCAGAGCCTTTGGCTTAGGTGCCTCCTTCTCGGTATCCGAGTTCCACCAACGTCTGGTGGTCCTTGGTAGTGCTTTCTGGCATGGGTACCTCCTGCTTAGTAACCGGGTTCCAGTGCCATCAGCTGGTCCTCGGTAGTTCCATTGGCTCTTGTACCTTCTGCAACCCATCCAGGTTCCAGTACCGTCAGCTGGTTCTCGGCAGTGTCTTTTGCTCTTGTACCTTCTGCTACCCATCCTGGTTTCAGTACCGTCCGCTGGTTCCAGGCAGAGCACTTAGGTGCCTCCTTCTCGGTATCCAAGTTCCACCAATGTTTTGTGGTCCTTGGTAGTGCTTTCTGGCACGGGTACCTCATGCTTAGTAACTGGGTTCCAGTACCATCAGCTGGTTCTCGGTAGTTCCTTTGGCTCTTGTACCTTCGGCTACCCATCCGATTTCCAGTACCGTCAGCTGGTTCTTGTACCTTCTGCTACATTTCCAAGTTCAAGCTTTTTGAAATTGTTTTTGGTAATCACTCTGGATCTCCCTGATGACGACCCTAAAGATGACGACCCTGAAAACCACCCCGAAGAAGACGACGACCCCGGAGACGACGACCCTGGAGACGACGACCCCGGAGACAACGACCCTGGAGACGACGACTCTGGAGACGACAACCCTGGAGACGACGACCCTGAAGACCAGCCCGAAAAAGACCAAAAAGCAGAAAAACAAGAAGCTGCAGAACAAAAAGCAGAAGAACATTAAGCAAAAGACTAAAAATCAGAGCAAAAGATATTATCTAAATTATAAGCAGAAGAAGACTAAGAAGTGTATGGGGGTGAGTTCGTTCCTCCTCGTGGTGGCCCTGGAAAAAACCTGCTGCTGCAGGCCAAACTGAACGTGGACAAATCCTGCTTTAAATCTTTTATGACAGGCAGAACAGAAGGTGTAATCTTCAAACTTTTATACATAACAACTATAGGAATGCCTGTCACAAATAAGAATATTATGAAGAAGAAGAAGATGGAGAAGTAGAATATGAAGAAGAATAATAGTTGAATAAGAAGAATATGAAGAATGTAAAAAAAGGAATAATAGGAAGAAGGTGAAGAAGAAGAAGATGAATAATGTGAAGAAGAAGTTGATGAAAAAGATGCTGCTTCTGGGGATGATGAAGAAGAAAATGTGGGAGAAGTAAAAAAGAAGGTGAAGAGCATGGAAGTAGTTAAACATAAATATCTGACAAAATATAAAAAAGCTTAACATAGTCAATATCTTTGTAACTCCGAATGTCTTAAAAAAAAAAAATAATTCTTGCTATTCCATTTGATTGGGCTAAACCTCTATGCCTTTAATGTCTCCTCCACCTCCTCCAATACATTCTACATTATTCTTAGTTGTTTTCCTTCATGTAGAATTAACCTACAAGGAAAGAAAGGGTTTATTTTAATTCCGATATTTTTGTCCCATTGACTTGAATTGGTATCGGGTATCGGTATCGGCGATATCCGATATTTTTGGATATCGGCCTATCCAATCCGATACCGATATTTCCGAATATCGGAAGGCATCGCTCAACACTAGGGTCCACATTCACCCATGCATACAGACATTAGCATTCGGTAAGTGTTCACATTTGGACAGGGAGGTCAGGGACTCATTAGATTAATGAGACCACCTTGACGATGGTTGATGGGCTCACACTATTTGGCCAAATTCTGTGCAAAGCGTCTCATAAATATTTTTCCTAATGTTCAAAAAGCAATTTTGCTATTCATATTTCATGTATTTCATATTCGACATGCTTTGGCACGATAGAGTGCAACCTTTTTTTGTATATTGTATATGGAGGTAGCTTCTCCTGGTATGCACCTATTCACACTAGTTTGGATGTGCCAGTCGTTTTTCTGTCAAGTGGAAGAGGAGTCTGAGGAGGGTGTTGAGGAGGAGGTGGATGTGGCACTGTAGTTGTAGTTGCATATGAAGAAAGCTTCTGCACAAAATGGGAGAAAAGTGAATAAAAATCTTCCAATCCTTGTATTTTTTAGACTGACCAAAGAGAAACAGACAATATGCCCAACGTTTTGGCCCCTAACAATCGGGGCAGAACGGTGCCTCAGCCTTGCAGCATTGAGGTCCTGGATTCAAATCCCACCAAGGACAACATCTGCAAGGAGTTTGTATGTTCTCCCTATATTTGCGTGGATTTCCTCCAGGTATTCTGGTTTCCTCCCACACTCCAAATACATACTGTTAGGGAATTTAGATTGTGAGCCCCATTGGGGGCAGTGATGGCAATGTATGTAAAAGCGTTGCAGCAAAAGATAGCTCTGTATAACAAAAAGCATAATAATCATGATCTATACATAAACTTCTCAGGGTAGGTACGAGGTAAATATAAGTCATATATAATCATAACAATTTATCGTATAAGCGCTGTTCAATACTTATCAAACTTTAAATGAAGTTTATTCTAGAGCGTTGGTGGTGACGGGGTTGATGCTTCAATCAAGTGAATAGATTTCTGCAATGTAAAAGTATCTAATAAAACAACATATTTAATTCAGGGAAAATCAGGTGAGGGGTATATAAAGAGCATAACCAGAAATGTGAAAAAGACCATAGAGATGTGTGACCACAGTTTTATAAATGGTGATAGTGCTGCTTGATTCTCCGGTGTAGGTGGAAGAGACATAGGGGGAAGTAGGCAACACTGCTTTTGTTTTTATTTATGTATTTTTTTACATTTTGGTTTTGTTTTTATTTATTTATTTTTTTATTTGGCACCAAAACATTGGGAATGGCAAATTGAACAAAAAAACTGGGGTGAAATATAATGGCTGGGTGCAGCTGGCAAACTTCTCTAGTCAGCCAAAGGTACTGTAGAATCCACACCTGGTTCATTTTAATGAATGTTAGCTTGCTAACCCTCTTTTCTGAGGTGGTGCTGCGTTGGCGACTTCCTCCTCCTCTGCCTTGTTTTTCCAGTGATCCCCCGCTGTCAGGTGGGAACACAGTCCATAATGCATCTACCAGAATGCTCTTGTATTTCCACATTTTCTGATCCCACTGCAGTGACTGAAGTAAGGATGGTGCGTTATCCTTTTAGCTGGGATCCAGCAGTGTTACCATCCAGTAATCAGCATTGAAAGCAATTTGGGCAACTCGGTGGTTGTTGCGTAGGCACAACACCATGGATTGGTTCATGTGTGTCAGGCTGCCCAGAGGCAACGACAAGCTGTCCTCAGTAGGAAGTGTATTATCTGGGTCCTCTGTATCCCCCCAGTCACCCATCAGTGATGCCCGTGAGCTTCTTTGAGTGCCAACCTGCTGTGAACAGGGTCCCTCCTCTTCCTCGTCCTACAAAACTGTACCCTAGACAATTGTGTGCCTGGCTGCTGTTGGTACAGTAAACCACTATCCGAGCCATGTGTGGATGACTGCAAGCAACACAAGCTCCAAAACAGAAAACATTTAATATAGCATCAATTCCCCTCAGGTACCATCATGGGGATGCTAAATTTAGTTCAAAACACTCTCAAATAACTATACCACACAAAAGAACCAATAAGAAAGTACAATATCCTGAATAAAATCCAAATAATTTATTTCATGAATACAAATAAATGATAACATAAACCAACAAAGGCAATCACATATAGACAAGGTAGAAAAAATGACTTCACAGGTATAACACCCATGAGCAGCCTAAGTAAGTGGATGGGAGGACACAACAAAACTCTAAACCCATAATTAGTAGGTATCCCTATCACATTTAATGGCACAGCCGATAAAACAGCTTATTTAAATGTGATAAATAAATACTAGCCTTTAAAGTTCCAAGAGCAAAAGATTAAACACAAATATAAGGTGCTACTAATCCAAAAGCGGCCAAGCCATTTAACATATCATAAGTCTAGTAATTAAGTATAAGACCTTTAAATAAAGGTCAAAGTTTTTAAGAAGCTTGTAGTCCCATCGGACGATGCCTGCACACACGCACAGACCTCCGGCAGCCCGCACAGACCCCCGGCAGGCCCGTACAAACCCCCGGCAGGCCCACACAGACCCCCGGCAGGCCCGCACAGACCCCTGGTAACCCGCACAGACCCCCAGCAGCCCGCACAGAGCCTCGGCAGGCACGCACAGACCCCAGCAGCCCGCACAGAGCCCCAAGAGGCCCGTACAGATCCCTGGCAGGCCTGTACAGACCCCGCCTGCACACACAGACACGCACAGTGTCCGCCCACGCACCACACACACTCTTCCCCTCTCCGGAACAGGATGTAGAAGGACAGAAAGGGCTTATTTACATTCCGATATTTGTGTCCCATTGACTTGGATTTGTGTCGAGTATCGGCGATATCCGATATTTTTTGGATATTGGCCGATCCAATCCAATACAGTTATTTCTGAATATCGGAAGGTATTGCTCAACACTACTCAATACCAATGCAATCTGGCTGATGTTTTGGTCACTTTTGAATGTTGGTTGTGCTTTCACAATCGTGGTAGCATGAGACTGACTCTACAACCCACACAAGTGGCTCAGGTAGTGCAGCTCATCCAGGATGGCACATCAATGCGAACTGTGGCAAGAAGGTTTGCTGTGTCTGTCAGCGTAGTGTCCAGAGGATGGAGGCACTACCCCAAGACAGGCCAGTACACCAGGAAACATGGAGGGGTCGTCGGAGGGCAACAACCCAGAAGCAGGACCGCTACCTTCACCTTTGTGCAAGGAGGAACAGGAGGAGCACTGCCAGAGCACTGTAAAATGACCTTTAGCAGGCCACAAATGTGCATGTATCTGCGCAAATGGTTAGAAACTGACTCCATGAGGATGGTCTGAGTGCCCGACGTCCACAGATTGGGGTTATGCTCACAGCCCAACACCTTGCAGGACGCTTGACATTTGCCATAGAACAACAGGATTGGCAAATTCGCCACTGGCGCCCTGTGCTCTTTACAGATGAAAGCAGGTTCACACTGAGTACATGTGACAGATGTGACAGAGTATGGAGACGCCGTGGAGAGTGATCTGCTTCCTGCAACATCCTTCAGCATGACCGGTTTGGCAGTGGGTCAGTATTGGTGTGGGGTGGCATTTCTTTGGAGGGCCACACAGAGGTAGTCTGACTGCCATTAGGTACCGAGATGAGATCCTCAGACCCCTTGTGAGACCATATGCTGGTGCAGTTGGCCCTGGGTTCCTCCTAATGTAGGACAATGCCAGACCTCATATGGCTGAAGTGTGTCAGCAGTTCCTGCACGATGAAGGCATTGAAGATATGGACTGACCCACCCGTTCCCCAGATCTGAATCCAATTGACCACATCTGGGACATCATGTCTCGCACCATCCACCAACGTCACGTTGCACCACAGACTGACCAGGAGTTGGCGGATGCTTTAGTCCAGGTCTGGGAGGAGATCCCATCCACCGCCTCATCAGGAGCATGCCCACGCATTGTAGGGAGGCAATACAGGCACGTGGAGGCCACACACACTAATGAGCATCATTTCCTTGTCTTAAGGAATTTCCACTGAAGTTGAGTCAACCTGTAACTTCATTTTCCACTTTGATTTTGAGCATCATTCCAACTACAGACCTCCGATGGATATTAGTTATGATTTATGTTGATAATTTTTAGGTTTTATTGTTCTCAACACATTCCACTATGTAATGAATAAAGATTTACAACTGGAATATTTCATTCAGTGATATTTAGGATGTGGGATTTTAGTGTTCCCTTTATTTTTTTGAGCAGTCTATATATACTGTATACAGTATATATATACAGTATACATACCCACACAATCATAAATATTTACATACACACAGACGCTCACATACACACATACATACATAAACATATACATGCAGACTGAGACATATACATGCACATACTGTACATGCATAAAAACACAAACACACATGCATAAACAGGTACATAGGCACATGCATAAACACATGCACACAAACGCATACATACAGTACACACATGCATAAACACATGCATAAACATGCACATGGAGCGCCCCCAGACGCAGGGCTGTGGGTTACTCGGTACCAGTCCTCTGCTGGCTCAGTTCTGGGGATGTCACGGTGGCTGGACCCGGTCCGTGACCCTGCTAAGGGGCGCCCAATGAAAGGTGATACGAGTCTGTCAAGGGTTTGTGACGCCACCTGTGGTATTCGGTCAGGGGGACCGACGCTGCTTGGGGTCCACTGGGGTGATGTGATGGCAGCTAGATGGTAAACCTTCCCACAGGTGAAGTATGTCTGAAGTATGTCCCCAGGGCTTCCCAGTAAGGTGGATGGTGATGGTGTGAGGTGCAGACAATAATGAGGACACAGGGTTGCAGTCTCTTTACCTCTTTACTGAAGACCTCAGGATCCGCAATCCAGAGCACAGTTAACAGGGCTGTCGGAGACCGGCTGGTCCGAAGGCACATCCAGAGTTCCCTTTGCAGGTGGAAATCGTTGCCTACCACTGGTGCCTGTGTGTTGTAGTGCTTCCCTGCTGAGCATTCGGGATAGTCCTCACAACTTCTATTCTCGTTCATTCTAATTCGTTCCAGTTCTTTCTAGTTCTCCGTCCCCCAGTATGTTATGGCTAGGACGCACCCGTTTGACGGGTAGGCTCGGAGCTCTTCCGGGACCCTAGAGACACCCCTCTCCACGTGTTGCCCCCTATGTCTGCTTAGGTGATGTAAGGTAGACAGCCAACCTATAATTAAGTGTCCTGCGGTATTTGAAGTAAGGCATAAAGTCAGTCACTTCCTCCTAATAGGAATATACTCACCCTCGGACGCGCCCTGCTTCTTTCCGGCAGCCTTCCTTCCTAAGAATCAGCGCTTGAAGGACCTTCGGTGACGTCGCGGCTTGTGATTGGTCGCGTGAGCGGTCACATGGGCAGTCGCGCGACCAATCACAAGCCGCAACGTCATCTAAGGTCCTTCACGCGCTGATTCTAAGGAAGGAAGGAAGGCTGCCGGTTAGTACCAGGGCGCGTCAGAGGGTAAGTATAGCAATATTTTTTTTTTAATTCTTTATTTTACACTTAACTATGGATCCCAGGGCCTGAAGGAGAGTTTCCTCTCCTTCAGACCCTGGGAACCATAGTATCCCATTGCACAGCATTGGGTTTCGTGTTTCGGCCAACCCCGACCCAGACTTTTCTATAGGATCGGCCGATTTCACTCGACCCGACTTTTGAGAAAGTCGGGTTTCGTGAAACCCGACCTGATCCTATAAAAGTAAAAGTCGCTCAACCCTAGTCACTACGTCAAAAAAAATAAAATATATATATATATATCAAACTAAGTGAACATCACTTAGTGAGCGTGCCACAGACCTGATGAAATTTGTCCCACAAGAGGCAAGAAAGCAGTGCCTATAACAAATTTGCACATGCCCCACTTAATGCCAATAGAAAAGTGCTGTAGTGCAGTAAATCAGGGGAAGGTACCGCTCAATAGTAGATTTTCTTTGTATCAAGCAAATTAACATTGAGCTCATATGTAACAGGTCTTTACTGAGAATAGAATAGTGATACCCCAGGTCAGGTGAAACAGTCCCGACGTGCGTTTCACGGGCGTAGCGCCCCGCTTTCTCAAGGGAAAGTACTCTGTTTGATCAAAAGGACCTTCTTAAGCCCCAGACAGCCGGTGACATGGTGAAAAAATTGACCAATCACAGTGGCACCAGTGGCGCATGTGCAGTGCGCACGAAAGGTCCCGGCAGGTACTGCAAAGGTATCCAGCGTCACCGCGCACGCGTGGGGAGGAAGGAAGTCCCGGAGCGAATGCAGGAGTCAAGAGGATGTCCAGCCGTACACCGGATACTGCGAGCCACACCGCAGATGCACGCAGCAACGTGTCTCCAATGTTTAAATCGATACACACACAATATTCGGCAATAGTTCATAATGACAATAACATAACCGGGGGAGTGATGCAATGGTATTGGTATGCTATGGCCAGAGGTCTTTTCACTCAAGGTGGGCTCAACTCATGCTGAAAAAATAAGTTGTTTTGTTTTGGAAAATCTGCCTGCGCGGGTTGGTGTTGGGGATGCCCTGGTTACAATGCCACAATCCAGTCATCAATTGAGAGACTGGGGAAATTGTTCAATGGGGTACTAACTGCACCAGTCAATGCTGTAAAACTGCATTGCTGTCTAAACCTCTTAAATCTGTCTCTTTGTTGTCTGTCGGTCTGGAGGGTATTCCGGAGTACCTAAAGGACTTCGAAGATGTGTTCTCCGAAAGCTAGGATGAGGTCTTACCGCCACATAGACCCTTTGATTGTGCCATTGAGTTGATTCCTGGGGCTAAATTGCCTAAAACTCATCTGTTTAATTTGTCCAGCCCTGAACGCTTAGCCATGAAGGAGTATATTGCAGTCTCTGCAAGGGGCATATACATCCCTCAGTCTCTCCTGTGGCCGCAGGGTTTATTTTTGTAAAGAAAAAGGATGGCAGTTCACGTCTCTGGCTCGACTTTTGGGAACTTAGCAAAATTACCATGAGAAATACATATCCTCTTCCTTTTATTCCAGATTTTCAGTATGTAACCAGTTGTCTGGAGGTCTGGGTATATGGGGTATCTAGATAGAGGTAGCACCTCTGGTGGAGTGCTTGCCGTGTCCTCTTTGGACAGCTCTTCCATCTTTGGTCCTCATCTGATGCTCAACTCTCACCTGTACCTCCAAGTAGCTGCTAGCATGCGGCAGCGGGTACACCCCGGAACACCGCCTCGGCAGGCGGGCCAAACCAGGTGAGGGTAGCTGTTGGGTTTCTTTGAGACCTACAGTGATTTTCAAGGGTTTGCCTACCCTTGCATGTGAAGACTGGATATGGCAGACTGTGCGGAAGAAACCAAGGTTCAACGGACAGACAAGCGATTTCCAGCACAGTGTTGTGGAGCGCTGAGAGAGCGCAGCGAGGCACATATAGGACACTGCTGGCCATCCACTGCACCCTGACCTATCTCCAGTTGTCTCGCCTAGCTCTTGCCACTGGGGCTCGATAGGTATGGGCGAGAGAGTGAGGTTGACGACTGCGCAACTCCTCCTCACTTTAATCCAAGTCAAGCGCAAGTCATGACTTCAACCACTGCGTAACAAAAAGTCCTGTGGTGATGGGAGAGTGGCAAAGCAGCAGGTGTGGAGTCACTGGAAGCTGTAGTCACGAACCTGCACACAGGCAGCCCAGGCCATATGGTCACTCTCTACTGGACCGAAGCAGCGGTGGAGTTCGGCAGCCTCCTGGGTGTCTGAGCAGTCCTGTTCAGGATCACTCTGCTCACCTCAATCGAGGAAGGGGCTAGAAAAGGTGCCTCAAACATAGTCTGCTTCATTTCACCTGGCCAGCCTACTGCAGCTGGCGGGTTTCCCATACAGCGGTCGACACACAATAAAGAAAAAGAAAATGATGGTACTCAACCTTGGCACATGGAATGTGAGAACTCTGCTGGATAATACCAAGGCAGACAGACCAGAGAGAAGAACGGCATTGGTTGCTCGAGAGCTAGCTCGTTACAAGGTTGATATAGCAGCTCTCAGCGAAACACGCCTGGCAGACAAGGGTCAATTGACAGAGCATAGTGGTGGATATACATTCTTCTGGAGTGGTCGAGGCAGCACTGAAAAACGAGAAGCAGGCGTGGGATTTGATATCAAAACTCATCTTGCTCGTAAACTTACCTGGCTTCCGGAGGGCATCAATGACCGTCTGATGACATTTCAGCTCCCACTTACAAACAAGAAACGCGCGACTCTGATCAGTGCCTATGCTCCCACGATGACTAATCCGGATGACATTAAAGATAAGTTCTATCATGAACTTGACACACTTATTTCAGCAATCCCACAGGCAGACAAGCTCATTATACTTGGAGACTTTAATGCCAGAGTGGGAACAGACCATCAAAACTGGGAAGGGGTCATTGGGAGACACGGCACTGGCAAGTGTAATAGTAATGGCCTGCTGCTCCTCAAGATGTGTGCCACACATGACCTTGTCATCACCAACACTTTATTCCGCTTACCCACCCGCAAGAAGACATCATGGATGCACCCACGCTCGAGGCATTGGCATCTCATTGATTACATCATTGCCAGGAAAAGGGATGAGATGGACTTTAGAGTGACGAAGGCCATGTGTGGTGCAGACTGCTGGACTGACCATCGCCTCATTGTGTCTAAGGGCAGGCTCCGCATCCTGCCTGCGAGGAGACCCAAAGGGCAGAAAATGACAAAGAGGCTGGATATCTATAAGCTGCAAAATAAAAGAATTGCTAGGGAATTTGTCAATGACCTTGATGGCAGACTGTTAAATATACTACAGGCAGAGGAGATTGGCGTTGAGGAACAGTGGACAATTCTGAGAGATGCTGTTTATAATACTGCTCTGGAGCATCTTGGATCAGCAACCAGAAATAATCAAGACTGGTTCGATGAAAATGACGAGGAAATAAAGACACTCCTAGAAGAGAAACATCAGCGGTATAAGGTGTACCAAAATGACCCCACGCCGTTAGCTAAGAAAGGTGCCTTTACCAACATAAAAAGAAAGGTACAAATCAAGCTACGCGAGATGCAGGATATCTGGTTTAGCAAGAAGGCCGACGAAATTCAAGGCTATGCAGATACCCATGACCAGAAACGCTTCTATGATGCGCTCAAAGCTGTATATGGACCCCAGTCATCAAGCTCTTCATCTCTGCTTAACGCAGATGGAACTAAGCTGCTGACAGAAAGGAAACAAATTCTGGAACGGTGGGCAGAGCACTTTAATAATATTCTTAATCGCCCTGCCAATATCAATGATGAGGCTATTGCTCGCCTGCCCCAGGTAGAAATCAACAAGGACCTTGATGTTCTTCCAAGTGGAGATGAAGTCAGAAAAGCAGTAAAACAACTTTCTTGTGGAAAAGCACCCGGAAATGATGCTATACCTGCCGAGGTATATAAATCTGGCAGCCCTGTTCTGATGCAAACGGTGACCAAACTATTCCAATATATGTGGACAAAGGAACAGGTTCCACAACAGATGAAAGATGCCAGCATAATCCACATATACAAGAGGAAAGGTAATCGCCAATCTTGTGACAACCATCGAGGCATCTCCCTTCTGTCCACTGCAGGCAAGATATTGGCTCGTGTCTAGCTCAACCGCCTTTTACATCACCTTGAGCAAGGACTATTACCCGAATGCCAGTGTGGTTTCCGTGCTAAATGTGGAACAGTAGATATGGTCTTTTCAGCACGTCAACTTCAGGAAAAGTGCCAGGAGCAACACTGTGACCTTTATGTAACTTTTGTTGATTTGACCAAGGCTTTTGACACAGTCAGTAGAGATGGCCTGTGGAAGATCATGGCAAAATTTGGCTGCCCGAGCAAGTTCATCTCAGTCATCCGGCAGTTCCATGAAGGCATGATGGTGAAGGTTCTGAATGATGGAGACGTATCTGAGGCTTTGCCAGTAACAAATGGCGTAAAACAAGGCTGTGTGCTGGCTCCAACCCTGTTCAGTATGCTGTTCTCTGCAATGTTAAGTGATGCCTTTAACAACTGTGAAGATGGAATCCAGGTTAGGTACAGGACTGATGGCAAGCTATTCAACCCAAAACGCCTGAAGGCGGTTACGAAAGTGCATGAGACTGTTATCCGTGAATTACTATTTGCTGATGACTGTGCACTTAATGCTAGCACGGAACAGCAGATGTAGCATGAAATGGACAGTTTTTCGCAAGCCTGTGACAGTTTTGGTCTCGAGATCAACATTAGAAAAACCGAAGTTATGTATCAACCGGCTCCAGGAAAACTGTACAAGGAGCCACGTATCACGGTGAAGGAGCAAAACCTCAAAGCAGTTGATAACTTCACCTACTTAGGCAGCACACTTTCCCGTGAAGTAACCATAGACGCTGAGGTTAACAACAGAATCGCCAAAGCCAGTGCCGCCTTCGGGAGACTGCGTAAGAACGTCTGGGAACGAAGGGGACTCAGCCTTACCACCAAGCTGAAGGTCTACTGCGTGGTGGTCCTCATCACACTTCTCTATGCCAGCGAGACCTGGACAGTGTACAGCCGGCATGCTAAACAGCTTAATCATTTCCACATGAGTTGCCTCCGCAGACTCCTCCACATCAGGTGGCAAGACAATGTCCCAGACACGGCAATTCTGGAACAAACTGGGCTCTGCAGCGTTTACACTCTCCTGCTGAAAGTCCAAGTCAGGTGGGCTGGACATGTGGTCCGAATGCCGGACAGCCGACTACCGAAACAACTGCTGTACGGAGAACTGTGCCAAGGAAAGCGAGCAGTTGGGGGGTGTCTCTCAAAAACCTGGAAGTCAACACCAATGAATGGGAAGAGCTTGCCCTGGATCGTCCAGGTTGGCGGGGCAGGATCACCTCAGGAGCACGTGCAGCTGAAGTTAGGAAAATCTGTGACGCAAAAAGAAAGCGTGCTGTACGCAAGGCACAAGCAGAATCTGGTGTACTGACCACATCTGCTTTCGTATGTCAAGTATGTGGGCGAACCTTCAGGGCCCGGATTGGACTCATCAGCCACCTCCGGACCCATAACTATTAATTCTCTTCTAACCCTGAAGTCATGGTCATCTTCGAAAACGAAGGACGAACATCACCTTGATGACAATTTTGTTTACTCCCCGGATAGTCATACACATCTGCAACATTTGTGAACAGTTCTCTAGAGACTCAGGGAGAATCACTTGTTTGCCAAATTGGAGAAATGTTAATTTTTTGTACAGGAATTGTCTTTTTTAGACCTGATTGTGTCCTGTGAGGGTTTTTGCATGGATCCCAAGAAGGTGCAGGCTATTTTTGAATGGGTCCATCCCAGGGACCTGAAGGGCCTCCAACGCTTCTTGGGATTCGCCAACTTTATCGAAAATTTATTTGGGGCTTTTCACAGGTAGTTAAGCTGCTTATCTCACACGCAAGGGTGAAGATGTAAAAAATTGGTCTGCACCTGCCAAAGAATCCTTTTTGATGCTGAAAAAGTGTTTTATATCCGCCCCGATATTGGTGCAGCCAGATCTGTCCAAATCTATTATTGTAGAGGTGGACGCTTCTGAGGTGGGGGTAGGAACGGTGTTGTCTCAGGGACCCACCACTTTGACCAATCTCAAGCCATGTGCCTTCTTTTCCAAGAAGTTCTATTCAGCCGAGAGAAATTATGATGTGGGCAATAGAGAACTTCTTGCGGTCAAATTGGCGTTTGAAGAATTGAGGCACTTTTTGGAAGGGGCGACTCAGCCGATCACTGTAATTATGGATCATAAAAATTTAGCCTATATTGAGTCGGCTTAAAGATTAACTCCCAGATAGGCCTGTTGGTCGCTTTTTTTTTCTTGGTTTCAGTTTTCCATTATTTTTCGTCCTGGGTTCAAAAATATCAAGGCTGATGCTTTATCTCGAAGTTTTGATTCTGTGTCTCTCCCTGAACCGCCGTCCTCCATTCTTTGTCCTGGGGTGGTGGTGGCTGTGGAATCGTCAGAGCTGGAGCGGGAGATTGTTGAAGCTCAGTCTCCTGCCTCTAAGCCAGGGGGTAAATTGTTTGTCCCGGAACAATTTCGGTATAGTCCCCTTCAAGAGTTTCATGAGTCTAGACTGAGTGCTTATCCTGGAATTTCGGCCACTCGAGAGGCCGTGGCAAGGGATTTTTTAGTGGCCCTTGTTGGATACGAAAGTTAAAAAATGTGTATCTGCATGTGGGATTTGTGCCCGTTCTAAGAGCTCTCATAGCCGGCCAGCCGGGAAACTGGTGCCTTTGCCGATTCCTGATAAACCATGGACTCACCTGTCCATGGACTTTATCACCAATCTCCCTTCTTCCAGCGGTAATACCGTTGTGTGGGTGGTGGACAGGTTTTCTAAACAGGCCCATTTTATACTCTTGTCCGCATTGTCCACAGCTGAAACCTTGTCCAAGAATTTGCTGTCTGACAGAGGTGTGCAATTTGTGGCTAGGTTCTGGAGGGCACTCTGTAAGAAATTGGGTATTCCATTATCTTTTTCTACCATACACCACCCTGAGAGTAATGGTCAGACTGAACGCACCAATCAGTCCCTTAAGCAAATTCTTAGATGTTTGGTCTCTGTTAGGCAGGATGCTTGTTGTGATGCATTGCCTTTGGCTGAGTTCGCCTTCAACAGCCATGTGAGTCAGTCCACCAACATGTCCCCATTCCTGGTTAACTATGGGTTCAGTCCACATTTTGGGGAATTCTCCCGCTTGGATTCTGGTTGTCCTGGGGAGGAGGGGTCTGTACAGCATTTCAAAAATCTGTGGGCTGAGGTCCGTCGTAATAACTCCAAGGCTCAGGGAAGGTACAAGTTCTTTGCAGACAAGAGGAGAGTCTTGGGTCATACATTTCAATTTCAATTTCAATGTAATCCACAAATCCCTTTTAAAACACTTGGAGTCTGTTGAAGAGGGTTCTGTTATGATCCAGTGACCTTGGAGCCGCATGAATAACTTTCACTGGAGTAGGTGGTAACTGTACTGACCGCAAATCCTGATCTGACACCGCAACTAGAAGTAGCCGTGGGGTGTGCCTAACAAACCCTAGACACCTCGTCACAGCCGGAGAACTAAATACCCCTATAGATGGAAATAGGAATACTATCTTGCCTCAGAGCAGAACCCCAAAGGATAGGCAGCCCCCCATTAATATTGACTGTGAGCAGGAGAGGAAAGACACACATAGGCAGAAAACAGGATTTAGCAAAAGAGGCCACTCTAGCTAAAATAGGAAAGGATAGGACAGAGTTCTGTGCAGTCAGTATTAAAACCCTTCCAAAAATATCCACAGCAGATTATACAAAAAATTCCTCCATCTAACTAAAGACGTGGAACGTATATCTGCAACTCCAGAGAATCCTACACACAGAGCAGAAATACAATCAAAAATCCAGAACACAGCATGTGTGCCATAGAAAAAAAAACAGACACTTGTCTTTGCTGAATTGGCAGCTAAGCAGTAGAAACCAGACAGAGGTCCAACACCTCCCAAGAACCATTGACAACTGGCAAGGACTAGTGTTGAGGGATACCGTTCGATACTTGAAAGTATCGGTATCGGATAGTATCGGCCGATACCTGAAAAGTATCGGATATCGCCGATACCGATACCCGATACCAATACAAGTCAATGGGACACCAAGTATCGGAAGGTATCCTGATGGTTCCCAGGGTCTGAAGGAGAGGAAACTCTCCTTCAGGCCCTGGGATCCATATTAATGTGTAAAATAAAGAATTAAAATAAAAAATATTGATATACTTACCTCTCCGGAGGCCCCTGGACATCACCGCTGGTAACCGGCAGCCTTCTTTGCTTAAAATGAGCGCGTTTAGGGCCTTCCATGATGTCACGGCTTCTGATTGGTCGCGTGCAGCTCATGTGACCGCCACGCGACCAATCACAAGCCGTGACGTCATTCTCAGGTCCTAAATTCCTAGAATGAGGAGTTTAGGGCCTGAGAATGACGTCGCGGCTTGTGATTGGTCGCGTGGCCATCACATGAGCGGCACGCAACCAATCAGAAGCCATGACGTCATGGAAGGCCCTAAACGCTCTCATTTTAAGCAAAGAAGGCTGCCGGTTACCAGCGGTGATGTCCAGGGGCCTCCGGAGAGGTGAGCATATCAATATTTTTTATTTTAATTCTTTATTTTACACATTAATATGGATCCGATACCGATTCCCGATACCACAAAAGTATCGGAACTCGGTATCGGAATTCCGATACCGCAAGTATCGGCCGATACCCGATACTTGTGATATCGGAATGCTCAACACTAGCAAGGACTAATGAATCCTGCAAACCTAAATACCCCAGTCAGAATTGCAATCAGCAGAAACACCTGACCATGACTGCAGCCCTGGGACAACTGCATTACCACCTACAACCACCAGAGGGAAGTTTAACAATAACTGACATACTGGATATATATAGAATGTATATGGTCCTATAATCCTAGACCATAAAATGAGAGCGCAACTGCGACTCCATACGATATATGCAACCTACAACAGAACAGGAGTGTACCCTCATTCAATATAAATATACAAAAATAGAGCCTGACAGTCTGAAAATGGTGATTTACCAAAGTGGATATTTTATTAAACAAACCAGCTCTTAAAATAGTACAAAAACGGCTAAAAAGCCCAAAAATAAATGCATGACAAAAAGACAAAGGGGAAAAGCACATAAAAACCACAATCAGTCTGCCGAAAAAAGGTACATCCCTGCGTATATGTATTCAGAGTGCATTATGATCAGACATCCCATAATTGTAAAAAAGGGGGGGGACGGTTCCACCAGGGCCCTACTTCTCAGTCTGTCGTGGTCTCTCCCTATCTTTCGCCCACATGGGTAAGCACTTTGCATATCACGTCTGATGAGTGCAGTAACTCCAGCGTTACCAGCTGGAGCATATGTATGTATACAGGCTCCTGGTGGAACCGTCCCCCCCCTTTTTTACAATTATGGGATGTCTGATCATAATGCACTCTGAATACATATACGCAGGGATGTACCTTTTTTCGGCAGACTGATTGTGGTTTTTATGTGCTTTTCCCCTTTGTCTTTTTGTCATGCATTTATTTTTGGGCTTTTTAGCAGTTTTTGTACTATTTTAAGAGCTGGTTTGTCTAATAAAATATCCACTTTGGTAAATCACCATTTTCAGACTGTCAGGCTCTATTTTCGTATATTTATATTGAATGAGGGTACACTCCTGTTCTGTTGTAGGTTGCAACCACCAGAGGGAGCCCAAAAGCAAAATTCACAACAGTACCCCCCCCCTTGAGGAGGGGTCACTGAACCCTCACCAGAGCCCCCAGGCCGATCAGGGCGAGCCAGATGAAAGGCACGAACCAAATCAGCGGCATGGACATCAGAGGCAAAAACCCAAGAATTATCCTCTTGGCCATAACTCTTCCATTTGACAAGGTACTGAAGCCTCCGCCTCGAAAAACGGGAATCCAAAATCTTCTCAACAACATATTCTAACTCCCCATCAACCAACACAGGGGCCGGAGGATCAACAGAGGGAACAACGGGCTCCACATATTTCCGCAATGAAGATCTATGGAAGACATTATGGATCGCAAAAGAGGCCGGAAGTGCCAGTCGAAAAGACACCGGATTAATAATCTCAGAAATCCTGTAAGGACCAATAAACCGAGGCTTAAACTTAGGAGAAGAAACCTTCATAGAAACATGACGGGAAGACAACCAGACCAGATCCCCAACCCGAAGCCGGGAACCAACACACCGACGACAGTTAGCAAAATGTTGAGCCTTCTCCTGAGACAACACCAAATTGTCTACCACATGAGCCCAAATCTGCTGCAACCTGTCAACCACAGAATCCACACCAGGACAGTCGGAAGGCTCAACCTGCCCAGAAGAAAAACGAGGATGAAAACCAAAATTACAAAAGAAAGGTGAAACCAAAGTAGCCGAACTAGCCCGATTATTAAGGGCAAACTCGGCCAATGGCAAGAAAGCCACCCAATCATCCTGATCAGCAGACACAAAGCATCTCAAATAAGTCTCCAAAGTCTGATTAGTTCGCTCGGTCTGACCATTTGTCTGAGGATGAAACGCAGAAGAAAAAGGCAAATCAATGCCCAGCTTAGCACAAAAGGCCCGCCAAAACCTAGAAACAAACTGGGAACCTCTGTCGGACACAATATTCTCCGAAATACCATGCAAACGAACCACATGCTGAAAAAACAACGGAATCAAATCCGAAGAGGAAGGCAATTTAGGCAAAGGCACCAAATGAACCATCTTAGAGAACCGGTCACAAACAACCCAGATAACCGACATCCTCTGGGAAACCGGAAGATCCGAAATAAAATCCATAGAAATATGCGTCCAGGGCCTCTCAGGGCCCGGCAATGGCAAAAGCAACCCACTAGCACGGGAAAAACAAGGCTTGGCCCGCGCACAAGTCCCACAGGACTGCACAAAAGAACGCACATCACGCGACAAAGAAGGCCACCAAAAGGACCTACCAACCAAGTCTCTGGTACCAAAAATGCCAGGATGACCAGCCAACACGGAACAGTGAACCTCAGAAATCACTCTACTAGTCCATCTGTCAGGAACAAACAGTTTCCCCACAGGACAGCAGTCAGGTCTGTCAGCCTGAAATTCCTGAAGAACCTGTTGTAAATCAGGGGAAATGGCAGAAAGAACCACCCCTTCTTTCAGAATACCGACCGGTTCCAAGACCTCAGGAGAATCAGGCAAAAAACTCCTAGAGAGGGCATCAGCCTTAATGTTCTTAGAACCAGGAAGGTATGAGACCAAAAAATCAAAACAGGAAAAAAACAAGGACCATCGAGCCTGTCTAGGATTCAGCCATTTGGCAGACTCGAGGTAAATCAAATTCTTATGATCGGTCAAGACCACAATACGATGCTTAGCTCCCTCAAGCCAATGTCGCCACTCCTCAAATGCCCACTTCATAGCCAACAACTCCCGATTGCCGACATCATAATTGCGTTCAGCAGGTGAAAACTTATGGGAAAAGAAGGCACACGGTTTCATTAAGGAACCAACAGGATCCCTCTGGGACAAAACGGCCCCTGCCCCAATCTCAGAAGCGTCAACCTCAACCTGAAACGGAAGAGAAACATCCGGTTGGCGCAACACCGGAGCAGATGTAAAACGACGTTTAAGCTCCTGAAAGGCAGAGACAGCCGCAGAGGACCAATTCACCACATCAGCACCTTTCTTCGTCAAATCGGTCAAGGGTTTAACAACGCTGGAAAAATTAGCAATGAAACAGCGATAAAAATTTGCAAAACCCCAAAATTTCTGAAGGCTCCTTACGGATGTGGGCTGAATCCAATCATGAATGGCCTGAACCTTAACCGGATTCATCTCTTTAGACGAGGGAGAAAAAATGAAGCCCAAAAAAGAAACTTTCTGCACCCCAAAGAGACACTTAGACCCTTTCACAAACAGGGCATTGTCACGAAGGATCTGAAATACCATCCTGACCTGTTCCACATGAGACTCCCAATCATCGGAAAAAATCAAAATATCGTCCAAATATACAATCAAGAACTTATCAATATAAGTCCGGAAGATATCATGCATGAAGGACTGAAAAACAGATGGAGCATTAGTGAGCCCGAATGGCATCACAAGGTATTCAAAATGGCCTTCGGCATGTTAAACGCAGTTTTCCATTCATCACCCCGCTTAATAAGAACAAGATTATATGCCCCCCGAAGGTCAATCTTCGTAAACCAACTAGCTCCCTTAATCCTAGCAAATAAATCGGTAAGCAAAGGTAAAGGGTATTGAAACTTGACCATGATCTTATTCAAGAGGCGATAATCAATACAGGGTCTCAAGGAGCCATCTTTTTTAGCAACAAATAAGAATCCCGCTCCCAACAGTGAAGAAGATAGCCGAATATGTCCTTTCTCCAAAGACTCCTTAATATAGCTCCGCATGGCGGTATGTTCAGGCACAGACAGGTTGAAAAGTCGACCCTTAGGAAACTTACAGCCTGGAATCAAGTCAATAGCACAATCGCAGTCCCTGTGCGGTGGAAGGAAACTGGACTTGGGCTCATCGAATACATCCTGAAAATCAGACAAAAACTCTGGAATTTCAGAAGAGGAAGAAGAGGAGATTGACATCAAAGGAACATCATTATGAACCCCCTGACAACCCCAACTAGTCACAGACATAGACTTCCAATCCAACACAGGATTATGTACCTGCAACCACGGAAAACCCAGCACGATAGCATCATGCAAATTATGCAACACCAGAAATCGACAATCCTCCTGATGGGCTGGCGCCATGCGCATGGTCACCTGTGTCCAAAACTGGGGCTTATTTTTAGCCAAGGGTGTAGCATCAATGCCCCTTAAAGGAATAGGGTTCTGTAAAGGCTGCAAGGGAAAACCACAACGCCTGGCAAACTCAAAGTCCATTAAGTTCAAGGCGGCACCTGAATCCACAAACGCCATGACAGAACATGATGACAATGAGCAGATCAAGGACACAGATAACAGAAATTTAGGTTGTACAGTGCTGATGGTAAATGAACTAGCGATCCTCTTTGTTCGCTTAGGGTAGACTAAAATGACATGAGAAGCGTCGCCACAATAATAACACAACCTATTCTGACGTCTGAATCCTTGTCGTTCCGTTCTAGACAGAATCCTATCACACTGCATTGGCTCAGGAATCTGCTCTGAGGACAACGCCACAGCACGCACAGTTCTGCGCTCCCGCAAGCGCCGATCAATCTGAATGTCCAGAGACATAGAATCACACAGACCGAAAGGCGTGGGAAACCCCACCATAACATCTTTAACGGATTCAGAAAGACCCTTTCTGAAAATTGCAACCAAAGCATCATCATTCCATTTAGTCAACACAGACCATTTTCTAAATTTCTGACAATACAATTCTGCCGCCTCTTGACCCTGAGACAGGGCCAACAAGGTCTTCTCCGCTTGATCCACAGAATTAGGTTCATCATATAATAATCCTAAAGCCTGAAAAAAGGAGTCTACATTAAGCAAAGCCGGATTCCCAGATGCAGCAGGGAGATGACGATATTAACCCGCTGAATGGAATCACCAGAGGATCGAGGTCTCAGAGCAAAGAACAGTTGTTTTTAAAACTCAAAAATTTGGACCTGTCACCAAAAAACAAATCAGGAGTAGGAATCTTCGGCTCTAAAACAGGAGTTTGAACAATATAATCAGAAGTACCCTGTATCCTAGCAGCAAGCTGGTCTACATGAGAAGCTAATTCCTGAACATTCATGCTTGCACAAGGCTCCTCAGCTACCCAGAGATCAAGAGGGAAGAGAAGATAAAGCAGACTGAAGGAAAAAAAATGGCTCAACACCTTTCTTCCCTTCTTCTGAGATGCATTTAACTCATTATAGGCCAGTTGTATTGTTATGATCCGGTGACCTTGGAGCCGCATGAATAACTTTCACTGGAGTAGGTGGTAACTGTACTGACCGCAAATCCTGATCTGACACCGCAACTAGAAGTAACCGTGGGGTGTGCCTAACAAACCCTAGACACCTTGTCACAGCCGGAGAACTAAATACCCCTATAGATGGAAATAGGAATACAATCTTGCCTCAGAGCAGAACCCCAAAGGATAGGCAGCCCCCACGAATATTGACTGTGAGTAGGAGAGGAAAGACACACGTAGGCAGAAAACAGGATTTAGCAAAAGAGGCCACTCTAGCTAAAATAGGAAAGGATAGGACAGAGTTCTGTGCGGTCAGTATTAAAACCCTTCCAAAAATATCCACAGCAGATTATACAAAAAAATTCCTCCATCTAACTAAAGACGGGGAACGTATATCTGCAACTCCAGAGAATCCTACACACAGAGCAGAAATACAATCAAAAATCCAGTACACAGCATGTCTGCCATAGAAAAAAAACCAGACACTTATCTTTGCTGAATTGGCAGCTAAGCAGGAGAAACCAGACAGAGGTCCAACACCTCCCAAGAACCATTGACAACTGGCAAGGACTAATGAATCCTGCAAACCTAAATACCCCAGTCAGAATTGCAATCAGCAGAAACACCTGACCATGAATGCAGCCCTGGGACATCTGCATTACCACCTACAACCACCGGAGGGAGCCCAAAAGCAGAATTCACAACAGGGTTCTGTGTCAGTTGGTGTTGTTGGAGGGTCACATGGAATATGAGGTTGGACTCATAGTAGATTCTCATTTTGTACGCTGCACCTTACAATATCTGGCACACTGGAAGGGGTATGGTCCAAAGGATCGATCTTGGGTTCCGACCCAGTCTGTACAAGCTGATGGACTGGTTCGGGCGTTTCATGCCAGGCATACTGAGAAGCCTGGGGGTCCAGTGGCCCCCCATTGAGAGTACTGTCATGGTCTATATGGAAGTTCTTGTCTAGTGCTTCAGGGGTTAATGCTGTTGGCCTCTCTATGGCAGTGGGAGGGCTTTAAATAGCCTCTTTTGGGCTCTGTCCATTGTCAGTGAGAGTTTTGACCTCGGCTGAGTTCCTGATCCCCGTGTGTCTGAGGATACTGTCTGCCTGTGTGTGATTGCTTATGTATGACCCAGTTCATTCCTGTTTCTGAGTATGCTACCCTATTCTGTACTGGCTTAGCCTCTCAGTTTTGACCTCTGCTTGTCCCTGATTTTCTGCTTTGTGTTTCCCGTCTGATACCATGCTACTATCTCCAGCTTTCTGACCCTGGATTGTTATTGACCTCGTCTATGTCTGTTTCGTCTGTACTGTGTCGTGTCTTGGTTTACCCACGCCTGTCTGGCCTCTCCTTGAGCTTCTCTAGCCCAAGCTTCAGTCCCCAGAGTCCGGAGCTTGTCTCCTCCCCTTACACTCACCTTGCCTTACCTGAAGCATGCTCCTCCACCGTGGCCGTCCCACTCCTCTGGACTCTCTAGGCACCATCTGCTCAACTCAGGACACGCGCACTGACTCTGTAGCAAGAGCAGTGTGGTGTCCTTTACAAGTTTGTTTTGCAACAATAAGGTTGCACATTTCTTGAGATAGCTCACTTGGTTTACCGATCATGAAATGTTTCTTGTGTGGCACCTTAGTAATGAGACACCTTTTTATAGGCTATCAGTTGAACCAGCTGTTTTTTCACTAAGTGACAGGATTGCTTTCCAATTACTTTTACTTACAGAATTCATCTAGTGTCATGACATTCTATTTCTTTTTGCACTTTTCTTTTTTTCATGTGTTTAGTACTTTTACCCTGTGTCATTTCTTATTATTACACATAACCTAGTTTATGGACATCTATATAGTTTGATTTCTTTGCTTGTGTGTGATGGATGGGTTGTTAGAAATATAGCTTTAGAGATATATTTACTTAGAAAATTGGTGACGTGTTCAATACTTATTTCACCCTCCATAAATACTGTATATTTATATATGAAGACACATATACTCTCTGTGTATGTAAACATGTAAATGTAGATGTGTTTGGTGTGTATATGTGAACACAGTGGCGTAACTACAAAGTTAGGGGCCCCGGTGCGAACTTCCAAATGGGCCCCCCCCCCTGCAGCCCTGCCATACAACTCAATGTAACCCCCATAGAATAATGGCCACACATGATGCTCAATACTGTATAACGGCCACCACACATGATGCTCCATACTGTATAATGGCCACACATGATGCTGCATACTGTATAACGGCCACACATGATGCTCAATACTGTATAATGACCCCCCTCCTGTATGCATGGCTCATCTCGCTCCTATCCCATATACATAGCTCATATTCCCCCTCCTGTATGCATGGCTCATATTCCCCCCTGTATGGCTCATATTCCCCCCTGCATGGCTCATATTCCCCCCTGCATGGCTCATATCCCCCCCTGCATGGCTCATATCCCCCCCTGCATGGCTCATATTCCCCCCTGCATGGCTCATATTCCCCCCTGCATGGCTCATATTCCCCCCTGCATGGCTCATATTCCCCCCTGCATGGCTCATATTCCCCCCTGCATGGCTCATATTCCCCCCTGCATGGCTCATATTCCCCCCTGCATGGCTTATATCCCCCCCTGCATGGCTCATATTCCCCCCTGCATGGCTCATATCCCCCCCTGCATGGCTCATATTCCCCCCTGTATGCAGGCTTAGCTCTCCGCTCCTGCTTGGCGCTCCGGCTTATGTCCTCCTTCATCCCCCCCCCCCGTCCCCCCGGCCCTCATACTCACCTGTCTTCCCACTGCACGGCCGTGCCGACATCCCTCGCGCTCTGTCCCGACTCCAGACGGCGGCGCCGGCGCAGCACCTTCTTCCTGCTTGAGCGGTCATGTGACACCGTTCATTAAGATCATGAATATGCGCATATTCATGATCTTAATGAGCGGTGTCACGTGACCGCTCAAGCAGGAACGAGCTGCAGTGCAGACGCCGAGACCATCGCTGGAGCAGGGTGAGTATTCAAGGCAGCGGCGGCGGTTGTGGCGGTGGCGGCGGCGGGGAAGGGGGGGGGAGGCCCTGGAGCGGGGGGAGGCACTGCCAGTCCGAGCCTGCCTGCCGGGCCCGGGCCCCTGACCTGCCAGGCCCGGTCGCACTGGCGACCGCTGCGACCGCGGTAGTTACGCCACTGTGTGAACAGTATACACTATATACAGTATACACAATGCTGATATACTGTATATCTCTATATATGGTAACTAGCATACATTGAACTGCAAATAATAATACATACCAAAAGGGAATCTGTCTATCTATCTACAGTACATTCATGTATTCATGATTTTTTGTGTTTTTTGTTTCAATGAAAGGAAAAACTGCTGCAACAATGTTACATTGTTACATATGAACATGTCAATAGTTATGGTTTCCTTTCTGTGTTTGTTCTTTTTACTTTAGTGCTCCTTTAAGAAAAAGTCCATAAGAAAAGTTTGAAAAAAAAAATGTTTAATAGCTCAATAATGAAAAGATAAGTAATTTACTGCAAGAAAGTTATTTTCTGCGCCTGATGATATTGCCACAATATACCTGACACAGAGCACTTTAAATTTGCAGAGTTTCAATTTAAATTGTTTATTTATTTTGCATGTAAGATGTAACCATTACCGTCTAATTGCTGCACCCCGTGAAAAGCAAGCATATAAAGCATATTGGATATCACAAAACTTCAGCACCTGGCGTTCAAATTTGCTGAATCTTTTATTGAGATAAAATTTATTTATTTAAATGCACCGTAAATTGTTCTACAGGGAGGAGAATATAATAAAGGTACAGTATTCTGCTGCAAATATTATTTCTTGTATCATCTTAAATTCTAACTGATGTAAAGATAATTTTTTGCAGCTAAATTCAAATGGGGACACATTAACGAATTTCTAATAACATTGAAAATGCATATAGGAATTTGTTTTAAAATTTAGGGGGTGAAGCAGCCACTTTAAAATTTCTATTTTTATTACACAGGTAATTGTTTAAGTGCAATGCTGAGCTGAAAGAATAATAAATGTTCTGATGAAGTGGATAAGTCAATTATGTTAAGTTCAACACAAGGTGATTTTGACCAGGTTCCTTATTGTGTTTGCGCCTTTTTAGACTGGGCTTCTGTCTTAACTCCTGTTTTTCTTCTAATTTGAGCCACTGTATTTCATATGTGTTTATCTATTTTTTTTTATTTCCCTTTTATTTTAAATTTATCCATTGTGTGGGGTGGGGGATGGGTTGGGTGCTTGAGTTTTCCAGTTGTTTGTGGCAGATACATTAATTGTGACTTTTTAAAAAGTTGATACAGGAAAGAAATATATCTTGGTACCGTGTTAGCCAGTAGATAGAAAAATATTTAGAATTGAGAGTCCTCAGTGGTTGATACCTTTTTAATGGCTAACTGAAAAGATGGTAAGAAATTGCAAGCTTTCGAGACTACACAGGTCTCTTCATCAGGCAAAGACTAAAGCAAATTCTGAAGAATCACATATTTATGCACAACATCGTATATAAAAAAAAAAAAAAAAAAAACACCATGGATAAGCCAGGTGACATGAAGCAGAATTACCATGGGTGATAAACAGTTAAGTCCATAAATATTGGGCCAATTCTTAGTTGAGATAGGAAAAAAATGTCGCTGTCCATTTGTGCACGTTTCACGTTTCAAGAATTGGCCCAATATTTATGGACGTAACTGTTTATCAGTGCCAATGAGTATGCCCACCCCCACCTGATGAAGGAACCTGCACTTTCATCTGCACCTTCCTCTTTGTCCCCGAGTATAGGTGGTATAGTATGCGGGAAAGGGAACCTGACTTTCAGCAGGGCCAGATTCTGGTTGTGTAGAGTGCAAGGGGAATGTAGTGGTTTGGGTCAATGTACCAGGAGACTCATCTAGCACTGGCTGGGCAATGGGCAGGATGAGGAGGAAACACAGATATAGGCCCAAATAATAAAGTAGGTTAAATGCAGTTCAAAATTGGTAACAGGACTAAACAGGCGAGCTTTGTTCAGTGGAGGACAACTGTAATGAGTGGTGCAGACACAGTTAGTAGGCCCAAAATAAAAAAGTAGGCTAAATGCAGTTCAAAATTGGTAACAGAACTAAACAGGCAGCATAGCTTTGTTCAGCGGAGGAGGACAACTGTTATGAGAGGCTCACACAGACTTAGTAGTCCTAAAATAAAAAAGGAGGCTAAATGCAGTTCAAAATTGGTAAGAGGAGTACACAGGCGGTATAGCTTTGTTCAACAGAGGACAACTGTAATGAGAGGCTCACACAGACTTAGTAGGCCTAAGATAAAAAAGTAGGCTAAATGCAGTTCAAAATTGGTAAGAGGAGAACACAGGCGGCATAGCTTTTTTCAGCGGAGGAGGACAACTGTTATGAGAGGCTCACACAGACTTAGTAGGCCTAAGATAAAAAAGTAGGCTAAATGCAGTTCAAAATTGGTAAGAGGAGTACACAGGCGGCATAGCTTTGTTCAGCGGAGGAGGACAACTTTAATGAGAGGCTCACACAGTTACTAGGCCCAAGTAAGTAAGTAGGCTAAATGCAGTTCAAAATTGGTAACAGGAGTACACAGGCGGCATAGCTTTTTTCAGCGGAGGAGGACAACTGTTATGAGAGGCTCACACAGACTTAGTAGGCCTAAAATAAAAAAGTAGGCTAAATACAGTTCAAAATTGGTAAGAGGAGTACACAGGCAGCTTAGCTTTGTTCAGCGGAGGAAGACAACTGTTATTAGAGGCTCACAGAGACTTAGTAGGCCTAAAATAAAAACGTAGGCTAAATGTAGTTAAAAAAAGGTAAGAGCAGTACACAGGCGGCATAGCTTTGTTCAGCGGAGGAGGACAACTGTTATGAGAGGCTCACACAGACTTAGTAGTCCTAAAATAAAAAAAGTAGGCTAAATGCAGTTCAAAATTGGTAAGAGGAGTACACAGGCGGCACAGCTTTGTTCAGCGGAGGACAACTGTAATGAGAGGCTCACACAGACTTAGTAGTCCTAAAATAAAAAAAGTAGGCTAAATGCAGTTCAAAATTGGTAAGAGGAGTACACAGGCGGCATAGCTTTGTTCAGCGGAGGACAACTGTAATGAGAGGCTCACACAGTTACTAGGCCCAAGTAAGTAAGTAGGCTAAATGCAGTTCAAAATTGGTAAGAGGAGAACACAAGGCGGCATAGCTTTTTTCAGCGGAGGAGGACAACTGTTATGAGAGGCTCACAGAGACTTAGTAGGCCTAAAATAAAAACGTAGGCTAAATGTAGTTCAAAATAGGTAAGAGGAGTACACAGGCGGCATAGCTTTGTTCAGCAGAGGACAACTGTAATGAGAGGCTCACACAGTTACTAGGCCCAAGTAAGTAAGTAGGCTAAATGCAGTTCAAAATTGGTAAGAGGAGAACACAGGCGGCATAGCTTTTATCAGCGGAGGAGGCCAACTGTTATGAGAGGCTCACACAGACTTAGTAGGCCTAAAATAAAAAAGTAGGCTAAATGCAGTTTAAAATTGGGAAGAGGAGTACACAGGCGGCATAGCTTTGTTCGGCGGAGGAGGACAACTGTAATGAGAGGCTCACAAAGTTACTAAGCCCAAGTAAGTAAGTAGGCTAAATGCAGTTCAAAATTGGTAAGAGGAGTACACAGGCGGCATTACTTTTTTCAGCGGAGAAGGACAACTGTTATGAGAGGCTCACACAGACTTAGTAGGCCTAAAATAAAAAAGTAGGCTAAATGCAGTTCAAAATTGGTAAGAGGAGTACATAGGCAGCATAGCTTTGTTCAGTGGAGGAGGACAACTGTAATGAGAGGCTCACACATTTACTAGGCCCAAGTAAGTAAGTAGGCTAAATGCAGTTCAAAATTGGTAAGAGGAGAACACAGGCGGCATAGCTTTTTTCAGCATAGAAGGACAATTGTTATGAGAGGCTCACACAGACTTAGTAGGCCTAAAATAAAAAAGTAGGCTAAATGCAGTTCAAAATAGGTAAGAGGAGTACACAGGCAGCATAGCTTAGTTCAGCAGAGGAGGACAACTGTTATGAGAGGCTCACACAGACGTAATAGTCCTAAAATAAAAAAGTAGGCTAAATGCAGTTCAAAATTGGTAAGAGGAGTACATAGGCAGCATAGCTTTCTTCAGCGGAGGAGGACAACTGTAATGAGAGGCTCACACAGTTACGAGGCCCAAGTAAGTAGGCTAAATGCAGTTCAAAATTAGCAAGAGGAGTACACAGGCGGCACAGCTTTCTTCAGCGGAGGAGGACAACTGCAATGAGAGGCTCAGACAGACTTAGTAGTCATAAAATAAAAAAGTAGGCTAAATGCAGTTCAAAATAGGTAAGAGGAGTACACAGGCGGCATAGCTTTGCTCAGCGGAGGAGGACAACTGTTATGAGAGGCTCACACAGACTTAGTAGGCCTAAAATAAAAAAGTAGGCTAAATGCAGTTCAAAATTGGTAAGAGGAGTACATAGGCAGCATAGCTTTGTTCAGTGGAGGAGGACAACTGTAATGAGAGGCTCACACATTTACTAGGCCCAAGTAAGTAAGTAGGCTAAATGCAGTTCAAAATTGGTAAGAGGAGAACACAGGTGGCATAGCTTTTTTCAGCGTAGAAGGACAATTGTTATGAGAGGCTCACACAGACTTAGTAGGCCTAAAATAAAAAAGTAGGCTAAATGCAGTTCAAAATAGGTAAGAGGAGTACACAGGCAGCATAGCTTTGTTCAGCAGAGGAGGACAACTGTTATGAGAGGCTCACACAGACGTAATAGTCCTAAAATAAAAAAGTAGGCTAAATGCAGTTCAAAATTGGTAAGAGGAGTACACAGGCAGCATAGCTTTCTTCAGCGGAGGAGGACAACTGTAATGAGACGCTCACACAGTTACGAGGCCCAAGTAAGTAGGCTAAATGCAGTTCAAAATTAGTAAGAGGAGTACACAGGCGGCACAGCTTTCTTCAGCGGAGGAGGACAACTGCAATGAGAGGCTCACACAGACTTAGTAGTCATAAAATAAAAAAGTAGGCTAAATGCAGTTCAAAATAGGTAAGAGGAGTACACAGGCGGCATAGCTTTGTTCAGCGGAGGAGGACAACTGTTATGAGAGGCTCACACAGACTTAGTAGGCCTAAAATAAAAAAGTAGGCTAAATGCAGTTCAAAATTGGTAAGAGGAGTACACAGGCAGCATAGCTTTGTTCAGTGGAGGAGGACAACTGTAATGAGAGGCTCACACAGTTACTAGGCCCAAGTAAGTAAGTAGGCTAAATGCAGTTCAAAATTGGTAACAGGAGAACACAGGCGGCATAGCTTTTTTCAGCGGAGGAGGACAACTGTTATGAGAGGCTCACACAGACTTAGTAGGCCTAAGATAAAAAAGTAGGCTAAATGCAGTTCAAAATTGGTAAGAGGAGTACACAGGCGGCATAGCTTTGTTCAGCGGAGGAGGACAACTGTAATGAGAGGCTCACACAGTTACTAGGCCCTAGTAAGTAAGTAGGCTAAATGCAGTTCAAAATTGGTAACAGGAGTACACAGGCGGCATAGCTTTTTTCAGCGGAGGAGGACAACTGTTATGAGAGGCTCACACAGACTTAGTAGGCCTAAAATAAAAAAGTAGGCTAAATACAGTTCAAAATTGGTAAGATGAGTACACAGGCAGCTTAGCTTTGTTCAGCGGAGGAGGACAACTGTTATTAGAGGCTCACAGAGACTTAGTAGGCCTAAAATAAAAACGTAGGCTAAATGTAGTTAAAAAAAGGTAAGAGGAGTACACAGGCGGCATAGCTTTGTTCAGCGGAGGACAACTGTAATGAGAGGCTCACACAGTTACTAGGCCCAAGTAAGTAAGTAGGCTAAATGCAGTTCAAAATTGGTAAGAGGAGTACACAGGCGGTATAACTTTGTTCAACAGAGGACAACTGTAATGAGAGGCTCACACAGTTACTAGGCCCAAGTAAGTAAGTAGGCTAAATGCAGTTCAAAATAGGTAAGAGGAGTACACAGGCGGCATAGCTTTGTTCAGCGGAGGAGGACAACTGTTATGAGAGGCTCACACAGACTTAGTAGGCCTAAAATAAAAAAGTAGGCTAAATGCAGTTCAAAATTGGTAAGAGGAGTACATAGGCAGCATAGCTTTGTTCAGTGGAGGAGGACAACTGTAATGAGAGGCTCACACATTTACTAGGCCCAAGTAAGTAAGTAGGCTAAATGCAGTTCAAAATTGGTAAGAGGAGAACACAGGCGGCATAGCTTTTTTCAGCGTAGAAGGACAATTGTTATGAGAGGCTCACACAGACTTAGTAGGCCTAAAATAAAAAAGTAGGCTAAATGCAGTTCAAAATTGGTAAGAGGAGTACACAGGCAGCATAGCTTTCTTCAGCGGAGGAGGACAACTGTAATGAGAGGCTCACACAGTTACGAGGCCCAAGTAAGTAGGCTAAATGCAGTTCAAAATTAGTAAGAGGAGTACACAGGCGGCACAGCTTTCTTCAGCGGAGGAGGACAACTGCAATGAGAGGCTCACACAGACTTAGTAGTCATAAAATAAAAAAGTAGGCTAAATGCAGTTCAAAATAGGTAAGAGGAGTACACAGGCGGCATAGCTTTGTTCAGCGGAGGAGGACATCTGTTATGAGAGGCTCACACAGACTTAGTAGGCCTAAAATAAAAAAGTAGGCTAAATGCAGTTCAAAATTGGTAAGAGGAGTACACAGGCAGCATAGCTTTGTTCAGTGGAGGAGGACAACTGTAATGAGAGGCTCACACAGTTACTAGGCCCAAGTAAGTAAGTAGGCTAAATGCAGTTCAAAATTGGTAACAGGAGAACACAGGCGGCATAGCTTTTTTCAGCGGAGGAGGACAACTGTTATGAGAGGCTCACACAGACTTAGTAGGCCTAAGATAAAAAAGTAGGCTAAATGCAGTTCAAAATTGGTAAGAGGAGTACACAGGCGGCATAGCTTTGTTCAGCAGAGGAGGACAACTGTAATGAGAAGCTCACACAGTTACTAGGCCCAAGTAAGTAAGTAGGCTAAATGCAGTTCAAAATTGGTAACAGGAGTACACAGGCGGCATAGCTTTTTTCAGCGGAGGAGGACAACTGTTATGAGAGGCTCACACAGACTTAGTAGGCCTAAAATAAAAAATTAGGCTAAATACAGTTCAAAATTGGTAAGAGGAGTACACAGGCAGCTTAGCTTTGTTCAGCGGAGGAGGACAACTGTTATTAGAGGCTCACAGAGACTTAGTAGGCCTAAAATAAAAACGTAGGCTAAATGTAGTTAAAAAAAGGTAAGAGGAGTACACAGGCGGCATAGCTTTGTTCAGCGGAGGAGGACAACTGTTATGAGAGGCTCACACAGACTTAGTAGTCCTAAAATAAAAAAATTAGGCTAAGTGCAGTTCAAAATTGGTAAGAGGAGTACACAGGCGGCATAGCTTTGTTCAGCGGAGGACAACTGTAATGAGAGGCTCACACAGACTTAGTAGTCCTAAAATAAAAAAAGTAGGCTAAATGCAGTTCAAAATTGGTAAGAGGAGTACACAGGCGGCACAGCTTTGTTCAGCGGAGGACAACTGTAATGAGAGGCTCACACATTTACTAGGCCCAAGTAAGTAAGTAGGCTAAATGCAGTTCAAAATTGGTAAGAGGAGAACACCGGCGGCATAGCTTTTTTCAGCGGAGGAGGACAACTGTTATGAGAGGCTCACAGAGACTTAGTAGGCCTAAAATAAAAACGTAGGCTAAATGTAGTTCAAAATAGGTAAGAGGACTACACAGGCAGCATAGCTTTGTTCAGCGGAGGACAACTGTAATGAGAGGCTCACACAGTTACTAGGCCCAAGTAAGTAAGTAGGCTAAATGCAGTTAAAAATTGGTAAGAGGAGTACACAGGCGGTATAGCTTTGTTCAACAGAGGACAACTGTAATGAGAGGCTCACACAGTTACTAGGCCCAATTAAGTAAGTAGGCTAAATGCAGTTCAAAATAGGTAAGAGGAGTACACAGGCGGCATAGCTTTGTTCAGCGGAGGAGGACAACTGTTATGAGAGGCTCACACAGACTTAGTAGGCCTAAATTAAAAAAGTAGGCTAAATGCAGTTCAAAATTGGTAAGAGGAGTACATAGGCAGCATAGCTTTGTTCAGTGGAGGAGGACAACTGTAATGAGAGGCTCACACATTTACTAGGCCCAAGTAAGTAAGTAGGCTAAATGCAGTTCAAAATTGGTAAGAGGAGAACACAGGCGGCATAGCTTTTTTCAGCGTAGAAGGACAATTGTTATGAGAGGCTCACACAGACGTTATAGTCCTAAAATAAAAAAGTAGGCTAAATGCAGTTCAAAATTGGTAAGAGGAGTACACAGGCAGCATAGCTTTCTTCAGCGGAGGAGGACAACTGTAATGAGAGGCTCACACAGTTACGAGGCCCAAGTAAGTAGGCTAAATGCAGTTCAAAATTAGTAAGAGGAGTACACAGGCGGCACAGCTTTCTTCAGCGGAGGAGGACAACTGTTATGAGAGGCTCACACAGACTTAGTAGGCCTAAGATAAAAAAGTAGGCTAAATGCAGTTCAAAATTGGTAAGAGGAGTACACAGGCGGCATAGCTTTGTTCAGCGGAGGAGGACAACTGTAATGAGAGGCTCACACAGTTACTAGGCCCAAGTAAGTAAGTAGGCTAAATGCAGTTCAAAATAGGTAAGAGGAGTACACAGGCGGCATAGCTTTGTTCAGCGGAGGAGGACAACTGTTATGAGAGGCTCACACAGACTTAGTAGGCCTAAAATAAAAAAGTAGGCTAAATGCAGTTCAAAATTGGTAAGAGGAGTACATAGGCAGCATAGCTTTGTTCAGTGGAGGAGGACAACTGTAATGAGAGGCTCACACATTTACTAGGCCCAAGTAAGTAAGTAGGCTAAATGCAGTTCAAAATTGGTAAGAGGAGAACACAGGCGGCATAGCTTTTTTCAGCGTAGAAGGACAATTGTTATGAGAGGCTCACACAGACGTTATAGTCCTAAAATAAAAAAGTAGGCTAAATGCAGTTCAAAATTGGTAAGAGGAGTACACAGGCAGCATAGCTTTCTTCAGCGGAGGAGGACAACTGTAATGAGAGGCTCACACAGTTACGAGGCCCAAGTAAGTAGGCTAAATGCAGTTCAAAATTAGTAAGAGGAGTACACAGGCGGCACAGCTTTCTTCAGCGGAGGAGGACAACTGTTATGAGAGGCTCACACAGACTTAGTAGGCCTAAGATAAAAAAGTAGGCTAAATGCAGTTCAAAATTGGTAAGAGGAGTACACAGGCGGCATAGCTTTGTTCAGCGGAGGAGGACAACTGTAATGAGAGGCTCACACAGTTACTAGGCCCAAGTAAGTAAGTAGGCGAAATGCAGTTCAAAATTGGTAACAGGAGTACACAGGCGGCATAGCTTTTTTCAGCGGAGGAGGACAACTGTTATGAGAGGCTCACACAGACTTAGTAGGCCTAAAATAAAAAAGTAGGCTAAATGCAGTTCAAAATTGGTAAGAGGAGTACATAGGCAGCATAGCTTTGTTCAGTGGAGGAGGACAACTGTAATGAGAGGCTCACACATTTACTAGGCCCAAGTAAGTAAGTAGGCTAAATGCAGTTCAAAATTGGTAAGAGGAGAACACAGGCGGCATAGCTTTTTCAGCGTAGAAGGACAATTGTTATGAGAGGCTCACACAGACGATATAGTCCTAAAATAAAAAAGTAGGCTAAATGCAGTTCAAAATTGGTAAGAGGAGTACACAGGCAGCATAGCTTTCTTCAGCGGAGGAGGACAACTGTAATGAGAGGCTCACACAGTTACGAGGCCCAAGTAAGTAGGCTAAATGCAGTTCAAAATTAGTAAGAGGAGTACACAGGCGGCACAGCTTTCTTCAGCGGAGGAGGACAACTGTTATGAGAGGCTCACACAGACTTAGTAGGCCTAAGATAAAAAAGTAGGCTAAATGCAGTTCAAAATTGGTAAGAGGAGTACACAGGCGGCATAGCTTTGTTCAGCGGAGGAGGACAACTGTAATGAGAGGCTCACACAGTTACTAGGCCCAAGTAAGTAAGTAGGCGAAATGCAGTTCAAAATTGGTAACAGGAGTACACAGGCGGCATAGCTTTTTTCAGCGGAGGAGGACAACTGTTATGAGAGGCTCACACAGACTTAGTAGGCCTAAAATAAAAAAGTAGGCTAAATACAGTTCAAAATTGGTAAGAGGAGTACACAGGCAGCTTAGCTTTGTTCAGCGGAGGAGGACAACTGTTATTAGAGGCTCACAGAGACTTAGTAGGCCTAAAATAAAAACGTAGGCTAAATGTAGTTAAAAAAAGGTAAGAGGAGTACACAGGCGGCATAGCTTTGTTCAGCGGAGGAGGACAACTGTTATGAGAGGCTCACACAGACTTAGTAGTCCTAAAATAAAAAAAGTAGGCTAAGTGCAGTTCAAAATTGGTAAGAGGAGTACACAGGCGGCATAGCTTTGTTCAGCGGAGGACAACTGTAATGAGAGGCTCACACAGACTTAGTAGTCCTAAAATAAAAAAGTAGGCTAAATGCAGTTCAAAATTGGTAAGAGGAGTACACAGGCGGCATAGCTTTGTTCAGCGGAGGACAACTGTAATGAGAGGCTCACACAGTTACTAGGCCCAAGTAAGTAAGTAGGCTAAATGCAGTTCAAAATTGGTAAGAGGAGAACACCGGCGGCATAGCTTTTTTCAGCGGAGGAGGACAACTGTTATGAGAGGCTCACAGAGACTTAGTAGGCCTAAAATAAAAACATAGGCTAAATGTAGTTCAAAATAGGTAAGAGGAGTACACAGGCGGCATAGCTTTGTTCAGCGGAGGACAACTGTAATGAGAGGCTCACACAGTTACTAGGCCCAAGTAAGTAAGTAGGCTAAATGCAGTTCAAAATTGGTAAGAGGAGTACACAGGCGGTATAGCTTTGTTCAACAGAGGACAACTGTAATGAGAGGCTCACACAGTTACTAGGCCCAAGTAAGTAAGTAGGCTAAATGCAGTTCAAAATTGGTAACAGGAGAACACAGGCGGCATAGCTTTTTTCAGCGGAGGAGGACAACTGTTATTAGAGGCTCACAGAGACTTAGTAGGCCTAAAATAAAAGCGTAGGCTAAATGTAGTTAAAAAAAGGTAAGAGGAGTACACAGGCGGCATAGCTTTGTTCAGCGGAGGAGGACAACTGTTATGAGAGGCTCACACAGACTTAGTAGTCCTAAAATAAAAAAGTAGGCTAAATACAGTTCAAAATTGGTAAGAGGAGTACACAGGCAGCTTAGCTTTGTTCAGCGGAGGAGGACAACTGTTATTAGAGGCTCACAGAGACTTAGTAGGCCTAAAATAAAAACGTAGGCTAAATGTAGTTAAAAAAAGGTAAGAGGAGTACACAGGCGGCATAGCTTTGTTCAGCGGAGGAGGACAACTGTTATGAGAGGCTCACACAGACTTAGTAGTCCTAAAATAAAAAAAGTAGGCTAAATGCAGTTCAAAATTGGTAAGAGGAGAACACAGGCGGCATAGCTTTTTTCAGCGGAGGATGACAACTGTTATGAGAGGCTCACAGAGACTTAGTAGGCCTAAAATAAAAACGTAGGCTAAATGTAGTTCAAAATAGGTAAGAGGAGTACACAGGCGGCATAGCTTTGTTCAGCGGTGGACAACTGTTATGAGAGGCTCACACAGTTACTAGGCCCAAGTAAGTAAGTAGGCTAAATGCAGTTCAAAATTGGTAAGAGGAGAACACAGGCGGCATAGCTTTTATCAGCGGAGGAGGCCAACTTTTATGAGAGGCTCACACAGACTTAGTAGGCCTAAAATAAAAAAGTAGGCTAAATGCAGTTTAAAATTGGGAAGAGGAGTACACAGGCGGCATAGCTTTGTTCGGCGGAGGAGGACAACTGTAATGAGAGGCTCACAAAGTTACTAGGCCCAAGTAAGTAAGTAGGCTAAATGCAGTTCAAAATTGGTAAGAGGAGTACACAGGCGGCATAGCTTTTTTCAGCGGAGAAGGACAACTGTTATGAGAGGCTCACACAGACTTAGTAGGCCTAAAATAAAAAAGTAGGCTAAATGCAGTTCAAAATTGGTAAGAGGAGTACATAGGCAGCATAGCTTTGTTCAGTGGAGGAGGACAACTGTAATGAGAGGCTCACACATTTACTAGGCCCAAGTAAGTAAGTAGGCTAAATGCAGTTCAAAATTGGTAAGAGGAGTACACAGGCGGCATAGCTTTTTTCAGCGGAGAAGGACAACTGTTATGAGAGGCTCACACAGACTTAGTAGGCCTAAAATAAAAAAGTAGGCTAAATGCAGTTCAAAATAGGTAAGAGGAGTACACAGGCAGCATAGCTTTGTTCAGCAGAGGAGGACAACTGTTATGAGAGGCTCACACAGACGTAATAGTCCTAAAATAAAAAAGTAGGCTAAATGCAGTTCAAAATTGGTAAGAGGAGTACACAGGCAGCATAGCTTTCTTCAACGGAGGAGGACAACTGTAATGAGAGGCTCACACAGTTACTAGGCCCAAGTAAGTAGGCTAAATGCAATTCAAAATTAGTAAGAGGAGTACACAGGCGGCACAGCTTTCTTCAGCGGAGGAGGACAACTGCAATGAGAGGCTCACACAGACTTAGTAGTAATAAAATAAAAAAGTAGGCTAAATGCAGTTCAAAATAGGTAAGAGGAGTACACAGGCGGCATAGCTTTGTTCAGCGGAGGAGGACAATTGTTATGAGAGGCTCACACAGACTTAGTAGGCCTAAAATAAAAAAGTAGGCTAAATGCAGTTCAAGATTGGTAAGAGGAGTACACAGGCAGCATAGCTTTGTTCAGTGGAGGAGGACAACTGTAATGAGAGGCTCACACAGTTACTAGGCCCAAGTAAGTAAGTAGGCTAAATGCAGTTCAAAATTGGTAAGAGGAGAACACAGGCGGCATAGCTTTTTTCAGCGGAGGAGGACAACTGTTATGAGAGGCTCACACAGACTTAGTAGGCCTAAAATAAAAAAGTAGGCTAAATGCAGTTTAAAATTGGGAAGAGGAGTACACAGGCGGCATAGCTTTGTTCGGCGGAGGAGGACAACTGTAATGAGAGGCTCACAAAGTTACTAGGCCCAAGTAAGTAAGTAGGCTAAATGCAGTTCAAAATTGGTAAGAGGAGTACACAGGCGGCATAGCTTTTTTCAGCGTAGAAGGACAACTGTTATGAGAGGCTCACACAGACTTAGTAGGCCTAAAATAAAAAAGTAGGCTAAATGCAGTTCAAAATAGGTAAGAGGAGTACACAGGCAGCATAGCTTTGTTCAGCAGAGAAGGACAACTGTTATGAGAGGCTCACACAGACGTAATAGTCCTAAAATAAAAAAGTAGGCTAAATGCAGTTCAAAATTGGTAAGAGGAGTACACAGGCAGCATAGCTTTCTTCAGCGGAGGAGGACAACTGTAATGAGAGGCTCACACAGTTACGAGGCCCAAGTAAGTAGGCTAAATGCTGTTCAAAATTAGTAAGAGGAGTACACAGGCGGCACAGCTTTCTTCAGCGGAGGAGGACAACTGCAATGAGAGGCTCACACAGACTTAGTAGTCCCAAAATAAAAAAGTAGGCTAAATGCAGTTCAAAATAGGTAAGAGGAGTACACAGGCGGCATAGCTTTGTTCAGCGGAGGAGGACAACTGTTATGAGAGGCTCACAAAGGACTTAGTAGTCCTAAAATAAAAAAGTAGGCTAAATGCAGTTCAAAATTGGTAAGAGGAGTACACAGGCGGCATAGCTTTGTTCAGCAGAGGAGGACAACTGTAATGAGAGGCTCACACAGTTACTAGGCCCAAGCAAGTACTGTAAGTAGGCTAAATGCAGTTCAAAATTGGTAAGAGGAGTGCACAGGCAGCATAGCTTTTTTCAGCAATGGAGGACAACTGTTACGAGAGGCTCACACAGACTTAGTAGGCCTATAATAAAAAAGTAGGCTAAATGCAGTGAAAAATTCGTAAGAGGAGTACACAAGCGGCTTAACTTTGTTCAGCAGAGGACAACTGTAATGAGAGGCTCACACAGTTACTAGGCCCAAGTACGTAAGTAGGCTAAATGCAGTTCAAAATTGGTAAGAGGAGTACACAGGCGGCATAGCTTTTTTCAGCGGAGGAGGACAACTGTTATGAGTGGCTCACACAGACTTAGTAGGCCTAAAATAAAAAAGTAGGCTAAATGCAGTTCAAAATTGGGAAGAGGAGTACACAGGCAGCATAGCTTTGTTCAGCGGCGGAGGACAACTGTAATGAGAGGCTCACACAGTTACTAGGCCCAAGTAAGTAAGTAGGCTAAATGCAGTTCAAAATTGGAAAGAGGAGTACATAGGCGGCATAGGTTTGTTCAGCGGAGGAGGACAACTGTAATGAGAGGCTCACACAGTTACTAGGCGCAAGTAAGTAAGTAGGCTAAATGCAGTTCAAAATTGGTAAGAGGAGTACACAGGCGACATAGCTTTTTTCAGCGGAGGAGGACAACTGTGATGAGAGGCTCACACATACTTAATAGGCCTAAAATAGAAAAGTAGGCTAAATGCAGTTCAAAATTGGTAAGAGGAGTACACAGGCGGCAAAGCTTTGTTCAGCGGAGGAGGACAACTTTAATGAGAGGCTCACACAGTTACTAGGCCCAAATAAGTAAGTAGGCTAAATGCAGTTCAAAATTGGTAAGAGGAGTATACAGGCGGCATAGCTTTTTTCAGCGGAGGAGGACAACTGTTATGAGAGGCTCACACAGACTTAATAGGCCTAAAATAAAAAAGTAGGCTAAATGCAGTTCAAAATTGGTAAGAGGAGTACACAGGCGGCATAGCTTTGTTCTGCACAGGAGGACAACTGTAATGAGAGGCTCACACAGTTACTAGGCCCAAGTAAGTAAGTATGCTAAATGCAGTTCAAAATTGGTAAGAGGAGTACATAGGCAGCATAGGTTTGTTCAGCGGAGGAGGACAACTGTAATGAGAGGCTCACACAGTTACTAGGCCCAAGTAAGTAAGTAGGCTAAATGCAGTTCAAAATTGGTAAGAAGAGTACACAAGCGGCATAGATTTGTTCAGCGGAAGAGGACAACTGTTATGAAATGCTCACACAGACTTAGTAGGCCTAAAATAAAAAAGTAGGCTAAATGCAGTTCAAAATTGGTAAGAGGAGTATAACTGTAATGAGAGGCTCACACAGTTACTAGGCCCAAGTAAGTAAGTAGGCTAAATGCAGTTCAAAATTGGTAAGAGGAGTACACAGGCGGCATAGCTTTTTTCAGTGGAGGAGGACAACTGTTATGAGTGGCTCACACAGACTTAGTAGGCCTAAAATAAAAAAGTAGGCTAAATGCAGTTCAAAATTGGGAAGAGGAGTACACAGGCAGCATAGCTTTGTTCAGCGGCGGAGGACAACTGTAATGAGAGGCTCACACAGTTACTAGGCCCAAGTAAGTAAGTAGGCTAAATGCAGTTCAAAATTGGAAAGAGGAGTACATAGGCGGCATAGGTTTGTTCAGCGGAGGAGGACAACTGTAATGAGAGGCTCACACAGTTACTAGGCCCAAGTAAGTAAGTAGGCTAAATGCAGTTCAAAATTGGTAAGAGGAGTACAAAGGCGACATAGCTTTTTTCAGCGGAGGAGGACAACTGTGATGAGAGGCTCACACAGACTTAATAGGCCTAAAATAAAAAAGTAGGCTAAATGCAGTTCAAAATTGGTAAGAGGAGTACACAGGCGGCAAAGCTTTGTTCAGCGGAGGAGGACAACTTTAATGAGAGGCTCACACAGTTACTAGGCCCAAATAAGTAAGTAGGCTAAATGCAGTTCAAAATTGGTAAGAGGAGTACACAGGCGGCATAGCTTTTTTCAGCGGAGGAGGACAACTGTTATGAGAGGCTCACACAGACTTAATAGGCCTAAAATGAAAAAGTAGGCTAAATGCAGTTCAAAATTGGTAAGAGGAGTACACAGGTGGCATAGCTTTGTTCTGCAGAGGAGGACAACTGTAATGAGAGGCTCACACAGTTACTAGGCCCAAGTAAGTAAGTAGGCTAAATGCAGTTCAAAATTGGTAAGAGGAGTACACAGGCGACATAGCTTTTTTCAGCGGAGGAGGACAACTGTGATGAGAGGCTCACACAGACTTAATAGGCCTAAAATAAAAAAGTAGGCTAAATGCAGTTCAAAATTGGTAAGAGGAGTACACAGGCGGCAAAGCTTTGTTCAGCGGAGGAGGACAACTTTAATGAGAGGCTCACACAGTTACTAGGCCCAAATAAGTAAGTTGGCTAAATGCAGTTCAAAATTGGTAAGAGGAGTACACAGGCGGCATAGCTTTTTTCAGCGGAGAAGGACAACTGTTATGAGAGGCTCACACAGACTTAATAGGCCTAAAATAAAAAAGTAGGCTAAATGCAGTTCAAAATTGGTAAGAGGAGTACACAGGCGGCATAGCTTTGTTCTGCAGAGGAGGACAACTGTAATGAGAGGCTCACACAGTTACTAGGCCCAAGTAAGTAAGTATGCTAAATGCAGTTCAAAATTGGTAAGAGGAGTACATAGGCAGCATAGGTTTGTTCAGCGGAGGAGGACAACTGTAATGAGAGGCTCACACAGTTACTAGGCCCAAGTAAGTAAGTAGGCTAAATGCAGTTCAAAATTGGTAAGAAGAGTACACAGGCGGCATAGATTTGTTCAGCGGAAGAGGACAACTGTTATGAAATGCTCACACAGACTTAGTAGGCCTAAAATAAAAAAGTAAGCTAAATGCAGTTCAAAATTGGTAAGAGGAGTATAACTGTAATGAGAGGCTCACACAGTTACTAGGCCCTAGTAAGTAAGTAGGCTAAATGCAGTTCAAAATTGGTAAGAGGAGTACACAGGCGGCATAGCTTTTTTCAGCGGAGGAGGACAACTGTTATGAGAGGCTCACACAGACTTAGTAGGCCTAAAATAAAAAAGTAGGCTAAATGCAGTTCAAATTGGTAAGAGGAGTACACAGGCGGCATAGCTTTGTTCAGCGAAGGAGGACAATTGTTATGAGAGGATCACACAAGCTTAGTAGGCCTAAAATAAAAAAGTTGGCTAAATGCAGTTCAAAATAGGTACGAGGAGTACACAGGCGGCATTGCTGTGTTCAGTGGAGTACAACTGTAATAAGTGGCTGACACAGTTAGTAGGCCAAAATAATAAAGTGGGCTAAATGTCAGCCAAAAAAAAGTTCATAAATAAACTGGTGGCACAGCTAGTTACAGGGGTGGGCTCCTGTGCTGAGTAGTAGACAGTGGTAGTTGGCGCAAAGTATTAACTGGTCTAAATGGGGGCCAGGTCCCCTGTATATTTTTACTATCATCTATCATTTCAACAAATTTGTATTGGCAGTGCCATTGAAGGATTTAACAGCACAGACTACACAGTGGTGGAGCAGGGAGAGGTAAGTTTTGCAAGTGGTAGAGCACTGTTCGAACTGGGGAGGAACACTCTCTCGTGGGCGGCGGAACTGGCACAGGGCCCCTCATATTATGACGGTGTGTCTGACGTTGGTTGTGCACTTTCACCATCAGAGACACTTCATTGTACTATGAGGGACCCTATGCCAGTGCCGTCGCCCAAGACTGGGCACCCCCACCTGTCCAGGCAAATGGAACTTGCACGGGTGCTTGCGCCAGGTGGTGACCACGGCCCTGTGGGGGGAGTCAGCCCATTTAGGGAGGTATAAAAATGGCCTATGGTGGACATTCAGCAGCTGCAAATGGAGGAATTGGAGCAGTCAGTAAGAGAAGGCCAAGACATTTGTAAGGCAATCTACGTGTCAGCAGGGGAAGGTGGGGAGAAATAATTTGAAATCCATGATTGGTTCATTTTAATGAAGCTTAGATCATCAACATTTCGGGTAGCCAGACGTGTCCTTTTTTCGGTCAGTATTGAACCAGCTGCACTGAAGACTCTTTCTGATAGCACACTAGCAACTGGGCAAGCGAACTCCTGTAATGCATATTCTGCCAATTCAGGCCAGGTGTCTATTTTAGATGCCCAGTAATCAAAGGGGAATGACCGTGAGGGAGCACATCGATAAGAGAGGAAAAATAGTTTGTAACCATACTGGACAAATGCTGTCTCCTGTCACTTTGAATTGCTGTAGCAGTACCTGTCGTGTCTGCGGTCATTGCGAAATCACTCCACAACCTGGTCATAAAACCCCTCTGTCCAACGCCACTTCGGATTTGTGCACCTCTAACACCTCTGCCATGTTGCCCCCTACAGCTCGTGTGAGAACCATCACCGCCGCTGTGTGCTGGGAATGCCTGAACTAAACAGTCTACAAGAGTTGCTTGTTTAGTAGCCAATATTTGCTCAAGGTTCTCATGTGGCATGATATTTTGTAATTTTCCTTTGTATCGTGGATCCAGGAGGCAGGCCAACCAGTAATCGTCATCGGTCATCATTTTGATAATGCGGAGGTCCCTTTTTAGGATACGCAAGGCATACTCTGCCATGTGGGCCAATGTTCCAGGTGTCAATTCACTGCTTGTGCTGGGTTGAGGAGCACTTTCTTGCAAATCAACATCATTTGTGGCCCGCAAAAACCCTGTACCTGACCTTGCAACGCCACCAGTTTCTATTGCCCCGAGAAGCATCCTCTTCCCATAATTATTCATCCCCATCATCCTCCTCCTCTTCGTCTGCCACCTCGTCCAGGAGAGTTCCCTGACCAGACAATGGCTGACTGTCATCAGGGCTTCCCTCCTCCCAAATACATTACAGCACACCTCTGAAGCATGTGCAGTGTAGAGTTCCACCTTGTTGCAACGTCAATTATTAGGCGGTGCTGTGGAAGCTTCAGCGATCGCTGATTGTATCTGCATACGGCGGATGTGCGAGCAAAGTCTTCGCACCTTCAGGAGCAGGGCTGATAACCCCGGATAATTTTTCAGGAAGCACTGCACCACCAGGTTCAAGGTGTGAACCAGACAAGGAATGTGTTTCAGTTCTGAAAGGGCTATGGCAGCCATAAAATGTCTTCCGTTATCACTGACTACCTTGCCTGCCTCAAGATGTACACTGCCCAGCCATGACTGAGTTTCTTGCCGCAAGTACTCGGCCAGTACTTTCGCGGTGTGTCTGTTGTCACCCAAACACTTCATTTTCAACACAGCCTGCTGACGCTTACCACTAGCTGTTCCATAATGGGACACCTCTTGTGCAACACTGGCAGCTGCGGATGGAGTGGTCGGGCGACTGTGCTCTGTGGACGAGCTTTTGCTTCTGGAGGAGGTGGAGGGGTGTCGAACGCCTACTGCCAACTGTTTCCTAGACCGTGGGCTAGGCAGAACTGTCCCACTATGGCTGTCCCCTGTGGACCCTGCATCCACCACATTAGAGCTGCATATGGTGGTACTAGCGGGGGTGGTGGTGGACATGGCAGATTGAGAGAGGGTTGGTGGTGGTATTCTTGATGTTGGCCTACCTACAGTGTTTCCTACCAAGAACCTTGTGATTCCCTGACTGCTTTGGCCTTGCGACGATACCTCCATATTTGCTGTTGGTGATGTCCTAACTGGTGGGCTTACAGTGAGGGAAGCAATGTAGCGTTGCTGACTACCTTCATTCTGAGCGGGTGCACCAACGGTACGGGACGTTTGGTAGTTAGTCCAGGCTTGCAAGTGCATGCTGGTTAAATGTCTACGCATGCACGCTGTATTTAAATTTCGGACATTCTTCCCTCTGCTAAAGGTCTTTGAGCATTTCTTACAGATAACTTTACGCGGATCATTCGGATCTTAGTTACAAAATTCCCACATTGCACTCTTCCTACTTTCGAATACCTTTTCAGGCATTGCACGCTGTTCTCCTTTCACCAAATGGCCATGCTGTCCTAAAAGTGTTTTTGGTTTTGTCGAACGTTTTTGGCCAGATACGGGCCTGCTAGATGAAAGCTGGTGCGATATAGATGCCTGCTGCGGATCATCCTCCTCCGCTTCAGAGCTACTGCCAGCGGCACCCTGTTCCCCCAATGGCTGCCAATCTGGGTCAACAACTGTGTCATCTATCACCTCCTCTTCAATGTCATGTGCTCCTTCCTCTGTGTCACCGTGTAAGGTGCTATAGCGTTCTGGATGGGGCACCATAGTCTCATCAGGGTCATATTCTGGCTCAGTACACTGCGAGGGCAATGTAGTGATCTGAGTCAATGGAACAGCATAATAATCTAGCTGTGGCTGTGCATTTGTGCACTCCATGTCCGATTCATCTTGTAATGGGCTGTTAACCATTTCCCTTTCTAACCCTGGCACGGTATGTGTAAAGAGCTCCATGGAGTAAACTGTAGTGTCGCCTGCCGCATCCTTCACTTTTGCTTTGAGTGAAGGACACAAGGATGCAACTTTGTCCTGACCGGGAGCATCCACTGATGACTCGCTGCTTTTATATTTCGAACTTTCGGAAGAGGAGGCGAAAGAGCTTGATGCTGAGTCAGCAAGGAAAGCCAAAACTTTTTCCTGCTGCTCCGGCTTTAAAAGCTGTTTTCCTACTCCCAGATAAGGGAGCCTTCAAGGCCTTGTGTAGCCAGATGATGACACTGGCTCAACACCTCCATCCTTAGGTGCTATTTTGCTTTTCCCACTACAACCAGATGCTCCACCACCACCATCAGTACCAGCTGGCAACGACCGCCCACGGCCTCTTCCACCAGACTTCCTCATTTTTTGGGAAAATCTAACCAAAATAACAATCGTTATATGTTACTGTAAAACAAGGTAGACGGTGTATATAAACTTGTTGTCAATTTAAATCTCAATTTTTTGGGGGGCAGACTGCGGAAAAAAACAGGCCCTGTATATTACACTACACAATGTAAGAGGCACAACGTGGCTGGCAGATAGACGACAATCAGAACTGATGTATAGAAACTTGTTGGCAATTTAAATCTCACTTTTTTTGGGGGGGAGACTGCAGCTAAAAACAGGCCCTGTGCATTACACTACACAATGTAAGTGGCACAATGTGGCTGCCAGATATTCGACCAACAGAACTGACGTATAGAAGCTTGTTGGCAATTTAAATCTCAATTTTTTGGGGGGGGGAGACTGCGGAAAAAAACAGGCCCTGTGTATTACACTACACAATGTAAGTGGCAGAACGTGGCTGGCAGATATACGACCAACAGAACTGACGCATAAAAACTTGTTGTCAATTTAAAACTCACTTTTTTGGGGGGTGACTGCAGCAAAAAACAGGCCCTGTGTATTACACTACACAATGTAAGTGGCACAACGTGGCTGGCAGATATACGACCAACAGAACTGACGTATAGAAACTTGTTGGCAATTTAAATCTACCTTTTTTGGGGGGGAGACAGCAGAAAAAACAGGCCCTGCGTGTTACACTACACAATGTAAGTGGCACAACGTGGCTGGCAGATATACGATCAACAGAACTGACATATAGAAACTTGTTGTTAATTTAAATCTCACTGTTTTGGGGGAGAGACTGCGGAAAAAAACAGGCCCTGTCTATTACACTACACAATGTAAGTGGCACAACGTGGCTGGCAGATATATTAAAAAATACAAGGGCTGTAGTACAATTTCAATCTCCCTACAATGATCAAAGGACAAGTATGGCAGCAATAAAAAGGACTGCCAAGAAACAAGAGAACTGTGCAGAAAGGAGCAACAGGATTTTTGCTTTTAAAAAGCAGTTGGTTTGCACAGCAGCGTACAAACAGCAATGCAGCTATCAGGGAGCCTTATAGAGCAGCCTAATAAGCTACAGCGCTGATGCACAAAAAAAAAACTCCACTGTCCCTGCAAACAAAAGGTGGTGTTGGCTCGGAAGGGAAGGAGCGCCATTTGACTTTTGAATGAAAAATTAGCTCCAATCGTTAGCGGACACCATGTCGCGTTTGGAGAGCCCCTGTATGCCTAAACATTGGAGCTCCCCCACATTTAACCCCATTTTGGAAACTAGACCCCCCAAGGAACTTATCTAGATGCATAGTGAGCACTTTGAACCCAAAGGTGCTTCAGAAATTGATCCGTAAAAATGAAAAAGTACTTTTTTTCACAAAAAATTTATTTTAGCCTCAATTTGTTCATTTCCACATGAGCAACAGGATTAGATGGATCCTAAAATTTATTGGGCAATTTCTCCTGAGTACACTGATACCTCATATGTGGGGGTAAACCACTGTTTGGGCACACGGCAGGGCTCGGAAGGGAAGGCGCGCCATTTGACTTTTTGAATGAAAAATTAGCTCCAATCGTTAGCTGACACCATGTCGCGTTTGGAGAGCCCCTGTGTGCCTAAACATTTGAGCTCCCCCACATGTGACCCCATTTTGGAAACTAGACCTAGATGTGCGGTGACCACTTTAAACCCCCAAGTGCCTCACAGAAGGCAGAGCCATGAAAATAAAAAATAATTTTTCTTTCCTCAAAAATGATTTTTTAGCCCGCAATTTTTTATTTTCACAAGAGTAACAGGAAAAATTGGACCCCAAAAGTTGTTGTCCAGTTTGTCCTCAGTACGCTGATACCTCATATGTGGGGGGAAACCACTGTTTGGGTACACGTCGGGGCTCAGAAGGGAAGTAGTGACGCTTTGAAATGCAGACTTTGATGGAATGGTCTGCACGCATCATGTTGAATTTGCAGAGCCCCTGATGTGCCTAAACAGTAGAAACCCCCCACAAGTGACCCCATTTTGAAAACTAGACCCCCCAATTAACTTATCTAGATATGTGTTGAGCACTTTGAACCCCCAAGTGCTTCACAGAAGTTTACAACGCAGAGCCGTGAAAATAAAAAAATCATTTTTCTTTCCTCAAAAATGATGTTTTAGCAAGCAATTTTTTATTTTCACAAGGGTAACAGGAGAAATTAGACCCAAATAATTGTTGCCCAGTTTGTCCTGAGTACGCTGTTACCCCATATGTGGGGGTAAACTACTGATTGGGCACACGTCGGGGCTCGGAAGGGAAGTAGTGGCGTTTTGAAATGCAGACTTTGATGGAATGGTCTGCGGGCGTCACGTTGCATTTGCAGATCCCCTGATGTGCCTAAACAGTAAAACCCCCCACAAGTAACCCTATTTTGGAAACTATACCCCAAAGGAACTTATCTAGATATGTGGTGAGTACTTTGAACCCCCAAGTGCTTCACAGAAGTTTATAACGCAGAGCCGTGAAAATAAAAAATAATTTTTTCTTTCCTCAAAAATGATGTTTTAGCAAGCAATTTTTTATTTTCACAAGGGTAGCAGGAGAAATTGGACCCCAATAGTTGTTGCCCAGTTTGTCCCGAGTATGCTGGTACCCCATATGTGGGGGTAAACCACTGTTTTGGCGCATGTCGGGGCTCGGAAAGGAGGGAGCACCATTTGACTTTTTGAACGCAAGATTGGCTGGAATCAATGGTGGCCCAATGTTGCGTTTGGAGACCCCTGATGTGCCTAAACAGTGGAAACCCCTCAATTCTAACTCCAACACTAACCCCAACACACCCCTAACCCTAATTTCAACTCTAGCCATAACCCTAATCACAACCCTAACCCCAACACACCCCTAACCACAGCCCTAACCCCAACACACGCCTAACCCTAATCCCAACCCTAAACATAATCCTAACCCTAATCCAAACCCTAACCCCAACACACCCCTAACCACAACCCTAACCCCAACACACCCCTAACCATAACCCTAACCACAAGCCTAGTCTTAACCCTATTTCCAACCCTATCCCTAATTCCAACCCTAACTCTAATTCCAACCCTAACTGTAAGGCTATGTGCCCACGTTGCGGATTCGTGTGAGATTTTTCCGCACCATTTTTGAAAAATCCGCGGGTAAAAGGCACTGCGTTTTACCTGCGGATTCACCGCGGATTTACAGTGTTTTTTGTGCAGATTTCACCTGCGGATTCCTATTGAAGAACAGGTGTAAAACGCTGCGGAATCCGCACAAAGAATTGACATGCTGCGGAAAATACAACACAGCGTTCCCGAGCGGTATTTTCCGCACCATGGGCGCAGCGGATTTGGTTTTCCATAGGTTTACATGGAACTGTAAAGCTGATAGAAAACTGCTACGAATCTGCAGCGGCCAATCCGCTGCAGATCCGCAGCCAAATCCGCACCGTGTGCACATAGCCTAATTCTAAGGGTATGTGCACACGATGCGGAAAATGCTGCGGATCCACAGCGTTTCCGCCGCTGCAGGTCCACAGCTCTTTCCCATGAGTTTACAAAAAACGCTGCTCACATGCTGCGGAAAAAACTGCGCAAAAACGCAGCGGTTTACATTCCGCACATTTCACTTCTTTCTGCGGATTCCGCAGCGGTTTTACAACTGCTCCAATAGAAAACCGCAGTGAAATCCGCAGAAAAACCACGGTAAATCCGCGATAAATCCGCAATGCTGCTTATGTGCAGGCTATGCAGCAGAGTCGGTATTTCCAGCAGACAGTGGCGTCAAACCCAACTGTGCATTTACTGTCACGATTAACTTCGTGAATTAATGCTGACCTCTGCTGCATACCACTGCACGGCCACCTCAATGCCTTCCACAGGCGGACACCACTACAGCGCCAGCACCATGACGAGTGCAGTTGGACATCCCACTGCCACCACCGTGACAACCGCTGCTCCTGCTTGGACCTCCTCCGGCCCCACCACGATGCAGCAGGACCCTGGCATGGCTTTCCGTACCGCTCCCACCACGATGCAGCAGGACCCTGTCATGGCCTTCTGTAACGCCACCACCACGATGCAGCAGGACCCTGGCATAGCCTTCCGCTCTACAAGTGCTATGGACTCTGGCATGGCTGCACGCTCTACGAGCACTATGGACTCTGGCATGGCTGCACCCTCTACGAGCACAATGGACTATGGCATGGCTGCACACTCTACGAGCACTATGGACTCTGGCATGGCTGCACGCTCTACGAGCACTATGGACTCTGACATGGCTGCACGCTCTACGAGCACTATGGACTCTGACATGGTGCAGCCGGACCCTGACAGGTCACCCACCACCACGCCACGCCATATGAGACCACCAGTGCATCCCAGAACCCGTCAAACTAAAAAAAAAACACAAAAAACCACAGAGAACTCTTAGCATTCCTCCCCCTTCACCTCCCATTGTGTCTGTAATGTTAGGTTTGTCTCACCCTTCCAGTGAGTCTCAAGCCTCTCATGTGTCAAACCCCATCCCCGAACTACCAGACCTTACTAGTTTCATTGCCCCTTCTCCTGTCACCTCTGCGTCGTCCATGGTTAGCCAGGCCTCATTGCTTCACACCCCCCATTTACATCACTCTACCCCAAGTCGGCGCAGTTAAATACATTTTTTTGGTTGTTAAAAGAATAAATGCAATTTGATTTGCCACAATTGTTTGGTTTATTGTGTCTATCGCCGCTGGCAACACACACCGTGCGCCAAGAAACTTCGCCACACACTTAATTTTTGGGCCACATCATATCTCCAGTAGTTATTAGAAAAAAAAGGCACCTTTGTGTGTCTTTAGAATAAAGATATGAGGTGGGCCCAAAAATAATAGATGTATTATCTCCATAATCTCTTCTTTCTGCTGTGACTTCAGTTGCAGTCTGAAGAGAAAATGGCGGAAATACAGTGCAGAACTCTACTGAACTGGTCAGGTGTCATTAAAAAAAAATTAGTTCTTAAACCTGACCTAGTGAGTAGAGAACTGCCTTGTATAACCTTCATTTTCTCTTCTGTGTACATAATCTATTACACACAAATAGAAGGGACAATGGTGGGCACACGGCATATCTATGCTCACCTGCACAGGTGACAGAAATAGTGAATTCATGAGGCTGTTATATGTGCATCATGAATTCATTATTTCTGACACCTGACTTGATGAGTATAGATCTCTTGAATGTGACAGTCATTGTCTCTTCAGTTTGTGTCCAATGGATACTGCTGAACAGAATCAGGATGCAATGACGTCAACAAGTGTAAAGCAACGTGGCTCCCATAACACAAGCAGTATATGGTCAGTGTTTTATATCAGTATTTGTAAGCCAAAACAAGGAGTGGAGCAATTAGAGGTAAATTATGATATTAACATAACAACTATCACCTCTGCCTTTAACACCCACTCCTGGTTTTGCATTACAAATACTGATATTAAATACAGACCAAATACTGCTCGCATTAGGACAGCCTTGGTTTGTAGAGGAAAAACATAGGAGACACGGTCAACACAATCATCATTTCAGAAAATTACTTGTATAGATCTAATTACAACAGGACATTTACACAACATTGTCCTGCCATGACAGTCGGCCAATATCTGAATAAAAAAATGCAGCAAATTGGTCCCGCATGTGACCAACTGCTGCAGTTGACCCCAGCGGGTAATGATGGAAATCGGGCAGTGGGTGTGCAACTGGTTCATCCAGTTCAATGTTGGGTTGCTCCTTAGCCATTATATAATTGTGAAGAACCACACAGGCTTTGACCACCTCATCGACTGTTTCCACTTTTAGATTTATGGCTGATGCAAGAATGCGCCATTTTGAGACAAGAATGCCAAAGGAACACTCTACTGTTCTTCAGGCCCTGGTCAGTCTGTAGTTAAAGATCCTTCTAGTGTGGTTCAAGTCCCGACTGGAATAGGGCTTCAGTAGGTTTTCACACATCTGGAAGGCCTCATCCCCAACCATAACAAATGGCAGCGGTGGAGCTTGAGTGTTGGGGAGAGGCTGTGGCGGGGGGAAATTAAAATTTTTGCCATACACATGCTGGCCTATATCCAAGTTCTTGAAAGTCTGGGAATCGTTGCCACGGCCAAAAGCTCCAATGTCCACGGCAATGAAGCGACAGTCCGCATCAGCTATTGCCATGAGCACAACAGAAAAATATTTTTTATAGTTAAAAAACTCCGATCCTGTTCTGGCAGGTTTGATAATGCGGATGTGCTTTCCATCCACCGCTCCTAAACAGTTGGAAAATCACACACACTCCTGAATTTTTCAGCTATTTCAAGCCACATGTACGGGTATAAACTCATTCCAGAGTACATTCCACAAAGCCCGACAGGTGTATGCAACTATTCCGGACAGGGTGGATATTCCAAGCCGGTATTGGAAGTGGAGGGATGATAAACTCTCTCCGGTTGCCAGAAATCTGTAAGGAAAACAGAAACAAAAAAATGACAATCTATTCTATTGATGGTGTGTTTACGCTAAAGAAAGATAGTTAAATAGCCAAAACATACATGTCTGAAAACACAAAATTTGGACTGTTATTGGTTTAGATTTGTAACGTACCTTAATGTAACCAGCAGACGTTCCTCCGGTGGAATCGCTCTACGGAGCTGGGTGTCCTGTCTCCGTATGGTTCCTTGGACACGAGCAAGCAAATCCCGGAACGAGTCATGCGACATCCTTGTATATTCATGGAATTTCTCTGGGTTGGCATTAAGCTCGCCATACAGCGTGTGATAGGCTCCCCGGCTCTCACGTAGTTCGATTATGGGGTGTCTCCAAAAACGCCGACGTTGTCTCCTTCTCCATCTTTCACGATTTCTGTCTTGCTCCCAAGCAAAAGCACAAGCAAGAAACAGCTTGATGCTTAAATCCAGGTTGGAATAAAAGATACAGGAACAAAATCTGAAGATTACAGCTGTTCAGGGGTCTATATAAAGAAAGACCATAATACACGCCCTCTGTAGTCCCGTTGGCGGTGTCTAGTTATCTAGATTTTTCTCTTGGGAAATTTCGCATCATGCGTACAAAAAACGCAAACGCAATAAAAAACGCATAAAAACACGTACAAACGCGGTGTTTTTTTAACCGCATGCGTTACCGCATGCGGTTAAAAAACGCCGTGTTTGTACGCATTTATATGCATTTTTCCACCACTTGCGGATGCGGAATAAAGGCTGCGGATTTAAACGCAAATGTGAAAGTAGCCTTAGGCCATGTCTGGATTTCAGGGAGATTAATAAGATCACTGTGCGCAATCCTTACCCCTTGCCACTAATTCCGGATTTGTTTAACCAATTAGTTGAAGCCAAGTGGTTCTCTAAGATCGATCTCCATGGGGCATATAATTGGCTGCGGGTTAAAGAAGGCGATGAATGGAAGACAGCCTTTAATACCCCGGAAAGGTCATTTTGAGTGTCTAGTTATGCCTTTCGGAATTACAAATGCTCTGGCGTTCTTTCAAAATTTCATTAATAACATCCTGAGGCTGTTGATTGGTAGGAGTGTGATTGTTTATTTGGATGATATTTTGATCTATTCTCCTGTTCTGGAGTCGTATTGGCAGAGAGTCCGTGAGGTTCTGCAGATTCTGAGAGAAAACACACTCTTTGCTAAACTGGAGAAATGCGAGTTTGCGGCACAAAAAAATTAGTTTTTTAGGGTACTTTGTTTCCAGTGATGGTTTTGAGATGGACCTGGTGAAGGTTCAGGCGGTATTGGAGTGGCCTTGACCTGAATGCTTGAAGTCGATTCAGAGATTTTTGGTGTTTGCTAATTATTATGGAAAATTCATAAAGAATATTTCTGTTATCGCAAAACCTCTAACTGATCTTACTAAGAAGGTGTCCAAAACTGTCCAATGGTCCCCTGAGGCTGTTATGGCTTTTGAGCATCTCAAGGAGAGGTTTAGCTCTGCTCCTGTTTTGATCCAGACAGATGAGACTAAGCCCTTTCTTATAGAGGTGGATGCCTCATCAGTAGGAATGGGGACTGTTCTGTCACAGGAAGGAGAGGATGGGGTGCATCCCTGTACTTTCTTTTCTAAGAAATTTTCAGAGGCGGAGCTCAACTACAATGTTGGGAACCGAGAATTGTTGGCTATTAAGCTTGCGTTTGAGCATTGGTGACATTTTTTGGAGGGCGCTAGAAATAGAGACAAAGCAAAGTCTATATGTTGACTGCAAGTCACATAGACAATACCACTATAAATCATAAATCTAACAAAGCAAAAGTGGAAAAAATAAAACGTAACTTTTATTTTGACTAAAGTCACACACAAAAAAAAACTTAAACCAAACACCCAAGTGGATAAAAATACTGGGGCTGAGTCTCAGGCAGTAGTGTAGTTACCACAGAGATTGATTATCCCCAGAAAGGACAGAATGATATCCTCCACAGTATATTGGAGATATCATAAAAACTAGAAATTGACATAAGAGCTGGAGTAAAATAACGTCAAACAGCACAAAACGTCAAACTAGTTGCATGAACAAGCAATAAAAGCCATCAATAACCGCATATACACAGTGCCATTGATGGCTGTAAGTAATATAAAAAGGAACAATCTCACCGGTTCCAAGATGAGGGCCCAGGAGCACCGGATAATTTTCTGGTCAGAAGAAAGTCCGGAAAGATACCGGAGACGACAGTCCCTGTGTCAGTCCCTATGGGGCTATCGATAGACTATCCCCACAGCTCCTGCCCTTACAAGGGCAGACCACAGCTACCCCTGTCCAAACATGCCCTGCACTCTCCCTGTATGGTCCGTCCCGACGCGTTTCATCTGAGCAGAATCTTCAGGGGACTTTCTTGTGCATGGAGATAGAGTGCTAAAAAGGAGGGACACTAAGTCCTGCCACCCTCAATGCTGTCCTGCTGCAGGACAGCATTGAGGGTGGCAGGACTTAGTGTCCCTCCTTTTTAGCACTCTATCTCCATGCACAAGAAAGTCCCCTGAAGATTCTGCTCAGATGAAACGCGTCGGGACGGACCATACAGGGAGAGTGCAGGGCATGTTTGGACAGGGGTAGCTGTGGTCTGCCCTTGTAAGGGCAGGAGCTGTGGGGATAGTCTATCGATAGCCCCATAGGGACTGACACAGGGACTGTCGTCTCCGGTATCTTTCCGGACTTTCTTCTGACCAGAAAATTATCCGGTGCTCCTGGGCCCTCATCTTGGAACCGGTGAGATTGTTCCTTTTTATATTACTTACAGCCATCAATGGCACTGTGTATATGCGGTTATTGATGGCTTTTATTGCTTGTTCATGCAACTAGTTTGACGTTTTGTGCTGTTTGACGTTATTTTACTCCAGCTCTTATGTCAATTTCTAGTTTTTATGATATCTCCAATATACTGTGGAGGATATCATTCTGTCCTTTCTGGGGATAATCAATCTCTGTGGTAACTACACTACTGCCTGAGACTCAGCCCCAGTATTTTTATCCACTTGGGTGTTTGGTTTAAGTTTTTTTTTGTGTGTGACTTTAGTCAAAATAAAAGAGGGCGCTAGAAATCCTATACAAGTCTTTACTGATCATAAGAACCTGATCTATCTGGATGCTGCTAAACTTTTGGATGCCCGTCAAGCTAGGTGAGCATTGTTTTTTGCCCGGTTCCTTTTCTCTGTGACATATATCCCTGGGACAAAAAATCTTAAAGCTGATGCTTTGTCTTGAAGTTTCTGCCCAGCGGTTAATACTGAAAAGGAAGAATCTATTCTACAGACAGGGATGGTGGTGGCAGCTAGAGTTGAGCGACCTTGACCTTTTTAGAGTCGAGCCGGGTTTCGCGAAACCCGACTATCTCAAAAGTCGGGTCGAGTGAAATCGGCCGATTATGACGTAAAGTCAGGATCGACCGAAACACGAAACCCAATGCAAGTCAATGGGGCAGCATAGTCGGCAGTGAGTGGGGGCCAGGAAAACACCTAGAGTGCCCATTTTAATGTCAAAACCATCCATTCTTCTTAATGAAGCTTGTCAAGCGTAATTTACCTTATAATAATTGGAAGGCATTTGAAATTGGGGGTCATTTGGCTAAAGTTGTGGTGGGTAGGGCTGGTTCAAGTAATTAGTGGGCCCAGGAAATCTGGACCACGTCACGGCAGTGGAGCAGGGAGAGGTAAGTATTTCAATTTTGCAAGTGCTGTGATCCTGAGCAAGCAGGGGGGGCCCACTCGTTGGCATTGGCACTGGCACAGGGCCCCTCAAAGTACAGCGGTGTGTTTGCACGGCGGGGGCGCCTCCCACCGGCAGCAACACTTTTGCGTACTATGAGAGGCCCTGTGCCAGTGACGTCGCCAACTAGTATTCCTCCCCCCACCTGATGAAGGAACCTGCACTTTCATCTGCACCTTCCTCTTTGTCCCCGTGTAAGGTGGTATGGTATGCGGGAAGAGCAACCTGACTTTCAGCAGGGTCACAATGTTGTTGTGTAGCGTGCACGGGGAATGTTGCGTTATGGGTCAATGTACCAGCAGACTCATCTATCACTGGCTGGGCAATGGGCAGGATGAGGAGGAAACACAGATATAGGCCCAAATAATAAAGTGGGCTAAATGCAGTTCAAAATTGGTAACACAGGAATAACCAGGGGGCATTGCAGTGGAGGACAACTGGAATGAAAGGCTGACACAGAGAGTAGGCCCAAATCAGTAAGTAGTCGAAATGCAGTTCAAAATTGGCAACCGTAGTAAACAGGCGGCACAGCTTTGTTCAGTGGAGGAGAACAGCAAGGAGTGGCAGACACCGATAGTAGGCCCCAACCCAACTAGTAGGCCAAATGCAGTCTAACATTAACAACTACTTAACGAGCGCCTGAAAACGGAATTTCAGGACAGGAAACCAGGAGAACAGCAAGGAGCAGCAGACACTGTTAGTAGGCCCCAAACCAACTAGTACGCCAAATGCAGTTGTTCCATTTAACCACAATTTAACGAGAGCCTGAAGATAGAAGCTCAGGAAAGGCAACCTGGAGAACACCTTGGAGTGGAACACACCATCTCTCTCCACCCCATACCCATTTTGTAGGCCTAATGCTGTGTAGTTTTCTACAACTACTAAACGAGAGTCGGAAGACCGAAGCAATGGCAAGGCAACCTGGGGAACACCTTGGAGTGTAACACACCATCTCTCTCCACCCGATACCCATTTTGTAGGCCTAATGCTGTGTAGTTTTCTACAACTACTAAACGAGAGTCGGAAGATCGAAGCAATGGCGAGGAAACCTGGAGAACACCTTGGAGTGTAACACACCATCTCTCTCCACCCCATACCCATTTTGTAGGCCTAATGCTGTGTAGTTTTCTACAACTACTAAACGAGAGTCGGAAGACCGAAGCAATGGCAAGGCAACCTGGGGAACACCTTGGAGTGTAACACACCATCTCTCTCCACCCAATACCCATTTTGTAGGCCTAATGCAGTGTAGTTTTCTACAACTACTAAACGAGAGTCAGAAGACCGAAGCAATGGCAAGGCAACCTGGGGAACACCTTGGAGTGTAACACACCATCTCTCTCCACCCGATACCCATTTTGTAGGCCTAATGCAGTGTAGTTTTCTACAACTACTAAACGAGAGTCGGAAGACCGAATCAATGGCAAGGCAACCTGGGGAACACCTTGGAGTGTAACACACCATCTCTCTCCACCCCATACCCATTTTGTAGGCCTAATGCAGCCTACTTTCCGACAACTACTAAAAGAGAGCATGAAGATCGAAGCTCAGGAAAGGCAACCTGGAGAACACCTTGGAGTGGAACACACCATCTCTCTCCACCCCATACCCATTTTGTAGGCCTAATGCTGTGTAGTTTTCTACAACTACTAAACGAGAGTCAGAAGACCGAAGCAATGGCAAGGCAACCTGGGGAACACCTTGGAGTGTAACACACCATCTCTCTCCACCCGATACCCATTTTGTAGGCCTAATGCAGTGTAGTTTTCTACAACTACTAAACGAGAGTCGGAAGACCGAAGCAATGGCAAGGCAACCTGGGGAACACCTTGGAGTGTAACACACCATCTCTCTCCACCCCATACCCATTTTGTAGGCCTAATGCAGCCTACTTTCCGACAACTACTAAACGAGAGCATGAAGATCGAAGCTCAGGAAAGGCAACCTGGAGAACACCTTGGAGTGGAACACACCATCTCTCTCCACCCCATACCCATTTTGTAGGCCTAATGCAGTGTAGTTTTCTACAACTACTAAACGAGAGTCGGAAGACCGAAGCAATGGCAAAGCAACCTGGGGAACACCTTGGAGTGGAACACACCATCTCTCTCCACCCCATACCCATTTTGTAGGCCTAATGCAGTGTAGTTTTCTACAACTACTAAACGAGAGTCGGAAGACCGAAGCAATGGCAAGGCAACCTGGGGAACACCTTGGAGTGGAACACACCATCTCTCTCCACCCCATACCCATTTTGTAGGCCTAATGCAGTGTAGGTTTCTACAACTACTAAACGAGAGTCGGAAGACCGAAGCAATGGCAAGGCAACCTGGGGAACACCTTGGAGTGTAACACACCATCTCTCTCCACCCCATACCCATTTTGTAGGCCTAATGCAGCCTACTTTCCGACAACTACTAAACGAGAGCATGAAGATCGAAGCTCAGGAAAGGCAACCTGGGGAACACCTTGGAGTGTAACACACCCTCTCTCTACACCACGGAAGGGCTGATTCTTAGGAAGGAAGGCTGTCGGAAAGAAGCAGGGCGCGTCCGAGGGTGATTATATTCTTATTAGGTATATACTCACCCTCGGACGCGCCCTGCTTCTTTATTTGTAATGAATGTTTATTTGCAATGTGGTTTTGACTTACTCTATTTTTTTGGTAAATAATGATTTTATTATTTTCATTGTTTTGCATCTTCTTGGCAATAATATAAAGAAGACGCGACAGGACAACACTCGGTGGATGCCATATCTGTGTTTTAAATTGAAAAAAACTTTCAGTTAACTACTTGCAGGAGAAAGTTATTGTAGCTGGTGGCCATTTTTAGTACTGTACCAGATTTTTGTTGTATGTGTTTGTTTTTAATGTTAAAATGTCTGCATTTGATATCTCTCCAGTATTTTCTTTTTTATAAGCAAAATACTTATTTTTATATTTTCTGATGTTGGTTCAAGGGGTACACGGGCAGCAGTAGACAGGTCAGTGGAGGCCTAGTGGAAGGAGGGACCGCAGACAGGCTTCGAAGCCCTAACATAATAAATTGGCCTGGCTGTAGGCAATTTACAATTGGTTCCAGGGGAACACGGGCGGCAGTAGACAGGTCAGTGGAGGCCTAGTGGAAGGAGGGACCGCAGACAGGCTTCGAAGCCCTAACATAATAAATTGGCCTGGCTGTAGGCAATTTACAATTGGTTCCAGGGGAACCCGGGCAGCAGTAGACAGGTCAGTGGAGACCTAGTGGAAGGAGGGACCGCAGACAGGCTTCGAAGCCCTAACATAATAAATTGGGCTGGCTGTAGGCAATTTAAAATTGGTTCCATGGGAACCCGGGCAGCAGTAGACAGGTCAGTGGAGGCCTAGTGGAAGGAGGGACCGCAGACAGGCTTCGAAGCCCTAACATAATAAATTGGGCTGGCTGTAGGCAATTTAAAATTGGTTCCAGGGGAACACGGGCAGCAGTAGACAGGTCAGTGGAGGCCTAGTGGAAGGAGGGACCGCAGACAGGCTTCGAAGCCCTAACATAATAAATTGGCCTGGCTGTAGGCAATTTACAATTGGTTCCAGAGGAACACGGGCAGCAGTAGACAGGTCAGTGGAGGCCTAGTGGAAGAAGGGACCGCAGACAGGCTTCGAAGCCCTAACATAATAAATTGGGCTGGCTGTAGGCAATTTAAAATTGGTTCCAGGGGAACCCGGGCAGCAGTAGACAGGTCAGTGGAGACCTAGTGGAAGGAGGGACCGCAGACAGGCTTCGAAGCCCTAACATAATAAATTGGGCTGGCTGTAGGCAATTTAAAATTGGTTCCATGGGAACCCGGGCAGCAGTAGACAGGTCAGTGGAGGCCTAGTGGAAGGAGGGACCGCAGACAGGCTTCGAAGCCCTAACATAATAAATTGGGCTGGCTGTAGGCAATTTAAAATTGGTTCCAGGGGAACACGGGCAGCAGTAGACAGGTCAGTGGAGGCCTAGTGGAAGGAGGGACCGCAGACAGGCTTCGAAGCCCTAACATAATAAATTGGCCTGGCTGTAGGCAATTTACAATTGGTTCCAGAGGAACACGGGCAGCAGTAGACAGGTCAGTGGAGGCCTAGTGGAAGAAGGGACCGCAGACAGGCTTCGAAGCCCTAACATAATAAATTGGGCTGGCTGTAGGCAATTTAAAATTGGTTCCAGGGGAACCCGGGCAGCAGTAGACAGGTCAGTGGAGACCTAGTGGAAGGAGGGACCGCAGACAGGCTTCGAAGCCCTAACATAATAAATTGGGCTGGCTGTAGGCAATTTAAAATTGGTTCCATGGGAACCCGGGCGGCAGTAGACAGATCAGTGGAGGCCTAGTGGAAGGAGGGACCGCAGACAGGCTTCGAAGCCCTAACATAATAAATTGGCCTGGCTGTAGGCAATTTACAATTGGTTCCAGGGGAACACGGGCGGCAGTAGACAGGTCAGTGGAGGCCTAGTGGAAGGAGGGACCGCAGACAGGCTTCGAAGCCCTAACATAATAAATTGGGCTGGCTGTAGGCAATGTAAAATTGGTTCCAGGGGAACCCGGGCAGCAGTAGACAGGTCAGTGGAGGCCTAGTGGAAGGAGGGACCGCAGACAGGCTTCGAAGCCCTAACATAATAAATTGGGCTGGCTGTAGGCAATGTAAAATTGGTTCCAGGGGAACCCGGGCAGCAGTAGACAGGTCAGTGGAGGCCTAGTGGAAGGAGGGACCGCAGACAGGCTTCGAAGCCCTAATATATTAAATTGGCCTGGCTGTAGACAATTTACAATTGGTTCCAGGGGAACACGGGCGGCAGTAGACAGGTCAGTGGAGGCCTAGTGGAAGGAGGGACCGCAGACAGGCTTCGAAGCCCTAACATAATAAATTGGGCTGGCTGTAGGCAATGTAAAATTGGTTCCAGGGGAACCCGGGCAGCAGTAGACAGGTCAGTGGAGGCCTAGTGGAAGGAGGGACCGCAGACAGGCTTCGAAGCCCTAACATAATAAATTGGGCTGGCTGTAGGCAATTTAAAATTGGTTCCAGGGGAACACGGGCAGCAGTAGACAGGTCAGTGGAGGCCTAGTGGAAGGAGGGACCGCAGACAGGCTTCGAAGCCCTAACATAATAAATTGGGCTGGCTGTAGGCAATTTAAAATTGGTTCCAGGGGAACACGGGCAGCAGTAGACAGGTCAGTGGAGGCCTAGTGGAAGGATGGACCGCAGACAGGCTTCGAAGCCCTAACATAATAAATTGGCCTGGCTGTAGGCAATTTACAATTGGTTCCAGGGGAACACGGGCGGCAGTAGACAGGTCAGTGGAGGTCTAGTGGAAGGAGGGACCGCAGACAGGCTTCGAAGCCCTAACATAATAAATTGGGCTGGCTGTAGGCAATTTACAATTGGTTCCAGGGGAACCCGGGCAGCAGTAGACAGGTCAGTGGAGGCCTAGTGGAAGGAGGGACCGCAGACAGGCTTCGAAGCCCTAACATAATAAATTGGGCTGGCTGTAGGCAATGTAAAATTGGTTCCAGGGGAACCCGGGCAGCAGTAGACCGGTCAGTGGAGGCCTAGTGGAAGGAGGGACCGCAGACAGGCTTCGAAGCCCTAACATAATAAATTGGCCTGGCTGTAGGCAATTTACAATTGGTTCCAGGGGAACCCGGGCAGCAGTAGACAGGTCAGTGGAGGCCTAGTGGAAGGAGTGACCGCAGAAAGGCTTCGAAGGCCTAACATAAGAAAAATGTCAATACAATGGTATTGACAGTGCCAGGCATTGAAGGATGTCAGCGCATAGACTAAACATTGGTGGAGCTGTGAGAGAAAATTTTGCAAGTGGTAGAGCACTGTTTGACCTGGGGGGGGGACTGTCTTGTGGCCGGCGGTACAGGCCCAGGGCCCCTCATATTACAACGGTGTGTCTGACGTTGGGTGCGCACCACCACCGCCAGACACTTTATTGTACTATGAGGGACCTAGTGGCAGTGCCGTCGACCAAAAGCGGGCACACCCACCTCTTCAGACAAACAGTACTCTCACGGGTGCTGGCGCCAAGTGGCGATACCACGGCCCCGTGTGTGGACTTTGGCCATTTAGGGAGGTGTTAACATGTCGGATGCTGGACAATCAGGTGCTGCAAATTACGAGATTGGAAAAGTCGTTCAGAATAGTCCACAGGCAAGACCTTTACATAGGAAAGCTAGGTGTCAGCCGGGCAAGGTGGGGCAAAAGATTTCGAAATCCAGTTATGGTTCATTTTAATGAAGGTTAGATCATCTACATTTTGGGTAGCCAGACGAGTCCTTTTTTCTGTTAGTATTGAACCTGCAGCACTGAATACTCTTTCTGATAGGACACTAGCTGCCGGGCAAGCAAGCTCCTGCAATGCATATTCTGCCTATTCTGGCCAGGTGTCTAATTTTGATGCCCAGTAATCAAATGGGAATGACGGTTGAGGGAGAACGTCGATAAGGGATGAAAAATAGTTAGTAACCATACTGGACAAATGTTGTCTCCTGTCACTTTGAATTGATGCTGCAGTACCTGTCCTGTCTGCGGTCATAGCAAAATCACTCCACAACCTGGTCAGAAAACCCCTCTGGCCAACGACACTTCTGATATCTGCCCCTCTAACACCTCTGGTCTGCTGGCCCCTGTAGCTCGTGTTAGAACGATCACGGGCGCTGTGTGCAGGGAATGCCAGAAGCAAACGGTCAACAAGAGTTGATTGTTTGGTTGCTAATATTAGTTCCAAGTTCTCATGTGGCATTATATTTTGCAATTTGCCTTTATAGCGAGGATCAAGGAGGCAGGCCAACCAGTAATCGTCATCGTTCATCATTTTTGTTATGCGTGTGTCCCTTTTTAGGATACGTAAGGCATAATCCGCCATGTGGGCCAAAGTTCCAGTTCTCAAATCTGTGGTTGTGCTTGGTTGAGGGGCAGTTTCAGGCAAATCCACGTCACTTGTGTCCCTCCAAAAACCAGAACCCGGCCTTGCCGCGCCAACAATTTCCACTGGCCCCGGAAAAGCTTCCTCATTAAAAATATAATCATCCCCATCATCCTCCTCGTCCTCCTCCTCCTCTTCGCCCGCTACCTCGTCCTGTACACTGCCCTGGCCAGACAATGGCTGACTGTCATCAAGGCTTTCCTCTTCCTCAGCTGCAGACGCCTGATCCTTTATGTGCGTCAAACTTTGCATCAGCAGACGCATTAGGGGGATGCTCATGCTTATTATGGCGTTGTCTGCACTAACCAGCCGTGTGCATTCCTCAAAACACTGAAGGACTTGACACATGTCTTGAATCTTCGACCACTGCACACCTGACAACTCCATGTCTGCCATCCTACTGCCTGCCCGTGTATGTGTATCCTCCCACAAAAACATAACAGTCCGCCTCTGTTCACACAGTCTCTGAAGCATGTGCAGTGTTGAGTTCCACCTTGTTGCAACGTCTATGATTAGGCGATGCTGGGGAAGGTTCAAAGAACGCTGATAGGTCTGCATACGGCTGGAGTGTACGGGCGAACGGCGGATATGTGAGCAAAGTCCACGCACTTTGAGGAGCAGGTCGGATAACCCCGGATAACTTTTCAGGAAGCACTGCACCACCAGGTTTAAGGTGTGAGCCAGGCAAGGAATGTGTTTCAGTTGGGAAATGGAGATGGCAGCCATGAAATTCCTTCCGTTATCACTCACTACCTTGCCTGCCTCAAGATCTACAGTGCCCAGCCACGACTGCGTTTCTTTCTGCAAGAACTCGGACAGAACTTCAGCGGTGTGTCTGTTGTCGCCCAAACACTTCATAGCCAATACAGCCTGCTGACGTTTGCCAGTAGCTGCCCCATAATGGGAGACCTGGTGTGCAACAGTGGCAGCTGCGGATGGAGTGGTTGTGCGACTGCGGTCTGTGGACGAGGTCTCGCTTCTGCAGGAGGACGAGGAGGAGGGGGTGCGAATGGCTACAGCCAACTGTTTCCTAGACCGTGGGCTAGGCAGAACTGTCCCAAACTTGCTGTCCCCTGTGGACCCTGCATCCACCACATTTACCCAGTGTGCCGTGATGGACACGTAACGTCCCTGGCCATGCCTACTGGTCCATGCATCTGTTGTCAGGTGCACCTTTGTGCTCACAGATTGCCTGAGTGCATGGACGATGCGCTCTTTAACATGCTGGTGGAGGGCTGGGATGGCTTTTCTGGAAAAAAAGTGTCGACTGGGTAGCTCGTAGCGTGGTACAGCGTAGTCCATCAGGGCTTTGAAAGCTTTGCTTTCAACTAACCGGTAGGGCATCATCTCTAACGAGATTAGTCTAGCTATGTGGGCGTTCAAACCCTGTGTACGCGGATGCGAGGCTAAGTACTTCCTTTTTCTAACCATAGTCTCATGTAGGGTGAGCTGGACTGGAGAGCTGGAGATCGTGGAACTAGCGGGGGTGCCGGTGGACATGGCAGACTGAGAGACAGTGGGAGATGGTATTGTTGCCGCCGGTGCCCTAGATGCAGTGTTTCCTACTACGAAACTGGTGATTCCCTGACCCTGACTTCTTTGGCCTGGCAAAGAAACCTGCACAGATACTGCAGGTGGTGCAGAAAATGGTGGCCCTACACTGCCGGAAGGGATGTTGCGTTGATGACTAGCTTCATTGGCCGAGGGTGCTACAACCTTAAGGGACGTTTGGTAGTTAGTAGTGTTGAGCATTCCGATACCGCAAGTATCGGGTATCGGCCGATACTTGCGGTATCGGAATTCCGATACCGAGATCCGATACTTTTGTGGTATCGGGTATCGGATACATAGAGATGTGTAAAATAAAGAATTAAAATAAAAAATATTGATATATTTACCTCTCCGGCGGCCCCTGGTGAGTCCGCGGGTAACCGGCAGGCTTCGTTGTTCAAAATCAGCGCTTTTAGGACCTGAGAATCACGTCCCGGCTTCTGATTGGTCGCGGGCCGCCCATGTGACCGCCACGCGACCAATCACAAGCCGCAACGTCACCGCAAGCTATTAGCGCGCTCATTTTTGAAAAATGAGCGCGTTAATGACTTTCAAAGACGTAGCGGCTTGTGATTGGTCGCGGCCACGTGACCAATCACAAGCCGCGACGTCACCGCAAGCTATTAACGCGCTCATTTTTAAAAATGAGCGCGTTAATGGCTTTCAAAGACGTAGCGGGTTGTGATTGGTCGCGTGGCCGCGACCAATCACTAGCCGCGACGTCACCGCAAGCTATTAATACGCTCATTTTTAAAAATGAGCGCGTTAATGGCTTTCAAAGACGTAGCGGGTTGTGATTGGTCGCGTGGCCGCGACCAATCACTAGCCGCAACGTCACCGCAAGCTATTAACGCGCTCATTTTTAAAAATGAGCGCGTTAATGGCTTTCAAAGACGTAGCGGGTTGTGATTGGTCGCGGCCGCGACCAATCACAAGCCGCGACGTCACCGCAAGCTATTAACGCGCTCATTTTTAAAAATGAGCGCGTTAATGGCTTTCAAAGACGTAGCGGCTTGTGTTTGGTCGCGTGGCCGCGACCAATCACTAGCCGCGACGTCACCGCAAGCTATTAACGCGCTCATTTTTAAAAATGAGCGCGTTAATGGCTTTCAAAGACGTAGCGGGTTGTGATTGGTCGCGGCCGCGACCAATCACAAGCCGCGACGTCACCGCAAGCTATTAACGCGCTCATTTTTAAAAATGAGCGCGTTAATGGCTTTCAAAGACGTAGCGGCTTGTGATTGGTCGCGTGGCCGCGACCAATCACTAGCCGCGACGTCACCGCAAGCTATTAACGCGCTCATTTTTAAAAATGAGCGCGTTAATGGCCTTCAAAGACGTAGCGGGTTGTGATTGGTCGCGGCCACGCGACCAATCACAAGCCGCTACGTCTTTGAAAGTCATTAACGCGCTCATTTTTAAAAATGAGCGCGTTAATAGCTTGCGGTGACGTCGCGGCTTGTGATTGGTCGCGGCCACGCGACCAATCACAAGCCGCTACGTCTTTGAAAGCCATTAACGCGCTCATTTTTAAAAATGAGCGCGTTAATAGCTTGCGGTGACGTCGCGGCTTGTGATTGGTCGCTTGGCCGCGACCAATCACAAGCCGCTACGTCTTTGAAAGTCATTAACGCGCTCATTTTTGAAAAATGAGCGCGCTAATAGCTTGCGGTGACGTCGCGGCTTGTGATTGGTCGCGTGGCGGTCACATGGGCGGCCCGCGACCAATCAGAAGCCGGGACGTGATTCTCAGGTCCTAAAAGCGCTGATTTTGAACAAAGAAGCCTGCCGGTTACCCGCGCTGAGTTCAGGGGCCGCCGGAGAGGTAAATATATCAATATTTTTTATTTTAATTCTTTATTTCACACATCCCTATGGATCCCAGGGCCTGAAGGAGAGTTTCCTCTCCTTCAGACCCTGGGAACCATGAGAATACCTTCCGATACTTGATGTCCCATTGACTTGTATTGGTATCGGATATCGGTATCGGCGATATCCGATATTTTTCGGGTATCGGCCGATACTATCCGATACCGATACTTTCAAGTATCGGACGGTATCGCTCAACACTAGTAGTTAGTCCAAGCTTGCAAATGCATGGTGGTTAAATGTCTATGCATGCAACTTGTACTGAGACTTTTCAGATTCTGCCCTCTGCTTAAGGTAGTTGAACATTTTTGACAGATGACTTTGCGCTGATCAATTGGATGTTGTTTAAAAAAATGCCAGACTGCACTCTTTCTAGCATCGGATACCTTTTCAGGCATTGCAGACTGAGCTTTAACCGGATGGCCACGCTGTCCTCCAACAGGTTTTGACTTTGCCACGCGTTTTGGGCAAGATACGGGCCCGGCAGATGGAACCTGTTGCGATGTTGATGCCTGCTGCGGCCCCTCCTCCTCCGCTTCAGAACTGCTGCCGCCTGCACCCTGTTCCCCCAATGGCTGCCAATCGGGGTGAAGAACTGGGTCATCTATTACCTCTTCTTGTAGCTCATGTGCAACTTCGTCTGTGTCACCTTGTCGGTCGGTGGTATAGCGTTCGTGATGGGGCAACATAGTCTCATCAGGGTCTGATTCTTGATCAGCACCCTGCGAGGGCAATGTTGTGGTCTGAGTCAAAGGACCAGCATAGTAGTCTGGCTGTGGCTGTGCATCAGTGCACTCCATGTCAGATTCAACTTGTAATTGGCATGGACTGTTAACTGCTTCACTTTCTAAGCCAGGGACGGTATGTGTAAAGAGCTCCATGGAGTAACCCGTTGTGTCGCCTGCTGCATTCTTCTCTGTTGTTGTTTTTGCTGAAGAGGACAAGAAAGCGACTTGTCCCTGACCGTAAACATCCACTAACGACGCGCTGCTTTTACTTTTACCAGTTTCACGAGAGGAGGCAAAAGAGCTAGAGGCTGAGTCAGCAAGATAAGCCAAAACTTGCTCTTGCTGCTCCGGCTTTAAAAGCGGTTTTCCTACTCCCAGAAAAGGGAGCGTTCGAGGCCTTGTGTAGCCAGACGACGAACCTGGCTCCACAGCTCCAGACTTAGGTGCAATATTTTTTTTCCCACGACCACCTGATGCTCCACTACTACCACTACCCTCATTACCAGCTGACAATGAACGCCCCCGGCCACGACCTCTTCCACCAGACATCCTCATTGTTTTAAAAACGTTACCAAACTAACGGTATTTGTTGCTGTCACACAACTTACACGGTGAGCTATAACTTCAGTATGATTTAGCTACCCCTTTACAGGTGGGTGAGACCACAACGAAAATCAGGCACAATGTTACACAGTCTGTTGTTGGTGGCAACAAATGAGAGAGATGCCACACACGCAGGACTGTCACTGAAGCGCAAATGTAAATATTAATCTCCCACTGATTTGTGTTTTTTTTTTAAAAAAGGAGACTTTAGAAAAAAAAAAAAAAATGATTTTTTAAGGAAGAATTTATAAACCAAATAAAATGAAATGATTTTTTCAGGGAGAATTTAGAAAACAAATAAAACATAAAATAGCCTTTCTAGGGCCCAGTGAGTGAGAGAGGACGCACACAGGAGTCAGGAGTGGCACACAAGCCCAGAGGCCAATATTTATCTCCCACTGATTGATTTAGTGATTTTTTCAGGTAGATTTTGGAACCCAAATCAAGCAAAAAAATTAATAGGCTTTCTATGGCCCACAATTGGAGAGAGAGAGATGGCACACCCAGGAGTCAAGACTGGCACACAAGCAGAAAGGGCAATATTAATCTCCCACTGATTTGTTTTTTTTTTTTTTTTCAGGGAGACTTTAGAAAAAAAAAATACAAAAAAAATGATTTTTTTCAGGAATAATTTAGAAACCAAATAAAATAAAATGATTTTTTCAGGGAGAATTTAGAAAACAAATAAAACAAAAAATAGGCTTTCTAGGGCCCACTGAGTGAGAGAGGACGCACACAGGAGTCAGGAGTGGCACACAAGCCCAGAGGCCAATACTTATCTCCCACTGATTGATTAAGTGATTTTTTCAGGTAGATTTTGGAACCCAAATCAAGCAAAAAAATTAATAGGCTTTCTATGGCCCACAATTGGAGAGAGAGATGGCACACCCAGGAGTCAAGACTGGCACACAAGCAGAAAGGGCAATATTAATCTCCCACTGATTTGTTTTTTTTTTTTTTTTTCAGGGAGACTTTAGAAAAAAAAAATACAAAAAAAATGATTTTTTTCAGGAATAATTTAGAAACCAAATAAAATAAAATGATTTTTTCAGGGAGAATTTAGAAAACAAATAAAACAAAAAATAGACTTTGTAGGGCCCACTGAGTGAGAGAGGACGCACACAGGAGTCAGGAGTGGCACACAAGCCCAGAGGCCAATATTTATCTCCCACTGATTGATTTAGTGATTTTTTCAGGTAGATTTTGGAACCCAAATCAAGCAAAAAAATTAATAGGCTTTCTATGGCCCACAATTGGAGAGAGAGAGATGGCACACCCAGGAGTCAAGACTGGCACACAAGCAGAAAGGGCAATATTATTCTCCCACTGATTTGTTTTTGTTTTTTTTTTTCAGGGAGACTTTAGAAAAAAAAATACAAAAAAAATGATTTTTTTCAGGAATAATTTAGAAACCAAATAAAATAAAATGATTTTTTCAGGGAGAATTTAGAAAACAAACAAAACAAAAAATAGGCTTTGTAGGGCCCACTGAGTGAGAGAGGACGCACACAGGAGTCAGGAGTGGCACACAAGCCCAGAGGCCAATATTTATCTCCCACTGATTGATTTAGTGATTTTTTCAGGTAGATTTTGGAACCCAAATCAAGCAAAAAAATTAATAGGCTTTCTATGGCCCACAATTGGAGAGAGAGAGATGGCACACCCAGGAGTCAAGACTGGCACACAAGCAGAAAGGGCAATATTAATCTCCCACTGATTTGATTTTTTTTTTTTCAGGGAGACTTTAGAAAAAAAAAAAAAATGATTTTTTCAGGAATAATTTAGAAACCAAATAAAATAAAATGATTTTTTCTGGGAGAATTTAGAAAACAAATAAAACAAAAAATAGGCTTTCTAGGGCCCACTGAGTGAGAGAGGACGCACATAGGAGTCAGGAGTGGCACACAAGCCCAGAGGCCAATATTTATCTCCCACTGATTGATTTATTGATTTTTTCAGGTAGAATTTAGAACCCAAATCAACCAAAAAAATAAATAGGCTTTCTATGGCCCACTATTTGTGAGAGAGATGGCACGCTCAGGACTGGCACACAAGCCCAGAGGCCAATATTAATCTCCCACTTTTTTTTTTTTTTCCAGGGAAAATTTATAAACCCAATAAAAAAAATAATAAATAGGCTTTCTATGGCCCACTATCTGAGAGAGAGAGATGGCACGCTTAGGACTGGCACACAAGCCCAAAGGCCAATATTAATCTCCCACTGATTGATTTATTGATTTTTTCAGGTAGATTTTGGAACCCAAATCAAGCAAAAAAATAAATAGGCTTTCTATGGCCCACAATTGGAGAGAGAGAGATGGCACACCCAGGAGTCAAGACTGGCACACAAGCAGAAAGGGCAATATTATTCTCCCACTGATTTGTTTTTTTTGTTTTTTTTCAGGGAGACTTTAGAAAAAAAAAATACAAAAAAAATGATTTTTTTCAGGAATAATTTAGAAACCAAACAAAATAAAATTATTTTTTCAGGGAGAATTTAGAGAACAAATAAAACAAAAAATAGGCTTTGTAGGGCCCACTGAGTGAGAGAGGACGCACACAGGAGTCAGGAGTGGCACACAAGCCCAGAGGCCAATATTTATCTCCCACTGATTGATTTAGTGATTTTTTCAGGTAGATTTTGGAACCCAAATCAAGCAAAAAAATTAATAGGCTTTCTATGGCCCACAATTGGAGAGAGAGATGGCACACCCAGGAGTCAAGACTGGCACACAAGCAGAAAGGGCAATATTAATCTCCCACTGATTTGTTTTTTTTTTTTTTTTCAGGGAGACTTTAGAAAAAAAAAATACAAAAAAAATGATTTTTTTCAGGAATAATTTAGAAACCAAATAAAATAAAATGATTTTTTCAGGGAGAATTTAGAAAACAAATAAAACAAAAAATAGGCTTTGTATGGCCCACTGAGTGAGAGAGGACGCACACAGGAGTCAGGAGTGGCACACAAGCCCAGAGGCCAATATTTATCTCCCACTGATTGATTTAGTGATTTTTTCAGGTAGATTTTGGAACCCAAATCAAGCAAAAAAATTAATAGGCTTTCTATGGCCCACAATTGGAGAGAGAGAGATGGCACACCCAGGAGTCAAGACTGGCACACAAGCAGAAAGGGCAATATTATTCTCCCACTGATTTGTTTTTGTTTTGTTTTTTCAGGGAGACTTTAGAAAAAAAAATACAAAAAAAATGATTTTTTTCAGGAATAATTTAGAAACCAAATAAAATAAAATGATTTTTTCAGGGAGAATTTAGAAAACAAACAAAACAAAAAATAGGCTTTGTAGGGCCCACTGAGTGAGAGAGGACGCACACAGGAGTCAGGAGTGGCACACAAGCCCAGAGGCCAATATTTATCTCCCACTGATTGATTTAGTGATTTTTTCAGGTAGATTTTGGAACCCAAATCAAGCAAAAAAATTAATAGGCTTTCTATGGCCCACAATTGGAGAGAGAGAGATGGCACACCCAGGAGTCAAGACTGGCACACAAGCAGAAAGGGCAATATTAATCTCCCACTGATTTGATTTTTTTTTTTTCAGGGAGACTTTAGAAAAAAAAAAAAAAAATGATTTTTTCAGGAATAATTTAGAAACCAAATAAAATAAAATGATTTTTTCTGGGAGAATTTAGAAAACAAATAAAACAAAAAATAGGCTTTCTAGGGCCCACTGAGTGAGAGAGGACGCACATAGGAGTCAGGAGTGGCACACAAGCCCAGAGGCCAATATTTATCTCCCACTGATTGATTTATTGATTTTTTCAGGTAGAATTTAGAACCCAAATCAACCAAAAAAATAAATAGGCTTTCTATGGCCCACTATTTGTGAGAGAGATGGCACGCTCAGGACTGGCACACAAGCCCAGAGGCCAATATTAATCTCCCACTTTTTTTTTTTTTCCAGGGAAAATTTATAAACCCAATAAAAAAAATAATAAATAGGCTTTCTATGGCCCACTATCTGAGAGAGAGAGATGGCACGCTTAGGACTGGCACACAAGCCCAAAGGCCAATATTAATCTCCCACTGATTGATTTATTGATTTTTTCAGGTAGATTTTGGAACCCAAATTAAGCAAAAAAATAAATAGGCTTTCTATGGCCCACTGAGAGATGGCACACACAGGAGTAAGGAGTGGCACACAAGCCCTGAGGCCAATATTTTTCTCCCACTGATTGATGTAGTGATTTTTTCAGGTAGATTTTAGAACCCAAATCAAGCAAAAAAATAAATAGGCTTTCTATGGCCCACTGAGTGAGAGATGACACAGACAGGGATGGCACTCTAGCAGAAATGCCAATCTTAATCTCCCACAAAAAAAAAAAAAAAAAAAAGGAACTGTCCTTCAATTACTATCTCCCTGCAGTAATCTCAGCCAGGTATGGCAGGCAGCAATAAGGAGTGGACTGATGCACAAATTAAATAAAAAGTGTGGACAAACAAACAAGATAGCTGTGCAGAAAGGAAGGAACAAGAGGATTTGTGCTTTGAAAAAAGCAGTTGGTTTGCACAGCGGCGTACACACAGCAATGCAGCTATCAGGGAGCCTTCTAGGGCAGCCCAATGAGCTACAGCGCTGAGGGAAAAAAAAAAAATGTAGCTTCCACTGTCCCTGCACACCGAAGGTGGTGTTGGGCAGTGGAAATCGCTACAGCACAAGCGGTTTGGTGGTTAATGGACCCTGCCTAACGCTATCCCTGCTTCTGACGAAGCGGCAGCAACCTCTCCCTAGGCTCAGATCAGCAGCAGTAACATGGCGGTCGGCGGGAACGCCCCATTATAGCCCCTGTGACGCCGCGGACAGCAAGCCAATCACTGCAATGCCCTTCTCTAAGATGGTGGGGACCAGGACCTATGTCATCACGCTGCCCACACTCTGCGTTTACCTTCATTGGCTGAGAAATGGCGCTTTTCGCGTCATTGAAACGCGACTTTGGCGCGAAAGTCGCGTACCGCATGGCCGACCCCGCACAGGGGTCGGATCGGGTTTCATGAAACCCGACTTTGTCAAAAGTCGGCGACTTTTGAAAATGTTCGACCCGTTTCGCTCAACCCTAGTGGCAGCATTAGGTTCTAAGTTGGAAAATAGCATTCTTAAAGCCCAGGATGCGGCACCAACTAACACTCCATATGGGAAATTATTTGTGCCTAAAGTAGAGCTTTTTTTACGGAATGTCATGAGTCTTGTTTGGCGGGTTATCCCGGGATTGCCGAAACAAGAAAGTCGATCAGTCAGAGTTTCTGGTGGCCGGGGTGGCTAAGAGAAATTGTCAAGTGGGTGCGTCAGTGTACCATGTGTACTAGGTATAAGGCTTCTCATGCTCGGGTTGCTTTGCCCGTTAGAGGTTCCTAGTTCTCCATGGACGCATCTTGCAATGGATATTATCACCGACCTGCCGACCTCTGAGGGTTTTTCTGTTATCTGGGTTGTTGTAGACCGGTTTAGTAAGATGTGTCATCTGGTCTCGTTCAATAAATTACCCTGTGCTAAGACACTTGCCAGGGCATTTGTGAAAGAGACTGTCAGACTCCATGGTGTTGCCACGATCATTGTCTCCGATATGGGACCACAATTTGTGGCTCGCTTTTGGCGTGCCTTTTGTAACAGACTTGAGGTTCATTTGTCATTTTCGTCGGGCTATCATCCGCAGTCCAATGGACAGACCGAGAGGAAGAAGCAGGGCGTTGAGCAGTTTTTGAGATGTTTTGTAGCGGACAATCAGGAGATGAGGTCGGAATATCTACCATTAGCTGAGTTCATTCTCAATAATCATACGTCTTCTTCGGCTGGATGTTCGCCTTTCTTTTGTTGTACTGGGAAGAATCCATCTTTTGGTCCTTTTTCTAGGATTGGTGTGGCGGTGCCCGAGGAGGAGAGTTTTTCTGAAAATTTGGAAAGGGTTTGGACCAGTGTGCGCCATAATCTTAAACAGGCTAATAGGAAGTCTAAGAAATTTTTTGACAAGAGAAGAACGGAGGCGAGGTTTGTTGTTGGGGACATGGTTTGGTTGTCCTCTAGGAATCTACGTTTGAAGATCCCTTCTAAAAAGGTGGGGCTGAAGTTTGTAGGACCTTTCAAAGTGGTTCACATTGTCAACTCGGCAGCGGTGAAATTAGACATTCCTTCGTCCTGGAAAATTAAATAAATAATAATAATCTTTATTTTCATATAGCGCTAACATATTCCGTAGCGCTTTACAGTTTTGTACACATTATCATCGCTGTCCCTGATGGGGCTCATAATCTAAATTCCCTATCAGTATGTCTTTGGAATGTGGGAGGAAACCCGAGTACCCGGAGGAAACCCAGGCAAACACAGGGAGAATATGCAAACTCCTTGCGGATGTTGTCCAAGGTAGGATTAGAACCCAGGATTCCAGTGGTGCAAGGCTGCAGTTCCATACACTGAGCCACCATGCTGAAATTAATTAAGTTTTTCATGTATCTTTGCTGAAGAAGGTTGACACATCAGATAAGGTGGCTATGCCGTCTGCTCCTCCAATTGATGAGGACTGCGAGTTTGAGATTTTGAGATTTTACGCATTCTTGATTTCAGATGGTATAGAGGAGGCTTACAGTATCTTGTGTCCTTGAAGGGTTTCGGTCCCGAGGACAATTCCTGGGTGAAAGCTGTGGATGTCTCAGCCTCAAGGTTAATTAAGGCTTTTCACAGGAGATTTCCGAATAAGGCCAGGCCTAGAGAATCCGGGGGACCCTCGTTAAAGTGGAGGTACTGTTAGAATCTGTTTAGTTTGTGACTATCCACCAATTTCTTGTGGAGTTCTGGCTGCTGGTCTTTTTCCTCTGGTGCTGGGTTTGTCTTGGGTCAGGTGTTTGTTTCACTCTTTATTAACCAGCACCTGCCTCCCAGTTCTTGCTGGACAACAGTGTTTATCTGCTTGAGCTCTAGCTTGGTACTTTGCTTTGCCTTCTGTATGTGTTATTTGTGCAGTGCTGGTATCTCTGGTTCTGCTAGCCTTAGTTTCTGTTTTCTATTGGTTTCTGCAGCCTTCTCTTGGTTTTCTATTAGGAGGTGACCCATTTTTGTACCAAGTCCTTAGTTCTTTTAGGGAACCCCTTCCCCTTATCTATAGGTCTTTGCTTGAGATTAACCTAGAATCGTCGGTGGGTCTATTCGCAAGGAATGGGTCGCCCACTCCATCATAGGGTTTCAGCCTAGTCATAGTGCATGGTCAGTTTTCCCCCTTCTAGCTCAGTCCTGACTTGCAGATCTGTAGCACTCCAGGCTCCGGAATGCTGCTGTACCTCAGGTTTAATGGGGCAAGTTACTTTCAGCTCTCTGCCCTCCTGTTCTGCTGTGGGACTTGCAGTTGCCCACAACCTCGGGCTCCTGGTGCCCAGCCTCTGCGCTTCAGCTCTGAGGGGCTCAATCACAGCCCTCCTTCAGCTCCTAATCACTCCTCTGCTTTTTCCGTGTCTCTTGGCTGCACCAGACTAACTAACTCCTCCTCCAGACCAGGATGTATATCAGGGAAGCTCCCCTAAAACAGGGTTTTTGAGCTCCCCCTTCTGGCCTGGAGTCAGAATGTGTTGAATGTGAGATTACCTGCTAAAGGGATCCCTCCTGTCTCCAGGCATGGCATTACCCTCCCCGAGAGGAAGGCAGCACCACTGTGGTACCCAAACTCCTGGGGTGCCACATATGTCTCTGAGCCAGACAACAGAGTCAACCCTACCTATTACCCTTTTTACTAAAACAAAGTCTGTTGTAGAAGACTAGAGGAAAAAATCATTAGAGATGACAAAACAGCCAAAGGAGAAATTCCTACAACCCCATAAAAAATGGTAAGCAAAAATGCTACCCCTCCATCTCAGTAATAGTGGCCTAACCTGATCAGACATCAAAGTTTGAAGGTTATGTGATGCACAACATGCTAGCCAGGACAGCAATTGAACCACCTGAGATGTACTAGTCTCAAGGTAAAGGTTTTGTGGGAGGCCTGGAATTGCAGAAGACAGTGTAGCTGTCACTCTCCAGAAATGGTCAGTGGTCTCTTGGCAGCAGTTGATGCAACAGAGAGTTTTGGCAGTGATGGAGAGCCTATCGAGCAGAGAAGGCAGAAATGGCTTCCTTGTCCACTTTCGGTGGATTGGAAGCTACCCACAGGAAGGGATGCAACAAGGTCCGAGTTTTGTGTTGTTCACCAAGAACAAATATACAGTATGGCAAAGAGATGAATGAGAAACCAAGCCAACAAAACTAAGCAGCCCAGTTGCTCTCTTGATGTCTCATCGACATTATTAACAGTAAGATAAAACCGTATTATTCTGTGCTTCTGGAGCTTATGTAACACCAGTTTCCACATTACAGCACCATAATAAATTGTATATGCAAAAAAAGTACAGTGAAATGCTGAAAATTATCACCTATGTATCTCGTCTTTAGCAGTCACTTGTGTGACCTCTCAGGCTATGTTTAGTTCACAGTGAAGAACATTTCACACCAGTGATTCAGGTCACAGTTAACGTGCAAGATGACAATTGCTGCTCCTGTGCTCATTTAAGGCACATGAAGAGCAAGCCTGGTAAATCTTTGGTAGAAAAAAACTTTAAACTTGATAAGGTTAGAAAGTTTGAACTACTTGGGTTTCATTATCTGTAGCTGTTTATTCTGCCGAACAGATGATACCGAGTGTACAACATCTTATGGTGGAACATCATTTTAGTCTACCGTGAAATTATTTGTATAAAATGACACAATAAATATTTAACAGGCTGTCCATGATGTTTTTCTTTCAAAGAGTCAGAAAAGCATAAAAGATATACTCACCTATCCCATGCTGTTCTGATGGCTTCCCGGGTCACCGATGGTCTTTACTTATTAGTTTTTGAAAATGACTGATCAGTCAATCACGTGATTGGCTAAGCTTTCATTTTCTGTATCGAACTGCAGTCCAAGTGAAAACCCAGAAATTGGAATATTGATCTAGAACGAAATATACTTTAAAATGGTATCATATTTATTTTAAAGAGGTAAAGGAAATTTTATGATTTTTTCTTCATTGATTATCTATGTTCCTGACTAGGACAATTCCGGGCGTCTACTCCAGACAAGGTGCATGCATCAGAGTGAGCTGAACAACTTCTTCTATTCCACCAAAGGAAATTTTATTCCAGCACATGAATAACAATGGCTTGGTAACAAAGTTTATAGATCAAGAGCAATTATTTGTTGATCAGGCTCTAAGTGACTTAGAGCATGATATATAGCTCCAAAGCTCATTAGCACTTTCATAAAAAATGTAGCCTAGGAAGGCTGCTTGGGAAGTGGCTTCTTTCCTTGGCAATGATCTTAAGAGGACCAGGTGACCAGTTTTGGCACTTTTATTGCAGCGCCCCAGAGACCTGGTCGTTGCAGTATGACGCTCTGCCACTAAGGGGAGTGATGGTACGTCTGATGGCACTAAAGGAGTTCTCCTGACCAGGTATCACCAAAACACATTACACTTCACACTCCGGCCACTAGGGGGAGAAAAAGGCTTTATTTATTGGGCCACTCCTCACACTGGTAAAACTAGGGGTTGGATAGGAAGTTAGTCAGAAGCTGACTGGGTTGGATTCAGGCAACATCCCGTTTCAGGGGGTGATGCAGGGAGAAGACACAGGGGGGTCCCTGTCAGGCGTGGGAACCTGGCAGGTGCCTAGCGAACAGAGCAGAACGTAACGGAACCGCGCCTGCACACCCCGCGGCGGTATCCAAGAGAGAGTCACGAAGGGAAGGATATTGTGGAACAGTGTAAACGAAATCAAGCACAAAGGAGTACCAGGAGTCGTGCCGTGAGACCGAGGCAACATCCTACTGAGGCGCGTAGCACCCTGACGAAGGTTTCCCGAAACGCGCGTTGGGGCGGGCGCTGGGATCCCTCTATCTGCCTGCACCTGCCGATATTGCTTGGGTGATGTATCTATTATTCTTGGTGTGCTGTATGTCATACTAATTGTATCTGGTTATACATCCAGCTCTTATTCTGCTGAGCTGGGATGATTTACATCTATGTGTTTTTTCTGTATGACATTTACCTATGTTGTATTCTAAAGAAGCCGCTGTATATACGTTTCGCCCAGCAATGTTTATTATGACTATGTTCTATATACTTTAACGGCATCTGTGGGCTCCCAGTGTCCCCGCATTTTTACTCTGTCTGTTGATCACCTGTTGCTGTCACCATCTCTATGCCCTGCACAATAAAGCATTTTTATGGACTTTGGCTATCTCCTGTAGTTTATTCTCCCCCCCTGTTATATGTATTGTTTGATAGCTAGTCTATCACTATATTTGATATCCATGGCTAAAGTACTTTTCTGGACAAGTATTTATTAATTTTTTATATTGTTTTACCTTTACAATTGTCCTAAAACCATGCTGCCCTATGTCGCCCTCTTATTTACTTACTACACCTACGAAGACATAGGGGGCAACGCGTGGAGAGGGGCGTCTCTAGGGTCCCGGAAGAGCTCCGAGCCTTCCCGTCATACGGGTGCGTCCTAGCCATAACATTCCTGGGGGACGAGAAACTAGTAACATCTGGAACCAAAGAGAGAGAGAGCTGTAGAGAACGAACGAACGAGAACAGCAGTTGTGAGGACTATTCCGAATGCTCAGCAGGGTAGGACTACAACACACAGGCGCTAGTGGTAGGCAACGATTTCCATCTGCGAAGGAAACTCTGGATGTGCCCATCGGACCGGCCGGTCTCAGATAGCCCTGTTAAGCGTGCTCTGGATTGAGGATCCTGAAGTCTTCAGTAAAGAGGTAAAGAGACTGCAACCCTGTGTCCTCATTATTGGCTGCACCCTACACCATTACCATCCACCTTACTGGGAAGCCCTGGGGACATACTTCACCTGTGGGAAGGTATACCATCCAGCTGCCATTCCATCACCCCAGCGGACCCCACAGCAGCGTCGGTCACCCTGACCGAACACCACAGGTGGCGTCACGAACCCCTGACAGACTGCACCACCTTTTTTGGACGCCCCTTAGCAGGGTCGCGGACCCGGTCTAGCCACCGTGATAGCCTCAGAACCGAACCAGAGAGGCCCGGTACCAAGAACTCGTGGCCCTGTGTCTGGGGGCGATCCATTATCATCACTGCTCCCCTCAATAGACCTTTTTTCTTTTTGCAAGTTTTTTTCCCAATATAATCCCCATATTTTTCCAAGGATATGGGCCTTTTTATTTTTATGGTCTTTACCAAGGGATCATTGATCACAGGATTCTCTGGGATCAGGGCCGGACTGGTTATTCTGTAATTCTAGCAAATGCCAGATGGACTGGCCCAGTTGTGGGTCGCATTGTCTGCTGTGATTTTATCGGCATCCTCAGGGTGCGGTTGAGATGGAGTAGCAGGCGGAGGAACAGCATGGGCCTATGTGCATTTAATTTCAAGGGCTGAATTTCACACCCTGTCCTTCCCTGTTTGGAATGTATTTTTAGGCTGCTCTGCATTATTACCATATAAGCTACATCCACTTAGCAAAGATCATAAAAATTTGCCAATATCTCTAAAACTGCATGGTAGATCTAAAAAAGAACAAAAACCCAGCAAACTCAGGGAAGAAGAAGGAACAAAAAACAACATCTGGTCACTTTCGATCTTGTGACATGACCTCCTTAAAGAATGCAGCAGTTACATAGAATACAAATACCCCATGTGAACTCTTTGTGTCTTGTTCTCTCCTGTCTGTAATCCATTGAGTTACAAAACCTATGGCTTCTCGCAGGGCATTCTGATTTGATACAGACTGTTCTGTTGGGACAGTTAGAAAAGAGAATATGCAGACATCAGCTCAGGAAGATCATATCAGGATCTATTCTCTCATAACAAGGGATTCCTCTCCACTACACAGATGGGACAGCTATCTGCAGGAGTAGTACAAACTAGTGAAATTAGTGAGGCTATAAAGTATATATCTTTTAAATAGAGCATGTATATATATATATATATATATATATATATATATATATATATATATATATGGTATATATGTACAGTATATATATGTCCCTGGCATCCTTATAAAGCTCTGTGGTCTGGCCCATGTTGTAGAGGCTAGAGTCTGACTGATTAATTGAGTCTGTGGACAGGAGTCTTTTATAAAAGTAACTAAAGGTACCGTCACACATAACGATATCGTTAAGGATATCGTTGCAACGTCACGCTTTTTGTGACATAGCAACGATCCCGCTAATGATCTCGTTATGTGTGACAGCGACCAACGATCAGGCCCCTGCTGGGAGATTGTTGGTCGCTGGGGAATGATCAGGACCTTTTTTTTGGTCGCTGATCACCCGCTGTCATCGCTGGTTCGGCGTGTGTGACGCCGATCCAGCGATGTGTTCACTTGTAACCAGGGTAAATATCGGGTTACTAAGTGCAGGGCCGCGCTTAGTAACCCGATATTTACCCTAGTTACCATTGTAAAAGTAAAAAAAAAAAAACAGTACATACTCACATTCTGATGTCTGTCACGTCCCCCGGCGTCCACAGGGTTAAAACTGCTTTCGGCAGGAGCGCTGCTAATGCAAGCGCTCCGGCCGAGAGCTTCCCTGCACTGACTGTCAGTGCCGGCAGTAACAGCGGTGACGTCACCGCTGTGCTCTGCTTTGCGGCCGGCACTGACACAGTCAGTGCAGGGAAGCTGTCGGCCGGAGCACGTGCATTAGCAGCGCTCTTGCCGAAAGCAGTTTTAACCCTGTGGACGCCGGGGGACGTGACAGACATCAGAATGTGAGTATGTAGTGTTTTTTTTTTTAACTTTTACAATGGTAACTAGGGTAAATATCGGTTTACTAAGCGCGGCCCTGCACTTAGTAACCCGATGTTTACCCTGGTTACCCGGGTGCTGGAGGGGGACTTCAGCATCGTTGAAGACAGTTTCAACGATGTCGAAGTCTTTCCCCTGATCGTTGGTCGCTGGAGAGAGCTGTCTGTGTGACAGCTCCCCAGCGACCACACAATGACTTACCAACGATCACGGCCAGGTCGTATCGCTGGTCGTGATCGTTGGTAAATCGTTCAGTGTAACGGTACCTTTAGACAGCTGTCTTTAATGCAGATAACAAGTTGATTAGGAGCATCTAACTGGTCTGTAGGAGCCAGAACTCTTAATGGTTGGTAACATAGTAACATAGTAACATAGTTAGTAAGGCCGAAAAAAGACATTTGTCCATCCAGTTCAGCCTATATTCCATCATAATAAATCCCCAGATCTACGTCCTTCTACAGAACCTAATTGTATGATACAATATTGTTCTGCTCCAGGAAGGCATCCAGGCCTCTCTTGAACCCCTCGACTGAGTTCGCCATCGCCACCTCCTCAGGCAAGCAATTCCAGATTCTCACTGCCCTAACAGTAAAGAATCCTCTTCTATGTTGGTGGAAAAACCTTCTCTCCTCCAGACGCAAAGAATGCCCCCTTGTGCCCGTCACCTTCCTTGGTATAAACAGATCCTCAGCGAGATATTTGTATTGTCCCCTTATATACTTATACATGGTTATTAGATCGCCCCTCAGTCGTCTTTTTTCTAGACTAAATAATCCTAATTTCGCTAATCTATCTGGGTATTGTAGTTCTCCCATCCCCTTTATTAATTTTGTTGCCCTCCTTTGTACTCTCTCTAGTTCCATTATATCCTTCCTGAGCACCGGTGCCCAAAACTGGACACAGTACTCCATGTGCGGTCTAACTAGGGATTTGTACAGAGGCAGTGTAATGCTCTCATCATGTGTATCCAGACCTCTTTTAATGCACCCCATGATCCTGTTTGCCTTGGCAGCTGCTGCCTGGCACTGGCTGCTCCAGGTAAGTTTATCATTAACTAGGATCCCCAAGTCCTTCTCCCTGTCAGATTTACCCAGTGGTTTCCCATTCAGTGTGTAATGGTGACATTGATTCCTTCTTCCCATGTGTATAACCTTACATTTATCATTGTTAAACCTCATCTGCCACCTTTCAGCCCAAGTTTCCAACTTATCCAGATCCATCTGTAGCAGAATACTATCTTCTCTTGTATTAACTGCTTTACATAGTTTTGTATCATCTGCAAATATCGATATTTTACTGTGTAAACCTTCTACCAGATCATTAATGAATATGTTGAAGAGAACAGGTCCCAATACTGACCCCTGCGGTACCCCACTGGTCACAGCGACCCAGTTAGAGACTATACCATTTATAACCACCCTCTGCTTTCTATCACTAAGCCAGTTACTAACCCATTTACACACATTTTCCCCCAGACCAAGCATTCTCATTTTGTGTACCAACCTCTTGTGCGTCACGGTATCAAACGCTTTGGAAAAATCGAGATATACCACGTCCAATGACTCACCGTGGTCCAGCCTATAGCTTACCTCTTCATAAAAACTGATTAGATTGGTTTGACAGGTAGGGGATCAAATATTTATTTCTCACTGCAAAATGCAAATTAATTTATATAATTTATACAATCTGATTTTCTGGATTTTACTTTTGATATTATGTACTCTGTCTGGCCTTTGTTTAGCGGTGTCCTTCTTTTCAGAAGTGCACAAAACCAGCCTACAGCACTTTTATGCAATCCCAAAAAGACCAACACCGCCGGATCACAGGTCCACAGTGCCTCCATTTGCCTCATTATAGGCAATCTTCTACCATAGGTTCCGTTTGAATCATGTATTTCAGAGATTTACATGGAAACCCCAATATATGGTCTCAATGCAGAGCGCAGGATAAATGTGAGCCTAGCCTTACTGCGGTCTTTGGGAGACAGAATGAAAAAATTAACAGTAGATAAAGAATTGGTTTAATTAATTTTTTCCTAGTGCGGTATAAGTGATTAGGTGACTTTATTCTTTGGGTCGGTGAGATTGCTGTGATACCATATTTAAATTGGGTTTTTATGTTTCGCTGCTGTCGCACACTAAAAGACACTTTTTATTGCAAAAATAAACTCTTCAGCCGTGGATTAATAATGGATAGGTGTCTTATTGACATCTCTCCATTATTAGCTAGGCTTAATGTCACCTTACAATAGCAAGGTGACATTAACCACTTATTACCCTATATCCCACTGCTACAGGGGAGTGGGAAAAGAGTGGCTAAGTGCCAAAATAGGCACAGATTACAGATGTGCCTTGGCTGGGGGCAGATGTTTTTAGCCAGGGGGCCAATAACCATGGTCCCTCTTTAGGCTATTAGGCGTTTTTGACGCTGCGGATCTGCAGCAGTTTTCTATGCGGTTTACAGTACCATGTAGACCTATGGAAAACCCAATCCGCTGTGCACATGCTACGGAAAAAAACGCGCGGAAACGCAGCGTTGATTTTTCCGCAGCATGTCAATTCTATTTGCGGATCTGCAGCGTTTCTGCACCCATAGACTTGCATTGAGTCGGACAAAACCGGAGATGTAAAAAAGATCTGCCGTTTAGCTGCAGGGGAAACACTGCAGATCTGGAGGAGGGAAGTGTGTGGGCGAAGTGTGAATGGAGTGTAGGTGGAGACTGTGCATGTATGTGTGTTGCAGGTGGGGTCTGCGGGCTGTCCGTAGGTCTGAGATGTCTGTCGAGGAGTCTGCGGGGCTGTCAGGGGTCTGTGCAGAGCTGTCAGGGGTCTGTGTGGGGCTGTTGGGGGTCTGCCGGGGTTGTCGGGGGTCTGTGCAGGGCTGTTAGGGGTCTGCTGGGGCTATTGGGGGTCTGTGTAGGGCTGCCGGGGGTCTGTGTGGGCCTGTCGGGGGTCTGCTGGGGTTGTTGGGGGTCTGTGCAGGGCTGCTGTGGCTGTCGAGGGCCTGCCGGGGCTATTGGGGGTCTGTGCGGGGCTGTTGGGGGGTCTGTGCGGGGCTGCCGGGGCTGTCGGGGGTCTGTGTGGGGCTGTTGGGGGTCTGCCGGAGCTGTCAGGGGTCTGCCGGGGCTGTTGGGGGTCTGTGCAGGGCTGCCGGGGCTATCGGGGGTCTTTGCAGGGCTGTCGGGGGTCTGCCGGGGCTGTCAGGGGTCTGTGCAGGGCTAACGGGGCTGTCAAGGGTCTGTGCGGGGCTGTCGGGCGTCTGCCCGAGCTGTCGGGGGGCTGTCGGGGCTGTGGGGGTTTGGTGCGGGGCTGTGGGGGTCTATGCGGGGCTTCCAAGGCTGTCAGGGGTCTGTGCGGGGCTTCCAAGGCTGTCAGGAGTCTGTGCGGGGCTGTCGGGGGTCTGCCTGGGCTGTCGGGGGTCTGCGGGGCTGTGCAGGGGTCTTTGGGTGTGTGTGTGTGCCTGCAGGCATCGTCCGATAGGGCAACAAGTCCCATTGGGCTATGCCTGCTACAGTGACAGTGATTGACACATTAGCCAATAATGGGACAGTAGTAGTCCCATCATCCAGCTAATGTTTTGAATGTATAAAAAAACACAAACATACAACATACATACATACATACATACAACATATTACATACATACTACATACAACATACTACATACAGACAACATACTACATACAGACAACATACTACATACTGTACATACAACATAGTACATACATACTACATACATACTACATACTACAAATATGCAACATACATACAGCATACATACAGCATGCAACATACATACAACATGCAACATACTACACACATGCAACATACTACATACATGCAACATACATACTACATGCAACATACTACATACATGCAACAAGTAACATACATGCAGCATATTACATGCATGCAACATACTACATACATGCAACATAATACATGCATACAACATAATACATACATACTACATACAACATAAAACATACAGGCAACATATTACATACAACATACATACAACATTAAGACATACAGTACATACAACATAGCGTACATACCCATCATCCGGCTAAAGTGTTAATGTAAAAAAACATACACACATACAGTACATACAACATATAACATACAATACATACAACATATAACATACAGTACATACAACGTGAAACATACAACATACAGTGCATACAGCATATGACATACAGAACATACTACATACAATATACAGTACATACAGTTATATGAAAAAGTTTGGGCACCCCTATTAATCTTAAGCTTAATGTTTTATAAAAAATGTTTTTTTTTGCAACAGCTATTTCAGTTTCATATATCTAATAACTGTTGGACACAGTAATGTTTCTGCCTTGAAATGAGGATTATTGTACTAACAGAAAATATGAAATCTGCATCCAAACAAAATTTGACAGGTGCATAAGTATGGGCTCCCTTATCATTTTCTTGTTTTAAATACTCCTACCTACTTTTTACCGACTTACTAAAGCACTTTTTTTGGTTTTCTAACCTCATTGAGCTTTGAACTTCATAGCCAGGTGTATGCAATCATGAGAAAAGCTACTTAACGTGGCCACTTGCAAGTTGTTCTCCTGTTTGTATCTCCTCTGAAGAGTAGCATCATGGGCTCCTCAAAACAACTGTCTAATGATCTGAAAACAAAGATTATTCAACATAGTTGTTCAGGGGAAGGATACAAAAAGCTGTCTCAGAGATTTAACCTGTCGATTTCCACTGTGAGGAACATAGTAAGGAAATGGAAGAACACAGGAACAGTTCTTGTTAAGGCCAGAAGTGGCAGGCCAAGAAAACCATCAGAAAGGCAGAGAAGAAGAATGGTGAGATCAGTCAAGGACAATCCTCAGACCACCTCCAGAGAGCTGCAGCATCAACTTGCTGCAGATGGTGTCCCTGTGCATCTGTCAACTATACAACGCACTTTGCACAAGGAGAAGCTGTATGGGAGAGTGATGCGAAAGAAGTCGTTTCTGCAAGCATGCCACAACAGAGTCGGCTGAGGTATGCAAAAGCACATTTGGAGAAGCCAATTTCTTTTTAGAAGAAGGTCCTGTGGACTGATGAAACCAAGATTGAGTTGTTTGGTCATACAAAAAGGCGTTATGCATGGTGGCCAAAAAACACAGCATTCCAAGAAAAACACTTGCTACCCACAGTAAAATTTGGTGGAGGTTCCATCATGCTTTGGGGCTGTGTGGCCAATGCCGGCACCGGGAATCTTGTTAAAGTTGAGGGACGCATGGATTCCTCTCAGTATCAGCAGATTCTTGACAATAATGTTCATGAATCAGTGACAAAGTTGAAGTTACGCAGGGGATGGATCTTTCAGCAAGACAATGATCCAAAACACCGCTCCAAATCTACTCAGGCATTCATGCAGTGGAACAATTACACTGTTCTGGAATGGCCATCCCAGTCCGCAGACCTGAATATCATTGAACTGTTATGGACCTGGTGGTTAGGAGCACCCGGAAAGACCTGATGGGTAAAGTAACACAGGACAAGCTCTAGGATGTGGGAACTCTGCTGACCGCAATCCCTAATCCTATCACACACACTAGAAATAGCCGTGGAGCATACCTAACAGGCCTAGACGCCTCGACACAGCCTAAGGGCTAGCTACCCCTAGAGATAGAAAGTAAAGCCTACCTTGCCTCAGAGAAATTCCCCAAAGGAAAAGGCAGCCCCCCACAAATATTGACTGTGAGTTAAGATGAAATACACAAACACAGAAATGAAAGAGGTTTCAGCAAAGGGAGGCCAGACTACCTAAACAGACAGAGGATAGGAAATGTAACTTTGCGGTCAACACAAAAAACTACAAAAGACCACGCAGAGTGTGCAAAAAGACCCCCGCACCGACTCACGGTGCGGAGGTGCCACTCTGCATCCCAGAGCTTCCAGCTAGCCAGACAGAATCATATTAGCAAGCTGGACAAGAAAACAAGAACAACAAAATAAACTAGCAGGGACTTAGCTTCTGCTGGAGTAGACAGGTCACCAGAAAGATCCAAGAGCGAACTGAACCAGTACTGGAACATTGACAGGTGGCATGGAGTAACGATCTGGGTGGAGTTAAATAGAGCAGCCAGCCGAGACTAAACCAGGTCACCTGTGGAAGGAACCTTAGAACCAGCAGCTCCACTCACAGTCACCAGAGGGAGTCCATGGACAGAACTCGCCGAAGTACCACTCATGACCACAGGAGGGAGTTCCAAAACAGAATTCACAACATTGAACATCTGTGGGATCATTTGAAGACGGCTGTCCATGCTCGGCGACCATCAAACTTAACTGAACTGGAATTGTTTTGTAAAGAGGAATGGTCAAAAATACCTTCATCCAGGATCCAGGAACTCATTAAAAGCTACAGGATGTGACTAGAGGCTGTTATTTTTGCAAAAGGAGGATCTACTAAATATTAATGTCACTTTTCTGGTGGGGTGCCCATACTTATGCACCTGTCAAATTTTGTTTGAATGCAGATTGCACATTTTCTGTTAGTACAATAAACCTCACTTCAAGGCAGAAACATTACTGTGTCAAACATTTATTAGATATGTGAAACTGAAATAGCTGTTGCAAAAAAACAATTTTTATAAAACATTAAGCTTAAGATTAATAGGGGTGCCCAAACTTTTTCATATAACTGTACAACATATGACATACAGAACATACAACATATAGCACAAACAACATACAACTGTGCATACAACCTATGACATACAGTACATACAAAATACAACATACAGTACATACAACATATGACATACAGAACATACAACATATAACAGTGCATACAACATATAACATACAGTACATACAACATAAAACATACAGTACATACTACGTGTGACACACAGAACATACAACATATAGCACATACAACATACAACAGTACATACAAAATATGACATACAGTATATACAACATATGACATACAGAACATGCTACATGCAACATATGACATACAGAACATACTACATACAACATATGACATACAGAACATACAATATACAACAGAACATACAACATATAACATACAGCACATTCAACATACAACCTTACATACAACATTTGACATACAGTACATGCAACATACAACAGTACATACAACAGTACATACAACATATGACACACAGCACGTACAACATACAACAGTACACACAGCATAAAACATATGACATATAGTACATACGATATACAACAGTACATTCAACATGCAACATATGACACACAGTACGTACAACATACAACAGTACACACAGCACAAAACATATGACATACAGTACATACGATGTACAACAGTACATTCAACATACAACATATGACATACAACATATGACATACAACATACAACAGTACATACACCATACAACATATTACATACAGTACATACAACATACAACAGAACATACAACATATGACATACAGTACATAGAACATACAACAGTACATACAACAGTACATACAACATATAACATACAGTACATTCAACATACAACAGTACATACAACATACAGCATACAACATATGACATACAGTACATACAACATACAGCAGAACATACAACATACAACATACAGTACATACAAAATACAACAGAACATACAGCAATACATATGACATACAGTACATACAACAGTACATACAACATACAAAAGTACATACAACATACGACATACAGTGCATTTTACAACAGTACATACAACATACAACGTATGACATACAGTACATACAACATTCAACAAGTACATACAACATACAACATATTACATACAACAGTACATACAACATACAACAGTACATACAACATATGACACACAGTACGTACAACATACAACAGTACACACAGCATAAAACATATGACATATAGTACATACGATATACAACAGTACATTCAACATACAACATATGACACACAGTACGTACAACATACAACAGTACACACAGCATAAAACATATGACATACAGTACATACGATATACAACAGTACATTCAACATACAACATATGACATACAACATATGACATACAATGTACAACAGTACATACACCATACAACATTTTACATACAGTACATACAACATACAACAGAACATACAACATATGACATACAGTACATAGAACATACAACAGTACATACAACATATAACATACAGTACATTCAACATACAACAGTACATACAACATATGACATACAGTACATACAACATACAGCGGAACATACAACATATGACATACAGTGCATACAAAATACAACAGAACATACAACAATACATACAACATATGACATACAGTACATACAACAGTACATACAACATACAAAAGTACATACAACATACGACATACAGTGCATTTTACAACAGTACATACAACATACAACGTATGACATACAGTACATACAACATTCAACAAGTACATACAACATACAACATATTACATACAACAGTACATACAACATACAACAGTACATACAACATATGACATACAGTACATACAACATACAACATAACATGCAACATACAGTACATACAACACATACATATACACATACAGTAAATACACAACACATACAGTACATTCAACATAGAGTAGATACTCACCATCACCTTGATCCCCGAAGTCATTGCTCACCTGTAAAAAACATATTAAAATAATAAGCAAACAATATACTCCCTGTGTCCGCAGATATCCAATTAATACGACTGTCCCACGATGATCTATCGTGGAGAGCTGCCACATCGTCTGATGCGACCGTTCTCCAGAAGGTCAGAATACATACGTAAGGTATCCTTCTGCACGGTATCCCTCTGCCTCTGTGAGAAATAGTTCCTATTCTCACTTGTGGCACTGCTGTGTGGGAAAATTCCCACGCAGCTTTGCCATAAAGTGAGAGCCTGCACTAAGGTAACCTCTTCAGTGATGCACTGCAGGAGCCATTGCATCCTGTCAGTGTATCACTGAAGGTCTATAGAGCGGTGACATCACCATTTGCCACTGTTCTATAGGAGAGGTCATCGTGGGACACTCGTTATTAATTGGACTACAGCGGAAAGTGAGTATATGGTTGTTTTGTTTTTTAAATTTTTTGCAGGTGATCAAGTATGGTAAGTATGGTTAAATTAAGAATATTTAAATACTTTTTCTGGCTGTCTTTTTTTTAACTCTTTCACTACTATAGGATTAGTAATGGATAGGCGTCTTATTGATACCTCTCCATTACTAACCGAGCTTAATGTCCCCTTACATTAGCAAGGTGACATTAATCCCTTATTACCCCATATCCCACCACTACAGGGGAGTGGGAAGAGAGGGGCTAAGTGGTGGAATTGGCGCATCTCACAGATGCGCCATTTCTGGGGTGGCTGGGGGCTGGTATTTGTAGCTGTAGGGGGGGGCAAATATCCATGGCCCCTCTCTAGGCTATGAGAATCTGCCCGCAGCTGTCTACATAGCTTTTCTGGCTATAAAATATAGGGAGACCCCACATCATTTTTTTGGGGGGTCCCCCTATTTTAACCCCTTCATGACCCAGCCTATTTTGACCTTAAAGACCTTGCCGTTTTTTGCAATTCTGACCAGTGTCCCTTCATGAGGTAATAACTCAGGAACGCTTCAATGGATCCTAGCGGTTCTGAGATTGTTTTTTCGTGACATATTGGGCTTCATGCTAGTGGTAAATTTAGGTCAATAAATTCTGTGTTTATTTGTGATAAAAACGGAAATTTGGCGAAAATTTTGAAAATTTCGCAATTTTCACATTTTGAATTTTTATTCTGTTAAACCAGAGAGATATGTGACACAAAATAGTTAATAAATAACATTTCCCACATGTTTACTTTACATCAGCACAATTTTGGAAACAAAATTTTTTTTTGCTAGGAAGTTATAAGGGTTAAAATTTGACCAGCGATTTCTCATTTTTACAACGAAATTTACAAAACCATTTTTTTTAGGGACCACCTCACATTTGAAGTCAGTTTGAGGGGTCTATGTGGCTGAAAATACCCAAAAGTGACACCATTCTAAAAAATGCACCCCTCAAGGTGCACAAAACCACATTCCAGAAGTTTATTAACCCTTCAGGTGCTTCACAGCAGCAGAAGCTACATGGAAGGAAAAAATGAACATTTAACTTTTTAGTCACAAAAATGATTTTTCAGCAACAATTTTTTTATTTTCCCAATGGTAAAAGGAGAAACTGAACCACGTAAGTTGTTGTCCAATTTGTCCTGAGTACGCTGATACCTCATATGTGGGGGTAAACCACTGTTTGGGCGCACGGCAGGGCTTGGAAGGGAAGGAGCGCCATTTGACTTTTTGAATGAAAAATTGGCTGCACTCTTTAGCGGACACCATGTCACATTTGGAGAGCCCCCGTGTGCCTAAAAATTGGAGCTCCCCCACAAGTGACCCCATTTTGGAAACTAGACGCCCCAAGGAACTTATCTAGATGCATAGTGAGCCCTTTAAACCCCCAAGTGCTTCACAAATTGATCCGTAAAAATGAAAAAGTACTTTTTTTTCACAAAAAAATTCTTTTAGCCTCAATTTTTTCATTTTCACATGGACAACAGGATAAAATGGATCCTAAAATTTGTTTGGCAATTTCTCCTGAGTACACCGATACTTCACATGTGGGGGTAAACCACTGTTTGGGCACATGGTAAGGCTCGGAAGGGAAGGAGCGCCATTTGACTTTTTGAATGAAAAATTATCTCCATCGTTAGCGGACACCATGTCGCGTTTGGAGAGACCCTGTGTGCTTAAACATTGGAGCTCCCCCACAAGTGACCCCATTTTGGAAACTGGACCCCCCAAGGAACTTATCTAGATGCCTAGTGAGCACTTTAAACCCTCAGGTGCTTCACAAATTGATCCGTAAAAATGAAAAAGTACTTTTTTTTCACAAAAAATTTATTTTCGCCTCAATTTTTTCATTTTCACATGGGCAATAGGATAAAATGGATCCTAAAATTTGTTGAGCAATTTCTCCCGAGTACGCCGATACCTCATATGTGGGGGTAAACCACTGTTTGGGCACACGGCAGGGCTCGGAAGGGAAGGCGTGCCTTTTAACTTTTTGAATGGAAAATTAGCTCCAATTGTTAGCGGACACCATGTCGCATTTGGAGAGCCCCTGTGTGCCTATGCAATGGAGCTACCCCACAAGTGACCCCATTTTGGAAACTAGACCCCCCAAGGAACTTATCTAGATGCATACTGAGCACTTTAAACCCCCAGGTGCTTCACAGAAGTTTATAATGCAGAGCCATGAAAATAAAAAATAATTTTTCTTTTCTCAAAAATGATTTTTTAGCCTGGAATTTCCTATTTTGCCAATGGTAATAGGAGAAATTGGACCACAAATGTTGTTGTCCAGTTTGTCCTGAGTATGCAGATACCCCATATGTGGGGGTAAACCACTGTTTGGGCGCACGGCAGGGCTCAGAAGGGAAGGCACGCCATTTGGCTTTTTAAATGGAAAATTATCTCCAATCATTAGCGGACACCATGTCGCGTTTGGAGAGCCCCTGTGTGCCTAAACATTGGAGATCCCCCACAAATTACCCCATTTTGGAAACTAGACCCCCAAAGGAACTTATCTAGATGTGTGGTGAGCACTTTGAACCCTCAAGTGCTTCACAGAAGTTTATAACGCAGAGCCATGAAAATAAAAAAAAAAAATTATTTTCTCAAAAATGAATTTTAGCCCGCAATTTTTTATTTTCCCAAGGGTAACAGGAGAAATTTGACCCCAAAAGTTGTTGTCCAGTTTCTCCTGAGTACGCTGATACCCCATATGTGGGGGTAAACCACTGTTTAGGCACATGCTGGGGCTCGGAAGTGAAGTAGTGACGTTTTGAAATGCAGACTTTGATGGAATGCTCTGTGGGCGTCAAGTTGCGTTTGCAGAGCCCCTGATGTGGCTAAACAGTAGAAACCCCCCACAAGTGTCCCCATTTTGGAAACTAGACCCCGAAAGGAACTTATCTAGATGTGAGGTGAGCACTTTGAACCCCCAAGTGCTTCACAGAAGTTCATAACACAGAGCAGTGAAAATAATAAATACGTTTTCTTTCCTCAAAAATAATTTTTTAGCCCAGAATTTTTTATTTTCCCAAGGGTTACAGGATAAATTGGACCACAAAAGTTGTTGTCCAGTTTCTCCTGAGTACGCTGATACCCCATGTGTGGGGGTAAACCACTGTTTGGGCACACGTGGGGGCTCAGAAGGGAAGTAGTGACTTTTGAAATGCAGACTTTGATGGAATGGTCTGCGGGCGTCACGTTGCGTTTGCAGAGCCCCTGGTGTGCCTAAACAGTAGAAACCCCCCACAAGTGACCCCATTTTGGAAACTAGACCCCCCAAGGAACTTATCTAGATATGTGGTGAGCACTTTGAACCCCCAAGTGCTTCACAGACGTTTACAACGCAGAGCCGTGAAAATAAAAAATCATTTTTCTTTCCTCAAAAATGATGTTTTAGCAAGCAATTTTTTATTTTCTCAAGGGTAACAGGAGAAATTGGACCCCAGTAATTGTTGCGCAGTTTGTCCTGAGTATGCTGGTACCCCATATGTGGGGGTAAACCACTGTTTGGGCACACGTCGGGGTTCGGAAGTGAGGGAGCACCATTTGAATTTTTGAATACAAGATTGGCTGGAATCAATGGTGGCGCCATGTTGCGTTTGGAGACCCCCTGAAGTGCCTAAACAGTGGAAACCCCTCAATTCTACCTCCAACACACCCCTAACCCTTATCCCAACTGTAGCCGTAACCCTAATCACAACCCTAACCCCAACACACCCCTAACCACAACCCTAACCCCAACACACCCCTAACCCTAACCACAACCCTAATTCCAACCCAACCCTAAGGCTATGTGCCAACGTTGCGGATTCGTATGAGATTTTTCAGCACCATTTTTGAAAAATCCGCGGGTAAAAGGCACTGCGTTTTACCTGTGGATTTACCGTGGATTTCCAGTGTTTTTTGTGCGGATTTCACCTGTGGATTCCTATTGAGGAACAGGTGTAAAACGCTGCGGAATCCGCACAAAGAATTGGCATGCTGCGGAAAATACAACGCAGCGTTCCCGCGCGGTATTTTCTGCACCATGGGCACAGCGGATTTGGTTTTCCATATGTTTACATGGTACTGTAAACCTGATGGAACACTGCTGCGGATCCTCAGCCAAATCCGCACCGTGTGCACATAGCCTAATTCTAAAGGTATGTGCACACGCTGCAGAAAATGCTGCGGATCCGCAGCAGTTTCCCATGAGTTTACAGTTCAATGTGAACCTATGGGAACCAAAAATCGCTGTACACATGCTGCGGAAAAACTGCACGGAAACGCAGCGGTTTACATTCCGCAGCATGTCACTTCTTTCTGCGGATTCCGCAGCGGTTTTACAACTGCTCCAATAGAAAATCGCAGTTGTAAAACCGCAGTGAAATGCGCAGAAAAACCGCGGTAAATCCACAATAAATCGGCAGCGGTTTAGCACTGTGGATTTTTCAAATCCGCTGCGGAAAAATCCGCATAGGACCAGAATACGTGTGCACATACCGAAACCCTAACCCTAGCCCTAACCCTACCCCTAACCCTACCCCTAACCCTACCCCTAACCCTAACCCTACCCCTAACCCTAACCCTACCCCTAACCCTAGCCCTAACCCTACCCCTACCCCTAACCCTACCCCTAACCCTAACCCTAGTTCTTACCCCAACCTTAGTGAAAAAAAAAAAAAAATTCTTTATTTTTTTTATTGTCCCTATCTATGGGGGTGACAAAGGGGGGGGTCATTTACTATTTTTTTTTATTTTGATCACTGAGATAGGTTATATCTCAGTGATCAAAATTCACTCTGGAACGAATCTGCCGGCCGGCAGATTCGGCGGGCGCACTGCACATGCACCCGCCATTTTGGAAGATGGCGGCGCCCAGGAAAGAAGACGGACGGACCTCGGGCGGCTAGGTAAGTATAAGGGGGGGGAGATCAGGGCACGGGGGGGGCGTCGGAGCACGGGGGGGTGGATCGGAGCATGGGGGGGTGGATCGGAACACAGGAGGGAGGATTGGAGCACGGGGGAGGATTGGAGCACGGGGTGAGGGATCGCTGTGCGGGGGGGGGGTGGATCGGAGCACGGGGGGGGGGGTCGCTGTGTGCGGGGGGGGATCGGAGTGCGGGGGGGTTTGATTGGAGCGCGGGGGGTGTGATTGGTGCACGGGGGAAGCGGACAGGAGGACGGGGGAGCGGAGCACAGGACGGAGGGGAGCGGACCACAGATCGGGGGGCTGGGGGGGCGATCGGTGGGGTGGGGTGGGTGCACATAAGTGTTTCCAGCCATGGCCGATGATATTGCAGCATCGGCCATGGCTGGATTGTAATATTTCACCAGTTTTTTAGGTGAAATATTACAAATCGCTCTGATTGGCAGTTTCACTTTCAACAGCCAATCAGAGCGATCGTAGCCACGAGGGGGTGAAGCCACCCCCCCTGGGCTAAACTACCACTCCCCCTGTCCCTGCAGATCGGGTGAAATGGGAGTTAACCCTTTCACCCGGCCTGCAGGGACGCGATCTTTCCATGACGCATATGCTGCGTCATGGGTCGGAATGGCACCGACTTTCATGACGCAGCGTATGCGTCAAAGGTCGGGAAGGGGTTAATAGCCAGTAAAGGCTACGCAGACAGCTGTGGGCTGATATTCATAGCCTGGGAAGGGGCCATGGGTATTACCCATTCCCAGGCTACAAATATTGGCACCCCCTCTGGCGCAGAAAATTGCGCGGGACCCCACGCCATTTTTTTCCTTTTTTTTTTTAATTAAACATTTTCATTAATCAACATCGGCCTTGCTATTATATATCTATGGATATGTCTATGGATATATCTATATATCTATAGATGGATATCTATGGATATATCTATAGATATAACTATGGATATATCTATAGATATAACTATGGCTATATCTATCTATTGATATATTTAAAGATAGATAGTTATATCTATAGATACATAGATGTTTCTATCCATATATCTATCAGGCCACTTTCACACATCAGGGTTTTGCCGTCAGGCACAATCCGGCGAGTTTTGAAAAAAAAACTGATCGTTTTTTTTTTCCCACCGGATTCATTTTTTTCTCATAGAGTTGTATTAGCAGATTGCACCTGATGGCCATACGTTTCATCGTTTTTTTGCCGGATTCGTCAAAAAAGCCGGTGGACGGGGAAAACGTACAGTGCAACGCTTTTTCTTTCCGGCGAAAAATTGCCCAGCGACTGATCCGGCGAAAAACGTATGAAACTGAGGTGTGAAATGATGAATCCGGCCCCCGAATCTGGTTTTTCATACATTTTTCCATTCAAATCATGCACATTTTCCATTCTCTCTCTAAAAAAACGGATCCGTTGCATGTTTTTCACTATTTTTTTCACCGTTTTTTCAAAAATTCGCCGGATCCTGCCTGATGGAAAAAAACTGATGTGTGAAAGTAGCCTTACTATCCATATATCTATCTACATCTATCCATAGATATATCTAAGAGGAAGAAAATTAGAGCAGCACAAAGAGAGAGTCCAGGTGCAGAGCCCCCCAGGCAAATACAAAACCTCAATTATAAAAGTGCACAAAATTTGGAGGCAGCTCATCGTTTGTAGTGAAAAGGAGCTATTTAACCCCTTCATGACCGGGGGATTTTTCGTTTTTCCGTGTTCGTTTTTCGCTCCCCTCCTTCCCAGAGCCATAACTTTTTTATTTTTCCGTCAATTTGGCCATGTGAGGGCTTATTTTTTGTGGGACGAGTTGTACTTTTGAACAACATCATTGGTTTTAGCATGTCATGTACTAGAAAACGGGAAAAAAATTCCAAGTGCGGTGAAATTGCAAAAAAAGTGCAATCCCACATTGGTTTTTTGTTTGGCTTTTTTGCTAGGTTCACTAAATGCTGAAACTGACCTGCCATTATGATTCTCCAGGTCAAAACGAGTTCATAGACACCTAACATGACTAGGTTATTTTTTATCTAAGTAGTGAAAAAAAATTCCAAACTTTGCTAAAAAAAAAAAAAAAAATTGCGCCATTTTCCGATACTCGTAGCGTCTCCATTTTTCATCATCTGGGGTCGGTTGAGGGCTTATTTTTTGCGTGCCGAGATGACGTTTTTAATGATAGCATTTCGGTGCAGATACGTTCTTTTGATCGCCCGTTATTGCATTTTAATGCAATGTCGCGGCGACCAAAAAAATGTAATTCTGGCGTTTCGAATTTTTTTCCCGCTACGCTGTTTAGCGATCAGGTTAATACTTTTTTTTATTTGATAGATCGGGCGATTCTGAGCGCGGCGATACCAAATATGCGTAGATTTGATATTTTTTTTATTGATTTATTTTGATTGGGGCGAAAGGGGGGTGATTTAAACTTTTATGTTTTTTTTATTTTTTTCACATTTTTTTAAACTTTTTTTTTTAACTTTTGCCATGCTTCAATAGCCTCCATGGGAGGCTATAAGTAGGCACAGCACGATCGGCTCTGCTACATAGCAGCGATCTGCTGATCGCTGCTATGTAGCAGAATTGCACGTGTGCTGTGAGCGCCGACCACAGGGTGGCGCTCACAGCGAAGGGCAATCAGTAACCATAGAGGTCTCTAGGACCTCTATGGTTACCATTCACAAGCATCGCCGACCCCCGATCATGTGTCGGCGATGACGTCATTTCCGGCCGCCCGGCCGGAAGCGGTAGTTAAATGCCGCTGTCTGCGTTTGACAGCGGCATTTAACTAGTTAATAGGTGCGGGCAGATCGCGATTCTGCCCGCGCCTATTACGGGCACATGTCAGCTGTTCAAAACAGCTGACATGTCCCGCCTTTGGTGCGGGCTCACCGCGGAGCCCTGCATCAAAGCAGGGGAGCCGGCATCGGACGGTATAGTACGTCCGATGCCGGTAAGGGGTTAATCAGCCCAGAAGGCTATATCTGTAAATAGATACATAGATCTATCTATTCATATATCTATAGATCTATCTATATGCAGATCTATCTATACAGTTAAGTCCATATATATTTGGACAACGACAAAATTTTTGTAATTTTGGTTATAGACATTACCACAATGAATTTTAAACAAAACAATTCAGATGCAGTTGAAGTTCAGACTTTCAGCTTTCATTTGAGGGTATCCACATTAAAATTAGATGAAGGGTTTTAGGAGTTTCAGCTCCTTAACAAGTGCCACCCTGTTTTTAAAGGGACCAAAAGTAATTGGACAATTGACTCCAAGGCTATTTCATGGACACGTGTGGGCAATCCCTTCGTTATTTCATTCTCAATTAAGCAGATAAAAGGTTTGGAGTTGATTTGAGGTGTGGTGCTTGCATTTGGAAGGTTTTGCTGTGAAGTAAACATGTAGTCAAAGGAGCTCTCCATGCAGGTGAAACAAGCCATCCTTAAGCTGCGAAAACAGAAAAAACCCATCCGAGAAATTGCTACAATATTAGGAATGGCAAAATCTACAGTTTGGTACATCCTGAGAAAAAAAGAAAGCACTGGTGAACTCATCAATGCAAAAAGACCTGGGCGCCCACGGAAGACAACAGTGGTGGATGATCGCAGAATAATCTCCATGGTGAAGAGAAACCCCTTCACAACAGCCAACCAAGTGAACAACACTCTCCAGTAGAGTTGAGCGACCTTGACCTTTTTAGAGTCGAGCCGGGTTTTGCGAAACCCGACTATGTCCAAAGTCGGGTCGAGTGAAATCGGCCGATTATGACGTAAAGTCGGGATCGACCGAAACACGAAACCCAATGCAAGTCAATGGGGCAGCATAGTCGGCAGTGAGTGGGGGCCAGGAAAACACCTAGAGTGGCCATTTTAATGTCAAAACCATCCATTCTTCTTAATGAAGCTTGTCAAGCGTAATTTACCTTATAATAATTGGAAGGCATTTGAAATTGGGGGTCATTTGGCTAAAGTTGTGGGGGGTAGGGCTGGTTCAAGTAATTAGTGGGCCCAGGAAATCTGGACCACGTCACGGCAGTGGAGCAGGGAGAGGTAAGTATTTCAACTTTGCAAGTGCTGTGAACCTGAGCAAGCAGGGGGGGCCCACTCGTTGGCATTGGCACTGGCACAGGGCCCCTCAAAGTACAGCGGTGTGTTTGCACGGCGGGGGCGCCTCCCACCGGCAGCAACACTTTTGCGTACTATGAGAGGCCCTGTGCCAGTGACGTCGCCAACTAGTATTCCTCCCCCCACCTGATGAAGGAACCTGCACTTTCATCTGCACCTTCCTCTTTGTCCCCGTGTAAGGTGGTATGGTATGCGGGAAGAGCAACCTGACTTTCAGCAGGGTCACAATGTTGTTGTGTAGCGTGCACGGGGAATGTTGCGTTATGGGTCAATGTACCAGCAGACTCATCTATCACTGGCTGGGCAATGGGCACGATGAAGTGGAAACACAGATATAGGCCCAAAGAAGAAAGTGGGCTAAATGCAGTTCAAAATTGGTAACACAGGAATAACCAGGGGGCATTGCAGTGGAGGACAACTGGAATGAGAGGCTGACACAGAGAGTAGGGCCAAATCAGTAAGTAGTCGAAATGCAGTTCAAAATTGGCAACCGTAGTAAACAGGCGGCACAGCTTTGTTCAGTGGAGGAGAACAGCAAGGAGTGGCAGACACCGATAGTAGGCCCCAAACCAACTAGTACGCCAAATGCAGTTGTTCCATTTAACCACAAATTAATGAGAGCCTGAAGATAGAAGCTCAGGAAAGGCAACCTGGGGAACACCTTGGAGTGTAACACACCATCTCTCTCCACCCCATACCCATTTTGTATGGCCTAATGCAGTGTACTTTTCTACAACTACTAAACGAGAGTCGGAAGACCGAAGCAATGGCAAGGAAACCTGGGGAACACCTTAGAGTGTAACACACCCTCTCTCTACACCCCATACCCAATTTGAAGGCCTAATGCAGTGTAGTTTCCAAGAACTACTAAACGAGAGCCGGAAGATCGAAGCTCAGGAAAGGCAACCTGGGGAACACCTTGGAGTGTAACACACCCTCTCGCTACACCCCATACCCAATTTGAAGGCCTAATGCAGCGTAGTTTCCAACAACTACTAAACGAGAGCCGGAAGATCGAAGCTCAGGAAAGGCAACCTGGGGAACACCTTGGAGTGTAACAAACCCTCTCTCTACACCCCATACCCAATTTGTAGGCCTAATGCAGCGTAGTTTCCGACAACTACTAAACGAGAGCATGAAGATCGAAGCTCAGGAAAGGCAACCTGGGGAACACCTTGGAGTGTAACACACCCTCTCTCTACACCCCATACCCAATTTGTAGGCCTAATGCAGCGTAGTTTCCGACAACTACTAAACGAGAGCCGGAATATCGAAGCTCAGGAAAGGCAACCTGGGGAACACCTTGGAGTGTAACACACCCTCTCTCTACGCCCCATACCCAATTTGTAGGCCTAATGCAGCGTAGTTTCCGACAACTACTAAACGAGAGCCGGAATATCGAAGCTCAGGAAAGGCAACCTGGGGAACACCTTGGAGTGTAACACACCCTCTCGCTACACCCCATACCCAATTTGAAGGCCTAATGCAGCGTAGTTTCCAACAACTACTAAACGAGAGCCGGAAGATCGAAGCTCAGGAAAGGCAACCTGGGGAACACCTTGGAGTGGAACACACCATCTCTCTACACCCCATACCCAATTTGAAGGCCTAATGCAGAGTAGTTTCCAAGAACTACTAAACGAGAGCCGGAAGATCGAAGCTCAGGAAAGGCAACCTGGGGAACACCTTGGAGTGTAACACAACGTCTCTCTACACGACGGAAGGGCTGATTCTTAGGAAGGAAGGCTGTTGGAAATAAGCATTGCGCGTCCGAGGGTGATTATATTCTTATTAGGTATATACTCACCCTCGGACGCGCCCTGCTTCTTTATTTGGAATGAATGTTTATTTGCAATGTGGTGTTGACTTTCTCTATTATTTTGGTAATTAATGATTTTATTATTTTCATTATTTTGCATCTTCTCGGCAATAATATAAAGAAGACGCGACAGGACAACACTCGGTGGATGCCATATGTGTGTTTTCAATTTAAAAAAACTTTCAGTTAACTACTTGCAGGAGAAAGTAATTGTAGCTGGTGGCCATTTTTAGTACTGTACCAGATTAGAGTTGTGTGTTTGTTTTTAATGTTAAAATGTCTGCATTTGATATCTCACCAGTATTTTCTTTTTTATAAGCAAAATACTTATTTTTATATTTTCTGATGTTGGTTCCAGGGGTACACGGCCAGCAGTGCCCTGGTCAGTGTAGTAGTAGTTGAAAGAATGGACCGCAGACAGGCATCGAAGGCCTAAAATAATAACACATGGCTGTAGGCAATTTTAAATTGGTTCCAGGGGTACACGGACAGCAGTGGTGTGGTCAGTGGAGGCCTAGTGGAAGGAGTGACCGCAGACAGGCATCGAAGGCCTAAAATAATAACACATGGCTGTAGGCAATTTTAAATTGGTTCCAGGGGTACACGGGCAGCAGTGACCTGGTCAGTGTAGTAGTAGTTGAAAGAATGGACCGCAGACAGGCATCGAAGGCCTAAAATAAAAAAATTGGGCTGGCTGTAGGCAATTTTAAATTGGTTCCAGGGGTACACGGGCAGCAGTGGTGTGGTCAGTGGAGGCCTAGTGGAAGGAGTGACCGCAGACAGGCATCGAAGGCCTAAAATAATAACACATGGCTGTAGGCAATTTTAAATTGGTTCCAGGGGTACACGGGCAGCAGTGACCTGGTCAGTGTAGTAGTAGTTGAAAAAATGGACCGCAGACAGGCATCGAATGCCTAAAATAATAACACATGGCTGTAGGCAATTTTAAATTGGTTACAGGGGTACACGGACAGCAGTGACCTGGTCAGTGTAGTAGTAGTTGAAAGAATGGACCGCAGACAGGCATCGAAGGCCTAAAATAAAAAAATTGGGCTGGCTGTAGGCAATTTTAAATTGGTTCCAGGGGTACACGGACAGCAGTGGTGTGGTCAGTGGAGGCCTAGTGGAAGGAGTGACCGCAGACAGGCATCGAAGGCCTAAAATAATAACACATGGCTGTAGGCAATTTTAAATTGGTTCCAGGGGTACACGGACAGCAGTGGTGTGGTCAGTGGAGGCCTAGTGGAAGGAGTGACCGCAGACAGGCATCGAAGGCCTAAAATAATAACACATGGCTGTAGGCAATTTTAAATTGGTTCCAGGGGTACACGGACAGCAGTGACCTGGTCAGTGTAGTAGTAGTTGAAAGAATGGACCGCAGACAGGCATCGAAGGCCTAAAATAAAAAAATTGGGCTGGCTGTAGGCAATTTTAAATTGGTTCCAGGGGTACACGGGCAGCAGTGGTGTGGTCAGTGGAGGCCTAGTGGAAGGAGTGACCGCAGACAGGCATCGAAGGCCTAAAATAATAACACATGGCTGTAGGCAATTTTAAATTGGTTCCAGGGGTACACGGACAGCAGTGGTGTGGTCAGTGGAGGCCTAGTGGAAGGAGTGACCGCAGACAGGCATCGAAGGCCTAAAATAATAACACATGGCTGTAGGCAATTTTAAATTGGTTCCAGGGGTACACGGGCAGCAGTGACCTGGTCAGTGTAGTAGTAGTTGAAAGAATGGACCGCAGACAGGCATCGAAGGCCTAAAATAAAAAAATTGGGCTGGCTGTAGGCAATTTTAAATTGGTTCCAGGGGTACACGGACAGCAGTGGTGTGGTCAGTGGAGGCCTAGTGGAAGGAGTGACCGCAGACAGGCATCGAAGGCCTAAAATAATAACACATGGCTGTAGGCAATTTTAAATTGGTTCCAGGGGTACACGGGCAGCAGTGACCTGGTCAGTGTAGTAGTAGTTGAAAGAATGGACCGCAGACAGGCATCGAAGGCCTAAAATAAAAAAATTGGGCTGGCTGTAGGCAATTTTAAATTGGTTCCAGGGGTACACGGACAGCAGTGGTGTGGTCAGTGGAGGCCTAGTGGAAGGAGTGACCGCAGACAGGCATCGAAGGCCTAAAATAATAACACATGGCTGTAGGCAATTTTAAATTGGTTCCAGGGGTACACGGGCAGCAGTGACCTGGTCAGTGTAGTAGTAGTTGAAAAAATGGACCGCAGACAGGCATCGAATGCCTAAAATAATAACACATGGCTGTAGGCAATTTTAAATTGGTTCCAGGGGTACACGGGCAGCAGTGACCTGGTCAGTGTAGTAGTAGTTGAAAGAATGGACCGCAGACAGGCATCGAAGGCCTAAAATAAAAAAATTGGGCTGGCTGTAGGCAATTTTAAATTGGTTCCAGGGGTACACGGACAGCAGTGGTGTGGTCAGTGGAGGCCTAGTGGAAGGAGTGACCGCAGACAGGCATCGAAGGCCTAAAATAATAACACATGGCTGTAGGCAATTTTAAATTGGTTCCAGGGGTACACGGGCAGCAGTGACCTGGTCAGTGTAGTAGTAGTTGAAAAAATGGACCGCAGACAGGCATCGAATGCCTAAAATAATAACACATGGCTGTAGGCAATTTTAAATTGGTTCCAGGGGTACACGGACAGCAGTGGTGTGGTCAGTGGAGGCCTAGTGGAAGGAGTGACCGCAGACAGGCATCGAAGGCCTAAAATAATAACACATGGCTGTAGGCAATTTTAAATTGGTTCCAGGGGTACACGGACAGCAGTGACCTGGTCAGTGTAGTAGTAGTTGAAAGAATGGACCGCAGACAGGCATCGAAGGCCTAAAATAAAAAAATTGGGCTGCCTGTAGGCAATTTTAAATTGGTTCCAGGGGTACACGGGCAGCAGTGACCTGGTCAGTGTAGTAGTAGTTGAAAGAATGGACCGCAGACAGGCTTAGAAGGCCTAACATAACAAACTTGGGCTGGCTGTAGGCACTTTTAAATTGGTTCCAGGGGTACACGGGCAGCAGTGGTCTGGTCAGTGGAAGTCTAGTGGAAGGAGTGACCGCAGACAGGCTTCCAAGGCCTAACATAACAAACTTGGGCTGGCTGTAGGCACTTTTAAATTGGTTCCAGGGGTACACGGGCAGCAGTGGTCTGGTCAGTGGAAGTCTAGTGGAAGGAGTGACCGCAGACAGGCTTCCAAGGCCTAACATAACAAACTTGGGCTGGCTGTAGGCACTTTTAAATTGGTTCCAGGGGTACACGGGCAGCAGTGGTCTGGTCAGTGGAAGTCTAGTGGAAGGAGTGACCGCAGACAGGCTTCCAAGGCCTAACATAACAAACTTGGGCTGGCTGTAGGCACTTTTAAATTGGTTCCAGGGGTACACGGGCAGCAGTGGTCTGGTCAGTGGAAGTCTAGTGGAAGGAGTGACCGCAGACAGGCTTCGAAGGCCTAACATAACAAAATTGGGCTGGCTGTAGGCACTTTAAATTGGTTCCAGGGGTACATGGGCAGCAGTGTATGGTCAGTGGAAGTCTAGTGGAAGGAGTGACGGCAGACAGTCTTCGAAGGCCTAACATAACAAAATTGGGCTGACTGTAGGCACTTTTAAATTGGTTCCAGGGTAACACGGCCAGCAGTGGCCTGGTCAGTGTAGTAGTTGTAGAAAGAAGGGACCGCAGACAGGCTTCGAAGGCCTAACATAACAAAAATGTCAAAACAATGGTATTGTCAGTGCCAGGCATTGAAGGATGTCAGCGGCTAGACTACACATTGGTGAAGCTGTGAGAGATAATTTTGCTAGTGGTAGAGCACTGTTTGAGCTGGGGGGGGGAACTGTCTTGTGGCCGGCGGTACAGGCACAGGGCCCCTCATATTACAACGGTGTGTCTGACGTTGGGTGCGCACCACCACCGCCAGAGACACTTTATTGTACTATGAGGGACCCAGTGGCAGTGCCGTCGACCAAAAGCGGCCACACCCACCTCTTCAGACAAACAGCACTCTCAAGGGTCCAAGCGCAAAGTGGCGATAGCACGGCCCCGTGTGGGGAGTTTGGCCATTTCGTGAGGTGGAAACATGTCGTATGCTGGACAATCAGGTGAAGAAAATTACGAGATTGGAAAAGTCATTCAGAATAGTCCACAGGCAAGACCTTTTCATAGGAAAGCTAGGTGTCAGCCGGGCAGGGTGGGGCAAAAGATTTTGAAATCCAGTTGTGGTTCATTTTAATGAAGGTTAGATCATCTACATTTTGGGTAGCCAGACGAGTCCTTTTTTCTGTTAGTATTGAACCTGCAGCACTGAATACTCTTTCTGATAGGACACTAGCTGCCGGGCAAGCAAGCTCCTGCAATGCATATTCTGCCAATTCTGGCCAGGTGTCTAATTTGGATGCCCAGTAATCAAATGGGAATGACGGTTGAGGGAGAACGTCGATAAGGGATGAAAAATAGTTTGTAACCATACTGGACAAATGTTGTCTCCTGTCACTTTGAATTGATGCTGCAGTACCTGTCCTGTCTGCGGTCATAGAAAAATCACTCCACAACCTGGTCAGAAAACCCCTCTGTCCAACGCCACTTCTGATTTCTGCCCCTCTAACACCTCTGGTCTGCTGGCCCCTGGAGCTCGTGTGAGAACGATCACGGGCGCTGTGTGCAGGGAATGCCAGAAGCAAACGGTCAACAAGAGTTGATTGTTTTGTTGCTAATATTAGTTCCAAGTTCTCATGTGGCATAATATTTTGCAATTTGCCTTTATAGCGAGGATCAAGGAGGCAGGCCAACCAGTAATCGTCATCGTTCATCATTTTTGTAATGCGTGTGTCCCTTTTGAGGATACGCAAGGCATAATCCGCCATGTGGGCCAAAGTTCCCGTTGTCAAATCTGCGGTTGTGCTTGGTTGAGGGGCAGTTGCAGGCAAATCTACGTCACTTGTGTCCCTCAAAAAACCAGAACCCGGCCTTGCCACGCCACCAATTTCCCGTGCCCCCGGGAAAGCTTCCTCATTAAAAATATACTCATCCCCATCATCCTCCTCATCCTCCACCTCCTCTTCGCCCGGTACCTCGTCATGTACACTGCCCTGACCAGACAATCGCTGACTGTCATCAAGGCTTTCCTCTTCCTCTGGTGCAGACGCCTGATCCTTTATGTGCGTCAAACTTTGCATCAGCAGACGCATTAGGGGGATGCTCATGCTTATTATGGCGTTGTCTGCACTAACCAGCCGTGTGCATTCCTCAAAACACTGAAGGACTTGACACATGTCTTGAATCTTCGACCACTGCACACCTGACAACTCCATGTCTGCCATCCTACTGCCTGCCCGTGTATGTGTATCCTCCCACAAAAACATAACAGCCCGCCTCTGTTCGCACAGTCTCTGAAGCATGTGCAGTGTTGAGTTCCACCTTGTTGCAACGTCTATGATTAGGCGATGCTGGGGAAGGTTCAAAGAACGCTGATAGGTCTGCATACGGCTGGAGTGTACAGGCGAACGGCGGATATGTGCGCAAAGTCCACGCACTTTGAGGAGCAGGTCGGATAACCCCGGATAACTTTTCAGGAAGCACTGCACCACCAGGTTTAAGGTGTGAGCCAGGCAAGGAATGTGTTTAAGTTGGGAAAGGGAGATGGCAGCCATGAAATTCCTTCCGTTATCACTCACTACCTTGCCTGCCTCAAGATCTACAGTGCCCAGCCACGACTGCGTTTCTTGCTGCAAGAACTCGGACAGAACTTCCGCGGTGTGTCTATTGTCGCCCAAACACTTCATAGCCAATACAGCCTGCTGACGTATGCCAGTAGCTGCCCCATAATGGGAGACCTGGTGTGCAACAGTGGCAGGTGCGGATGGAGTGTTTGTGCGACTGCGGTCTGTGGACGAGCTCTTGCTTCTGCAGGAGGACGAGGAGGAGGAGGAGGAGGGGGTGCGAACGGCTACAGACAACTGTTTACTAGACCGTGGGCTAGGCAGAACTGTCCCAAACTTGCTGTCCCCTGTGGACCCTGAATCCACCACATTTACCCAGTGTGCCGTGATGGACACGTAACGTCCCTGGCCATGCCTACTGGTCCATGCATCTGTTGTCAGGTGCACCTTTGTGCTCACAGATTGCCTGAGTGCATGGACGATGCGCTCTTTAACATGCTGGTGGAGGGCTGGGATGGCTTTTCTGGAAAAAAAGTGTCGACTGGGTAGCTCGTAGCGTGGTACAGCGTAGTCCATCAGGTCTTTGAAAGCTTCGCTTTCAACTAACCGGTAGGGCATCATCTCTAACGAGATTAGTCTAGCTATGTGGGCGTTCAAACCCTGTGTACGCGGATGCGAGGCTAAGTATTTCCTTTTTCTAACCATAGTCTCATGTAGGGTGAGCTGGACTGGAGAGCTGGAGATCGTGGAACTAGCGGGGGTGCCGGTGGACATGGCAGACTGAGAGACGGTGGGAGATGGTATTGTTGCCGCCGGTGCCCTAGATGCAGTGTTTCCTACTACGAAACTGGTGATTCCCTGACCCTGACTGCTTTGGCCTGGCAAAGATACCTGCACAGATACAGCAGGTGGTGCGCTAAATGGTGGTCCTACACTGCCGGAAGGGATGTTGCGTTGATGACTAGCTTCATTGGCCGAGGGTGCAACAACCTTAAGGGACGTTTGGTAGTTAGTCCAAGCTTTCAAATGCATGGTGGTTAAATGTCTATGCATGCAACTAGTATTGAGACTTTTCAGATTCTGACCTCTGCTTAAGGAAGTAGAACATTTTTGACAGATGACTTTGCGCTGATCAATTGGATGTTGTTTAAAAAAATGCCAGACTGCACTCTTTCTAGCATCGGATACCTTTTCAGGCATTGCAGACTGAGCTTTAACCGGATGGCCACGCTGTCCTCCACCAGGTTTTGGCTTTGCCACGCGTTTTGGGCAAGATACGGGCCCGGCAGATGGAACCTGTGGCGATGTTGATGCCTGCTGCGGCCCCTCCTCCTCCTCTGCTTCAGAACTGCTGCCGCCTGCACCCTGTTCCCCCAATGGCTGCCAATCGGGGTCAAGAACTGGGTCATCTAATAACTCTTCTTGTACCTCCTGCGCAACTTCGTCTGTGTCACCGTGTCGTTCGGTGGTATAGCGTTCGTGATGGGGCAACATAGTCTCATCAGGGTCTGATTCTTGATCAGCACCCTGCGAGGGCAATGTTGTGGTCTGAGTCAAAGGACCAGCATAGTAGTCTGGCTGTGGCTGTGCGTCAGTGCACTCCATGTCAGATTCAATTTGTAATGGGCATGGACTGTTAACTGCTTCACTTTCTAAGCCAGGGACGGTATGTGTAAAGAGCTCCATGGAGTAACCCGTTGTGTCGCCTGCTGCATTCTTCTCTGTTGTTGTTTTTGCTGAAGAGGACAAGGAAGTGACTTGTCCCTGACCGTGAACATCCACTAACGACGCGCTGCTTTTACTTTTACCAGTTTCACGAGATGAGGCAAAAGAGCTAGAGGCTGAGTCAGCAAGATAAGCCAAAACTTGCTCTTGCTGCTCCGGCTTTAAAAGCGGTTTTCCTAATCCCAGAAAAGGGAGCGTTCGAGGCCTTGTGTAGCCGGACGACGAACCTGGCTCCACAGCTCCAGACTTAGGTGCAATATTTTTTCCCCCACGACCACCTGATGCTCCACCACTACCACTACCCTCATTACCAGCTGACAATGAACGCCCCCGGCCACGACCTCTTCCACTAGACTTCCTCATTGTTTTAAAAACGTAACCAAACTAACGTTATTTGTTGCAGTCACACAACTTACACGGTGAGCTATAACTTCAGTATGATTTAGCTACCCCTTTACAGGTTGGTGAGACCACAGCGAAAATCAGGCCCAATGTTACACACTCTTTTTTTGGTGGCTGCAAATTAGAGAGATGCCCCACACGCAGGACTGTCACTGAAGCACAAATGTTAATATTAATGTCACACTATTATTTTTTTTTTATTTTTATTTTTTTCAGGAACACTTTAGAAACCCCCCCAAAAAAAAAAAATAGATTTTTGCAGGGAGAATTTAGAAAACAAATGTAACAAACTATATGCTTTCTATGGGCCACTGAGTGAGAGATGACGCACACAGGAATCAGGAGTGGCACACAAGCCCAGAGGCCAATATTTTTCTACCAATGATTGATGGAGTTATTTTCTCTGGTAGATTTTGGAACCCAAATCAAGGAAAAAAAATGTAGGCTTTCTATGGACCACAATTGGAGAGAGAGAGAGAGAGAGATGGCACACCCAGGAGTCAAGACTGGCACACAAGCAGAAAGGCCAATATTAATCTCCCACTGTTTTTTTTTTGTTTTGTTTTTTTTTGTTTTTTTTCAGGGAGACTTTAGAAAAAAAAATAATAAAAAAAATATGATTTTATCAGGAAGAATTTAGAAACCAAATAAAATAAAATGATTTTTTCAGGGAGAATTTAGAAAACAAATAAAAACAAAAATAGGCGTTCTATGGCCCACTGACTGAGAGATGACGCACACAGGAGTCAGGAGTGGCACACAAACCCAGAGGCCAATATTTTTCTACCAATGATTGATGTAGTTATTTTCTCTGGTAGATTTTAGAACCCAAATCAAGGAAAAAAAATATAGGCTTTCTATGGACCACAATTGGAGAGAGAGAGAGAGAGAGAGAGAGAGAGAGAGAGAGAGAGATGGCACACCCAGGAGTCAAGACTGGCACACAAGCAGAAAGGCCAATATTAATCTCCCACTGTTTTTTTTGGTTGTTTTTTTTTTTTTTTTTTTCAGGGAGACTTTAGAAAAAAAAATAATAAAAAAAATATGATTTTATCAGGAAGAATTTAGAAACCAAATAAAATAAAATGATTTTTTCAGGGAGAATTTATAAAACAAATAAAACCAAAAATAGGCGTTCTATGGCCCACTGACTGAGAGATGACGCACCCAGGAGTCAAGACTGGCACACAAGCAGAAAGGCCAATATTAATCTCCCACTGTTTTTTTTGGTTGTTTTTTTTTTTTTTTTTTCAGGGAGACTTTAGAAAAAAAAATAATAAAAAAAATATGATTTTATCAGGAAGAATTTAGAAACCAAATAAAATAAAATGATTTTTTCAGGGAGAATTTATAAAACAAATAAAACCAAAAATAGGCGTTCTATGGCCCACTGACTGAGAGATGACGCACCCAGGAGTCAAGACTGGCACACAAGCAGAAAGGCCAATATTAATCTCCCACTGTTTTTTTTTTTTTTTTTCAGGGAGACTTTAGAAAAAAAAATAATAAAAAAAATATGATTTTATCAGGAAGAATTTAGAAACCAAATAAAATAAAATGATTTTTTCAGGGAGAATTTAGAAAACAAATAAAACCAAAAATAGGCGTTCTATGGCCCACTGACTGAGAGATGACGCACACAGGAGTCAGGAGTGGCACACAAACCCAGAGGCCAATATTTTTCTACCAATGATTGATGTAGTTATTTTCTCTGGTAGATTTTAGAACCCAAATCAAGGAAAAAAAATATAGGCTTTCTATGGACCACAATTGGAGAGAGAGAGAGAGAGAGAGAGAGAGAGAGAGAGAGAGATGGCACACCCAGGAGTCAAGACTGGCACACAAGCAGAAAGGCCAATATTAATCTCCCACTGTTTTTTTGGTTGTTTTTTTTTTTTTTTTTTCAGGGAGACTTTAGAAATAAAAATAATAAAAAAAATATGATTTTATCAGGAAGAATTTAGAAACCAAATAAAATAAAATGATTTTTTCAGGGAGAATTTAGAAAACAAATAAAACCAAAAATATGCGTTCTATGGCCCACTGACTGAGAGAGAGAGAGAGATGGAACGCTTAGTACTGGCACACAAGCCCAAAGGGCAATATTAATCTCCCTTTTTTTTTCCAGGGAGAATTTCTGAAACCCAAAAAAAAAATAAAATAGGCTTTCTATGGCCCACTATTTGTGAGAGAGATGGGACGCTCAGGACTGGCACAGATGGCACGCTCAGGACTGGCACAGAAGCCCAGAGGCCAATATTAATCTCCCTTTTTTTCTGGGAGAATTTATAAAACCAAAAAAATATTTAAATAGGCTTTCTATGGCCCACTATTTGTGAGAGAGATGGCACGCTCAGGACTGGCACAGATGGCACGCTCACAACTGGCACACAAGCCCAGAGGCCAATATTAATCTCCCTTTTTTCAGGGAAAATTGATAAAACAAAAAAAAAAATTAAATAGGCTTTCTATGGCCCACTATTTGTGAGAGAGATGGCACGCTCAGGGCTGGCTGGCACAGATGGCACGCTCAGGACTGGCACACAAGCCCAGAGGCCAATATTAATCTCCCTTTTTTTCTGGGAGAATTTATAAAACCAAAAAAATATTTAAATAGGCTTTCTATGGCCCACTATTTGTGAGAGAGATGGCACGCTCAGGACTGGCACAGATGGCACGCTCACAACTGGCACACAAGCCCAGAGGCCAATATTAATCTCCCTTTTTTCAGGGAAAATTTATAAAACAAAAAAAAAAATTAAATAGGCTTTCTATGGCCCACTATTTGTGAGAGAGATGGCACGCTCAGGGCTGGCACAGATGGCACGCTCAGGACTGGCACACAAGCCCAGAGGCCAATATTAATCTCCCTTTTTTTCAGGGAGAATTTATAAAACCAAAAAAAAAAATAAATAGGCTTTCTATGGCCCACTATTTGTGAGAGAGATGGCACACTCAGGACTGGCACACAAGCCCAAAGGCCAATATTAATCTCCCACTGTATTTTTATCAGGGAGAATTTATACACCCCACAAAAAAAAATACAGAAAAATGAAAAGGCTTTCTATGGCCCACTATGTGAGAGAGATGGCACACACAGGGATGGCACTCTAGCAGAAATGCCAAATTGCCAATCTTAATCTCCCACCAAAAAAAAAAAAAACAGGGAATGTCCTACAATTACTATCTCCCTGCCTGCAGTAATCTCAGCCAGGTATGGCAGGCAGCAATAAGGAGTGGACTGATGCACAAATGAAATAAAAAGTGTGCAAACAAAAAAGATAGCTGTGCAGAAAGGAAGGAACAAGAGGATTTGTGCTTTGAAAAAAGCAGTTGGTTTGCACAGCGGCGTACACACAGCAATGCAGCTATCAGGGAGCCTTCTAGGGCAGCCCAATGAGCTACAGCGCTGAGGGGAAAAAAAAAAAAAAAAAAAACTTCCACTGTCCCTGCACACCGAGGGTGGTGTTGGACAGTGCAAATCGCTGCAGCACAAGCGGTTTTGTGGTTAATGGACCCTGCCTAACGCTATCCCTGCTTCTGACAAAGCGGCAGCAACCTCTCCCTAAGCTCAGATCAGCAGCAGTAAGATGGCGGTCGGCGGGAACGCCTCTTTATAGCCCCTGTGACGTCGCAGACAGCAAGCCAATCACTGCAATGCCCTTCTCTAAGATGGTGGGGACCAGGACCTATGTCATCACGCTGCCCACACTCTGCGTTTACCTTCATTGGCTGAGAAATGGCGCTTTTCGCGTCATTGAAACGCGACTTTGGCGCGAAAGTCGCGTACCGCATGGCCGACCCCGCACAGGGGTCGGATCGGGTTTCATGAAACCCCGACTTAGCCAAAAGTCGGCGACTTTTGAAAATGTTCGACCCGTTTCGCTCAACCCTACTCTCCAGGAGGTAGGCGTATCAATATCCAAATCTACCATAAAGAGAAGACTGCAGGAAAGTAAATACAGAGGGTTCACTGCACGGTGCAAGTCACTCATAAGCATCAAGAATAAAAAGGCTAGACTGGACTTTGCTAAAAATCATCTAAAAAAGCCGCACAGTTCTGGAAGAACATTCTTTGGACAGATGAAGCCAAGATCAACCTCTACCAGAATGATGGAAACAGAAAAGTATGGCGAAGGCGTGGTACAGTTCATGATCCAAAGCATACCACATCATCTGTAAAACATGGCAGAGGCAGTGTGATGGCTTGGGCATGCATGGCTGCCAGTGGCACTGGGTCACTAGTGTTTATTGATGATGTGACACAGGACAGAAGCAGCCGAATGAATTCTGAGGTATTCAGAGACATACTGTGTGCTCAGATCCAGCCAAATGCAGCCAAACTGATTGGTCGTCGTTTCATACTACAGATGGACAATGACCCAAAACATAAAGCCAAAGCAACCCAGGAGTTTATTAAAGCAAAGAAGTGGAATATTCTTGAATGGCCAAGTCAGTCACCTGATCTCAACCCAATTGAGCAGCATTTCACTTGTTAAAGACTAAACTTCAGACAGAAAGGCCCACAAACAAACAGCAACTGAAAACCACCGCAGTGAAGGCCTGGCAGAGCATCACAAAGGAGGAAACACAGCGTCTGGTGATGTCCATGAGTTCAAGACTTCAGGCAGTCATTGCCAACGAAGGGTTTTCAACCAAGTACTAAAAATGAACATTTTATTTAAAATTATTGAATCTGTCCAATTACTTTTGGTCCCTTTAAAAACAGGGTGGCACATGTTAAGGAGCTGAAACTCCTAAACCCTTCATCCAATTTTAATGTGGATACCCTCAAATGAAAGCTGAAAGTCTGAACTTCAACTGCATCTGAATTGTTTTGTTCAAAATTCATTGTGGTAATGTCTATAACCAAAAGTAGAAAAATATTGTCTCTGTCCAAATATATATGGACTTAACTGTATATCTATCTCATTCCTTCTATAGATAGATAGATAGATAGATAGATAGATAGATAGATAGATAGAAGGAATGGGATAGATTAATAGATAGATATGGGATAGATAGAAGGAATGAGATAGATATATCTATTCATATACTGTATCTATCTATAGATATATCTATGGATATACGTAGATAGATATATGGATAGTTAGATAGATATATGGATATAGATTTATCTATCCATATATATCTATCTACGAGGATCTATCTATCCCATTACTTCCATCTATCTATTGATTAGATAGAAGGAATGAGATAGATAGATAGTTAGATAGATAAATAGATGATAGATGGAATAATAATAATAATCTTTATATAGCGCTAACATATTCCGCAGCACTTTACAGGTTACACACATTATCATCACTGTCCACAATGGGGCTCACAATCTAGATTCCTTATTAGTATGTCTTTGGAGTGTGGGAGGAAACCCACGCAAACAAGGAGAGAACATACAAACTCTTTGCAGATGTTGTCCTGGGTGGGATTAGGACCCAGGACCCCAGCGCTGCAAGGCTGCAGTGCTAACCACTGCGCCACTGTGCTGCCCTAGATAGAATGAATAGATAGATAGATAGATAGAAGGAATGAGCTAGAGAGATAGAAGATATCTATCTATAGATCAGTCATCTATCTATGTATAGATCTATCTATCTCATTCCATCTATCTATCTATCGATCTATAGATCTATCTGTCATCTATCTCATTACATCTATCTATATATCTATTGAAGGAATGGGATAGATAGATGATAGAATAGAAAGATAGATAATAGATAGATAGAAGGAATGATCTAGATAGATAGATAGATAGATAGATATTAGATAGATAGATAGATAGATAGATGACAGATAGATCTATAGATAGATAATATCTATCGATCTAAGTATAGATCTATCTATCTATAGATCTATCTGTCATCTATCTATCTATCTGTCTATCTCATTCCTTCTACCTATTTTCTATCGATATTTATATCTATTATCTACTATCATCTATCTGTCTATCTATTTGTCTATCTCATTCCTTCTATCTATCTATCTATCTATCTATTATCTATCTATTTTTATATCTATCGATCTGTCTATCTGTGCGTGTAATGGAGTGTGGGTTGGACAAATGTAAAAGAGGAGGTTGGACAAGAAATTACATCACAAATTTTTTTTTTGTTCAATAATACATCTTTATTTAGCTTTCAAAAACACATACAAAAACTCATCAAAAAATGCATAAAAAACACGCCAAAAATGCATAAAAAACGTACATGCGTTTTCTGCCAGGAGATGCAGATTCAGTGCAGAAAAATCTGCAGGCAAATCTGCAACTTGTGCACATACTCTTAATATCTGTCCTCAGTCACTGGCTTTCCCACTCTGGCGGAGAAAATTGCACAGGAGCCCACGCCATTTTTTTCTGTGATTTAACCCTTCATTTTAACACCTAGAGCTCCCAAATGCACACACACTACTTACATTATTAGCGAGGGATATGTAAAAATATAAGGGATATGAAATGGTTTACTGTATGTAAGCCATGTCTCATATCCCGTCGGGCTCCGTGAGGAGTTAGCAAAAGGCGGCAATTGAATTACAGGCTTTTCTATCTAGCTCTGTATTAAATGTTTGTGTATATATATATATATATATATATATATATATATATATATATATATGTATATATATACATATATATATATATACATATATATATATATATATATATATATATATATATATTTTCATTAATATGAAAATTGCACATTCACACTGAAAGCATCAAAGCTATGAATTAACACATGTGGAATTATATACTTAACAAAAAAGTGTGAAACAACTGAAATTATGTCTTATATCCTAGGTTCTTCAAAGTAGCCACCTGTTGAACCTCTTGAAGCTCATCAAGAGAATGCCAAGAGTGTGCAAAGCAGTCATCAAAGCAAAAGGTGGCTACTTTGAAGAACCTAGAATATAAGACATAATTTCAGTTGTTTCATAAATAAATAAATCTTTATTTTTATAGCGCTAACATATTCCACAGCGCTTTACAATTTTGTACACATCATCGCTGTCCCCGTTGGGGCTCACAATCTAATTTCCTTATCAGTATGTCTTTGGAATGTGGGAGGAAACCGGAGAACCCGGAGGAAACCCACGCAAACACGGAGAGAACATACAAACTCTTTGCAAGTGTTGTCCTGGGTGGGATTGAAACCCAGGACTCCAGCGCTGCAAGGCTGCTGTGCTATCCACAGGACCACTGTGCTGCCACACTTTTTTGTTAAGTATATAATTCCACATGTGTTAATTCATAGTTTTGATGCCTTCAGTGCGAATTTACAACTTTCATAGTCATGAAAATACAGAAAAATCTTAAATGAGAAGGTGTGTCCAAACTTTTGGTCTGTGTTGTGTATATATATATATATATATATATATATATATATATATATCTACCTATTCTATGTGTAGACATTTATTTTATCTATTCTATTCTATTCTAACCTGTCGGTGTGATTTTACTGTACACCACTCTGAATTACCGGCTTTCCTATAGAACACCGCTGCGTATTTCTCACAAGTCACACTGCTGGTCCGTGTGTAATCCGTATTTTTCTCGCCCCCATAGACTTTCATTGCTGTATTTTTGGAGGAATACGCTGACAATCGCAGCATGCTGCGATTTTCTCACCTCGTAAAATATGGCAGAGAAATATATGGCTGATGGAAGCTGCCCCATAGAGAAACATTGGTGTGCAATGCATTGTTTTTGCACCTCTCCCTCATCGGTATTTCTCTCTAGTGTGACCCCGGCCTAATAAAGAGACACAAGTCTCAATTAGGAGCCTGGAAAAGTCAGCAATGGTCTTTGTCCAACATCGTTCAATTTAAATTGCTAATGAAAAGGTATGCCCTATCTTACTAACAATTTGGGAACATGCATATATGCTGACAAGGGACAACTGACCTCTGCGCTGGAACTGGACGTGGTTGCTGGCTGTTGTGTCTGTGCAACTGCAGGTTGTGGGCACGAGGCATCAGCGCCTCCTTCCTGGACAGCAGATTGGGAAGGACATAACACAGGGGAAGGGCCAGTGGTTTCACCCTCATACACAGATTTTGTACCCAGGTGTTCCGCTCACCTACTGGGGTGCTGCGTATGTAAGCAGTATATGGTGTATGCTAACAGAGGTATTATATCGAATTTCCCTTCATAAAGGGATGTGTGGGTAAGATTTTTGAACTAGAAGAATATATACAGTATAGAGCATGTTTCATTACTCATATTATTATTCTGTGTAAGGCTGAAACCTGAAGAATTGTGTAGAGTATATTAATGCATTTATGTTCCAAAATGTCCAAGTGCAGACCCAAAGAAGAATATCAGGCTACCAGATACACCGTGAAAATGACAACACAATAAAAAAAAAATAGAATATATAGGAATTGACAGTAGAAATGTGGCCATTGCACTAGGGTTGAGCGAAACGGAACGGTCATTTTCGTGAAACCCGACCCGATCCCTGTGTGGGGTCAGCCATGCGGTATGCGACCTTCGCGCCAAAGTCGCGTTTCATATGACGCGTTCAGCGCCATTTCTCTGCCAATGAAGGAGGACGCAGAGTGTGGGCAGCGTGATGACATAGTTCTCGGTCCCCACCATCTTAGAGAAGGGCATTGCAGTGATTGGCTTGCTGTCTGCGGCTATAAAGGGGCGTTCCCGCCGACCGCCATCTTACTGCTGCTGATCTGAGCTTAGGGAGAGGTTGCTGCCGCTTCGTCAGAAGCAGGGATAGCGTTAGGCAGGGTCCATTAACCACCAAACCGCTTGTGCTGTAGCGATTTCCACTGTCCAACACCACCTTTTGTTTGCAGGGACAGTGGAGGCTACATTTTTTTTTCCTCAGCGCTGTAGCTCATTGGGCTGCCCTAGAAGGCTCCCTGATAGCTGCATTGCTGTGTGTACGCCGCTGTGCAAACCAACTGCTTTTTTCAAAGCACAAATCCTCTTGTTCCTTCCTTTCTGCACAGCTATCTTGTTTGTTTGTCCACACTTTTGTGTGCAGCAGTCCACTCCTTGTTATTGCTGCCTGCCATACTTTTCTGAGATTACTGTAGGGAGATAGTAATTGTAGGACAGTCCCTATATATATATATATATATATATATATATATATACTAGATTGTGGCCCGATTCTAACGCATCGGGTATTCTAGAATATGCATGTCCCTGTAATATATGGACAATGATGATTCCAGAATTCGCGGCAGACTGTGCCCGTCGCTGATTGGTCGTGGCAACCTTTATGACATCATCGTCGCCATGGCAACCATTATGACATCATCGTCGCTGTGCCCGTTGCTGATTGGTCGAGGCCTGGCGGCCTCGACCAATCAGAGACGCGGGATGTCTACGTCCTTTATGACATCATCGTCGCTGTGCCCGTTGCTGATTGGTCGAGGCCTGGCGGCCTCGACCAATCAGAGACGCGGGATTTCTACGTCGATGCTGTGCCGGTCTCTGATTGGTCGAGGCCTGGCGGCCTCGACCAATCAGAGAGCCGGGATTTCCAGGACAGACAGACAGACAGACAGACAGAAAGACAGACAGACAGACAGACGGAAAAACCCTTAGGCATTTATATATATAGATATATATATATATATATACCAGGCAATAAAGTCCACATTCTTTATTATTTGGTGCTGCTTTTCTTTTTTTTCCTATATTGTTTGAAGCCATTTGGATTGCTGGCTGGAAGAGCTTTGCACCGCGACTGAAGGTATTCTGTGGATGCTGTTCCAATTTTTTCAATATATATATATATATATATATATATATATATATATATATATATATATATATATATATATATATATATATATATATATATATCTTCAAGCCACTTTCTGCCCTTGAAACTGTGTAGTGTGAAACAGTGGGCCTGTATTTTTCTGCACTGTCCCACACCTAAAAAGGGAGATTTATATTGTCAATCAGTGCATCTGTGCCAGTCCAGTCTGTGTTATCTGTCAGTCATTTTGTTCCACAGAAGCAATACTGCAAAACAGTGGGCGAGATTTATTCACTAGTCTTCCATATAAAAACAAAAAGGGGAGATTAATATTGGCAAATCTGTGCATCTGTGCCAGTCCAGTCTGTGGTATCGGTCTGTCATTTTGTGCCACTGAAACACTACTGTAAAACTGTGGGCCAGATTGATTCACTAGTCTCCCATCCCCCCCAAAAAAGAAGGGGAGATTAAGGGTATGTGCACACGTCAGGATTTTTAGCGATTTTTTTGCGGAATTTCGCTATAAAAACGCCATAAATCCGGTAAAAAAACGCTAACATTATGCATCCTATCTTTTAGAATGCATTCTGCATTTTTTGCGCAGATGTTAGCGTTTTTTTCCGCAAAAAAAACGCATACCGCAAAAAAAACGGACATGCTCTATCTTTTTCCGGATTTTTTGCGGATTTCCCATCAAAAAGGTCATTCCGGGGAAAAAAAAAACGCAAAAAATCCGCGCAAAATCAGCGCAAAAAACGCGCGAAAAAAGCACGCGGATTTCTGGCAGAATTCTCAGGATTTTGTCAGGAAAAAATCCTGACGTGTGCACATACCCTCATATTGGCAAATCTGTGCATCTGTGCCAGTCCAGTCTGTGGTATCGGTCTGTCATTTTGTGCCACTGAAACACTACTGTAAAACTGTGGGCCAGATTGATTCACTAGTCTCCCATCCGCCCCAAAAAAGAAGGGGAGATTAATATTGGCAAATCTGTGCATCTGTGCCAGTCCAGTCTGTGGTATCGGTCTGTCATTTTGTGCCACTGAAACACTACTGTAAAACTGTGGGCCAGATTGATTCACTAGTCTCCCATCCCAAAAAAAGAAAGAAGGGGAGATTAATATTGGCAAATCTGTGCATCTGCGTCAGTCCTGTTAGTGGCATATCTGACTGTCAGCCATTGTCTGCCACTGAAACTGTGTACTGTAATACAGTGGGTCTGATTTTCCCTGCACTCTCACACACCTATAAAGGGAGATTTAAATTCACAACAATTTTGCGTCCACCTTGAAACTGGTTTTACAATACCAAATAACGTTTGTTAGTTTGGTTACATATTTCCAAGAATGAGTAAGTCTGGTGGAAGAGGTCGTGGCCGTGGGCGGTCATTGCTAGCTGGTAATGATGGTAGTGGTGGTGGAGCATCAGGTGGTCATGGGAAAAGCAATATAGCACCTAAGTCTCGACTTGTTCAGCCACCGTCATCGTCTGGCTACACAAGGTCTCGAACGCTCCCTTTTCTGGGAGTAGGATGCATGTAGGCCAACAGCAAGAATACCATCACCAACCCTCTCTCAGTCTGCCATGTCCACCGGCACCCCCGCTAGTACCACCATATGCAGCTCTCCAGTCCAGCTCACCCTACAAGAGACTCTCGTTAGGAAAAGGAAGTACTCATCCTCTCATCCGCGTACACAGGGTTTGAACGCCCACATTGCTAGACTAATCTCGTTAGAGATGATACCCTACCGGTTAGTTGAAAGCGAAGCTTTCAAAGCCCTAATGGACTACGCTGTACCACGCTATGAGCTACCCAGTTGACACTTCTTTTCGAGAAAAGCCATCCCAGCCCTCCACCAGCATGTAAAAGACCGCATTGTCCATGCACTCAGGCAATCTGTGAGTACAAAGGTGCACCTGTATGTAGGCCAACAGCAAGAATACCATCACCAACCCTCTCTCAGTCTGCCATGTCCACCGGCACCCCCGCTAGTACCACCATATGCAGCTCTCCAGTCCAGCTCACCCTACAAGAGACTCTCGTTAGGAAAAGGAAGTACTCATCCTCTCATCCGCATACACAGGGTTTGAACGCCCACATTGCTAGACTAATCTCGTTAGAGATGATACCCTACCGGTTAGTTGAAAGCGAAGCTTTCAAAGCCCTAATGGACTACGCTGTACCACGCTATGAGCTACCCAGTTGACACTTCTTTTCGAGAAAAGCCATCCCAGCCCTCCACCAGCATGTAAAAGACCGCATTGTCCATGCACTCAGGCAATCTGTGAGTACAAAGGTGCACCTGACAACAGATGCATGGACCAGTAGGCATGGCCAGGGATGTTACGTGTCCATCACGGCACACTGGATTAATGTGGTGGATGCAGGGTCCACAGGGGACAGCAATATTGGGACAGTTCTGCCTAGCCCACAGTCTAGGAAACAGTTGGCTGTAGGCGTTCGCCCCCCCTCCTCCTCCTCCTCGTCCTCCTGCAGAAGCGAGAGCTCGTCCACAGACCGCAGTCGCACGAGCACTCCATCCGCAGCTGTCACTGTTGCACACGAGGTGTCCCATTATGGAACAGCTAGTGGCAAGCGTCAGCAGGCTGTATTGGCAATGAAGTGTTTGGGCGACAACAGACATACCGCAGAAGTTCTGTCCGAGTTCTTGCAGCAAGAAACTTGGTCATGGCTGGGCAGTGTACATCTTGAGGCAGGCAAGGTAGTGAGTGATAACGGAAGGAATTTTATGGCTGCCATAGCCCTTTCACAACTGAAACACATTCCTTGCCTGGCTCACACCTTAAACCTGGTGGTACAGTGCTTCCTGAAAAGTTATCTGGGGTTACCCGACCTGCTCCTGAAGGTGCGCAGACTTTGCTCGCACATCCGCCGTTCCCCCGTACACTCCAGCCGAATGCAGAACCATCAGCGATCTTTGAACCTTCCCCAGCATTGCCTAATCATCGATGTTGCAACAAGGTGGAACTCCACACTGCACATGCTTCAGAGACTGTGCAAACAGAGGTGTGCTGTTATGTATTTGTGGGAGGATACACATACACGGGCAGGCAGTTGGATGGCAGACATGGAGTTGTCAGGTGTGCAGTGGTCGAAGCTACAAGGCCTCTGTCAAGTCCTTCAGTGTTTTGAGGAATACACATGTCTAGTTAGTGCAGACAACGCCATAATAAGCATGAGCATCCCTCTAATGCGTCTGCTGATGCAAAGTTTGATGCACATAAAGGAGCAGGCATCTGCAGCGGAGGACGAGGGAAGCCATGATGACAGTCAGCCATTGTCTGGTCTGGGAAGTCTACTGGACGAGGTGGTGGGCGAAGAGGAGGAGGAGGACGAGGAGGATGTTGGGGATGAGTATTTTTTGGATGAGGAAGCTTCTCAGGGGGCAATAGAAACTGGTGGCGTTGCAAGGCCAGGTACAGGGTTTTTGAGGGAGGCAGGTGACGTTGATTTGCCCGAAAGTGCTCCTCAATCCAGCCCAAGCAGTGAATTGACAACTGGAACATTGGCCCACATGGCGGATTATGCCTTGCGTATCCTAAAAAGGGACCCCCGCATTATAAAAATGATGACCGATGACGATTACTGGTTGGCCTGCCGCCTGGATCTATAAGGGGAAACTGCAAAACATCATGCCACATGAGAACCTTGAACAAATATTGGCAACCAAACAAGCAACTCTTGTTGACCGTTTGGTTCAGGCATTCCCAGCACACAGCGCCGGTGATGGTTCTCACACGAGCTGCAGGGGGCAACAGGGCAGAGGTGTTAGAGGTGCACAAATCAGAAGTGGCGTTGGACAGAGGGGTTTTCTGACCAGGTTGTGGAGTGATTTTGCAATGACCGCAGACAGGACAGGTACTGGAGTATCAATTCAAAGTGACAGGAGACAACATTTGTCCAGTATGGTTACTATTTTTCCTCCCCAATCGATGTTCTCCCTCACCCGTCATTCCCATTTGATTACTGGGCATCCAAAATAGACACCTGGCCTGATTTGTCCGAATATGCATTGCAGGAGCTCACTTGCCCAGCAGCTAGTGTGCTATCAGAAAGAGTATTCAGTGCTGCAGGTCAATACTGACCGAAAAAAGGACTCGTCTGGCTACCCAAAATGTTGATGATCTAACCTTCATTAAAATGAACCACTCATGGACTTCTAATTATTTTGCCGCACTTTTCCCGGCTGACACCTAGCTTTCCTGTAAAAAGGTCTTGCTTTTGGACAGGTCTTACTGAGTGTTCCAATTTCTCCATTTGCAGCTGCTGTATGTCCAGCATACGACATGTTTACACCTCCATAAATGGGCTGACTCCCCCCACGTGGCCGTGGTCTCGCCACTTGGCGGAAGCACCTGTGAGAGTGCCATTTGTCTGAAGAGGTGGGTGTGCCCACTTTTGGTCGACGGCACTGGCACCGGGTCCCTCATAGTACAATGAAGTGTCTCTGGCATTGGTGGCGCGCACACAACGTCAGACACACCGTTGTAACATGAGGGACCTTGGGCCAGTACCGCCGGGCACGAGAGAGTGCCCCCCACCCCCCAGCTCAAACTGTGCTCTACCACTTGCAAAATTATCTGTCACTGCTCCACCGCTGTTTAGTCTATGCGGTGAAATCCTTCAATGCCTGGCACTGACAATACCAATTTGTTGATATGTTTAATGCTACTTAAAATATTCAGTGGCCCTGTCCTACATTTACACCAGTAAATACTTTGCGCCAAATAACAATGTCTGAAAGTCATCAGAGGAGCCCACCCATGTACCTAAGTATGCCACCCTTTTTTTTGTTTGTTTTGTTCTTTTGCGAGACATTAACATCTATGTATTATTTTGGAGTACTAACTGTGTCAGACACTCCTTCCAATAGTCCTCCACTGACCACACCAATGCTGCCTGTGTACCCCTGGAACCTATTTAAAAGTGCATAGAGCCACCTTTTTTATGTTAGGCCTACTAAGTCTGTCTGCGGTCCCTCCTTCCAATAGTCCTCCACTGACCACACCAATGCTGCCTGTGTACCCATGGAACCTATTTAAAAGTGCATGGAGCCACCTTTTTTATGTCAGGCCTACTAAGTCTGTCTGCGGTCCCTCCTTCTAATAGTCCTCCAGTGACCACACCAATGCTGCCTGTGTACCCCTGGAACCTATTTAAAAGTGCATAGAGCCACCTTTTTTTTATGTTAGGCCTACTAAGTCTGTCTGCGGTCCCTCCTTCCAATAGTCCTCCACTGACCACACCAATGCTGCCTGTGCACCCCTGGAACCTATTTAAAAGTGCATAGAGCCACCTTTTTTTATGTTAGGCCTACTAAGTCTGTCTGCGGTCCCTCCTTCCAATAGTCCTTCACTGACCACACCAATGCTGCCTGTGTACCCCTGGAACCTATTTAAAAGTGCATAGAGCCACCTTTTTTATGTTAGGCCTAATAAGTCTGTCTGCGGTCCCTCCTTCCAATAGTCCTCCACTGACCACACCAATGCTGCCTGTGTACCCCTGGAACCTATTTAAAAGTGCATAGAGCCACCTTTGTTATGTTAGGCCTAAGTCTGTCTGCGGTCCCTCCTTCCAATAGTCCTCCACTGACCACACCAATGCTGCCTGTGTACCCCTGGAACCTATTTAAAAGTGCATAGAGCCACCTTTTTTATGTTAGGCCTACTAAGTTTGTCTGCGGTCCCTCCTTCCAATAGTCCTCCACTGACCACACCAATGCTGCCTGAACTGCTTTTAGCCTACTTTTGTATTTGGGACTATATCTGTGTTTCCTCCTCATCCTGCCCATTGCCCAGCCAGTGCTAGATGACTCTGCTGGTACATTGACCCAGACTGCTACATTCCCCTTGCACGCTACACAGCCAGATTCTGACCCTGCTGAAAGTGAGGTTCCCCTTCCCGCATACTATACCACCTTACACGGGGACAAAGAGGAAGGTGCAGATGAAAGTGCAGGTTCCATCATCAGGTGGGGGGGATACTCGTTACTCGTTGTCGACGTCACTGGCACAGGGCCCCTCATAGTACGCAAAAGTGTCGCTGCCGGTGGGAGTCGCCCCCGCCGTGCAAACACACCGCCGTACTTTGAGGGGCCCTGTGCCAGTGCCAATGCGAACGAGTGGGCCCCCCTGCTTGCTCAGGATCACAGCACCTGCAAAGTTGAAATACTTACCTCTCCCTGCTCCATTGCCATGACGTGGTCCACGTTTCCTGGGCCCACTAAATACTTGAACCAACCATACCCCCCACAACTTTAGCCAAATGACCCCCAATTTGAATTACTTGTACGATGGACTCCTCGCCAGAGACGGACTACACCTCAACAAACCTGGGAAACACACATTCGCCAGAAGACTCGCTACACTCATCAGGATGGCGTTAAACTAGAAGAAGAGGGGACGGGAAGAAAAACATTAGACTTGAACAAAGAAGATCCAGGAAAACATACTCAGAAGGGAGGTAAGAACATTTCTAAAACAATCCACAGCGAGGAGATTGGAACAAAACAAAATCCTCTAAACTGCATGCTCGCAAACGCCAGAAGCCTGACAAACAAGATGGAAGAACTAGAAGCAGAAATATCTACAGGTAACTTTGACATAGTGGGAATAACCGAGACATGGTTAGATGAAAGCTATGACTGGGCAGTTAACTTACAGGGTTACAGTCTGTTTAGAAAGGATCGTAAAAATCGGAGAGGAGGAGGGGTTTGTCTCTATGTAAAGTCTTGTCTAAAGTCCACTATAAGGGAGGATATTAGCGAAGGAAATGAGGATGTCGAGTCCATATGGGTCGAAATTCATGGAGGGAAAAATGGTAACAAAATTCTCATTGGGGTCTGTTACAAACCCCCAAATATAACAGAAGCCATGGAAAGTCTACTTCTAAAGCAGATAGATGAAGCTGCAACCCATAATGAGGTCCTGGTTATGGGGGACTTTAACTACCCGGATATTAACTGGGAAACAGAAACCTGTGAAACCCATAAAGGCAACAGGTTTCTGCTAATAACCAAGAAAAATTATCTTTCACAATTGGTGCAGAATCCAACCAGAGGAGCAGCACTTTTAGACCTAATACTATCTAATAGACCTGACAGAATAACAAATCTGCAGGTGGTCGGGCATCTAGGAAATAGCGACCACAATATTGTACAGTTTCACCTGTCTTTCACTAGGGGGACTTGTCAGGGAGTCACAAAAACACTGAACTTTAGGAAGGCAAAGTTTGACCAGCTTAGAGATGCCCTTAATCTGGTAGACTGGGACAATATCCTCAGAAATAAGAATACAGATAATAAATGGGAAATGTTTAAGAACATCCTAAATAGGCAGTGTAAGCGGTTTATACCTTGTGGGAATAAAAGGACTAGAAATAGGAAAAACCCAATGTGGCTAAACAAAGAAGTAAGACAGGCAATTAACAGTCAAAAGAAAGCATTTGCACTACTAAAGCAGGATGGCACCATTGAAGCTCTAAAAAACTATAGGGAGAAAAATACTTTATCTAAAAAACTAATTAAAGCTGCCAAAAAGGAAACAGAGAAGCACATTGCTAAGGAGAGTAAAACTAATCCCAAACTGTTCTTCAACTATATCAATAGTAAAAGAATAAAAACTGAAAATGTAGGCCCCTTAAAAAATAGTGAGGAAAGAATGGTTGTAGATGACGAGGAAAAAGCTAACATATTAAACACCTTCTTCTCCACGGTATTCACGGTGGAAAATGAAATGCTAGGTGAAATCCCAAGAAACAATGAAAACCCTATATTAAGGGTCACCAATCTAACCCAAGAAGAGGTGCGAAACCGGCTAAATAAGATTAAAATAGATAAATCTCCGGGTCCGGATGGCATACACCCACGAGTACTAAGAGAACTAAGTAATGTAATAGATAAACCATTATTTCTTATTTTTAGGGACTCTATAGCGACAGGGTCTGTTCCGCAGGATTGGCGAATAGCAAATGTGGTGCCAATATTCAAAAAGGGCTCTAAAAGTGAACATGGAAATTATAGGCCAGTAAGTCTAACCTCTATTGTTGGTAAAATATTTGAAGGGTTTCTGAGGGATGTTATTCTGGATTATCTCAATGAGAATAACTGTTTAACTCCATATCAGCATGGGTTTATGAGAAATCGCTCCTGTCAAACCAATCTAATCAGTTTTTATGAAGAGGTAAGCTATAGGCTGGACCACGGTGAGTCATTGGACGTGGTATATCTCGATTTTTCCAAAGCGTTTGATACCGTGCCGCACAAGAGGTTGGTACACAAAATGAGAATGCTTGGTCTGGGGGAAATTGTGTGTAAATGGGTTAGTAACTGGCTTAGTGATAGAAAGCAGAGGGTGGTTGTAAATGGTATAGTCTCTAACTGGGTCGCTGTGACCAGTGGGGTACCGCAGGGGTCAGTATTGGGACCTGTTCTCTTCAACATATTCATTAATGATCTGGTAGAAGGTTTACACAGTAAAATATCGATATTTGCAGATGATACAAAACTATGTAAAGCAGTTAATACAAGAGAAGATAGTATTCTGCTACAGATGGATCTGGATAAGTTGGAAACTTGGGCTGAAAGGTGGCAGATGAGGTTTAACAATGATAAATGTAAGGTTATACACATGGGAAGAAGGAATCAATGTCACCATTACACACTGAATGGGAAACCACTGGGTAAATCTGACAGGGAGAAGGACTTGGGGATCCTAGTTAATGATAAACTTACCTGGAGCAGCCAGTGCCAGGCAGCAGCTGCCAAGGCAAACAGGATCATGGGGTGCATTAAAAGAGGTCTGGATACACATGATGAGAGCATTATACTGCCTCTGTACAAATCCCTAGTTAGACCGCACATGGAGTACTGTGTCCAGTTTTGGGCACCGGTGCTCAGGAAGGATATAATGGAACTAGAGAGAGTACAAAGGAGGGCAACAAAATTAATAAAGGGGATGGGAGAACTACAATACCCAGATAGATTAGCGAAATTAGGATTATTTAGTCTAGAAAAAAGACGACTGAGGGGCGATCTAATAACCATGTATAAGTATATAAGGGGACAATACAAATATCTCGCTGAGGATCTGTTTATACCAAGGAAGGTGACGGGCACAAGGGGGCATTCTTTGCGTCTGGAGGAGAGAAGGTTTTTCCACCAACATAGAAGAGGATTCTTTACTGTTAGGGCAGTGAGAATCTGGAATTGCTTGCCTGAGGAGGTGGTGATGGCGAACTCAGTCGAGGGGTTCAAGAGAGGCCTGGATGTCTTCCTGGAGCAGAACAATATTGTATCATACAATTATGTTCTGTAGAAGGACGTAGATCTGGGGATTTATTATGATGGAATATAGGCTGAACTGGATGGACAAATGTCTTTTTTCGGCCTTACTAACTATGTTACTATGTTACTATGTAATTTCCAATGCTTAACTATTATTATAAGGTTAATTAAGATTGACAAGCTTCAGTACCAAGAATGGATGTTTTTGCCATTAAAATGGGCACTGTAGGTGTTTTCCTGGCCTCCACTCACTGCAGAACTATGCTTCCCCATTGACTTGCATTGGGTTTCGTGTTTCGGTCGATCCCCGACTCCGACTTTTCGCGATAATTGGCCGATTTCACTCGACTCGACTTTTGAGATAGTCGGGTTTCCAAAACCTGACTCGACCCTAAAAAAGTAAAAGTCACTCAACCCTACATTGCACAATGTACAAAGGTTTCCAAAAACTACCCCAAGGGGGCTGTATCATACATGCTGAAAGAGACCGTGATGGGGACCTCACAATACATTTTGCAGTTACTACAATAGGTAGAGTACAAGTTTCACAATTGCACAATGTGAAAAGGTTTCAAAAAGTACAAAACAATATTCACATGGGGTATACATACTGTAAATGAACTGTAATACTTGTTGCAGAAGCAACAAAATGGTTTTGGATGGTAAGGGATGGATCTTAAGACAACTTCCAAAAAAACATTTGGCTTGCATTTACATAATGTTGGTGTCATCCATAGGGCTTACAATGTCGGAGGAAATCCAGCCCTTGTTCAGTTTTAGTATCATCAGCCTGTCTTCTTTTTCTGTTGACAGCCATGTGCACCTATCTGTTATGATTTTACCTGCCAAACTAATAACCCGCTCAGACAACACACTCACGGCAGGGCATGGCAGCACCTCCAGGGCGTACAAGGAGAGGTCAGGCCAAGTGTGCAGCTTGGACAACAAATAGCTATTATCTGACCTGTATACCTGTATTAGTGATCCTAGTGCCTCTGACTTCCTGTACCCATGTATGACTCGATCTGATCTCTGGACTTCACCCCTTATTTTCCATCACTGATACCACGTTCCCTGACTGGCTTCGGCTCTAGCTTGTACCCCAACTTCATGTTACATCTCACGTTTTGGTTATCACGTTCCCGGTAGGCTCTGATTTCTTGCTTGTCCCTGACTATTCTTCTGACTGCCCCTGTGTACTGCGCTGACTTCTCTGTGCATGACCTTTGCTTGTCTGACTTCTCTTTCATTACCTGTGGCACCTGGGCTGCTGTTCAGTGTTGATACGCTGTGTGTACAACCTCTCTTCCCTCACCAGCACCCCAAGGTTGGAGGTTTTGTTATACTGCACTGCAGCAGCATATTACATGAACGTTTTGGAAGGTGTATGTCCCTTTACATCTGGCATTTCAGAAAAGGAACATCATGCCAACAGTAAACAATGGTGGTGGTAGTGTGATGGTCTGGGGCTGTTTTTGCTGCTTTAGGACTTGGAAGACTTGCTGTGGTAAATGGAACCATGAATTCTGCTGTCTACCAAAAAATCCTGAAGGAGAATGTCTGGCCATCTGTTCGTGACTTCAAGCTGAAGCTCACTTTGGTTATGCAGCAGCACAATGATCCAAAACACACCAGCAAGTCCATCTATGAATGGATTACGAAAAACATAATTAATTAAGAGTGGCATAGTCAAAGTCCTGAGATTAATCAGATTGAAATGCTGTGACATGACCTTAAAAAACGGTTCATGTTCGGAAACCCGCCAGTGTGGCTGAATTACAACAATTCTGCTATGATAAGTGGGCCACAATTCCTCCAGAGCATTGTAAAATATTCATTGAAGGTTATTGCAAACACTTGAATGCAGTTCTTGCTGCTTAGGGTGACCCAACCAATTATTAGGTTTTATTTGGCAATCACTTTTTCACACAGCCCACTGTAGGTTTGGATTTCATTTTCACTTAATAATAAAGACCTTAATTTGAAAAATGCATTTTGTGTTTACTTGTGTTATCTTTGTCTAATATTTAAATTTGTTGGTGATCTGAAGCATTTAAGTGTGAGAAACATGTCAAAGAAGAGGAAATCAAGAAGGGGCAAACACTTTTTCACACACACAACTCTTTATGTACACAAATATCTTTACTATTATTTTGTAAAACATATTTTTAGATGTTTTTTACTTTTTTGTTTTTTGCATTTTTTAGTCCCACAGTGGGACTTTCACTTTCACAGCTCTGATCGCAGTTATAAAGCATAGCAATAACTAAGAAGCAGGGCGCGTCCGAGGGTGAGTATATTCCTATTAGGTATATACTCACCCTCGGACGCGCCCTGCTTCTTTCCGACAGCCTTCCTTCCTAAGAATCAGCGCTTGAAGGACCTTCGGTGACGTCGCGGTGACGTCACGGCTTCTGATTGGTCGCGCGAGCGGTCACATGGGCAGCCGCGCGACCAATCACAAGCCGCGACGTCACCGCGACGTTACCGCAAGGTCCTGGAAGCGCTGATTCGAAGGAGGAAGGTTCCCGGTTAGTACCAGGGCGCGTCAGAGGGTAAGTATTGCAATATTTTTCATTTTAATTCTTTATTTTACACTTAAATCTGAATTCCGATACCAATTCCCGATATCTTAAACATATCAGGAATCGGTATCGGAATTCCGATTGCAGATTCAAAAGATCGCCGACTTCATGGCCGACCCCACACAGGGGTCGGCTTGCCAAAAGTCGGCGACTTTTGAAAATTTTCGACCCGTTTCGCTCAACCCTAGTGGGCACACAGCTGCTGTGCGTGCAAATTCGCCAGAACTAATCCATACGTCCGAGTAGTCGGTAAGTCCTACCCAACCTGGATGTATGGATACGTCTACGCTCATAAAGAAGTTAAAGGGAACCTGTCAACAGGATTGTTCTGGATAACCAACACACAGTGTTATACTAATTAAAATGATACCGGGGTTGATGAAGTCCGTCTTCTGGTTGTTGTTTAATCTTTATTTTCAGTTTTGAGTTAATGATATGCTCGTGTTCCAGAGCGGGCTTGTGGGGGGTCTTCATGTGGTGCTCTGCTTACATATGCACCTAAGGTGATCCAATAGCTGCTCTTGCGCAGGTGAGATATGTTTTTTCTCTAGCAAGATGGCGCCATGGGTGCCTGCACAGTGGCATCTATATCCATGGTGCTGGTGCCATTTTCAAACTGATTTTTTTTTCTTAGGAATCTATGGATACCATAAAAAAGAATACTTATATGCACATTATACAAACGATCATTGCACAGCGCAGGTTCTGCCACCTGCCTGCAGAACTGGATTTTTAAAAAATATATATATAACATTCATTATGTAATATAGGGAGCAGGTCACTGAGGAATCAGTGACCTGTCAGAAGCCATACACCACATGAAGACCCCTCCACAGGCCGCCACGAAGCACAAGCATATCATTAACCCCTCACTGCCATTGGATGAGATAGTACATCCAATTGCAGAACCCCCGCTTTGATGTGGGCTCTGGCGGTAAGTATCAAAGCGTGGACATGTCACTTGTTTTGAACAGCTGACATGTGCCCTCAATAGGAGCGGGTGGAATCGCGATCCACCCGCACCTATTAACTAGTTAAATGCTGCTGTCAAACTGTGACAGCGACATTTAACGTGTGCTTCCGGCCATCGGGCTGGAAATACACGCATCGCTGACCCCTGTCACGTGAATGGGGGTCATCGGTTATTCAGCATAACAACTAGAGGTCTCCTTGAGACCTCTATGTTTGTTGATGCCGGATTGCTATGAGCCCCACTCTGTGGTCGGCGCTCATAGCAATACAATAAGCAAATTGCCTCTTCTGAGAAAAAGAGGACTTAATCTCTATAGCGCCACCTGTTGGAAGTAGCGATTCTACAAGTCACAATCAACTCTTTATCGAGTCGTGCAATATGACTTAGGATAAAAGCCAAATTAGTATCTCAATTCGCAGACACGGTGTTATGATCTGGTGGCCTAGGAGCAGCATGAGACGGACTCTGGAGAAGGTGGTCCCTGTACTGACCGCAAACCCTGAACCTAGCAGCACAACTAGAAGTAGCCGTGGGGGGTACCTGATACTCCCTAGACCCCTCGGCACAGCCTAAGATCTAACTTCCCCTAAAGACAGAAACAGGAAACCTATCTTGCATCAGAGGAAATCCCCAAAGGATAGATAGCCCCCCACAAATATTGACGGTGAGAGGAGAGGGAAATAACATAAGCAGAAATGAAATCAGATTTTAGCATAAGAGGCCATACTAGCTAAAAGAAAGAATAGAACAGAGTACTATGCGGTCAGTATAAAAAAACAAGAAAATATCCACCACAGAAAATACGAATCACCACATCTGACTAAAGACATGGGGGGTATATCTGCATCTCTAGAGACACAGCTTAGCTGCAAAAAATCCTTCACAGACAAAGCTGAACAAGACAAAAACATGAATATGCACAAAACTGTATGGTCCACTGCAGGTGGACAGCAAAAACAAAGCCAGGACTTATCTTTGTAGAAAAGCACAGCAAACTGGAGAGACCAGCAGGGAAGTGAATCCTTCAAAAACAATGGACAACTGGCAGGGACCAAAGAGTCCAGCAAGGCTATATACCCCAGTCAGTTCTGCAATTAGTAGATACACCTGTCCAATCCTGCAGTCCAGTCACAACTGCATTACCCTCTACAACCACCGGAGGGAGCCCAAAAGCTGAATTCACAACAACACGGTGTTTCGGGCTGTTGGCCCTCGTCAGTGCGAAGCATGAGAACTAATTTGGCTAGGTGAGAGGCTCTGGACTGGGGTCTAAGGGGTATCGTTTCTCCATAAGGAGAAACGATACCCCTTAGACCCCATAGCAATACAGTAATTCTGCTACATAGAGGCAATCTGAGCATTGCCTCTATGTAGCAGAGCCGATCAAGTTGTGGCAGCTTCTAGCCCCCTATGGAGGCTACTAAAGCATGCCAAAACTTAAAGAAAAATAGTTTTAAAAATAAAAAAAAAATAAAAATATAAAAGTTTAAATCATCCCCTTTCAACTCATTCAAAATAAAACAATAAAAAAATGAAACATACACATATTTGTTATCGCCACGTTCACAATGTTTTTTTGGTCGCCGTGACATTGCATTAAAATGCAACAACGGGCGATCAACAGAACGTATCTGCTCAAAACTGGTATCATTATAAACGTCAGCTCGGTGCACAAGAAATAAGCCCTCACCCAACCCGAGATCACGAAAAATAGAGACGCTACCGGTCTCAGAAAATGGCGCAATTGTTTTTTTTTTTTAGCAAACTTTGGAATTTTTTCACCACTTAGATAAAAAAGAACCTAGACATGTTTGGCGTCTATGAACTCGTAATGACCTGGAGAATCATAATGGCAGGTCACTTTTAGCAGTTAATGAACCTAGCAAAAAAGCCAAACAAAAAACCAGTGTGGGATTACACTTTTTTTGCAATTTCACTACACTTGGAATTTTTTTGCCTGTTTTCCAATACCCGACATGGTAAATCCAATGATGTTGTTCAAAAGTACAACTTGTCCTGCAAAAAATAAGCCATCACATGGCCATACTGACAGAAAATTAAAAAAATTATGGCTCTGGAAAATAGGGAAGCAAAAACCTGAAAACGCAAAACCGAAAAAAGCTCCGGTCAAGAAGGGGTTGACTCAAAACTGAAAATAGGATTAAACAACAACCACAAGATGGATTTAACCCCTCAGTGACAGAGACAATTTGGTACTTAATGACTAGGCCAATTTTTGCAATTCTGACCACTGTCACTTTATGAGGTTATAACTCTGGAATGCTCCAACGGATCCTGCTGATTCTGAGAATGTTTTTTCGTGACATATTGTACTTCATGTTAGTGGTAACATTTCTTCGATATTACTTGCGATTATTTATGAAAAAAATGGAAATATGGCGAAAATTTTTAAAATTTTGCAATTTTCAAACTTTGTATTTTTATGCCCTTAAATCAGAGAGATATGTCACGAAAAACAGATAATAAATAACATTTCCCACATGTCTACTTTACATCAGCACAATCTTGGAAACAAATTTTTTTTTGTTAGGGAGTTATAAGGGTTAAAAGTTGACCAGCAATTTCTCATTTTTACAACACCATTTTTTTTTAGGGACCACATCACATTTGAAGTCATTTTGAGGGGTCTATATGATAGAAAATAATGAAGTGTGACACCATTCTAAAAACTACACCCCTCAAGGTTCTCAAAACCACATTCAAGAAGTTTATTAACCCTTTACGTGCTTCACAGGAACTGAAACAATGTGGAAGGAAAAAATGAACATTTAACTTTTTTTTGCAAACATCTTAATTCAGAACCATTTTTTTTATTTTCACAAGTGTAAAAACAGAAATGTAACCATAAATTTTGTTATGCAATTTCTCCTGAATACACCAATACCCCATATGTGGGGGTAAACCACTTTTTGGGCGCACCGCAGAACTTAGAAGTGAAGGAGCGCCGTTTGACTTTTTCAATGCAGAATTGGCTGGAATTGAGATCGGACGCCATGTCATGATTAGAGAGCCCCTGATGTGCCTAAACAGTGGAATCCCCTCAAGTGACACCATTTTGGAAACTAGACCCCTTAAGGAACTTATCTAGATGTGTGGTGAGCACTCTGAACCCCCAAGTGCTTCACAGAAGTTTATAACGTAGAGCCGTGAAAATAAAAAATCGCTTTTGTTTGCACAAAAATGATCTTTTCGCCCACAAATTCTTATTTTCACAAGGGTAACAGGAGAAATTAGACCACAAAAGTTGTTGTGCAATTTCTCCTGAGTACGCTGATACCCAATATGTGGGGGTAAACCACTGTTAGGGCGCACCGCAGAGCTTGGAAGAGAAAGAGTGCCGTTTTACTTTTTCAATGTAGAATTGGCTGGAATTGAGATTGGACGCCATGTCGCGTTTGGAGAGCCCCTGATGTGCCTAAACAGTGGAAACCCCCCACAAGTGACACCATTTTGGAAACTAGACCCCTTAAGGAACTTATCTAGATGTGTGGTGAGCACTTTGAACCCCCATGTGCTTCACAGAAGTTTATAACGTAGAGCCGTTAAAAAAAAAATTGCATTTTTTCTACAAAAATGATCTTTTTGCCCACAAATTTTTATTTTCACAAGGGTAACAGGAGAAATTAGACCACTAAAATTGTTGTGCAATTTCTCCTGAATACGTCGATACCCAATATGTGGGGGTAAACCACTGTTTGGGCGCACCGCAGAGCTTGGAAGAGAAAGAGTGCCGTTTTACTTTTTCAATGTAGAATTGGCTGGAATTGAGATCGGACGCCGTGTCGCATTTGGAGAGCCCCTGATGTGCCTAAACAGTAGAAATCCCCCACAAGTGACCCCATTTTGGAAACTAGACCCCCCATGGAACTTATCTAGATGTGTGGTGAGAACCTTGAATGCCCAAGTGCTTCACAGAAGTTTATAATGCAGAGTCGTGAAAGTAAAAAAATATTTTTTTCCACAAAAAAGATTTTTTAGCCCCCAAGTTTTTATTTTCACAAGGGTAACAAGAGAAATTGGACCCCAAAAGTTGTTGTCCAATTTATCCTGAGTATGCTGGTACCCCATATGTGGGGGTAAACCACTGTTTGGGCGCACGGCAGAGCTCAGAAGGAAGGAGCGTCGTTTTGGAATGCAGACTTTGATAGAATGGTCTGCGGGTATTATGTTGCGTTTGCAGAGCCCCTGATGTACCTAACCAGTAGAAACCCTCCACAAGTGACCCCATTTTGGAAACTAGACCCCCCAAGGAACTTATCTAGATGTGTGGTGAGAACTTTGAATGCCCAAGTGCTTCACAGAAGTTTAGAATGCAGAGTCGTGAAAATAAAAAATATTTTTTTTTCCACAAAAAAGATATTGTAGCCCCCAAGTTTTTATTTTCACAAGGGTAACAGGAGAAATTGGACTGCAATAGTTGTTGTCCAATTTATCCCGAGTACGCTGATGCGCCATATGTGGGGGTAAACCACTGTTTGGGCGCACGGCAGAGCTCGGAAGGGAAGGAGCGCCTTTTTGGAATGCAGACTGTTATGGCTGGCAATCAGGCAACACAGCGTGCAGTAATCAGCGCACATACAGAGATCTGGCAATAACCAAAAACAATAGGACGAGCTCTGAGACGTGGAATCTCTGTAGACTGCAGTACCTGATCTATCCTCACACAACTATAAGCAGCAGTGGATTGCGCCTAACAACTACCTATGCAACTCGGCACTGCCTGAGGAGCTGACTAGCCTGAAGATAGAAATACAAGCCTGACTTACCTCAGAGAAATACCCCAAAGGAATAGGCAGCCCCCCACATATAATGACTGTTAGCAAGATGAAAAGACAAACGTAGGAATGAAATAGATTCAGCAAAGTGAGGCCCGATATTCTAGACAGAGCGAGGATAGCAAAGAGAACTATGCAGTCTACAAAAAACCCTAAAACGAAAACCACGCAAAGGGGCAAAAAGACCCACCGTGCCGAACTAACAGCACGGCGGTGCACCCCTCTGCTTCTCAGAGCTTCCAGCAAAAGACAATAGCAAGCTGGACAGAAAAAAACAGAAAACAAACTAGAAGCACTTATCTAGCAGAGCAGCAGGCCCAAGGAAAGATGCAGTAGCTCAGATCCAACACTGGAACATTGACAAGGAGCAAGGAAGACAGACTCAGGTGGAGCTAAATAGCAAGGCAGCCAACGAGCTCACCAAAACACCTGAGGGAGGAAGCCCAGAGACTGCAATACCACTTGTGACCACAGAAGTGAACTCAGCCACAGAATTCACAACAGTACCCCCCCCTTGAGGAGGGGTCACCGAACCCTCACCAGAACCCCCAGGCCGACCAGGATGAGCCACATGAAAGGCACGAACAAGATCTGGGGCATGGACATCAGAGGCAAAAACCCAGGAATTATCTTCCTGAGCATAACCCTTCCATTTGACAAGATACTGGAGTTTCCGTCTAGAGACACGAGAATCCAAAATCTTCTCCACAATATACTCCAATTCCCCCTCCACCAAAACAGGGGCAGGAGGCTCCACAGATGGAACCATAGGTGCCACGTATCTCCTCAACAACGACCTATGGAATACATTATGTATGGAAAAGGAGTCTGGGAGGGTCAGACGAAAAGACACCGGATTGAGAATCTCAGAAATCCTATACGGACCAATAAAACGAGGTTTAAATTTAGGAGAGGAAACCTTCATAGGAATATGACGAGAAGATAACCAAACCAAATCCCCAACACGAAGTCGGGGTCCCACACGGCGTCTGCGATTAGCGAAAAGCTGAGCCTTCTCCTGGGACAAGGTCAAATTGTCCACTACCTGAGTCCAGATCTGCTGCAACTTGTCCACCACAGAATCCACACCAGGACAGTCCGAAGACTCAACCTGTCCTGAAGAGAAACGAGGATGGAACCCAGAATTGCAGAAAAATGGAGAGACCAAGGTAGCCGAGCTGGCCCGATTATTAAGGGCGAACTCAGCCAACGGCAAAAATGACACCCAATCATCCTGGTCAGCGGAAACAAAACATCTCAGATATGTTTCCAAGGTCTGATTGGTTCGTTCGGTCTGGCCATTAGTCTGAGGATGGAAGGCCGAGGAGAAAGATAGGTCAATGCCCATCCTACCACAAAAGGCTCGCCAGAACCTCGAGACAAACTGGGAACCTCTGTCAGAAACAATATTCTCAGGAATGCCATGTAAACGAACCACATGCTGGAAGAACAAAGGCACCAAATCAGAGGAGGAAGGCAATTTAACCAAGGGCACCAGATGGACCATTTTAGAAAAGCGATCACAGACCACCCAAATGACCGACAGTTTTTGAGAAACGGGAAGGTCAGAAATGAAATCCATCGAAATATGTGTCCAAGGCCTCTTCGGGACCGGCAAGGGCAAAAGCAACCCACTGGCACGTGAACAGCAGGGCTTAGCCCTAGCACAAATTCCACAGGACTGCACAAAAGCACGCACATCCCGTGACAGAGATGGCCACCAGAAGGATCTAGCAACCAACTCCCTGGTACCAAAGATTCCTGGATGACCGGCCAGCACCGAACAATGAAGTTCAGAGATAACTTTACTAGTCCACCTATCAGGGACGAACAGTTTCTCGGCCGGACAACGATCAGGTTTATTAGCCTGAAATTTCTGCAACACTCTCCGCAAATCAGGGGAGATGGCAGACACAATGACTCCTTCCTTGAGGATACTCGCCAGCTCAGATAACCCCGGAGAGTCGGGCACAAAACTCCTAGACAGAGCATCCGCCTTCACATTTTTAGAGCCCGGAAGGTATGAAATCACAAAATCAAAACGAGCAAAAAATAACGACCAACGGGCCTGTCTAGGATTCAAGCGCTTGGCAGACTCGAGATAAGTCAAGTTCTTATGATCAGTCAATACCACCACGCGATGCTTAGCACCCTCAAGCCAATGACGCCACTCCTCGAATGCCCACTTCATGGCCAGCAACTCTCGGTTGCCCACATCATAATTACGCTCAGCAGCAGAAAATTTCCTGGAAAAGAAAGCACATGGTTTGAACACTGAGCAACCAGAACCTCTCTGTGACAAAACCGCCCCTGCACCAATCTCAGAAGCATCAACCTCGACCTGGAACGGAAGAGAAACATCAGGTTGACACAACACAGGGGCACAGCAAAAACGACGCTTCAACTCCTGAAAAGCTTCCACGGCAGCAGAAGACCAATTAACCAAATCAGCACCCTTCTTGGTCAAATCGGTCAATGGTCTGGCAATGCTAGAAAAATTACAGATGAAGCGACGATAAAAATTAGCAAAGCCCAGGAATTTCTGCAGACTTTTTAGAGATGTCGGCTGAGTCCAATCCTGGATGGCCTGAACCTTAACCGGATCCATCTCGATAGTAGAAGGGGAAAAGATGAACCCCAAAAATGAAACTTTCTGCACACCGAAGAGACACTTTGATCCCTTCACGAACAAGGAATTAGCACGCAGTACCTGGAAAACCATTCTGACTTGCTTCACATGAGACTCCCAATCATCTGAGAAGATCAAAATGTCATCCAAGTAAACAATCAAGAATTTATCCAGATACTCACGGAAAATGTCATGCATAAAAGACTGAAAAACAGATGGAGTATTGGCAAGTCCGAACGGCATCACCAGATACTCAAAATGACCCTCGGGCGTATTAAATGCCGTTTTCCATTCATCTCCCTGCCTGATTCTCACCAGATTATACGCACCACGAAGATCAATCTTAGTAAACCAACTAGCCCCCTTAATCCGAGCAAACAAGTCAGAAATCAATGGCAAGGGATACTGAAACTTAACAGTGATCTTATTAAGAAGGCGGTAATCAATACACGGTCTTAGCGAACCATCCTTCTTGGCTACAAAAAAGAACCCTGCTCCCAATGGTGACGACGATGGGCGAATATGTCCCTTCTCCAGGGACTCCTTCACATAACTGCGCATAGCGGTGTGTTCAGGTACGGACAAATTAAATAAACGACCCTTAGGGAATTTACTACCAGGAATCAAATCGATAGCACAATCACAATTCCTATGCGGAGGTAGGGCATCAGACTTGGACTCTTCAAATACATCCTGAAAGTCCGACAAGAACTCTGGGATGTCAGAAGGAATGGATGACGAAATAGACAAAAATGGAACATCACCATGTACTCCCTGACAACCCCAGCTGGTTACCGACATAGAGTTCCAATCCAATACTGGATTATGGGTTTGTAGCCATGGCAACCCCAACACGACCACATCATGCAAATTATGCAGTACCAGAAAGCGAATAACTTCCTGATGTGCAGGAGCCATGCACATGGTCAGCTGGGCCCAGTACTGAGGCTTATTCTTGGCCAAAGGTGTAGCATCAATTCCTCTCAACGGAATAGGACACCGCAAAGGCTCCAAGAAAAATCCACAACGTTTAGCATAATCCAAATCCATCAGATTCAGGGCAGCGCCTGAATCCACAAACGCCATGACAGAATACGATGACAAAGAGCACATTAAGGTAATGGACAAAAGGAATTTGGACTGTACAGTACCAATAACGGCAGAGCTATCGAACCGCCTAGTGCGTTTAGGACAATTAGAAATAGCATGAGTAGAATCACCACAATAGAAACACAGTCTGTTCAGACGTCTGTGTTCTTGCCGTTCTACTTTAGTCATAGTCCTGTCGCACTGCATAGGCTCAGGTTTACTCTCAGGCAGTACCGCCAGATGGTGCACAGATTTACGCTCGCGCAAGCGACGACCGATCTGAATGGCCAAGGACATAGACTCATTCAAACCAGCAGGCATAGGAAATCCCACCATTACATCCTTAAGAGCTTCAGAGAGACCCTTTCTGAACAAAGCCGCTAGTGCAGATTCATTCCACAGAGTGAGTACTGACCATTTCCTAAATTTCTGACAATATACTTCTACATCATCCTGACCCTGGCATAAAGCCAGCAGATTTTGCTCAGCCTGATCCACTGAATTAGGCTCATCGTAAAGCAATCCGAGCGCCAGGAAAAATGCATCAACATTACTCAATGCAGAATCTCCTGGTGCAAGAGAAAACGCCCAGTCCTGTGGGTCGCCGCGCAAAAAAGAAATAATAATCAAAACCTGTTGAATAGGATTACCAGAAGAATGAGGTTTCAAGGCCAAAAATAGCTTACAATTATTTCTGAAGCTCAGGAACTTAGTTCTGTCACCAAAAAACAAATCAGGAATCGGAATTCTTGGTTCTAGCATCGATTTCTGATCAATAGTATCTTGAATCTTTTGTACATTTACAACGAGATTATCCATTGAGGAGCACAGAGCCTGAATATCCATGTCCACAGCTGTGTCCTGAAGCACTCTAATGTCTAGGGGAAAAAAAAGACTGAAGACAGAGCTAAGAAAAAAAAATGATGTCAGGATTTCTTTTTTCCTTCTATTGGGAATCATTGGTGTGGCTCCTTGTACTGTTATGGCTGGCAATCAGGCAACACAGCGTGCAGTAATCAGCGCACATACAGAGATCTGGCAATAACCAAAAACAATAGGACGAGCTCTGAGACGTGGAATCTCTGTAGACTGCAGTACCTGATCTATCCTCACACAACTATAAGCAGCAGTGGATTGCGCCTAACAACTACCTATGCAACTCGGCACTGCCTGAGGAGCTGACTAGCCTGAAGATAGAAATACAAGCCTGACTTACCTCAGAGAAATACCCCAAAGGAATAGGCAGCCCCCCACATATAATGACTGTTAGCAAGATGAAAAGACAAACGTAGGAATGAAATAGATTCAGCAAAGTGAGGCCCGATATTCTAGACAGAGCGAGGATAGCAAAGAGAACTATGCAGTCTACAAAAAACCCTAAAACGAAAACCACGCAAAGGGGCAAAAAGACCCACCGTGCCGAACTAACAGCACGGCGGTGCACCCCTCTGCTTCTCAGAGCTTCCAGCAAAAGACAATAGCAAGCTGGACAGAAAAAAACAGAAAACAAACTAGAAGCACTTATCTAGCAGAGCAGCAGGCCCAAGGAAAGATGCAGTAGCTCAGATCCAACACTGGAACATTGACAAGGAGCAAGGAAGACAGACTCAGGTGGAGCTAAATAGCAAGGCAGCCAACGAGCTCACCAAAACACCTGAGGGAGGAAGCCCAGAGACTGCAATACCACTTGTGACCACAGAAGTGAACTCAGCCACAGAATTCACAACAGCAGACTTTGATAGAATGGTCTATGGTCATTATGTTGCGATTGCAGAGCCCCTGATGTACCTAAACTGTAGTAACCCCCCACAAGTGACCCCATTTTGGAAACTAGACCCCCCAAGGAACTAATCTAGATGTGTGGTGAGAACTTTGAATGCCCAAGTGCTTCACAGAAGTTTAGAATGCAGAGTCGTGAAAATAAAAAATATTTTTTTTTTCACAAAAAAGATATTGTAGCCCCCAAGTTTTTATTTTCACAAGGGTAACAGGAGAAATTGGACCACTAAAGTTGTTGTCCAATTTATCCTGAGTATGCTGATGCCCCATATGTGGGGGTAAACCACTGTTTGGGCGCACGGCAGAGCTCGGAAGGGAAGGAGCGCCATTTTGGAATGCAGACTTAGATAGAATGGTCTGTGGGCGTTATGTTGCATTTGCAGAGCCCCTGATGTACCTAAACAGTAGTAACCCCCCACAAGTGACCCCATTTTGGAAACTAGACCCCCCAAGGAACTTATCTAGATGTGAGGTGAGAACTTTGAATGCCCAAGTGCTTCACAGAAGTTTAGAATGCAGAGTCGTGAAAATAAAAAATATTTTTTTTTTCACAAAAAAGATATTGTAGCCCCCAAGTTTTTATTTTCACAAGGGTAACAGGAGAAATTGGACCACTAAAGTTGTTGTCCAATTTATCCTGAGTATGCTGATGCCCCATATGTGGGGGTAAACCACTGTTTGGGCGCACGGCAGAGCTCGGAAGGGAAGGAGCGCCATTTTGGAATGCAGACTTAGATAGAATGGTCTGTGGGCGTTATGTTGCATTTGCAGAGCCCCTGATGTACCTAAACAGTAGTAACCCCCCACAAGTGACCCCGTTTTGGAAACTAGACCCCCCAAGGAACTTATATAGATGTGTGGTGAGAACTTTGAATGCCCAAGTGCTTCACAGAAGTTTTTAATGCAGAGTCATAAAAAAAATATATATATATATATGTTTCCACAAAAAAGATTTTGTAGCCCCCAAGTTTTTATTTTCACAAGGGTAACAAGAGAAATTGGACCCCAGAAGTTGTTGTCCAATTTATCCCGAGTACGCTGATGCCCCATATGTGGGGGTAACCCACTGTTTGGGCGCACGGCAGAGCTCAGAAGGGAGGGAGCACCATTTGACTTTTTGAGCGCAAAATTGGCTGTCGTGTTTGGAGACCCCCTGATGTACCTAAACAGTGGAAACCCCCCAATTCTAGCTCCAACCCTAACCCCAACACACCCCTAACCCTAATCCCAACCTGATCCATAATCCTAATCACTAACCCTAACCATAATCACAACCCTAATGTCAACCCTAACCATAACCCTAATCAAAACCCTAAATCCAACACACCCCTAATCCTAATCTCAACCCTAATCCCAAACCTAACCCTAATCCCAAGCGTAACCCTAATGCCAACCCTAACCCTAATACCAACCCTAATCCAAACCCTAACCCTAATCCCAGCTCTAACCCTAACTTTAGCCCCAACCCTAGCCCTAACTTTAGCCCCAACCCTAACCCTAGCCCTAAGGCTACTTTCACACTTGCGTCATTTGGCATTCCGTCGCAATCCGTCGTTTTGGACAAGAAACGGATCCTGCAAATGTGCCTGCAGGATGCGTTTTTTGCCCATAGACTTGTATTGCCGACGTATCGTGACGGATGGCCACACGTCGCGTCCGTCGTGCACTGGATCAGTTGTGTTTTGGCGGACCGTCGGCACAAAAAAACGTTCAATGAAACGTTTTTTTGTACGTCACATCTGCCATTTCTGACAGCGCATGCGTGGCCGTAACTCCGCCCCCTCCTCCCCAGGACATAGATTGGGCAGCGGATGCATTGAAAAACTACAGCTGCTGCCCACGTTGTGCACAATTTTCACAACGTGCGTCGGTATGTCAGGCCGACGCGCTGCGACGGCCCTGTACCGACGTAAGTGTGAAAGAAGCCTAACCCTAAATTTAGCCCCAACCCTAACCCTAACCCTAGCCCTAACCCTAGCCCTAACCCTACCCCTAACCCTACCCCTACCCCTAGCCCTAACCCTACCCCTAACCCTAGCCCTAACCCTACCCCTAACCCTACCCCTACACCTAACCCTAACCCTACCCCTAACCCTAGCCCTACCCCTAACCCTAACCCTACCCCTACCCCTAGCCCTAACCCTACCCCTAACCCTAGCCCTACCCCTAACCCTAGCCCTAACCCTACCCCTACCCCTAACCCTAGCCCTAACCCTAACCCTAACCCTAGCCCTAACCCTAACCCTACCCCTAACCCTACCCCTAACCCTAACCCTAACCCTACTTTTAGCCCCAACTGCTGTTCTCCTGCCGGCCGGCAGATGGAGACAGATGGCGGGCGCACTGCGCATGCGCCCGCCATTTTCTTCTGCCGGCGGCTAGGAGGAGCAGCAAGAGGATCCAGGGACACAGGTGAGTATTGTAGGGTCCCCGAATCCCCCTATTTCTCTGTCCTCTGATGTGCGATCACATCAGAGGACAGAGAATTACACTTTACTTTTTTTTTTTTTTTTGCGGTCGCCGGTAAACAGTTAATTACCGGCGATCGCAAAACAGGGGTCGGTAAAACCGACCCCGATCATGCTCTTTGGGGTCTCGCCTACTCCCGGCAGCCGAGACCCCTAAGATTCTCGCGGGGAGACACGAGGAGCACCGGGGGAGCTAGGTAAGTATTGGGGGGCCACCTGGGACCCCTTTTCTCTGTCCTCCGATGTGCGATCACATCGGAGGACAGAGAAATTAAAAAGAGATCGCGTTTTTTTTTTTTTGCGATCGCCGGTAAACGGTTAATTACCGGCGATCGCAAATGCGGGGTGGGTTAAAAACCCCCGAATCATGTTCTCTGGGGTCTCGGCTACCCTCGGCAGCCGAGACCCCAGAGAAAATCCGACTCTGGGGGGCGCTATTCACTTTTTCCACAGCGCCGTTAATTAACGGCGCTGTGGTTTAAGTACCCTTAGTTGCCGCCGTTAAAAGGCGTATCGGCGGTCGCTAAGGGGTTAATCAACCAAGGTATCATTGTAGTCATTATAATGGCGCCAACCTGACACTGTCTGTAGGTTGCTGTGCATAATCCTGCTGACAGGTTCACTTTAAATTAGGTCATTGGGCAGTATGCTTTTTACTACTCTAATATAACATATTACGGTATATTTTATTCTAAGATCTATTAATTAAATTATACTTTGTTCGTGGGACAACCCCTTTAAGTTTGTTTCTATATGAAAAAGTTAATCGTTATAATTCAAGAAATAGGCAACAGTAGATGGCTGGATATATTACCTCTAATGTCACAGGACAGCGGCCGATGCAAGGACCCAGAGCAAGAGCCAGAGCCAAACAAGGGACACCCCTCACCCCAATTCGCGTTTCGCCCTAGCTTCTTCCGGGGGCATTTTTTGTTTTATATGATTTTATTTTGAATTTTTGATGTTTCTCTGGGATCATATAGTATCACAGATTGATTTGGTTTACATGTATTTCTTGAAGTGCTATATTTATGATTGGTATCACACAGGTAGTAGGAAAAGAAATGCAATAGCTATTAAACAGTGTAGTTAGGGAACAGTAGGGAATATTTAAAGCAAGTATACTAGAAAATCAATTAGATTATTGCAACAAATAGATAGGGAGTTATGAGAAAAATGACTTTGCCTTCAGACAAACTCCTTACACTGCTCCTAAAAAGCAGTATTTCAAAATGAACAGCACATGAAAGCAACACATATGGCCAGGGCTGCCATCAGGACATTACTGCCCTGACTGGCGTATGGGGCCAGGTGGGCAGAGGGGGCCCCATCGGGCCTCGTCTCTTCTGCTCATTGGGCCCGGGCCCCAGCGGCAGGCTTCTATCGGTAACTGAACCTGCATCCGAGAAGCAGGTTCAGTTACTCTAATGCAGCCTTGCGGCGTGTGTGGGCCCGCCCAGCAATGGTTAAAGCCGCCAGCCAATCGGAGGCTGGCAGCTGACGTCAGCGCGCATCGCCGGCGTATGATGTCATTGTCATTCGCAGGCGAGTGCGCGCTAAAACGCCGGGAGAGATCTCCACCGCAGGAGCGTGGCCAGGTAAGAAGAAAACTTTTTTTTATTATTGAAAGTGGCAAGCCGCAATGTTTCACCAGCAGGATGGAGACACATGGACCTGGCACAGAATGGAGACAGGAAGAAGAATGGAGACAAGGGGCAGATTGGAGACAGGGGGCAGAATGGATACATGGGGCAGAATGGATACATGGGGGCAGAATGAAGACATGGGGCAGATTGGAGACAAGGGGGCAGAATGGAGACGGGGTAGAATGGAGACACGGGGCAGAATGGAGACACGGGGACAGAATGGAGACAGGGGCAGAATGGAGACACGGGGGTAGAATGGAGACACGGGGGCACAATGGAGACATGGGGGTACAATGGAGACAAGGGTCAGAATGGAGACACGGGAGCACAATGGAGACAAGGGGCAGAATGGAGACAAGGGGCAGAATGGAGACACGGGGACAGAATGGAGACAAGGGGCAGAATGGAGACACGGGGGCAGAATGGAGACAAGGGGCAGAATGGAGACAAGGGGCAGAATGGAGACACGGGGAAAAATGGAGACAAGAGGCAGAATGGATACAAGGGGCAGAATGGAAACAAGGGGCAGAATGGAGACAATGGGCAGATGGGAAACACAGGGTGCAGGATTGGAGACACGGGGTGCAGGATAGAGACATGGTGCAGGATGGAGACAGATGGGGCAGGATCATGGGACAGATGGGGCAGGATCATGTGGTAGGATGGAGACAGATGGGACAGGATCATGGGGCAGGATGGGTCATCCCATGGGGACAGAATAGGAGAACATATGGCTGGAGCCAGGAAAGAGACACACGGGGGCCATGATGGGGGATATTATTACCATAGGGGCTAATTAAGGAATATTATTACTGAAGTGATGTATTTATTTTATTTTTTGAGGATACTGTTTTAAATGGGGGGCGGTCCTGTTACTGTGCAGAGTGACACTGTTGCTTTTTTCTTCATCTGTTGTAGTTTAGAATTTGGGAAAAAAATAAGTAATGTGTTCTGCAAGTGACAGCGGTCTGTGCTGGATGAAGATTAAAAGCAAAGAAGAAGGACTTCACCTAGAGACGTCACTGGTGAGTCAGTGTGTTACCTGAACACTGATACTATATATATATATATATATATACTATATATAGTGGTTTCTGTGTACAATGTCACCAGTGATCACTGTATTACCTTTACATTATACACTATATACAGAGCTCCTGTGTATAATGTCATCGGTGATCACTGTATTAACTGTACACAGACACTGCATACTAAGTACAGATCTCCTGTGCATACTGGCACTTATGGTGATATTAGTATTGTGTGTTTTTTATTACTGATCAGTATTGTAGTATTCAGTCACTATGTTGTTGTAATATGTTGTCCGGCCATGGTGTGGTGGTATTTGTTCCTTGTATGTGCTATTATTTGGTCAGTTTGTGGTAGTAATATGTGGTCTCGTCATGGTGTGGTGGTATTTATTCCCTGTATGTGGTATTATTGGTGATCTTATGGTGGTAATATGTGGTCTGGACATGGTGTGGTGGTATTTGTTCCTTGTATGTGCTATTATTTGGTCACTATGTGGTGGTATTTGTCTCCTTTATGTGGTATTGGTCATTTTAAAAATTGAAAAATAAAAATATACCTCAATTGTATTGGATATTTTAACAAATGTTTAATAGGTTAGAGTAAGGTAAGGCCCGACCTTGCCGTGGTGGCGGCTTTAAAAATCTTTTGACTGTTGACAGTTCGAGAGGTGGAGGCGAGGCTGGGGTGGAGCCTGGGTGGAATCTCAAGGGGGCCCAAAAATTTTGCCAGTATGGGGCTCCGAAATTCCTAGTGGCAGCCCTGCATATGGCATCTGCTTCTTATCCATTTTTTAAACCATTTGCCTGAATGACCTATTATAATCCAAGAAAGCAAAACCAAACATATCTACTTTCTTTTACAGACCGATTGCAATGGTAAAATGAAAAGACCCTTAAGGTACTGTCTCACAGTGGTACTTTGGTCGCTACGACGGCACGATACGTGACGTTCCAGCGATATACTTACGATCTCGCAGTGTCTGACACGCTACTGCGATCAGGGACCCCGATGAGAATCGTACGTCGTAGCAGATCGTTTGAAACTTTCTTTCGTCGTCAAGTGGTGGCATGATCGCATGGTGTAACAAAGGTGTGCACGATATTGTATACGATGTGCGCATAGTAACCAACAGCTTCTACATCGCAAACACGTCATGAAATTATCGCTCCAACGTCGTGCATTGCGAACTGTGACCGCAGTCTACGACGCTGGAGCGATAATGGAGCAATGCTGGAGCGTCACGGATCGTGCCGTCGTAGCGACCAAAGTGCCACTGTGAGACGGTACCCTTAGACTATAATAAGTATGTGTTATCAAAGATTAGATTTTGAATGAAGCTTGACAGACTAAATTCTAAAGTAATATGTGAAAAAGTTAGTAGTTCCAGCTCCTTTTAAAATTTCCAATTCTTTATTTTTCCATTAAAACTGCAAAGTCCTTGTGCAAAGTGGATGTAGTTACAGTGGATACAGAAAAACAAGCAACACGTTTCGATCTAATATGATCTTTTTCACAGCTTGAACTCACCCTCATTTGTGAGTCTTTATATATGGCATTACTTCTGTTCCTACATAGTTAATTAGTCCACCTGGTGATGAACACACAAAAAAAAACGCCCCCATTTTATTTCTTTGGGCATTTGTCAAACATTTATACTGCACAATATGAAATATATATATATATATATATATATATATATATATACATATACATATACATACACACACAACACAGTACAGAAACATAGCAATCAAAATTTTACAAAAAGTGATACAACAGCTCATTTTTCCTATTCAGGCCTTTTGGATGTCTCGTATGCAAATTGTAAATCCAATAGGCTTCTTTAGTCCGAAGACGTCTTTTTGTGTCTCCTCCGCGCAATGGTTTTTTTACCTGTTCTATTCCTTGAACCTTCATTGCGGACAAATTTCCTGCATGAAATGTAATAAAATGTTTGGCTACCATTGAACTATTTCTATTACTATTACTACCTTTCAAGGTGTCTCTTATATGTTCAGATATGCGCGTTTTCAATTTTCTAGTGGTGCAGCCTATGTAAGTCAAATTGCACAAATCATAATCTATTTTATATACAACATTAGTAGTGTGAAAAATTATAAATTGTCTTATATCATAAACTGTGTCATTTGAGTTATCAGAAAAGGTTTTACCTACAGTCATGGCCAAAAGTATTGACACCCCTGCAATTCTGTCAGATAATACTCATTTTCGTCCTGAAAATGATTGCAAACACAAATTCTTTGTTATTATTATCTTCATTTAATTTTCAGGACGAAAATGAGTATTATCTGGCAGAATTGCAGGGGTGTCAATACTTTTGGCCATGACTATAGGTAAAACCTTTTCTGATAACTCAAATGACACAGTTTATGATATAAGACAATTTATAATTTTTCACACTACTAATGTTGTATATAAAATAGATTATGATTTGTGCAATTTGACTTACATAGGCTGCACCACTAGAAAATTGAAAACGCGCATATCTGAACATATAAGAGACACCTTGAAAGGTAGTAATAGTAATAGAAATAGTTCAATGGTAGCCAAACATTTTATTACATTTCATGCAGGAAATTTGTCCGCAATGAAGGTTCAAGGAATAGAACAGGTAAAAAAACCATTGCGCGGAGGAGACACAAAAAGACGTCTTCGGACTAAAGAAGCCTATTGGATTTACAATTTGCATACGAGACATCCAAAAGGCCTGAATAGGAAAAATGAGCTGTTGTATCACTATTTGTAAAATTTTTATCGCTATGTTTTTGTACTGTGTTGTTTATATACTGTATATATATATATTTTTAATATTGTGCAGTATAAATGTTTGACAAATGCCCAAAGAAATCAAATGGGGGCGTTTTTTGTTTTTTTTGTGTTCATCACCAGGTGGACTAATTAACTATGTAAGAACAGAAGTAATGCCATATATAAAGACTCACAGATGAGGGTGAGTTCAAGCTGTGAAAAAGATCATATTAGATTGAAACGTGTTGCTTGTTTTTCTGTATCCACTGTAACTACATCCACTTTGCAGAAGGACTTTGCAGTTTTAATGGAAAAATAAAGAATTGGAAATTTTAAAAGGAGCTGGAACTACTAACTTTTTTCACATATTGGATTGAAGACACGTTGGGTCAGGACGGGTTCCGTGCACCTGTGAAGCGAATCGGTGAGCTGGCTGAGGCTTCGCCTCATATCTATTTATTTACTTTAAAATCTAAAGTAACCAGAAACTAGACTAAATAGTAATATAATGAAATCACATCCATGATCAAAAATATTAGAAAAATCGAGTGATTACAAAAATACACAATAGGATAAAAATTGTCCTAAAGATGCAAAAAGAAACACAGCTATGGGTTGCAAAAGCAAAGCAACAAAATAGATAATATCTGGTGTCATGATATTCCAAATTTTGGCTCAAAAAATGCTAAATCAAGATTATGAAGAACAAAGTGAAAAGTTCCCATTTTTAAATGCACAAGAAAAAGAAAAACAATGATAAATCTTGGGTTTATAGGAGAGACAGCAATTACTGCAAGTGATACTGCATCATCAGTTATGCTTAGCTGACCTTAACTTTTTCAAGAGAAGGAAACAGAAATAAAATTCCATTCAGCATATTATAGCACAACACATGTATGGGTCAGCTCTTGTGTACTGGGGGCTTTAAACCTAAAATAATTCTAAAACTTGCTTTTCTTTCCAATTTTTTCAGTCTTTTTGCCAGTATTTATTTTCATTAAGGCTACTTTCACACTAGCGTTTTTTTAAATCCGTCACAATGCGTCGTTTTGCAGAAAAAATGCATCCTGCAAAAGTGCTTGCAGGATGCGTTTTTTCCCCATACAGTTCTATTGACGACGCATTTGCGACGGATTTGCACACTTCGCATCCGTCTTGCGACGAATGCGTCGTGCTTTGGCGGACCGTCGGGAGAAAAAAACCCTACATGTAATGTTTTTTTCTCCCGACGGACAGCTTTTTCCGACCGCGCATGTGCGGCCGGAACTCCGCCCCCACCTCCCCGCACCTTACAATGGGGCAGCGGATGCGCCGGAAAAATGCATCCGCTGCCTCCATTGTGCAATGCAGCAAACGCTAGCGTCGGAATCTCTCCCCGACGCATTGCGACGGGGAGATTCCGACGCTAGTGTGAAAGAAGCCTAAAGGGCATCTGTCAGTAGGATCAATCCACCTAAGCCGTCTATATAGGTATGCAGTTCATAGGAAGCTGAATAAAATAAAACCTTTATGTCTGTGATCTGATGAGTTATCCCAGAACAGTACACATTTTTCTTCATATATAAATGTGTGTGAAGACAAGAGGTTCAGTGGGTGCTCTTGTCTGCTAGCCTGGCTGTTTTCACAAAGATTACATGGACGCAGGCTCATCCCACTAAACTCTTATACTCCTTCCCCGTGAGCAGAATACTTCTCAGACAACACAGGGAAAGGGTAATATACTGCGGTAATAATTTATTGGATCAGCAACAGTTAACAACATATAGTACAGTCCCAGCAAGTACAGCAAAATATGCAAATTACACCTTCTAGCTCGCAACTTTGAGGCTTCCAGGGCCAACTACCCCAATAAGTGGCACCCTGCTTTTGGCAGGCACCTACAAAGTATGTGGCCAGATGACCTGATCGTCTCAACCTGGGTTCTCCAAACGTCTCTGAAGGTTCAGTGATGAGCAGTGGATCAAATCTGTATTCCTCCAGTTGAAGCCATGGTGCTTTGGCTGCTGTCCTCTAGAGTCTTTCTGTAGAAGGAGATAGATCCCTTCTATTCCCACACTTGTCCTTCAGGGCATTATCCACAGGTTTGGAGGGAGGTGGGAGGAGGTCATCTCTCAATGTTCCAGTGTTCAATTAATCTGAGTATTTTGTCCTTCAATGTTTGCAGAACAACAAGCTGCATGGAATAATACAATAGATAGTCAGTAAGCATTCACCAAATTAACAAACCTTGATTCAATTAACCTGCACCTTTGTCCCTTAAGGATAGCAGAGTAATAAGCTGTAGGAGCTGATACAATAAGTAATCAGCAGCAGCCATTCAACAAATCAACAAACATCAACTCAATCTGCAAAAATAGTCAATGTTCCGGCTCATATGAACAATAGCTCATGTCCTTGGGCCTACTGAATAATGTGTATGGCATAATTAAGAATAAACGCAGTGTCATGACAATGAGCTATTAGTATCTATGGACCTGACACTAATCTCCCTGAGACTCTTCCTCTAGAGCTTATTTTAAATTAAAGGAGGTATTACCAGTGTGAGATATGTAATGAAAAACAGTTTGTTCTCCTGATCTATATGTCTCACACTGGCAACTCTTCTTTTATTTAAAATAAGCTCTGGAGGCAAATTCTCAGAAAGATCTGTGTCCAGCTCATAGATCTTAATGGCTCATTTATATATTACGAAAAACCTGGATTTCTTTTAAATAAAACATTGGATCGCATATATTAACCCCTTAACGACCGCTGATATGCCTTTTAATAGCGGTAGTTAAGGTTACTTAATTAACAGCGCAGTGGAAAAAGTGTATAGCGCTCCCCAGAGTTGGGTTTTCTCTGGGGTAGCGGTTGCCGGGGTAGCCGAGACCCCAGAGAACATGATTCAGGTCGCTTTTTACCGACCCTCAGGTTGCGATCACCGGTAATAAAAAAAAAAACGCGATTTGCCATTTCATTTCTCTGCCCTCTTATGTGATCACACATCAGAGGACAGAGAAATGGGGTCCCCGATTGTCCCCCGATACCTACCCGTGTCCCCCGATGCTCCTCGTGGTTCCCCATGGGCGCCGCCATCTTCTTCAGGCAAAAAAATGGGCGCATGCGCAGTGCGTCCACCGGATCTTTGGGGTCTCAAAGAAAATGATCGGGATTTTTACCGACCCCTGTTTTGTGATCGACGGTAATTAACCGTTTACCGGCGACCGCAAAAACAAATGCGATGTGTGTCATTCTCTGTCCTCTCATGTGATCGCACATCAGAGGATAGAGAAATAGGGGGATCGGAGACCCGGTCATACTTACCGGTGTCCCTGGGTCCTCCTGCGTCCCCTCCTGGCCGCCAGCTTCTTCCTCCGCTAAGAAAATGGTGGGCGCATGCGCAGTGCCGCCGTGATCTGCCGGGCCGGAAGAGGAAGATTCTTCCTCTTGTTTCATTTTCGTCACTGTGATAGATCCTATCACAGTGATCAAAATAACAAAAATAGTAAATAACCCCCCCCTTTATCACCCCCTTAGGAAAAAATAATAAAATTTAAAAAAGTATGTATTTCCATTTTCCAATTAGGGTTACAGTTGGGCTAAACTGAGTTGGGCTAAAGTTAGGGTTGTGCTAAAGTTAGGGATAGACTTGAGATTAGGGTTAGGGTTGGGATTAGGGTTTGGATTAGGGTTAGGGTTGGCATTAGGGTTAGGTTTGGGATTAGGATTAGGTTTGGGATTAGGGTCAAGATTAGGGTTGGGATTAGGGTTAGGGGTGTTTTAGGATTATGGTTGGGATTAGGGTTAGGTTTGAGGTTAGGGTTGAGAGTAGGATTAGGGGTGTGTTGGGCTAAGGGTTTTGATTAGGGTTATGGTTAGGGTTGGGATTAGGGTTAGAGGTGTTTTGGGGTTAGGGTTGTGATTACGGTGATAGTTAGGGTTGTGATTAGGATTATGGATCAGGTTGGGAATAGGGGTTGGGTTGTGTTGGGGTTAGGGTTGGAGTTAGAATTGGGGGTTTCCACTGTTTAGGTACATCAGGGGGTCTCCAAACGCGACATGGCGTCCAATCTCAATTCCAGCCAATTTTGAGCTCAAAAAGTCAAATGGAGCTCCCTCCCTTCTGAGCTCTGCCGTGCGCCCAAACAGTGGTTTACCCCCACATATGGGGCATCAGAGTACTGAGGACTAACTGGACAACAACATTTGGGGTCTAGTTTCTCCTGTTACTCTTGCGAAAATAAAAAAAATTGAGGGTTAAAAAATCATTTTTGTGGAAAAAAAATGATTTTTTATTTTCATGGCTCTGCTACAAACTTCTGTGAAGAACTTGGGTGTTCAAAATGCTCACCACATATCCATATAAGTTCCTTGGGGGGGCTAGTTTCCAAAATGGGGTCACTTGTGGGAGGCTTCTACTTTTTAGGTACATCAGGGGCTCTGAAAATGCAACATGACACCCGCAGATCATTCCATCAAAGTCTGCATTCCACAGCGTCACTACTTCCCTTCCAAGACATGTGCCCAAACAGTGGTTCCCCCCCACATATGGGGTATCAGTGTACTCATGACAAATTGGACAACAACTTTTTGGTCCAATTTCTCCTGTTACCCTTGAGAAAATAAAAAATTGAGGGCTAAAAAATCATTTTTGAGGAAAAAAAAGGATTTTTTTTATTTTCACGGCTCTACGTTATAAATTTCTGTGAAGCACTTGGGGGTTCAAAGTGCTCACCACACATCCAGATAAGTTCCTTAATGGGTCAAGTTTCCAAAATGGGGTCACTTGTGGGGGGTTTCTACTGTATAGGCACATCAGGGGTTCTCCAAAGGCGACATGGCGTCCAATCTCAATTTAAGCCAATTCTGCATTGAAAAAGTCAAAACAGAACTCCTTCTATTCCAAGCTCTGCCATGCGCCCAAACAGCGGTTTACCCCCACATACGGGGTATCGACGTACTCAGGAGAAACTGCTCAACAACTTTCATGGTTGAATTTCTCCTGTTACCCTTGTGAAAATAAGAATTTGAGGGCAAAAAGATATTTCTGTGTAAAAAAATATGTTTTTTTTATTTTCACGGTTCTACGTTATAAACTTCTGTGAAGCACTTTGGGGTTCAAAGTGCTCACCACACATCTAGATAAGTTCCTTAAGGGGTCTAGTTTCCAAAATGGGGTCACTTGTGGGGGGTTTCCACTGTTTAGGCACACCAGGGGCTCTCCAAAGGCGACACAGCGGCCGATCTCAATTCCAGACAATTCTGCATTGAAAAAGTCAAATGGAGCTCCTTCTCTTCCAAGCCCTGCCGTGCGCCCAAACAGTGGTTTACCCTCACATATGGGGTATTGGCGTATTCAGGAGAAATTGCACAACAAATTTTGTGGTTCATTTTCTTTTTTTAGGATATGTGCACACGTCAGGATTTCTTGCAGAAATTTCCTGACAAAAACCGGACATTTCTGCCAGAAATCCGTATGCGTTTTTTTTGCGTTCTCTTGTTGCATTTTTTCCCAATGCATTAAATAGCGTGAAATATCCGCAAAATTAAATACCATGCTGCTTTTTTTACCGCGATGCATTTTTTTCGCCGAAAAAAACGCATCATGTGCACAAAAATTGCAGAATGCCTTCTAAATGATAGGATTCATTTGTCTGCGTTTTTTATAGCATTTTTATCACAAAAAAATGAGGGAAAAAACGCGAAAAAAATCTGAACGTGTGTACATACCCTTACACTTGGGAAAATAAAAAAAATTGGTTCTGAAGTAAAATGTTTGCAAAAAAAGTTAAATGTTAATTTTTTCCTTCCACATTGTTTCAGTTCCTGTGAAGCTCGTATAATATCGTTATATAAACTTCTTGAATGTGGTTTTGAGTTTTTAGAATGGTGTCAAGTTTGGGTATTTTCTGTCATGTGCACCTCTCAGTCACTTTAAATGTGAGATGGTCCCTAAAAAAACGGTTTTGTAAATTTTGTTGTAGAAGTGAGAAATCGCTGGTCCACTTTTAATTTCCTAACAAAAAAAAATTTTGTTTCCAAAACTGTCCTGATGTAAAGTAGACATGTGAGAAATGTTATTTATTAACTATTTGGTGTGACATATCTCTCTGATTTAAGGGCATAGAAATTCAAAGTTTGAAAATTGCCAAATTATAAATTTTTCACCATATTTCCGTTTTTTTCATAAATAATTGCAAGTAATATCAAAGAAATGTTACCAATAACATGAAGTACAATATGTCACAAAAACACAGTCTCAGAATCAGCGGGATCCATTAAAGCGTTCCAGAGTTATAACCTCATAAAGTGACAGTGGTCAGAATTGCAAAAATTGGCTAGGTCATTAAGTACCAAATTGGCTCTGTTACTATAAGGGGTTAAGGTAGATTTTATTCAACTTTCTATGGCTTACAGACCCAAATAGACAGCTTAGGAGGGTTGCTCCTACTGACAGATTCCCTTTAAAGAACCAAGTCATTAAAGTAAATCTGTCACCATGTTTTTGCTACCCCATCTAAGAACATCATGATGTATAAGTGGAGACCATGTTTAAATCAATGTGTAAAGTGACAGCAAGCGGTAGCCATGATCGATCTGCTGCTCCATAAAGGAAAATCTTGTCTAAATCCCAATGTGCTTATCATGTGTAGGGTGTATCACACTCACTAGTAGGCCACAAACCTTCGCTATCTCCAGGCCTCCACCTTCAGGACTCTCCGCACATAGATCAAGGGACACCTTCATTTTAATAACCAAAATTTTACTGGACAGTTCAAGTTCATCAGATTGCAATGTGCAGTATTGGGCACCACACTTCCCGTTCCTTGTTTCGTTAGCACAGCATGCCCTCAGAATCGCTATCCATTCCTTCTGGACTTTCCCCATGTTCAATGGGTCCCTCAGTCTGTTGGATTTCCTGTCAAGTCTCACAGCCCACGCGGGGCACTTTACCTTCCCTTCTCGTGGTTCACGTACATCGTCCCATGTAAGCCAGAGAACAAAGCACTCTCCATTGTACACAGTTTTTGATAAAAAGACAATATCAGCTGACACTTGGTCGAAACTCCCTTTGAATTTCAGCACAGGATCGCGTCTCTGCCAGACGTCAATGTATACTTGGAAGGAAGGTAAGGATCCAACTTCAGTCCATAAAATCCATCAAGTTTTATTGCTTCTTTTTAAAACATAGCAAGCATTACTGCATACAATTTAGCATAGTTGTGAGTTAGGGATAAGGGGTTTACCTATGTTAAGGTGTATGCAGTAGTGCTTGCTATGTTTTAAAAAGAAACAATAAAACTTTATGCATTTTATGGACTGAAGCTGAATCCTTACCTTCCTTGCAACTCTCCATTGTACCCTTACCAAGCCCTGAGCTCCGGATGTTGCAAAAATGTCCGCAAGGGAATCTAGTAAGGCCTCCTACTGCCATAAACGATAGATACTTGCTGACACTAGCAGCTCACTGCACTGTCAGTAAGTGCCTGCTTTACTAGTGGATCGCCCCTCAAGGGCAGCTGGGTACTCGGTACTGGATCCTTCGGTTCACAGGGGGATGTCACGGTGGCTGACCAAGTCCATGGCCATGGGACGTCCGTGTAAAAGGGAAAGGTCTTTAAAGGGAATGTTCATGACGCCACCTGTGGTATTCGGCCAGGGTGACCGACGCTGCTTAGGGGCCCGCTGAGGTGATGTTATGGCAGCTAGATGGTATACCTTCCCACAGGTGAAGTATGTCCCCAGGGCTTCCCAGTGTGTAGATGGTGGATGGTGAGAGGCGCAGTGAAGAACGAGAACACAAGGTTGTTGTCTCTTTACCTTTTACTGAAGGCTTCAGCATCCACAGTCCATAGCACAGACCACAGGGCAGGCAGAGTCCAACCGGTTTGGAGGCAAATCAAGACTCCCTCTTGTCCAGGTAGAAATCAGTAGCCTTCCTCTAGCGCCTTGGTGTTGTAGTACCTTACTGCTAAGCCTCCCATAAGGTCCTCACAGATGTTGTAGATGTTGTTGATGTTAAGTCTCTCTCTCTGTCCCCCATATAGATAGGACAAACCCGTATCACCGGTGGCTTGAGGCGTTTTACAGGGATTCTATCATGCCCCAGCCTCTAAGCGGTGCCACCTTGCCTCCTGGGTGTAGGGGCGGATCAGTAACGTGTAATTAGCTGTCCTGCCGGTCTCTGGAGCAAGGCATAAAGGACTGTTGCTCCCTCGGTGTTCCGGCTACTGGGATCCTGTGCCTCAGAAGGAGGCAGCCTGTGTCGGGCAGAACTCCTTCTGGTATCCACTCCTTTGCTATGACTTCTTCCCCCTCTCTACAATACAGTTCACTTTTCGTGTCTTTCTTAGAAGCTGCCACACTTAGGGGAGGCACAGCCCCGTGTGCTTCTGTCTCAGCCTCTGACAGGCTCCCACCCCTGTCAGGGACTAACTACCTGAGCAAAGCTCAGCCAGCAACTGCCTAACTTCCTCCCCAAACAACCAGTTTTACCTAAGTGTGAAGAGTGCCCTAATAAATAGGAGCATAGCTCCCCCTGGTGGCCTGGAGTGCGAAATGTGTTGCATGTTTGTGATACCTGGATTCAGTTGTCCTTCTTTGCCTCCAAACATAACATCACTCCCCCCTAGAGGAGAATGATATTACTGCAACGACCAGGACCCTGGGGCGCTGCACTACACTAGCCACACATGCCTGTGGGCTAGTCCCAAACATTAACTGTATCATATCCTATGAATTAGTTAACTACAGTTACTGTTCTTACAACAGTATATACTAAGCCTAGTGCCCTTATCTTATGTTCTAGATCCTAATCTACAGGGTGGGCCATTTATATGGATACACCTAAATAAAATGGGAATGGTTGGTGATATCAACTTCCTGTTTGTGGCACATTAGTATATGGGAGAGGGAAAACTTTTCAAGATGGGTGGTGACCATGGTGGCCATTTTGAAGTTGGCCATTTTGGATCCAACTTTATTTTTTTCACTGGGAAGAGGGTCCTGTGACACATCAAAGTTATTGAGAATTTCACAAGAAAAACAATGGTGGGCTTGGTTTTAGCATAACTTTATTCTTTCGTGAGTTATTTACAAGATTATGACCACTTATAAAATGTGTTCAAAGAGCTGCCCATTGTGTTGGACCTGACACCCATAATGTGGTGGTGCACCATCGTGGGTGTCAGGTCCGAGCATTCCTACATGAACAGTTTTTTGGACAGTGGATTGGTCATTGTGGGCCAGTTGAATGGCCACCAAGGTTTCCCACTCCCATGTGTAAAACGCATGAAGTTATCTACATGACGGAATTAGTGTCTTCAGGGGTAAGAACATAACACTACAGTCCATCACTAAAGAAAAAGCAACGAAGATCAGCTCACCTCCTCTCAGTCCCAGCGCAAGGATCATGCAGTGCAGCAAGTAGTTTGAAGAAAAAGCAGAAGTCCAGCGTGGGTGATGTCCATAAAAAATACCTTAAATTCCATTTTCGTTAAAAGCACATAAATTCAAAGTCCATCTTCATATCCATAGACACAAAAACGGGTGATTCATACCAGTGACATTCACAGGCTTAAAGTGCATTAAAATCAAACGCGTTTCAACGGTCGTGCCGACTCAATGAGTAAGGCAACACGACCGTTGAAACGCGTTTGATTTTAATGCACTTTAAGCCTGTGACTGTCACTGGTATGAATCACCTGTTTTTGTGTCTATGGATATGAAGATGGACTTTGAATTTATGTGCTTCTAACGAAAATGGAATAAAAGGTATTTTTTATGGACATCACCCACGCTGGACTTCTGTTTTTTCTACAGTCCATCTCTATTACAAATGTATCACTTTTTCCTGTGTGCTGCAGATTTAATTAAAATTGTTTTCTGTGCTGCAGATCTAGCAGTTCTCTAAATGCTGAGCTCTGCATAACCCCGCCCACATCACTGATTGTCAGCTTTCTCTGTGCACTGTATATAGATATAAAGCTGCTAATCAGTGATGGGAGCTTGAATGACAGCAGGCCTACTAGCGTTCTAGTGAAAATTTTCTGCTGATAAAACAGTGATTTTATAAAAAACTACAATAAGCAGCCCAGAAAGTGACATTTTTCTAGAATCAGGGTATCTGTAACTACATAATGTTGATTTCTGATTAGATAGCAAAAACTTGGCAACATATTCTTTTTTAAGTTTGCATTCACACTTTGTGTCCACATTGCATTTTTTTGTCACAATCATGTTAAAACTGCAACATTTTTGTTGCAATTTTAGAAACAAAACTCTTAAGTTAAAACTTTAACCCCTTAACATACAATGACGGATCTATCCTTCATTGGACGCCTCCAACTGTTTGGTGCGGGCTCCAGCGATGAGCCCGCACCTTTTCCAGCACATGATAGCTGTTCTGATCAACTGTCATGTGCCCCTAACAACCGCGGGTGGAATCTCGATCTACTCGCAGCTGTTAACATGTTAAATGCAGCTGTCAAACTCTGACAGTGGCATTTAAAACTTGCTTGCGACAAGCGCTCCTGAAATTTACCCATCGGTGACCCCCGTCACATGATCGTGAGTCACCGATGGGTTGGCATGACAAGCAGAGGTCCCCTGCTCTGGTTGTCTCTACTGGATTGTTATGAACGCTCAGCGTCGGACTGGAGCACCTTGGGCCCACCAGAGAAAATCATTCTTGGGGCCCACTATGTAGCTACATAGAAATAGATACAAGACCACCAATTGTGCGGTAAAAAGCGCTAATATCAGGGTATAATATAAGGTAGTTCACGTCTTAATGTAGCAAGGGTTGGGGTAGCCCCCTCACAGAATATGATGTAGCCCCCTCATAAAATATAATGCAGTCCCCTCTCATAGAATATAATGCAGCACCCCACAAAATATAATGCAACCCTCTCAGGTATGACGCAGTCCCCACCATAGAATATAATGTAGCACCCCATAGGGTATAATGCAGCCCCCCCCCCCTCATATAGTATAATGCCACCCACCACAGAATATAATGTAGTCCCCTGAGAGAATGCAGTTCCACCACAGAATATAATGCAGCCCCCCCATAGAGTATACTGTAGCCCCCTCATATAGTATGATGTAGCCCCCATAATATTATGTAGTCCCCTGAGAGAATAATGCAGCCCCACCACAGAATATAATGCAGCCCCCATAGAGTATACTGTAACCCCTCATATAGTATGATGTAGCCCCCCATAATATAATGTAGTACCCTGAGTATAATGCAGTCCCCCCACAAAATATAATGTAGCCCCCCCCCAGGGCCGTATTTAGAGTTTCTGCTGCCCTAGGCACTTTTAGTGCTGCCTCCCCCTTTGGTGAGTATGACACTATCGGCAGTGACTTTGGCAAAAATCACTGATGTGAAAGTCGCCTTTTGCAGCAGATCCGGCAGTTTTTCTGCATCTGCCGCGTAACGGATCACTTATGGCAACACTGCGTTCGGCCTCATTCATTCCCTATGGGATTTGCGGCACTTGCCGTGATCTGGCAGATGCGGTACCATACCTCCCAACTTTTGAAGAAGGGAAGGAGGTATAAAGTTTGCGGCGCGCGTAGTGCGCCGTGGCAAATTTTAGGCCACGCCTCTGACTACACCCATTTCACAACTAGTCACACCCATATCCACGTCCCAACCGCAGCCATTTAGCACTGCTGATCACACTGTTTTATATGCAATAATTATAAGCAAACAAAAATATGGCCACACAGTGCTCCATACTGTTTAATGGCCACACATGATGGTCAAAACTGTATAACGGCCACACATGATGCTCCATACTGTATAATGGCCACACATGATGCTCAATACTGTATGATGGCCACCACACATGATGCTCAATACTGTATAATGGCCACACATGATGCTCCATAGTGTATAATGGGTATAATGGCCACACATTGCTCCATACTGTATAATGACCACCCACACATAGTGCTCCATACTGTATAACGGCCACACAGTTCTCCACACTGTATAATGATCCCACATAATGCTCAATACTGTATAATGGCCACACATGATGCTCCATACTGTATAACGGCCACACATGATGCTCCATACTGTATAACGGCCCCCCTCCTGTATGCATGGCTCATCTCCCTCCCATCCCACATACATAGCTCATATTACCCCTCCTGTATGCATGACTCATATCTCCCCATATATGCATGGCTCATATTCCCCCCCACCTGTATGTATGGCTCATATTCCCCCCCACCTGTATGCATGGCTCATATTCACCCCTCCTGTATGCATGGCTCATATTCCCCCCTGTATGTATGGCTCATATTCCCCCCCATGCATGGCTCATATCCCCCACCTGTATGCATGGCTCATATTCCCCCCTATGCATGGCTCATATCCCCCCACCTGTATGCATGGCTCATATCCCCCCCTGTATGCATAGCTCATATTCCACCCCCCTATGCATGGCTCATATCCCCCCCTGTATGTATGGCTCATATTCCCCCCTGTATGCATGGCTCATATTCCGCCCCCCCCCCCCCCCGTATCCATGGCTCATATCCCCCCCACCTTTATGCATGGCTTATATTCCCCCCCTATGCATGGCTCATATCCCCCCCACCTGTATGCATGGCTCATATCCCCCCTGTATGCATAGCTCATATTCCGCCCCCTTATGCATGGCTCATATCCCCCCCACCTGTATGCATGGCTCATATCCCCCCTTGTATGCATAGCTCATATCCCCCCCTTGTATGCATGGCTCATATCCTCCCGTTACTGTATGCATGGCTCATAGTCCGCCCCTTTATGCATGGCTTATCTCTCTGCATCCGCACCCGTATCCGCACCCGCATCCGCACCCGCTCCCGCTCCTGCTCGGCGCGCCGGCTTATGTCCTCCTTCATCCCCCCCGTCCCTCATACAGTACTCACCTGTCCCACTGCATGGCCATGCCGACATCCCTCGCGCTCTGTCCCGACTCCAAGCGCCGGCGCACGGGCACAGCACCTTCTTCCTGCTTGAGCGGTCATGTGACACTGCTCATTTAAGGTCATGAATATGCGCATATTCATGGTCTTAATGAGCGGTGTCACGTGACCGCTCGTTCAGGACGAGCTGCAGTGCAGACGCCGAGACCATCGCTGGAGCAGGGTGAGTATTGTCTTCAAGGCGGGCGGCGGGGGGGGGGCCCTGGAGGCTGGAGCAGTGGGGGCCCTGGAGCAGTGGGGGCCCTGCCAGCAGGTGTCAGTGCCAGGGCCCACCGGAGGATCCTCCGGATCTCCGGTGGGCCAGTCCGAGCCTGTGAACGCTGCCCGGTGATCATAGCAAGTGAATAATTCTGCTATATGCAGGCGATCTGATCATTGCATGTATATAACAGAGCCGATCAGTTATGGCAGCTTCTACTCTATCATGGAGACAATTGAAACATGCCAAAAGTAAAAAAGAATTTTTAAAAATATTTAAAAAATAAAAAAAATATTAAAGTTCAAATCACCCCCATTTCACCCCATTGAAAATAAAACGATAAAAAAACAAATATGCATATATTTGGCATCGCCACATTCAGAATTACCCAATCTATCAATATATAAAAAGAATTAGGCCGGCGTCACCCTAGCGAGTTTTACAGACGCATGAGCGCAGAAAATACGTCCAGAAAATACGCATTGCACACGGCCCAATGATTCTCTATGGGGCAGCTCCTATCTGCCGTACATTACACATCCGTAATATACGGTATGTTACGGGCGTAGAAAATCGAAGCATGCTGTGTTTGTCAGCGTATTGCGCAAAAAATACGCCAATGAAAGTCTATGGGGGTGAGAAAATTACGGATTACACGGACCATGCGTGTGACTTGCGAGAAATATGCAGCGGTGTTCTATAGAAAAGCCGGTAATTTAGTGCGGTGTACAGTAAAATCACACTGATAGAATAGAATAGAATATGTAAAATAAATGTGTACACGTAGAATAGGTGTGATATATATATATATATATGTCAGTGAGACACATATACTGTATATATATTTATATTTTAATTCAGCGCTAGATAGCAGAAAGGCCGGTAATTCAATTGCCGGCTTTTCCTATCTCCTTCACAAACCCGACAGGATATGAGACATGGTTTACATACAGTAAACCATCTCATATCCCTTCTTTTATTACATATTCCTCTTTAGCAATGTAAGAAGTGTCTTTGTGTCAAATTTGGGGTCTCTAGCTATTAAATTAAAGGGTTAAATCCCATAAAAAATTGGCGTGGGCTCCCATGAAATTTTCTTCGCCAGAGTGGGAAAGCCAGTGACTGAGGGCAGATATTAATAGCCTAGAGATGGACCATGGTTATTGGCCCCCCTGGCTAAAAACATCTGCCCCCAGCCACCCCAGAAAAGGCACATCTGTAAGATGCGCCTATTCTGGCACTTAGCCTCTCTCTTCCCACTCCCCTGTAGCGGTGGGATATGGGGTAATAAAGGGTTAATGTCACCTTGCTATTGTAAGGTGACATTAAGCCAGGTTAATAATGGAGAGGCGTCAATTATGACACCTATCCATTATTAATCCAATAGTACGAAATGGTTAATAAAACACACACATTATTAAAAAGTATTTTAATGAAATAAAGACACATGGTGTTTAAATATTTTATTATACTCTTAATCCACCTGAAGACCCTTGTCACCTGAAACAAAGTTAAAAAAACAAACAACAATATTCCATACCTTCCGTCGTTCAGTCTTGTCCCACGCTGTAAATCCATCTGAAGGGGTTAAATCATTTTACACCCAGGAGCTCTGCTAATGCAGCTCTGCGCCTAGCTGTAAAACTTGGTGAATGAATGGAATGCAGGGGAATGTACTGTAGTTGCCTCGAGTCGCGGTGATGCGCCCTCTGCTGGATGAACTCATGCAGCGCCCCAGAGATCTGGTTGTTGCAGTATGACACTCTGCTACTAAGGGGAGTGATGGTATGTCTGATGGCACTAAAGGAGTTCTCCTGACCAGGTATCACTAGAACACTTTACACTTCACACTCCGGCCACTAGGGGGAGCAAAAGGCTTTATTTATTGGGCCACTCCTCACACTGGTAAAACTAGGGGTTGGGGAGGAAGTTAGTCAGAAGCTGACTGAGTTGGATTCAGGCAACATCCCGTGGCAGGGGGTGTTGCAGGAAGAAGACACAGGGGAGTCCCTGTCAGGCGTGGGAAACTGGCAGGTGCCTAGCGAACAGAACAGAACGTTACGGAACCACGCCTGCACTACCTTGCAGCGGTATCCTAAGAAAGAGACACGAAGGGAAGGATACTGTGGAACAGTGTAAACGAGATCAAGCACAAAGGAGTACCAGTAGGAGTCGTGCCGTGAGACCGAGGCAATATCCTACTGAGGCGCGTAGCCGGTGGCCGGAACACCGCGGGAGTAACTGACTCTAGGCCTTACTTCGAACTCCACAGGACAGTTAATTATAGGTTGGCTGTCTACCTTAAATTTCCTAAGAAGACATAGGGGGCAACAGTGGGAAAGGGGCGTCTCTAGGGTCCCGGAAGACCTCCAGGCCTTCCCGTCATACGGGTGCGTCCTAGCCAAAACAAACTGGGGGACGAGAAACTAGCAACATCTGGAACTAAAGAGAGAGAGAGTTGTAGAGAACGACGAATGAGAACAGCAGTTGTGAGGACTATTCCGAATGCTCAGCAGGATAGGACTACAACACACAGGCGCTAGTGGTAGGCAACGATTTCCATCTGCGAAGGAAACTCTGGAAGTGCCCATCGGACCGGCCGGTCTCAGATAGCCCTGTTAAACGTGCTCTGGATTGAGGATCCTGAAGTCTTCAGTAAAGAGGTGAAGAGACTGCAACCCTGTGTCCTGGTTATTGACTGCACCTCACACCATCACCATCCACCTTACTGGGAAGCCCTGGGGACATACTTTACCTGTGGGAAGGTATACCATCCAGCTGCCATTCCATCACCCCAGCGGACCCCACAGCAGCGTCGGTCACCCTGACCGAACACCACAGGTGGCGTCACGAACCCCTGACAGACTGCACCACCTTTATTGGACGCCCCTTAGCAGGGTCGCGGACCTGGTCTAGCCACCGTGACAGCCTCAGAACTGAACCAGAGAGGCCCGGTACCGAGAACCCGTGGCCCTGTGTCTGGGGGCGATCCAACTTGGCGTCACGAACAGGATCGTACTTAAGCCTAAGAAGCAGGTCATGTGTGCCTTGGAACTGTTATTGAAACGTGTTGGACTGTGATTTTTTGCAAAGCCTGTGTATTGCTATCTGCCGCATGATTCCCGCCAAAACCGCCGCCATTGCCGCGCCACGAGGAGCGCAGGAGGAGGGCATGTTATGGGAGGAGATCGCGAAAACAGTGTGAACAGCAGCCTCCGCCCACTCTGACTACGGCTGCAGGATGACGAGCTCAGGAATGGAGGAGCTCAAACCCCAGAAAATGGCGGAGCCTCGTGTGTGTGCCGCTGCAGACCCAGGAGCAGAGCTGACGACCAGCGGGTACCTGAACGACGACGAAGTAACCCGGGAGCACCGCAGCCCAGCGGAACCGGACCAGGGCTTGCCATCACAGGGGAACCCGGATCCCCTGGAGTTGCCGGAGGAGGCATCGGACCACCCGACTCCAGGCGGGGGGTCGGCGACGGCGACGAAATGGAAGTCGAAGCTGGGCTGGAAGGCCGCCCGGGGGGAGCCGTGGTCGGGGCCGCAGCGGACTCCAGCGTCCTCGTCAGCGGAGCCGACCGACATCGGTGGAACCACATCAGACGCAGGTACCAAAAGCTACCCTGCCCCACCGACAGCTCCGGTGACCGCTCCCCGGCCCATTGATGACTGGTCTCCCGCTACTGAGATTGTGGTGGCGGCCCTTTATGCCATGAAGGGGATCCTGCCCCCACTACCGACACCTCTGGGTATACCAATCGACATCAGCCTCAGGGGAGTGGTCTTTGAGTGGAATGCTCCCCGGTTTCAACCAGACGGGTCCCGACAGGAGGGCTCCTACGTCATGAGGCTCACCTGGGATCAGTATAGACGAAGCTTGATCTCACAATGGGAAGACCGGGAACGAATGGAACAGACTGTCCGATCAGAGGAACGGGTGCCCCTCATCAATTGCTGCCCTGAGAGTTTGATAAAACAAGGGATTGTGCTGGCCTTCCACCGGGGGAGGGGTTGCGGCTTCATATTAGAGCCAGGGCTGCTGACCGAGGTCTATGTGACTAGCTGCAACACGGAACCCCAGTCCCGCAGTGTACCTCCACTCCGAAACTTGTACAGAGGGGACCATGTGACCTACACCCGCCACTGGAGTGAGCGAGGGTGGTATGCTAAGAGAGTTAAACGCTGTGCGCTAGTGGTCGCGCCATCTACGATCACGACCGAAACTGGTGGCGGGACTCCACTGACCCCTGACCCCACAGGACCCAGCACTGCCACCCCGGCGTGTAGTGCCCTGCTTGCAGAGTCTGCCACCAACATCACCGCTTGTACCCGGGCCGCTGCTGATCCGACGATGACAGTGCTGGACAGTGACCCAGAGCCAGACCTTCCCCGGTCGGGATGTGGTCACCACCGGCTGATGTCGTGTCACCTATTACAGCACTAAACCTCGAAACCCGCAATTGTAAATAGTTAACTGTTTCCTGTTTGCTGCTTTAAACCCATCCAGGGTTATTCCTAAAAAGGGTCCCTTTCTTTACCTGGGATCCCTATTGTTTATAGTTCTTTTTCTATTTTTGCACAAGTTCATCATTGTTTCCAAAGACTGCCGGATCATGAACAGTGAATGATTCAAACTGTTTTGTATATAGTTTGCACCTTCTTAAAGGTGCTCCCTACTGGTTTTACAAGCGAAAGAAGACTTTGCGAAGATAATGCTTCTGGTCATGGAGCAGAAGGTCTTGCTTTCAATGGACTTGCAGACAGAGATAATCTGCACTACTTTCTAGAGACTTGGGTCCCTCTTAAAGGGAATGTTGACATGTTGCCTTAGACAAGATTGAAACGTTAATAATGTTGAAAGTTAATAAAGTTTGATAATGTTAATAAAGATTGAGGACAGGAAAGCTTGAAGTGAACCCGTAGGGGTTAGAGAGAGTCCTCCTGAGAACTGTAGAAAGATGGTTGGCACAATGACAGTAGGCCCAGCCAAGGAGCTATGCGGTCCTGCATTGGGGAAGCTAGAACGGAAAGGAAAGTTGAGTTATGTATATAGTATTTTATAGTAGGCCTTTAGTGGGTTCAGCGTATATGCCCTTAAAGGAAAAGTTAACTTATTGTTCAAAGTTAGCACTTGGTAGAATACCCGGCTGGGTACTGAGAGTTATTTATAGTCAACCTGTTATTTTAAAAAATAAAAAATAAAAATTTAATTTTGTTTGTAACGTTCAAGTGTCCTCACCTCCCATAAAGGGAAGCATTGTTCTATTTACTTGTTTTAGCATTTCAAAAATTTTGTATGTCTTTTGCTGCAATGTATTGTTGTTCTTCTTCCCAGTCCAGGAGTACTGGATTTAACCGGGGGGGAGTGCAGCGCCCCAGAGATCTGGTCGTTGTAGTATGACACTCTGCTACTAAGGGGAGTGATGGTACATCTGATGGCACTAAAGGAGTTCTCCTGACCAGGTATCACTAGAACACTTTACACTTCACACTCCGGCCACTAGGGGGAGCAAAAGGCTTTATTTATTGGGCCACTCCTCACACTGGTAAAACTAGGGGTTGGGGAGGAAGTTAGTCAGAAGCTGACTGGGTTGGATTCAGGCAACATCCCGTGGCAGGGGGTGTTGCAGGGAGAAGACACAGGGGGGTCCCTGTCAGGCGTGGGAAGCTGGCAGGTGCCTAGCGAACAGAACAGAACGTTACGGAACCGCGCCTGCATTACCTTGCGGCGGTATCCTAAGAAAGAGACACGAAGGGAAGGATATCGTGGAACAGTGTAAACGAGATCAAGCACAAAGGAGTACCAGTAGGAGTCGTGCCATGAGACCGAGGCAACATCCTACTGAGGCGCATAGCCGGTGGCCGGAACACCGCGGGAGTAACTGACTCTAGGCCTTACTTTAAACTCCGCAGGACAGTTAATTATAGGTTGGCTGCCTACCTTAAATTTCCTAAGAAGACATAGGGGGCAACAGTGGGAGAGGGGCGTCTCTAGGGTCCCGGAAGACCTCCAGGCCTTCCCGTCATACGGGCGCGTCCTAGCCAAAACATACTGGGGGACGAGAAACTAGCAACATCTGGAACTAAAGAGAGAGAGAGCTGTAGAGAACGACGAACGAGAACAGCAGTTGTGAGGACTATTCCGAATGCTCAGCAGGGTAGGACTACAACACACAGGCGCTAGTGGTAGGCAACGATTTCCATCTGCGAAGGAAACTCTGGAAGTGCCCATCGGACCGGCCGGTCTCAGATAGCCCTGTTAAACGTGCTCTGGATTGAGGATCCTGAAGTCTTCAGTAAAGAGGTAAAGAGACTGCAACCCTGTGTCCTGGTTATTGACTGCACCTCACACCATCACCATCCACCTTACTGGGAAGCCCTGGGGACATACTTCACCTGTGGGAAGGTATACCATCCAGCTGCAATTCCATCACCCCAGCGGACCCCACAGCAGCGTCGGTCACCCTGACCGAACACCACAGGTGGCGTCACGAACCCCTGACAGACTGCACCACCTTTATTGGACGCCCCTTAGCAGGGTCGTGGACCGGGTCTAGCCACCATGACAGCCTCAGAACCGAACCAGAGAGGCCCGGTACTGAGAACCCGTGGCCCTGTGTCTGGGGGCGATCCACTCATATGAACTCGAGCCTGGGAACTTTGCAGAATATTTTCCCACTGGAATCGGAATCTCTGTCCCTACATCATGCTGCTATCAGATGGGCATGCACAACTGCAGAGATGGACATGTGACATGTCTGTCCAGACCGCAGCATGGCTATTTATGTTGCAGAGATGAGACTCTCTACAAGATAAATTTCACCAGTCCAATGTATTTGATGGGGTGGATCCGCACGGTTCAGTGACCATATGTGGATTCACCGGCGTTCAATAGCCGGCAGTGGTTTGGACACAGAGAACATGTCCAAAGCACTGCCAATTACTGACAATGTGCACATACCCTAAAGAGGACAGGAAATAATCATTTATCGACTTTAATATTGTTGATCGCGCTCGTTTACCGGCCTGAACTTAGCGCTTGTAAATACAGCAAATGTTTCTGTGTGATGGTGCGATATGTTAGCATTTGGGGCCCCACTTTAAACTTTTGCCCAGGCCCCACTTTGTCTAAAACCGGCCCAGTGCCCATGATCAGTGCTAGCATCAATCGCGGGCATTTAACCCACTGATGCTGCTGTCAGTAGTGACAGTGACATAGAGGAGCATCAAGCAGGGAATATGATCACCCACTCCTCCCTCCTTCCTTATTTTAAAAAAAAATAAACAATAAAAATACACATATTTAGTATCGCCACAAATAAGTCATATCAAGTGCATTTTATGGCTATCAAGAAGTACAATATGTCACGAGAAAACAATCTCAGAATCAGTGGGATCTATTGAAGCGTTCCAGAGTTATGACCTCATAAAGTGACAGTGGTCAGAATTGTAAAACATTGGCTTGTTTAGGAAGGTGAAAACAGGCTTCAGGGTGATGGGGTTAAGAGAATATTTTGGATATTAAACACAAACTTTCCATGGATGGACTTTAACCTTTTTTAGATCATGTAACTTATATGTATAAAAAAAAATGTGGTATTGTTTCATCTCTTTTCAATTTTTCAAGATAAAAAAATTATTTAACCCAAGCAGTGAATGCAATTTAAAGGAAAAAAAAAATTGAAATGACAAAATTGATGATTTTTGGGGGTCTGTCCCACTCCAAAAAGAAATGTGAGGAAAAGTGACCAAAAAGTTGTATGGTACCAAAAGGTTTGAAATAACAAAAACAAGAAAGGAAAGGATTAAGACTGTGCAGTCGCTTTAGCCTTTGTCTAGGGTCCCTATGTAGTATTATATAGTGAGAGTGAATGTACTTAGAAGTGCGTATGCCATGAAAAAATGTATTACTGGTGTTTGTGGGTAGGGGTCAGCGATGAGCTGCTGAGTCTCAGCAGACTTGTCCTCTCCCACATCTCAAAGACAGCAGGATTTGCACTTCTCTCCTAAAGAAGATCCAAACAAAACAGGACAGGTGTTCCACAACCTTCTGCTTCTATTTTCTCAGAATATTTCCCCACTCCAGTCTTTTTATATGTTCTGTCTATGGGTGTTTGACCAGAGCACTGGGTTGTAATATTAGTTACAATCTTGCCAGTTAACCCTTTCGCAGTTTTCCATTAATTTGTCCTGTTTAGAAATGGGATGACTCCTGAATGTTCGAGTCCGGCGGGTTCAGAATAGTACCCGGACACCCATTAACTCGAACACCGCTTCTGATCGGCGGTCAAATCATTCCACGCTTTCGAAGGCAGTGTGACCTCGCAGCTGTGATCGGAGGCATAAAGTTCACCTCTGGTTGCCGGTGTCAGCTGATGTGACTACTGCTCCCAACTGCCACTAATAACAGTGAGAGCAGGAACGGCTGACGGGAGTATTCATCAGCCTGGGCAGTAAATAAACAAAAATGGCTCTTCAATTGGTTTCCAAAAGAAAGATAGTCTCTTGCTTTATTTAGCTGCAGCGCGGTCATTGATTCCAAGACATTGGAACACAACCCACACTCCCCTAATGTCAGAATGGTTTGCCAACATGGTTAATATTTTTGGATGGAAGAACTCACAGCTCAAAGCTCTGGACACAGTGATAGATTTAGGAGATTGTGGAGAAACAGGATCCTGTTTCAGGACTCAGTGGATTTTTATGAACTATTCCAATAGATGGGATGTCTTTACATGAAGTGGTTCTGAGTTAGTGCTGTGTGCTTACCTCAATATTGTCGCCTCATTTCCCTCATCTTTCCCTCCCTCCCTTTTTCCATACCCCTTCTCCCTGATAACCACCTCCTTTTCATACATGTTCTCCCTTCTAATCCTCTCCCCACCGTCAATTTTTAAAATTTTCTTTCCCTCTTTCTCTTTTGAACACCTATTTTCAGAATAATTTTTCATTTGCTGATATGAAAATTTAAGGTTTTTTTTTTGTAGCTGCAAAACATGACATGTTTTATATTTCCGCATGAATATTGTTCAGGGCTCGGAAGGGAAGGAGCACCATTTGACTTTTTGAATGTAAAATTTGCTGGCATAATTAGCTGATGCCATGTCATGTTTGGAGATCCCCTGATGTGCCTAAACAGTGCAAACCCCCAACAAGTGACAACTCTTTGGAAATTAGACCCCTTAGGGAAATTTGAACCCACAGGTGCTTCAAAGATGTTTATAACATTAAAAAAAAATAAAAAAAATCATATTTTTCCCACAAAAATCTTTTTTAGCTCAAAGATTTTGCATTTCCACAAGGGTAAAAGGAGAAAATGGACCCCAAAATTTGTTTTGCAATTTCTCCTGGGTTCACTGATACCTCATATGTGGTCGAAAACTACTTTTGAGGCACAGTGCAAAGCTCAGAAGGGAAGTAGAGCCATATTACAGTGCAGATTTTGCTGTCACATTGGCAAAGCCTCCTAGGTGCTAGAACAGCAGAACCCCATATAAAAAGTGACACCATTTTACAAACTAAACCTCTTAATGAATTATTCTAGGGGTACAGTGATCATCTTGACACCACAGGTGTGACACAGAATTTTATACGGTGGCACCCCAGGGTCCTGGTCATCTCAATAGCATTGCTTTCCTCGCGGGGAGAGAGAGGTTACGTTTGGAGGCAAGAAGGGATAACTGTCACCAGGTAAACACAAGCATGCAACACATTCACACTCCAGGCCACCAGGGGGAGCTATTGATCTTATTTACTAAGTGACTCCCCATATATATGGTAGTTTGTAGGGAAAGTTAGTCAGTTCTTGCCAGGAAACAGACTGGAGCAGTCTGAGGCAGAAGAGGGTGTACGGAGCTGTGTAGCCGCAGTGCTGCAGTTCCTGGAAAGAGATTATACAAAAGCCGAATATATTGCAGTGAGCATGTAGGAGAGAAGAGCACAGGAGAGGAACACCAGTGGGAGACCAGCCACGAGCAGGCTGCCTCCTTCTGAGGCGCAGAGACCGGTAGCTGGAAAACTGAGATTGTAAGGGCCTCTACGACTTACATCAGAGACCGGCAGGACAGCTGAACTCCAAATTACCTGTCCTCCTTAATACCCAGGAGGCACGGTGACACCCATAGAGCCCGGGGCATGCTACAAACAGGCGCAAGTCACTAGTCATACTGGTTATATCCTATCCTATTTGGGGGACAGAGAGAGAACATCTGTGAGGACCTTATATGAAGTCATAGGCAGTAAGGGACTACAACACCACCGCGCTAGAGGAAGGCTTTGATTTCCACCTGAATAAGGGGACTCCTAACTTGCCTCCATGCCGGCCGGACCCTGCCTACCCTGCGATCTGGTACCCTGGACTGTGGCTGCCTGAAGTCTTCAGTAAACAAAGTACTTTCTTTGTGCCGATTGATGGGAGTGCCCTTGTTGAAGTGGGTGTTAAAGGGTGCCTTCCATTTCCTTTCGGCATTGAGACATGTAGAAGCGCAGTAGCGCAAAACGGCTGTCGTTTTTTGTCCACGTTCTCCCCAAGTGTGCCCGCACATGTTCGAATAAAGGACTATCGCACAAGAGATCGGTGAGTGCACTCCTGTTTCTTTTTCTTCGTTTGGATTTTCATATCTTGCTTCATAAGTGTACCCGGAGTCTAAAGCAGGCATAAATGGCATAGCAGCGGAACTAAGTTGTATCTTTTATTGTACAGAGGCAGTGATGCACATACATAACAGTGCCGTGGACTTTCTTTGCATTGTGAAAATTACAAACTGCTGTTGTAGTGACCAGTACGCTGTACAGACCAGTATGTTGCAGTTACCAGTACGTTATACCCAGCCCGTGCTTCTGGAGACATGCACCCTTAAATTAGGTGGGCTTTCATCACTACAGAAATGCTAAACATGTGGGTGCCATATGTGGTTTAGGTACACTGGGGCTCAGAAGGGAGGGGGCATTTGGAGTTGAGAGCACAGAATTTGATGAATTTCTTTTGGAGGGTGAGGGTAATTCGCTTTTCCAGAGGCTATTTACTACCAGTAATGTGGAAGCCCCTATGTTTGTTAACAGATGACAGACCTGAGTGGGAACTTGCTTTTTTTGGATTGAGTTGAAACTTTGATTGAAAACATTGTACATAACATTTGGGATCTCATTTATCCGGCGCGCTAAGCTGAGCACTTACTTTGTGGTTTCGATCTAAATCTCCTGCCGACATGACAGATGAAACCCCCAAGGGATCCACTCACTATAATGAGGCAGCAGAGTTACTCTGGATTCCATTTGACCTCTGCTCAGCATTGTCCTCATTTTCAGAAGTGCACAAAACTATGGCCGATGGACCTTTTATGCAATCCTAAAATGACGGTCACTGCCAGATGACAGGTCCTATGGCGCCCACAGTGCCTCCATCTTCCTCATTACAGGGAATCTTCCGCCTGAGGTTCGGTTCGAATCATGAATTTCAGAGATTTACACAGAAACCCCAGTGTAAGCGCTAAGCACAGAGAGCAGGATAAATGTGCGCTGAGACTTATTGCGATCTTTGGGAGGCAGAATGAAAATATCAACATCATATGAAGAATTCTTTTTATTTATTTTTTACGCCGTTCCTGGTGTGGTATAAGTGATTAGATGACTTCATTCTTCGGGTCGGTACAATTACATCAATACCAGATTTATATCAGGTTGTTACGTTTGGCTGCTGTCACACACTAAAAGACGCTTTTTAGTGTAAAAACTAGTTTTTTCTAGTTTTCACCTCCTTATATTTTGAGAGCTATAATTTTTCCATATTTCAGCCAATAGAGTCATGTGAGGGCTTTTTTCTTCCGGGATGAGTTGACGTTTTTATTGATACCATTTTCAAGCACATGACATTTTTTGATAGCTTTCTATTCTGATTTTTGGGAGGCAGAGTGAACAAGAACCAGCAATTCAGGAATTGTTTTTTTTTTTTTATGTCGTTTTGGATATGGTAAATTTATTTTTCAGGTTAGTATGATTACAGAGATGCCCCATTTATATACTTTCTTTATTCTTTGGTGCTTTTACACAATAAAAACTATTTTATAGAAAAAATAATTATTTTTGCATTGCTTTATTCTGAGAGCTATTCTGAAAGCTATAACTTTTTTATTTTTCTGCTGATAGATTTTTTTTTGGCAGCTTGCTTTTTGCTCGACAAGATGACGTTTTCAGCTGTACCATTTTCATTTACATTCGTCTTTATGATCGCGTTTTATTGCACTTTTTGTTAAGCAGTATGATGATAAAGCATTTTTTTGCCTTTTTTTACAGTATTCACTGAAGGGGTTAACTAGTGGGACAGATTTATAGCGCAGGTTGTTACGTACACGGCAAAACCAAATACGTGTACTTTTATTGTTTTTGTTTTACATAATTAAATATATAAATTGGAAAAATATTTTTTATATATATATATATTTATTTGGGAATTTTTTAAAAAAAATATTTAATTTTTTTTTTTTTTTAAACTTTTTTACTTTGTCCCAGGATGGGAAATCACTGCATAGCATCAGATCGCTGATCTGTAACTATGCAATGCTTCTACACTGCAAAGTATCACATCATCATCTGACAGAGAAAGAAGCATGCCAGCGCCTGCTCTCAGCATGAGCACCCAAGCCACCTTTCCTGCAGGACCTTGAAGGATCTTGGGGTCAGGGGTCTCCTTGAAGACCATCAGAACAACTTGATCGTATTGCCTTGTTCTGATGGTAGCACTCAGCGAACTCCCTCCCTGCGTGCGATCTCTACGATGTGAGCGAGAGTCTGCGCAATCTGTGCGCCGTACCTATACTGCGGCTTGCGGGAACGCAGCTCCCGCAAAGCAGTATACGTACAGCGCATGTCGGAAGGGGTTAATGAATCTAAATTAACCCATACTTCATAGCCAAATCCACAGTAGCCATGGTCTTCTGCAACAGAATTAAAATAATAAACCATAATATTCATCATTTACATCAGTGAGTTGAACTGAGTTCATTGGCTGTGAACTCCCAGGACCTTTCTGACAGCACCGTCATGCTCTAACTCTCGCTGTGACATCAGTCAGTTCATAGAAGTACGCCACAAGACAGTAAGCAGCGGTAGCACACGCTGCTCAGTGTCTTTGCTGGATGGCATACTGTATAGTCACGTCACTATTTCAATTAATGGACTTTATTCTTGCTGTGTCTTTATTCACCACATAACTATAGGATTAGTAATGGATAGGTGTCTGATAGACGCCTCTCCATTACTAAGCCGTGGGCATGATGTCACCGGGCAATACAAAGGTGACATCAACCCCATAAATATGAACCCCATTTATGAGTCTCTTCTGGGGCAGCTTTGGGCTGCTAATTTTAGGTTGGGAGGGCCAATATCCATGTCCCCTTACCGGCCTGGAAATACCAGCCCTTGGCTGTCTGCTTTAGCTTGGCTAGTTCTCAAGAATGGGGGTACCCCACACTGTTTTTTAAATTATTTATTGAAATAGATAAAAAGAACAGTGTGGGGACCCCTATATTCTTGATAACCAGTATTGCAGCCCACAGCTGTCAGTTTTGCCTGGCTGGTTAACAAAAATACAGGGGAGCCCACATCATATTTTTCTTATTTATTTAAAGCACAATTGATGTGGTTAATTGATGCCCCTTTTCTTGGTGTCTGTCCCTAATTTTAGCTGTTTTGGCAGCTTTCTTTTTTGCCCCCCTCCCCCCTTGTTGTCTATGCTTTTAGTTTTGCCTCCAAGTCAATGGGGCTTGGATATGCTCAGTTGAAATCAAGTTTGGCTGAGAACTATTTCTTCCCTTCCCTTATAGACAAATGCATATTTGTCTCAGACTTTCACCTTGGGTGAGTAAAGCAAACCACTACCAGATATCTTTTACTGCTGCTTATATACAATGGAACTGGCATGTAGTAATCCAACGCACAATACTGTCTTCACCTAACATCGGCTGCTTGTGGATAGTCATCACCACCATGCACAGAGATATTTGGCTGGTTGCAACCAAATACTCGGGTTCTGACGACTTTAATCTAATGTGTATGGTCTTCTTAAGCGTAGGATCATATGGTGTAGCTTTGGATGGGTAGCAGAAAGCTAATGGCCAAACGATTGTGAAACACAATAATATGGCAACTGGCCATCGCGGTGGGCAGAGCTTCGTAGTCATGCTGCTAACGCAATGTTTGGCCATTCCCCTAGTATTTATTATTTTATTTATTGTTTTTATTTATTATTATAGCACTATTTATTCAATGGTGCTATACATGTGAGGAAGGGTATACATAATAAAAAAAAAGTACAGTAATCTTAAAAGACACAAGTCACAACTGGTACAGGAGGAGAGAGGACCCTGCCGCGAGGGCTCACAATCTACAAGGGATGGGTGAGGATACAGTAGATGAAAGTAAGAGCTAGTCGTGCAGTGGTTTGGTTGATCGGTGGTTACTGAAGGTTGTAGGCTTGTCGGTAGGTCTTCAGGTTCATTTTGAAGGTTTCCATGGGAGGCAAGAGTCTGATATGTTGGGGTAGAGAGTTCCAGAGTAGGGAACATGCACGGGAGAAATCTTGTATGCGATTGTGGGAAGAGGAGATAAGAGGAGAGTATATAAGGAGATCTTGTGAGGATCGGAGGTTGCGTGCAGGAACCAGGATACAAGGACACAGATGTATGGAGGACACAGGTTGTGGATGGCTTTGCATGTCATGGTTAGGGTTTTGAACTGGAGTCTTTGGGTAATGGGGAGCCAGTGCAGGGATTGACAGAGGGGAGAGGCAGGGGAAAGGGGGGGGACAGGTGGATTAGTCGGGCAGCAGAGTTTAGAATAGATTGGAGGGGTGCGAGAGTGTTAGAGGGGAGGCCACAGAGCCTGAAGTTGCAGTAGTCAGGGCAGGAGATGATGAGGGCATGGACAAGGGTTTTGGCAGATTCCTGGTTGAGGAATGTACTGATCCTGGAAATATTTTTGAGTTGAAGTCGGCAGAAAGTGGAAAGGGTTTGGATATGTGGTTTGAAGGAGAGATCCATGTCAAGGATTACCCTGAGACAGCGAGCTTGTCTGACTGGGGAGAGTGAGCTGCCATTTACTTAAATAGATAGGTCTGTTGAAGGAGTCGAGTGAGATGGGGAAAGATGGGGAAAGATGATGAATTCTGTTTTGTCCATATTAAGTTTTAGAAATCTAGCGGAGAAGGACGAAATAGTGGACAAAGATTGTGGGATTCTGGTTAGTAGGGAGGTGATATCTGATCCAGAGATGTAGATCTGTGTGTCATCAGCGTAGAGATGATACTGAAAGCCATGAGATTCTTTGAGATGTCCGAGTCCGAAGGTGGAGAAGAGCAGAGGCTCTAGGACTGAACCTTGCGAGACTCAGACAGATAGGGGGCGAGGTGAGGAGGTGGTGTGGGAGTGGGAGATGCTGAATGTCCGGTTTGTTGGCTATGATGAGATCCAGGATAGGACCAAGTCAGTGATGCCAAGAGATGAGCGGGTCCGTAATAGGGGATGGTCGACTGTGCCAAAGGCCGAGGACAGGTCTAGGAAGAGGTGGACAGAGTTGGCTTTGGCAATTACAAGGTCACTGGTGACTTTAGTTAGGGCAGCTTCAGTGGAGTGATGCAGCTGGAAGCCAGATTGTAAGCGGTCAAAGAGGGAGCAAGAAGAGAGGTGCGAGGACAGTTTAAGATGGATGTGCTGTTCCAGTAGTTTTGAGGCATAGGGGAGAAGGGATATGGGGTGATAGCTAGATGCAGAGGATGAATCAAGAGAGGACTTTTTGAGAATAGGTGTGATTGAGGTATGTTTAAAGCTTGAGGGGAAAACACCAGTTGTTAGTGATATGTTGAAGAGATGGGTTAGGATTGGGATGAAGACTGTGGTGAGGTTTGGGATGAAGTGGGATGGGATCGGGTCAAGTGCACAGGTGGTGAGATGTGATCTTGAGAGTAGAGTGGAGAGTCGATCTTCTGTAATGGTGGAGAAGTTGTATTTGGAGGAGGAGGGCTGAGCAGTTAGGAGAAAGGACTCCGGGTTTTGTCGACCAAAACTGTCTCTGATGTTATCAATCTTCTGCTTGAAAAATGAAGCAAAGTCTTTGGTTGAGATGAGTGGAGAGGGAGGGCGTGCTGGGGGATGGAGGAGAGAATTGAAAGTGTTGAATAACTGTTTAGGGTAGTGAGACAGGTAGGATTTGAGAGATGAGAAGTAGTTTTTTTGCAGCAGCAGCGAGGGTGGCCTTGAAAGTAGTGAGGGACTGTTTGAATGCGCTGAAGTGCTCGTTGGAGTGGGATCTTTTCCATCTCCGCTCAGCAACCATGGTAGCGTGTTTCAGTTCTTTGTTCAATTAAGCAGGTAAACGTGCGCACAGCTTATGGAGTGCGGTGCCCAGGTAGGTTCCAACACCTTAGTAATATGTAATGAAACCTGACACTCAACTTGCATGTGAAAGCGGTTTTATTTACCAGCAACAAAATGTTTTGGTCATTAATCTGACCTTCATCAGTTACTGTGAGTATAAACAAAAAAGGCAAAATGTACAAAGGAACAAAGATATAAAATAAAAAATAAAGTATTTACAAGATTAAACCTTAAACATGGAGATGGCATGGCAATATGCAGAGTTTAGTATACAATTGGTATAAAATAAGTACAAAAAACCATACAAGCGATACAGAAAAAAACGCATAGAAACAACCAATCCTGGCACAATATAGGAGATGTGGATAGTTAGATAGTGGAGAGTAGGTAACGTACCGTATAGTAAGTGGTATCTATAATAGGTGTATGCTCCTGTGAGCGAAAGGATATAGTTTCTGGAATGAGAGGGTTAACCTAGTTAGGTGAGGGATCAATAAGTGGACTGTATGCCCAGTGAGATAAGGTAGCGTACCCCTGGTTTATGCAGAGACTGGGTATGTATCCGGCAACCTATGGGGTTAATAAGCATATTGCTAAATACAATGATACTGTTGGTGCAGGAGGGGTGAGGGTAAAGGATGTGACTCACCGCTGGCCTGTGGCATGACACGGTATCCACCGTTGGTCTAATGCCTGATACGCCACTGCACGTTTTATGTGCTGTGTGGGTGGCAGCAGGTCGTGTTGCTGGCCGGAAGGGGGTGTGTCCAGCCGGCAGCGGTGATTGGTGGGAGTGACATGCTTCCTGTGACGTCCAACAGAGCAGTGTATGCACACTGTCTCTGTGGGCATGTGCAGAGAAGGGGGTGGTATGGTGAGATGTGGAGGGTGACGTAACCGCTATGGCGGTGCGTTCCAGGGCCCAGCGCGTGCGTGTCACAGTATAGGTGAGCCGGCTATCTCAGTGGGCGTATACGGAGTTGGGCGATGTGGTAGGAGGGGGAGGATAACGTTACCGCTATGGCGGTGCGTACCAGGGCATTGTGTAGGGAACTTATGTCTGTAAGAGGGAGGAGGGAGGGATTCAGACAGTGAGTGTAGATCAAGGTGTTTAAGATTTCTGCGAGGGTGTGCGAGTTTGTGGAGTGGGGAATGCGGACAAGGAGTGGAGAAGGAAGAGAATGTAAGTAGGTTGTGGTCAGAAAGAGGTAGTGGTGAGTTAGAGAGGTTAGATAGGGAGCAGAGGCAGGTGAAGATGAGGTCCAATGTGTGGCCATCTTTGTGAGTGGCTGTAGAAGGCCATTGATTGAGGCTGAAGGAGGAAGTGAGAGATAGAAGTTTAGTGGCAGCTGAGAGGGAAGTCAATGGAGATGTTGAAGTCACCCATGATGAGTGGGGATGTCACCAAAAAGGAAATGAAGTAGCCACGTGGTGAAGTGGTCAAAGGTGGTGGCTGGCCCTAGGGGGGTGGTAAATGACAGCCAGTTGGAGGTTGGAGGGGGAATAGGTGTGCACAGAGTGCACCTCAGAGGAAGGGAGGGTAACAGAGCGTGGCAGTTGGATTGGTGTTGTAAATTCTGCTCTTGGATTCCCTCCAGTGGTTGTAGGTGGGAATGCAGTTGTCTCTGAGTCACAGTCCTGGCCAGGTGTATCTGCTGATTGCAGTTCGGACTGGGATATTTAAGTGTGCAGGATTCATTAGCCCTTTCCAGTTGTCAATGTTTCTTCTGAAGTGTTGGATCACTTTCTGGCTTCGCCTGCTCAGCTGTCAATTCAGCAAAGATAAGTGTCTGGTTTTTGTTTCTGTGGCACACATGCAGTGTGCTTATATTCTGTGCTATTCATTTGTTTTTCTCTTGTCCAGCTTAGACTGTGTCAGTAGGGTTGAGCGAAACGGGTCGTTCATTTTCAAAAGTCGCCGACTTTTGGCAAAGTCGGGTTTCATGAAACCCGATCCGACCCCTGTGCGGGGTCGGCCATGCGGTACGCAACTTTCGCGCCAAAGTCGCGTTTCAATGACGCGAAAAGCGCCATTTCTCAGCCAATGAAGGTAAACGCAGAGTGTGGGCAGCGTGATGACATAGGTCCTGGTCCCCACCATCTTAGAGAAGGGCATTGCAGTGATTGGCTTGCTGTCTGCGGCGTCACAGGGGCTATAAAGGGGCGTTCCCGCCGACCACCATCTTACTGCTGCTGATCTGAGCTTAGGGAGAGGTTGCTGCCGCTTCGTCAGAAGCAGGGATAGCGTTAGGCAGGGTCCATTAACCACCAAACCGCTTGTGCTGTAGCGATTTCCACTGCCCAACACCACCTTCGGTGTGCAGGGACAGTGGAAGCTACATTTTTTTTTTTTTTTCCCTCAGCGCTGTAGCTCATTGGGCTGCCCTAGAAGGCTCCCTGATAGCTACATTGCTGTGTGTACGCCGCTGTGCAAACCAACTGCTTTTTTCAAAGCACAAATCCTCTTGTTCCTTCCTTTCTGCACAGCTATCTTTTTTGTTTGTACACACTTTTTATTTAATTTGTGCATCAGTCCACTCCTTATTGCTGCCTGCCATACCTGGCTGAGATTACTGCAGGGAGATAGTAATTGAAGGACACTCCCTGTTTTTTTTTTTTTTTTTTTTTTGTGGGAGATTAAGATTGACATTTCTGCTAGAGTGCCATCCCTGTGTGTGCCATCTCTGTCAGTGGGCCATAGAAAGCCTATTAATTTTTTTGCTTGATTTGGGTTATAAAATCTACCTGAAAAAATCACTACATCAATCAGTGGGAGAAAAATATTGGCCTCAGGGCTTGTGTGCCACTCCTGACTCCTGTGTGCATCATCATTCACTCAGTGGCCCATAGAAAGCCCTTTTTTTTTTTTTTTTTTTGCTTTATTTGGGTTCTAAATTCTACCTGAAAAAATCAATAAATCAATCAGTGGGAGATTAATATTGGCCTTTGGCCTTGTGTGCCAGTCCTAAGCGTGCCATCTCTCTCTCTCAGATAGTGGGCCATAGAAAGCCTATTTATTATTTTTTTTATTGGGTTTATAAATTTTCCCTGGAACAAAAAAAAAAAAAGTGGGAGATTAATATTGGCCTCTGGGCTTGTGTGCCAGTCCTGAGCGTGCCATCTCTCTCACAAATAGTGGGCCATAGAAAGCCTATTTATTTTTTTGCTTGATTTGGGTTATAAAATCTACCTGAAAAAATCACTACATCAATCAGTGGGAGAAAAATATTGGCCTCAGGGCTTGTGTGCCACTCTTGACTCCTGTGTGTGCCATCTCTCAGTCGGTGGGCCATAGAAAGCCTATTTATTTTTTTGCTTGATTTTTGTTCTAAAATCTACCTGAAAAAATCACTACATCAATCAGTGGGAGAAAAATATTGGCCTCAGGGCTTGTGTGCCACTCCTGACTCCTGTGTGCATCATCACTCACTCAGTGGGCCATAGAAAGCCCATTTTTTTTTTTTTTTTTGCTTTATTTGGGTTCTAAATTCTACCTGAAAAAATCAATAAATCAATCAGTGGGAGATTAATATTGCCCTTTCTGCTTGTGTGCCAGTCTTGACTCCTGGGTGTGCCATCTCTCTCTCTCTCTCCAATTGTGGGCCATAGAAAGCCTATTATTTTTTTAGCTTGATTTGGGTTCCAAAATCTACCTGAAAAAATCACTACATCAATCAGTGGGAGATAAATATTGGCCTCTGGGCTTGTGTGCCACTCCTGACTCCTGTGTGCGTCATCTCTCACTCAGTGGGCCATAGAAAGCCTTTTTTGTTTTATTTGTTTTCTAAATTCTCCCTAAAAAAATCATTTTATTTTATTTGGTTTCTAAATTCTTCCTGAAAAAATCATTTTATTCTATTTTTTTTTTTTCCTAAAGTCTCCCTGAAAAAAAAAAAAAAAACAGTGGGAGATTAATATTTACATTTGTGCTTCAGTGACAGTCCTGCGTGTGTGGCATCTCTCTCATTTGTTGCCACCAACAACAGAGTGTGTAACATTGTGCCTGATTTTCGTTGTGGTCTCACTCACCTGTAAAGGGGTAGCTAAATCATACTGAAGTTATAGCTCACCGTGTAATTTGTGTGACAGCAACAAATACCGTTAGTTTGTTTACGTTTTTAAAACAATGAAGAAGTCTGGTGGAAGAGGTCGTGGCCGGGGGCGTTCATTGTCAGCTGGTAATGAGGGTAGTGGTAGTGGTGGAGCATCAGCTGGTCGTGGGAAAAAAAATATTGCACCTAAGTCTGGAGCTGTGGAGCCAGGTTCGTCGTCTGGCTACACAAGGCCACGAACGCTCCCTTTTCTGGGAGTAGGAAAACCGCTTTTAAAGCCGGAGCAGCAAGAGCAAGTTTTGGCTTATCTTGCTGACTTAGCCTCTAGCTCTTTTGCCTCCTCTCGTGAAACTGGTAAGTGTCAAAGCAGCGCGTCGTTAGTGGATGTTCACGGTCAGGGACAAGTCGCTTCCTTGTCCTCTTCAGCAAAAACAACAACAGAGAAGAATGCAGCAGGCGACACAACGGGTTACTCCATGGAGCTCTTTACACATACCGTCCCTGGCTTAGAAAGTGAAGCAGTTAACAGTCCATGCCCATTACAAGTTGAATGTGACATGGAGTGCACTGATGCACAGCCACAGCCAGACTACTATGCTGGTCCTTTGACTCAGACCACAACATTGCCCTCGCAGGGTAATGATCAAGAATCAGACCCTGATGAGACTATGTTGCCCCATCACGAACGCTATACCACCGACCGACACGGTGACACAGACGAAGTTGCACACGAGCTACAAGAAGAGGTAATAGATGACCCAGTTCTTGACCCCGATTGGCAGCCATTGGGGGAACAGGGTGCAGGCGGCAGCAGTTCTGAAGCGGAGGAGGAGGGGCCGCAGCAGGCATCAACATCGCAACAGGTTCCATCTGCCGGGCCCGTATCTTGCCCAAAACGCGTGGCATAGCCAAAACCTGTTGGAGGACAGCGTGGCCATCCGGTTAAAGCTCAGTCTGCAATGCCTGAAAAGGTATCCGATGCTAGAAAGAGTGCAGTCTGGCATTTTTTTAAACAACATCCAATTGATCAGCGCAAAGTCATCTGTCAAAAATGTTCAACTACCTTAAGCAGAGGACAGAATCTGAAAAGTCTCAATACAAGTTGCATGCATAGACATTTAACCACCATGCATTTGCAAGCCTGGACTAACTACCAAACGTCCCTTAAGGTTGTAGCACCCTTGGCCAATGAAGCTAGTCAGCAACGCAACATCCCTTCCGGCAGTGTAGGGCCACCATTTTCCGCACCACCTGCAGTATCTGTGCAGGTTTCTTTGCCAGGCCAAAGCAGTCAGGGTCAGGGAATCACCAGTTTTGTAGTAGGAAACACTGCATCTAGGGCACCGGCGGCAACAATACCATCTCCCACCGTCTCTCAGTCTGCCATGTCCACCGGCACCCCCGCTAGTTCCACGATCTCCAGCTCTCCAGTCCAGCTCACCCTACATGAGACTATGGTTAGAAAAAGGAAGCACTTAGCCTCGCATCCGCGTACACAGGGTTTGAACGCCCACATAGCTAGACTAATCTCGTTAGAGATGATGCCCTACCGGTTAGTTGAAAGCGAAGCTTTCAAAGCCCTGATGGACTACGCTGTACCACGCTACAAGCTACCCAGTCGATACTTTTTTTCCAGAAAAGCCATCCCAGCCCTCCACCAGCATGTTAAAGAGCGCATCGTTCATGCACTCAGGCAATCTGTGAGCACAAAGGTGCACCTGACAACAGATGCATGGACCAGTAGGCATGGCCAGGGACGTTACGTGTCCATCACGGCACACTGGGTAAATGTGGTGGATGCAGGGTCCACAGGGGACAGCAAGTTTGGGACAGTTCTGCCTAGCCCACGGTCTAGGAAACAGTTGGCTGTAGCCGTTCGCACCCCCTCCTCCTCCTCTTCGTCCTCCTGCAGAAGCGAGAGCTCGTCCACAGACCGCAGTCGCACAACCACTCCATCCGCAGCTGCCACTGTTGCACACCAGGTCTCCCATTATGGGGCAGCTACTGGCAAACGTCAGCAGGCTGTATTGGCTATGAAGTGTTTGGGCGACAACAGACACACCGCGGAAGTTCTGTCCGAGTTCTTGCAGAAAGAAACGCAGTCGTGGCTGGGCACTGTAGATCTTGAGGCAGGCAAGGTAGTGAGTGATAACGGAAGGAATTTCATGGCTGCCATCTCCCTTTCCCAACTGAAACACATTCCTTGCCTGGCTCACACCTTAAACCTGGTGGTGCAGTGCTTCCTGAAAAGTTATCCGGGGTTATCCGACCTGCTCCTCAAAGTGCGTGGACTTTGCTCACATATCCGCCGTTCGCCCGTACACTCCAGCCGTATGCAGACCTATCAGCGTTCTTTGAACCTTCCCCAGCATCGCCTAATCATAGACGTTGCAACAAGGTGGAACTCAACACTGCACATGCTTCAGAGACTGTGCGAACAGAGGCGGGCTGTTATGTTTTTGTGGGAGGATACACATACACGGGCAGGCAGTAGGATGGCAGACATGGAGTTGTCAGGTGTGCAGTGGTCGAAGATTCAAGACGTGTCAAGTCCTTCAGTGTTTTGAGGAATGCACACGGCTGGTTAGTGCAGACAACGCCATAATAAGCATGAGCATCTCCCTAATGCGTCTGCTGATGCAAAGTTTGACGCACATAAAGGATCAGGCGTCTGCAGCTGAGGAAGAGGAAAGCCTTGATGACAGTCAGCCATTGTCTGGCCAGGGCAGTGTACAGGACGAGTTAGCGGGCGAAGAGGAGGAGGAGGATGAGGAGGATGATGGGGATGATTATATTTTTAATGAGGAAGCTTTTCCGGGGCCACTGGAAATTGGTGGCGCGGCAAGGCCGGGTTCTGGTTTTTGGAGGGACACAAGTGACGTGGATTTGCCTGAAACTGCCCCACAACCAAGCACAACCGCAGATTTGAGAACTGGAACTTTGGCCCACATGGCGGATTATGCCTTACGTATCCTCAAAAGGGACACACGCATAACTAAAATGATGAACGATGACGATTACTGGTTGGCCTGCCTCCTTGATCCTCGCTATAAAGGCAAATTGCAAAATATAATGCCACATGAGAACTTGGAACTAATATTAGCAACCAAACAATCAACTCTTGTTGACCGTTTGCTTCTGGCATTCCCTGCACACAGCGCCCGTGATCGTTCTCACACGAGCTGCAGGGGCCAGCAGACCAGAGGAGTTAGAGGGGCAGAAATCAGAAGTGGCGTTGGCCAGAGGGGTTTTCTGACCAGGTTGTGGAGTGATTTTGCTATGACCGCAGACAGGACAGGTACTGCAGCATCAATTCAAAGTGACAGGAGACAACATTTGTCCAGTATGGTTACAAACTATTTTTCATCCCTTATCGATGTTCTCCCTCAACCGTCATTCCCATTTGATTACTGGGCATCAAAATTAGACACCTGGCCAGAATTGGCAGAATATGCATTGCAGGAGCTTGCTTGCCCGGCAGCTAGTGTCCTATCAGAAAGAGTATTCAGTGCTGCAGGTTCAATACTAACAGAAAAAAGGACTCGTCTGGCTACCCAAAATGTAGATGATCTAACCTTCATTAAAATGAACCACAACTGGATTTCGAAATCTTTTGCCCCACCTTGCCCGGCCGACACCTAGCTTACCTATGAAAAGGTCTTGCCTGTGGACTATTCTGAATGCCTTTTCCAATCTCGTAATTTTCTGCACCTGATTGTCCAGCATACGACATGTTTACACCTCACTAAATGGCCAAACTCCCCACACGGGGCCGTGGTATCGACACTTGGCGACAGCACCCGTGAGAGTGCAGTTTGTCTGAAGAGGTGGGTGAGCCCGCTTTTGGTCGACGGCACTGCCACTGGGTCCCTCCTAGTACAATAAAGTGTCTCTGGCGGTGGTGGTGCGCACCCAACGTCAGACACACCGTTGTAATATGAGGGGCCCTGGGCCTGTACCGCCGGCCACAAGACAGTTCCCCCCCCAGCTCAAACAGTGCTCTACCACTTGCAAAATTATCTCACAGCTCCACCAATGTTTAGTCTATGCGCTGACATCCTTCAATGCCTGCCACTGACAATACCATTGTATTGACATTTTTGTTATGTTAGGCCTTCGAAGCCTGTCTGCGGTCACTCCTTCCACTAGGCCTCCACTGACCACACCACTGCTGCCCGTGTACCCCTGGAACCAATTTAAAATTGCCTACAGCCAGCCCAATTTTTTTATTCTAGGCCTTCGATGCCTGTCTGCGGTCCATTCTTTCCACTACTACTACACTGACCAGGCCACTGCTGCCCGTGTACCCCTGGAACCAATTTAAAATTGCCTACAGCCATGTGTTATTATTTTAGGCCTTCGATGCCTGTCTGCGGTCACTCCTTACAATATGCCTCCACTGACCACACCACTGCTGCCCGTGTACCCCTGGAACCAATTTAAAATTGCCTACAGCCAGCCCAATTTTTTTATTTTAGGCCTTCGATGCCTGTCTGCGGTCCGTTCTTTCTACTACTACTACACTGACCAGGCCACTGCTGCCCGTGTACCCCTGGAACCAATTTACAATTGCCTACAGCCATGTGTTATTATTTTAGGCCTTTGATGCCTGTCTGCGGTCACTCCTTCCACTAGGCCTCCACTGACCACACCACTGCTGCCCGTGTACCCCTGGAACCAATTTAAAATTGCCTACAGCCAGCCCAATTTTTTTACTTTAGGCCTTCGATGCCTGTCTGCGGTCACTCCTTCCACTAGGCCTCCACTGACCACACCACTGCTGCCCGTGTACCCCTGGAACCAATTTAAAATTGCCTACAGCCATGTGTTATTATTTTAGGCCTTCGATGCCTGTCTGCGGTCACTCCTTCCACTAGGCCTCCACTGACCACACCACTGCTGCCCGTGTACCCCTGGAACCAATTTAAAATTGCCTACAGCCAGCCCAATTTTTTTACTTTAGGCCTTCGATGCCTGTCTGCGGTCACTCCTTCCACTAGGCCTCCACTGACCACACCACTGCTGCCCGTGTACCCCTGGAACCAATTTAAAATTGCCTACAGCCATGTGTTATTATTTTAGGCCTTCGATGCCTGTCTGCGGTCACTCCTTCCACTAGGCCTCCACTGACCACACCACTGCTGCCCGTGTACCCCTGGAACCAACATCAGAAAATATAAAAATAAGTATTTTGCTTATAAAAAAGAAAATACTGGAGAGATATCAAATGCAGACATTTTAACATTAAAAACAAACACATACAACAAAAATCTGGTACAGTACTAAAAATGGCCACCAGCTACAATAACTTTCTCCTGCAAGTAGTTAACTGAAAGTTTTTTTCAATTTAAAACACAGATATGGCATCCACCGAGTGTTGTCCTGTCGCATCTTCTTTATATTATTGCCAAGAAGATGCAAAACAATGAAAATAATAAAATCATTATTTACCAAAAAAATAGAGTAAGTCAAAACCACATTGCAAATAAACATTCATTACAAATAAAGAAGCAGGGCGCGTCCGAGGGTGAGTATATACCTAATAAGAATATAATCACCCTCGGACGCGCCCTGCTTCTTTCCGACAGCCTTCCTTCCTAAGAATCAGCCCTTCCATGGTGTAGAGAGAGGGTTTGTTACACTCCAAGGTGTTCCCCAGGTTGCCTTTCCTGAGCTTCGATCTTCATGCTCTCGTTTAGTAGTTGTCGGAAATTAGGCTGCATTAGGCCTACAAATTGGGTATGGGGTGGAGAGAGATGGTGTTACACTCCAAGGTGTTCCCCAGGTTTCCTTGCCATTGCTTCGGTCTTCCGACTCTCGTTTAGTAGTTGTAGAAAACTACACTGCATTAGGCCTAAAAAATGGGTATCGGGTGGAGAGAGATGGTGTGTTACACTCCAAGGTGTTCCCCAGGTTGCCTTTCCTGAGCTTCGATCTTCCGGCTCTCGTTTAGTAGTTGTTGGAAACTACACTGCATTAGGCCTACAAATTGGGTATGGGGTGTAGAGAGATGGTGTGTTCCACTCCAAGGTGTTCTCCAGGTTGCCTTTCCTGAGCTTCGATCTTCCAGCTCTCGTTTAGTAGTTGTTGGAAACTACACTGCATTAGGCCTACAAATTGGGTATGGGGTGTAGAGAGATGGTGTGTTCCACTCCAAGGTGTTCTCCAGGTTGCCTTTCCTGAGCTTCGATCTTCCAGCTCTCGTTTAGTAGTTCTTGGAAACTACACTGCATTAGGCCTACAAATTGGGTATGGGGTGTAGAGAGATGGTGTGTTCCACTCCAAGGTGTTCTCCAGGTTGCCTTTCCTGAGCTTCGATCTTCCGGCTCTCGTTTAGTAGTTGTTGGAAACTACGCTGCATTAGGCCTACAAATTGGGTATGGGGTGTAGAGAGATGGTGTGTTCCACTCCAAGGTGTTCCCCAGGTTTCCTCGCCAATGCTTCGATCTTCATGCTCTCGTTTAGTAGTTGTTGGAAACTACGCTGCATTAGGCCTACAAATTGGGTATGGGGTGTAGAGAGATGGTGTGTTCCACTCCAAGGTGTTCTCCAGGTTGCCTTTCCTGAGCTTCGATCTTCCGGCTCTCGTTTAGTAGTTGTTGGAAACTACACTGCATTAGGCCTACAAATTGGGTATGGGGTGTAGAGAGATGGTGTGTTCCACTCCAAGGTGTTCCCCAGGTTTCCTCGCCAATGCTTCGATCTTCATGCTCTCGTTTAGTAGTTGTTGGAAACTACGCTGCATTAGGCCTACAAATTGGGTATGGGGTGTAGAGATGGTGTGTTCCACTCCAAGGTGTTCTCCAGGTTGCCTTTCCTGAGCTTCGATCTTCCGGCTCTCGTTTAGTAGTTCATGGAAACTACACTGCATTAGGCCTACAAATTGGGTATGGGGTGTAGAGAAATGGTGTGTTCCACTCCAAGGTGTTCTCCAGGTTGCCTTTCCTGAACTTCTTTCTTCAGGCTCTCATTAAATTGTGGTTAAACGGAACAACTGCATTTGGCATACTAGTTGGTTTGGGGCCTACTATCGGTGTCTGCCACTCCTTGCTGTTCTCCTGGTTTCCTGTCCTGAAATTCCGTTTTCAGGCGCTCGTTAAGTAGTTGTTAATGTTAGACTGCATTTGGCCTACTAGTTGGGTCGGGGCCTACTATCGGTGTCTGCCACTCCTTGCTGTTCTCCTCCACTGAACAAAGCTGTGCCGCCTGTTTACTACGGTTGCCAATTTTGAACTGCATTTCGACTACTTACTGATTTGGGCCTACTCTCTGTGTCAGCCTCTCATTCCAGTTGTCCTCCACTGCAATGCCCCCTGGTTATTCCTGTGTTACCAATTTTGAACTGCATTTAGCCAACTTTATTCTTTGGGCCTATATCTGTGTTTCCTCCTCATCCTGCCCATTGCCCAGCCAGTGATAGATGAGTCTGCTGGTACATTGACCCATAACGCAACATTCCCCATGCACGCTACACAACAACATTGTGACCCTGCTGAGAGTCAGGTTGCTCTTCCCGCATACCATACCACCTTACACGGGGACAAAGAGGAAGGTGCAGATGAAAGTGCAGGTTCCTTCATCAGGTGGGGGGAGGAATACTAGTTGGCGACGTCACTGGCACAGGGCCTCTCATAGTACGCAAAAGTGTTGCTGCCGGTGGGAGGCGCCCCCGCCGTGCAAACACACCGCTGTACTTTGAGGGGCCCTGTGCCAGTGCCAATGCCAACGAGTGGGCCCCCCCTGCTTGCTCAGGTTCACAGCACTTGCAAAGTTGAAATACTTACCTCTCCCTGCTCCACTGCCGTGACGTGGTCCAGATTTCCTGGGCCCACTAATTACTTGAACCAGCCCTACCCACCACAACTTTAGCCAAATGACCCCCAATTTCAAATGCCTTCCAATTATTACAGGTCCTTCTCAAAAAATTAGCATATAGTGTTAAATTTCATTATTTACCATAATGTAATGATTACAATTAAACTTTCATATATTATAGATTCATTATCCACCAACTGAAATTTGTCAGGTCTTTTATTGTTTTAATACTGATGATTTTGGCATACAACTCCTGATAACCAAAAAAAACCTGTCTCAATAAATTAGCATATTTCACCCATCCAATCAAATAAAAGTGTTTTTTAATAACAAACAAAAAAAACATCAAATAATAATGTTCAGTTATGCACTCAATACTTGGTCGGGAATCCTTTGGCAGAAATGACTGCTTCAATGCGGCGTGGCATGGAGGCAATCAGCCTGTGACACTGCTGAGATGTTATGGAGGCCCAGGATGCTTCAATAGCGGCCTTAAGCTCATCCAGTGTTGGGTCTTGCGTCTCTCAACTTTCTCTTCACAATATCCCACAGATTCTCTATGGGGTTCAGGTCAGGAGAGTTGGCAGGCCAATTGAGCACAGTAATACCATGGTCAGTAAACCATTTACCAGTGGTTTTGGCACTGTGAGCAGGTGCCAGGTCGTGCTGAAAAAATGAAATCTTCATCTCCATAAAGCATTGACCCTGCCCTTGATGAAACACAGTGGACCAACACCAGCAGCTGACATGGCACCCCACACCATCACTGACTGTGGGTACTTGACACTGGACTTCAGGCATTTTGGCATTTCCTTCTCCCCAGTCTTCCTCCAGACTCTGGCACCTTGATTTCCGAATGACATGCAAAATTTGCTTTCATCAGAAAAAAGTACTTGGGACCACTTAGCAACAGTCCAGTGCTGCTTCTCTGTAGCCCAGGTCAGGCGCCTCTGCCGCTGTTTATGGTTCAAAAGTGGCTTTACCTGGGGAATGCGGCACCTGTAGCCCATTTCCTGCACACGCCTGTGCACGGTGGCTCTGGATGTTTCCACACCAGACTCAGTCCACTGCTTCCTCAGGTTCCCCAAGGTCTGGAATCGCTCCTTCTCCACAATCTTCCTCAGGGTCCGGTCTCCTCTTCTCGTTGTACAGCGTTTTCTGCCACATTGTTTCCTTCCAACAGACTTACCATTGAGGTGCCTTGATACAGCACTCTGGGAACAGCCTATTTGTTGAGAAATTTCTTTCTGGGTCTTACCCTCTTGCTTGAGGGTGTCAATGATGGCCTTCTTGACATCTGTCAGGTCGCTAGTCTTACCCATGATGGGGGTTTTGAGTAATGAACCAGGCAGGGAGTTTATAAAAGCCTCAGGTATCTTTTGCATGTGTTTAGAGTTAATTAGTTGATTCAGAAGATTAGGGTAATAGGTCGTTTAGAGAACCTTTTCTTGATATGCTAATTTTTGAGACAGGTTTTTTGGGTTATCAGGAGTTGTATGCCAAAATCATCAGTATTAAAACAATAAAAGACCTGACAAATTTCAGTTGGTGGATAATGAATCTATAATATATGAAAGTTTAATTGTAATCATTACATTATGGTAAATAATGAAATTTAACACTATATGCTAATTTTTTGAGAAGGACCTGTATAAGGTAAATTACGCTTGACAAGCTTCATTAAGAAGAATGGATGGTTTTGACATTAAAATGGGCACTCTAGGTGTTTTCCTGGCCACCACTCACTGCCGACTATGCTGCCCCATTGACTTGCATTGGGTTTCGTGTTTCGGTCGATCCCGACTTTACGTCATAATCGGCAGATTTCACTCGACCCGACTTTTGAGATAGTCGGGTTTCGCGAAACCCGGCTCGACTCTAAAAAGGTCAAGGTCGCTCAACTCTATGTGTCAGTGTTTTCTCGGTCTTGTTGGATTCTCTGGAGATGCAGATATACGCTCCATATCTTTAGTTAGATGGTGGAGTTTTTGTATTTTCTGCTGTGGATATTTTTGGAAGGATTTTTAATACTGACCGCTTAGTATCCTGTCCTATCCTTTCCTATTTAGCTAGTGTGTGCCTCATTTGCAAAATTCTGTTTTCTGCCTACGTGTGTCTTTTCCTCTACTACTTACAGTCAATATTTGTGGGGGGCTGCCTATCCTTTGGGGTTCTGCTCTGAGGCAAGGTAGAAATTCCTATTTCCATCTATAGGGGTATTTAGTCCTCCGGCTGTGTCGAGGTGTCTAGGTTTTGTTAGGCACACCCCACAGCTACTTCTAGTTGCGGTGATAAGATCAGGGTTTGCGGTCAGTATAGTTACCACCTACTCCAGTGAAAGTTTTCATGCTTCTCCAAGGTCACCTGATCATAATAGATTGGGAAGAAGGACAAATTATCTGACAGGAGAAAACCAACTCCTCCACCATGCTTGCTGCTGCGGCGGGGTGTATGGGAAAGGTGGAATCCACCATAAGAGAGTGCAGCAGGAGAGACTGTGAAAGAGGGGATGAGCCTGGTTTCGATGATGGCGAGGAAGGAAAGTTTGTGAGTAATGAAAAGATCATGGATGTAGTAAAGTTTGTTGCAGACAGAGCAAGCGTTCCATAGAGCTCCTGTTAGTGGGACTGGGGAAGCGGGGGCTGAGCGGATGGGTATAAGGTTAGAGAGGTTACGAAAAATTGTGATAGAGCATGGATGGGAAGTAGAAATGACAGTGGGAATGTGAGGTGGAACAGGAATTGGAGTAATATCATCGGCAGGGAGGAGGAGAGAAAGTGTTAGCAGGTGGGAGGAAGAGAGGGCATGAGGTGGCTGTCTGTATTTAGAGACAGAGGATTGTGTGTTGAGGAACAGTTCTGAGGAGGAGGTGAGATGGATGGGGAGGATTGAAGAAGAGATGAACAGTTCATTACTAGCTGTAGGGATTAGGGGGTTAGCAGAAAGTGAAGGATTATAGGGGTGAGAGTGAAAACATACAGATACATTGCTTAGGCTAGGTTCTCATTGCGTTAGGGCAATCCATTTAGCCCTAAACGCTAGCGGATTGCGCTAACGCAATGTCTTTTTAGGGGTCGCGTTAAATGTCCCCACTAGCGCAGATCCCCGATCTGCAAGAGCGGGGAACAGACCTCGAGCACGCCTCAGACGCTGCAAGCAGCGTCCGAGGCGCGCCACAAAAGAACGGCACATCGCTAGCGTGTGCCGAAAATGGCACGCGCTAGCGATGCGCTTTAACATTGCTGGCAATGGGAGCGCTAACGGACGCGTTGCACAGTGTTAATTTCGCCGTGCAACGCTGTCCGTTAGCGCTCACCCTAAAACGCAATGAGAACCTAGCCTTACAGTGACTATAGCCAGTTACCTTCTGTTCCCTTCTGGTTCAACTTTGAAATTAATTATGAGCATTACACTTGTATGATATACTTAAATGATGCACGGGGCAGACTGACGTCTTGGCAGACTTGTGCTATGCAAAATATTTCCAACAAAGAGCATTCAGGTGTGAAGCAGTAGGGAGTGGTCTATGCTCCTCTTGGACAGACAATTAGGAGTGAGCCTTATGTATATGATCAAGGCAGAGTAAACAAAGTCATAAATAAAATTGGGGCTATTGCAGGGGTCAGTTGAAAAGCATACCAAGTTTTACAACAGGCTGAGGTAGGAAAGATCAGTGTGGGGACGCTGGATGATGTACCAAGTATTCACCCAACTTGGCTTATTACCTATTATGTTACATTCCAACCTTACAACCTGTGTTTAAATATTTTTGTGATCCGATTTGTTTGCAATGCATCAGCACTAAATAGTCAAAGTTGGTAAAGTGAGAAAAATATAGGCATAAACTAAATTTATAGGATCAAATAACTAAAAATTGGCATGTGCATATTCACCTCTTTTGTGATGAAGCCCCGAAAATTTCTGGTGCAAGAAATTGCCGTCATAAGTCTATGTCACATGCTTAGAGAAAGGAAGTCCACCTGTGTTCAATCTAAGTATCATATGGTCTGTAAGTATTACACAACTTTTCTGAAAGGCCACAAAGGTTGCAACACCATTAAGCAAGAGGCACCACTAACCAAACAACACCATGAAGACCAAGGAGATCTCTAAACAAGTCACGGACAACGTTGTTGAGAAGAACAAGTCAGGGTTCGGTTATAAAAAAAAAAATCCCAGTCTCTGATGAACCTCTGGAGCACCATCAAATCCATTATTTCAAATGGAAAGAACATGGTACCACAATAAACCTACCAAAAGAAGGCCACTCACCAAAACTCTCAGCCGGGGCAAAAAGGACAATAATCAGAGATGCAGCACAGAGACCAAAGATAACCCTTAAGGAGCTGCAGAGTTCCCAAGTAGAGACTGGAGTATTTGTTCAAACTACCACAATAAGCCATAGGATCCATAGAGATGACTTTTATGGAAGAGTAAGCAGAAAAAAGCCTTTACTTACACACAAAAATTGTAAGCCTCGCTTTGAGTTTGCCAAAAAACATGTGGTAAACTCCCCAAATGTATGGAGGAAGGTGCTGTGGTCCAATGAAACAAAATTGAACTTTTTGTCCACTAAGGTAAAAGCTATGTTTGTGCCAAACCAACACAGCTCATCACCCTAAAAACACACCGTCCCCACAGTGAAACATGGTGGTGACAGCATCATGCTGTGGGGATGTTTTTCAGCAGCAGGGACAGGGAAAATGGTCAGACTCAAGGTGAAGCTGGATGGAGAAAATTACAGGGATATTCTGGAGCAAAACCTGTTTCAGTCTGTCAGTGATTTGAGACTGGGATGAAGGTTCACCTTCCAAAAAGACAGTGACACAAAGCATACTGCTAAAGCAACACTTGTGTGGAAACGTGTAAATGTTTTGGAGTGGTTTAGTCAAAGCCCAGACCATTATCCAATTGAGAATCTGTGGTCAGACTTGAAGATTACTGTTCACCAGAGAAACCATCTGACTTGAAGGAGCTGGAGCCATTTTGCCTTGAGGAATGGGCAAAAATCCCAGTGGCAAGAAGTGGAGAGCTCATAGAGACTTATCTGAAGCGACTTTCAGCTGTAATTGTCACAAACTGAGGCTCTACAAAGTACTGACTTTAGGGGGGTGAAGTTATGAACACTGAAGTTTTCAGTAATTTTGTTCTATCGGTTTTTTGCTTCACAATAAAAAGAAAAACAAATGTTCACAGTTGAAGGCATATTTTTTTCATGAACTGATGCAAAACCTCAAAAAAAAACAGTGACATTCCAGGTTGTGAGCTAGCAAAATATGAAAAATGCCAAGGGGGTGAATACTTTTGCAAGCCACTTTTTTTATGAAAATTGCTTTTCCCAGTCTTTACTTCCAAAGAAAGCTTTAAGAGAAATATGTCAGCAGCTTTTTGCTATATAATCTGATATGTATATACATATATGTAAATTAGGGGAATTGTATTATGAGTAGTTTGGGCCTCTAACACACTCACATAGCCACTGATTTAAAATATTATAAGTCATGGCCTATTACAACCATGGTAGGTCCAGTTGTGGCAGGCCGCAGTGTGTAAGGAGATGGACATATTGCCCACGTTCTCTCTTGAAGAACAAGTGTATTGTTGTGTTATCTAATGTGAACTGTGACATGCATTCATAGTGTTGGTATTATGTTCTGCCTGAATGTAGGGAGAGTTAGGCTGTTTTCACATTAGCGTTTGAGTCCGCAATGTGGTGCTGCGGACTTCTTTTCTTAGCTCCTCCTACTTCCGCATGTGTCCTGCGTACCTATCTTTAACATTGGATATGCAGAGACATGCGTTGTATGCAGATATGTCCGCATGCGTTGTTTTGACATGCCCGCCAAATGCAAGAAAATGCAAAAAATTACGCATGTGGATGCATCCAAATACAACGCATGTACATGCGTACCCAATATTAAAGATAGGTACGCAGGATGCATGCGGAAGTAGGCGGAGCTTAAAGAAAGAAGTTCGCAGCACCATGCTGCAAACTCAAACGCATATGTGAAGTTAACCTAAGAGTTAAAAAATGTGACTAGCCTGGAGTGAGAGGGGCTAAGGTGACGGCACAAAGACAGTTTCTTGTCAGGACGTTAGATAGGGCCCAGTGTGTGTCTGGAGTAGACCTAAGGTCTAGACAGCAACAGTGCCATATGACGTGGGTGTCCTGAAGTGAGGGGAGACCAACATGGTGGTTAGCATGAACTGGAGCAAAAGAGAAAAGGAGAACCGACATAAGGACAGAGTGGTTAATTGGAGACGGGTCCCTGGTGAGGACGCCAAGCAGTATCGGTCCAGAGTTTATAGCTCAGAGAGGCAATGGTTCGAGACTGGACAGAGAAATTGAGATGAAGAGAGAGTACTCTGGGTGGCAGTTCAGAGAGTTGATGACAGAGTAGTTAAGAACCAGCAATATTGGCAACATAGTTCCCTTGAGGGGAAAGAGGATGTGGAGACGTGTGTTCAGAATAGGACTCTTGCTAGCTGGGCAGAAGTACAAAGTAGGGTTGTGGTGAAGTAGTGAGGAGCAGTGGAGATGGAGAACAGGCGAGTAAAGAGAAATGGAATAGAGGCGGTTTAGAAAATGCTCCTTATTGTGAAGGAAACATTCATCAAGCTCTGTACCCTCTATCTTTTGTATATAATCCCTCCCAAGTTATCATTTCGTAAAAAGTTTATTTTTGACTGGTGGTCTCCCTCATTGAACTGTCCAACATCTGGTCCTGGCCAACCAAACTCACCGGTGACATGCAACCTGCAATGGCCTCCTTAGCACAAGTTCACACACCCAAACCGGACCCCACCTTCATATAGCGTGCGTAAGAGATGAATAACTCGCCCATGGCTACTGCCCCTCGTTACAAAGTGCACCTTCACATACATGAGGAGCAGACATAGGCAGAAGAGGGCCCCTGTGCAAGAACAGTATATGGGCCCTTGGCAGTCCATCATGCACCCCTTTATGTCTCTGCCTCCACCCTCTAGCATAATGTTAGCTGACTTTCAGTAATTCGATAATTCTATTACATTACAGTCTTATGGAGAATATTTGACTGATTATTTTGGTTACTTCATTGTGTGGTGAAAATGTGGTTTACTGCTGAGATCAGCATGAACTCGCAGGAGACAGCAGTGGTTTTGTAGCCATTTCGACAATTCTGTGTTAATTGTGACAATAAACTGCGATTTCACTGCACAAAAGTGTTGAGGCCAATTATAGATTTTGGCGGAGATGGTGGGGGTTGGCGGGCTAAGTTTGGTAAACACAGTCCACAGCCCACGGTACACTTAATCCCCCACCGGGCGTAAAGTATGTTTTTAATTTAATGTTAACACCTCTTGTAGATTGAGGCAGGAGGTGGATTAACCCCTTCCATGTGCTGCTGCCTGGATTCAGGGAAAGACGATTTACAGCGAGTACAAATCTCATCTGCTCATCTCCTCGCTGCTGATTGGCTGAATGTAGGTCAGCTCCGCCCATTCACATGACAGCAGATCAGTCTTGCAGCCGCGCTTTGTGCAACGTGACCGGAGAAACCAGGAAAGTCTTCAGGTTTTGATCAAAAAGTGGAGATAAAGTGAAGCAGGAGGGCAGATATCCATCTATCTATCTATCTATCTATCTATCTATCTATCTATCTATCTATCTTTATTTATTTTATGTTTTATTTTATACATATCTATATAAAATGAAAAAGCAGATTTTTCGTCCGTAACTCATCTACAATTTAGTCTGAAATGCTCTAAACAGTTTTGAAAATACCCTCGAAATTAAGTTGGGTTTTTTTGTGTGTATTTGTCTATTTTACCAACTTTTTCTAAAATGTCTTCTTGGTATTTGATTTTTTTTTTGCCTTTATCTGAAAAAAAAAACAGCACAACATATCAAACAAGCCAAAAAAATAATGGCTCTCACAAGTAAAAGTCTGCTGTTTACTGAAACCTATTGCTACGCATATTATTTTTAGTTTACATAATTAGTATGGCAATTCTAAAAACTTCTCATTACATGTAATTTGTACATCTGTAAGGTGAGACAAACGGTCAGATGAGAAAAATGTGAAAAACAAATGCATGCACTAGTCTCTTCCATTTTTCAGATGCGACTCATCTATTCAACGGTGTGCAGAAGAAACAGATCCCATACGGATCATCCGCGTCGCATCAATTTTTTACAGATTTGGATATTTAAAACAGACATCGTACAGATGTCTCATAGAAGCAATATGGCTGAAAATCACTCATTTTCTTTCTGGAAGAAAAATGCTACACTTTTTATACTCTTCTCTGACACCAGCTTAAAACATATGGTACTTTATGTGACAATGTCTCCTCACAGACACTGAGAACATATAGACAGAATAAGCCACCAATGTGGACTTTGCCAGTAAACAGCATCATTTATAGTGTTTTCTATTAAACTGGTTGTCCATAAATTTTCACAATTTGAAGGGAAGCACAATAAAAACTTGTGAAATCACACAAGCGTCTTAACTAGAGCAGGACAAATTGAACAAGTGAATATTAATTCTAGGCATTTGTTTTCCTACTGCTATCCAAATTTTGCAAAATCCCACCCAAAAAGCCAATACTTTAAAGAGAGGATCCGTCACTTGCTAAAAAAAAATTTAGTTAAATTCTATGCAAAAATCCCTGAGCTTTCCCGATGCTGAGATATTTTTACATTTTTGCGCTGCGTCCCTCCATTGCAGAGATATTCACATTTGTTTCTTATGGAGTGCATTATGTGAAATCTCTGCTTGCAGACCAATTGAGGGCTTCTTCAGAGTCTTCTCTGAGGGCGTGTGCTTTCACTTCTCCTGTTGTGAATTCTGTGGCCAAGCTCCCTCCTGTGGTCGAGAGTGGTACTTCGGCTGGTTCTGTCTATGAGCTTCCTTTGGTGGATGAGAGTGGTACTGCGGCTTCTGAGTTTCCTTCCTCAGGTGATGAGGTTAAGTCGTTAGGTGCTGCTCTATTTAACTCCACCTGGTGCTTTGATCCTGGCCTCCAGTCAATGTTCTAGTATTGGTCTTGCTTCCTCCTGGATCGTTCCTGTGGCATGTCTTTCCTGCAATAGCTAAGTTTTGCTTGTGTTGTTTTTGTTTGCTATTTTTTCTGTCCAGCTTGCTATATTGGTTTTTGTTGCTTGCTGGAAGCTCTGAGACGCAGAGGGAGCACCTCCGTACCGTTAGTCTGTGCGGAGGGTCTTTTTGCCCCTCTGCGTGGTTGTTTGTAGGTTTTTGTGTTGACCGCCAAGCTATCTTTCCTATCCTCGGTCTATTCAGTAAGTCGGGCCTCACTTTGCTAAATCTATTTCATCTCTGTGTTTGTATTTTCATCTTACTCACAGTCATTATATGTGGGGGGCTGCCTTTTCCTTTGGGGAATTTCTCTGAGGCAAGGTAGGCTTATTTTTCTATCTTCAGGGCTAGTTAGTTTCTCAGGCTGTGCCGAGTTGCATAGGGAGTGTTAGGCGCAATCCACGGCTACCTCTAGTGTGGTGTGTTAGGATTGGGGATTGCGGTCAGCAGAGTTCCCATGTCTCAGAGCTCGTCCTTTGTTTTTGGTAATTGTCAGGTCACTTTGTGTGCTCTGAACTTCAATGTCCATTGTGGTTCTGAATTACCTGTTCATAACAGTACTGGAGGCCCAAAGTACTAATGCTTCTCAATAGAGGGAAAAGAGAAGTTCTGAGACCATTTTTTTTTCTTTGCACTGTGTTCTGTCTTTCTTTTCCCCTTTACATCAGGGTGGTTCAGAACACAGGTGTGGACATGGACATTCAAGGTCTGTTCTCTTTGATGGATAATCTCGCTATAAATGTACAGAATATTCAAGATTTAGTGGTTCAGAATCCTATGTTAGAACCGAAAATTCCTATTCCTGAGTTGTTTTCTGGAGATAGAGCTAAGTTTTTGAATTTTAAAAATAATTGTAAACTATTTCTGGCTTTGAAACCCCGCTCCTCTGGTGACCCAGTTCAACAAGTTAAGATCATTATTTCTTTATTACGTGGCGACCCTCAAGACTGGGCATTTTCCCTTGCGCCAGGAGATCCTGCATTATGTAATATTGATGCGTTTTTTCTGGCGCTCGGATTGCTGTACGACGAACCAAATTCAGTGGATCAGGCAGAGAAAAATTTGCTGGCTCTGTGTCAGGGTCAGGATGAGATAGAGATTTATTGTCAGAAGTTTAGAAAGTGGTCCGTGCTCACTCAATGGAATGAATGTGCGCTGGCAGCTATTTTCAGAAAGGGTCTCTCTGAAGCCCTTAAGGATGTCATGGTGGGATTTCCTATGCCTGCTGGTCTGAATGAGTCTATGTCTTTGGCCATTCAGATCGGTCGACGCTTGCGCGGGCGTAAATCTGTGCACCATTTGGCGGTATTATCTGAGCATGAACCTGAGCCTATGCAGTGCGATAGGACTTTGACCAGAGCTGAAAGGCAAGAACACAGACGTCAGAATGGGCTGTGTTTCTACTGTGGTGATTCCACTCATGCTATCTCCGATTGTCCTAAGCGCACTAAGCGGTTCGCTAAGTCTGCCACCATTGGTACGGTACAGTCGAAATTTCTTTTGTCCGTTACTTTGATCTGCTCTTTGTCTTCCTATTCTGTCATGGCATTTGTGGATTCAGGCGCTGCCCTGAATTTGATGGACTTGGAGTTTGCTAGGTGCTGTGGGTTTGTCTTGGAGCCCTTGCAGTGTCCTATTCCATTGAGAGGAATTGATGCTACGCCTTTGGCCAAGAATAAGCCTCAGTATTGGACCCAGCTGACCATGTGCATGGCTCCTGCGCACCAGGAGGATATTCGCTTTCTGGTGTTGCATAATCTGCATGATGTGGTCGTGTTGGGGTTGCCATGGCTACAAGTCCATAACCCAGTATTAGATTGGAAATCAATGTCTGTGTCCAGCTGGGGTTGTCAGGGGGTACATGGTGATGTTCCATTTCTGTCTATCTCATCATCCACCCCTTCTGAGGTCCCAGAGTTCTTGTCTGAGTACCGGGATGTATTCGATGAGCCCAAGTCCAATGCCCTGCCTCCGCATAGGGATTGTGATTGTGCTATCGATTTGATTCCTGGTAGTAAGTTTCCTAAGGGTCGACTGTTTAATTTATCTGTACCTGAGCACGCCGCTATGCGGAGTTACGTGAAGGAGTCTTTGGAGAAGGGTCATATTCGCCCGTCATCGTCGCCATTGGGAGCGGGGTTCTTTTTTGTGGCCAAGAAGGATGGTTCGCTGAGACCTTGTATTGATTACCGCCTTCTAAATAAAATTACGGTCAAATTTCAGTACCCCTTGCCGCTGCTGTCTGATTTGTTTGCTCGGATTAAGGGGGCTAGTTGGTTCACCAAGATAGATCTTCGTGGTGCGTATAATCTTGTGCGTATTAAACGGGGCGATGAATGGAAAACAGCATTTAATACGCCCGAAGGCCATTTTGAGTACCTGGTTATGCCATTCGGACTTTCTAATGCTCCATCAGTGTTTCAGTCCTTTATGCATGACATCTTCCGAGAGTACCTGGATAAAATCCTGATTGTATACTTGGATGATATTTTGGTCTTCTCGGATGATTGGGAGTCTCATGTGAAGCAGGTCAGAATGGTGTTTCAGGTCCTGCGTGCTAATTCTTTGTTTGTGAAGGGGTCAAAGTGTCTCTTTGGTGTTCAGAAGATTTCATTTTTGGGGTTCATTTTTTCTCCTTCTACTATCGAGATGGACCCTGTTAAAGTTCAGGCCATTTATGATTGGACTCAGCCAACATCTCTGAAGAGTCTGCAGAAGTTCCTGGGCTTTGCTAATTTTTATCGTCGCTTCATCGCTAATTTTTCTACCATTGCTAAACCATTGACTGATTTAACCAAGAAGGGTGCTGATGTGGTCAATTGGTCTTCTGCTGCTGTGGAAGCTTTTCAGGAGTTGAAGCGTCATTTTTCTTCTGCCCCTGTGTTGTGCCAACCAGATGTTTCGCTTCTGTTCCAGGTCGAGGTTGATGCTTCCGAAATTGGAGCAGGGGCTGTTTTGTCGCAGAGAAGTTCTGATTGCTCGGTGATGAAACCATGCGCCTTCTTCTCCAGGAAATTTTCGCCTGCTGAGCGAAATTATGATGTTGGCAATCAAGAGTTGCTAGCCATGAAGTGGGCATTCGAGGAGTGGCGTCATTGGCTTGAAGGAGCTAAGCATCGTGTGGTGGTCTTGACTGATCACAAAAACTTGACTTATCTCGGGTCTGCCAAACGGTTGAATCCTAGACAGGCTCGTTGGTCGCTGTTTTTCTCCCGTTTTGACTTTGTGGTTTCGTACCTTCCGGGCTCTAAAAATGTGAAGGCGGATGCCCTGTCTAGGAGTTTTGTGCCCGATTCTCCGGGTTTGCCTGAGCCGGCGGGTATTCTCAAAGAGGGGGAAATTTTGTCTGCCATCTCCCCTGAGTTGCGGCGGGTGCTGCAAAAATTTCAGGCTAATAGACCTGACCGTTGCCCAGCGGAGAAACTGTTTGTCCCTGATAGGTGGACGAATAAAGTTATCTCTGAGGTTCATTGTTCGGTGTTGGCTGGTCATCCTGGAATCTTTGGTACCAGAGATTTGGTGGCTAGATCCTTTTGGTGGCCGTCTCTGTCGCGGGATGTGCGTTCTTTTGTGCAGTCCTGTGGGATTTGTGCTCGGGCTAAGCCCTGCTGTTTTCGTGCCAGTGGGTTGCTCTTGCCCTTGCCGGTCCCGAAGAGGCCTTGGACACATATCTCTATGGATTTTATTTCGGATCTCCCCGTCTCTCAAAGAATGTCGGTCATTTGGGTGGTTTGTGATCGCTTCTCTAAGATGGTCCATATGGTGCCCTTGTCTAAATTGCCTTCCTCCTCTGATTTGGTGCCGTTGTTTTTCCAGCATGTGGTTCGTTTACATGGCATTCCAGAGAACATCGTTTCTGACAGAGGTTCCCAGTTTGTTTCGAGGTTTTGGCGAGCCTTTTGTGCTAGGATGGGCATTGATTTGTCTTTTTCCTCGGCTTTCCATCCTCAGACAAATGGCCAGACTGAACGAACCAATCAGACCTTGGAAACATATCTGAGATGTTTTGTTTCTGCTGATCAGGATGATTGGGTGTCCTTTTTGCCTTTGGCTGAGTTCGCCCTTAATAATCGGGCCAGCTCGGCTACTTTGGTTTCGCCGTTTTTCTGCAATTCTGGGTTCCACCCTCGTTTCTCTTCAGGGCAGGTTGAGTCTTCGGACTGTCCTGGTGTGGATACTGTGGTGGATAGGTTGCAGCAGATTTGGACTCATGTAGTGGACAATCTGACTTTGTCCCAGGAGAAGGCTCAACGTTTCGCCAACCGCAGGCGCTGTGTGGGTCCCCGACTTCGTGTTGGGGATTTGGTTTGGTTGTCATCTCGTTATATTCCTATGAAGGTTTCCTCTCCTAAATTTAAGCCTCGTTTCATTGGTCCATATAGGATTTCTGAGGTTCTTAATCCTGTGTCTTTTCGTTTGACTCTTCCAGCTTCTTTTTCCATCCATAACGTGTTCCATAGGTCATTGTTGCGGAGATACGTGGCACCTGTGGTTCCATCTATTGATCCTCCTGCTCCGGTTTTGGTTGAAGGGGAATTGGAGTATATAGTGGAGAAGATTTTGGATTCTCGTGTTTCGAGACGGAAACTCCAGTATCTGGTTAAGTGGAAAGGTTATGGTCAGGAAGATAATTCCTGGGTCTTTGCCTCTGATGTCCATGCTGCCGATTTGGTTCGTGCCTTTCATGTGGCTCATCCTGGTCGGCCTGGGGGCTCTGGTGAGGGTTCGGTGACCCCTCCTCAAGGGGGGGGGTACTGTTGTGAATTCTGTGGCCAAGCTCCCTCCTGTGGTCGAGAGTGGTACTTCGGCTGGTTCTGTCTATGAGCTTCCTTTGGTGGATGAGAGTGGTACTGCGGCTTCTGAGTTTCCTTCCTCAGGTGATGAGGTTAAGTCGTTAGGTGCTGCTCTATTTAACTCCACCTGGTGCTTTGATCCTGGCCTCCAGTCAATGTTCTAGTATAGGTCTTGCTTCCTCCTGGATCGTTCCTGTGGCCTGTCTTTCCTGCAATAGCTAAGTTTTGCTTGTGTTATTTTTGTTTGCTATTTTTTCTGTCCAGCTTGCTATATTGGTTTTTCTTGCTTGCTGGAAGTTCTGAGACGCAGAGGGAGCACCTCCGTACCGTTAGTCGGTGCGGAGGGTCTTTTTGCCCCTCTGCGTGGTTGTTTGTAGGTTTTTGTGTTGACCGCAAAGCTATCTTTCCTATCCTCGGTCTATTCAGTAAGTCGGGCCTCACTTTGCTAAATCTATTTCATCTCTGTGTTTGTATTTTCATCTTACTCACAGTCATTATATGTGGGGGGCTGCCTTTTCCTTTGGGGAATTTCTCTGAGGCAAGGTAGGCTTATTTTTCTATCTTCAGGGCTAGTTAGTTTCTCAGGCTGTGCCGAGTTGCATAGGGAGCGTTAGGCGCAATCCACGGCTACCTCTAGTGTGGTGTGTTAGGATTAGGGATTGCGGTCAGCAGAGTTCCCACGTCTCAGAGCTCGTCCTTTGTTTTTGGTAATTGTCAGGTCACTTTGTGTGCTCTGAACTTCAATGTCCATTGTGGTTCTGAATTACCTGTTCATAACATTCTCCCTCACCAATACTGCTGCCTACTAGATCAGCTGCTGAGCTATAATTGGAAGCCTCAAGGAGGGAGGGGTGAAAGCGCATGCCCCCAGAGAAGACTCTGAAGATACACTTGGTCAGTAGAGATGTAGAGATTTCAAATACTGTGCTCCAGAAGAAACACATGTGAATTTCTCTGCAATACAGTGATACAGCACAAACTGGAAAAAAGAGGCAGAATCAGTAGAGCTCATGGATATTTAAATAGTATTCAAGTCATTTTTTTTAGCAAGTTATAGGTCATGTTTAACATTCAATTGTTTGACACAGCATATTTTGTGCAGATTGTGAGAGGAATGTGATTTTTTTGCGGTTAAGTAACACAATACAAATTTTAAATTCATTAATCTAATGTTTTCTACATGAACAGATCGAGATATATTCAAATAACATCATGTCAATCACACTAGAATGTGCTGATTTTGGATTCAACAGAAAAACAATAATCCTAATTTATGTAGCGTTAACATATCCTGCTGCACTTTACCGTTCAGAGAGAAGATGTGCTATTAAAGATAACAGATATAAGCTAAGAATTCAAACAAGAAGTATGAAGGCCCTGCTCCCAAGAGCTTACAATCTAGGAGGAAATAGGGGTGACTCGAGGTAAAGTGCTCAAAGGTAACTAAACGTTAATTGTCCAGTATGGAAAGATATGTACCTTTGTAACTCACTTCATTCCTGTAGAAGAAAATTGCATGTAAATTGCCTTCACACCCCTGCTTTTCCTATGTCTATTCCCCTGCCTTTAGCTGCATTTATATCAGATTGTACTCATTTGGAGTACAGATGCTGGCAGTGATAGGGTCAGCTCATGTGTCTCACTTAAGGTACCGTCACACATAGCGACGCTGCAGCGATACCGACAACGATCCGGATCGCTGCAGCGTCGCTGTTTGGTCGCTGGAGAGCTGTCACACAGACAGCTCTCCAGCGACCAACGATCCCGAGGTCCCCGGTAACCAGGGTAAACATCGGGTAACTAAGCGCAGGGCCGCGCTTAGTAACCCGATGTTTACCCTGGTTACCATCCTAAAAAGTAAAAAAACAAACGCTACATACTTACCTACCGCTGTCTGTCCTCGGCGCTCTGCTTCTCTGGTCTGGCTGTGAGCGCCGGGCAGCCAGAAAGCAGAGCGGTGACGTCACCGCTCTGCTTTCCGGCTGACCGACGCTCACAGCCAGAGCAGGAGGAGAGCAGAGCACAGCGCTGGAGGACAGACGGCTGTAGGTAAGTATGTACTGTTTGTTTTTTTACTTTTAGGATGGTAACCAGGGTAAACATCGGGTTACTAAGCGCGGCCCTGCGCTTAGTTACCCGATGTTTACCCTGGTTACCAGCAAAGACATCGCTGAATCGGTGTCACACACGCCGATTCAGCGATGTCTACGGGGAGTCCAGCGACGAAATAAAGTTCTGGACTTTCTTCCCCGACCAGCGATCTCCCAGCAGGGGCCTGATCGCTGCTGCCTGTCACACTGGACGATATCGCTAGCGAGGACGCTGCAACGTCACGGATCGCTAGCGATATCGTCTAGTGTGACAGTACCTTAAGGGCACATGAAGACGCCCTGGAATCTCGGTCCAATCTCGGACCCCAATGCACGGACTGACCATGTGAGAATCATGCATTTCTATGAGACGTGAAGACACAAAAGAGCACAGTGAGGTCAAAAATACTCTGTTGTAAAACAATCACAGTAATTAGCAAGTGCTAGTCAAAAGATGGAAAAAACAGGGTATTTAGTTGATATCTTTTTTTGCAAAAAAATGTATACCAAGCTGCTCCACCAATCGTCAAGGTATACCCATATAGAGCAGTCCTACCTAATGTATATAATCCCTATCTGATGTATTTAAAAACCTGATCATCTGTATAGTACCTGTATAAGCAGGCTTCAGAGAGGGAATTTTCATGTGGACATGCTGGATGGAACAGCTTTGATGCAAATGACCCATAAGGAGTGGTGGACTCCCTAGTCTTGTAGAAACAAGAGAACAATTACAGAACCAGAAACACATGGGCTACTTGCACAATGAACAAGTCTGTAGGAACCTGTTCACACACCACCAAGAAACTTGAAGACACAAAAGAGCACAGTGAGGTCAAAAATACTCTGTTGTAAAAAAAAATCACAGTAATAAGCAAGTGCTCGTCAAAAGATGGAAAAAACAGGGTATTTAGTTGGTACGTTTTTTTTTTCAAAAAAATGTATACTAAGCTGCTCCACCTATCAAGGTATACCCATATAGAGCAGTCCTACCTAATGTATATAATCCCTATCTGATGTATTTAAAAACCTGATCATCTGTATAGTACCTGTATAAGCAGGGTTCAGAGAGGGAATTTTCATGTGGACATGAGGATGGAACAGCTTACATGCAAATGACCCACAGAGGAGTGATGGACTCCCCAGTCTTGTAGAAACAAGAGAACAATTACAGAACCAGAAACACATGGGCTACTTGCACAATGAACAAGTCTGCAGGAACCTGTTCACACACCAAACTATCTATGAGACGGTCTCACTTGGATCAGGAGACCTTGCTACGTACATGTATGGAGGATGTCGGGTAGGGATCAATACTTGAATTCAGGGGGTTTTATTTATTCCCATTTGCACGGTTGTATAAAATCCAGCCCCTCACCATGCAGTCTGTCTTTACTAACATTTTTTGAGAGAATGGGACGTTCTAAAGAGATCATGGATTCCAGCATGTTCCTCATGAAATTTCTTCACTACTAAATATTAAATGACTAGCTGTGAGCAGTATTATTGAAAACTAGTAACATTTGGGTACCACAGCATTCAAAACTTCAAACTGTCCTGGATTCAGCGGGACTATCCCACTTTGAAGGCTCAGTCCAGTTATCCTAGCTTCTATACTCACCTTTCTGACGTCTTCATCACTTTTGTAGTTCCTCCTCCGGGGAGGGGCCACATCCTCTCTGCTCAGTGCATAAATTAAATTTAAATTATTCACTTCTCCTGCCATCATGTCTCCTGGGGCTCAAACTTGCTTTTCTTGCAGATGACTGCTTTATCTATGAAATACAACTCCTAATGATAAACTTAAGAAATTTTGCGCTCCTTGAGATGTATTGCAGGTAGTGAATCCATAAGCAGCTTATACATGTACATTGTATACAGTAGTGTATTTCTTTGTAATTGTATACTGAGGTGAAGAAACAGTAATTTTTTCTTCCTAAAAAACTAATAAAAATAATAATTTAGCAATTACAAAAATGTAATCTTTCTCTTTTTTTGTGAGTCTCCTCAGGTCTTGAACTCGCAACCCTCAACAGCATAGACAGGAGCCACAGGCTCTAGTGATGTGTACTTGATCTGTATTGCATACTCTGATGCCACAGGCATGTATTTCAATGTCCCTGGATTCTAGAGGGAGAATTACATTCATTATAAAACACTTAAAGGGAACCTGTCACCTGAATTTGGCGGGACCAGTTTTGGGTCATATGGGCGGAGTTTTCAGGTGTTTGATTCACCCTTTCCTTACCCGCTGGCTGCATGCTGGCCAAAATATTGGATTGAAGTTCATTCTCTGTCCTCCGTAGTACATGCCTGCGCAAAGCAAGATAACCTTGCACAGGCGTGTACTACGGAGGACAGAGAATGAACTTCAATCCAATATTGCGGCCAGCATGCAGCCAGCGGGTAAGGAAAGCGTGAATCAAACACCTGAAAACTCCGCCCATATGACCCAAAACTGGTCCCGCCAAATTCAGGTGACAGGTTCCCTTTAAATATTGTCATTTTTAATAACACAAAAATATTTGGTGCCGCTGTAATCGTAACGACCCGCACATCATAGTGATCAGATTATTTACAGGGATCGGTAAATGGCATAAAAGTTGGCATGATTGATATTTTTTCTCTATTAATCCCATAAAAAATGTAATAAAAATGTAACACTGAGGCCATGTCCACATGTAGCGTAAATACTGCTTTTTTTCTACTGCTTTTTGGTGTACCCACCACACGACGCAATAACAATCTTCTCTGATTTTTGTGTGTTTGCTGTGTTTCCTTTATGCTTGTTCCCCCATGTTTGATGCAGATGTAAAGCCATGCTTTTAATAGTACAGAAAAGGTTTGATTCTGCACTTGAAAAACTTAAACGTTTTTCATACTTTTTTTTTTTTCAGAAAAAGCCAGTAAAGTAAAAATGTGCCAAAACCGCAGAGTTCAGCAGAGTCTTTAGACTCACAAAGGGCGGAGATTTCATGGAATCACACCCACTTTGCTTAGACATTTACACTATTTTCACATGCTTTTTGCACTGAAATTCTGCAGTGTTCAGTTGTCCAAGCAAAGTGGATGCGATTTCAAGAAAACTGCGCCCACTGTAGTCTAAGGGTATGTGCACACGTTCCGGATTCTCTGCGGATCCGCAGCGTTTTTTGAGGTGCAGAAACGCTGCAGATCCGCAATTGAATTACAGCACAATGTAAATCAATCAGAAAAAAAAATGCTGTGCACACTTTGTGGAAAATCCGCTGCGGAAAAACTGCGGTTTAAAAGAAGTAGCATGTCACTTCTTTTTTGCGAATCTAGAGCGTTTTTGTACCCATTCCATTATAGAAAACCGCAGAGGTAAAAAACGCAGCAAATCCGCACAAAAAATCCTGCGGAACTGCACAAAAAATACGACAAATCCGCAGGTGCGTTTTCTGCCAGGAGAGGCAGAATCTGCACCAGAAATTCCTAAGGCTAATCCGCAACGTGTGCACATAGCCTAAGATGCTGAACTGTGCGGTTTTGGTGCTTTTTTCCCCTGGAGGCTTCTATGCAAAAGAGTTAAAAAAAACAAATAACAATATTCCTCAACTTTCTGCAGAGATGATGAGAAATCCATTTGTCCTACAATGGGTCTAGCTTTGCTACATCTAAATGGCAGGCTGCGTCGTTGCATGATGGGACCATACAACCTGTCATCCAGCAGAGACACTGAGCAGCATGTGTTCAGTGTCTTCCTGTCAACTCCTGTTACCTGAAGAAAAATAGTAGTGGACAATAATAATAAATAAAATGGGCAAAAATGGAAATAAATAAAAATTAATAGAAACAAAAATAGTGCGTTTGTGCCCAACAGCAGGATAGAGTGCACGTGAAAAACAGCCCCTACTAAGTAAATGAATGGCAGACCATTCGGTTATTGAATAGAACAAGGAAACCTACGTATGGAGATCAATATATGTATAGATGTGGATAGAATACCAATAGATAATGACCAAAAAATAATAAATAATAAAAAACGAAGTCAAACAGTTACAATATAATAAAATTCCTTTATTAAAAAAATATATATATAAGTATATATAAATGTAGTGGGCAATAAATGGCAACAACAGGAATGTGCCTGTAACTGGAGGAAACTCCTGTTACCTATCTGATGTCACTGTGAGCGTGAGAAAGTTCTCCTGCTCGAGGTGCCATCAGACAGGTCCTGCGAGTTCACAGCCTATGAACTCACTTCACCTATGTGACGTCAGTGCGATGACGCAGGAAAATTTTCCCAAGGCACTCGTGGCGATGTCAGAAAGGTGAAATTCATTCATTGTAAGCTGCCCCATAGAGTAACACTGGTCCGAGTGCTATGCAATGTTTACTCGCATAGTACTCGGCCATATTCTACGATAGTGTGACTCCAGCTTTAGGGTATGTACACACGTTGCAGATTTTGCTGCGGACTGGCCGCTGCGGATTCACAGCAGTACCATGTAAACCTATGGAAAACAAAATCCGCAGTGCACATGCTGCGGAAAAAAACACGCGGAAAAGCTGCATTGTTTATTCCGCAGCATGTCAATTCTTTGTGCGGATTCCGCAGCGGTTTACACCTGCTCCTCAATAGGAATCCGCAGGTGGAATACACATAAAAAAAGCTGAAAAACCATGGTAAATCCGTGGTAAATCCGCAGTGCGGAAAAATCCGCACAACATTCCACAACGTGTGCACATACCCTTAGGCTTCCAATTGCACACTTAAAGGGAACCTGTCACCTGAATTTGGCGAGACCGGTTTTCGGTCATATGGGTGGAGTTTTCAGGTGTTTGATTCACCCTTTCCTTACCCGCTGGCTGCATGCTGGTCGCAATATTGGATTGAAGTTCATTCTCTGTCCTTCATAGTACACACCTGCGCAAGGCAATCCGTTTCACTCAACCCTACTGCTAGTGTGACGACAGCCTAAGGGCTCATACTCACTTGTGAGCAAAATGGACGAGTGCAATCCGATAAAAAAATCGGATTGCACTCGGACCAATGTTAGTCAATAGGTGACATCTCATTTGTGATTTTTTTTTTTCTCAGCCGAAATCGGACTGAGAAAAAAAATCGCAGCATACTGCGATTTGCTGCGAGTCTCAGATGAGACTCGCCAATGTAAGTCAATGGGTGCGAGAAAAAAAAAAAATCGCACAGCACTCGCACCATGCGAGTGCTGTCTGATTTTTACGCATCGTTGTTCTTTGAAAAGCCTGTAATTCAGTGCGGTGTACAGTAAAATCACACTGACAGGTTAGAATAGAATACATATATACACATAGAATAGGTATATATATATATATGTCAGTGAGACACACATATATATTTATATTTCATACAGTGCTAGATAGCAGAAAAGCCGGTAATTCAATTGCTGGCTTTTGCTATCTCCTTCCCAAACCCAACAGGATATGAGACATGGTTTACATACAGTAAACCATTTCATATCCCTTATTTTTTTACATATTCCGCACTAATAATGTTACAAGTGTCTGTGTGTAAAATTTGGGAGCTGTAGCTATTAAAATAAAGGGTTAATTCACGGAAAAAACTGTCGTGGGAGCAATTTTCTCCACCAGAGTGGTAAAGCCAGTGACTGAGGGCTAATATTAATAGCCTGGAGAGGGTCCATGGTTATTGCCTACCCCCCGGCTAAAAACATCTGCCTCCAGGCATCCCAGAAAAGGCACATCTGTAAGATGCGAATATTCTGGCACTCAGCCTCTCTCTTCCCACTCCTGAGTAGCGGTGGGACATGGGGTAATAAAGGGTTAATGTCACCTTGCTAATGTAAGGTGACATTAAGCCTGGTTAATAATGGAGAGATGTCAATAAGACACCTATCCATTATTAATCCAATATTAAAAAAGGGTTAAAAACACACACACATTAGGAAAAAAGTATTTTAATGAAATAAAGACACAGGGTGTTGTAATATGTTTATTATACGCTCAATCCAAACGATGACCCTTGTTTTCTGTAAAAAAGGTAAAAAAACCAAACAACAATATCCCATACCTCTCCGCCGGTGAAGTCATGTCCCACGCTGTAAATCCATCTGAAGGGGTTAAATAATTTTACAACCAGGAGCCTGCTAATGCAGCTGTGCTCCTGGCTGTAAAAACTGGGGAACGAATGAAAAGCAGGGGAATGTAGCTACCTAGACTTGTGGTGCTGCGCCCCCTGCTGGCCTAACCTCATATGAACTCGAGCGTGGGAATTTTAGAGAATTTTTTTCTCACGCTCGAGTTCATATGAGGTTATGCCAGCAGGGGGCACAGCACCGCACGTCTAGGTAGCTACGTTCCCCTGCTTTCCATTCATTCCCCAGTTTTTTTTCCACTATATGCTAATCATAAGCAGTATAGATATTTCTGTGTCTAAAGATTCTGTATTCTGTAGAGGGTCCTTATTCTACAATTTGAAGCAATTGTGTTTTTCAGAAGAGGTGGCCACACTGACTACAGGACATAGAATGTGTACCTTTGTATCCAGGACAGATTTTAGCATTACTGTTGCCTGAGGCAAAAATTTTAATGGCTCCCCTCCTTGCAGTGCAATTTAAACCTGCAATGAACAAACACAACTCTGTAATTATTTTTTGGATTTTGCTTTTATGGTATTCATTCATTATTGGTTATTCCCTTTAGAAGACTTGAACATATGATTGTCTATTTGTATATATATTATATACTGCAATATCACTGTATTTATTCACCAAAAGTCTCTACATAAACCACAAATGGCACTTCCATAATCACTATATACCAAGTGCGGATTTAAATTGAATTAACCGCATGAAGAGATCCATCAAAATTTAAAACAAAAATCTTTATTAACAATACTAATATAAAAACACATATAAAGACAGAGACTGATATATAATCAACAAAGTGTCCAGCGGGGGCAGAGACATCAGGCACTAATGGTAAAACAGTCAATAAAGTAGGCACGCCCCCGGAAGAAGCTTGGGCGAAATGCGCGTCGGGGCGCACGTGGGAGCGGAGACACACAGCACTATCGGGTAATGTATTTACTTCATTGCTTCTCATCTATATTTTCGCCATTGCTACATGAGCCAGTGTAGGGAAATCTGGATGTGTTATCAGGTACATAGTACAGGGACAAGGTTACTGCTTAGGCATAGGGTGGTGTTATGAAAGGCAATTCAGAATCACAATGGACATGGAGGTCAGAGCACATACAGTGAACTGACAATAACCCAAAATAATAGAACGAGCACTGAGACGTGGGAACTCTGCAGACCGCAATCCCTAAGCCTATCAAACCACACTAACGGTAGCCGTGGAGCGCTCCTGACCAGAACCTAGGCGCCTCGTCACAGCCTGAGAAACTAGCTAATCCTGAAGATAGAAAAATAAGCCTACCTTGCCTCAGAGAAATTCCCCAAAGGAAAAGGCAGCCCCCCACATATGACTGTGAGTAAGATGAAAACACAAACATAGAGATGAAACAGATTTAGCAAAGTGAGGCCCGACTAGCTGAACAGAACGAGGATAGGGAAGATAACTTTGCGGTCATCACAAAAACCTATAAAAAACCACGCAGAGGGGACAAAAAGACCCTCCGCACCGACTAACGGTACGGAGGTGGTCCCTCTGCGTCTCAGAGCTTCCAGCAGGCGAGAAAAACCAATAAAGCAAGCTGGACAGAAAAATAGCAACAAAATAACATAAGCAAAACTTAGCTTTGCAGAGCAGCAGGCCACAGGAATGATCCAGGGAAAAAACTAGTCCCACACTGAAACATTGACAGGAAGCATAGATCAAAGCATCAGGTGGAGTTAAGTAGAGAAGAAGCTAACGAGCTCACCAGATCACCTGAGGGAGGAAACTCAGAAGCTGCAGTACCACTTTCCTCCACAAACGGAAGATCCCAGAGAGAATCAGCCGAAGTACCACTTGTGACCACAGGAGTGAACTCTGCCACAGAATTCACAACAGTACCCCCCCCCTTGAGGAGGGGTCACCGAACCCTCACCAGAGCCCCCAGGCCGACCAGGATGAGCCACATGAAAGGCACGAACAAGATCGGGAGCATGGACATCAGAGGCAAAAACCCAGGAATTATCCTCCTGAGCATAACCCTTCCATTTAACCAGATACTGGAGTTTCCGTCTTGAAACACGAGAATCCAAAATCTTCTCCACAATATACTCCAATTCCCCCTCCACCAAAACCGGGGCAGGAGGCTCAACAGATGGAACCATAGGTGCCACGTATCTCCGCAACAATGACCTATGGAATACGTTATGTATGGAAAAAGAATCTGGAAGGGTCAGACGAAAAGACACAGGATTAAGAACCTCAGAAATCCTATACGGACCAATAAAACGAGGTTTAAACTTAGGAGAGGAAACCTTCATAGGAATATGACGAGAAGATAACCAAACCAGATCCCCAACACGAAGTCGGGGACCCACACGTCGTCTGCGATTAGCGAAAAGTTGAGCCTTCTCCTGGGACAAGGTCAAATTGTCCACTACCTGAGTCCAAATCTGTTGCAACCTGTCCACCACAGTATCCACACCAGGACAGTCCGAAGACTCAACCTGTCCAGAAGAGAAACGAGGATGGAACCCAGAATTGCAGAAAAACGGTGAAACCAAGGTAGCCGAGCTGGCCCGATTATTAAGGGCGAACTCAGCCAAAGGCAAAAAGGACACCCAGTCATCCTGATCAGCAGAAACAAAGCACCTCAGATATGTTTCCAAGGTCTGATTGGTTCGCTCGGTCTGGCCATTAGTCTGAGGATGGAAAGCCGAGGAAAAAGACAAGTCAATGCCCATCCTACCACAAAAGGCTCGCCAAAACCTCGAAACAAACTGGGAACCTCTGTCAGAAACAATATTCTCTGGAATGCCATGCAAACGAACCACATGCTGGAAGAACAAAGGCACCAAATCAGAGGAGGAAGGCAATTTAGACAAGGGTACCAGATGGACCATCTTAGAAAAGCGATCACAGACCACCCAAATGACTGACATCTTTTGAGAAACGGGAAGGTCAGAAATAAAATCCATAGAGATATGTGTCCAAGGCCTCTTCGGGACCGGCAAGGGCAAAAGCAACCCACTGGCACGAGAACAGCAGGGCTTAGCCCGAGCACAAATGCCACAGGACTGCACAAAAGCACACACATCCCGCGACAGAGAGGGCCACCAAAAGGATCTAGCCACTAACTCTCTGGTACCAAAGATTCCAGGATGACCAGCCAACACCGAACAATGAAGTTCAGAGATAACTCTATTCGTCCACCTATCAGGGACAAACAGTTTCTCCGCTGGGCAACGATCAGGTTTATTAGCCTGAAATTTTTGCAGCACCCGCCGCAAATCAGGGGAGATGGCAGACACAATTACTCCTTCCTTGAGGATACCCGCCGGCTCAGATAAACCCGGAGAGTCGGGTACAAAACTCCTAGACAGAGCATCCGCCTTCACATTTTTAGAGCCCGGAAGGTACGAAATCACAAAGTCAAAATGGGTAAAAAACAACGACCAACGAGCTTGTCTAGGATTCAAGCGCTTGGCAGACTCGAGATAAGTCAAGTTATTATGATCAGTCAATACCACCACGCGATGCTTAGCTCCTTCAAGCCAATGACGCCACTCCTCGAATGCCCACTTCATGGCCAGCAACTCTCGGTTGCCCACATCATAATTACGCTCAGCAGGCGAAAACTTCCTGGAAAAGAAAGCGCATGGTTTCATCACTGAGCAACCAGAACCTCTCTGCGACAAAACAGCCCCTGCTCCAATCTCAGAAGCATCAACCTCGACCTGGAACGGAAGAGAAACATCTGGTTGACACAACACAGGGGCAGAAGAAAAACGACGCTTCAACTCTTGAAAAGCTTCCACAGCAGCAGAAGACCAATTGACCACATCAGCACCCTTCTTGGTCAAATCGGTCAATGGTTTAGCAATACTAGAAAAATTGCAGATGAAGCGACGATAAAAATTAGCAAAGCCCAGGAACTTTTGCAGACTTTTCAGAGATGTCGGCTGAGTCCAATCATGGATGGCTTGGACCTTAACAGGATCCATCTCGATAGTAGAAGGGGAAAAGATGAACCCCAAAAATGAAACCTTCTGCACACCAAAGAGACACTTTGATCCCTTCACAAACAAAGAATTAGCACGCAGGACTTGAAAAACCGTTCTGACCTGCTTCACATGAGACTCCCAATCATCCGAGAAGATCAAAATGTCATCCAAGTACACAATCAGGAATTTATCCAGGTACTCTCGGAAGATGTCATGCATAAAGGACTGAAACACTGATGGAGCATTGGCAAGTCCGAACGGCATCACGAGATACTCAAAATGACCCTCGGGCGTATTAAATGCAGTTTTCCATTCATCACCTTGCTTAATTCGCACCAGATTATACGCACCACGAAGATCTATCTTTGTGAACCAACTAGCCCCCTTAATCCGAGCAAACAGATCAGATAACAATGGCAAGGGTACTGAAATTTAACCGTGATCTTATTAAGAAGGCGGTAATCTATACAAGGTCTCAGCGAACCATCCTTCTTGGCTACAAAAAAGAACCCTGCTCCTAATGGCGACGATGACGGGCGAATATGCCCCTTCTCCAGGGATTCCTTCACATAACTGCGCATAGCGGTGTGCTCAGGCACGGACAAATTAAACAATCGACCTTTTGGGAATTTACTACCAGGAATCAAATTGATAGCACAATCACAATCCCTATGCGGAGGTAGGGTATTGGACTTGGGCTCATCAAATACATCCCGGTAATCAGACAAGAACTCTGGGACCTCAGAAGGAGTGGATGACGAAATTGACAGAAATGGAACATCACCATGTACCCCCTGACAATCCCAGCTGGACACCGACATGGATTTCCAATCTAATACTGGATTATGGGCTTGTAGCCATTGCAACCCCAACACGACCACATCATGCAGATTATGCAACACCAGAAAGCGAATAACCTCCTGATGTGCAGGAGCCATGCACATGGTCAGCTGGGTCCAGTATTGAGGCTTATTCTTGGCCAAAGGCGTAGCATCAATTCCTCTCAATGGAATAGGACACTGCAAGGGCTCCAAGAAAAACCCACAACGCTTAGCATATTCCAAGTCCATCAAATTCAGGGCAGCGCCTGAATCCACAAATGCCATGACAGAATATGATGACAAAGAGCAGATCAAGGTAACGGACAAAAGAAATTTCGACTGTACAGTACCAATGGTGGCAGACCTAGCGAACCGCTTAGTGCGCTTAGGACAATCAGAGATAGCATGAGTGGAATCACCACAGTAGAAACACAGACCATTCAGACGTCTATGTTCTTGCCGTTCAACTCTGGTTAAGGTCCTATCACACTGCATAGGCTCAGGTTTAAGCTCAGGTAATACCGCCAAATGGTGCACAGGTTTACGCTCACGCAAGCGTCGACCGATCTGAATGGCCAAAGACATAGACTTATTCAAACCAGCAGGCATAGGAAATCCCACCATGACATCCTTAAGGGCTTCAGAGAGACCCTTTCTGAATATTGCTGCCAGCGCAGATTCATTCCATTGAGTGAGCACTGACCACTTTCTAAATTTCTGACAATATACATCTATCTCATCCTGAGACTGACAAAGAGCCAGCAAATTTTTTTCTGCCTGATCCACTGAATTAGGCTCATCGTACAGCAACTCAAGCGCCAGGAAAAACGCATTGATATTACTCAATGCAGGATCTCCTGACGCAAGAGAAAACGCCCAGTCCTGAGGGTCGCCGCGCAAAAAAGAAATGACGATCCTAAGCTGTTGAATTGGGTCACCAGAAGAGCGAGGTTTCAAAGCCAGAAATAGTTTACAATTATTTTTGAAACTCAGAAATTTAGTTCTATCTCCAAAAAACAAATCTGGAATAGGAATTCTCGGTTCAAGCAAAGAATTCTGGACCACAAAATCTTGAATATTTTGAACTCTTGCCGTGAGCTGATCCACACATGAAGACAGACCTTTAATGTCCATTGCTACACCTGTGTCCTGAACCACCCAAATGTCTAGGGGAAAAAAAAGACAAAACACAGTGCAAAGAAAAAAAAATGGTCTCAGAACTTCTTTTTTCCCTCTATTGAGAATCATTAGCACTTTTGTCTTCCTGTACTGTTATGAAAGGCAATTCAGAATCACAATGGACATGGAGGTCAGAGCACATACAGTGAACTGACAATAACCCAAAATAATAGAACGAGCTCTGAGACGTGGGAACTCTGCAGACCGCAATCCCTAAGCCTATCAAACCACACTAACGGTAGCCGTGGAGCGCTCCTGACCAGAACCTAGGCGCCTCGTCACAGCCTGAGAAACTAGCTAATCCTGAAGATAGAAAAATAAGCCTACCTTGCCTCAGAGAAATTCCCCAAAGGAAAAGGCAGCCCCCCACATATAATGACTGTGAGTAAGATGAAAACACAAACATAGAGATGAAACAGATTTAGCAAAGTGAGGCCCGACTAGCTGAACAGAACGAGGATAGGGAAGATAACTTTGCGGTCAGCACAAAAACCTATAAAAAACCACGCAGAGGGGACAAAAAGACCCTCCGCACCGACTAACGGTACGGAGGTGGTCCCTCTGCGTCTCAGAGCTTCCAGCAGGCGAGAAAAACCAATAAAGCAAGCTGGACAGAAAAATAGCAACAAAATAACATAAGCAAAACTTAGCTTTGCAGAGCAGCAGGCCACAGGAATGATCCAGGGAAAAAACTAGTCCCACACTGAAACATTGACAGGAAGCATAGATCAAAGCATCAGGTGGAGTTAAGTAGAGAAGAAGCTAACGAGCTCACCAGATCACCTGAGGGAGGAAACTCAGAAGCTGCAGTACCACTTTCCTCCACAAACGGAAGATCCCAGAGAGAATCAGCCGAAGTACCACTTGTGACCACAGGAGTGAACTCTGCCACAGAATTCACAACAGGGTGGCATCTGAGCCCCCCCCTTGTGACGTATATATTTTTCCCTATCCTGTTCTATGCCCGGGTTTACTAGCAATTTACTAACGTATACGTATAGCCCCTGCATCTTCTTGGTTTCACGTGGTATTAAGTAGAGCCGGTGATCCTCTATATGTGCCTACTTTATTGACTGTTGTACCATTAGTGCCAGCTCAAGTCTGTCTTGCTCAAAGGAGATCGATGTCATTTTACAGCCCATTATACTGTGTGCAGAATTAAGCAGCAGAAAAGCAAAGACAGACAGAAAAACATTGTGCAAAGCTGTGTAACAAGTGTTTTACCTCATATCAGAAATATCAGATCAACACAGATGAGCTCTGCTGCATATTATTCTCCATGTTGCTATAGCTTGTGTCTATGAGCTAAAAAGTGAATGAAAAGCAGACATTCCCCTCTTTAGGCCAGTCTCACACGTCCAGATAATTCCGGTACCGGAAAAATCGGTACCGGAATTATCTGTGTCCGTGTGCCGGTGCGTTTCTGTGGCACATCAGTGTGGCACACGTGCGGCACACGTGTGCAGCCCGTGTGCCCACTGGGTACCACACGCACCGTGCCAGAGACAGCGCTAAAGTTTAGCGCTGTCCCCGGCATCGTGCTGAAGCCCCATTCATATCTTCCCTGCAGCAGCGTTTGCTGTAGAGAAGATATGAATATTAGTGTGTAAAATCAATATCCAGGTCCCCAATCCCCTCCCACCCCCTGTGCGCACCCCCCCTTCGCTGTGATTAAAATACTCACCTAGCTTCCGGATCCCTCGCAGCGTCCTGTCCTGGCCGCACCTTGTACTGTATGAGCGGTCACGTGGGGCCGCTCATTTACAGTAATGAATATGCGGCTCCACCCCTATGGGAGGTGGAGCCGCATATTCATGATTGTAATCAGCGGCCCCACTTGACCGCATACAGGAGAAGATGCGGCCAGGAGAGGAAGCAGCGCTGGCGAGGGAGCGAGCCGGGTATTTTCAGAACAGCGGGGGGGGGTGCACAGGGGGTGGAAGGGCGTGGGGCACATAGATCTTTATTTTAAACATACTTATTCATATCTTCTCTACAGCAAACGCTGCTGCAGGGAAGAAATGAATCGCGGATTCAGCACCAGTGGGGGGGACAGCGCTTAATGTAGCGCTGTCCCCTGCACGGCACACGGACTGCTTTACACGGACCCATTGACTTTAATGGGTCCGTGTAATACGTGCGCTCCCACGAACACTGACATGTCTCCGTGTTTGGCACACAGAGACACCGTCCACAAAAAATCAATGATATCTGAACAGATGCATTGATTTTTATGTGTCTACGTGTGTCAGTGGCTCCGGTACGTGAGGAAACTGTCACCTCACGTACCGGAGCCACTGACGTGTGAAACCGGCCTTATGCTGTGTTGTCTATGGAAGAGATCACTGCAGCTCTTTTCCCCACAGCACACAGTGGGTTGCAAGTTACAGATACAGCAAGTAGAAGAGAAAACTAGTGGGAATGCAGGATATAAGTCATATAATAGCTATACATAATGTTATTGTCAAGGGCTCAAACAGGATGTCTGAAAATTTACTTGAAAGCACAGTGTCAGTTTGTACCAAGAATGGTCGACTGCTGTTGACTGCTTTCAACACAGGGGCGTTGCACAGCGCTGTTTTCAACGCCCGAAAGGCCCCCCTCTGTCAAAGGTTTTGCCAGGCTACTATAGTGCTGTACGAAGCTCCTATAGTACCCTGCAGTGCCCAGGAAGGACATCACCTGTTTCTTGGTCCTGGGGGTGGGCCAGTTCACGATCGCTCCCACTTTCTCAGGTTCTGGCTTTAGGGTGCCCCCGCCTACCCGGTGCCCCAGGTAGTGGACCTCACTTATGCCCATCTGGCACTTTCCCGGCTTGATAGTCAGTCCAGCTCGGTGAATTCACCTGAGCACCTCCTTGAGATGCTGCAGGTGTTCCTCCCAAGATGGCAATGTCATCCAAGTACGCCACGGCGTACTTCTCCAGTCCCTGAAGAAGGAGGTTGACCATCCGCTGGAAAGTGGCAGGAGCATTCTTCATGCCAAAGGGCATGACTGTGGACTCGTACAGTCCAAAGGGGGTGATAAAGGCGGACTTCTCCTGTGCATCGGGGCTCAGGGGAATCTGCCAGCATCCTCGACTCAGATGCATTATGGTTAGATAATCTGCGCCAGCTAACCTCTCAAGCAGCTCCTCGATGCGCGGCATTGGGTGCGCGTCAGAGGCTGTAATGGCGTTGAGCCCCCTGTAGTCCACACAGAACTGGGTGGTCCGGTCCTTCTTGGGCACAAGAACTACAGGTGAGGCCCACGCGCTCTTTGACCATCAAATCACCCCCAGCTGTAACATCTCATCGATCTTCTGGCGCATAACCTGCTGCATCTAGTGGGAGATTCGATAGGGTGTCCGCCTCGTGGACTGCTAACTCAGTCCTTCCGGGTCGGTTGGAGAACATGGCCCGAAGGGTTCTAGCTTGGTCCGCAACTGCGACCGCTGGGGTTCGGTTAGTGAGGCGCTTACCTCCACATCCTCGATGGACCCACCGACCTTTGCTTGGGCCAGCATGTCCAGGAGGGTGTCCTTATCCCCGTCGGGTAAGCTGCAGACCGGTAGGACGAAAGGTTCACGTTCATGATGAGCCATCATCATGGTGACGTGAAAGGCTTTTCACCTACCCCGAGCGTGGTCAAGCCACGTAGGTGACCGGGTTGAGCTGTTGGTGGACGATGTACGGGCCCTCCCAGGCTGCCTGAAGCTTATCTTTTGGCACGGGGACCAGCACCCACACCTCTTGACCCACGTGGTAGGTCCGCTCCCGGGCGTTCTGGTCGCACAAGTGCTTCTGGTCAGCCTGAGCCTGCGTCATGTTGTCATGCATCAACTGCGTCAAGGTCTGCTTCTTGTCACGGACGCGCATGACATACTCCACTGTGGACACTTCAGAAGGGTTCGGCTCCTCTTCCCAGGATTCACTTACCAACCCAAGGGGTCCCCGGACTCGCCTGCCGTACAGGAGCTAGAAGGGGGAGAAGCCCGTCGAGGCCTGCAGAACCTCTTGGTAAGCGAATAGCAGGTGTGGGAGGTACCGCTCCCAGTCGCGCTCTTGGATCTCAACCAGCATGCCTAGCATCTGTTTGAGGGTACCATTGAAGTGTTCACACAAGCCATTGGTCTGTGGGTGATACACACTCGATACCAGGTGCTTCACCTGCATTGTCTTACAGTGAGCCTCCATTAGGCGAGACATGAATTGGGTCCTTTGATCAGTAAGCATCTCCCTGGGAAATCCTACACTTGAAAAGATAGCTAACAAGGCATCCGCCACGTTATCTGCCCTAGTTGACGACAGAGCTACTGCCTCTGGGTACCGGGTAGCGTAGGCTACCACAGTAAGGATGTATTGCTTTCCAGAGCTGCTGGGGACGGCCAGCGGGCCCACAATGTCCACCGCGATTCTCTGGAAAGGCTCCTCTATCACTGGCAAAGGGATCAGGGGAGCCTTAAGAGCAGGCCCCGCCTTCCCCACTCTTTGACAGGTGACACAGGAGCGGCAGTAGTTTGACACATCTGTCCCCATGTTAGGCCAATAGAAGTGTTGAGACAGCCGGGCCTTAGTTTTGCTGATCCCCAAGTGTCCGGCTAGCGGGATCTCATGGGCAATCCGTAACAACTCACCCCGAAATTGCTGCGGGACGACCAGCTGTCTTTCCCTCAACCACTCCTTTTGCGATTTTCCGGTTACTGTCTCCTGGTACAACCTTCCTCGTTCCCAGAACACCCTCTCCTTATCAGTCACGGAGGTGGGCGTCTCGGCGAGTTGCCTCAAATTCTACAGGCTCGCGTCTATGTGCAGGGCGGCCTGAAACTCCTGGCTAGGCGAAGCCAGAAGTGACGTCAGGGTCCCTTTCCCATGGAAACCCTCTGGGACCTGCTCTGCGTCCATCTCTGGTTCAGTCACAACGATAACTGAGGAGGGTCCGGAAGGCAGACAGTTATCTGCGTTCCGGGCACTCTGACTACGGGTGACAGCAGCTACGTAGGCTGTCTTCCCGGGGATTTCCACAGACCTATCAGCCGACGCTGCTATGGGTACTACCTCCCCATCCACCCCCAACACTTCAGGGTCGGTGCTACTTATGGGCCAGTTACCTTCCTCGGTGGCACTGGTCAATTGCATGGCATCACCTTCCTGACGGTTCCCATGCATCTCCCCATTTCCTGTAGCACCGACACTTGCCCCTGCTAGGGGTTCCTCAGCCATCTCACTCCGCAGAGCAACGGGGATGAGCATTCCTGTACCTATGGATACATTAACCTTTGCAGAAAAATGGTTATCGGGTTCAGTTGGCACAGGTATAACTTTTTCACCATCAATCCTAGGGAAAAAATGGTTATCAGATGCATCATTACAAGATAAAGCATGGTCAGGTAACACATGCGAGTTCCCATCATCATCATCATCATCATCATCATCAGGGTTAACGTTACCCTTATTAGCAGATTGGGGAGGGGTGTCAGGGACGTAGTATGCAACCATCCTCCCCGAATCAGTCCCCAACAAAACATCAGTGGGCAAATTTTCAGACAGCCCCACTTCCTTCACCCCGTTCCCGGCACCCCAATCAATATAAACCTGGGCCATTGGAAAGGGACAGCTGATGCCCCCAATCCCAGTGACAGTAAGGGTTTTCCCTGGAATGATTTCCTCAGGGGCCGCCAGTTCGGGTCGGATGAGGGTTTGTTCTGCCCCAGTGTCCTTGAGGCCTGTAGCGACATGGCCTCCCACGGTAATGTGCTGTACATTGTCACACACCCTCCCAGCCACACCACCCACCACAAGAACTGCTGCGTTAGGCCCTGGGGCCCTGGCTGGGGGGGGTTCTTCTGCTTGTCTGGACAGTGGGAACTGATATGACCAGTCCGCTTGCAGAAGAAACACTGGCGAGGTTCGGTGGTAGGTCTGGTGAAGTTGGCCATGGGGACAGGACCTCTGGTGTGTTGGCTGGCAGGGGTACTGGCGTTGGTTGCAGGCTTACCCCCTCTCCAGCTGGTGGTGACTGGCTTCCGCACTTCCAATCTACGGTTGGCCTCATAGGCATCGACAATCTGCGCTGCTTTTGTCACGTCTTTGGGTTCTCTGCCCATCACGAACTGTCGCACATCAGCTGGGCAAAGATGTAATAACTGGTCTTTGATCATCAGATCTCCCAGCTGCTCAAAGGTGGTCATTGACAGTCCATGTATCCACTGGTTAAAGTGGGTCCTGAGTCCATGCATCACATCACCGTAGCTGTTGTGTGGGCCACGTTGGAGGTTCCAGAAATTTCTACGGTACACCTCGGGTGTAAGCTGGTACATGGCTATCAGGGCCTGCTTGATGGCCTCATAGTCACTATCTTGTTCTTGTGGGAGGGCAGCAAACGCCTCCATAGCTTTGCCTCTCAGCCCTGGGGTCAGGTATCATGCCCATTCATCTGTAGGCAGCTGGTACTGTCTGCAGGCTTTCTCAAAGGCCCGCAGAAAAGTGTCCAAGTCCCCGTCCTTTTACATAACAGGAAAGTGCTCGGGCCGGGGCTACGGTATCTGAGCGCTGTTGGGCTCACGGCTCCGGGCAGTGGAGGGTATCCCCCCTGTCGGACCATCCTGTTGTGAATTCTGTGGCTGAATTCACTCCTGTGGTCACAAGTGGTACTGCAGCTTCTGAGCTTCCTCCCTCAGGTGTTCTGGTGAGCTCGTTAACTGCTTCATTACTTAACTCCGCCTGATGCTGCTATCCTTGCTCCTTGTCAATGTTTCAGTGTTGGATCTGAGCTTCTCCTGATTGTTCCTGTGACCTGCTGCTCTGTATAGCTAAGTGCTTTTTGCTTTTTTGTTTCTTTTTTTCTGTCCAGCTTGTCTTTTGTTTTGCTGGAAGCTCTGAGACGCAAAGGGTGTACCGCCGTGCCGTTAGTTCGGCACGGTGGGTTTTTTTTGCCCCCTTTGCGTGGTTTTGCTTTAGGGTTTATTGTAGACTGCAAAGTTCGCTTTACTGTCCTCGCTCTGTCCTAGAATATCGGGCCCCACTTTGCTTAATCTATTTCATCCCTACGTTTTGTCTTTTCATCTTACTCACAGTCATTATATGTGGGGGGCTGCCTTTTCCTTTGGGGAATTTCTCTGGGGCAAGTCAGGCCTATTTTTCTATCTTCAGGCTAGCTAGTTTCTTAGGCTGTGCCGAGTTGCCTAGGTAGTTGATAGGCGCAATCCACAGCCGCTTTTAGTTGTGTTTAGGATAGGATCAGGTGTGCAGTCTACAGAGTTTCCACGTCTCAGAGCTCGTTCTTGTATTTTTGGGTATTTGTCAGATCACTGTGTGCGCTCTGATCGCTAAGCACACTGTGTTTCTGGATTGCCTTCATAACACCTGTCATTAGCAAACATAACAGTACAAGGAGCCCAAACTAATGATTCTCAATAGAGGGAAAGAAAAAGTTCTGACATCATTTTTTTTTTTTTCTGCTCTGTGTTCACTTTTTTTTTTCCCCTAGACATTTGGGTGATTCTGGACACAGGTGTGGACATGGATATTCAGGGTCTGTGCTCTTCATTGGATAATCTCGTTATAAATGTACAAAAAATTCAAGATACTATTGATCAGAAATCTATGTTAGAACCAAGAATTCCTATTCCTGATTTGTTTTTTGGAGATAGAACTAAGTTTCTAAGTTTCAAAAATAATTGTAAGCTATTTCTGGCCTTGAAACCTCATTCTTCTGGTAATCCTATTCAACAGGTTTTGATTATTATTTCTTTTTTGCGCGGCGACCCTCAAGACTGGGCATTTTCTCTTGCGCCAGGAGACCCTGCATTGAGTAGTGTCGATGCGTTTTTCCTGGCGCTCGGATTGCTGTACGATGAGCCTAATTCAGTGGATCAGGCTGAGAAAAATTTGCTGGCTTTGTGCCAGGGTCAGGATGATATAGAAGTATATTGACAGAAATTTAGGAAATGGTCAGTACTCACTCAGTGGAATGAATCTGCGCTGGCAGCTTTGTTCAGAAAGGGTCTCTCTGAGGCTCTTAAGGATGTCATGGTGGGATTTCCTATGCCTGCTGGTTTGAATGAGTCTTTGTCTTTGGCCATTCAGATCGGTCGACGCTTGCGCGAGCGTAAATCTGTGCACCATTTGGCGGTACTGCCTGAGGTTAAACCTGAGCCTATGCAGTGCGATAGGACTATGACTAGAGTTGAACGGCAGGAATACAGACGTCTGAATGGTCTGTGTTTCTACTGTGGTGATTCCACTCATGCTATTTCTGATTGTCCTAAGCGCACTAAGCGGTCCGCTAGGTCTGCCGTCATTGGTACTGTACAGTCCAAATTCCTTCTGTCCATTACCTTGATATGCTCTTTGTCGTCGTTTTCTGTCATGGCGTTTGTGGATTCGGGCGCTGCCCTGAATCTGATGGATTTGGATTATGCTAAACGTTGTGGGTTTTTCTTGGAGCCTTTGCGGTGTCCTATTCCATTGAGAGGAATTGATGCTACACCTTTGGCCAAGAATAAACCTCAATACTGGGCCCAGCTGACCATGTGCATGGCTCCTGCACATCAGGAAGTTATTCGCTTTCTGGTGTTGCATAATCTGCATGATGTGGTCGTGTTGGGGTTGCCATGGCTACAAACCCATAATCCAGTATTGGATTGGAATTCCATGTCGGTATCCAGCTGGGGTTGTCAGGGGGTACATGGTGATGTTCCATTTTTGTCGATTTCGTCATCCACCCCTTCTGAGGTCCCAGAGTTCTTGTCTGATTATCAGGATGTATTTGAAGAGCCCAAGTCCGATGCTCTACCTCCGCATAGGGATTGTGATTGTGCTATCAATTTGATTCCTGGTAGTAAATTCCCTAAAGGTCGATTATTTAATTTATCCATGCCCGAACACGCCGCTATGCGCAGTTATGTGAAGGAATCCCTGGAGAAGGGACATATTCGCCCATCGTCATCACCACTGGGAGCAGGGTTCTTCTTTGTAGCCAAGAAGGATGGTTCGCTGAGACCGTGTATTGATTACCGCCTTCTTAATAAGATCACTGTCAAATTTCAGTATCCCTTGCCATTGTTATCTGACTTGTTTGCTCGGATTAAGGGGGCTAGTTGGTTCACTAAGATAGATCTTCGTGGTGCGTATAATCTGGTGAGAATCAGGCAAGGAGATGAATGGAAAACTGCATTCAATACGCCCGAGGGTCATTTTGAGTATCTAGTGATGCCGTTCGGACTTGCCAATGCTCCATCTGTGTTTCAGTCTTTTATGCATGACATCTTCCGTGAGTATCTGGATAAATTCCTGATTGTTTACTTGGATGACATTTTGATCTTCTCAGATGATTGGGAGTCTCATGTGAAGCAGGTCAGAATGGTTTTTCAGGTCCTGCGTGCTAACTCTTTGTTTGTGAAGGGATCAAAGTGTCTCTTCGGTGTGCAGAAAGTTTCATTTTTGGGGTTCATCTTTACCCCTTCTACTATCGAGATGGATCCAGTTAAGGTCCAAGCCATCCAGGATTGGATTCAGCCGACATCTCTGAAAAGTCTGCAAAAGTTCCTGGGCTCTGCTAATTTTTATCGTCGCTTCATCTGTAATTTTTCTAGCATTGCCAAACCATTGACCGATTTGACCAAGAAGGGTGCTGATTTGGTTAATTGGTCTTCTGCTGCTGTGGAAGCTTTTCAGGAGTTGAAGCGTCGTTTTTGTTCTGCCCCTGTGTTGTGTCAGCCAGATGTTTCTCTTCCGTTCCAGGTCGAGGTTGATGCTTCTGAGATTGGAGCAGGGGCGGTTTTGTCACAGAGAGGTTCTGATTGCTCAGTGATGAAACCATGTGCTTTCTTTTCCAGGAAGTTTTCGCCCGCTGAGCGTAATTATGATGTGGGCAATCGAGAGTTGCTGGCCATGAAGTGGGCATTCGAGGAGTGGCGTCATTGGCTTGAAGGAGCTAAGCATCGCGTGGTGGTATTGACTGATCATAAGAACTTGACTTATCTCGAGTCTGCCAAGCGCTTGAATCCTAGACAGGCCCGGTGGTCGTTATTTTTTGCCCGCTTCGACTTTGTGATTTCGTACCTTCCGGGCTCTAAAAATGTGAAGGCGGATGCTCTGTCTAGGAGTTTTGTGCCCGACTCTCCGGGTTTATCTGAGCCAGCGGGTATCCTCAAGGAAGGAGTCATTGTGTCTGCCATCTCCCCTGATTTGCGGCGGGTGCTGCAAAAATTTCAGGCGAATAAACCTGATCGTTGTCCAGCAGAGAAACTGTTCGTCCCTGATAGGTGGACTAATAAACTTATCTCTGAACTTCATTGTTCGGTGTTGGCTGGTCATCCTGGAATCTTTGGTACCAGAGAGTTAGTTGCTAGATCCTTCTGGTGGCCATCTCTGTCACGGGATGTACGTACTTTTGTGCAGTCCTGTGGGATTTGTGCTAGGGCTAAGCCCTGCTGTTCTCGTGCCAGTGGGTTGCTTTTGCCCTTGCCGGTCCCAAAGAGGCCTTGGACACATATTTCGATGGATTTCATTTCTGACCTTCCCGTTTCTCAAAAGATGTCAGTCATTTGGGTGGTCTGTGATCGCTTTTCTAAAATGGTCCATCTGGTTCCCTTGGCTAAATTGCCTTCCTCCTCTGATTTGGTACCTTTGTTCTTTCAGCATGTGGTTCGGTTGCATGGCATTCCTGAGAATATTGTTTCTGACAGAGGTTCCCAGTTTGTTTCAAGGTTTTGGCGAGCCTTTTGTGGTAGGATGGGCATTGACCTATCCTTTTCCTCGGCTTTCCATCCTCAGACTAATGGCCAGACCGAACGAACCAATCAGACCTTGGAAAAATATCTGAGATATTTTGTTTCTGCAGACCAGGATGATTGGGTGTCCTTTTTGCCGTTGGCTGAGTTCGCCCTTAATAATCGGGCCAGCTCGGCTACCTTGGTCTCTCCATTTTTTTGCAATTCTGGGTTCCATCCTCGTTTCTCTTCAGGACAGGTTGAGTCTTCGGACTGTCCTGGTGTGGATTCTGTGGTGGATAGGTTGCAGCAGATCTGGACTCAGGTAGTGGACAATTTGATCTTGTCCCAGGAGAAAGCTCAACTTTTCGCTAATCGCAGACGCCGTGTGGGTCCCCGACTTCGTGTTGGGGATCTGGTTTGGTTATCTTCTCGTCATATTCCTATGAAGGTTTCCTCTCCTAAATTTAAACCTCGTTTTATTGGTCCGTATAGGATTTCTGAGGTTCTCAATCCTGTGTCTTTTCGTTTGACCCTCCCAGACTCCTTTTCCATACATAATGTATTCCATAGGTCGTTGTTGCGGAGATACGTGGCACCTATGGTTCCATCTGTTGAGCCTCCTGCCCCGGTTTTGGTGGAGGGGGAATTGGAGTATATTGTGGAGAAGATTTTGGATTCTCGTGTTTCTAGACGGAAACTCCAGTATCTGGTTAAATGGAAGGGTTATGCTCAGGAAGATAATTCCTGGGTTTTTGCCTCTGATGTTCATGCTTCCGATCTTGTTCGTGCCTTTCATGCGGCTCATCCTGGTCGGCCTGGGGGCTCTGGTGAGGGTTCGGTGACCCCTCCTCAAGGGGGGGGTACTGTTGTGAATTCTGTGGCTGAATTCACTCCTGTGGTCACAAGTGGTACTGCAGCTTCTGAGCTTCCTCCCTCAGGTGTTCTGGTGAGCTCGTTAACTGCTTCATTACTTAACTCCGCCTGATGCTGCTATCCTTGCTCCTTGTCAATGTTTCAGTGTTGGATCTGAGCTTCTCCTGATTGTTCCTGTGACCTGCTGCTCTGTATAGCTATGTGCTTTTTGCTTTTTTGTTTCTTTTTTTCTGTCCAGCTTGTCTTTTGTTTTGCTGGAAGCTCTGAGACGCAAAGGGTGTACCGCCGTGCCGTTAGTTCGGCACGGTGGGTTTTTTTTGCCCCCTTTGCGTGGTTTTGCTTTAGGGTTTTTTGTAGACTGCAAAGTTCGCTTTACTGTCCTCGCTCTGTTCTAGAATATCGGGCCCCACTTTGCTGAATCTATTTCATCCCTACGTTTTGTCTTTTCATCTTACTCACAGTCATTATATGTGGGGGGCTGCCTTTTCCTTTGGGGAATTTCTCTGGGGCAAGTCAGGCCTATTTTTCTATCTTCAGGCTAGCTAGTTTCTTAGGCTGTGCCGAGTTGCCTAGGTAGTTGTTAGGCGCAATCCACAGCCGCTTTTAGTTGTGTTTAGGATAGGATCAGGTGTGCAGTCTACAGAGTTTCCACGTCTCAGAGCTCGTTCTTGTATTTTTGGGTATTTGTCAGATCACTGTGTGCGCTCTGATCTTCTGGATTGCCTTCATAACACCTGTCATTAGCAAACATAACACCATCCCCAGTTCGTGGACTCGCTGGGCTTGGCGCTCAGTATTCTCAGCCTCCCGCTCGGCTCTCTCAGCCTCCCACAGGGTCATCGGGGGGGAGTAGTTCCAAGACTGCCAGCAGGTGAGGTTCCAATTCACCCTGATTGCTAATAGGGCCGCCATTCCGTGGTTGGACCTCTGCTGCAGCACCATGTTCGCTTGTGCTGGCTTCTGCGGCCACTGGGCTCAGAGTGGTCTAGAGCGGCTTCCCCTTGCACCAGATCTGAGACCAGTTGGGCTTTGTTTTTGCCTGCAAAGTCAATGTGCTGTGACCTGCATAAGGCAATAAGTGTGTCTTTTGTCTGCTGCCTATAAAAGCTTTCTCCCAGCACAACCATGGTTGCCAAATAAAAGATAGGACAGAAAAATAAAGGGAAGGGAAGGGGATAATTACCAGTACAAACAATTGTCTCAGGACTAATAAACACTGAGTTCGTTCTCCAAACTTATTTGTGCAGAGTCCTCACAAGAGCTTTGCAAGTTTTTAGTGAGAGGAATGATCGCTCAAACCAAATCACTAATGCTCTAAGATCCCACCGCTGCCACCAATATGTCACGATTCACACCGTGACCGTCACCCCTACATCACGGATCGGGGTGACTTTAGGCCAACAGACAGCTATCTCATGTGCAGGGGGCTTATCTTAGTTATCCCTCCACTGCTAACAATGTGATGAAAGCAAACACAAGGCTATTGGCCTATCAGTTTACATCAGGGGCTTATTTTAGTTATCCCACTGCTCTTCAATATACAACGAACTGCAGGGATTTATGTATATCCCGCTTTACAGTTCCGCTTGAAAACTTGCAGCTCTCTGGCGCCCCCCTTACCCTTAGGTCAGATTAGGTACTGCACCTAGGGTAATTAGTCGCCAGAAAGGCTGCCTGCTATGTACTGGCTATTGGGCATGCTGCAGCGAGGAGGTATAACTACTTCCACTCAGGCAGGAACAATAATTAACAACGCCGCCGTCACAACAATGACTCCCAAAGGCACAAAACAAGGTATGCTGTCACCAGCTTCAATTAACAGGGCCAAAGCTAACCCAAAACAGTAGCGGAATTCCCTTCAGAAGACTTAGGGTACGTTTTAGTGCAGGAAGAACGAAACTAGTAATTTAGATATTTTACTCCGTAAAAGAATAGGCAGTGTTTATAAAATATTACAAGGATGTTACAAAACAGACAATTGAAAATATGTACAAGGTAATTATAAAAATAACATGAATTAAAGAAGAAAGGTAAAACTCACATGTTCTCAGATCATGTCAGGCAAAACCATGCTGGCAGGCAGAGCCCAGATGTCCCAGTGCATAGTACAGCTCCTCAGGCAAAAACAAACTGGAGGCTGGGTTAAGTGTAGAGACTTATAAACTCCAGCCTCGTGACATCACTAAAGGGCTGGTTAATTATATTCACTGAGGTTAGAGATATTTAGGTGGCTACTTTGAAGAACCTAGAATATAAGACATATTTTCAGTTGTGGCACACTTTTTTGTTAAGTATATAATTCCACATGTGTTTTGATGCCTTCAGCGTGAATTTACAATTTTCATAGTCATGAAAATACAAAAAAATCGTTAAATGAGAAGGTGTGTCTAAACTTTTGATCTGTACTGTTTATTATGCAAAAAAAAAAGGGAAGAAGCCAGCACTGCTTATGGTCAGAACGCAATAACTGAAGTGCAATTTGCACATAACTTCTAACTGTATTTCAAATATGAGACATTTAGCAAACAGGGAACAATTTGAAAAAAAATTTCTGTTGAGTTAGGTTTTTGAGCTGATTTATACTAAAATTGGCATGCTGATTCCAAAAATGTAGTCAGTTTTTTCTAGCACGTCAAGTTTTTCCTACACAACTTACCTACCAGAGAAGCACAATTGCACTGATATCTGTAATAAGACTTGTTATCTGATTACAATTCGACTCATATAGAGCTACGTGGCAACTTGTAAGAGTAGTCACAACTTTGTCATGCCTATTTCTTATATATTTCATTTTTTGTTCATATTTGTACTATTTAATAAAAAAAACACTTTTTAGGTACAGTAGTTTACATAGTTTTGAGAAGACAAAAATCCTATAGTTCAAAAACTTGACGTGATAGAGAAAAACTGAGATCATTTCTGGATTCAGCATCCAAAAATTAATTAAGAACAGTTGTCTGACCTAATTCTTAAAAAATTGTGTTCCCCTTATTTGAGCTACCCCGCCACTTCACGGCATTCTCATAATGGGGCAGTCCTAATCTACGTATTTTATTTACGTTGTGCCATTATGGCCTCCTGAATGTATAAAGAGTATAAAAAAAAAAAAAAAAAGGACCACATTACATGCGAACTGTACCTGGAGCATTTTCAGAATCACTCCCTTGGTGCCATGAAAGGCAAGCGCAGGTAAAGGCCGATCAGGTCCAGTGCGGACATTTCAGATCTGGCTTCCACACTGCCAAACCCGCACCAAGGATGAAGGGTGAGACAGGCTGAGACACATGTGCACAATTAACTGAAGCCTGAGGCAGGGCAGGGCTGCTGTGTGTGTGCACAGCAGCCTATCAATCACAGTGAACACAGAAAGAATGGCGCACATAACCCAGAGTGCGCGGCAACAGTGGTGGTCAGCCACATACCAATGCAAAAAAAAGGGAAGAAGCCAGCACTGCTTATGGTCAGAACGCAATAACTGAAGTGCAATTGCACATAAATTCTAACTGTATTTCAAATATGAGACATTTAGCAAACAATTGATCAATTCTCACCTTTTGCCTGGGACAGCTCATAGAATCTCATGGTTTTCAGCATCACCTCTATGCTGATGACACACAGATCTACATCTCTGGTACAGATATCACCCCCCTACTAACCAGAATCCCTCAATGTCTGCCCACTATTTCATCTTTCTTCTCCGCTAGATTTCTGAAACTTAACATGGACAAAACAGAATTCATCATCTTTCCCCCATCTCACGCGACCCCCCCAAACGAACCTATCCATTACAGTAAATGGCTGCCCACTCTCCCCAGTCCCACAAGCTCGCTGCCTCGGGGTAATCCTTGACGCTGATCTCTCCTTCAAACCACATATCCAAGCCCTTTCCACTTCCTGCCGACTTCAACTCAAAAATATTTCATGAATCCGTACATTCCTCAACCAAGAATCTGCAAAAACCTTAGTGCATGCCCTTATCATCTCTCACCTTGACTACTGCAACCTCCTGCTCTGTGGCCTCCCCTCTAATCTATTCTAAACTCTGCTGCCCAACTAATCCACCTGTCCACACCGCTATTCCCTGGCCTCTCCCCTCTGTCAATCCCTTCACTGGCTCCCCATTGCCCAGAGACCAGAGACTCCAGTACAAAACCCTAACCATGACGTACAAAGCCATCCACAACCTGTCTCCTCCATACATCTGTGACCTCGTCTCCCAATACTTACCTACACGCAACCTCCAATCCTCACAAGATCTCCTTCTCTACTCCCCTCTTATCTCCTCTTCCCACAATCGTATACAAGATTTCTCTCGCGTATCACCCCTACTCTGGAACCCTCTACCACAACACATCAGACTCTCGCCTACCATCGAAAACTTCAAAAAGAGCCTGAAGACCCACCTCTTCTGACAAGCCTACAACCTGCAGTAACCACCGATCGACCAAACCGCTGCATGACCAGCTCTATACTCGCCTACTGTATTCTCACCCATCCCTTGTAGATTGTGAGCCTTCGCGGGCAGGGTCCTCTCTCCTCCTGTACCAGTTATGACGTGTATTGTTTAAGATTATTGTACTTGTTTTTATTATGTATACCCCTCCTCACGTGTAAAGCGCCATGGAATAAATGGCGCTATAACAATAAATCATAATAATACGTGTCCGTGTGCAGTCCGTGTGCCGTGCAGGAGACAGCGCTACAGTAAGCGCTGTCCCCCCCACGTGGTGCTGAAGCCGCCATTCATATCTTCTCTGCAGCAGCGTTTGCTGTAGAGAAGATATGAATAATCCTTTTTTTTTTTTTGTTTCTCATGTTTAAAATAAAGATCCATGTCCCCACCCCCCTCCCACACCCTGTGCGCCCGCCCGCTGTTATTAAAATACTCACCCGGCTCCCTCGCTGGCGCTGCTTCCTGTCCTGGCCGCACCTTCTACTGAATGAGCGGTCACGAGGGGCCGCCCATTACAGAAATGAATATGCGGCTCCACCCCTATGGGAGCTGGAGCCGCATATTCATGACTGTAATGGGCGGCCCCATGTGACCACTCATACAGTAGAAGGTGTGGCCAGGACAGGAAGCAGCGCCAGCGAGGGAGCCGGGTCAGTATTTTAATAACAGTGGGCGGGTGCACAGTGGGTGGGAGGGGGTGGGGACATGGATCTTTATTTTAAACACGAGAAACAAAAAAAAAAGGATTATTCATATCTTCTCTACAGCAAACGCTTCTGCAGAGAAGATATGAATGGCAGCTTCAGCACCAGATGCAGGGGACAGCGCTTATCTCTAGCGCTGTCTCCTGTATGGTGCGTGTGGTACCCAGTCGGCACACGGGCGGCACACGTGTGCCACACTGATGTGCCACAGAAACGCACAGGCACACGGACAGGGATAATTCCGGTACCGATTTTTCCGGTACCGGAATTATCTGGACGTGTGAGACTGGCCTCAAGGAGTCCGCTGGGGTGATGTTATGGCAGCTAGATGGTATACCTTCCCACAGGTGAAGTATGACCCCAGGGCTTCCCGATGTGTAGATGGTGGATGGTGAGAGGTGCGGAGAAGAACGAGAACACAAGTCTCTCTACCTTTACTGAAAACTTCAGCATCCACAGCCCAGGGCACCAGATCACAGGGCAGGCAGAGTCTGGATGGTTTGGAGGCAAATCAAGACTCCCCTTGTCCAGGTAGAAATCAGTAGCCTTCCTCTAGCGCCTTGGTGTTGTAGTACCTTACTGCTAAGCCTCTCATAAGGTCCTCACAGATGTTGTAGATGTTGTTGATGTTAAGTCTCTCTCTCTTTCCCCCAGATGGATAGGACAAACCCATATGACCAGTGGCTTGAGGCATTTTGCAGGAACTCAAACATGCCCCAGCCTCTAAGCGGTGCCACCTTACCTCCTGGGAGTAGGGGCGGATCAGTAACATGAAATTAGCTGTACTGCCGGTCTCTGGAGCAAGGCATAAAGGACTGTTGCTCCCTCAGTGTTCCTTGTCCAGGTGGAAATCAGTAGCCTTCCCTTGCGCTGTAGTAGTGTAGTCCCTTACTGCCTATGGCTTCACATAAGGGTCTCACAGATGTGGTGTTTCTCTCTCTGTCCCCCATAGTTGAATAGGACAATACCCGTTTGACTCGTGGCTTGAGGCTGTTTGTAGGGACTCCAGTACGCCCCAGCCTCTGAGGGGTGTCACCGTGCTTCCTGGGTGTAGGTGCGGACAGGTAACCTGCAACTAGCTGTCCTGCCAGCCTCTGAAGTAAAGCATAAAGTTTCTTACTCCCTCGGTGTGCCGGCTACCGGGATTCTGCGCCTCAGAAGGAGGCAGCCTGTGCAGGGCTGATCCCCATCTGGTATCCTCTCCTTTGCTCTGACTTCCTTGCACGCTCACTGCAATACAGTTCTGCCTTCTGAATGTCTCTTCCCAGGAACTGCAGCACTTCAGGCTACACAGCTTCTCTGCTTCCTTTCCCTCTGTCTCCCTAACAGGAACTGAACTCTTTCCCTCCAGTTCAGGATGTTCTTATAGGGGAGTTCACCTTAAAACAGGCTTAGAGCTCCCCCTTCTGGTCGGGAGTGTGAACATGTTGCATTTATTGTGCTAGCTGGATCCTTCATTGCCTCCAAACGTAGCATCACTCTCCTGAGAGGAAAGCAATACCACTGCAACGACCAGGACCCTGGGGCACCACATTTCCCAATGTAATAACTTCCCCTCTCTGAGCTTCTCATACAAAATATGACTTCCACAATGTCCCTCTTATGGTACATAGCCTTTACACTGTCCTCTCCTATAAATTATTGACTCCTTACTGGCCTCCCTTATGAGCTATAAGCTACAGTTACTCCTTATATTCTATAACTCCCATAACGTTCGCCCTTATGAACCAAAACCTCCACACCTTCCGCGCTTATGTAATATAACTCCAAAAATATAACCTCCACTAATTTCTTTCCTCATGCTGTCCCATCACCACTTTTTCCCCCTATGCTGTAACTGTCTCCTCATCTGCCTATCTATGCCTCATGTTGTCCCTCTAGTCGGTCCCCTCCTTCACTGTGTCCCCCTCTCTATAGTGCCCCCTCATTATACTGTCCTCATTATACAGTGACAATGTGCTCTCTCATCGGCTCTGGTCAGAAATGATGACCCGACAACAGAGCGCACTCTCATTGCACATTGTAAGTAAAGAATGAGAGTGCAGAGACTAGCGCCGCCCCCACAAGTATTGTCAGATAAGAGATTTGCAGGCCTTCCGTATAGCTGCCAGGTACCACTGAACGGAATCTCCTGACTGACAAGGACACGAAGAACTGTGGAGCGTGCCTTTGGGTTGCTGGTATCTAAATGGTGCATTTTGGGAACACCAACCAATCTAAAAATTGAGACAATTGATGAGGTTGTGAAAGTGTGTGCTGTTATGCATAATTACATCCTGGCAAAAGAGCAACCCAACTTAGAACCTGAGCAACCTGTTACATTGCATGATTACCAAGATTACCCTCTGAGGACTACAGTGGAAGTTGCCCAGATGAGGGATAAATTTGCTGCATACTTTATTTCTGATAATGGACGTGTGGCATGGCAAGACAGAATGGTTTAAGCCACTAAGTATGTACCAGTAATGTAAAAATGTACCTATCATGTTTAAATATACCTATAATGTTTGCTGAATTAAATAATAAAATACATGTAGTAAAACAACCGTCACAAGTTCCCTCAACAATACAATATACACGTGTGTGTTTGCGGTGGCGGCGCTTAAAGAGACAAAGAAAGCACAGATATTGTGCAAAGAAAGTAAACATTTATTTAACAAAAAAATTTGGGGTTTAGGATCGTGGTCTATCTGAGGGTGAGATGGGGTGGATCTGTCTGAGGGTGAGATGGGGTGGACCTTGGGGGTGTGGAGCTGTTAGTATTGGGTGTTAGATGATGTGTAAGGTGTTACAGGGGAAGTGGCAACAAATTGAAGGATTGGATCATGGATGGAATCATGGGAATGGATAGACAAACTGGATGGGACAGACACAAGGGAAGGTAGTGACACATTTGACAACAGAGACACATTGGTAGGTGAGGGTGGAGGTGGTGGGCCCAATTTTGGGAGGGTTTTTTTTGCCTCCGGGTCTTCGTCCTGGTGGTAATGTATTTAGTTTTAGAACTTTGTTTTCTTGGCCGAATGGGAGTGGTAGCCTCTGTAGCAGTCTTCTGGCGTGATGCAGGACTAGGCAGCATAGTGGCTGCTACTGGCTGCAAGGGTACTGAACTTGGGATCGTGGTGGATGCTGCTGGCTGCAGGGGTGCTGAACTTGGGAGCGTTGTGGATGCTGCTGGCTGCAGGGATATTGAAGTCGGCAGCATGGTGGATCTGTGAACTGGAGGTGGTGGAGGATAGTTCAGTGCTGTGGGAGTTTGAGAGTAGATGTTCGGCTGCTGGTAATATCCTCCGGTCTGTGGATTGTAGCTTTGAGGCTGCTGCAATGCATGGCTGTAAGCAACATGGCAGACCTGCATGATGTTGAGCTAGAATTAAGGAGTAAGGTTTTCCAACACTTCCCGCACTATTGAAGAAAAAAATGTTGCGTTGCTCTCTCAAGGTCGGCTTCCAGGCGGTCAAGGTGTTTATTGACATCCTGTAGAAGAGTATCCACATGGGTGAACCCACTGTTCAGTCTATCACCAAGCACATTAATCCCATCCTGGAAGACTGAGCTTAAGTGCATAAACTCAGGCATGACTGACCTCTCCCAGGCCCTCTGCTGCTGACGAGAAGACCCAACCAAAGCAGCGGCAGAGGGCTGGGAGAGGGGAAAACCTGATGGAGCGGCGGCTGCCTGTTCTTCAGCCTGTGAGGCCTGACAGGTTGCTGCATCGCTGGTGGATGATTGGGACTGCGCTCATTCGTTCGTTGGCTGGTCGATGAGGGGCCGCTTTAACAGAGGATGATCCAGGTTGTGTTGTGCTGCACCAGGTTCTGTGGTGAAAATTAAAGAAAAACATTAGTAAAAAAAAACAAAAAAAGGTTAAATAATAGTAAGACAACACAAAAGATACTCCCGTTTGCGTAGCAGGCTGAGGCCTCAGAAAAGCAAGGTTACGGTGGTATTTACATTTTCTTATTATCCTTTGAGCAGCACCACTTTTAACCTGGTTCTCCTGTCTCATGTCCTTATTGAAGCCATCATTCATCGAGCACCAACGCACTCTTATTCTCTTCACTGTGAAAGGGGAAAAAAGGAAAAAATTAATTGTAAACCAATGCACCTACATTTAGAGTTTCACTGGCGCGTCACACCACATTGCAATACTTACCAAAATCATTTCTGTTATGTGGCGTGGCACGGTCCAATCATGCAACAGCGATCTGGCCACTTCTTCCCAGAGTCGTCAAATCACAACAATGTCGGAGTGCTGACGATCACGGATGTCCCATAACGGTACTTGCTCTTTCACAAGGTTAATTAGTTGCTCGTTGTCAATGTCCCGTTTGGCTTCTTCCCATTGTGGAATCTATAGATGCAATAAAACAAAATAATCTAAAGTAAAAATGAAAAAAAAAACAAAACAATTACAACTCTGATGAAAAGAATACTTACACCATGTTTTTCCTCCTGAGACACATGAACCCGATGACCCTGGGAAGAATTATTTCCACTCAACTGCTCCTGCTCTTCATCACTGGAAGGTACCTGTAAAGAAATTACATGATTTAACACATGTATAGTATTGCCAGTCAATAAATACTAATACACTGTAGCAAATGTGTTTGCATAATCGGTGTCACATCCACCCTGGGAAGCAGTCAATTCTTCACTTGAGGACATGGTTGAAGAGCAGGCAGCAGTCAAGTGAAACACTACAGAAAAAAAAATACGGTAAAACAAAATTTAAACTTGTTAAGAGCCAAACACAATGTAGCCCAAAACTTAAAAAAAAAATGGACACCAATACTTACATTACAGGCAGTAGTCCAATAGTACAGCAGTCAGCACAGGACAGGGACAGACGGCAGCACAAGGACAGATGGCAGCACCAGGATAGACGGCAGCACCAGGAGATAACCAGTCTAAAGGAACAGGAAAAAAAATTAAGAGAGACAAGCATTTTCAAAGGTTCTATACTTACATAGCCAGTATTGTCCTCACCAGGATGGCAGCACCAGGACAGATGCCAGCACCAGCAGAGAGAGCAGCACCAGGACAGACGGCAGCACTAGGAGAGACACCAGCACTAGGAGAGATGGCAGCACCAGGAGACAACCAGTCTAAAAGGAACAGAAAAAAAATTGAGAGACAGACATTTTCAATGTTTCTATACTTACATAGCCATTGTTCTCCTCACCAGGATGGCAGCACCAGGAACAGATGCCAGCACTAGGAGAGATGGCAGCACCAGGAGACAACTGCATTCAGAATCGTCCAATCTATCAATAAAAAAAAAGAATTAACCTGATTGCTAAACAGCGTAGCGAGAAAAAAATGTGAACACCAGAATTACTTTTTTTGGTCGCCACGACATTGCATTAAAATGTAATAACGGGCAATCAAAAGAATGTATCTGCACCAAAATTGCAACAATAAAAACGTCAGCTCAGCGTGCAAAAAATAAGCCTTCACCTGACCTGAGAGACGCTACGGATCTCGGAAAATTGCGCAATTTTACAATTTTTTTTTTTAGCAAATTTTGGAATTTTTTTTCACCACTTAGATAAAAAAGAACCTAGACATGTTTGATGTCTATGAACTTATAATGACCCGAGAATCATAATGGTAGGTCAGATTTAGCATTTAGTGAACTTAGCAAAAAAAGCCAAACAAAAAACAAGTGTGGGATTGCACTTTTTTTTTAAATTTCACCGCACTTGGTATTTTTTTCCTGTTTTCTAGTACATGAAATGGTAAAACAAATGGTTGTGTTCAAAAGTGTAACTCATGCCGCCAAAAATAAGCCCTCACATGGCCATATTGACGGAAAAATATTGACGGTCTGCAGGTGGGGATGTCACAGTGGCTGCGACCCGGTCCGTGGCTCTGGGGCTCAACGTTAAAGTGGAACAGTCTTTAAAGGGGAAAATGTTCAAAGTCTGTCATGACGCCACCTGAGGTGTTCGGTCAGTAGTGGGACCAATGCTGCATTGAAGGGGTCCCCTGGGGGATGTTGTGGCAGCACAGGTGTTACACTTCCCACAGGTGAAGTGGGGTCCCCAGGGGTCCTATGGTGTGTGGCCAAGATTATGGTAGGTGCCGATGAATAAATGGAGGAGACAAGTTGTAAGTCGTTTTAACTGGTTTACTGCAGATGGTAGGCCACAGTCCAGGACACCGGCAATAGGTACATTAGGAGTCCAGGCAGTCCAAAGACAAGTGGAATCCCCTTGGCAAGTCAGGTTGGGGGCCTTCCACTCTGCGATTGCTGTGTCTGATGTCCCTGCTGCCACTAAGTGCTCCAAACAAGGTCCTAATTGTTTCCCCTGTCCTGGGACAGGTACCTGTATGTTAGGCAGCTTGAGCCGTACCTACTGGGGGTCTCCGCATGGTGACTCCAGGCACCAGGGTGCTACTGTACCACAGGTGTGAATGGGCAATGCCCGTGTAATCCTATGCCCTCCGGTTCTGCTCTATGTCTTAGAATTTCCACAAATGCCTCGGGTTCCCGGTACCTGGTTTCTGCGCACTGACTCCTGGGAGGCCTACTCGTAGCCTCCTTGGGTCCTGTATCTCCTCTCTGCTCCTTTCCTGTCTGTCCTCGCTCACAGACTCCCTGTAAAGACTGAACTGCACTCACTGGTCTCCTGGGACCAACTGTCTAGCTCTCCCTCCAAACCAGGATCTTTATCCAGGGAAGCTGCCCTAAAACAGACTTTTGAACTCCCCTTCCTGGCATGGACTTGTAAGGTGTTGTGTGTGTGTGATAGCCTGCCAAAGGGAATCTCTCTTGTCTCCAGGCATAGCACTACCCTCCCCGAGAGGAAGGTAGCACTACTGTGGTATCCGAACTCCTGGGGTGCTACACTTACAGGGTGACCTTGAAAGTTCAAACTCCTGCTATAAATCTCAGAAAGCATTACTGACGCAATACAGGACTCGGTCCTGCATCAGGAGAGAGCTGAAGCTCGTACTCACTAAGGCCTCCTGTCTGATCCGCACCCAAGCTCCTCTCCCTCTACCTCAGTAGACGGCCGCACACATGGAGCAGTGGGTGTGTGTACTCCAATGTGATGAGGCCAGTCTGCACATATACAGCATGCCGGGCCCCTGGAGGCCTTAATCAGCTGCTTAGTGACCGGCCCCAGTGGGGTATGGCATATCCTCCTCTGACCTTCCCTGGTCAAACCCGCCCCTGATGTCTGCTGAAGACTGCTCGCAGTTCCAGAGCCCCATTCTCGGGGTCATTGATAAGGAGTAACTTACTATGTTGGGAATAAAGTCCTAGAGAACCCCTGTAACACTTCTGACAATTTGCCTAGAATTTGAAACAAACATAATTCCAATAAAAAGTTTTTAACGTCGATGCAACAAAAAATGCAGTTCCATCACCTTGAAAGGAAAAATGGATATGTTCTCCTGCTCGTCATCATTCTCTAGAGCCCTTACACGATTAAATATAACCAACGTATTAAATAATTTGCCCCACGTACTCACTGTTCTTAAATCTATTCATGAAAGTCTCTTCTCGGGAGTCAAAAGTGTTTTGCTTTGTGTGGTCTTTTCTTTTTTTGTTTTCTCTATTGCGTAGCTCGTCTTATAAATCAAGCAAAGTTGATGAGGAAGTGAAGAATCACCCCCAGTTCTTCAAGCTGTAGCCATTTGATTTGCTTTTAACAAAGTCAGAATAAATAAATGCGGTAATCAGTAAAAATGTACCTACAGTTTTTGACTGCACTGTATGCTTTGTATTTAGAGACTCCAATTACTGGATAATGTGTTTCTTTAGAACCACCAAGGTTCCCATTTTATCTCACATTGAGCTCTGGAGATCTCAGCAGACAACTACATGTTCAAAAGCCTAATAATGATTCGTAATTGCACTTAAACTCTGAATATTTTCAGCTGGGTATTACATGCACCTGTTCGAGAGCAAAACACTGTCATTTGGTTGTATAGTTATCCATAGGAACTTTTTTTTTTCATGTTTGGATGTGACTGAGCTCGAAAGGTAAAACAACAAGCTCTTGCAGTCATGAGTCATAGGCAAATTACGATTTCAAATATACAGGTTACTGAGCACTTGACATCAGTGATAGCCAGTGTAATTTGTAGGTACGTAGGTAACAACTGGAAGAAATAGAAACAGCAGAGCTTCAGATGTGGAGAAAAAAACAGAATTGCCACTTGACATGCACGTAAATGCCAACTGGACTATGGCGAAGGGATTAAAGAGTTTGGGGAAAGATAACATCAATTTCAAAGCGAACACTCTAAGGAAATCTAACAGAATGAGATTAAAAGGGTTGTCCGACCTTAAGCTACAAGTCTGCAGTTACTCTATGTGACTGCAGACTTATGAATCCTCACATTGTGCACACTGATTCTCCACTGCTGGTGCCAGAACTGGTGGTCATGTGACCACAAGTATACAATTTGCATACTTCTGGCCACATTCCGATTAGTTTATTCCGTCCTCACTCAATACACTTGCACTAAGCGAGGCTGCGTCTATCTAGTCGGCACATGAGCGTATATATGCAAATTACATACTTGCCGTGCTCCTGGTGCTATCACTGGAGAATCCTGACAGTGCACAGTGTGCACGATGTAAGGATTCACAAGTCTGCAGTCATATAGTAACTTAAGCCATGACAACTTTGACCCCTTAATGACTGTCGATACGCCTTTTAACAGCGGCAGTTAAGGGTACTTGTTCTTCAGAGCCACTTTTTTTGACGCTGAGAAATCAGGGTATAACGCCCCCCCCCCCCAGTGACGGAAAATGTCCAGGGTCTCAACTGCAAGGAATAGCTGAAACCCTAGAGAACCTGATCAGGGCTGGTTTTTGCGGGCCCCTGTGACGTGCCCCCCCCCCTGTCCCATACCTCCGCCATCCCCGGATCCTCTTGCTCCGTCTCCCAGCCCTATGTGTCATGTTCCTAGAAGAAAATGGTGGCGCATGCACAGCTGGCACCCAGCAACAATAGGACATTTTTCCTATTGATTCATTTTGATCACTGTGGGGGTTGGGGTTAGGGTGGTGTTAGGGTTGGCTTAAGCGTTGTGTTAGGGTTGGGGTTAAGGTTGTGTTAGGGTTAGTGTCATATCCCACCAAGGACAACATCTGCAAGGAGTTTGTATGTTCTCCCCATGTTTGCGTGGGTTTCCTCCGGGCACTCTGGTTTCCTCCCACATTCCAAAGACATACTGGTATGAAATTTAGATTGTGAGCCCCATCGGAGCAGCGATGATAATGTGTGCAAAAACTGTAAAGCGCTGCGGAATATGTTGGCGCTATATAAATAAAGAGATTATTATTATCATTATTATTAAAAGTAAAAAATAAAGTGATGACGATATGATGGCTAGTGTTAATCGCAAGTACTCGTTACTCAAGATTACATTGGTTGCTTTGGTATGCACTGAGTATCATGCAGCGCCCCAGAGATCTGGTCGTTGCAGTATGACACTCTGCCACTAAGGGGAGTGATGGTACGTCTGATGGCACTGAAGGAATTCTCCTGACCAGGTATCACCAGAACACATTACACTTCACACTCCGGCCACTAGGGGGAGAAAAAGGCTTTATTTATTGGGCCACTCCTCACACTGGTAAAACTAGGGGCTGGGGAGGAAGTTAGTCAGAAGCTGACTGGGTTGGATTCAGGCAACATCCCGTGGCAGGGGGTGTTGCGGGGAAAAGACACAGGGGGGTCCCTGTCAGGCGTGGGAACCTGGCAGGAGCCTAGCGAACAGAACAGAACGTTACGGAACCGCTCCTGCACTTCCTTGCGGCGGTATCCTAAGAAAGAGATAAGAAAGGGAAGGATATTGTGGAACAGTGTAAACGAGATCAAGCAAAAAGGAGTACCAGTAGGAGTCGTGCCGTGAGACCGAGGCAACATCCTACTGAGGCGTGTAGCCGGTGGCTGGAACACCGCGGGAGTAACTGACTTCAGGCCTTACTTCGAACTCCGCAGGACAGTTAATTATAGGTTGGCTGTCTACCTTAAATTTCCTAAGAAGACATATGGGGCAACATTGGGAGAGGGGCGTCTCTAGGGTCCCGGAAGACCTCCAAGCCTTCCCGTCATACGGGTGCGTCCTAGCCAAAACATATCTGGGGGACGAGAAACTAGTAACATCTGGAACTAAAGAGAGAGAGAGCTGTAGAGAACGAACAAACGAGAACAGCAGTTGTGAGGACTATTCCGAATGCTCAGCAGGGTAGGACTACAACACACAGGCGCTAGTGGTAGGCAACGATTTCCATCTGCGAGGGAAACTCTGGATGTGCCCATCGGACCGGCCGGTCTCTGATAGCCCTGTTAAACGTGCTCTGGATTGAGGATCCTGAAGTCTTCAGTAAAGAGGTAAAGAGACTGCAACCTTGTGTCCTCGTTATTGCCTGCACCTCGCACCATCGCTACCTACACCACTGGGAAGCCCTGGGGACCTACTTCACCTATGGGAAGGTATACCATCCAGCTGCCATTCCATCACCCCAGCAGACCCCACAGCAGCGTCGGTCACCCTGACCAAACACCACAGGTGGCGTCACGAACCCCTGACAGACTGTACCACCACCTCCATTGGACGCCCCTTAGCAGGGTCGCGGACCGGGTCTAGCCACCATGACAACGACAGAACCGAACCAGAGAGGTCCGGTACCGAAACGCGTGGCCCTGTGTCTGGGGGCGATCCAATCACATATCCCCTCATGCTTTTTTAGGGGTGTCTAAAAGCCACAAAACATGCGGGGCAGGGACTGGAGCATGTCACTCTAACACCTGCGATATTTGGTGCATACACGAGCAAACGATGCAACATGGAGTAGCGAGCACTAGCGCTAAACACATAACGACATATTCATATGTTATCATACTTTGTGTAGTACCTGTGGGTTTAAAATGCTCACTATACCCCTGGATAAAATTATTGAGTGTTGTGGTTTCCAAAATGGGGTCACTTGTGGGGAGTTTCCACTGTTTAGGTACATCAGGGGCTCTCCAAACGCGACATGGTGTCCGCCATCCATTTCAACCAATTTTGCGTTAAAAAAGTCAAACAGTGCGCCTTCCCTTCTGAGTCCTGCCGTGCGCTCAAATAGTAGATTTCCCCCACATATGGGGTATTCGCATTCTCAGGAGAAATTGCACCACAAATTTTGTGGTCCATTTTCTCCTGATACCCTTGTGAAAATAAAAAAGTTTGGTTCTAAATTAAATTTTTTTGTGAAAAAAGTTAAATGTAAATTTTTTCCTTCCTGATTGCTTCAGTTCTTATGAAGCAACCGAAGAGTTAATAAACTTCTTGAATGTGGTTTTGAGTATCTTGAGAGGTGTAGTTTTTAGAATGGTGTCACTTTGGGGTATTTTCTGTCATATAGGCTCCTCAGAGTCACTTCAAGTGTGAGGTGGTCCCTAAAAAAAATGGTTTTGTAAATTTTGTTGGAAAAATGAGAAATCGCTGGTCAACTTTTAACCCTTATAGCGTCCTAACAAAAACAAATGTTGTTTCCAAAATTGTGCTGATGTAAAGTAGACATGTGGGAAATAGTATTTATGAACTATTTTGTACGATATGACTCTCTGATTTATAGGCACAAAAATTACAATTTTGAATATTGCAAAGTTTTCAAAATTTTGGAGAAAATTTCCATTTTTTTCACAAATAAATGCAAGTCTTATCGAAGAAATTTTACCACTAACGTGAAGTACAATATGTCACGAAAAATCTCAGAATCAGTGGAATCCTCTGAAGTGTTTCAGAGTTATTAGCTCATAAAGTGACAGTGGTCAGAATTGTAAAATTTGGCCTGGTCATTAAGGACAAAATTGGTTCTGTCACTGGAACTAGATCAGTTTTAACATGAGGTCCTTATGACCGGAACATCCATGTCGGTACTTGCCCCCTCTGTTTCCATTTGGTGGGCAATGCCGTATCTTCTTTGTGGTTGATGCATGGTGAAAACATGTCAGTCCTGTTAGAACATGTCAATTTTGCTTCTTTTTCCCCAAGGAATGATTTGTTTTCAGAATTTTAACCCCTTCATAACCAGAGGCATTTTGGTTTTTGTGTTTCTTTTTTTGCTCCCCTTCTTCCCAGAGCCATAACTATTTTATTTTCCAATCAATATGGCCATGTGAGAGCTTGTTTTTTGCTGGACGAGTTGTTCTTTTGAATGACACCATGGATTTTAACATAGCGTGCACTTACAAATGGGGAAAAAAATCCAAGTTCGGTGAAATTGCAAAAAGTGCAATTCCACAATTGTTATTTGTTTTGCCTTTTTACTATGCTTATTAAATAATAAAACTGACCTGCCATTATGATTCTCCAGTTCATTACGAGTTCATAGACACCAAACATGTATAGGTTCTTTTTTCTGTAAATGGTGAAAAAAAATTCCAAAATTTGTTTAAAAAAATAAAATTGCACCATTTTCCGATACCCGAAGCGTCTCCATTTTTTCGTGATCTGGGGTTGGGTGATGGCTTATTTTTTGCGTGCCAAGTTGAAGTTTTAAAAGATACCATTTTGGCATAGATATGATCTTTTGATCGCCCGTTATTGCATTTTAATGCAATGTTGTGGTGACCCAAAAAAATATAATTCTGGCGTTTTGACTTTTTGTTGTTACGCCCTTTAGCAATCGCTTTCATTATTTTTTATATTGATAGATCGGGTGATTCTGAATGCGGCAAAACCAACTATGTGTATTATTTGATTTTTTATTGTTTTTTTTAAATGGGACAAAAGGGGGTTGATTTGAACTTTTATATTTTTTTAAATATTTTTAAGAACATTTTTTGTTACTTAAACAGAGCAATCCGGCAGTGACAACCATAGAGGTCTGCTGGAGACCTCTGGTTGTCATGCGAACCCATTGCTGACCCGCGGTCATGTGACACAGACGCCGATGGGCGGGATTTCCGGCACGCTTTCCGGATGCGCGTGTTAAATGCCGCTGTCAGAGTTTGTAAGCGGCCTTTAACAGGTTAACAGTTGTGGGTGGATCTGGATTCCTCCCACGACTGTTAGCGGCACATGTCGGCTGCTCAAAACAGCTATATTACTAAGCATATATTACAAAGCTGCTTATTTTCATGTGTACTATTGGTAACCGCTGCTTTAGTTTGTATTCCATATATCAACGGTTACCATGTAAGTGTTTCTATAAAGGTGCCGCTGCGTCGCTCGTGAGTCAGGCGGAGTCCTGTCCTGTACACTTTGTGTCTTAGGAAATAGTTGTTTTCATTCCTAATTTAAGGAGTGACACAAGGAAGAACACGTGTCAGTGGTCTGTCATTGCTACATGTTTCCAAAAGTTACATTTCTGAATGAAAGTCATCAAATGATGGCCGTTTATTGCCAATGGAGAAGCTGCCGCTGTGAAACCCACCCCTTCTTTCCAGGTCTGTTCATTTTCAGGTTTATTGATAAATACAATCAATGCAAACACATATAGGAGCAATGAAAAGCAATTCCATTGGAAATTCAGTCTATTAGCAAAATTAACCCTTTAAAGACTTTTTTTTGGCGCTTTCCTTTTTCAGCCCGAAGAGTAAGAGCCGCTCTGTTGACACAGAGCAGCTGAATCAACGGCAAGAGCGTTCGGTGAAGGTTCTGAGCCAATACCGGGTAGAACTGGCAGTGAGAAAATCCCTTGGGGTAGGGGCAGCATTGACCCTTTTACCACCTTGGGATTTTTTCCGTTTTCGTCTTTTGCTCCCCTTCTTCCCAGAGCCATAACTTTTTTTTTTTTTTTTTCTGTCAATATTGCCATGGGAGAGCTTTGATTTTGCGGGACGAGTTGTACTTTTGAACGACACCATTGGTTTTACCATATACTGTACTGGAAAACGGGGAAAAAATTCCAAATGGCGTAAAATAGCAAAAACAAGTGCAATTGTTTTTTGTTGTTTTTTTTACCATGTTCACTACATGCTAAAAATGACCTGCCATTATGATTTTCCCCCAAAATTCCAAAATTTATCAAAATAAATAAATAAATAAAAAATTGTGCCATTTTCCGAAGTTCATAGCGTCTCCATTTTTCGTGATCTTGGGTTGGGTGACAGCTTAATTTTTTGTACGCCGAGCTGATGTTTTTATTGATATAATTTTGAGATAGATGCAATGTTTTGATCACCTGTTATTGCATTTTAGGTCAATGTTGCGGCGACAAAATAAACTTTATTCTGTAGCTTTGATTAATTTTCTCACTATGCCATTTATCGATAGGATTAATTCTTTTATATACTGATAGAATGGGCGTTTCTGAACATTGTGATTCCAAATATGTATATTTTCAATTTTTTCAATTATTTTATTTTGAATGGGGCAAATGGGGGTGATTTTAACTTTTACATTTTTTTTACATTTTTTTAATATTATTAAAAACAATTTTTTTTTACTTTTTACTTGCTTCAATAGTCTCCTTAGGAGACTGTGTAGCAAAAGTACTCATCTGTTCATAGCAGATCGGCAATGACAACCACAAGGCTCTCCTGCAGATCCTCGGTTGTCATGCCAATCCATCGTCACCCTGCAATCATGTGACAGGGGCGCCGAGCAAGTGACGCAGTTCCAGGTCAGGGCATGTTAAATGTCAAGTGTTAGAGATTAACAGCAGCATTTAACATGTTAACAGCCGCAGGTGGATTGCGATTCCACCCACGGCTGTTAGGGGCACATTCCCTGCTGTGTATTGGAGCCAGGAACACAGTGTGAGGCTGAGGAGCTGTAAGTGCATCCTCACACCAAAACGCACTTACAGACACAAACCTTCAAAGCGTCATTTCTCACTGCTGGAGCATCACTTAGGCCGGAGTCACACTAGTGAGGAATACGAACGAGTGCTACGTGAGAAAAAAAATCGCATAGCACTCGGACCAATGTCAATCTATGGGGAAGCTCACATCACCTCTTTTTTTCTCGGCCATATTATATGAGCGAGTGAAATCGCAGCATGCTGCGATTTCATGCGTACATCGTCCGAGACTCGCTAATGCAAGTCAATGGGTGCGAGAAAAAAAATCACACAGTACTCGCACCATGCGAGTGCTGTCCAATTTTTACGCACCAGTGTCCTTTGAAAAGCCAGAAATACATATGCGGCTACTGTAAAAATCATGCTGACATGTTAGAATAGAATAAATAGAATAGAAATATACACATAGTATAGGTGTATATATATATATATATATATATATATATATATATATATATATATATATACACGTCAGTAACACATGCACACACACATATATATATATACTAGCTATTGAACCCGTTCTACGCCCGGGTGGCGAGCATTTATATTAGTATATGGTCTCCATCCTGTCATGTGCTGCACCATCCTGCGTCCCCATCCTGACATGTGCTGCTCCCATCCTGCGTCCCCATCCTGTCATGTGCTGCTCCATCCTGCGCCCCCGTCCTGTCATGTGCTGTTCCCATCCTGCACCCCCATTCTGTCATGTGCTGCTCCCATCCTGCACCCCCATTCTGTCATGGGCTGTTCCCATCCTGCACCCCCATCCTGTCATGTGCTGCTCCCATCCTGCGCCCCCATTCTGTCATGTGCTGCTCCCATTCTGCACCCCCATCCTGTCATGTGCTGCTCCATCCTGCGTCCCCATCCTGTCATATGCTCCCATCCTGCGTCCCCATCCTGTCATGTGCTCCCATCCTGCGTCCCCATCCTGTCATGTGCTCCCATCCTGCACCCCCATCCTGTCATGTGCTCCCATCCTGCACCCTCATCCTGTCATGTGCTCCCATCCTGCACCCCCATCCTGTCATGTGCTGCTCCCATGGTACGCAACCATTCTGTCATGTGCTGTTGCCATCCTGTGCCCCCATTCTGTTGTAATGTGCTGCACCCATTCTGCCTGTTCCTGTTTCCATTCTGCCATATGTTGCTCCCATCTTTCTCTCTCCGGCTCTACTGCCCGAGTGCGGGTGGCTGTGCTGGGGGCGGCTGTGCGTGGCTGTGCTGGGGGCGCTGTGTGTGGCTGTGCTGGGGGCGGCTGTGCGTGGCTGTGTTGGGGGCGCTGTGTGTGGCTGTGCTGGGGGAGGCTGTGCGTGGCTGTGCATGGGGCGGCTGTGCATGGCTGTGCATGGGGCGGCTGTGCGTGGCTGTGCTGGGGGCTGCTGTGCGTGGCTGTGCTGGGGGCGGCTGTGGTGGGGGCGGCTGTGCGTGGCTATGCTGGGGGCGGCTGTGCGTGGCTGTGCTGGGTGCGGCTGTGCGTGGCTGTGCTGGGGGCGGCTGTGCGTGGCTGTGCTGGGGGCGGCTGTGCGTGGCTGTGCTGGGGGCGGCTGTGCATGGCGGGGGCGGCTGTGCGTGGCTGTACTGGGGGCGGCTGTGCGTGGCTGTGCTGGGTGCGGCTGTGCGTGGCTGTGCTGGGGGCGGCTGTGCGTGGCTGTGCTGGGGGCTGGGGGCGGCTGTGCTGGGGGCGGCTGTGCGTGGCTGTGCTGGGGGCGGCTGTGCATGGCGGGGGCGGCTGTGCGTGGCTGTACTGGGGGCGGCTGTGCGTGGGTGTGCTGGGGTGGCTGTGCATGGCTGTGCTGGGGCGGCTGTAGCTGTGCTGGGGCGGCTGTGCGTGGCTGTGCTGGGGGCTGCTGTGCTGGGGGCGGCTGTGCGTGGCTGTGGCTGTGCTGGGGCGGCTGTGCGTGGCTGTGCTGGGGCGGCTGTGCGTGGCTGTGGCTGTGCGTGGCTGTGCTGGGGCGGCTGTGCGTGGCTGCGCTGGGGGCGGCTGTGCTGGGGGCGGCTGTGCGTGGCTGTGCTGGGGCGGCTGTGCGTGGCTGTGCTGGGGGCGGCTGTGCTGGGGGCGGCTGTGCGTGGCTGTGCTGGGGCGGCTGTGCGTGGCTGTGCTGGGGGCGGCTGTGCGTGGCTGTGCGTGGCTGCTGGGGCGGCTGTGCGTGGCTGTGCTGGGGGCGGCTGTGCTGGGGGCGGCTTTGCGTGGCTGTGCTGGGGTGGCTGTGCGTGGCTGTGCTGTGGCGGCTGTGCGTGGCTGTGCTGGGGGCGGCTGTGCTGGGGGCAGCTGTGCGTGGCTGTGGCTGTGCTGGGGTGGCTGTGCGTGGCTGTGCTGGGGCGGCTGTGCGTGGCTGTGGCTGTGCTGGGGGCGGCTGTGCGTGGCTGTGCTGGGGGTGGCTGTGCTGGACGTGTAAAACACGTACCGCACACGGACATTGTCCGTGTGCAGTCCGTGTGCCGTGCAGGAGACAGCGCTACATTTAAGCGCTGTCCCCCCCACTGGTGCTGAAGCCGCGATTCATATGTTCCCTGCAGCAGCTTTTGCTGCTGGGAACATATGAATATTAGAGTTTAAAAAGCAGATCCAGGTCTCCCCCCCCCTGCCACCCCCGGTGCCCCCCCCCCCCCCCACGCTCATCCCCAAAGGGGCGGAGCCGCATATTCAGTACTGTAATCGGCGGCCCCACGTGACCGCATACAGGAGAGGCTGCGGCCAGAAGAGGACGCTGCGGCGAGGGATCCGGAAGCTAGGTGAGTATTTTAATCAGGGGGGGCACACGGGGGGGGCGCACAGGGGGTGGGAGGGGGGGCTGCGCACAGGGGGTGGGAGGGGGGTGGAGCACAGAGGGTGGGAGGGGGTGGAGCCCCCACGGCCGATATATTAGGGGGGGGGATAATTAAGTTCGGCTGCGTCACTCTTGTCCAGACTGCGCAGGTGCGGTGCGTCGCGCTTGCGCAGTCTATAAAGGCTTCGGACAGAGTGACGCTCCCACTGTTATATTATAGATGTGTGTGTGTGTGTGACGCCCAGGAGACCGGGGTACCCAGCACCGGACCAATGGGGTCTGTCTCTTGAGGGGGATGTCACGGGTGGCTTGACCCGGTGCTGTGGTCTCAGGCAATGCACAGTGTAAGGGGTATCGTGAGGGAACAGGCACTTACTTGATCAGCAGCAGGTTCTCCCAGCGGTGATGATCCCGATCCTGGATAGATGGCTATTGTCCAAATGAAAGACTGAGGCACTGAAACGTTTAACCAGTTTACTTCAACATAAAGGGATTTACAACCAGTCCTGTCACCGGAGTCTGTATGGGAACTCTGAGTTACTTTGACCCTGCCGGGGTCTTCGCCTCTTATTGTACGCAGTTTCTATGTGGCCCTGCTGCTGTATGTGAACTGGCTGCCGGCCCAATCTGTCCCCTCCGGGTCCTGGTTCGACGGGCAACCCGAGTCCTTTTATCGGCTTACCCCCTCCAGGAGTACCGCTGAACTCTGTGTCTGTTGCTGCGTCCGGCCCTAGTGAACCGTTTTTCCGGTTGCTGTATGGTATATAATGAATACAGCCACGGATCCGGTATCCATCTTTGCGCCTGTTCTGGGTAGTGATTAATGCTACCCGATTCTCACAATGTCCTTTTTCTCCATCCCTTTTCTCCTCAGGCCGGTGATTTGGGCCTGGAAACCATCATAGCGCTGTTAGAAATTCAGTTGTATGACCTCTCACTTTCAGCTCCTTAGCCCAACTGCCAGTTCTTCTCTCAGACCAGAATGGATCAAGGGGAGTCTCTGGAGCTCCCCCTTCTGGCCGGAGGTGGTAGTGCAGTCTTGCTATTTTAGTATTTGTATTTAGTGTCAGTAACTATTTTTGTGGCAAATACCCCTAGGGGTGCCACATTCCCCCTTAGTTAAGAACAGTACTCCGGGACTGTGGGACGATAACATTTTGAAATAACAATTAATATGTACAGAGTCTTAAAAATGAAAAGTTACAAAAACCACTCAAGGAAACAAAAATAGAGTTCTGTAAAAAGTCACTTCAAATAGCGTCCATTAATACAGTTCTATCCTTGAAGGTACTAGGAAAGGCACTGCACTTTGTGTCCAGGAATTTAGTTCCATTTTTCCAACGGAGTTACCAATATAAAGTCTAAAGAAAGTTCAAAAAGAGCAAAAAGCAAAGTTCAAAAAGCAGTCTTTCCGGAGCTTTGATTTAGTGCCTCCAGGCTGATAAAAAGTTCAAGAATATGCAATAAGTTCATACACACAAGTCTCTGTAGGTACTGGGCTTAAACGTTGCAGAATGATAACAATGACTATAGTTTTATAGTTGGTAATCCGCATACCTGGCCGGTAATTGACCCTGGGTACTACGCTGTGATCTACGTAATAGCGGTGTCTCTTCATGTGGTGTACTACTGTCTATTGCGGATGTAGTATCTGCCCGCTCTGCTAAAGATAATTCCACGACTATGGAGTTGGCAAGTCCACCGTGAATGGGATTACTCTGATCAGGAATCTGTTCTTCCTGGCCTGGAACCTCCCGTAGTACGGGGTCAGCCTCTTCCTGTCTTGGGACTTCTGGTATTGGGTTCGGTGTTGGGTAAAAGGCCACCATGGGAACCACTACTGCACCATGGTATGTTAGTAGGGTTTTGGGAAAGTCTCCTATACAGGTGTGATACATTTCCTCTTCTTTTTCCTTTACTGGTTGGACCTGCATGGGTTGAATAACTTCTGGTTCTGGCTGGACAACTTCTGGCTCTTTCTATGCTTCCGGACATAATTTAAGATTGTCTCTTGACACTAGTACAGATGTTAAGCCTCCGTTTTTGCTAATGAGACACATTTTAGGATTATCCATTCTTGTTGGTAAAACTGTGTAGGGTACGGCTTCCCACTGATTGTCTAGTTTATTGGTTCGACGGTTTCTCTTGAGCACTTGGTCACCCGGTCTTAATGGGGTCGCTAGAGCATTCTGGTTGAAAGTTCGCTCTTGTCTTTCTCTAGTTTGCTGAAGGCTTCTTTCCACACTCTCTTGCACTTGGCGATACTGCTTTTGCTGTATGATATCCCAATTGGAGTCTTGAACTTCTGCGTCTGGTTTCAGAATTCCCATTTCTAGATCGATTGGTAATTGGCCGGGTCTTGCACGCATAAGGTAAGCTGGGGTGCAGTTGGTGGAGCTCACCGGGACATGATTATACAGATCCACCAAGTCAGGCAATTTCTCTGGCCATTGATTCCTTTCTGCCTCAGGTAAAGTCTTTAGTAGTTCTATTACAATATGGTTCATCTTCTCGCATAAGCCGTTTGTTTGTGGATGATAGGCCGTCGTCCGGATCTTTTTGCAACCATACATATTACAGAATTCTCTGAAGATCTCTGATTCAAAGGCTGTACCTTGGTCGGTGAGAACCTGTTCCGGATATCCATGGGGTCTACAAAAGTACGTTTGGAACGCTTTGGCTGCTGTTTTTGCTGTCAGATCTTTTACGGGTACTACTACCAAGAAGCGTGAATAATGGTCCACGATGGTCAAGGCATAGACATAGCCAGACCGGCTTGGTGTCAACTTCACGTGGTCTATGGCTACAAGTTCAAGTGGTTGTTTGGTGATAATGGGCTGCAGTGGTTCTCTTTGGTTCTTTTGATCGTTTCTTCTGAGGTTGCACGGGCCACAGTTTCTGCACCACTGTTCGATTGATTTTCTCATCCCGACCCAATAAAATCTTTCTCTTAGAAGTACTTCTAACTTTTTCCAACCGAAGTGACCAGCACCATTATGGTAAGCTTCGAGGACCATCTTCACATCTTGTTTAGGCACGATAATCTGCCAAACCAATTCATGTGTTTTCGGATTGGTGTACCTTCTACAGAGCTTCCCTTGATACAGGAACATTTTGCCTCTCTCTTTCCAGAGTTGATGCGTCTCTTCTGGGGCATCCTCATCGGGATATGCACTTTGCTCAGTCAGCAGTTCCTTCACCAACTTCACAGCCGGATTGCTGTCTTGGGTGTCAGCCCATCTATGGTGTGCTAACGGATTAAAATTCACCTCTTGTTGTTTCTGATAGGTATTTGACTGATGATGTTTTGCCTTGGGATGATGGAAGGCTGGTAGTTCAATTTCTTCAAGCTCCCCCGTTTCTTCTTCTACATCTCTCAAGTGTGGCATCCGGGATAGGGCATCGGCATTTCCATTCTTGCGACCTGCTCGATACTTGATTATGAAGTTGTAATTAGATAACCGGGCTATCCATCGCTGTTCTAACGCACCTAATTTGGCTGTGTCCAGATGGGTCAACGGATTGTTGTCAGTATAGACAATAAATTCTGCAGCGGCCAGATAGTGTTTGAAACGTTCAGTCACAGCCCAAACTACTGCCAGTAGTTCCAATTTGAAGGAGCTGTAATTTTCTGAATTTCTTTCAGTTGGCCGGAGCTTTCTACTTGCAGAGGCGATGACTTTCTCCCGACCTTCTTGCTTTTGTGACAGCACCGCTCCTAGTCCCACATTACTGGCATCGGTGTAGAGGATGAAAGGTTGATGGTAATCTGGGTATGCCAGAACCTCTTCTCCGGTTAGTGCCTTCTTTAGTTGTTCAAAGGAGTCTTCCCTTTCGTCGTTCCACTGAAAAGGAGGGTTTCGGTTTGAAGGTTTCTTCGTCTGCCCTACCAAGGCGTCTTGCAAGGGTGCTGCCAACTTGGTAAATCCTTTTATAAATCTGCGATAGTAACCCACCAATCCCAAGAATTGCCTCACTTCTTTTGCGTTGGTAGGTCTTGGCCAATCCCTTATGGCGCTTATTTTCTCGGGATCCGGTGCTACTCCCTCCGAACTCACGATGTGTCCCAGGTACTGTACCTTTGGCTTGAGAAGGTGACATTTGGATGGCTTGATTTTCATGCCATACCTGGATAAGGCTTCGAACACTTCTGCCAGGTCTTTTAAGTGTTGTTCGTAAGTCTTTGAGTAGACGATCACATTATCTAGGTACAGGAGGACGGTCTCGAAGTTCTTGTGTCCGAGGCAGCATTCCATCAGCCGCTGGAAGGTACCGGATGCGTTGCAGAGTCCGAATGGCATGCGATTAAATTCACATAGACCCATTGGTGTGGTGAATGCCGTCTTTTCCTTATCTCTCTCAGCTACAGGGACTTGCCAATACCCGCTTGTTAAGTCTAAGGTGGAAAAATAATTAGCAGATTTCAAAGCATTCAAGGACTCTTCTATCCTAGGCAAGGGGTAGGCGTCTTTATGGGTGATGTTATTAATCCGCCGTTAGTCTACGCACATTCTCATGGTTCCGTCCTTTTTTTTGACAATCACTAGAGGGGCCGCCCAGGGGCTACAGCTGTCTCTTATTACCCCGGCCTGTTTCATCTCCCTCAGCATATCTTTTGCACATTGATAGTGAGCGGGCGGTATGGGTCTATATCTTTCTTTTATTGGGGGATGGTCACCGGTGGGGATTGTGTGTTCCACCCCTTCTATCCGTCCGAAGTCCAATGGGTGTTTACTGAAGACTTGTTCATATTCCGTCACTAGCCTGTACACCCCTTGTTTTTGATGGGTAGGTGTTGAATTTATGCCCACGTGTAGCTGTTGGCACCAATCCTCCAATTCTCCATCTGAGCTGTTGACTTCCACCTGACAGGTTGGTTCTAAGGGCTCAATGGTTGTGATGGCATTGTTGTCAACAGTATATAGCTTTGCCACTGTAGCATACCTTGGCAAAGTGACCTCTTCCTCTCCACAGTTCAAAAGTCGTACCGGCACTCGTCCCCGGTGTACCTCGACTACCCCTCGTGCTGTGAGTATAGTGGGCCTGCTGTCGGTGTACACTGGTTCTATTAAGGCTTGATAATCTCGTCCCTTAGTACCAAATGGCTGCTCTACACCATACCAGCATTTCTGTTTTTGGTGGGATTACAATAGACGTTGGATCACTTACCCTCACACTGCCGATTTCTCCACCTGCAACTTCTACCTCTTGCCTTAACATCAATACTTTTATTTCCCTCCGGAGAACTCTCTGCTGGCAGGATTGGGCAGTTTCAGCAATTTGTTGTAAGACAGAAATAACTTCGGAAAAGCAGCTCTCTAACACATTCATTCCTATCAATACAGTTGGTTCACAGTTACGCCGGTCAACATCAGCAACAATTATACCCTGTTTCTTCAATTCTACTTTACCATTCTTTATGGTCATCTCCCTGAATCCTAGTTTCGGTACCAAATTACCATTACTGGCCCATATATCTAGTTCGACATCAGAGGGTCCTTTATCAATATCTGCATCAGCCCAGTACCTCTTATAAAGGATATACAGTATAGATGAAATCTGGGAACCTGTGTCCAGCAAAGCGTTGAGGGGAATTCCGTCCAGCACGATAGGGATAATGGGTCGTCCTCCGATGTACCCGTCGTGCCAGGGTGTTGGGCCTTGAAAGTTCATTCCTGTGAAGCGGCCCGCATTCCCAGGGGATTCCCATTTAAATCACAATCTCGTGCAAAGTGGCCTGGCTGCTGGCAACGGCGGCAAATGGGCTGTCCATCCGGTTGGTAGCGGTCGCGGGGTCGTCCTCTCCATGTCGGGTATTTCCGGGGTCTCATCCATGGAACATCCTCTCTACGGTTTGCCAACTCCATCTTGGGTCCTCTCATCTCCTGCATGGTTTTAGCCATTGAAGCAACAATATCAGTTAAAGAGTCAAGCTTTTGTTGAAGAGCCTCATTAGTACTGGGCCCCAGGGGCTTAGCAATGGCCCCGGACATAGCTGATGTCATTTGCACTCCCTGTTGTTGAGGTGCCTCTGCCATGGGTTGCGCAGGATCCTGATCCCGAGGTGCCTCTGCCAGCTGGAGACGTATAGCGCTCTCCTTTAATTGGGCAAATGTCAATTCAGGGTTCTTAAAAACAAGCATACTCACATGCCCCCGGTGAGAAGGGGTGTAGAGTCCCTCAATAAATTGATCTCTTAGCAGTTTATCCGCTCCGGTGTTAAAAATGGGTTCAGCCAGTGTAAGTGATTTAAGGGCTTCCTGCAGGTTTAAGGCAAAGTCTCTCACGCCCTCATTAGCTTTTTGTTTGCAATTAAAGAATCGTACTTTAGCTTTGCTGCTGGCAGTGGTTTCAAATGTAGCTTTTAATCCAGCAAATATGCGTTCAACAGTGCCTTTTAGATCAGCTGCCCATGCTGTAACTTCTCGCTTAGCATGGCCACTTAACTGCATCATCAGGAGACTAACATGCTGAACTTCACCCACGGGGAACATGTCAAAATGGGCCAGCATCTTTTCTCTGAAATCGTCAAGGGTATTAGGCTCGCCTTCATACATTGGAAGCCACAGGCCACCCGGGGTATATGGCATCAGCACCGGCATGATGGGCGCCACTCCTTGCACCGTTGCGCTACCGGACTCTCTATCGACACTCTGCCTTTCAGCTGCATTAGCGTCGCCGGGTGCTGCGGCGTCTCCGTGCTGCGACATACTGTGCCCCCTTAGTTAATCCGGACCCTTCCGGTCCTCCGCTTCCGTCGGGATAGTGTAGATTCGTTCCGCTGTGCAGCAGGATTGGTTTTCCCCTTACTCTGACGTCAGAGCGCTCAGCTTGGTGCCACCCACAATGACACGCCCCCTGCTGCTCCCGCCCGCCACGCGCTCTGTAATGGCGGATTCTGAAGTTTTTCAGTCAGACTGGGGTCAGGTAATGGCGTAGCTCAATTAACAGTCTCGTGCCTAACGGTTATGAGGTGATGGCGGCCATCTTTACTCCATTATAACCAATGGGGAAAAGTCACTTTCAATAGTTTTTAATGGGAAATGGAATTTTCTTTAATAAAGTCAATTTTCAAGATTTTTCATCCAAGTTTTCACAGTTTTGGGCTCCAATCACGGCACACAATACCCGGTATACGGGCTGGCTGAATCCTGTTCGTGACGCCAATTGTGACGCCCAGGAGACCGGGGTACCCAGCACCGGACCAATGGGGTCTGTCTCTTGAGGGGGATGTCACGGGTGGCTTGACCCGGTGCTGTGGTCTCAGGCAATGCACAGTGTAAGGGGTATCGTGAGGGAACAGGCACTTACTTGATCAGCAGCAGGTTCTCCCAGCGGTGATGATCCCGATCCTGGATAGATGGCTATTGTCCAAATGAAAGACTGAGGCACTGAAACGTTTAACCAGTTTACTTCAACATAAAGGGATTTACAACCAGTCCTGTCACCGGAGTCTGTATGGGAACTCTGAGTTACTTTGACCCTGTCAGGGTCTTCGCCTCTTATTGTACGCAGTTTCTATGTGGCCCTGCTGCTGTATGTGAACTGGCTGCCGGCCCAATCTGTCCCCTCCGGGTCCTGGTTCGACGGGCAACCTGAGTCCTTTTATCGGCTTACCCCCTCCAGGAGTACCGCTGAACTCTGTGTCTGTTGCTGCGTCCGGCCCTAGTGAAGCTGATATCACCTCACGTTTTTCCGGTTGCTGTATTATATATAATGAATACAGCCACGGATCCGGTATCCGTCTTTGCGCCTGTTCTGGGTAGTGATTAATGCTACCCGGTTCTCACAATGTCCTTTTTCTCCGTCCCATTTCTCCTCAGGCCGGTGATTTGGGCCTGGAAACCGTCATAGGGCTGTTAGAAATTCAGTTGTATGACCTCTCGCTTTCAGCTCCTTAGCCCAACTGCCAGTTCTTCTCTCAGACCAGAATGGATCAAGGGGAGTCTCTGGAGCTCCCCCTTCTGGCCGGAGGTGGTAGTGCAGTCTTGCTATTTTAGTATTTGTATTTAGTGTCAGTAACTATTTTTGTGGCAAATACCCCTAGGGGTGCCACATGTGTGTTACTGACGTGTATATATATATATATATATATATATATATATATATATATATATATATATATATATATATATATATATATATATATATATATATATGTCTTTATATTTCATAGAGAGAAAAATAGAAGATTAGCTGGTAATTCATTTGTCGGCTTCTGTAAAATCAATGCCCCGGCTGCAAACTGCTGGTGAATGAATGAGATGCTGCGGTGACGTCACTGATGCTGCGCTCCCTGCCGGCCTGACCCGCTCTGATCTCTGGAGCGTGGGAAAATGCCTGTATACAAAGAATATTTCATTTTAAAACGATGTGTCAATGACAGAGAACTGCTGTATGTTAAAATCGCTTTGCAAACGGATTACACACGGATGACCATATGGCGAACACTCGTGCGATTCTCGGCCGTGAAAATCGAACCGATTTTTTATACGTTGAATGTGCCTCCTGCCGTAAGGTCATAAAGGGATGAACCTGATTACCTTATCTTTCAAAGGGTTACGCAAAAAAAAAAAACCATGAAAAATTAAAAAAAATGAAAGGACAAAAATGTAAAATCGCCTGGTTATGAAGGGGTTAAAAGTACCGCATCTGGAAAGCATGACGTTTAATGTAACCCTAATCCCAAAGCCTATTTTAGGGCAATATAGGTGCATTGTGGACACAGGTTGTGAGATCTCTTCTCCATGGGACGGAATCGTTTTTTTTTTTTATAGAGTAATGCAAGATTCAGATTGCCGGGCAGGGGAAATAAAGGTGTAATGTGCAAACACGAGAAGAGGGAAAAAAAGCAGTGAGGCGGCAACTAGAACCAGGATATCAACGTACAGTAAGTGGAACAGTACGAAGGCACGCCCACTTTTCCTTTTTCGGAGAGGAGGTGTGGCCGTGACGTCACGCCTGTCAGCTGCGGCACATCGAGATGGGGATGATCGCAGCCTCTGAGCGCAGAGCTGGGTTTGCAGTGGGAGAGACAGGAGCGCAGTGTGACGGTCACCGGGCTGCACAAGTCTGTACTATCCGGTGCACGGGTCAGCCTGCTATCTCCTGCCGCCTCCGCCCTGAGACCCCTGCACAGCATCCAACATGGAGAAGATGTCGCGGGTCTTACCGCTCAACCCAACTTTTCTACCTCCGACCTACGGGGTGCTGAAGTCTCTGCTGGAGAACCCTCTGAAGCTGCCCCTCCATCACGAAGATGGTAACTATAGAGACGGCCGATATTAGTATTATTAGCTTATTATTTGTCTATTATTATATTATTATTATTATTAGCTTATTATTTGTCTATTATTATATTATTATTATTATTATTATTATTAGCTTATTATTTGTCTATTATTATTATTATTATTATTAGCATATTATTTGTCTATTATTATATTATTATTAGCATAGTATTTGTCTATTATATTATTATTACCATATTATTTGTGTATTATTGTATTATTATATTATTTGTCTATTATTATTATTATTATATTGTCTATTATTATACTATTAGTGTATTATTGTATTATTATTATTTGTCTATTATATTATTAACAATTTAGAATTATTATGTTAATATTTTTGTATTTTATTGTATTATTCTCATGACTGTTATTATTAGTAGCACTAGGTGACGATGTAGCAGAACTGATTTGTGATTTCATGCATCCTGGCTGCATTGCTAGTTCTTTGCGTTATTGCCAGACAACAAATTCCTCTCTGCTCCATCTGTACATATTACGGTGTGATCCCCTCTGCTCCATCTGTACATATTACGGTATTATTCGCTCTGCTACATCTGTACATATTACGGTATTATTCGCTCTGCTACATCTGTACATATTACGGTGTGATCCCCTCTGCTCCATCTGTACATATTACGGTATTATTCGCTCTGCTACATCTGTACATATTACGGTATGATCCCCTCTGCTCCATCTGTACATATTACGGTATTATTCGCTCTGCTACATCTGTACATATTACGGTATGATCCCCTCTGCTCCATCTGTACATATTACGGTGTGATCCCCTCTGCTCCATCTGTACATATTACGGTGTGATCCCCTCTGCTCCATCTGTACATATTACGGTGTGATCCCCTCTGCTACATCTGTACATATTACGGTGTGATCCCCTCTGCTACATCTGTACATATTACGGTGTGATCCCCACTGCTACATCTGTACATATTACGGTGTGATCCCCACTGCTACATCTGTACATATTACGGTGTGATCCCCACTGCTACATCTGTACATATTACGGTGTGATCCCCTCTGCTCCATCTGTACATATTACGGTGTGATCCCCTCTGCTCCATCTGTACATATTACGGTGTGATCCCCTCTGCTCCATCTGTACATATTACGGTGTGATCCCCTCTGCTCCATCTGTACATATTACGGTGTGATCCCCTCTGCTCCATCTGTACATATTACGGTGTGATCCCCTCTGCTCCATCTGTACATATTACGGTATGATCCCCTCTGCTCCATCTGTACATATTACGGTGTGATCCCCTCTGCTCCATCTGTACATATTACGGTGTGATCCCCTCTGCTACATCTGTACATATTACGGTATGATCCCCTTTGCTACATCTGTACATATAACGGTGTGATCCCCTCTGCTCCATCTGTACATATTACGGTGTGATCCCCACTGCTACATCTGTACATATTACGGTGTGATCCCCTTTGCTACATCTGTACATATTACGGTGTGATCCCCTCTGCTCCATCTGTACATATTACGGTATTATTCGCTCTGCTACAACTGTACATATTACGGTATTATTCGCTCTGCTACATCTGTACATATTACGGTATGATCCCCTCTGCTACATCTGTATATATTACGGTGTGATCCCCTCTGCTACATCTGTACATATTACGGTGTGATCCCCTCTGCTCCATCTGTACATATTACGGTGTGATCCCCACTGCTCCATCTGTACATATTACGGTGTGATCCCCTCTGCTACACCTGTACATATTACGGTGTGATCCCCTCTGCTACATCTGTACATATTACGGTGTGATCCCCTCTGCTACATCTGTACATATTACGGTGTGATCCCCTCTGCTCCATCTGTACATATTACGGTATGATCCCCTCTGCTACATCTGTACATATTACGGTGTGATCCCCTCTGCTACATCTGTACATATTACGGTATGATCCCCTCTGCTACATCTGTACATATTACGGTATGATCCCCACTGCTACATCTGTACATATTACGGTATTATTCGCTCTGCTACATCTGTACATATTACGGTATGATCCCCACTGCTACATCTGAACATATTACGGTATGATCCCCTCTGCTACATCTGTACATATTATGGTGTGATCCCCTCTGCTACATCTGTACATATTACGGTGTGATCCCCACTGCTACATCTGTACATATTACGGTGTGATCCCCACTGCTACATCTGTACATATTACGGTGTGATCACCTCTGCTCCATCTGTACATATTACGGTGTGATCCCCTCTGCTCCATCTGTACATATTACGGTGTGATCCCCTCTGCTCCATCTGTACATATTACGGTGTGATCCCCTCTGCTACATCTGTACATATTACGGTGTGATCCCCTCTGCTCCATCTGTACATATTACGGTGTGATCCCCTCTGCTCCATCTGTACATATTACGGTGTGATCCCCTCTGCTACATCTGTACATATTACGGTGTGATCCCCTCTGCTCCATCTGTACATATTACGGTGTGATCCCCTCTGCTCCATCTGTACATATTACGGTGTGATCCCCTCTGCTCCATCTGTACATATTACGGTGTGATCCCCACTGCTACATCTGTACATATTACGGTGTGATCCCCTTTGCTACATCTGTACATATTACGGTGTGATCCCCTCTGCTCCATCTGTACATATTACGGTATTATTCGCTCTGCTACATCTGTACATATTACGGTATGATCCCCTCTGCTACATCTGTATATATTACGGTGTGATCCCCTCTGCTACATCTGTACATATTACGGTGTGATCCCCTCTGCTCCATCTGTACATATTACGGTGTGATCCCCACTGCTCCATCTGTACATATTACGGTGTGATCCCCTCTGCTACACCTGTACATATTACGGTGTGATCCCCTCTGCTACATCTGTACATATTACGGTGTGATCCCCTCTGCTACATCTGTACATATTACGGTGTGATCCCCTCTGCTACATCTGTACATATTACGGTGTGATCCCCACTGCTCCATCTGTACATATTACGGTGTGATCCCCTCTGCTACATCTGTACATATTACGGTGTGATCCCCTCTGCTACATCTGTACATATTACGGTGTGATCCCCTCTGCTACATCTGTACATATTACGGTGTGATCCCCTCTGCTACATCTGTACATATTACGGTGTGATCCCCTCTGCTCCATCTGTACATATTACGGTATGATCCCCACTGCTACACCTGTACATATTACGGTATGATCCCCACTGCTACACCTGTACATATTACGGTATGATCCCCTCTGCTACATCTGTACATATTACGGTATGATCCCCTCTGCTACATCTGTACATATTACGGTATGATCCCCTCTGCTACATCTGTACATATTACGGTGTGATCCCCTCTGCTACATCTGTACATATTACGGTATGATCCCCTCTGCTACATCTGTACATGTTACGGTATTATTCGCTCTGCTACATCTGTACATATTACGGTATGATCCCCACTGCTACATCTGTACATATTACGGTATGATCCCCTCTGCTACATCTGTACATATTACGGTGTGATCCCCTCTGCTACATCTGTACATATTACGGTATGATCCCCACTGCTACACCTGTACATATTACGGTATGATCCCCTCTGCTACATCTGTACATATTACGGTATGATCCCCTCTGCTACATCTGTACATATTACGGTATGACACAAACTCTTACAACATCCCAGCAAAAAGTAGCCATGCATTCTGCACACACATCACTAATGCCGGGAATACACCTAGCTGCCCCACTGCTCAAGGCTTTTCTGAGGTCTGTAGTTCTACCTGAGCCATGAACGGCTTGTACGGATGAGGTTAAATAACTGAGGCGGCAGAATGTACCAATCACATGATGTCCACCGAACCGATCACATAATGAGATTACAGCAATCCTGCAAATCTGAAGAGTAATGTGAGCACAAGCCTGAAAACTTTTGTTTCTACCTCTTTGGGGGGTTTATGTTCTTCAGATTGTAAAATACACACAAGATTCATCATTCATACAAGTATTATATTGATGAGTGATGTATGGTATAATGTATATTGGATCAGACATCATTAATATATATATATATATATATATATATATATATATATATATATATATATATATATATGTTGTATGCATAAATGATGTAATACATGTGACATATGTATAAATGATGTATGATATAATACATATGATGTATGATCCAATACTTGTGATGTATGATGTGATGCATGTGATGTGTATATTAATGGTGTATGATGTTATTCATGTGATGTGTATCTTAATGATGTATAACGTGATGTATGTATACATGATGTATGATGTTATAAATATGATGTGTATATTAATGATGTATGATGTATGTAAAATGGTGCATGATTCAGTCACCAAGTAATGGCACAGTCATCCTAAGCTCTATCCAAAAACCTGAAGAACAACATGTAAAATGGTAATATTTCAGTTTCTTGTTGTCTTCCCAGTTGTCATATGCATCTCAATGTTTCATTTTGCTGGTGTCAAACACGTTACACAATGAGCCTGAGAAAATATCAGCTTTCCCGTATTTTGACGTCTTGCTATAACACATTATCCGATATTAAAAGATTCCATCTTTACCCATTTAGCCTTCTGTAAAGAAAAAGACAAGGAAAAGAAGCTTGAAGATGACACGTCAAGTTCCACTGTCCCACAGTCGGCTTTCTTGGGGCCAACGCTCTGGGACAAGACCCTACCGTATGATGGAGATACCTTCCAGCTGGAGTACATGGACCTGGAAGAGTTTCTCTCCGAAAATGGTATTCCACCAAGTCAGTCCTCGCATGACCTGAGCTCCCATCAGCCTAGTCTCCAACAGGCTCCGGTGACACCACCTTCTGTCATTGATCTGAGCAGTCGGGCATCCACATCTGCCCTGCCAGGCTTGGTACCCCAGAACTGTATGCACAGTCCAGTAAGACCCTGTAAGTGTTTCTTCTTTTAATGTAAGAACAAATGCTACAATGACAAATAATTTGTGAACGATACAGCTGTGAGTTCATTTAGATTCTCAGGTGTCAGAGATGTCATGTATGAGAAGATCACATGTTGGGAGCTCAGCTAAAAGTTTCTCGGGAATCTGAAAAGTCCATTCAAATCAAGGTCAATTATATATTGTGTCAAAGTAGTAATAAGAGAAATATCTTATCCAAATAACATGAAACATACCGGAATAATTAAGCGGTCCCCATTCTGTAGACAAACTTGGTCTGGGATTACAGACATCTTCTCACATAATAGATTTTTTTGGCTACATTTGCCATTTACACTTGACCCAGACTCATCCTCATTTAGCTTTTCCTAAAAGTAGGGGTAGATGCTCTATAAAAAAACCAAGAAACAACATAGATATAGAAACATTATAGAAACCGTTTTACATGCATGTGACCATTTTTTGTACCGTTATTCATGGGCAAGCAGTTTTAAGCTTGAGGACCGCTATTTGAGAGCTCTGTCCTTCTCAAGGCTGGTCGTAATCGTGGATTGTGCATCCACATCCTCCTTCAGAAGCCATCAGGCTCTGTTGAAGCACTTTGTCCTTATAAAGCCATGGCTCCAAGTAGCTGTACGCATCAAGGCAACTCAAGCATCACTTAACTGTTCAGTTTTTTCCTAACATACAGCAGGTTCCAAAAATGTCAGAGAGTAGTCAGAATTCCATCGTATTATCTGCCAGTTATTCTGAAAGAGCTCATTGAACTATTGTGGATGTGAGGCGTGAAGCACTAGAAAGTGTAATAAATGGCAGCTAAGGAAAAGTTTTGAGTTGTCTTTGACAATCAGGATAATTTTAACAAACATCAAATCCGTGACCTTCCATAGTTTAATGGTTACCTAGACTTTTAAATAACTTTTGATATGTTGTAGCCCCTGTAGAACATTGGATATCCATATCCTAAAACTCCCACCAATTACTAATACTAAAGGCAGAAGAGTTCAGCTTAAGTGGTGGATGAACCCACTAGACTTTCCATCGACTCTGCACACCGCTCTTTGTGTTCGAGCATAAGCTGAGCTCTTCTGCCCTTTAATTAGAGCCATCATGTTTTTCTCTGGATCCAGACCCTCAACGATCAACAGTAGTGAACACAGGCTTCATCATCTCAACAATGATTTAAAAGCTTATGATTTTTTGTTTTAAGAGTGTCCATAAAGCTGGAGTAATAACTTTTCTCATGTGTATGTGTGATGAAATATAGTATTAAGGCAATCATTTCAGTTATAATGAATTGACATTAATGTCCACGGGGCCTTAGTCTTTCACTCCGAGAGGGAGGGAAATCTTTTCTTGGTAAAATCTTGGAAATTTGTCTAAAAATGGTCTACAGAAGTGTCAGAGATATATTTGAGAAGATCACTTTGTTGGAATTTGTGACCCACAATGAATTCCAGAATAAAAATTAGGGTGCTGTCACTCAAGTCTCATTGTTAAAAGCAAATTATCAGTCATGATGTTGGCACATAGTCTTTACTAGCACAATTTCTAAGTCAGATGAAGTACAGTCACTGACTTAAGCTACAAATATGCTGGGTGCCATATGTATGTTGGCTGCCTCTCCGAGTAGCCTCTGGCAACAGAAGCCACAAGGGGTTGTGTACTGTGATTACTTTTATTAATGTAGTGGAAAAATAGAAATGTTCATGAACAGTATTATTTGAGCTGTTTTATTACAAGGGTCATAGTTCCATCTGTAAAAACACTGCCTGACATCCTGGGCCAGGTCCAGTGACCCCTGTAGATTGTGTATTATTCTTATGCAGTGTGGTCGAGCTATATATTGTGTTTTTTAGAAATATGTGTTGTCTTTATTGTTATATATGTAAAACTGAATTTCAAAGTAATTTGTCCTTGTGATAAATTATAGTTCTGTAAACTCTGTAGGAACAAATAACTTACTGTACATGGTGCGTAGGAACTCTCTTAGATTTCAAGGTCAGTGCAAATATACTGTATAAAAGTTACCTTAATGATATATGCAGCCTTTGTGGGTTTTGCTGGGAGGAGAAGCATTTGTGTAAAGTGTGAAAAGCTTAGGAACAAATACAGTTTGTCACCCAGTTTATTAGTCTAAATCGTTGTTTCTCAAATTCCAGTTTTCACGGTCCCTAACAGATCATGATTTCAGGATTTCCTTAGTAGTCAAGAGGTTTTGGAATTATTATCAAAGCATCAGAAATTACAAAAGGTTCTCTCACCTGAGGAATACTAAGAAACTCTTGAAAACATGATCTGTTGAGGTCCGTGAGGACTGGAGCTTGCGAAACACTGGTCTTAATTGGGCAAGTAGGTATTGAATGTATCTGGAGATATTCTTTAAGATATAGACCCACCATAAATGGTGACCACTAGATCTCTGTCAATCAGATAACCACAATCCCTACTACCATTAGACTCATTGGGTTGTGAAGTTCAAGGTTGGCTGCTAAATCAAGGGCCATCGTCACAGGACGGTAAATTGGATTATTGTCTTGAGTGAAGGAAAGCATCGACAAGTAGATGCCAGTACGTGAGCTGTTCTTCTAAAAACTAGTGTCTCCCAAAGTCTTAGAAGAAAAGACTGTTTTTTTTTTTCTCAGATATCCTGGTAGCATCCATTTTTGGTCTCTGAACTTTTTCATCCATTGACTCTTAATAATATATTAGTGAAAATAGGATGAAATTTGTCTGGAACTGAATATCTGCCTTCAACATGGTTTCCTAAAGAATTTAATGGCTGAGTCTGTTGAGTAGGGCATGCTCTGACTCTCACGGATCGGACATACGGATCCGTTTTTGAAACTGATGTGTGTATGGATAAATGAAACTCTATGGGTCCGTGTATTGTCCAAGAAAAACAGCACTAGAACGGGTCAGAAGGAAGTGTGAATGTAGCCTTATACTCACTATAGAAGCCAGATGAATGCCACATGTCTAACAGGACAATATATACAGTGTATGATTCTATTCACATACATTTTTGCCTTTCGGAGTAAAACCAATTTGTTGTTAGCAATCCAAGGCTTAACAAAGCTGTGAGCCAAGACACCACTCTCACTAATCGCTACTAAGTATAGCTATATGCATGGCTAAGAATGGCGGGATTACACAGAAATCTCTCTTTAAATATACTCCGGTGCCTAGCGGAGCGAAACAATTAATTGTACGTTTTCAAAACAGATTATCGCTGAAGGGAAAAAATGAAATAAAAACCTCTTCCCTTTCTAAGCCTCATTTGTACGGCAGGATAATTAACAGGTGTATGCAGACACTTAACACGCCTCTCTCGTGTTTACTTACCCAGCCTGTAATTGAGACATGTGTGAGCGCACGGTTCTTCAATGCGTCTGCTCACATTTCATCTCATGTGAGTGCAGATTACTGTGTGATCTGTACACATGGCTCTACCCTGTGCTGTCTCCTTACACTGCTCAGTCGGGGAACAGACGTCTGTGGCTAAGTGGTTGCTAAACTTTTTTCATTCACACCACATAAAGGCTGCCTGGATATAAAAACTGCACTGATAAGACGGACGTGCCTTGGAATTTCTCATGGTGCATGTAGAGAGTGACATACCGGCTTGACATACCCCTAAGATCTCAGTCCAGAGCCTAGAACCTAGCCAAATCAGTTCTCACACTTTGCACTGATGAGAGGCAATACCCTGAAACACCGTATCTGCAAATTGGGATTCTGATTTGGCTTTTATCCTATGTCATATTGGTAGACTCGTTAAAGGGTCAATAGGGACTTTTAGGATTGCTGCTTCCTACCGGTGGCGCTATAGAGTTCAATTCCTCTTCTTCTGAAGAGAAAGTAGTTACTTTATATATTTTACATCCATCTTGGAAATTACACAGGGAAGTCAACTAGGACCGATGTAATCTACTAAATTTCCTATACCTCAGAAGGATATGAACAAGTAACACAATTGGAAGCAGGTCTCAGGCATTATAGATAGCTGTTAAAAAATGCACCACATTACAGTTTAGTCCTCATGGGGATGTAAGGGGTGATGTTTCTCCTTGTGGAGAGTGACATGCCTGGCTTATAAGGAGGCTTATAAGCCATGCAATGTTCCTATGGGAAATTAAATATGCAAATTGACACTTGAGAGAGGAAGAGGACTTCAACTCTAGTGCCACCAGTGTAAGTAGCAATCCTAAAAGTCAATATCGACCCTTTAATGAGCCTTGCCGTATGACTTAAGAGTTCAAGCCCTTTTTCTCTCTGAAGAGGCATTTTGAATATTTACTTTCGCAGAGGAGCATTGCATTGCTCATAAGCCTCCTTACATTGGCATGCCAGACATGTCACTCTCCACAAGGAGAAACTTCACTCCTTGGATCCCAATCAGAAGCCTCTCATACAGCCGAATCAGATCTTATACTTTGAACTGATGAGGAGCGATACCCTGAAACACTGTCTACATATTGAGAGTCTGGTTTAGCTTTTATCATCCCAAGTCATGACAATGCTCGTTAAAGGGATGATATTTAGGACTTTTAGGATTGCTACTTTCAATGGATGCACTAGAGTTCAAACCCCTTTTTCTCTCTGAAGAGGCAATTTGCAAGTTTAGACCTCAAGAATGGATTGCGAGTGTTTTACTTTCAATAAAGTAAACTGTTTGTGGATGATGGCTAGTTTAAGATCCCCAGAGTATGGATCTACATGAGAAAAGATGATCAATGAGACTTTGTTGCTGAAACTGGGAGCTCCTTTTAATCAACTTTTGTCGTTACGGGTAACTGCGGCCTTCTGTAGCTCCTCAACCAACAATCAGGGATAGCTTATGACAGGGTCTTGATCAGGAATTTTCTTAAAATCCATACCCCAAGTCAATGTAAGATTTTTTGTACACTACAAATTTTCATCCTGCACATTCAGATGGAAAATCCACTTCGGTTTTACTGTACTTGCCTAAACATCAGAGCAGATTACTGCTAAATAAGAGTAGGTCCTAGTTTGGTAAACACAGTCTGTCCATTTATTATATGTCCAGCTATTCCACTGCAGGGAATATGTGTGTGGCCAGAGAGACCTCCCTCCAGTGACCATAAGTGAACCCTCGGGGTTCAGGTGATAAACTAATAGCGATCAACTGATGACTGGTATAGAGTAATACGGCACTCTATAGTAAAAGTGTTGTTGGTGCTCAAGTCAGGTATCCAACCCGTCAAAATATAATAATAAACTTGGCACTCAGTATTTGAACAAAAAAAGAGCTTCCTTTTATTGGTGCATCCAGACAAAAATGGTTAAGAGCATTTCGGTTCGTCACAGGACCTTCATCAGAACATTCTTTAACATAAACTGGATGTGAAGGGGTGCTCTGTAAGCGGTCATGAGCGTCCAATTTATAGGGACCTGCTGCAGTGGGTATGTGCTGTAGACCAGCTGGGCATCATAAGCCAAGGACAGCGCAAAAGGCAAAGGCAAAACTATTGCAAAAAGAACCGCGCTGTATCCCAGTGTGCGAGTGCGCCGCGCACTGGGATACAGCGCGGTTCTTTTTGCAATAGTTTGTAAGAATTGTATAAAGTATTCTCACGATTAGAAACCTCACTTCAAGGACTCATGTACATAGCCTGGCACACAATGCATGGCTGTTATCCTATTGATGCTTGATAGGTCATATGTCACAAAAACTACAATACCAAGATTAGTAGGTAGACTGATGCATTCTGGGTTGTATACTTTACTAGAGAAAACTACATAGAGTGCTCATTTGGATAAAGAGAAACTTAATTTGCCATTTTCTTCTCTGCGACTTCATTTTTGTCCATTACTATTATTCTCAGAGATTGGGCAAGTGGCCCATATCCGTCTACGAGTCACAGAGAAGGGAGAAGGTATGACTCCATACTAACGTATCTTAGACCACCATGCACTGCCTTACATCCTGTGCGCCATTTGTGGGTTCACCTATGGCACACCCTTACGGAATAACCGTCATTTTAATTTGTATTTCTTAAATCAGTAGTATTCATGCAAATAAGCCACATTGTCACCCATGTTGTCAGTCAAATTTTATTTTGTTGCTTTTCGACTAATTTTTCAATTCGTGGGTAAAATTTGTAAAATCTGTATTCAGTGAAGACATATTTTTCTGTTACTGTGATAGAAGGGAGGACAGTTGGTGCTTTATAATTGTATGGAGAGGGTAAGGTCGATAGACATTCTGCTGCAACGTTTCCTGAATTCCTATATTAGTAATGTAAAAATCTATCTACACCGAATACAGATGTTACACCGGGATTTGCGAATTTTGAGAATGAAAGATCAGTCATAGCAGAAAAAATATATTACAAACATTCTTATTTTCATATGCACTATTCATTGACCTGTTCAGGGCTTTCATCTATTAGCTCTGGAGAATTTCAGCTAAAAATAAAGTCTTGACAAGATTTTCATGCTTCTTTTCCACTCTTGCGGTGTGACCGGTGATTTACACACTTGTTGCTGCACAGCTTATTATGTCAGGTTTCCACAACGCCCTAATCGTTTTAGTGTTCCTTCAGGGCCACAGAGGAGCAATAAGACTTTGAATCTTAAAGGGGTTTTCTGGGGTTGTTGTGAGATATTCCATCCACATTAGCTCAATAGGAAGCTGATGCCCATCATAATCACCATTCCATTGGTTGAATGAGCCATGTCCTCTTCAGTGTTTACCAGGTGTATCACCACTTCCTTTAGTCAGATGAGTCGGACCCAAACCTATTTTACACTGATGGCCTATACTAATGATATATCATCAATATCAACATCCTAGAAAACTCAGGTCAAAAGTACTACAAAAAAAGTTACCCCTTTTACTCACTGTCCTGAGGCACATGTCATGTGTGGAGTCCTATCGCAGATCCTGTCTCTTCGCACCCATCGTTTTCACCTCTCTACATATTTTACCACTACATACTTAATGTAACAATCAAATTTGTCCACCCTAACCTAATTGTACATCACAGTCATTGTGCGCATGTCTGGAGGCGGCTCAGGATGCGATCACAGGGTGCAAATGGGCTACCAGGGCGGAAATTAGCGGTAAAGGTCCCAAGTACAGCCATGTTAGTCCTCAAATTATTACAGGTTTAAGTCCCCTAAGGGAACTAAAAAAAAGAAACTGAAAAGTCTTTAAAAAAATTAAATTGAAATCACTACCCATTTTCCAATTCAAAATTGCAGAAAAAAAAACATCTGGTATTGATCTGTCTGTAACAGTCTGGTCTATCAAAATATGAAATCATTTAAACCATATGTTAAATGCCACCCCCCAAAAAAATCTACATTTTTTAGTTACTTTTCTTAAAAAATTCAAGACAAAGTGATCGAAATGTGTTATGTGCCCGAATAACCTGAATAGCTAGCTTTTTTTCCTTTTTTTTAGTTTCACCCCAATTAGAATTTTTTTCCCATTTGTTTTTTCTTCAGAATATTATATAGTAAAATGAATCCAAAAATGTCGACAGGAAAAAAACAATTATACCTCTTTTAAGAGTGGGAGAAAAATACGAAACAAAAAACTGCCCAGTCACGAAGGGGCACATTTGTGTTTTTTTGGGGGATGGTTAAAAAAAAGATTTATTAGGAAGGTATAAAATGTTCTCTTGCTCTTGCCAACATAGTAGAGTCTTTTTTTTTTTTCAGTTCCCAATTTTATCCCGACATATCAGTCTTGAAAAACAAAAGAGTAGTTGTATTGTAGTGGTGGATCAACAATTAAGACTTATTTAAAGGAGTAATCCCGTCCCTGAGGGCTGCAGGGTTGCGTCACAAGAGTTTGACCCTGGTCACAAGGCCTTTACAGCACATTCAGTTCAATTAGACTTTAGTAGGGAAAAGAGAATTCATCCTGAAGCTAACAGGCGCGTGGACAAATACTTAAAAGAACAATAACTCCTTTCTTACTGTAGTAAATGTAGGTTACTATTATAAATCTGGACATCTGTACACATCAGACAACCATTCTGCCCAAAGCTAAATATGCTGGTCTGCTTATATAATGTGTATGTGCTACAGTGGCCAACTGGTGTGACATATATCTGGAAAGCCCTATCTATTTACATATGTGGGAGTTGCGAGTTACTGGTTGTGAGTCTACGGGGTGAGAAGAAAAGGACCATGACCTTGACTGTGTCCAATTACATTAGTGATTTATTTATTAGCATATTGTCATCGTTGTCCCCATTGGGGCTCACAATCTAAGTTTCCTGTTGGTATATCTCTGGGGTGTGTGAAGGAAGTGGAGAACAGCGGGGAAACCTACACAAACATGGTGAGAACATACAAACATTCTTGGTGAGATTCAAGCCCAGGATCCCAGCACTACAAAGCAACAGTGTTAACCACTGCTATGATGATAATTAAATAACAATAAAGGATTCACACAATATATTTTTAGCATATTATTAATATTGTTTTTATTTTTTATTTTTATAGTGCATTTAACTTTTTTCCAGTATCAAATTCCATACTATTCTTCGGAGCACAATGCTTAGTTACAAGACACATATGCTCAGAGTCCTTCCCATACAAGCTTACAATTCATTAGACATGCCAAGTACTGCTTGTACTTTGTCTTTTTGGCTTTATATTCTGATCACAGCTATTTTAATGGATTTTTTTAACTTAATTCAATAAAGTTAACATTTTATCCGGTTGGTTGTGCCGGTAACTACCTTGGTCTCTCTCTCTTGTCAGCTGCAATCACCAACAGGCAACGGATTCATCCATGCTTTTAACCCTCCCTCTCTCCCCTACCTCCTCTTTCTAATATATATACTGCATACATTAATGCATAAAATGAGCAGTTCTCTGATCTCTACATACACGTTCATCTAATTCTCAGCTCATTGTATACTAATCCTTGGCTCACCTTGACTTATCTGTATATCTTTAAATACCCAGTAGCCGGAGCCTGGTGGTGCATGGTGCTTATAGCTGGGATCAGAAACTTCTGATCCCAACTGTTGAGTTAGTTCACGGCATTATAAACTGCTGACATAGAATGTTTTCTGTGGAGTTATTATTATACCAGAACGTGGACCTAAGAATTCCTGCTGGAATATTAATTTATACACATAATGGACCCCATCCTATTTACCGAACTTTCGGTGCAATCATGCATATTAATATTTTGCATGTGATAAGGCAGTTGTACTCCAAGATCACAACTTGACAGAAGATGAAAAAGCTTTGGTGCATCCCCTGTGATTTTTTGTTGTATCTATTCGAATGTCCTTTAGTCTAATCAAACAATACGTAATTCTGAAATCTGTCAAATATGGACTCTAATTAAACATTTCCCTTGATGTGTAAAGACCTTTCAAAAACCTGACCTGCACATCCAAACATAGACTCAGTGTGAACAGGTGCTGAACCTAGAGTCGCCAACTGTTCACACTGAGTCTATGTTTGGATGTGCAGGTAAGGTTTTTGAAATGTATTCTCTAGCCTTCTGATCGTGCACTCCGCCTCCTAGCCTACAGGTGTTTTAATTACAGCAGGTCCAATACCCCTCCATAGAGAGAGAGAATTTTAGTCTAGGAAGAGGTTTCACATGTACCCATTCAGATGGAGACGTTTATTCTCAGCGAGGTAAGGCAAGCGTAGGACCTGGTATAAGAGAGATGCCGTAAAGGGGCTACCAGGTACACATAAAATTGGCCATTTTTATGCGCTAAACGCTCTCATTTTTCATACAGTTAGGTCCATATATATTTGGACAGAGACAACATTTTTCTAATTTTGGTTATAGACATTACCACAATGAATTTTAAACAAAACAATTCTGGTGCAGTTGAAGTTCAGACTTTCAGCTTTCATTTGAGGGTATCCACATTAAAATTGGATGAAGGGTTTAGGAGTTTCAGCTCCTTAACATATGCCACCCTGTTTTAAAAGGGACCAAAAGTAATTGGACAGATTCAATAATTTTAAATAAAATATTCATTTTTAGTATTTGGTTGAATACCTTTTGTTGGCAATGACTGCCTGAAGTCTTGAACTCAGACATCACTAGACGCTGTGTTTCCTCCTTTTTGATGCTCTGCCAGGCCTTCACTGCGGTGGTTTTCAGTTGCTGTTTTTGTGGGCCTTTCTGTCTGAAGTTTAGTCTTTAACAAGTGAAATGCATGCTCAATTGGGTTGAGATCAGATGACTGACTTGGCCATTCAAAAATATTCCACTTCTTTGCTTTAATAAACTCCTGGGTTGCTTTGGCTTTGTTTTGGGTCATTGTTCATCTGTAGTATGAAACGACGACCAATCAGTTTTGCTGCATTTGTCTGGATCTGAGCACACAGTATGTCTCTGAATACCTCAGAATTCATTCGGCTGCTTCTGTCCTGTGTCACATCATCAATAAAAACTAGTGACCCAGTGCCACTGGCAGCCATGCATGCCCAAGCCATCACACTGCCTCCGCCGTGTTTTACAGATGATGTGGCATGCTTTGGATCGTGAGCTGTACCACGCCTTAGCCATGCTTTTCTCTTTTCATCATTCTGGTAGAGGTTGATCTTGGCTTCATCTGTCCAAAGAATGTTCTTCCAGAACTGTGCTGGCTTTTTTAGATGCTTTTTAGCAAAGTCCAGTCTAGCCTTTTTATTCTTGATGCTTATGAGTGGCTTGCACCGTGCAGTGAACCCTCTGTATTTATTTTCATGCAGTCTTCTCTTTATGGTAGAAATGGATATTGATACGCCTACCTCCTGGAGAGTGTTGTTCATTTGGTTGGTTGTTGTGAAGGGGTTTCTCTTCACCATGGAGATAATTCTGCGATCATCCACCACTGTTGTCTTCCGTGGGCGCCCAGGTCTTTTTGCATTGATGAGTTCACCAGTGCTTTCTTTCTTTCTCAGGATGTACCAAACTGTAGATTTTGCCACTCCTAATATTGTAGCAATTTCTCGGAAGGGTTTTTTTCTGTTTTCGCAGCGTAAGGATGGCTTGTTTCACCTGCATGGAGAGCTCCTTTGACCGCATGTTTACTTCACAGCAAAACCTTCCAAATGCAAGCACCACACCTCAAATCAACTCCAGGCCTTTTATCTGCTTAATTGAGAATGACATAGCGAAGGGATTGCCCACACCTGTCCATGAAATAGCCTTGGAGTCAATTGTCCAATTACTTTTGGTCCCTTTAAAAACAGGGTGGCACATGTTAAGGAGCTGAAACTGCTAAACCCTTCATCCAATTTTAATGTGGATACCCTCAAATGAAAGCTGAAAGTCTGATCTTCAACTGCATCTGAATTGTTTTGTTTAAAATTCATTCTGGTAATGTCTATAACCAAAATTAGAAAAATGTTGTCTCTGTCCAAATATATATGGACCTAACTGTATTTCTAGTGCAGTAATGCAGTTCAAATTTTGTATTTCAAGTTTGTATGTTCTAGCACTGCAGTGTGCTGCCTTATTTACTTTACTTTACTTGATGTGTAAAGAGACCTAGAGGCCTTAGATAGCTATCAGCCGAACGACAGTTATCTCTCCTGACTCTCATACACATGCATTTGTTTTCAATAGACTGAGTGATGTGAGTGGCTACCGGATACCCCTGGTTGTGGATGGATGGAAGGATGGATCAAGGGTCGAGCGATATAACTTTATTATGACCGATCATGAGGCCCCATACACTTTAGATGGTCAACAGGTCCAACCAAAATTCGATGGCTTGGATAACTTTAATCTTTGAATTGGGTTACCTTTTACATAATACATTTTACAAAATCATAGAAAAGCAAAAAAAGTCCTTCCGCACCACCCCGCACACAGGTTATGTGTCTACAAACATCAAGGACATTGGTCTGGTAGCATTTTAAACACTGCGGTTATTTTAGGTATGTTATCTATTCCCCGATAACTTGCACTTTAATATGCAGGAGGTTTTACCAACCAAGCAGTATTACAATTCAGAGCTTAGAAAAAGTTGTATAATGCCTAAATGTATCATTGGAAAAAATCACCAATATACAGCCTTTTCTTAGCTCATTTTACATGCAATTCCAGGTGACATCCAATATACCTTGCATTATAGCTCTTAACATGGATGACTTTGGGGGTTGGTAAACTGGATAATTGTCCATAATTGTCCCCAATTACTAGTTTTCCGCTAAGATGGCAAGCACAGGAGCAAATGTGAGGTGTTGAATTTCACTACTATATGGCATTACTATGTGGACTGTTTAAAGGGAATCTGTCAGTCGGATCAACCCTCCTAATCAGTCTGTATGGGGATGTAGGTCATAGAAACTTGAAGAAACTGGCACCTTGATATCTACTATCCAATGTTTTGTTCTTGAGAAATTCACATTTTTCCTAATATGTAAATGAGATGATAAGATTTTTGGGCTGGACACTGGTCTGCATGAGATTCTGCCTCCAGAGATTATTTTAAATGAAAGGGGTCATTAGCAGTGTGAGACATGTAATGACTGACAGTCTGCTCTGCTAATCTATATGTCCCACACCGGTAATCCCCTCTTCCTTTTTAAATAAGCTCTGGAGGCAGATTCTCAGGGAGATCTATGTCTGGCCCATAGATGTTAATGACTCATTTACATATTAAGAAAAAAGTGGATTTCTCTGGAATAAGACATGAGATTGCAGATATCATTTTAATCAGCTTCTACTGACAGATTTCCTTTAAAGTGTAACTGTCATTTCAGGAGAACACACTTTAAATACCCATTATTTGGTTACCGAGTAATATATGCCCACTATAAAGTTTCATTATGTGGGCTCTAAATGGCAGTATTATCTTGACACTATTATATGGGTTGAAATTATGATTTCCCGACTGTAAATAAAAGAGTAATATCTTTTTTCATTATACAGTGGTTTTCATCAGGGTCTAACAACATCATTTGCTATAAGTGATTACCAAGCACTAATTATTACAGTACACTGAGGATATCTGATATCTAAACATTTATCCCCGGTGTACTTTTTTATTGGCATAGACAATGTTTGTTTATTAAAGATAAACAGGCATGGGCTTGTAAGCAGCGTCTTATTCACGAGGAGCAGCGAGGAAGTGCGGGTACTTCCTGTACAGTGTGTACAGTGTGTGTGCCCTGGCGACGCGCCAAGTCCCATATTTACTAGCGTTTCTACATGTGGATGTTCCAGTAGACGCTGGCTGGCAGTAGGCTGGTACGTTCTGTGCCCCGGGTGTGGGAGTGAATCTGGTGAGCTCCTGTCACGTTGAATGACTTATGCTGTGAAAGAAGCTTCAACTTCCACTTACTTTCACTGCTAGTAATAACTCACGGGAAGACTACAGTAAACTCCTTGTACAGTACACCATGTACAGTAATAATTATTACAGTCAATTGCTTGTTCACTTAATAGTCCCGCACGGTGGCGCAGTGGTTAGCACTGCAGCCTTGCAGCGCTGGAGTCCTGGGTTCAAACCCCACCAAGGACAACATCTGCAAAGAGTTTGTATGTTCTCTTCGTGTTTGCGTGGGTTTCCTCCGGGCACTCCGGTTTCCTCCCACATTCCAAAGACATACTGATAGGGAATTGAGATTGTGAGCCCCATAGGGGACAGTGATGATAATGTGTGCAAACTGTAAAGCGCTGCGGAATATGTTAGCGCTATATAAAAATAAAGATTATTATTATTAGTCTAATGCCGCTGCTGGTTGTAAACACCTAATCCACGTGATCGGAAGTGACCGAGGAACAGTGAGTTATTATTAGTCGTGGATCTGAAAATCAGGCCATATTAAAAAAAACAAACTCCTCCTTATTATAATAAAGTGCGGCTTTCTTTCTGGGGCAAAGGAAATAGTATATTAGGGAGTTACAGTACATTGTAAGCAATTTCCTAATCTATGTCTGTCTATTTCCTGAATTGTTTAAAATAGTAATTATGTTAGAGGGGTTATCCGGTACTATTTTTTTTTTTTTTTTACTATGGGCCTAAGAACTAACAATTGTCATGGTTAGGACAAGGTCATGTCTTGTACTCTCAAGGGTTAATGTTCTTAGCCTCTCTTTCAAGATGGGAGGGCTATTTATACTCCCTCCTAACCTGGTATCCTTGTCAGCTATAGGTTTTCTGCAGTCTGTATGCTTGACCTCTGTGGTGTGTGCTGGCTTGCTTTGTGTCTTGCTGTTACATGCTTTATTCGCTTTCCTGGATTACTGACCCCTGGCTTGGCTTCTGACTATTCTCTGACTCTCCCTGTTGGTATCTTTTAATCTCCTGGCTACGATCTCGGCTTGTTTCACTATTCTTTTATGCTTGTTCCTTCTCGGTTTCCCCGGTGTCTGGCTCCGCCCCCTGACCGCCTCCCACTCTGTCACATGATCGTAGGTCCTTCTGCTTTACCTGGTCACTCTGTCTCATGTGAAAGGTCCTGTTGGTGTTCATGTTAGTTACCCGGTTTCTGGTTCAGCTCCATTGCTGCTGGGTGCAGTTTCCCCTGCAGCATTTATACCCGGGTATCGTGACAACAATCAGATAATTGTTACCTACCTGCCTGTTGTGCTAGGCACTGGTCTCTGCCGCCACAGACAGCTCCTGCTGCCAATTCAGTCAACGTCACATTGACATCTTCCATTTTGTTCTATTGATGTGACATGAATGCCAACATCATGCTGATTGACAGCCAGCTTCCCACTGCCTAACTGGTGAGCCGGCTGTCAATCAGCATGACGCCCTGTCAACAAATTAGCCCGGAAGAGCTGCTCTGTTGACGTGGAGCATCTGAATCTCCAGCAAGAGCAATCAATGATGTCGGCATCAGGTAGAACATGCGGGTAGGTATCAACTACCAGCATGTTCGTTTTAGGTCTGTAATACAGAAATTAAGTTGAATACACCCTTTAATAAAAGAAACCAGCATTAAAGAATCAATTTACCAAGTGGCTCCTCTAGGGGAAGCAAAGGAACGGTAACTATACAAAGTAGGGTATTGCAAACTAATAGAATTTTAACATGAGAGAAGAAGACAATTCATTTTAGACATTCAGGGCTTTAAAGGGATTTTCCACTTCTAGAGAAGTGGACTCCAAATGTTTCCTATAATGGGAAATAAAATCAGAAAGTGCTCCCCCTTCCTGGCTTCAGCACTGACTTTTCACCACTCTTCCGATCTCAATGTTTTGTCTGAAGCGTCGACATCACATTGATAGCTCACATTACTGCTGCAGACAATCACTGAGCTCAGCAGATTGACTGATATAGACGCCACAAGTCGCTGAGCACAAGTCAGTGATCTGTGGCAGTGGTGCTGTGCGCTATTAATATGAGGTCAACGAGGCAGCAAAAACACTGAGACGTAGCAGCGACAGAGAGCTGGCCAGATGTAGGTCCTACCTTTTGGACGAGGATCTACCTCTAGGACCAAGGTACATGACACCCGTCCTGCTGCCATTGTTAATACACATGTGGCCACGCACACATCCATTCATTAAGATGTACAGTATGTAATGACTTTCTAAGGTACAGGAATCTCTGCATGTAATTAGCCCAATGATCCTTATGGTCCAGGTCTGGCCTACAAACATACCGACCAGGGAACGAATTAGTAGATGTAATGTTGTATCTCAGTGATGCCACATATTCACATAAACATAGATAGATACATCCCCTGTGAGACTTTTTTCTGATAACGTACATGTATAAGTTTAGCAGAAAATCCAGAAAAAGACCAAATCCAGAGCAGACCATAGGAAGTGATCGTTATTCAACTTGAAAAATGACATTTGATATTGTACTCTAGCTGATTTAAGAATGATGAATAAAGCAGGAAAAGAAAACCTATTTACTTGGGCCCGATTGAGATATTTACTGTGCCCTAAAAAATTACTAAGACCTCATCATGTACAATAACACGTTGCAGGCTAGCTTGGCTTGGAACATAAGAGTTGTTAATTTCAGACTTTTTTCTGCAGAAAATGTGACTGATTCTGCACACAAAACTATTTCCGACCTTTCAGCCGCTTCACTCCTTAAATGGTTCCATTCTTATAATAATATCCACTGCCAAGCAAAAATCCTCCTATGAATCTATCAGGAATGAATTCAGGTTTTGGCCGGACACAGCAGATGCTAACAAGTGCAGAACGAGAAACAAATGGATCTGATATTAATGGAAAATGTGCTAGGTTTGTCGAGCTTTGCAACCATTATAAAGGCCATTCTAGGGTTAAGTTGTATGCATGAAGGGAATTCCGAACTAATGGAGGAGAATTCAGAACATCTAAAATCAGGAATTTCTCTATCTGGAGGACCCAGTACTACACTGCATTACACTGACAGCCTATTCATTTTATTACACACTGCAATACTTAATTTGTACTGTGGGGGCACTGCAGGGATATAAAACACTCATTGTTAGGTACAATAGATTAGAGCTGACTGTTGAGAGCCCAAGCTGTGAAATGACTTGTGATTGTGCACTTTCGGGGGAACCTTTCCAACAAATTATTTTGTAAAATGGAAACCGTGCTTTTTTGGTTACCTCATTGGGGCTGAGATGGACATAAAGAGCCCTATTGATGAAAAACAGTAATGCAACTGGTCCAATACATTAATGTGGTCCCAAAATGAAGTTTTTTTCTAGAATGCAATGAATGTCAAGATTATAATAAGCTCCTAGAAGAAAAAAAAATCCCTTGTACTACCACCAAGTCGGAAATCATACCACATTAAAATAACTTCGGAAGAACCAGTTCTCCACCGATAGAAGAAAAATGCAATTAATGGTTGGAATTCATTTATTTATTTCCTTGTAAGAGCTCTAAGACATTGTGGTCATTTATTTTACCACCAGGTTATCTCTCTTATTATGATTATTTGTCTATATTTTATGTGCTTGTTATGTTGTGAATATGCTGTAGCACAAATGAGCATTACCAATGATAAATTTGGGAACACCAACATTTTTTTAGGCAGTACAACTTTGTAGGTGTTAGCTGAAAAATGAGTTATATTTTAGAAAGTCATTTCCTTCAAATTTGACATTACTTAAGACAAGAGAATATAGTACTATAATTACTACCAAAACATATATTATTAACTATTATTTTTCAAAAATTAACAACTATAGTAAAAGGCAAAATTTAAACGCAACTTCAAAAGAAAAAAAAATCATTAAAAAACCCCATAAAACTTGATTAAAACGAAAATGGGCAGTGTGGTCAGTTATATAAGACAATAAAGATATACAAGTCAAATAGTATAGCAACTTAATGATACCATAAATTTAAAGTTCCTTATATAACGAACATAAAGTCTATATAAAATTTAAAGTTCCTTATATAACGAGGAACATAAAGTCTATATAAGTATAGATTTAGTATAGATTTAAGCGGTCCCTGAGTATATAAGATAATGTTAACAAGTAAATAACCATGTCTCTAAGATATATTTTAAATCAGTCATAAAAAAAAACCCCTGCATTAGTGCCCGTATAACCACATATCATATACACAGACAGCTATAGCAACAAAGTGCCATCATGTATTAGGGACCACACTGCCAAGTACCCCGACGCGCGTTTTGCATGCAGCTTTGTCAGGAGGACCTGAAAGTAGCAGTAGAAAGTAGCAGGGATTAAACTATCTTCTAGCAGTCCCCTATTATTTCCTAATCTATCAAATATGTGAAGAAAGTATGGAATAGTTTGCAGATCAGAGCACAAAAGCAATAAAACAATGATTGCGCAGGCATATAAAGCTTTTAGAAGGTAAAAAGAAAGAAAAACCAGCACACATTTCAAGTAGGTCAATCAATATGGAAGCTCGCAGTCCACCCTACTGCACAGAGTTGTGCAGATGCGAGAGAAAAAAGGTGAACCAGCTTCCAGTTTAATTACATAGACGTGTTAAAAATATATTTTTTTTTATTCTATTAGTTTAAGATCACAGCAAAATCATCCATATGGGGAAAGCAAACTCCAGTATTGTTGAAGTAAGAGGGGGACGTGGGTAAGTATGGATTTTTCAGACACGTTTCGAATGCAACTGCATCCATTCACACCAAGCCTAAGATTGGAGTTGCGTTCGAAACGCGTCTGGTAAATCCAAGAGGAAACAATCTGTTGTATATGCTCCTTCTGTGACCGGTGACCAAAGTCACCATATAGTTATAACATGGCTGTCTGTAGAAGATGACTGGTTGGAACTTCTGTCCCAAGCAAAAAGAGAAGGAGTAAAAGAAAGTTATGACTATGACATTGTTATTTTCTAACTAAAATACGCTTTAAAAGATTATTATACTTTATCTCGCTATACGGCAATGATTATCTAAGTAGCTGGGAAAGGTCCATATGTGAAAACAAAGCTCTTAATAGAGAGTGGAACTTCAAGGTTGCACAAATTGTAATGTGAAGTGGACACACTGCTATCTAACATACCCTAAGTCTGTGTGCGCACGTTCAGGATAAAAACGCGATAAAAATACTTAAAATACGCATATACGCATACATATGCATCCCATCATTTATAATGCATTCCGAAATTTTTGTGCATATGTTGCATTTTTTTTCCGCGAAAAAAGCGCATCGCGGTAAAAAACGCAGCATGTTCATTAATTTTGCACATTTTTTTTGCGAATTTCCCACTATATTATTGCATTGGGAACCTCCGGAAAAAACGCAAAAAATCCGCAAAAAAAACGGGCAAAAAACGCTAAAAAAAACGCATGCGGATTTCTTGCAGAAATGTCCGGTTTTGTTCGGGAAATCTCTGTAAGAAATCCTGACGTGTGCACATAGCCTAAGCGCGATTGGGTTATAAAGTGAATTGTACTATCATATTTTAGGATCACCTTATTAAACTTTACCAATCAATTCCTAGATACAAATGAATTGATCATTTTTCGACCAATAAACTCATATCTGTGCAGGCCATTGTAATTAAAGAGGTTGTTTAGTTTTGAAATACCCCTTGGGCAATTGTGAGTTATTAGAGGATCAGGATCATTATTAGAGTTGATGGCAGGTGTAAGAAGTCTTCATTATATAGACTTACCATTCATGTCATTGAGTGTAATGCTTCATATCACCCTGTTGCGGCACTGCTAAAAAAAACCAATTTTTTGTTAATTACTTAATAGATGACAGCTATTTGTAAGGGGGATCCCAGCAGCAGGATATGATGGTAACAGCCTATTGTCTGGGGATCCTTTAGACAAGAAGAGATTGTTTATAGCAGTAGTCCTTTTCGGAGAACTGTGCTAAAAGTTGAAAGTGTGTGTTACTCATACACCTATACAAAAAAACAACATAGGTTTATGCAGCATACATTGAGGAGGTTGTTAGAACTGTGGAGAACATACTAAGTTCACATTTGCGTTAGTGCAGTCCGTTCAACGCATACATTAAACGGACTGCGCTAACGCAAGTGCCAACGTTGGCACAGCGCTAGCGCAGATGGAGCATCTGCTAGCTCCGCGACGGACCCGGAAACACTGCAGCCCGCATCTCAGGGTCCGTCACTCAATGACGGCACATAGCTAGCACATGCCCATTATGGGCGTGCGCTAGCGATGCGTCCGCCATAGAAAGTAATGGCAGCGTTAACGGACTACGTTACACCGCGTTATGCCACGGTGTAACGTAGTCCGTTTAACGGGTCACACTAACGCAGTGTGAACCCAGAGATCAGCATATTTTATGGTCTGTATATCGACCGCAGTTCCCGATCTGGTGGCTAGTCTCCCGACACAAACTCAAAGTCATATCTGTGCATGAGGCTGTACGTTCAGATCAGGAGACCCACTGTTAGTCGCTGTTGTGATGTGAAATTTGCTCTACTGAAACAAGCCAGACAGTATCACACTTGTCTGCAGGTTGTTGGTGCTGTGGCCTACTCAAATCAGTGCGGCTGAACTGCAGTACCACACTCGACATTTCCACAAATATGGCACTGTTTTTGTAACATGGCAGTGATGTTGATAAACCCCTTTAAATGTTGAGGCTTGGAAACTAATTTCCTTTCATGATGAGAAAGGAGAACTGATACTAGTAAAAAAAAAAAGAAAAGACAGATATTTCCAAGGTCAAGATATCTAACAATATTGGCAAACAAGCAGTTAAGAAAAGATTGTCAAGTTTATCAGCAACTAATTTTATAAAAGAAGCTGAACATTTGTCTGAGAAGTTTTCTACTTTCATTGTCTCCATGGAAACTGGCGCGTTTTGACTAGTGGAATAATAGCTGTTTTTTTGTTTTTTTTCTGTGAACTATTATAAGGTTCTGTATGACAATAATTGAAAACATCATCCTAAAAAATAGGAGGCCTGTAGTTTTATCTATCTCCTCTGGGAAATATAATATGCAAATTGCCTCTTCTGAGAAAAAGAGGACTTAAACTCTATAGCGCCACCTGTTGGAAGTAGCGATCCTGCAAGTCACAATCAACCCTTCAACGAGTCGTGCAATATGACTTAGGATAAAAGCCAAATCAGTATCTCAATTCGCAGACACGGTGTTTCGGGCTGTTGGCCCTCGTCAGTGCGAAGCATGAGAACTGATTTGGCTAGGTGAGAGGCTCTGGACTGGTGTCTAAGGGGTATCGTTTCTCCTTATGGAGAGTGACATACCATCTCTGGCTTGTCAAGGTAAGGAGGCTTATTTGCCGTGCAATGCTCCTCTGGGAAATATAATATGCAAATTGCCTCTTCTGAGAAAAAGAGGACTTAAACTCTATAGCGCCACCTGTTGGAAGTAGCGATCCTACAAGTCATAATCAACCCTTCAACGAGTTGTGCAATATGACTTAGGATAAAAGCCAAATCAGTATCTCAATTCGCAGACACGGTGTTTCCAAGGTGAATCCAGTCCCTTTCTGAGGAGAGATATTGTCCATAATTATCCCTGAGAACTATATTGTATAATACATGATTGTACCTCATGGCGGCAACATATCCAGCAGCTCTGTTTAATACCGCTTATGATTCTAACAAGTTCTCCAAAACTTCCATTCTTTAATATAGCCTGAAGAAACGCCATAATCTCCTTGTCATAGTGCTCTAGTGTCAGAGGGTCTACAAAGATGAGATATATTGATCTAGAGACGTTCTGAAGTTGAGCCCCAGGACAGGGTTTCTTGTTTGCCATATTGAAAATGGTGCTGATTGAACCATTGAGACCCTGCTGTGAATCCAGGAACCCACTAGGAACCACAAAGTAGACTATGTAATTGGTCAGTATTTTACCTCCATATTTGTAAACCAAAACCTTGTGAGGAACAATCAGAGGAAAAGTATAATAGAAACATGTCACCACTTCTGCATTTATCACCCACTCCTGGATTTGGCTTACAAATACTGATGTAAAATACTGACCAAATACTGAACGTGTGAGCATAGCCATAGCCTGTAGTCCTCGGAAGTTGAAGCTCCAAGACAAGAGATTGTCAAAACTTCCCTCCAGGAAATACTTGCAAATACTTTTCAAATGTCTATAAATGGATAGGTATGCTACTTTATGCAAAATTAGAGTATGTGACAAAATGATCGACTATGAACAATCTATCTGTCCAAAAACTGTAAAAAAAAAAAAAACCTAGCTTAAGCCAAAACATTGTAAGAAACTTATATGGAATTTATATGAAAATCAGGTCAAAAGGATTCTATTCTTAACAGCTCAACAAGTTATTTCTATCATTTTTTAGCACAAGCAATGGAGAAACACCTTGTTGTTAGCACTAGTTTTCATGACTGGGTGCATTACTGTAAAGAGGTGGTCTTAAGAACATTGCATCCTGCTGACATTATTTTTCCCGGCAAGCTTAATACTTGCAGCGATCCATCCATATGATGTAAAAGATAACATGATTCATCAGACCAGACCACTTTTTTCCATTGCGTTGCGAATAGTATGCATCAAAAACATTTAACGGCCTGTAATTCCATATGAAAAACAGGAGCATTTCCTTAATAGGTATATTCTCCATAAATGAGTGTAATGTCCTTTAGTTCGCAATCTTTTTCCATATATTCACGTATATACGAGCAAATTTGCGATTATTGTGCACTATTTTCCTACTCCAATGAAATCTTTAAATTTATTATTTTTGGACATTTTTTTTCCATTGCTCCATAATCCAGCTATGTTCAGACTTTTCTGCAGCAAAAATAAGGCTGTCGGCAGAAAAAAAAAAACCTGCATAAAATACGTTTTTTTACATGCGCTTTTTTATATGCGCTTTTTTTCTTATTCATTTGAATGAGTGAAAAATGGTGCAAAATCGCCGAAAAAATTGACACGCCGCAGATTTGAAGAAAAAACTTTGGTGGTTCAAATGTGCAAGGTAAAAATAAGTAGCATGAGCATTGCAGAAACCTCATTCACTTTACTGGTACTGTAAAACGCTGCATTTTTACTGCAGCAAAAATTAGTGGGGAAAACTGTGCAACATATAAGCAAGCCCTAATGGTTTTGCAGAGATTGACAGGGCCTGGGCAATATGATCAGTATGCACTTACGCCGCCGCATAGGCAGAAAGCTGCAATACGCGGTCCGGACTCCTGTCTATCATAGACAGCATTATGTTTTTTAACACTTTGTGTGACAGTAGCTGTTCTTTAGGGTCGGACATGATGAGCTAGTCTTCACTCCTAATCAATGAGCTTTTTGTGCCCAAAGTACTGTTGTAATTCACCAGTTGTCTTTCGTACGGCAGGTACTAACCACCGCACACCATACCACAAGATCTGGCTTTGACCTACCCATCCACAAACTGGTCTACTATCCTTACACTTGCCCTTTTTTTTCCTCTATTTCGAGCACATCAATATGAAGAACTGACTGTTCTCTTGCTGCCGAATATTTTCTACTCCTGGACAGGTGCCATTGTCACAAGATTATCATTGTTTTATTCTTATGGCTAAACAGTGAATCTGTCGGTTTCTCCAATAGCCTGTTATTTTGAAGGTCATCCTTAAATTCACTTCTATTTTAAGACATCTTTGTGACCCTGTCATACACATTATTGCAGTGTATTTTTGCTCCATACCTCCTTCAGCTGTAAAAAAAAAAAAAAAAACGATGTTACATAACGAGCTGTTTTTGAACAGACTTAGCCCAAATTTTTCAGCTTAACGGATCAAACTTCCTAAACAGCTCCTGAGTGGCATTTTCTGGAATTTATTGAAGTAAATGGAGCATACTCTGACCTACATCTTAGCACATCTAATAATGCTACACTGCTACGTTTGCTACGTGACATCTTACCTCAGTTGTAGACACAAAAGGTTTAAGCTTCACTATGTTCTCCATTTTTAATCTATTTTACAATTTTATATCTAGGCCTCTTTCACACTTCAGTCTTTTGGCGTCAGTTTGAATCCGCCGTTTTCATCAAATAGCGGATCCGCTATTTTCCCATAGACTTGCTTTAGCGACGGATTGTGGCGGATGGTCGTCCGTTCCATCTGCCATGTGACGAATCTTTCGAAATTTGGCAGACGTCGTCTACACATTGACGGACATTGCAACGTTTTTTGTCTGCGCCGAAATGGCGGTTCACGACGGATCAGTCGTGTCCGCCATTTCCTAGAATAGCCACCTATGGGCAACGGATCCGTCGCGACCGACATTTGGCGGATCCGTCGCCCCAATCTGCTTTTTCAATTGAGCATGCTCCAAAAAATAGATACTTTTCCCAGATACGCAGATGCGTCATAACAACGGATCTGTTAGAACCGTTTTCTCAACAATTTTGACGGATCCGTCACGATGTCGGAATAGACTGACGCCAAACAACTGATGTGTGAAAGAAGCCTAAATAAACAAAAATGGACCTGAGTCAGCATGCAAGGGGGAAAATGAAATTTTATAGGAAGTCTACTTCAGAAAAGTGGCCATTGAGGGTTATGCTACTTTTATCAGACAGGTACTATGTATCAGTTCTGGGATTCCAGATGTTGGCGAGTACAGATGTCATTGTGATAGTGTTTGACAGGAAACAGGATAGAGGAAGAGAAAGAAATCATGAAAGAAGTGTGCGGGTGAGACGGATTCAAAAACCTATATGTTATGTTGAAACCTGCATATTTTCCAATCCAGTGTGCAGGTGGAATCTCCGGTGTATTACTATTTTTTAGTCAAATGGATGAGATATTGTGCCAAAACTGATCCCAAAAATATCTATAGTCGAAACCGAGCTACTGCACGGATTTATATCCTCAGCTTCTCTGTAAATGCAGTGGATTATAACCTTTGCATTGCATATTGAAGAAATCCACAGGACATCTGCCTCAAAACTCCACATGTGATCCCTGGCGATTTTGTCATGAGTTTTGATGTGGATTTGTTGTGCATTTATGTGAAATTTGCTACACAAATTTGCACAGGATTGAGGAAAAGAAAGGAATCCTAGAATTCTGCAGAGGTGAGCTGAACGCAAAAACCTATATGGTGTGTTGAAACTTGCACATTTTCCAACCCAACTTACAGGTGGAATTTTCAGTGTATTACTATTTTTTTTAGTCCAGTGGATGAGCTAGTGTATGAAAAATCGTCCATGCAATGCAAAAAAATTTTAAATCCTCAGCTTGTCAGTTTATGCAGTGGATTTTAACCTTTGTAATCCATATCGAAGAAATCTACAGAAAATTGGCATCAAAATCCATGACAAATCCACATGTGACCCGTGAGGATTTTGTCATGAGTTTTGATGTGATTTGCGTTTCCTTTTGCTTGAAATTCACTGCACAAATTTGTACGCGTGATGGCATCCCTAGAGTAAAGTAAATTGGAAAATGGAATATCTAGATGCAAAGTAGATGAAATTGCCACCAGATAAACTATTAGATGGCTGGAATGCCGCTATGAAAGTTTTCTATAAATATTAGGCAGTTGCCTATCAGTTTAAGTATGAAAAATGTCCGATAGGCATTCATTAAATTGGTAGAGTGAGAACTGGGCAAGCAAGTGTTGTGAATAAAGACTGCATGAGGAGAACCATCCATGCAGGCTGATGGTGCAGCGGCTGCTAGTTTCCTTATACCATGGAGGATGGATGTACTTAGCGGAAGCCTACCACCCATTGCACTTGGGAATACGTTCTCGGACTTATTTATGCACATGTCTATAGTGTCCTAGCTTTTACACATGCCAAGATCTCTGACTAAAGACAATATAAGTGTATTTATTGTACTCGGAAAGCAATCTACAGTAAGTACTGTAAGTGATCGGCCTCCTCTCATTTCCCGGCAGAATCCTGGTATCTCGCCATCAGCCTTGTACGGTCTGGTCACCATTTACTGAGTGTAAACAGTACAATCTGTTTCCTAAATATAGCATCCTTAAGCATGGCGAGTATCATAGGAAATAAAGCCTGGGATATAGTCGCGCGCTTGTTTTCCTAATAGTTGGCGCACACTTTGTTACCATGACATCTTACCTTCTACCTGGATTATGATGAATAGATACCACCAATATGGAGCACGTGCGGAAGGGGGCAAGAAGAGAAAAACAGGAAATAACAAAGAGACATAGGCAAGACAGGTGCTACCGGACCAAGCATCGGAGCCACACCATGGTGTTGTCTTTCATAGGAAGAGGCTTAGATTGGGATATTCTGTGCTGTACTTGTGGTTTACTGGCATTGCCTGGCAGCAGTTTCCTAAAGTCTTATCATTAAGTCAAGCTGAGACAAATGTCAGGAACAAGGTGGCCATTGTTTTGGTGGTTTGTCTAATGATTCGTGAAAGCTCTTTATCTGGCTTATCGAGCATTTGTCTAAAATCTACAACAATCAATCTCTACCTCCAAGACTTGATAGGCAAGAAAGTTTTAAGGATCAATCCTGCAAGCTCTAAGGGATTGTGATGGTGGCAAACAAGAGCAGAGCTTAAAGGGTTTATTTATTTTTTTCACAAAAGTCTGCAGTCACTCTATGTCCATTGTTTTTTCACGGATTCATAAACTTGTTCAACCGATTTTTTTTCCTGAAACTCGGCATCATAATCAGACATGTCACTGATATTTTCTGTGGACCACTCGGTCCGAGGATAAGAATCGGACATGTGAAGAGCCCCATAGAATATCATAGGGATGAGTGCTGTCCATGGAAGAAACGGATAGCACTGATATGACAAAAACCAATGTAAATGAGCCCTCAGGGTGGATGCACAAGACGTCTTTTACATGCGAACAAGAGGAAGACGCTTTAGGAAACGCCAGCATTTTCTTTTCCCATGAATATTTTTTTTAGGGTTTTTTTTGTTTCCTGACCTCATTTTTGTCATTTTTGATTGTCTGCATTGTTTTGAGCCATTCCGTTGCCTTGTATTTTAAAGTATGGAATGTCTGTAGAGTGGAAAAATGGCTGAAGAATAGAGGCCACTTCTTTTAGCCGCTTTGGAAATGTAAAGTGATTAAAAGTCGCTCAAAAGACCGAACATATGCACAGCAAGCTGTCTTTACACAGAAATGCCACTGCTCATTATTTTGAGGGAGCATTTTCAGGCCGGCTTCGGAGTGGACCTGAAACAATAACGAAACACTGATGAAGATTGGATCAAGGACGCCAATGAAACTCATGCAAAAAAATGATGTCTGAATGAGGTCTTAGATTGCAGTGGCATCGGCACAATTGGTACAGTGGAAATGGAACCAAATTACATGGGACATAACTTGGACATGTGTCCCGCTGATCTATCACCGCTGGGTGGCATCTCCCTGTGTGTGCCCTCTTGATAAGCCACGTCTAATCTGCCACCTGTCTGCCTTTTCGTATGTGCTGTGCAGCCCCTATGCCTGCATGTACTGTGAAGACTTAACATTAGAGAGGATTACAGAGTAAAATTAGGATTGTGAACTGCTTTTAGCAGCTCCACCCCGAATGACTGCATCCTGCAAATAAGACTCCCAACACGTTTACACCATACTGAGATTTCAGCTATACCCAGAAATGTGGATTTATGGACAATTTACAAGATATTTCAGTATATCTTAAAATCAGTCCCTAATGAATAGATTTATTTGATTTGTCATCATCTGCCAGCTGGCCTCACTGTAGCTCTGACCGGAGTTTTCCTGCAACTTTCCCTAGCTACAGATGTATAATATTGATAGATTTTCCTGCTTATAAGTTGTCCCTTATGTTTTGGGGTTCAGCTATTGGGACCATTACTGATTGGTATGCTATGTTCACACAAAGGTTTTAGATGATTTTTTTTTTTTAGAGATCTGAACACCACTTAAAAGATTTCTTCAAAATCTTTCAAATACTATTTGCTATTGCCTATTTCTGTCGCAGTTGTCCCCGATTTCTTGAACCTTGTGATATCTGATGAAGAACCATCATAACCAATGTCATCATGGAGATATACAGTACAGACCAAAAGTTTGGACACACCTTCTCATTTAAAGATTTTTCTGTATTTTCATGACTATGAAAATTCTACATTCACACTGAAGGCATCAAAACTTTACACATGTGGAATTATATACTTAACAAAAAAGTGTGAAACAACTGAAATTATGTCTTCTATTCTAGGTTCTTCAAAGTAGCCACCTTTTGCTTTGATGACTATTTTGCACACTCTTGGCATTGTCTTGATGAGCTTCAAGAGGTAGTCACCGGGAATGGTCTTCCAACAATCTTGAAGGAGTTCCCAGAGATGCTTAGCACTTGTTGGCCCTTTTGGTTTCACTCTGCGGTCCAGATAACCCCAAACCATCTCGATTGGGTTCAGATCTGGTGACTGTGGAGGCCAGGTCATCTGACGTAGCACCCAATCACTCTCCTTCTTGGTCAAATAGCCCTTACACAGCCTGGAGGTGTGTTTGGGGTCATTGTCCGGTTGAAAAATAAATGATGGTCCAACTAAACGCAAACCGGATGGAATAGCATGCCGCTGCAAGATGCTGTGGTAGCCATGCTGGTTCAGTATGCCACTGGTCTAATGTCCATTCCTTGTGTTCTTTAGCCCAAACAAGTCTCTTCTGCTTGTTGCCTGTCCTTAGCAGTGGTTTCCTAGCAGCTATATTACCTTGAAGGCCTGCTGCACAAAGTCTCCTCTTAACAGTTGTTGTAGAGATGTGTCTGCTGCTAGAACTCTGTGTGGCATTGACCTGGTCTCTAATCTGAGCTGCTGTTAACCTGCGATTTCTGAGGCTGGTGACTCGGATAAACTTATTCTCAGAAGCAGAGGTGACTCTTGGTCTTCCTTTCCTGGGGTGGTCCTCATGTGAGCCAGTTTCTTTGTAGCTCTTGATGGTGATGGCCACTCATTTTTCTTTACTTAGCTGCTTTTTTCTTGCCATAATACAAATTCTACAAATAGACTATTCAGTAGGACTATCAGCTGTGTATCCACCAGACTTCTGCACAACACAACTGATGGTCCCAACCCCATTTATAAGGCAAGAAATCCCACTTATTAAACCTGACAGGGCACACCTGTGAAGTGTAAACCATTCCCTGTGACTACCTCTTGAAGCTCATCAAGAGAATGCCAAGAGTGTGCAAAGCAGGCATCAAAGCAAAAGGTGGCTACTTTGAAGAACCTATAATATAAGACATAATTTCAGTTGTTTCACACTTTTTTGTTAAGTATATAATTCCACATGTGTTAATTCAAACTTTCGATGCCTTCAGTGTGAATGTACAATTTTCATAGTCATGAAAATACAGAAAAATCTTTAAATGAGAAGGTGTGTCCAAACTTTTGGTCTGTACTGTATATGTATGGCTTTTATATATAGGACATGTTATTTCAGTCAAAGCTAGAGGGAAATACGGTTTATCTTTTGTGACCTATCGGTTACTATGCCAACTGATAAGTCCAACCTAATCAATCGGCTGCTGGCTGTCCACTGGTGATGAAAGTAGCAGTCCACATGCCCAGTGGGTCATATTATAGCAGGTTATAATGCACCTAATATTTGTACCATGAGCTAGAAACCAAGGCTTACTTAAAGGGAACCTGTCAGTTTGAAAATGGCATCTGATCTGTAGGCCGGATGTAATACAGCAGGAGGAGCTGAACCGATCGATGTACGTTTTAATGGGAAAACATTTAGTAAAGCTTGTATTTTATTTACTGAAATCCCTGGTGTCTGTAGACATAGGAGTCCGGTGGGCGGTCCTTCTCGGTGATTAACAGTCCTCCGTGTATGACTGCGCATGCAGAGACAGCTGCCAATCACTGAGTAGGACCGCCCATGTATAAAAGTACCAGGGATTTCAATGAATAAATGACAAGTTATACTGAATCTTTCCCACAAACCTATATGTAATTCTGCTCAGCTTCTCCTTCTCTTTACCGTCCTGCCACAGATCGGACTGCATGTACGACGTGATCGTTTCCTTTTGTCCCTACTATGATAATATGTGAATAGCCGATTTTATTGTACAGCAAGTCCAGAAGACATGTTTTTTTTTTATATTTTATGGTGATATCGAGATATGTATCCTAACTACTAGCATAGCAATATTGCAGCGTAGAAGAGGTTAAACTAGGATTAAATCAAATGTATCCAATCTTTGAAGAGATCATGTGATTTCATCAAAGCTATTTCTGTCACTGGCAAATTTCAGAGTCACGCCAATCAAGCACTTGGACAACTCCTTAATCAGGCTGCTTTCTCTACCCTTTCGGTTTGATTGCTGCCTCCAGAATACAGGGTTTTTAATCAGGATTTTCAGCTGTTTAATGACAGTTCTGCTCATAGATGTGGCTGAGCAGTAAACTGACTGACTGCTGTCCTCTAGTGGCAGACACTGGTATTGTTTGCTTTAATACTTTGGAGTGATAGAAAGAAAATATCTGATGTTTCTGTATTTTTTTGGAATAAGGAAGATACTCGCTATATTATAAGGGAACATAGCTTTCTTGTCCTTTTTCCTGAGAATAGCACCAAAACTTTTAAACTTTTTCTCCACTCATTTGGATGTTGTGGGTTGTCATTATGATTTAAAAAGATAAAACACAGTAGTTTGACAATAAATGGCTTCACCAAACCACTAACCATAAGTGGAGAAAAAGTTTTGGTTTTATCATCCACATTCACTTAAAAAAGTCCAAGAAAGCAAAAATTCTGCCGGGGTATGTAAACTTTTGAGCACAACTGTAGGTTGATTAAATATATAAATATATATATATATATATATATATATATATATATATATATATATATATATATATATATATATATATATATATATATATACACAAAAACCTCAATAGCATATTGTAAACATTACAACAGGGCCTAAAAATAGCCCATTCAAAAACAAAAAAACAAACCAACTCCAAAATCAATATATATCACACGGAGGAATCAGGAGGAGCAATTAGGTATAAAAATATAAAAATAGTAAATTTATTAATAATTCAAAAAATCAACATAATAAATCATATCATCCAATAAATCAAAAACAAATCTCTGCAGGAAAATGACACAGAAAAAGAGGACCCTGCTAATTGCACCTGCCCACTCTGTACAATAGTTGCATTAAATAAGGTGCAAGTGCAGTAGTACATCGCCCATAAATGGCAAGCCAAAGAACCCAGCCATAACTCTCAGATCATTCTGTCAATATGCAGACCAGGGAATAAAAAAAAGTGCTTACCAAATGCAGGGAGGGTCCTGGACCGGGTGTAGATACCCCGACGCGCGTTTCACCTGTCTATAACACCGCTTTCTCAAGGGGAAGAATTACAGAATTGTATACCTTATGCAGCGCCTCGACAGGGAACAAGAAGTTATTTTTGCAGTAAGACAACTGTCTGTGAGAACGCATACGCAAACATGATAAAAGGCAACTCCTTTTTCGCCTGCACAGTAACAACTGGATCCTTTTTATGGTTCCGTTCAAGGAATTTGCTGTTAATTTCTTAAAGGCCACGTTCAGTATTTGGTGAGTTTTTTACCTCAGCATCTGTAAGCCAAATACTGAGGTAAAATTCTGACCAAATACTGAATGTGTGAACGTGGCCTACGACTTTGACTCCGATGAGCTTTTTTTTTCCCTTGCAATAGATGATAAATGTAATGAAAACATTTTTTGCAGCATAGAATTTTTAAGTTTTGCTATTTATTGGGGAAATAAAGCCAAATAAGTAAAACATCGGGCTATGAGCTGTGCATATTCTCAGACTGGAGAACTTCCCATAGTAACAAGGTAGAAAATAGAACAGGAGCTTGGTTAAATGTACTGTAAAGACGAAATGGGCAAGAAAAATGCCCTGTGCATTACTGGTATTTATATTGTCTAGGCTGCTCAGCTTATGGTGGACTCCAAAGAGGCCATTATCCTCTTCCTATATTTGTCTCTGGAGGTGCTGGTCTTTCCCTGTAAAGAACAAGTCTGTTTATTAGGCTGCCGTCACACTAGCAGTATTTGGTCAGTATTTTACCTCAGTATGTGTAAGCCAAAACCAGGAGAGGAACAATTAGAGGAAAAGTATAATAGAAACATGTCACCACTTCTGGATTTATCACCCACTCCTGGTTTTAGCTTACAAATACTGAGGTAAAATACTGACCAAATACTGATAGTGTGACGGCAGCCTTATGTGTTCACCATTTCCAAGTCATGACGTGCTTGTTGTTTCTGTCTTCCTATATATATGCATTTATTCAGCTTATGATAGATCATGGTACTTTTAGTTGTCACTTAACAAGAAAAGACCCTCTGTTCCTATATATGCAGTTAGGGGCATAAAATCCATAACCCTGACGACATAGAACTGTAAAATGGCTTTAGTACATATGATAATAAGCAAAAAAAGAACAGCTACATATAGTATGGGGAAATCTGCTGTACTCTGTAATTACAATTCTTTTATCATCTAGAAATAATCTAAAATAGTCTAATATTCCTTAATTGGGCAATGTCTTTCAGGTCAGATTTTGCCAGGAAACCGCAACACCCCAAGTCCAATAGATCCAGAGACTATCCAAGTAGCCGTAGGATATGAACCAGACCCAGCAGATCTTGCCCTGTCCAGTATCCCAGGTCAAGAGATGTTTGACCCCAGGAAACGCAAGTTTTCCGAAGAAGAATTAAAGCCTCAGCCAATGATTAAGAAGGCCCGCAAGGTCTTCATACCAGAAGATCTGAAGGTAAGTTGGAAACGGTGCACAAGATGTTCTTGCTGGTCTAGGGCTACATTCAGATGACTGTATTGAAGCTCTGTTTCAAAGCCAATGTTTGGTCTCAAGAATGGGATTGAAAACCGTCAGGACAAAGCAGGACGCCTTATCCAAACGCAATTTAAGGCATGTCGCCCTGCTTATTTCTAACAGAATCTGATTTCTATCCTATCCTTGACACTTGATACCTGTAAGAAGCCATATTACTGAGAGCTGAATAATTATTTTAGTTTTAAGGGGATTTTTTTTACACCAATATTATAAGAACCCAGACAGCCCAAGATAATTTTTTTCAATTTTATCAGATTTTTGTACAATGTACCTCATGATGTTCAATGTAGCTGAGGACTGGACATGTGAGTGTATAAAAATACTTGTATTGCAAAATTTGTTCTATAACTGACATGCATTTTAGGAGGGAATGAATATTTGGCAGGTGGCACAGGAGACTACAGTAAGTGTGATTGTGCATGCTGGTGCCTTTGAATTATTCTCTTCATTATTCCTAGGAGATATTAATAGTCATAGAGACAGTATAAATCTCTATGGAGACACAAAGGAACGTTGTCCATGAGTACTGTATGTCATCTAAAACTTTAGGGGTACAGTTTTCTTGGTCATGCCAGGCTTTAAGGTGATCATAGACTTGACCATGCTTATTTAAATGTTCTGCCTAGAATATTTCTAATGTGCATCATATTTAGTGATGATGGCTTGTGACCAAGGATTATGTCTTAGTAGGTACTGTAGATATTTTGACTATTTGAATTGTCACTAGATATATATTTGTTAAAATCACAGATTTGTATAGTAGAAGGTAGCTAAAACTTAGGTAAGACTACATTTGTTGAGACATGTGTAAACTTGGAAGTGTCTCTTTAAAGGGAAGCTGTCGGCAGGACCCCCAAAACTATTTCTATGTACATGTAACTCTTTCAAGTCCAGCAACACTTTACATGTCCAGTCCATTCCTCCATAACTGAGAAATCAGCATTTTAATTTATATGCAAATGAGGCTGAGGGCTATGGTAGAGCTGAAACCTCTGTCACTCCAGCTCTATTCCTTACTCAGTTCGGAATCTTCCTGTTCCTGACCACTTCTATGATGTCTGACTTTAGGTCAGTGTTCCCCAACTCCGGTCCTCAAGAGCCACCAACAGGTCATGTTTTCAGGATTTCTTTAGTATTGCACAGGTGATAATTGCATCACCTGTGCAATACTAAGGAAATCCTGAAAACATGACCTGTTGGTGGCTCTTGAGGACCGGAGTTGGGGAACACTGCTTTAGGTAAAGGAGTTATCAGTCAGACAGGAGGAGGCAGCGTTGGGTGGAGAATCAAGCTGGAGTGACAGAGGCTTCAGATCTACAGATAGATCTTGAGCCTCATTTGAAAATCAATTCAAAAGCTGGTTTCTCAGTAATGTAGGAATGGACTGGCCTTTTAAAGGTGTTGCTGAACTTATCTTTGAAAGACCTACGTGTGCATATAAATAGTTTTAGGTGTGAAATCCTGCTGACAGATTCTGTTTAAAGGGAACCTGTCACCTCAAACATACAGTCTGATCTGTGGACAGCACAATGTAAAGGAGTAGAAGCTGAGCAGAATGATATACATGTTTGTTGGAAAATATTCAGTATAACTTGTATTTTATGAATTATCTCTGATGTTTCCAGATTCCAGTGGGTGGTCCTACTAGTGATTGACAGATATCTCTGTAAGCAGTCATGCATGGAAGATCAATCACTGTCAATCACTAGTAGGATCGTCAACTGGACTCTTATGTGTACAGACACCAGGGATTTCAATGAATAAAATACAAGTTATACAGAAACGTTTCCCACAACAATGTATATGATTCTGCTCAGCTTCTCCTGCTCAATAACATCCTGCCTGAAGATCACATGCCATTTTCAAATTGACTGGTCCCCTTTAATGACAAACTGTATCTCAGGATGTTCACAGCTTAACCGCTAATCCTCACACGTGAACAGGACATGCTCAGAAATCTATCTGGATGTATTCTTCAACTTTTTGTTTGCATGGGAAACCTGAATCCTTTGGAACAAAAACAATTCATGTGCTGCAATAACGGAAATACAAGCTAATTAAAATGATTTTATCGCTAAGCACCAGTGAGCCAGCTAGATCCCTGCCAGTGTAACAAAGAGCCTCCGTTTTCCTTTAATCACATCAGTTGCTGTGGTCACTCGTTGGAATATTTAATCCTGGCTCGCTGTTCGAGTAAAGTAGGCTGATTGGTGGTTTGATTCTAGGGACGGGGTAAGGAGATTAACCCAGTCAGTCGCCTCTCGAGAGCACGTGATCTCATCTTGCCAACCTTGGATACAGCGGGACTGGATTAAAAGATTTCATTTTGCAATTTGTTAATATGAGGATGGGCATGGCTCGGGTGACAGAATGATTAACTGCAGTAACTAGATCAGAGAAAGTATACCGTGAGATAGGACAAGTTACTGAACCTTTACGTCAGCTTCTGATAACTCTACCTTTTATTACTCTGCTTTGTATTTTTCTGACTAAAATCTAGATGTGGTAGTTTTCTCCCTACTCCACGTTATCTGTCACCTCCCTTTTCCATGGTCCCAAAGTCTAACATGTTCCATTTTGTCTTTGAACAAATGAGCAGGATGAAAAATACTGGGCAAGGCGCAAAAAGAACAATATGGCTGCCAAGAGATCAAGAGATGCACGCAGGCTCAAAGAGAACCAGATTGCCATCCGGGCCTCATTCCTCGAGAAGGAGAATTCTGCCTTACGGCTGGAGGTTGCCGACCTTCGGAAAGAGCTTGGCAAATGCAAAAACATTTTGGCAAAATATGAAGCCCGTCATGGGCCTGTGTAAGATTCAGACTGGCAATGGAAACACATGGACACCTTCATTTCTGCCGAGTAGCACTAAACACATACCAACCTACTTCTGTCATCAGCACTTTACTGAAAGAAGATAAAAGAACTTGCAACGTCTCTTTTTTTACCTTTATTATTATTATTTTTTTTATTTCTATTTGTTGGTCGTAGCACTTTCCATACTGCAAGGCGCTTTATTAAAGGGTACGGCTTTCCTTGACTATGTCAAAACCTGCTGTAGCACATTTTTCCAGTACCCTCGCCATCTGCTCTGGATTCAGACTGCGGTGACACCGGGGAGCACAAAGAACCTTCTATTAACGTCAAGAGTCACAGACTACTACAAAAGACATTCCCCATCCTAGATTTTTTTCTCTCTGTAAAATAGATTTCCTTGCCATAATCCTCAGTTGTCTTTAAGTCGGCAACTAATCTGTATATATGTGAAAATTTACTAAAAAGTATTGTATTTCTTTTCCTTTGTTCATTACAATTGTAAATTATTAATATTCACCATAACATATATTTCCTGTGTTTTACTTTTATATCACATTTGCAATTTTTGTACAACTAAAAGAAACCATTTGGACTCGTAATAGCTTCTGATCATTATTACCCTTTCCTTATGCCTAAAGCAATAATCTTAGCCACACAAATCTCCACTTTAGAAAGAATATAAGCTCCATGTATAAAGTGTCAAGTTTATATGGAGCTGTATCTAGTTTACCATGATCTCTATTCCTTATATATAAAATATCTCACGGTGCTTTAAAATACTAAAAAAAGGTAGTCTGGATTAAATAAAATTTTCCGTTTTTACAGTTCACACCAACATTTTATTAAAATGGTTATCTGTTTTTTACCATCTCTTTTTGTAAAAAGGACCCCTCTTACAAAGTAATCTGATAAGATATTGGAATGACCAGTGATCAGCAGTCGTTAAATTTCCCTGCAGCACCCCCACAGGCAAAATGAAGAATTACAGTGTGCACACTAAAACCAATAAGGCTATGTTCACATTGTATTGTATTGGTGCAGGTTTGACACTGGGGCATTAGTTTCCCCAGACTAGTCAGCCCTGTGGCGTGATAACATAATTTGCTCGAGCAGCATCATTGCCACCTACGCAAATCTATGGTATGTGCGCCGCTCATTTCGGCAACGTAACGTCATATCTGAATCCGGGTGTATGCTTTAACATATATTCTTTTTTTACTTGCTCTACCAAATGGAAAAGCTCAGTCTCTATTTGGCCTCCATTTGGTAATGGAAAGTTTAGGGGTTTACTTCGAGAGCTAATCAGAAGGGGAAATAATGATGCACATAGCTGTATGTCTAATGCTTGGACATGGTGGCTCTGTCTTGTGATCAATTCAAATATGTGTTATAAGATAAATAATCCCTTTAAGTTCCCCCTTGGCATTTACCCATCTGGATCTTTTTTTAAAAAAAAACAAACGAACAATCTAATAGAGTTTAAAATCTACTGTAATAAAGTCTACATTATCTGGTTGGTCACAGTTGACCCTATTCCTCTTGAGTATAGCATTTCAAGATGTCTAAGTTAGGCTAGGTTCCCATTGCGTTAATGGGACCGCGCTAATGGACAGCGTTGCACGGCGAAATTAACGCCGTGCAACGCTTCCATTAGCGCGCCCATTAACAGCAATGGGGACGCGCATCACTAGCGCATGCCATTTTCGGCACGCGCTAGCGATGTGCCGGTGTTTTGTGGCGCGCCGCGGACGCTGCTTGCAGCGTCCGAGGCGCGCCCGAGGTCCGTTCCCCGCTCTTGCAGATAGGAGATCTGCGAGAGCGGGGACGTTTAACGCGACCCCTTTTAAAACACTGCGTTAGCGCAATCCGCTAGCGCTGGGCGCTAAATGGATTGCTCTAACGCAATCTAAACCTAGCCTTAATGATATTTTAGTAGTTCGAAAGTTTTGAACCTGGGATGTCATTATTGTCTTAGGGGGTGAACTTTAAATTTAAACTCTCTCGCCAGTATCTACCTGACACATCAATGTTATATTCCGCACTATCCTCTTATTAAATATGTCAGCCCGTGCATTCGTTATTCATTAAGTCAGTTTAAGAAATCGGTTACAACTATATGCATCCTTCACTTTCCACCTTCCACGTAGCCTTTGTCGTATTGCATTTCACAATCATTGTTTGTACAGTTTTCACTTTTGTAAGAAGCTCTGTGATTTTAGCGCTTTAAAATTCTTTGTATTTTTTTGTGAATGTCATTTTAAATCTGGTAGCTGTGAAATGAATATGACTTGCAGAAGCTTATTTTTTTATGTACATCGTAAGGCAAGAAAAGCAAACTTTTGCCCCGTGTATGGTGAACTTTTCTTTTAGTGTTTGAAATATTTAATTCTAATAATTTTATGGTAATATAATAATACTCCCTTACAGAGTTGATCATTCTACAGTTGTGGTTGGGAGATTTACATTATGAGGGTCCATCCAAGTCGCTAGAAAGTGACTTTTTTTTTTTAGACCTTTGATAGGAACTTTCCTCATGGGAGGTGTTAATTTCTCCATAAAAAAAAACAGAGCAAAGAAAAACTATCCTAAGGCTTAGGACACCCTCTTCTTCTGTAAAGGACATGCATGAGTAACTATCAAGTGCCAAACCCTTTTGTCCTAAGACAAGGTGGGTCATGGTGCCATGAACCTAAACCAGTAGAATGACCCTGTTGTGAGGGCTCTTCTCCTGTATTTATTGCCCAGACTATGAATTTTCCAAAAAATTGTCTTTAAAGACAACACAATAGGAGTATTCTTTATTCTGTTTTCTTATACTGTATATGTGCATAAGGCCTTAGTTTGCTTTTCGAAAAGAATGAATGTACTGTAAAAGAGGCATGTAATATAAGGAAGGTCATGGTGTTGTCTTATACTGTGGTTTATCAAAATAATTTGGTGTTTTTCAACAGACCTTTGTAAGATTTATATTATCCAAATGTACAGATTAAAGTTATTATGTTTTGAAGTATTTTGCACAATGACTTCTACATATGTGTATAAAGAAACATCTTCTACACAGGAGATAAATTATAATAAAAATACAGAAAAGATCTAAAGCCTGAATTTATTACTAAACATTATATTGTAGCCTCAAATCCTGCTGGTCCTAACATGCTCATGTGAAAATAACTTTAAATTTAAAGGGGTTACTCATGGGGAGTACAACTCATCCACGATCATCCCATTTAAGGTAATAACAATTAGGCTAGGTTCATATTGCGTTAGTGCAACCCGTTTAGCGCTAGCGGGTTGCGCTAACGCAATGTTTTTAATGGGGCCGCGTCCCGGGGTCGCGGTAACGTCCCCGCTCTCGCAGATCCCCGATCTGCAAGAGCGGGGAACGGACCGCGGGCGCGCCTCGGACGCTGCAAGCAGCATCCGCGGCGCGCCAGGAAACACCGGCGCGTCGCATAGCGCGTGCCGAACATGGCACACGCTAGTGCTGCGCGTTCCCATTGCTGTGAATGGGCGCGCTAACGGACGCGTTGCACGGCGTTAATTTCGCCGTGCAACGCTGTCCGTTAGCGCTTTCCCATTAACGCAATGTGAACCCAGCCTTAGTCTCATCATTTCATAAAGTCATAACTTCAGGCATCTTTAGAATGTTAACCCCTTCATGACCCAGCCTATTTTGACCTTAAAGACCTTGCCGTTTTTTGCAATTCTGACCAGTGTCCCTTTATGAGGTAATAACTCAGGAACGCTTCAACGGATCCTAGCGGTTCTGAGATTGTTTTTTCGTGACATATTGGGCTTCATGTTAGTGGTAAATTTAGGTCAATAAATTCTGCGTTTATTTGTGATAAAAACGGAAATTTGGCGAAAATTTTGAAAATTTCGCAATTTTCACATTTTGAATTTTTATTCTGTTAAACCAGAGAGTTATGTGACACAAAATAGTTAATAAATAACATTTCCCACATGTATACTTTACATCAGCACAATTTTGGAAACAAAATTTTTTTTTGCCAGGAAGTTATAAGGGTTAAAATTTGACCAGCGATTTCTCATTTTTACAACGAAATTTACAAAACCATTTTTTTTTAGGGACCACCTCACATTTGAAGTCAGTTTGAGGGGTCTATATGGCTGAAAATACGAAAAAGTGACACCATTCTAAAAAATGCACCCCTCAAGGTACTCAAAACCACATTCAAGAAGTTTATTAACCCTTCAGGTACTTCACAGCAGCAGAAGCAACATGGAAGGAAAAAACGAACATTTAACTTTTTAGTCACAAAAATTATATTTTAGCAACAATTTTTTTATTTTCCCAATGGTAAAAGGAGAAACTGAACCACGAAAGTTGTTGTCCAATTTGTCCTGAGTACGCTGATACCTCATATGTGGGGGTAAACCACTGTTTGGGCGCACGGCAGGGCTTGGAAGGGAAGGAGCGCCATTTGACTTTTTGAATGAAAAATTGGCTCCACTCTTTAGCGGACACCGTGTCACGTTTGGAGAGCCCCCGTGTGCCTAAAAATTGGAGCTCCCCCACAAGTGACCCCATTTTGGAAACTAGACGCCCCAAGGAACTTATCTAGATGCATAGTGAGCACTTTAAACCCCCAGGTGCTTCACAAATTGATCCGTAAAAATGAAAAAGTACTTTTTTTTCACAAAAAAATTCTTTTAGCCTCAATTTTTTCATTTTCACATGGGCAACAGCATAAAATGGATCCTAAAATTTGTTGGGCAATTTCTCCTGAGTGCACCAATACCTCATATGTGGGGGTAAACCACTGTTTGGGCACATGGCAGGGCTTGAAAGGGAAGGCGCGCCATTTGACTTTTTGAATGGAAAATTAGCTCCAATTGTTAGCAGACACCATGTCGCGTTTGGAGAGCTGTTATGACCTGGTGGTTAGGAGCACCTGGAACGACCTGATGGTTAAACTCACACAGGACAAGCTCTGGGAAGTGGGAGCTCTGCCGACCGCAACCCCTAATCCTATCACACAACTAGAAATAGCCGTGGAGCGTACCTAACACGACCTAGACGCCTCTTCACAGCCTAAGAGCTAACTAGCCCTAAAGATAGAAAATAAAGCCTACCTTGCCTCAGAGAAATTCCCCAAAGGAAAAGGCAGCCCCCCACATATATTGACTGCGCACGGCAGGGCTCGGAAGGGAAGGCACGCCATTTGGCTTTTTAAATGGAAAATTAGCTCCAATCATTAGCGGACACCATGTCATGTTTGGAGAGCCCCTGTGTGCCTAAACATTGGAGATCCCCCACAAATGACCCCATTTTGGAAACTAGACCCCCAAAGGAACTAATCTAGACATGTGGTGAGGACTTTGAACCCCCAAGTGCTTCACAGAAGTTTATAACGCAGAGCCATGAAAATTAAAAAAAAAAAAATTATTTTCTCAAAAATGATCTTTTAGCCTGCAATTTTTTATTTTCCCAAGGGTAACAGGAGAAATTTGACCCCAAAAGTTGTTGTCCAGTTTGTCCTGAGTACGCTGATACCCCATATGTGGGGGTAAACCACTGTTTGGGCACATGCCAGGGCTCGGAAGTGAAGTAGTGACGTTTTGAAATGCAGACTTTGATGGAATGCTCTGCGGGCGTCACGTTTCGTTTGCAGAGCCCCTGATGTGGCTAAACAGTAGAAACCCCCCACAAGTGACCCCATTTTGGAAACTAGACCCCGAATGGAACCATCTATCTAGATGTGTGGTGAGCACTTTGAACCCCCAAGTGCTTCATAGAAGTTTATAATGCAGAGCCGTGAAAATAATAAATACGTTTTCTTTCCTCAAAAATAATTATTTAGCCCAGAATTTATTATTTTCCCAAGGGTTACAGGAGAAATTGGACCCCAAAAGTTGTTGTCCAGTTTCTCCTGAGTACGCTGATACCCCATGTGTGAAGGTAAACCACTGTTTGGGCACACGTCGGGGCTCAGAAGGGAAGTAGTGACTTTTGAAATGCAGTCTTTGATGGAATGGTCTGCGGGCGTCACGTTGCGTTTGCAGAGCCCCTGGTGTGCCTAAACAGTAGAAACCCCCCACAAGTGACCCCATTTTAGAAACTAGACCCCCCAAGGAACTTATCTAGATATGTGGTGAGCACTTTGAACCCCCAAGTGCTTCACAGACGTTTACAACGCAGAGCCGTGAAAATAAAAAATCATTTTTCTTTCCTCAAAAATGATGTTTTAGCAAGCATTTTTTTATTTTCACAAAGGTAACAGAAGAAATTGGACCCCAGTAATTGTTGCGCAGTTTATCCTGAGTATGCTGGTACCCCATATGTGGGGGTAAACCACTGTTTGGGCACACGTCGGGGCTCGGAATTGAGGGAGCACCATTTGACTTTTTGAATACAAGATTGGCTGGAATCAATGATGGCGCCATGTTGCGTTTGGAGACCTCTGATGTGCCTAAACAGTGGTAACCCCTCAATTCTACCTCCAACACTAACCCCAACACACCCCTAACCCTAATCCCAACTGTAGCCATAACCCTAATCACAACCCTAACCACAACCCTAATTCCAACCCTAACCCTAAGGCTATGTGCCCACGTTGCGGATTCGTGTGATATTTTTCAGCATCATTTTTGAAAAATCCGCGGGTAAAAGGCACTGCGTTTTACCTGCGGATTTCCAGTGTTTTTTGTGCGGATTTCACCTGCGGATTCCTATTGAGGAACAGGTGTAAAACGCTGCGGAATCCGCACAAAGAATTGACATGCTGTGGAAAATACAACGCAGCGTTTCCGCGCGGTATTTTCCGCACCATGGGCACAGCGGATTTGGTTTTCCATAGGTTTACATGGTACTGTAAACCTGATGGAACACTGCTGCGAATCCGCAGCGGCCAATCCGCACCGTGTGCACATACCTTTAGAATACTTTAGAATTAGGCTATGTGCACACGCTGCGGAAAACGCTGCGGATCCGCTGCAGTTTCCCATGAGTTTACAGTTCAATGTAAACCTATGGGAAACAAAAATCGCTGTTCACATGCTGCAGAAAAACTGCACGGAAACGCAGCGGTTTACATTCCGCAGCATGTCACTTCTTTGTGCGGATTCCGCAGCGGTTTTACAACTGCTCCAATAGAAAATCGCAGTTGTAAAACCGCAGTGAAATGCGCAGAAAAAACGCGGTAAGTCCGCAGCGGTTTAGCACTGCGGATTTATTAAATCCGCAGCGGAAAAATCCGCAGAGGACCAGAATACGTGTGCACATACCAAAACCCTAACCCTAACCCTACCCCTAGCCCTAACCCTAACCCTATTCTAACATTAGTGGAAAAAAAAATTTCTTTATTTTTTTATTGTCCCTACCTATGGGGGTGACAAAGGGGGGGGGGGTCATTTATTATTTTTTTTATTTTGATCACTGTGATAGATTATATCTCAGTGATCAAAATGCACTTTGGAATGAATCTGCCGGCCGGCAAATTCGGCGGGCGCACTGCGCATGCGCCCGCCATTTTGGAAGATGGCGGCGCCCAGGGAGAAGACGGATGGACCCCGGCAGGATCGGTAAGTATGATGGGGTGGAAAAGAGCACGGGGGGGTCGGAGCGCGGGGGGTGGAACGGAGCACGGGGGTGGAACAGAGCACGGGGGGGTGGAACGGAGCACGGGGGGGGGTGGATCGGAGTGCAGGGGGGGTGATTGGAGCACGGGGGGGGTGATTGGAGCACCGGGGGAGCGGACAAGAGCACGGGGGGAACGGAGCACAGGATGGAGGGGAGCTGGAGCAGTGTACCGGACAGATCGGAGGGCTGGGGGGCGATCGGTGGGGTGGGGGCACATTAGTGTTTCCAGCCATGGCCGATGATATTGCAGCATCGGCCATGGCTGGATTGTAATATTTCACCAGTTTTAATAGGTGAAATATTACAAATCGCTCTGATTGGCAGTTTCACTTTCAACAGCCAATCAGAGCGATCGTAGCCACGGGGGGTGAAGCCACCCCCCCCTTGGCTAAACTACCACTCCCCCTGTCCCTGCAGATCGGGTGAAATTGGAGTTAACTCTTTCACTGGATCTCCAGGGACGCGATCTTTCCATGACGCCACATAGGCGTCATGGGTCGGATTGGCACCGACTTTCATGATGCCTACGTGGCGTCAAAGGTCGGGAAGGGGTTAAAGATAGAAGAAAGGTCTGATTTTAAACAGAGGGAACAATGAGCTAGTATGGAATATTATTTAGTTTTATTTACAATGACAATTATGTACATAGGTTTTGGGTGGTAATTAGATCACTGTAATAGCTATAGTAACATATCTTGTGTTATTGTTATCATACCACGCTAAAGGTTTGGTTATTAATGGAGCACACTCGGACTGGGGTACCACAGGGGGTAAGTATTGGGCCCTCTTCTTTTTAACATATTTATTAATGACCTTGTAGGGGGCACACAGAGCAGAATTTCAATATTTGCAGATGACACTAAACTCTGCAGGGTAATCATTTCAGAGGAGGACAATTTTATATTACAGGATAATCTATGTAAACTAGAAGCTTTGAATGATAAATGGCAAATGAGCTTTAATGGGGATAAATGTAAGGTCATGCACTTGGGTAGAAGTAATAAGATGTATAACTATGTGCTTAATTCTAAAACTCTGGGCAAAACCGTCAATGAAAAAGACCTGGGAATATGGGTGGATGACAAACTCACATTTAGTGGCCAGTGTCAGGCAGCTGCTACAAAGGCAAATAAAATAATGGGATGCATTAAAAGAGGCATACATGCTCATGAGGAGAACATAATTTTACCTCTATACAAGTTACCAGTTCGACCACACTTAGAATACTGTGTACAGTTCTGGTCTCCGGTGTATAAGAAAGACATAGCTGAACTAGAGCGGGTGCAGAGAAGAGCGACCAAGGTTATTAGAGGACTGGGGGGTCTGCAATACCAAGATAGGTTATTACACTTGGGGCTATTTAGTTTGGAAAAACGAAGGCTAAGGGTGATCTTATTTTAATGTATAAATATATGAGGGGACAGTACAAAGACCTTTCTGATGATCTTTTTAATCATAGACCTGAGACAGAGACAAGTGGGCATCCTCTATGTCTGGAGGAAAGAAGGTTTAAGCATAATAACAGATGCGGATTCTTTACTGTAAGAGCAGTGAGACTATGAAACTCTCTGCCATATGATGTTGTAATGAGTGATTCATTACTTAAATTTAAGAGGGGACTGGATACCTTTCTGGAAAAGTATAATGTTACAGGGCATATACACTAGATTCCTTGATAGGGCGTTGATCCAGGGAACTAGTCTCATTGCCGTATGTGGAGTCGGGAAGGAATTTTTTCCCCAATGTGGAGCTTACTTTGCCACATTGGTTTTTTTGCCTTCCTCTGGATCAACATGTTAGGGCATGTTAGGTTAGGCTATGGGTTAAATTAGATAGATTTAAAGTCTTCCTTCAACCTTAACAACTATTTTACCCCGGATCAAAATTTCTGTTATTGTGAACTGTTAAGCAAGTTGAAGATGAAATGATCTCTAAAAGGCCTAAAGTTAAAGATGACACATTTCCTTTGTATTTTAGGCAAAAAAAAATATTACCGTATATACTCGAGTATAATTATACCGCTAAAAAATGGGAAAGCTTATTGAGTTGACTATAAGCCTGGTATGCATGGCCCCCCCATTCCCTATCCTGGTATGCATGACTCTTCATCCCCATCCTTGAATGCATGGCCCCCTCATCCCTATCCTGGTATGCATGGCTCCGCATCCCCATCCTGGTAGGCATGACCTCCTCATCCTGGTATGCATGACCCCCTCAACTTATCCAGGTATGCACAGCCTCCTCATCCCCATCCTTGTATACATGGCCGCCTCATTCTTATCCCGGTATGCATGGCTCTTCATCACCGTCCTGGTATGCATGGCCTCCTCATCCTCATCCTGGTATGCGTGGCCCCTTAAACCCTATTCAGGTATGCACGGCCTCCTCATTCCTATCCTGTTATGCATGGCCCCATCCCTATCCTGGTATGCATGGCCCTCTTATCCCTATCCTTGTATGCATGGCTCCCTCATCCCCATCCTTGTATGCATGGCCTTTTAACCTTGTATACATGACCCCCTCATCTCTATCCTGGTATGCATGGCCTCCTCATCCCCATCCTGGTATGCATGGTCCCCTAATCCTCATCCTTGTATGTATGACCCACTCATCCCCATCCTTGTATGCATGGCCGCCTCATTCTTCTCCCAGTATGCATGGCTCTACATCACCGTCCTGGTATGCATGGCCTCCTCATCCTCATCCTGGTATGCGTAGCCCCCTCAACCCTATTCAGGTATGCACGGCCTCCTCATCCCCATCCTGGTATGCATGGCCCCATCCCTATCCTGGTATGCATGGTCCTCTCTTCCCTCTCCTTGTATGCATGGCTCCCTCATCCCCATCCTTTATGCATGGCCTCTCCTACCTTGTATACATGACCCTCTCATCCCTATCCTGGTATGCATGGCCTCCTCATCCCCATCCTGGTATGCATGGCACCCTAATCACCATCCTTGTATGTATGGCCCACTCATGCCCATCCTTGTATGCATGGCCCTTTCATCCCCATCCTTGCATGCATGGCCCCCTCATCCCTCTCCTGGTATGCACGGCCTCCTCATCCCCTTCCTGGTATGCACGGCCCCCTCATTCCTATCATGGTTTGAATGGCCTCCTCATCCCTTCCTGGTATGCATGGTCCCCTCATCCCTATCTTGGGATGCATATCCCCCTCATTCCTATCCTGGTATGCATGGCCCAATCAGAAAAATATTTAAAAAAATCCTACTTACCGTCCCTGGGCTCCATTGCAGCGCCTTGTTCTGCTGCCAGCAGCTGCAGTGGCCGGGCAATCATGTGTGCCCACTTCTAAAAGGAATGAATATTTACTGCACTCCACGCCCATGGGACTGGAGAGCAGTGACTATTCATTCTGTTAAATAGTTGGCACATGTGATCACCCAGCCGCAGCAGGAAACCAGCGGCGGCGAATACTGTGCCCGCTATTCAAGAGAAATGAATAATCACTGTGAGTGCAGTGAATATTCATTTCTGTTATGGCCTGGTGGTTAGGAGCACCCGGAATGACCTGATAGTTAAACCTCATACAGGACGAGCTCTGGGATGTGGGAGCTCTGCTGACCGCAAGCCCTAATCCTATCACACACACTAAAAATAGCCGTGGAGCGCTCCTGACCAGACCTAGGCGCCTAGTCACAGCCTAAGAACTATCTAGCCCTAGAGATAGAAAATAAAGCCTACCTTGCCTCAGAGAAATTCCCCAAAGGTAAAGGAAGCCCCCCACATATATTGACTGTGAGTAAAGATGAAAGTCACAAACGCAGAAATGAAACAAGTTTCAGCAAAGGGAGGCCAGACTTACTAAATAGACAGAGGATAGGAAAGGTAACTTTGCGATCAGCACAGAAACCTACAAAAGACCACGCAGAGTGTGCAAAAAGGACCTCCGCACCGACTCACGGTGCGGAGGGGCCACTCTGAATCCCAGAGCTTCCAGCTAGCAAGACAAAATAATGAAAACCAGCTGGACAAGAAAACAGTGAACAAATAAAGACTATCAGGAACTTAGCTTCTGCAGGAGAAGGCAGGTCACCAGAGAGATCCAGGAGCGAACTGAAGCAATGCAAAAAATATTGACAGCTGGCATGAAGTAACGATCTGAGAGGAGTTAAATAGAGCAGCCAACCAAAGGATAAACCACGTCACCTGTGTAAGGAACCTCAGAAGCAGCAGCTTCACTCATAGCCACCAGAGGGAGCCCATAGACAGAACTCGCCGAAGTACCATTCACGACCACAGGAGGGAGCTCGACAACAGAATTCACAACACATTTCCCTTTAGCAGCGGGCATAGAAGTTAGTCTCAGCAGCCGACTCCTGCCTCCTCTGACTCCCTGCCCCACCGCTCCTTCTCACCCTCTGTCTTCTGGGACCCTCATTCAATTATAAGCTGAGGGGGCTTTTTCAGCATAAAAAATGTGCTGAAAAACTCAGCTTATACATGGAATATATTTTCATATTTTACATTTTAAAAATTACAAAAAAAGAAAATGTGCTGATTCAAAATTTTGGAATCCTTAATGGTTAAAACCTAGTTGCACCTCCTTTTTGAAAGTATCACAGCTTGTAAATGCTTTTTGTAGCCAGTCAAGAATCAATTCTTGTTTGAGGGATTTTAATCCATTCTTCCTTGGAAAATTCTTCCACCCCCTATGTTTAATGTTTGGTGAAATGTTCTTTTCCTGAAATGTTGTACCCTTTTCTCTCCACGCTTACCTTTGACCATTATGGCCAAAGAGTTCTATTATAACCTCATTGGTCCACAGGACTTCTTTGCAAAATGCATCATGCTTGTTTAGATGCTCTTTTGCATACTTCTGATGCTGAATTTTATGGTGAGGATGCAGGAGAGGTTTTCTTCTGATGACTCTTCCATGAAAGCCATATTTGTGGATGTGTCTCTGAACAGAAGAACAATGTACCACAACTCTAGAGTCTGCTAAATATTTCTGAAAGTCTTTTGCAGTCAAGTGGGGATTCTGATTTGCCTCTCTAGCAATCCTACAAGCAGTTGTCACGGAAATTTTGCGTGGTCTTCTCGCCCTTATCTTAACCGCCCCTATTCCTGTTAACTGCGATTTCTTAATTACATTTCGAACTGAGAAATGGGCAACTTGAAAACGCTTTGCTATCTTCTTATAGCCTTCTCCTGATTTGTGGGCCTGCATCATTTTCATTTTCTGAGTGCTAGGCAGCTTAGAAGGACCCAAAGGTTAGAACGAGATGGGTTTTTATAAAGCTGGGAACTTGCATCACCTGGTATTTCCTTCCAATGATGGTGAATAAGCTCTAACAGGCTAATTAAGGTCTGAAACCTTGGTCTGGTATCGGAGGACACAAATCTCCAAGGATGCCTAAACTTTTGCATCGGCACATTTTCCTTTTTGTAATATTTACATTTGTAAAAAAACACTATAGATACAGTGAAGGAAATAATTATTTGATCCCTTGTTGATTTTGTAAGTTTGCCCACTGACAAAGACATGAACAGTCTATAATATTAAGGGTAAGTTATTCTTAACATTGAGAGTTAGAATATCAAAAATAAAATCTAGAATATCACATTGTAAAAATTATATAAATGTATTTGCATTTTTCAGTGAGAAATAAGTATGTGATTCCACTGGCAAACAAGACTTAATACTTGGTGGTAAAACCCTTGTTGGCAAGCACATCCAATAAGGATTTTTTGTAGTTGATGATGAGGTTTGCGCACAGGAGGAATTTTGGTCCACTCCTCTTTGCAGATCATCTCTAAATCATTAAGATCTTGAGGCTGTCGCTTGCAAACTTGGAGTGTCAACTCCGTCCATAAGTTTTCTATGGGATTAAAGTCTGGAGACTGGCTAGGCCACTTCATGACCTTAATGTGCTTCTTTTTGAGCCACTACTTTGTTGCCTTGGCTGTATGTTTTGGGTCATTGTCTTGCTGGAAGTCCCAGCGACGACCCATTTTTAATGTCCTGGCAGAGGGAAGGAGGTTGTCACTCAGGATTTTACGGTACATGACTCCATCCATTCTCCCATTGATGCAGTGAAGTAGTCCTGTGCCCTTAGCAGAGAAACACCCCCAAAACATAATGTTTCCTCCTGCATGCTCCATGTATTTTTCAGTGGGCAAACTTACAAAATCAGCAAGGGATCAAATAATTATTTCCTTCACTGTATGTATATTATACATATACATTTAATTTTTTTTGCATGCATAAAATAAAAAGGAAAAATATCATCTTTAACTTTAAGCTTTGTAGAGACCATTTTATCTTCAACTTGCTTAACTGTTCATAATAACAGTAATTTTGACCAGGTGTACCCAAACTGTTACATACCACTGTAGATATGGGAAAAAAAAGCTGCAAAGTAAGATTTCAAAAAATACAACTATTAATACTTTAGATTTAGCAATTAAATCTAAAGTGAATGAACAAAACAGAAATCTAAATACAATCAATATTTCGTGTTACCACTCTTTGCCTTGACAACATTATCAGTTCTACTAGTTACACTTGTGCACAGGTTGTAAAGGAACTCGACAAGGAGGTTGTTCCAAACATCTTGAATAACTACAGACAGATCTTTGGATGTAGGCTTGTGCAAATCCTTCTCCCTCATCATGTAATCCCACAAACACTGGAGAATGTAGAGATCAGGGACTTGTGGGGACCATGCCATCTCTTCCAGGATTCCTTGTTCTTCTGTGCGCTGAAGGTAGTTATTCATGACCCTGGCTGTATATTTGAAGTCATTGTTCGGCTGCAGGATACATTTTGAGCCAATCAGATGCCTCCCTGATGGTATTACATGATGGATAAGTATTTACCTGTATTTCTCAGCACTGAAGGCTCCATTAATCTTGTTCAAATCCCCTACTCCATTTTCTAAACTACAGCCCCAAATTTGCAAGGAACCTCCATCATTTTTCACTTTTGCCTGCAGACACTTTTTTTGGTACTGCTCTCAAGCCTTTGCCTAACAAACTGCCTACTGTTACAACCAAATATGTCAGGTTTTGACTCATCGGCCCAGAGTTCTTTCTGTCACCATATCCTATGGTTTCTTGTATAATTAATTTGCTTGGCCTTGTTTCCATGTTGAATTTATGAACTTTTGATCGCAATTCTAACATGAAGACTAGGGTTGAGCGACCTTGAATTTTTTAGGGTCGAACCGGGTTTCGCGAAACCCGACTATCTCAAAAGTCGAGTCGAGTGAAATCGGCCGATTATGGCGAAAAGTCGAGGATCGACCGAGACATGAAACCCAATGCAAAGCCAATGGGAATTTTTTTTTTTCTTTTTTTTCTCTCTCTCTCTCTCTCTCTCTCTCTCTCTCTCCCCGTCCCTGAACTGAAAAGCTGGTGTCACACAGTGCAAATCGCTACAGCGCACAAGCGACAACATGGCGATAGGCGTCCACGCCCCTAAGACCTATGTCATCACTCTGCCCACACCCCTTCATTGGCTGAAAAAAATGGCGCCAAGCGCGTCATACGAAACGCGACTTTGGCGCGAAAGTCGCGTACCGCATGGCCGACCCCACACAGGGATCGGGTCGGGTTTCATGAAACCCGACTTTGCCAAAAGTCGTCGACTTTTGAAAATGAACGATCCGTTTCGCTCAACCCTAATGAAGACCACTTTTTGCCACACGTTTCAAAACTATAGATGGGTGTAGGTGGCTTCCACTAGTTGCTCTCAGTCCTGAACTGATAGTACTGCTTGATATTTTCCAGTTTCAAATTCAATTAATGATAATGTGTCTTCATTTAGCTGTATTAGTTTCTTTGGCCAACCATTGTGTCTACAATCTTCAACAATGCCCATTTCTTTATGCTTCTTCAAAAAAGCTTGAAAAGCACATCTTGAAACCCCAGTCTGCTTGAATTTTTTTGCCTGGGAGAGACCTTGCTGATGCAGTATAATTACCATGTGTTTTGTTTCTGTTCTCAGTCTTTGCATGGTATATGACCTGTGACATGAAACGGTCTTCCACAACCTCACATATACAGCAGAGTTTGGCTGTTCTTCACTAGTGATGAACAAATTTGTTCACAAAAATGATCGCCAAACAAAGTCGGCACAAATATGGCACATTCGGATTTGTGATTGGAAACACGAGCAAAATTTTATAAAATCGGAAAAAATCTCTAACATTCGGTAAAAAGTGCGGGAAAATATTTGCGTTGCCACAAAAGTATTTTCAGCACTTTAGCAACGATAATGGTGGTGTATCATGAGCGTTTGGCACATGTTTGATGAGGGGATGGGATTTGCAGAGCTAAGAGGCATGGCGTTCTTGTAAACAGTAATTTTTTTTCCTCTAACTTTATGTGTGCACATTGTGGCTAGCCAATCAGGGCACAGGAAACATCCACAATGTTTTGACACCACGGCTCATCTCATTGGCTGATGAAATCACATGTCCCTCTCCAAACAAAGAATGGACATTTTGTTTTAGCGCCATTTTGACACTGTAACAGTGCAGAGAGGCTGCTCCTGAAGCTGAAACTGATGGCAAGATTTTAGCTAGTTAGCTAGGTGGTTGTATATCAGTCAGATAGTGTAGCTAGCTAGTATCCAGTGTAACTGTTAAATTTACCCTCCAGCATTTATTTTTTTGGCCACAGACAAAGCCTGCTGGGCACATGCTCTACAAGTGTGTTGTGCACTACTTCTATTGTGCTCCATGCACATGCAGTATAGGATTCTAAATAATAATTTTTCACTAGCTAAATGTGAAACAGCCTGCTGTATCCCACCTTGCCATTTAGTGCCGTGGTGTGATATGAAACTGTCTGCAGACCTAACGCACATTAAAAAAAATTATAATTTTTCAGTTGCAAAAAGTTAGACAGCCCGCCGTATCACACTTTGTCATTTTGTTGGGTTGAAATTAAGCTGTCTGCAGATCTCATGCACATAACCAAAAATACATTTTCTGTTGCTAAACATCACAGTGGGGGGGATATCTCACATTCAGTTAGTCTGTAGCATCTAGTGTGTTATAAAGGCCTGATACAGAGGCCACTAAAAATTATCCTGTTCCTAGTGTCATACAGTTGAGGACATCTCACATTCAAATAGTTTGTGGCATCTAGTGTGTTATAGAGGCCTGATAGCCCACCAAAAATTATTCTGTTCCTACTGTCATACAGTAGGGGACATCTGACTTTCAAATTGTAGCGTATCTTCTTTCTCATACAGGCCTCATCCACACTCAAACAATTCTTTCTTCTGTGACTGATGCGATACAGTACGCCATATTTCACCTTGAAATTTACTGACGCTGAAATTCAGCTGTTTTCTGAACTGGTGCAGAGTTTAAAATCTAATCTTTTGCTGCTAATACTGTGCTCCTACCACACTATATGGGCAACGTGTGGGACAAACGTGGCTGTGGTAGAAGGGGAATTAGGCTTGGTGTTCAAAGTGTACGTGGAGTAAGTGGTAAGGTTAGTGAAAGCACTAGTGAACCAACGTCAGGTCCTGTGCACAGACATCTGACAACTGTTACTGGAAGGGCTACTCCACTACCTTTCTTTGGCAGATGCAAAACAGTACACCTTGTTGATAAGGCCCAGAAAGAACATGTGTTTTTGACGCTAGTCACTTCTCATGGCCAAGCCGTGAGTCAGAGTGGTCAAGGAGTCCAAGGCAACAAGCCAGGAAGGTACGTCAAACAGAAGGAAGAGACAAAAGCATAGTCAAGTAACGTTCTGAGGTCAGAGTACCGGGAGGATAATGGATCAGAGATGAAGGGGTTAAACAAGTTGGTAGTCAGAACAAAGTCCAAGTTCAAGCAACAGATCTAATATATAGAATTCAAGGCACAGAGAGCACAGCACAAACCTCACAAGATGAATATACGTCTGGCAGTGATCTGGGAGAAGCTGCTCAGTTAAGTAGGCATGGCATTTACCCAGAATAGTGACCACCTGGAGATTGCCAATGCCTCCCAGTCACAGATTGGCTATTGGAGCTGTCCATAAACACACTGACAGCTCAGCATGTCCCTGAACCTGTTATGATCTTGTGGTTTAGGAGCAACATGGGACAAGCTTTGAAGGAGGTGGTATCTGTACTGACCGCAAACCCTGAACCTAGCAGCGCAACTAGAAATAGCCGTGGGGGGTACCTGACACTCCCTAGACCCCTCGGCACAGCCTAAGATCTAACTTCCCCTAAAGATGGAAACAGGAAACCTATCTTGCCTCAGAGAAAATCCCCAAAGGAAAGATAGCCCCCCACAAATATTGACGGTGAGAGGAGGGGAAAATAACATACGCAGAAATGAAATCAGATCTTAGCATAGGAGGCCATACTAGCTAGATAGATAGGACAGGAAAGGACACTGTGCGGTCAGTATAAAAACTACAAAAAGTCCACACAGAGTTTACAAAAATCTCCACACCTGACTAAAGGTGTGGAGGGTAAATCTGCTTCCCAGAGCTTCCAGCTAACAGAAATAATCCATACTGACAAGCAGGACAAAACATAGAATGCACAGAACAATAAGTCCACAACATGTGGACAGAAATGAGCAAAGCCAGGACTTATCTTGCTGAACTGGTCAGGAATTCAAGGAAATCCAAGCAGAGATGTGAATCCAGCCAGGAAACATTGACAAGTGGCACTGGCTGAAGAGAAGAGCCAGGAATAAAAGCCGAGCAGAAAGACAATTAGTGGAAGCGGCTGCAGACTACTAAATCCAAGGAGCAGCCATTCCACTTAAAACCACCGGAGGGAGCCCAAGAGCAGAACTCACAAAAGTGCCACTTACAACCACCGGAGGGAGCCCAAGAGCGGAATTCACAACAGAACCAGACTGGATGGCCATGCTGTCAATCCAAGCATTGACAGCTTCAGCATGCCCCTGTACTGGATTGGATGGCTTAGCTGTCAGTAACTGCATCCCAGACACCATGAGGGGTGGAACCGTGACAGTGCTCAAGTGTATGGCAAGTGCAGCTTCAATTGCCCTGTCCTCCTCTTAGCTTGATCTGGGGCAGGATGAAGTAGGGTCCGAGCAGTATCCTGACCCTAATCATCAGACTTTAACCCTTGGGGAGGCAGGTGATCCTGATGAGACTCAGATATCTGAGGCTTATGCAGACTGTACTGCGTTGTCAGGGCAGGAAGAGGAGGAGGGCGACTCCTAGGGCAAGGAATATGATAACACAGAGGATGACGATGAGGTGTTAGATCCCAGTTGGCATGAACATAAAGGCACACAGCTGAGTAGGTCACCTGAGGAGGAAGACGAGGAAGTTACGTTGCACCATTCATTGCAGACACGTACTGATGCAGAGATGATGAGCAATGCATCTTCAGCCACAACAGTTTCTGTGACCAACAGCATCAGTGGGTCTGCAGCTCACAGGGATGGTAAGGGTTGCCTAGCTTGGGCATTTTTTTACATGGCAAAAGATGAGCCAACTCACGTAATCTGCCAACTTTGCAAAAAAAAGTTGAGTCAAGGTAAAAAGTGCAATAATTTGACTACTATATGTATGAACCTTCACATGTGCAATCAACATGCGTTACTCTGGGAATTCCACTGTGCTAAAATGCGGAACAGTGGACCTCTGCAGCCATCAGCCGCCACATTAATTGAATCTGCTGCTTCTGCCTCCTCCTCTTTAACAGTGCCAACTATTGAGACGCAGGTCTTTGACCGCAGAACCGTTTGTTCTTTACCTGCTCTGGTCATGCTGACTGAGAGCCTGCAGTCAAAAGAAATGGATGCGGACATACCTGCTGTTGTAGACCCATCTCAGAGAACGAGCACACCACAACTTTTGCAATCCACCAGAACATCTCCTAGTGCACCTCTCTCACGGTCCAGCAGTTTGTCCAGTTCACCATACTCTGCCCTCTCTCAGCACTGCAGTAAGCCCACAGTACCACAGTTGTGGTCACGTAAAAGATTGTTTCCTCCTACGCGTGACAAAGCTAAGAGATTGAACTCCCCCTTCTCCAATCTGTTGGCCTCAGAAATGCTGCCTTTCTGCCTGGTAGATACAGACAGTTTCCGAAAGCTGATGGCCATCGAAGTCCCCCAGTACCCATTGTCCAGTTGCCATTGCTTCTCTAAGAAAGCTGTGCCTGCGCTAGACCAGCATGTCGCAGATAACATCACCCATTTCTTGACTAAATCTCTGTCTGCCATGGGGCATTTCACCACAGACACTTGGACGAGTAAACATGGTCAAGGGCGTTACATCTCACTGATTGGGCATTGGGTGACTCTAGTGGCTGTGGAGGCAGGTAATGCTCCACAAGTCTTGGAATTTCCAAGGCTTGCAGAACAAACCTCTACATTTAACACTTTCTCCACTGTTTCTGCCTCCACTATCTCCTCTAGGACCTCCACCTGCTCCCTCAACCTCTGCCTTAATGAGACTCGCGTTCCAACAGTGCAGAGCGAATCCCCACCACCTCCATACTGCTTAGCCAGGGGTTATCGCTATCAGGCAGTGTTAAAATTGATATGCCTTGGAGATCTCAGTCATACAGCTGAAGAGTTGTGGACAGCTCTCCAGGCTGAGTTTGATCAATGGCTATCTCCTCTTAACCTGCATCCAGGGAAGGCCATGTCCGATAACAGTGCGAATCTGGTGGTGGCCATATGGCTAGGCAAGCTCACACACATGTCTTGCATGGCTTACGTCCTCAACCTGGTGGTACAGCATTTTCTCTGCTACTATCCTGGCTTGGGTGAGCTGCTTCAGAGCTCATTTCCACCATTCGCACCCCTCAGGTCATTGTCTTGCATCAATAAACAGGTCTTTGTCCATGCCAGTTATCATGTTGACATGCGATGTGCCGTCACAGTGGAATTCCACTCTGAACATGTTTTAGTAACAAAAAAAAGAGAAGAAAAATCAAATGTGAAACATGTATTCCCATAAAAACACAATTCCTTAATGAAAAATATTTGCTAATAACACCCTCCCAGTGCCCATAATCAAATATAGAACTTAAGTTTATAGCAATGACTTGACAATTCCCTGCGCTTGCCTGCTATCCCTTCCTGACAGTGAAGGTTGGCACCCTAATAGATACAATTATTTGGCGCCCCCCCTCCACGACGGCTGTTTCAGACTAGCCCTGATAAATCCTGAATATGCTACAGGTGGGAAAACAATGATCAATAAAAAGAAATGAAGGGATAGTTTGAGAAAAACAGGTTATTGTGTAAAATGACACCCTCATATAGCCAATGCATAGTACTAGTCTTGTCCCTCACAAAATAGTCAATTAGAGTTAATCAACAATACAATGTCACATAGGACCTGTAAAATTGAAACAGGAATTATAATCTCTCAACAGTTGGACAAGGCATGTACAGAGGATAAAAGGGGCAACACCAAAGCTTCACAGCATGGTTCAAGCAGGGAGCATCAATTGTCCACAACAATTTCCATAAATACACAATCAGTGAGCATTGATGCCAAAAAAGACAAAACAAAGCTGGGGGTTATCCCAAACTTGGTTTCCAGCCTCAACGCGATTCCCATTCTACACGGTTCATCAGTAGGCATGATACGGAACCAGCTAATCCTTAGATGTGAGTTGTCAAGATGAAAAGACAGGTCTTTTTTAAAATGTGAAAACTCCAGGTTGGGTGTCCATCTGCTGGATTGGGTGTAGTGGAAGACCTGTGGGTCCCTATTGTACCATTTCTACTGTGGTGAAATTGATGCCACTTTGGTATTGTCTGCCAATAATTTTTGAAAATGTGTAGACTCCTGGTTGGGTCTCCTTGATGCGTGCTGCCTGTAGCAGTAGGCCGCAGAGACTGTTAGGCTTCGGCACCAAGCACAACATGTAAGAAGTAGGAACGATCAAATGGCTTTGGATAACTCCTTATACAAATAGCTATAGCGCTTACCAAATAGCTGCCTCGGGAACCTGGCTACCTGGAGCGCTCCTGTAACACCCTAAGTTCCTGGTTGTTACAGTGGCACTGCTTTCCTCACGGGGAGAGTGATGTCATGCTTGGAAGCAAGGAAGGATTCCTTTTAGCAAGTATTCACAAACAAGCAACATGTTCTTACTCCAGGCCAGAAGGGGGAGCTCTGATCCAGCTTGTGGGTGGCTTCCCTATATATGTTCTGGTTGGAAGGAAAGTAGTCAGTCAGTCTGTGGGAGAGTCAGGAAGACAGAGGGGCCGTGCAACCACATGAGGTGCTGCAGAGAGAAAGACGGAATAAGTTGTAGAAAGCATGAGGGAGGAAAAGAGGCACAGGAGAGTGAAGAGCTGGAGAGAAGCTGTGACTGGGCTTCCTCCATGCTGAGCGCAGATACCGGTAGCCGGAAGACTGAGGTTGTGAAGTACTCTACGTCTCACAGCAGAAACCGGCGGGACAGCAGATTGCAAGTTACCTGTCCACCACTGAGACCTGAGGACACAGTAGCAGATAGAGCCCGGGTCATGATAGAGATCCTGTAAAAAGGCTCGAGCTACCTGTCGTATGGGTAGTGTCCTTCCTAAAGGGGGACAGAGAGAAATCGTGAGGACCTTGTATGAGGCCTAAGGCAGCAAGGGACTACACCACAGCGCTAGAGGGAAGGCTTCCAACCCCACCTGGTAAAGGGGATTCCAGATATACTTCCAAGCCGGCTGGACCTTACCTGTATGTGTGATCCGGTACCCTGGACTACGGCTGCCTGAATTCATCAGTAAACTAGGTAAAGAGACTGCAACCCTGTGTCCTCCGTTTATTTCCGACACCACGCCATCCCTGCCAAACACCTTGGGAGTCCTGGGGACCCAGCTTCACCTGTGGGAAGCCATACCATCCCTGCTGCCACAACATCACCCAGAGGACCCCTTTAAGCAGTGTCGGTCACCCTTGACCGAGTACCACAGGTGGTGTCATGAGATTTTATTATTTCACAAACCCCTTTAAAGACCATCCCTTTTACTTGGGTGCACAGGGCCACGGAGCGGGTCACCGCCGCCGTGACACATCCCTTTAAGTACCGGTACTGAGTACCCCATGGCCCTGGCGGGCATTCCACTCCCGATAATCAGCTGTTTAGCTTTATGATAGTCACAACACATGCATGGAGAGCCTGTTTGTTGTGACTGTCACACAGCCGTGACACATGCAGCTGCGGCGCCGAACAGCTGATTATCGGGAGCGCTCCCGGTCTCCGGGTTCCCAATACAGCTATTCGGTAAGCACCATAGCTATTCGTATGAAGATCCAGAAAAATTGGAGGCAGCACACCGTTTTGTAGTGAAAAGGAACTATTTAATCAGCCCAGAAAGCGACTTTTCGGTCCCAACAGGAACCTTTCTCTGCTTGAGAAAGGTTCCCTTTGGGACCGAAACGTCGCTTTCTGGGCTGATTAAATAGTTCCTTTTCACTGCAAAAGGGTGTGCTGCCTCCAATTTTTCTGGATTTTTAGAATTGAGGTTTGGTATTTGCCTGGGGGGCTCTGCACCCGGACTCTTTCTTTGTAATGCTCTAAATGTCTTTCTCCTAATCGTATACAGAGTTATGAGAAGCTGTTTGCTCATCCCAAGTAAGTAGCAATTACCTGCCTGCTAGTGCTTAGGTACATTTTTTGTTTTTTTTTGTAAAGTCCCAGTTATGCCCTTTAAAAGTCAGTCTTTATAATAAATATCAACACTGACACCTGTTGGCCACAAGAGGGTATATTAATCCATCATGTGAAATTCTAACAGATTTGTGAGAGGCTTCAAAATTCTCAGCATAAGCGAGAAAAAAAAAACAAGTGAAAGCAGTAAAGTGTACTTGTAAGTGTTAGAAATGCAGGACATAAAGTTTTCTGCAACATGCTGTTAAAGTAGAAGTATTGAAAGAGGAAAATGTTTGTAACATGTTTAAAAATCTGCGTAATCTATGGTATTCTATAAGTGTGTAACCCTAGTCTACAGCAATTTGATTAGCAAAAACTAAGCCTAGAAGCTGTAGGCCTGAAATTGTAACCTATCCTGTAGGCAAAATACACTCGGATTGGTTTACAGTTAACATTTGGGTACCACAAGGGTCTGTATGGGGCACTCTCTCTTAACCCCTTTACCCCCAAGGGTGGTTTGCACGTTAATGACCGGGCCAATTTTTACAATTCTGACCACTGTCCCTTTATGAGGTTATAACTCTGGAATGCTTCAACGGATCCCAGTGATTCTGTGGTAAAACTTCTTTGATATTACCTGCGTTTATTTGTGAAAAAAAAGGAAATTTGGCGAAAAATTAGAAAATTTCGCAATTTTCCAAATTTGAATTTTTATGCAATTAAATCACAGAAATATGTCACACAAAATACTTAATAAGTAACATTTACCACATGTCTACTTTACATCAGCACAATTTTGAAACCAAAATTTTTTTTATAAGGGAGTTATAAGGGTTAATATTTGAACAGTAATTTGTCATTTTTACAACACCATTTTTTTTTTAGGGACCACATCTCATTTGATGTCATTTTGAGGGGCCTATATGATAGAAAATAACCAAGTGTGACACCATTATAAAAACTGCACCCCTCAAGGTGCTTAAAACCACATTCAAGAAGTTTATTAATCCTTCAGGTGTTTCACAGGAATTTTTGGAATGTTTAAATAAAAATGAACATTTAACTTTTTTTCACAAAAAATTTACTTCAGTTCCAATTTGTTTTATTTTACCAAGGGTAAAAGGAGAAAATGGACCCCAAAAGTTGTTGTACAATTTGTCCTGAGTACGCTGATACCCCATATGTGGGGGTAAACCACTGTTTGGGTGCATGGCAGAGCTAGGAAGGGAAGGAGCGCCACTTGACTTTTCAATGCAAAATTGACTGGAATTGAGATGGGACGCCATGTTGCGTTTGGCGAGCCCCTGATGTGCCTAAACATTGAAACCTCCCACAAGTGACACCATTTTGGAAAGTAGACCCCCTAAGGAACTTATCTAGAGGTGTGGTGAGCACTTTGACCCACCAAGTGCTTCACAGAAGTTTATAATGTAGAACCGTGAAAATAAAAAATCATATTTTTTCACAAAAATTATCTTTTCGCCACCAATTTTTTATTTTCCCAAGGGTAAGAGAAGAAATTGGACCCCAAAAGTTGTTGTACAATTTGTCCTGAGTACGCTGATACCCCATATGTGGGGGTAAACCACTGTTTGGGTGCATGGCAGAGCTAGGAAGGGAAGGAGCGCCACTTGACTTTTCAATGCAAAATTGACTGGAATTGAGATGGGACGCCATGTTGCGTTTGGCGAGCCCCTGATGTGCCTAAACATTGAAACCCCCACAAATGACACCATTTTGGAAAGTAGACCCCCTAAGGAACTTATTTAGATGTGTGGTGAGCACTTTGACCCACCAAGTGCTTCACAGGAGTTAATAATGCAGAGCCGTAAAAATAAAAAATCATATTTTTTCACAAAAATGATCTTTTCGCCCCTTATTTTTTATTTTCCCAAGGGTAAGAGAAGAAATTGGACCTCAAAAGTTGTTGTACAATTTGTCCTGAGTACGCTGATTCCCCACATGTGGGGGTAAACCACTGTTTGGGTGCATGGCAGAGCTCGAAAGGAAAGGCATTTGACTTTTCAATGCAAAATTGACTGGAATTGAGATGGGACGCCATGTTGCGTTTGGAGAGCCACTGATGTTCCTAAACATTGAAACGCCCCACAAGTGACACCATTTTGGAAAGTAGACCCCCTAAGGAACTCATCTAGATGTGTTGTGAGAGCTTTGAACCTCCAAGTGTTTCACTACAGTTTATAACGCAGAGCCATGAAAATAAAAATTCTTTTTTTTCCCACAAAAATTATATTTAGCCCGCAGTTTTGTATTTTCCCAAGGGTAACAGGAGAAATTGGACCCCAAAAGTTGTTGTCCAATTTGTCCTGAGTACGCTGATACCCCATATGTGGGGGGAACTACCGTTTGGGCGCATGGGAGGGCTCGGAAGGGAAGGAGCGCCATTTGGAATGCAGACTTAGATGGAATGGTCTGCAGGCGTCACATTGCGTTTGCAGAGCCCCTAATGTACCTAAGCAGTAGAAACCCCCCACAAGTGACCCCATATTGGAAACTAGACCCTCCAAGGAACGTATCTAGATGTGATGTGAGAACTTTGAGCCCCCAACTGTTTCAGTACAGTTTATAACGCAGAGCCGTGAAAATAAAAAATCTTTTTTTTTTCCCACAAAAATTATTTTTTAGCCCCCAGTTTGTAGTTTTCCAAGGGTAACAGGAGAAATTGGACCCTAAATATTGTTGAAAAAATTTGTCCTGAGTACGCTGATACCCCATATGTTGGGGTAAACCCCTGTTTGGGCACACGGGAGAGCTCGGAAGGGAAGGAACACTGTTTTACTTTTTCAACGCAGAATTGGCTGGCATTGAGATCGGATGCCATGTCCCGTTTGGAGAGCCCCTGATGTGCCTAAACAGTGGAAACCCCCCCAATTATAACTGAAACCCTAATCCAAACACACCCCTAACCCTAATCCCAACGGTAACCCTAACCACACCTCTAACCCAGACACACCCCTAACCCTAATCCCAACCCTATTCCCAACCGTAAATGTAATCCAAACCCTAACCCTAACTTTAGCCCCAACCCTAACCCTAGCCCCAACCCTAACCCTAGCCCTAACCCTAACGGGAAAATGGAAATAAATACATTTTTTTAATTTTTCCCTAAGGCGGGTGATGAAGGGGGGTTTGATTTACTTTTATAGCGGGTTTTTAGTGGATTTTTTTTCATTGGCAGCCGTCACACACTGAAAGACACTTTTTATTGCAAAAATATTTTTTGCGTTACCACATTTCGAGAGCTACAATTTTTCCATATTTGAGTCCACAGAGTCATGTGAGGTCTTGTTTTTTGCAGGACGAGTTGACGTTTTTATTGGTAACATTTTCGGGCATGTGACATTTTTTGATCGCTTTTTATTCTGATTTTTGTGAGGCAGAATGACCAAAAACCAGCTATTCATGAATTTCTTTTGGTGGAGGCGTTTATACAGTTCCGCGATTGGTAAAATTGATAAAGCAGTTTTATTCTTCGGGTCAGTACGATTACAGCGACACCTCATTTATATCATTTTTTATGTTTTGGCGCTTTTATACGATAAAAACTATTTTATAGAAAAAAGAATTATTTTTTGCATCTTTTTATTTATTTTTTGAGGACTATAACTTTTTTATTTTTTGATGATGATGCTGTATGGCAGCTCATTTTTTCAGCGGTACCATGGTTATTTATATCTGTCTTTTTGATCGCGTGTTATTCCACTTTTTGTTCGGCGGTATGATAATAAAGCGTTGTTTTTTACCTCATTTTTTTTTTTCTTACGGTGTTTACTGAAGGGGTTAACTAGTGGGACAGTTTTATAGGTTGGGTCGTTATGGACGCGGGAATATGAAATATGTGTACTTTTATTGTTTTTTTAGATAAAGAAATGTATTTATGGGAATAATATATTTTTTTTTTCTTTATTTGGGAATTATTATTTATTTTTTTACACATGTGGAAATTTTTTTTTTAACTTTTTTATTTTGTCCCAGGGGGGACATCACAAATTGCTGATCTGACAGTTTGCACAGCACTCTGTCAGATCAGGGATCTGACTTAGAGCACTGCAGGCTTACCAAGCGCCTGCTCTGAGCAGGCACTTGGTAAGCCACCTCCCTCCCTGCAGGACCCGGATGCCGTGGCCATTTTGGATCCGGGCCTTGCTGCAGGGAGGAAGGAAAGAGACCCTCGCAGCAACGCGTTCACATCACGTTGCTGCGGGGGTCTCAGTGAAGCCCGCAGGGAGCCCCCTCCCTGCGCGATGCTTCCCTGCACCGCCGACACACCGCGATCATGTTTGATTGCGGTGTGCCGGGGGTTAATGTGCCGGGAGCTGTCTTATATTGAGTTATGTAATGTGTTTTGACATTGACAGATTGTTATTTTGATCCTTATTTTTCTTTTTTTCTATTTTGTATAATCTCTGTATTACATTAGATAAACTTGCTCTGAGGAAGGTCCACAAAGGACCGAAAACGTTTAGCAAGATACGAGCTACAGTTGATCTTTTTGTCCTGATGCAAAATAAATGACTTTATTTTCTACAAGCATTATTGAGTGCCAAGCTTTTTCATACAGTTGATTTAAGGGGCTGGAAACCCTACTTGAGCACCTCTACTCACAAATCTATAGAGTGCCGTGTATCTTGTTCTTGTGATGCAGGGTGATCATCAATTCTCTCACGCGTGTCTTGGAGGACAACCAAGTCTAGCTTTGTCGTCATTATAGCTTCACCTTTTTTAAATGGACCACCATTTTTGTTATGTTTCTCCAGAGTATTTTGGCTTCCACATTTTATGAAGTGAGTTTGATCAGTGATGGTATAGTGTAGGAGTTAGTGCCTTTTTTCAAATGTGTTACTCATCCTATCTACAGTTACAGCAGAAGCTGGTTTAGCCACTCTAGGGGGTGTGGGCTTGTCACTTCCCATCCCACAAGTATGGGATGCCTCTTTGAAGTGCACTCAAATAGGTTGGATCCACAAACCAGAGTGAGGAAAAAGGTGTTGGGGGAAAACACAAAACTAAACATTGTGTACAGTCACCCTACCAGAACAAGGTGTGCATAAAATGCAACAGTGACAAGAGGAACATTAACATGGTCATTTTACCAGGAGAGGAGAAGCAAGAAATAAAGGATTTGCATCACTAGAATGTTAGAGGTTTGGAGCCACGCATCTGTAGTTAGAAAAGCTTCGGCTAGCTTCAGGAGCTTCTTGATGAAGGAAGCTTTGTTGTCATTCGTGACCTTGAGTTTGGCAGGGTACATGAGCTGATATCTGTGATTGTTGGCTATCGGACGCCTGCAGATGGTGGTGCAAGCTCTTCTCCATTGTGTAACCGATGCCAAATAATCTTGGAAGGTGAAAAACCTGTGGTCCTGCACCTCCAAGACTTGACATTGTTTATATGCTCGAAGTATGTTCTCTTTTATATGAACGTGAAAGAATCTTACACTGACTTCACAAGGTCGATCTAAAGGATCTCTATGGTCTGGACCTACTCTATGGACTCTTTCAGTGACAAGTGTAGTGAGATTGAGAGTGAGGCCCAGGGAAGCTGGTACCTCATCAGCAATAAAGTGCATAATATCAGCATCATATCAGTCCCTTTTATGGTTTCTGAGATGCCCAGGAAATGGATATTTTTCTACTAGCATCTGTTTTCCATGTCATCTGTTTTTAAAAAGAAATGCTTTAGGGCAGGGGTGGGGAACCTCAGGCCCCAGGACCATTTACGGCCCTCGATGACCTTTTATCAGGCCCCCAAGCAGATTCTCAGGAACTGCATTCTTGGGCAAGGAGCTGTATTTTGATTGCCACCAGCTCATTAATTTCTTCTTGCTCTGTTAGCACACAGTGTTCACTACTGAACACAGAAGGGCATGCAATGAAAGATTACGTCCTGACACCAGTGGCAGAGTCAGGATCTACTTTGTGGGCGGAATTTGTACGGCCCCCGAAGGATGGTATAAATATCCAAATGGCCCTTGGCAGAAAAAGATTCCCCACCCGTGCTTTAGGGGATGTTTCCTGTGAGGAGAGTCATCTTAAGTCCCTCACAGAGTGAGTTCCATTTCAGCTGGGTCTCAACAAGTCTCCAATTCTATAATCTTTTGAAAGTTGTTGGTGATCTTTTGGAAGCGTGGAGAAGATCAAACCATTTGTCTAACAGCAGCATACTCAATCAAGTCATCTCTTGTACCACCAAAGTGGGTGATGGATTGGTTTCCATAACTGGAAAGATGGGATTGTCCAAGTTAGAATTAGATAGGTCAGCGGTAACCACAGAATCTGAATCAAAAAGTTAGACTGTTCCGTACCTGGTTGGGACTTTTAAAATATTATCGCAGATGTGCTTGCAGGTAGACCAGGTTGTGAAGGATTGGTTGGCTTTGATGGTTTTCCTACATTAACCGTATCAGTAGGTCAATTAAGGAACAATTTATACAACCCAAAAGAGAATTGATAAGTGTAAGAGTCAGTTGCTTGATTTACTGCAAAGTGAGTGTTAGGTTTTACCAGGGAGGGCGAATCACATTAGTTAAGACAGGAACCATCTTCTGCCATCCATTAGCATCTTTTGTATATTTTCTATTGTTCATAGACTGTGTAAATGTGGTAGCAAGCCGAAGGCAGCACGGAACTGAAGTACACAATGGTAGGTTGGAAGATTCAATGTGAAATCTATTTCCTATCATTCCTTTCAACGATTTTCCCTAGATACTCTTTTGTTTGTAGACATACTATTTTTTTTTTCAGTATAGACATATTAACCCCTTTACCCCCAAGGGTGGTTTGCACGTTAATGACCGGGCCAATTTTTACAATTCTGACCACTGTCCCTTTATGAGGTTATAACTCTGGAACGCTTCAACGGATCCCAGTGATTCTGACATTGTTTTCTCGTGACATATTGTACTTCATGATAATGGTAAAAATTCTTTGATAGTACCTGCGTTTATTTGTGAAAAAAACGGAAATTTGGCGAAAATTATGAAAATTTTGCAATTTTCCAACTTTGAATTTTTATGCAATTAAATCACAGAGATATGTCACACAAAATACTTAATAAGTAACATTTCCCACATGTCTACTTTACATCAGCACAATTTTGGAACCAAAATTTTTTTTGTTAGGGAGTTATAAGGGTTAAAAGTTGACCAGCAATTTCTCATTTCTACAACACCATTTTTTTTTTAGGGACCACATCTCATTTGAAGTCATTTTGAGGGGTCTATATGATAGAAAATACCCAAGTGTGACACCATTCTAAAAACTACACCCCTCAAGGTACTCAAAACCATATTCAAGAAGTTTATTAACCCTTCTGGTGCTTCACAGGAATTTTTTGAATGTTTAAATAAAAATGAACATTTAACTTTTTTTCACAAAAAATGTAATTCAGCTCCAATTTGTTTTATTTTACCAAGGGTAACAGGAGAAAATGGACCCCAAACATTGTTGTACAATTTGTCCTGAGTACGCCAATACCCCACATGTGGGGGTAAACCACTGTTTGGGCGCATGGCAGAGCTCGGAAGCGAAGAAGCGCCATTTGACTTTTCAATGCAAAATTGACTGGAATTGAGATGGGACGCCATGTTTCGTTTGGCGAGCCCCTGATGTGCCTAAACATTGAAACCTCCCACAAGTGACACCATTTTGGAAAGTAGACCCCCTAAGGAACTTATCTAGAGGTGTGGTGAGCACTTTGACCCACCAAGTGCTTCACAGAAGTTTATAATGTAGAACCGTAAAAATAAAAAATCATATTTTTTCACAAAAATTATATTTTCGCCACCAATTTTTTATTTTCCCAAGGGTAAGAGAAGAAATTGGACCCCAAAAGTTGTTGTACAATTTGTCCTGAGTACGCTGATAGCCCATATGTGGGGGTAAACCACTGTTTGGGCGAATGGGAGAGCTCGGAAGGGAAGGAGCGCCGATTGACTTTTCAATGCAAAATTGACAGGAATTGAGATGGGACGCCATGTTGCGTTTGAAGAGCCACTGATGTGCCTAAACATTGAAACCCCCCACAAGTGACACCATTTTGGAAAGTAGACCCCCTAAGGAACTTATCTAGAGGTGTGGTGAGCACTTTGACCCACCAAGTGCTTCACAGAAGTTTATAATGCAGAGCCGTAAAAATAAAACAAATTTTTTTTCCCACAAAAATTATTTTTTTAGCCCCCAGTTTTGTATTTTCCCGAGGGTAACAGGAGAAATTGGACCCCAAAATTTGTTGCCCAATTTGTCCTGAGTGCGATGATACACCATATGTGGGGGGAACCACTGTTTGGGCAGATGGGAGGGCTCGGAAGGGAAGGAGTGCCATTTGAATGCAGACTTAGATGGAATGGTCTGCAGGTGTCACATTGCGTTTGCAGAGCCCAAAATGTACCTAAACAGTAGAAACCCCCCACAAGTGACCATTTTGGAAAGTAGACCCCCTTAGGAACTTATCTAGATGTGTGCTGAGCGCTTTGACCCACCAAGGGCTTCACAGAAGTTTATAATGGAGAGCCATAAAAATAAAACAAACATTTTTTCCCACAAAAATTAATTTTTAGCCCCCAGTTTTGTATTTTCCCGAGGGTAACAGGAGAAATTGGACCCCAAAAGTTGTTGTCCAATTTGTCCTGAGTGCGCTGATACCCCATATGTGGGGGGGAACCACTGTCTGGGCGCATGGGAGGGCTCGGAAGGGAAGGAGCTCCATTTGGAATGAGGACTTAGATGGAATGGTCTGCAGGCGTCACATTGCATTTGCAGAGCCCCTAATGTATCTAAACAGTAGAAACCTCCCACAAGTGACACCATTTTGGAAACTAGACACGCTAAGGAACTCATCTAGATGTGTTGTGATAGCTTTGAACCCCCAAGTGTTTCACTACAGTTTGTAACGCAGAGCCGTGAAAATTTAAAAAAATAATATTTCCCCCCAAAATTATTTTTTAGCCCCCAGTTTTGTATTTTCCCGTGGGTAAGAGGAGAAATTCGACCCCAAAAGTTGTTGTCCAATTTGTCCTGAGTACGCTGATATCCCATATGTGGGGGGGAACCACTGTTTGGGCGCATGGGAGGGCTCGGAAGGGAAGGAGCTCCATTTGGAATGCAGACTTAGATGGAATGGTCTGCAGGCGTCACATTGCGTTTGCAGAACCCCTAATGTACCTAAACAGTAGAAACCCCCCACAAGTGACCCCATATTAGAAACTAGACCCCCCAGGGAACTAATCTAGATGTGTTGTGAGAACTTTGAACCCCCAAGTGTTTCACTACAGTTTATAACGCAGAGCCGTGAAAATAAAAAAATCCTTTTTTTTCCCACAAAAATTATTTTTTAGCCCCCAGTTTTGTATTTTCCCAAGGGTAACAGGAGAAATTGGACCCCAAAAGTTGTTGTCCTATTTGTCCTGAGTACGCTGATACCCCATATGTTGGGGTAAACCCCTGTTTGGGCACACGGGAGAGCTCGGAAGGGAAGAAGCACTGTTTTACTTTTTCAACGCAGAATTGGCTGGAATTGAGATCGGACGCCATGTCACGTTTGGAGAGCCCCTGATGTGCCTAAACAGTGGAATCCCCACAATTATAACTGAAACCCTAATCCAAACACACCCCTAACCTTAATCCCAACAGTAACCCTAACCACACCTCTAACCCTGACACACCCCTAACCCTAATCCCAACCCTATTCCCAACTGTAAATGTAATCTAAACCCTAACTGTAACTTTAGCCCCAACCCGAACCCTAACTTTAGCCCCAACCCAAACTGTAGCCCTAACCCTAGCCCTAACCCTAACCCTAGCCCTAACCCTAGCTCTAACCCTAGCCCTAACCCTAGCCCTAGCCCTAATGAGAAAATGGAAATAAATACATTTTTTTTATTTTTCCCTAACTAAGGGGGTGATGAAGGGGGGTTTGATTTACTTTTATAGCGGGATTTTAGGCGGATTTTTATGATTGGCAGCCGTCACACACTGAAAGACGCTTTTTATTGCAAAAAATATTTTTTGCATTACCACATTTTGAGAGCTATAATTTTTCCATATTTTGGTCCACAGAGTCATGTGAGGTCTTGTTTTTTGCGGGACGAGTTGACGTTTTTATTGGTAACATTTTCGGGCACGTGACATTTTTTGATCGCTTTTTATTCCGATTTTTGTGAGGCAGAATGACCAAAAACCAGCTATTCATGAATTTCTTTTGGGGGAGGCGTAGGGTTGAGCGACCTTCACTTTTATAGGATCGGGTCGGGTTTCACGAAACCCGACTTTTGGATAAGTCGGGTCGAGTGAAATCGGCCGATCCTATAAAAAAGTCGGGGTAGGGTCGGCCGAAACTCGAAACCCAATGCAGTGCATTGGGTTTCCATGGTTCCCAGAGTCTGAAGGAGCGGAAACTCTCCTTCAGGCCCTGGGATCCATATTTAAGTGTAAAATATAGAATTAAAATAAAAAATATTGCAATACTTACCCTCTGACGCGCCCTGGTACTAACCGGCAGCCTTCCTCCTTCGAATCCGCGCTTCTAGGACCTTGCCGTGACGTCGCGGTGACGTCGCGGCTTGTGATTGGCCGCGCGGCCGCCCATGTGACCGCTCGCGTGGCCAATCACAAGCCGCGACGTCACCGAAGGTCCTGGAAGGGCTGATTCTTAGGAAGGAAGGCTGTCGGAAGGAAGCAGGGCGCTTCCGAGGGTGAGCATATACCTAATAGGAATATACTCACCCTCGGAAGCGCCCTGCTTCCTTCCGACAGCCTTCCTTCCTAAGAATCAGCCCTTCCAGGACCTTCGGTGACGTCGCGGGTGACGTCGCGGCTTGTGATTGGCCGCGCGAGCGGCCAATCACAAGCCGCGACGTCACGGCAAGGTCCTAGAAGCGCGGATTCGAAGGAGGAAGGCTGCCGGTTAGTACCAGGGCGCGTCAGAGGGTAAGTATTGCAATATTTTTTATTTTAATTCTATATTTTACACTTTAATCTGAATTCCGATACCAATTCCCGATATCTTAAACATATCGGGAATCGGGATCGGAATTCCGATTGCAGATTCAAAAGATCGCCGACTTCATGGCCGACCCCCCACTGGGGTCGGGTCGGGTTTCATGAAACCCGACCTTGCCAAAAGTCGGCGACTTTTGAACAATTTCGACCCGTTTCGCTCAACCCTAGGGAGGCGTTTATACCGTTCCGCGTTTGGTAAAATTGATAAAGAAGTTTAATTCTTCTGGTCAGTACGATTACAGCGACACCTCATTTATATCATTTTTTTATGTTTTGGCGCTTTTATATGATAAAAACTATTTTATAGAAAAAATAATTATTTTTGCATCGCTTTATTCTCAGGACTATAACTTTTTTATTTTTTTGCTGATGATGCTGTATGGTGGCTCGTTTTTTGCGGGAGAAGATGACGCTTTCAGCGGTACCATGATTATTTATATCTGTCTTTTTGTTATTCCACTTTTTGTTCAGCGGTATAATAAAGCGTTGTTTTTTGCCTTGTTTTTTTTTTTTTTTTCTTACGGTGTTTACTGAAGGGGTTAACTAGTGGGCCAGTTTTATAGGTCGGGCCGTTACGGACGCGGCGATACTAAATATATGTACTTTTATTGTTTTTTTTTTTTTTATTTAGATAAAGAAATGTATTTATGGGAATAATATTTTTTTTTTTCATTATTTTGGAATATTTTTTTTTATTTTTTTTTACACATTTGAAAATTTTTTTTTTTACTTGTTTACTTTGTCCCAGGGGGGACATCACAGATCGGTGATCTGACAGTGTGCACAGCACTCTGTCAGATCACCGATCTGATAGCAGTGCAGGCTGCTTCACAGTGCCTGCTCTGAGCAGGCTTTGTGAAGCCACCTCCCTCCCTGCAGGACCCGGATCCGCGGCCATCTTGGATCCGGGGCTCAAGCAGGGAGGGAGGTGAGGAGACCCTCGCAGCAACGCGATCACATCGCGTTGCTGCGGGGGGCTCAGGGAAGCCCGCAGGGAGCCCCCTCCCTGCGCGATGCTTCCCTGCACCGCCGGCACATCGCGATCATCTTTGATCGCGGTGTGCCAGGGGTTAATGTCCCGGGGGCGGTCCGTGACCGCTCCTGGCACATAGTGCCGGATGTCAGCTGCGATAAACAGCTGACACCCGGCCGCGATCGGCGGCGCTCCCCCCGTGAGCGCCGCCGATCACGCTGGACGTACTATCCCGTCCATTGGTCATAGGGGCCCACCCCACCTCGACGGGATAATACGTCCCATGTCAGAAAGGGGTTAAATAAGTATGGAGTGTAGCAAAACTATTTAGTGATGAAAGTCAGTATAGTAGGCTCCAAAACAGATGGATGGCTCTTCTTATAGTGGAGATTAGTGATGTAGCAGTGACACCTTGTGGTAGAAACTAGAATGGCACGTTTACTGTATTTTGAAATACAAGAGCTGAAGGACCAGTACCAAACCACGCCAAGCAGATGCAAACAAGCGATTCAATGGACAAAAAGTGTTCTCCGCAATACAGTCTGGTCTTGTTAAGTGGAAGCGTGCAGGGATGCCAGAGAGTGCTGTTGTAGGCAGCTGTTTGTTGTCAGCTTCCAGTGATAAGTCGCACTGTAAGGGTCAGCCAGGGCCGTAGTCGTGGCCGAACACTCCGTTGTATCTTTGCCCTGGCCTCCGTTTACACGAAAACAGCATTCTTTCATCAGCATACCTGTGTCTTCTCCTGCTGCGCCATCAGGGATACCACTGTGGTGCTGAGGCTTTTCTGCAACTGGTTTCACAAGAATTGAGACACAGTCCGGTTCAAATGCAACATGTGAAACTTTACTTTAACAACTTGGCAGCACATTCTTGTCAGTAACAACATCAACAGCAAGCTCCATGCAGTTCTCATTCTGCTCTTTCCCTGCACTCAGTTCGAGTACATTACGGGGTAATAGCGTCTTAGGCAGTACCGCAGCGTTCTCCCTGTTCATACTCCCTGTGCCTGGGGATTCTCTAGTCCATTTTGCCCTAGTTCTGAGAGCATCGACCCATGCAATAATCTGCCACATGCTGAACAATCTGCGCCCTGTACTCTTCCGGACCGCTTCCTTCCTCCAGCTATGAACTGCTGCAATCCTGCAGCTTGACACCATACTTCTGTCCTACAGACTCCGCATGGCTGTACTTCTCTTCTTCTTCTTAAACATTGCGTGACTGCTATGGTGTCCTGGTCCTAGAGCCAGTACAGACGGTACCGGAATAAGAGAGAAAGGCAAGGCATAACAGAAACATTGTCTACCTCCTTACAGCGCTGCCAAATCCGTGCAGGTGCAGGGAGGTGGGTCAGAGGGTTCAGGTGCAGGAGAAAATCAGATAGGGCACTTAGTGGCAAGGGAGGAGAGGGCACAGTATTTTAGTTGAATTTGTGTAATGATAATCTGCAGAGTATGAAGGCTGCAAAAGTCAAGGTGTAGCGCTGCGACCACAGGCACCAGTGAAATGGGTTCTTTTGGGAGTGTGTGTTACGGTTTGACTCGCTCAGGGCACATATTGTATGATCACATAGGACAACCCGGTTTATCCAGTAAATAAGGAAGATCTCAGTCGATTTTGTTAGAGGTTAAAATTCTTTATTGTTGAAACTGATATAATGTAAATGTTTATACAATAGGTAGCAGGTACAAAGATTAGTATTCCCACTGGAATAACACATCGGTTTTACGTGGTGGCAAAGAGGGGGCTTAACCCCTTAGTGACCACAATATGTCTTTTTACTGACCTCACATACTGTATCAGACAATAGCACTCCCTGACTGGAGAAAATGTAGCAGTTGTTGATTATACTCTGCAGCTGTCACCTTGCTGTATCAACCTTGATTGGTGTTTGCATCAACCATGGCTTTTAAACCCCTTAGATGCTGCTGTTAATAGTGACTACGGCATCTAAATGGTTAACAGAGTGTGGGGCCCCCTCTTTAACCCCATCGGCACCCCAAAATCATGATTGTGTTGTCCTGATGTTTGTTATGGCAAATCATGGCCAAATAATGGCCTTACAGTCTGCCGGATATAGCGACCTGTTCACAAGTTAGCGACATTTAGGTGGTAAAAATACACTTTTTCATTCCTGTCATATCACTTTGTATTAATTCCTGCAAAACACTGAAGGGTTAATAAACTACCTGACCGCAGTTTTGAATAAGTTAAGGGGTACTGTTTTTAAAATGGTCTCACTTTTGGGGATTTTTGTAACATTTAAGTCCGCCAAAGTCACTTCACAACTGAATAGGTCCCTAAAAAAGTAAGTTTTGTAGTTTTCCTTGAAAAAATTTAAAAATTGCTGCTACAGTTTTAAACCTTCTAGCATCCTAACAAAATAAAAGGATATTTTTAAAATGGTGCTATTGTAAAGCAGACATGAGGGAAATGTTATTTAACAACTATTTTCTGTGGTAAGGGATAACCATTCAAAGTTTGAAAAATTGATAATTATTTTTTAACAAATTTTTGATATTTTCTGCGTTTGATTGGGGTCACAGTACCGCAGAATACGGGCGAGTGCTATATGAAAACATCGCATAGCACTCGGACCAGTGTTAATCTATGGGGCAGCTCACATTATCGTATTTTTTCTCAGGCGTATTCAACGTTCGTTTAAAATAGCATCATGCTGCGATTGTAAGCGTATATCATCCGAGACTCGCCAATGCAAACCTATGGGTGCGAGAAAAAAATCGGACACTACACGGACCATCCGCCTAGATTGCGACAAATACGCACACATTTTCCTCATTTCAGCCCATTGAGCCATTAAATTCAGTCGGGAAAATCCGTGAGAAATGTAAAGCCATATGCATGTCATATGGATGCTTAGGTGCGAGAAAATCTCATCATCGCAGTGCAAACACATTACACACGGATGACAACTGCAACTGTGCAACACATTACATTTCTTTGTAAATAAGGCAGGTAGGATGGTCTATCTTGATGGTCAGTCACAGTCTTTGCATAGAACAGTTTGTCCTTTCAACTTGATAAGAGATCACCATCCTTTCTATAACAGTACTCTGTAGATGGTGATAGAAAGACAATCCATGGTCCTTTAGAATGGCGGCACACTATACAGTCCCTTTGCACTAGGTTGGAATCCTTCAGTATGGACTCTGACCTGGCAGCAAAATAAATTAGACATATATAATGACCAGGCCAAACAATCCCTGCTATCCACCCCCACATGGTGACCGCAGCCGAAGGAATTATGACACACACCGGTCTCGGGGATAACAGCTGCTTTTACTTCAGCAGGAATGGGAATTATAACTTGGAACAAATAAGGAACAGTCTCTCATGGATAGTCCACGGAAATTACACTTCACACTTAGAGGCCGAGATGTGATTGGGGTCTGGAGCTTTAAGAGCACTCAACAATGTCTTTTGGTAGTTTACAGAAGGAGGTAGATGCAGCAATTATAGGTTACAGACTTGTATTCGGGGTTAACTCCACATAGTGTCATGGCACGTGCACAAGTGCTTTTAGGTGAATGTAAAAAAAACTGTGGTAAATCCAGTCAGAAAGACTTTAGAATGATGTATGTACAGGTTAGAGAGGGAACCCAGGCTCTTAGGCCTGCAGGAGATCTGGTAGTGAAAACAGCCTCCACATGTGTTCTGCTCTCCCTGAAGGCATCCCTCAGACCAAAGAACATTCTAGACTTGCCTGGAAAACAGCTCTTCCTGTTAACCATGTCACTAGGAGCTGGTCAATAGGACACCAAATTCACATCTCAACGCATTTGTTCAGACTGGCCTGCCGTCTCAATGCATTAAATCTAACTATCCCTGGGTGGCCAATTCAAAAAACGTAAACCATAATCCGCTTCCTCGCATCATGTTCTCATACACTTTATGCAGTTAATAGCCCTCTGTGTCTGTACTGTTACATATTTAGGCAGCTAACTGGTTCATGCAGCTTTACATGAACACCCGAGCCTTACACTATGGCTTGAAGGGAAGGAAACACTCTGGACTGGGTCACTGCATACTTCCTCTCTGAAGATAAGCCGTCCTGGGAGACTGCGCGAGTGGAGGACTACTTATGAAGGAAATATACAGGTAATCTAAAGCAACACCAAGGCAAGCATACTCAGATATATATGGGTACATCAATATGCAATAAACAACCCGAACTTTAGCCCCAACCCTAATGGGAAAATGGAAATAAATACATTTTTTTAATTTTATTATTTTTCCCTGACTGAGGGGGTGATAAAGGGGGGGTTGATTTACTATTTATAGCAGGTTTTTATAGTGGGATTTTATGTTTGGAAGCTGACACACACTTAAGGATGTGTTTTATTGCAAAAAATAGTTTTTGCATTACCACATTTTGAGAGCTATAATTTTTCCATATTTTGGTCCACAGAGTCATGTTAGGTCTTGTTTTTTGTGGGATGAATTGACGTTTTTATTGGTACCATTTTCGGGCACGTGACATATTTGATCGCTTTTTATTCTGATTTTTGTTAAGCAGAATGAACAAAAACCAGCAATTCATGAATTTCTTTTGGGGGAGGCGTTTATACCGTTCCGCGTTTGATAAAATTGATAAAGCAGTTTTATTCTTCGGGTCAAAACGATTACAGCGATACTTCATTTATATTTTTTTATGTTTTGGCGCTTATACAATAAAAACTATTTTATATAAAAATTAATTATTTTTGCATCACTGTATTCTGAGGATTATACCTTTTCAATTTTTTTACTGATGATGCTGTATTGTGGCTCATTTTTGGGGGAACAAGATGACGTTTTCAGCAGTACCATGGTTATTTATATCCGTCTTTTTGATCGTGCGTTATTCCACTTTTTGTTTGGCGGTATGTTCACTGAAGGGGTAAACTAGTGGGACAGTTTTATAAGTCGGGTCATTACGGAGGCTGCGATAGTAAATATGTGCACTTTTATTGGTTTTTTTTCTATTTATATAAAGAAGTGTATTTATTGGAACAATATTTATTTTTTTCTTTATTTAGGAATTTTTTTATATTTTAACCCCTTTACCCCCAAGGGTGGTTTGCACGTTAATGACCAGGCCAATTTTTACAATTCTGACCACTGTCCCTTTATGAGGTTATAACTCCGAAACGCTTCAACGGATCTTAGCGATTCTGAGATTGTTTTCTTGTAACATATTGTACTTCATGATAGTGCTAAAATTTCTTCGATATAACTTGCGTTTATTTGTGAAAAAAACGGAAATTTGGCGAAAATTTTGAAAATTTCACAATTTTCCAACTTTGAATTTTTATTCTGTTAAACCAGAGTTATGTGACACAATATAGTTAATAAATAACATTTCCCACATGTCTACTTTAGGCTACGTTCACATTGGCGTTCCGCCAATGTGCGTCGCTGTTGCGCCGGCGACGCAGCGGCGACGCAGCGGCGACGCGCCCCTATGTTTAACATAGGGGACGCGTGCGTTGTTTTGGTGGCGTTTTCGCCACGTGCGTCGTTTCCGACGCTAGCGTCGGACGCAAGAAAACGCTACATTGTAGCATTTTCTGTGCGTCCGATTTTCGTCAAAAACGACGCACGCGTCGCAAAACGCGCGCGTGTTTGCACGCGTTTTTACGTGCGTCGCGCGTTGCGTCGCCGACGCAGGGCGGCGCAACGCTAGTGTGAACCTAGCCTTACATCAGCACAATTTTTGAAACAAACTTTTTTTTTTCAAGGAAGTTATAAGGGTTAAAATTTGACCAGCAATTTCTCATTTTTACAACCAAATTTACAAAACCATTTTTTTTAGGGACCACCTCATATTTGAAGTCATTTTGAAGGGTCTATATGGCAGAAAATACCCAAAAGCGACACCATTCTAAAAACTGCACCCCTCAAGGTGCTCAAAACCACATTCAAGAAGTTTATTAACCCTTCAGGTGATTCACAGCAGCAGAAGCAACATGGAAGGAAAAAATTAACATTTTACTTTTTAGTCACAAAAATGATTTTTCAGCAATAATCTTTTTAATTTCCCAAGGGTAAAAAGAGAAAATGGACCTCAAAAGTTGTTGTCCAATTTATCCTGAGTACGCTGATACTCCACATGTGAGGGGGAACCACTTTTTGGGCGCATGGCAGGGCTCAGAAGGAAAGGAGCGCCGTTTGACTTTTTCAAGCTAAATTTGGCTGGAATTGAGATCGGACGCCATGTCGCGTTTGGCGACCCCCTGATGTGCCTAAACAGTGGAAACCCCCCACAAGTGACCCTATTTTGGAAACTAGACCCCCTAATGAACTTATCTAGATGTGTCATGAGCACTTTTATCCCCCAAGTGCTTCACGAAAGTTTATAACGCCCGGGCGTGAAAAAAAAAAATCCTATTTTTTCCACAAACATGATCGTTTAGTCCCCAATTTTTTATTTTCTCAAGGGTAAAAGGAGAAATTGGACCCCAAAAGTTGTTGTCCAATTTGTCCTGAGTACGCTGATACCCCATTTGTGGGTGGGACCACTGTTTGGGCGCATGGCAGGGCTCAGAAGGAAAGGAGCGCCGTTTGACTTTTTCAAGCTAAATTTGGCTGGAATTGAGATCGGACGCCATGTCGCGTTTGGCGACCCCCTGATGTGCCTAAACAGTGGAAACCCCCCACAAATGACCCCATTTTGGAAACTAGACCCCCTAAGGAACTTATCTAGATGTGTCATGAGCACTTTTATCCCCCAAGTGCTTCACGAAAGTTTATAACGCCCGGGCGTGAAAAAAAAAATTCCTATTTTTTCCACAAACATGATCGTTTAGTCCCCAATTTTTTATTTTCTCAAGGGTAAAAGGAGAAATTGGACCCCAAAAGTTGTTGTCCAATTTGTCCTGAGTACGCTGATACCCCATATGTGGGGGGGGACCACTGTTTGGGCGCATGGCAGGGCTCAGAAGGAAAGGAGCGCCGTTTGACTTTTTCAAGCTAAATTTGGCTGGAATTGAGATCGGACGCCATGTCGCGTTTGGCGACCCCCTGATGTGCCTAAACAGTGGAAACCCCCCACAAATGACCCCATTTTGGAAACTAGACCCCCTAAGGAACTTATCTAGATGTGTCATGAGCACTTTTATCCCCCAAGTGCTTCACGAAAGTTTATAACGCCCGGGCGTGAAAAAAAAAATTCCTATTTTTTCCACAAACATGATCGTTTAGTCCCCAATTTTTTATTTTCTCAAGGGTAAAAGGAGAAATTGGACCCCAAAAGTTGTTGTCCAATTTGTCCTGAGTACGCTGATACCCCATATATGGGGGGGACCACTGTTTGGGCGCATGGCAGGGCTCAGAAGGAAAGGAGCGCCGTTTGACTTTTTCAAGCTAAATTTGGCTGGAATTGAGATCGGACGCCATGTCGCGTTTGGCGACCCCCTGATGTGCCTAAACAGTGGAAACCCCCCACAAATGACCCCATTTTGGAAACTAGACCCCCTAAGGAACTTATCTAGATGTGTCATGAGCACTTTTATCCCCCAAGTGCTTCACGAAAGTTTATAACGCCCGGGCGTGAAAAAAAAAATTCCTATTTTTTCCACAAACATGATCGTTTAGTCCCCAATTTTTTATTTTCTCAAGGGTAAAAGGAGAAATTGGACCCCAAAAGTTGTTGTCCAATTTGTCCTGAGTACGCTGATACCACATATGTGGGGGGGGACCACTGTTTGGGCGCATGGCAGGGCTCAGAAGGAAAGGAGCGCCGTTTGACTTTTTCAAGCTAACTTTGGCTGGAATTGAGATCGGACGCCATGTCGCGTTTGGAGAGCCCATGATGTGCCTAAACAGTGGAAACCCCCCACAAGTGACCCCATTTTGGAAACTAGACCCTCTAAGGAACTTATCTAGTTGTGTGGTGAGATTTTTGAACCCCCACGTGCTTCACTAAAGTATATAATGCCCAGGCGTGAAAATAAAAAATCCTATTTTTTCCTACAAAAATGATATTTTAGTCCCCAATTTTTAATTTTCCCAAGGGTACCAGGAGAAATTGGACCCCAAAAGTTGTTGTCCAATTTGTCCTGAGTACGCTGATACCCCATATGTGGATAGGAACTACTGTTTGGGCACACGTTGGGGCTCGAAAGGGAAGTAGTGACGTTTTGGAATGCAGACTTTGATGGAATGTTCTGCTGGCATCATGTTCCATTTGCAGAGCCCCTGATGTGACTAAACAGTAGAAACCCCCCACAAGTGACCCCATTTTGGAAACTGTACCCCCTAAGGAACTTATCTAGGTGTTTGGTGAGAAATTTGAACCCCCACGTGCTTCACTAAAGTTTATAATGCCCAGGCGTGAAAATAAAAAATCCTATTTTTTCCCACAAAAATGATATTTTAGTCCCCAATTTTTAATTTTCCCAAAGGTAACAGGAGAAATTGGACATCAAAAGTTGTTGTCCAAATTGTCCTGATTACGCTGGTACGCCATATGTGGGAAAAAACTGTTTAGGCACACGTTGGGGCTCGAAAGGGAAGTTGTGACGTTTTGGAATGCAGAAATTGTCTGCGGTCGTCATGTTCCGTTTGCAGAGCCCCTGATGTGCCTAAACAGTAAAAAAAAAACACAAGTGACATCATTTTGGAACCTAGACCCCCCCCAAGGAACTTATCTAGATGTGCCCCCTTTTTGGAACTAATGTACGCTTTCTTGTAAAGTAAATTAGTAGTGCATGGAGGTGTGGTACAATCTGAAGCAATCCTTCATACACAGGCCAGGTTTTTCGGGGCAGGTGTCGCATTGATAAATGGTGTCCTTGCGTAGTCCCCTTTTGTAACACACTCGGCACCTTTTTTGCGGCTTACCTTTTCTGCCGGTTGGCGGGACCACCCCCGGAAAATGCTGGCCTGGTACGATACGAGCACCTTCAGTTCCGGAAGTACTGGGGCCCTCTCCTTCCGGAGTACCAAATATCAGGGCCTTAACCACTACCTCCTGGAACTGAAGGTACGACGTATCGGTGTGGCGTGCACATCGTAACAGCAGGAAAGCGTTGAGCATTGCCATTTGTACGATGTGGACGGCCAACTTTTTGTACCACACCTTGGCCTTTCTCAAAGCACTGTATGGTTGGAGGAGTTGATCAGAGAGATCAACCCCCCCCATGCTTTTGTTGTAGCCCAGTACACAGTCCGGTTTGCAGACCTGTGTAGAGGTACCCCGTACAGTGCTGAGGGCTCTGCCATCACCATGTATGGTGGTCAAGAGAAGGACATCCCTCTTGTCCTTGTACTTGACCACCAGCAGGTGGTCGCTACATTGGGCCTTGCTCTCACCTTTTCTGAGCATCTGCCGAAGTAGCGTCTTTGGGAGGCCTCTCTGATTTTTGCGCACAGTACCGCAGGCTGCGGTACCTCGCGCAGAGAGGGATTTGTAGAGTGGGATGCTGGTATAAAAGTTATCAGTATAGAGGTGATAACCTTTATCCAGCAGTGGGTGCACCAAATCCCACACGATCTTCCCACTCACTCCCAGGACAGGAGGACACTCAGGGGGTTCAATCCTGCTGTCCTTCCCTTCATACACTCTAAACCTGTGGATGTACCCTGAGGCACTCTCACACAGCTTGTAGAGTTTGATTCCGTACCTGGCCCTTTTGTTGGGCAGGTATTGACGGAATCCGAGCCGCCCCTTAAAATGGACCAAGGACTCATCCACGCAGATGTCCCTTTTGGGCACGTACACTTCAGAAAACTTTTTGTTGAAGTGTTCGATGACCGGCCGAACTTTGAACAGACGGTCAAAGTTGGGGTCATCTCGTGCGGGACACTGTGCATTATCGGAATAATGCAGGAATTTATGGATGGCCTCAAAACGTCTCCAAACCATGGCCATTCGGAATACTGGAGTGTTATATAAAACATCTACACTCCAATATTGCCGCATTTCTGGCTTCTTCACGATCCCCATGTGGAGGACCAGGCCCCAAAACTGCATCATTTCAACTGCGTCTACAGGAGACCAGTTGGAAAATGATGTACCGGGGTTTTGCTCCAAAAATTGACGAGCATACAAATTAGTTTGCTCCACCATGAGGTTAATAAAATCCTCAGAGAAAAAGACTTTGAAAAAGTCTGTTTCTGTGAGACCCGTGGTGTCAAACTTGATTCCTGATTCTGCCACAAAATCAGGAATCAGTGGCTCGTAATTTTCGGGGGGCGAGGTCCATGTGGGTTCCGCAGTGGGGAGCGCTGGTTCAGGAGTGGTGGGGGCTGCCTCATCTTCTGTCCTGGGGCGTCTGCGTGGTGGTTCCGCAGGACCCGAGGAGTAAGAGGAGGAGGAGGAGGAAGAGGATGAAGAATCAGAAAAGTGAAGAAAAGTGGGATCCTCTCCCTCGCTATCAGTGTCGGAGGCAAGGAAAGCATATGCCTCCTCCAATGAATAGCGCTGTTGGGACGAACGGGACAAGCGGGACATTTTTGTGTGAATATGGTGATTGGGTGCACTTTATTGATAACTGTATGTGTATGTGTGGGGGGATAGTGATTTGTGCAAACTTATCTGAAAAGAAAATGCTAAAAGGAGAAGAAAAATCTGTAAAAAAAAAAAAAAGGCAGGCACAAACTCTGATAAGAGAACTGCGTCACTTATCAAAGTTTGGCGGCTGCGGGATGTGTGTACGGAGGTTGCGCAAAAAGGCTGAAGGGAAAAAAGCGAGCGCGAGAGTTGATCGGTGAACTGCATCACCAATCAACGCTCGGCGGCTGTTAAATGGGCGCACGGAAGGAGGTGCAAAGGGGGGTAAAAAGAGGGGGAAGGGAGATGGGGGTGGAAGTGGGGATTGGGCAGGGATCAGTGATCAAAACGTACGGTTGTAGTCAGGTGGCGCAAAAGGGGGGTGAAAAAAAAAAAAAGGAAAACGGCAGGCACAAACTCTGCTAAGTGAACTGCGTCACTTATCAAACTTTGGCGGCTGCGGAATGTGTGTACGGAGTTGGCGCAACGGGGGTGAGGGAAAAAAAGCGAGCGCGAGCGTTGATCGGTGAACTACGTCACCAATCAACGTTCGGCGGCTGTTAAATGGGCGCACGGAAGGAGGTGCAAAGGGGGGTAAAAAGAGGGGGAAGGGAGATGGGGGTGGAAGTGGGGATTGGGCAGGGATCAGTGATCAAAACGTACGGTTGTAGTCAGGTGGCGCAAAAGGGGGGTGAAAAAAAAAAAAAGGAAAACGGCAGGCACAAACTCTGATAAGTGAACTGCGTCACTTATCAAACTTTGGCGGCTGCGGAATGTGTGTACGGAGTTGGCGCAACGGGGGCGAGGGAAAAAAAGCGAGCGCGAGCGTTGATCGGTGAACTGCGTCACCAATCAACGCTCGGCGGCTACTAAATGTGCGCACGGAGGCGGCACAAATGGGGGTGGAGGGGGTAAAAAGAGGGGGAAGGGGGGATTGGGGTGGATGAACGGGGATTGGGGTGGATGAACGGGGATTGGGGTGGATGAACGGGGATTGGGGTGGATGAACGGGGATTGGGCAGGGATCAGGGATAAAACTTACGTTTAGTTGTCTTCTTTCTTTAGCAGGGATTGTGGTGCTACAGGCTGCTGTGGCACCACAATACCCAGCACGGCAGGGAGATCCAGGCACAAAATCCAGCAGGGAGATCCAGCAGTATGACCGCTCTGTAGGAATCCTCAGCTAGAATGAGGACCCTGCAGAGCGGTCATACACAGGTCAGGCAGGTGACACAGACAGGTCACAGAGCGGTCATGCTGCTGCTGTGACCTGTCATTGGTGGGATCGACCATAACATCGATCCCACCAATCAGAGCTTTCCTGGTGACCTGGCTGTGACCTGCCTAGGATCGGATCTGTTCGCGCCATCCTAGGCAGGTCACAGCCAGGTCACCTGCAGGGCACAGAGCGGTCACAGCGTGATCGCCGCTGCGCCCTGTGATTGGCGCGATCGACGATGACATCGATCGCGCCAATCGGCTCCTGCAGGCCCTGCTGGGCCTGCACTGTGTCCTATCCTAGGATCGGTGCTATTAGAGCACCGATCCACGCAGGTCCCGGCAGGGCACAGCGCGGTAATACCGCGCGGTGCCCTGCGATTGGCGCGATCGATGCGATCGGCGATCGCGCCAATCCGGGGTGTTCTTGCCGGTGCCTGGCGTTGCCAGGCACCGGACCTAGGATCGAGTACATCGGTACTCGATCCTAGCCTGTGACCTCATTGTTTCAGCCGCTCCGATTGGCTGAAACAATGAGAATGGCTGTGATTGGCTGTTCAGAATTGAACAGCCAATCACAGCGATCGAGAGGGCGGGTGGGCGGCGACAATGCCCTGGATGCCGAGGCCATCTCCCCCCAGGTGAGATGGCGTCGGAATTTTAATGCGATCACCGCGACTTAAGTCGCGGTATCGCATTAAAGGGCAGGACGTACTATCCCGTCAAGGGTCAGATAGGCCCAGGGCACCTCGACGGGATAGTACGTCCAAGGTCACAGAGGGGTTAATATTTATTTATTATATTTGTAATATTTTTTTTTAGTTTTTTACATTGTCCCAGGGTGCGGCATCACTATGTACTAGCAATAGTAGACACGGCACTCTGGGCTTCTTGGAGGTGCACAAGTTAGGTATCCAACCCGTCAAATATAAGCAATAAATTACTTGCCATTCAGGAGACCTTTTTGCAAGATAAGAAGTGAACAATTCGTTCATTTAGTGCATCCAGTTCAAAATTAAACGTTTTCGGCCTAATCACAAGACCTTCATCAGAAACAGTTTTTTGAGTATTGAAATACATATGCAAAAAAACACAGAGAGATTCTTAGAAAAAATACATGATGCACAGTATAAATACAAGCTTGATACATTCTGCTCAAAAGAATAAAATACATCACTTGTTATGTGACAGACAACAATAGTGGCGGTCTGAGCGGATCCGGCCTGGTGCTCCGTGAGTTGTGAGCCTCGTTCAGGAGATGCTAAGGACTGTGAACGTGTTTAGGAAAATTGTTGTAAGGTGAAGGTATCAAGTCCTGCCGAAGGACTATCAAAGTGGTATGCAGACTGACCACCCCCAAAGGATACATAATATGAAGTGACCTCCCAAGACGCGGGGTCATTGGGCTAAGGTGCAAGGTGAACTGCCTAAAACATAAAAACATGAACACATAAATACATGCACTAATGCCGTTGTACAGGTATCGCACGGAGCGACTAGGCGTAAAGCCCTGTTAAACATACTGTACTATCAGACCAACCCTTATGTGTGACCACCAGGAGCCTGTATGTACTGGTCATAGATATGCAGGTACAAACACACAGTGCAGTGCACATAACAAGGGAAATATGCCCCCCAAGGCCCCAAAATAATACCTGGAAGCCAAAAAAAGTAATACCTGGAAGCCACAAAAAATATTTGTGGGCCCACAAAGGTGCCAACGTCAGACGGAATCCGGGAGAAGAAAGCGCCTGGGAAATATAACAGGATGGAGGTGCATGACATATCGCATGGCACTGGCTAAGTTGCCCAAAATAGGAACACTGTTGTGAATTCTGTTGTCAGGCTCCCTCCTGTGGTCATGAATGGTACTTCGGCTGGTTCTGTCCATGGACTTCCTCTGGTGGGTGTTTCTGAGTTTCACAGGTGGCGAGGTTAATTCGTTAGCTGCTGCTCTATTTAACTCCTCTTAGATCTTTGCTCCATGCCACCTGTCAATGTTCCAGTATTGGTCTAGTTCTCTCCTGGATCGTTCTTGTGACCTGTCTTCCCATCAGAAGCTAAGTTTCAGCTTGTATTTCTTTGGTTTGCTATTTTTCTGTCCAGCTTGCTATTTAATTTGCTGTCTTGCTTGCTGGAAGCTCTGGGATGCAGAGGGAGCGCCTCCGCACCGTGAGTCGGTGCGGAGGGTCTTTTTGCGCCCTCTGCGTGGTCTTTTTGTAGGTTTTTGTGCTGACCGCAAAGTAACCTTTCCTATCCTCGGTCTGTTCAGTAAGTCGGGCCTCACTTTGCTAAATCTATTTCATCTCTGTGTTTGTATTTTCATCTTTACTCACAGTCATTATATGTGGGGGGCTGCCTTTTCCTTTGGGGAATTTCTCTGAGGCAAGGTAGGCTTTATTTTTCAGGGCTAGCTAGTTTCTTAGGCTGTGCCGAGTTGCATAGGGAGCGTTAGGCGCAATCCACGGCTATTTCTAGTGTGTTTGATAGGTTTAGGGATTGCGGTCAGCAGAGTTCCCACGTCCCAGAGCTCGTCCTTTATTATCAGTAACTATCAGGTCATTCCGTGTGCTCTTAACCACCAGGTCCATTATTGTCCTGACCACCAGGTCATAACAGTACAGGTGGCCCAAAGTACTAATGCATCTCAATAGAGTACCTGGATAAATTCCTGATTGTGTATTTGGATGATATTTTGGTCTTTTCGGATGATTGGGAGTCTCATGTGAAGCAGGTCAGAATGGTGTTCCAGGTCCTTCGTGCGAATTCCTTGTTTGTGAAGGGGTCAAAGTGTCTCTTTGGAGTTCAGAAGGTTTCATTTTTGGGGTTCATTTTTCCCCTTCTACTATCGAGATGGACCCTGTTAAAGTCCAGGCCATTTACGATTGGACTCAGCCGACATCTGTGAAGAGCCTGCAAAAGTTCCTGGCCTTTGCTAATTTTTATCGGCGCTTCATCGCTAATTTTTCTACTGTTGCTAAACCGTTGACTGATTTGACCAAGAAGGGTGCTGATGTGGTCAATTGGTCTTCTGCGGCTGTAGAGGCTTTTCAGGAGTTGAAGCGTCGTTTTTCTTCTGCCCCTGTGTTGTGCCAGCCAGATGTTTCGCTTCCGTTTCAGGTTGAGGTTGATGCTTCTGAGATTGGAGCAGGGGCTGTTTTGTCGCAAAGAAGTTCTGATGGCTCGGTGATGAAGCCATGTGCTTTCTTTTCTAGAAAGTTTTCGCCTGCTGAGCGTAACTATGATGTTGGTAATCGTGAATTGTTGGCCATGAAGTGGGCATTCGAGGAGTGGCGTCATTGGCTGGAAGGAGCCAAGCATCGCATGGTGGTCTTGACAGATCACAAGAATTTGACTTATCTTGAGTCTGCCAAATGGTTGAATCCGAGACAGGCTCGATGGTTGTTATTTTGCTCCCGTTTTGATTTTGTGGTTTCGTACCTTCCGGGCTCTAAGAATGTGAAGGCTGATGCCCTGTCAAGGAGTTTTGTGCCTGACTCTCCGGGTGTTCCTGAGCCGGCGGGTATTCTCAAAGAGGGGGTAATTTTGTCTGCCATCTCCCCTGATTTGCGGCGGGTGCTGCAAAAATTTTAGGCTGATAGACCTGACCGTTGCCCAGCGGAGAAACTGTTTGTCCCTGATAGATGGACTAGTAGAGTTATCTCTGAGATTCATTGTTCAGTGTTGGCTGGGCATCCTGGAATCTTTGGTACCAGAGATTTGGTGGCTAGATCCTTCTGGTGGCCGTCTTTGTCGCGGGATGTGCGTTCTTTTGTGCAGTCGTGTGGGACTTGTGCTCGGGCTAAGCCCTGCTGTTCTCGTGCCAGTGGGTTGCTTTTGCCCTTGCCGGTCCCGAAGAGGCCCTGGACGCATATTTCTATGGATTTTATTTCGGATCTCCCCGTCTCTCAAAAGATGTCGGTCATTTGGGTGGTTTGTGATCGCTTTTCTAAGATGGTCCATTTGGTACCTTTGTCTAAATTGCCTTCCTCCTCTGATTTGGTGCCATTATTTTTCCAGCATGTGGTTCGTTTACATGGTATCCCGGAGAACATCGTTTCTGACAGAGGTTCCCAGTTTGTTTCGAGGTTTTGGCGATCCTTTTGTGCTAGGATGGGCATTGATTTGTCTTTTTCCTCGGATTTCCATCCTCAGACAAATGGCCAAACCGAACGAACTAATCAAACTTTGGAAACATATCTGAGATGCTTTGTTTCTGCTGATCAGGATGATTGGGTGTCCTTTTTGCCGTTGGCTGAGTTCGCCCTTAATAATCGGGCCAGCTCGGCTACTTTGGTTTCGCCGTTTTTCTGCAATTCTGGTTTCCATCCTCGTTTCTCTTCAGGGCAGGTTGAGTCTTCAGACTGTCCTGGTGTAGATACTGTGGTGGATAGGTTGCAGCAGATTTGGACTCATGTGGTGGACAATTTGACATTGTCCCAGGAGAAGGCTCAACGTTTCGCTAACCACCGGCGCTGTGTGGGTCCCCGACTTCGTGTTGGGGATTTTGTTTGGTTGTCGTCTCGTTATGTTCCTATGAAGGTTTCCTCTCCTAAGTTTAAGCCTCGTTTCATTGGTCCTTATAAGATTTCTGAGGTTATCAATCCTGTGTCATTTCGTTTGGCCCTTCCTGCTTCTTTTGCCATCCATAATGTGTTCCATAGGTCGTTGTTGCGGAGATACGTGGCGCCTGTGGTTCCATCCGTTGATCCTCCTGCCCCATTGTTAGTTGAGGGGGAGTTGGAGTATGTGGTGGAGAAGATTTTGGATTCTCGTGTTTCGAGACGGAAACTCCAGTACCTGGTCAAGTGGAAGGGTTATGGTCAGGAAGATAATTCCTGGGTTTTTGCCTCTGATGTTCATGCTGCCGATCTGGTTCGTGCCTTTCATTTGGCTCATCCTGGTCGGCCTGGGGGCTCTGGTGAGGGTTCGGTGACCCCTCCTCAAGGGGGGGTACTGTTGTGAATTCTGTTGTCGGGCTCCCTCCTGTGGTCATGAATGGTACTTCGGCTGGTTCTGTCCATGGACTTCCTCTGGTGGGTGTTTCTGAGTTTCACAGGTGACGAGGTTAATTCGTTAGCTGCTGCTCTATTTAACTCCTCTTAGATCTTTGCTCCATGCCACCTGTCAATGTTCCAGTATTGGTCTAGTTCTCTCCTGGATCGTTCTTGTGACCTGTCTTCCCATCAGAAGCTAAGTTCTAGCTTGTATTTCTTTGGTTTGCTATTTTTCTGTCCAGCTTGCTATTTAATTTGCTGTCTTGCTTGCTGGAAGCTCTGGGACGCAGTGGGAGCACTCACGGTGCGGAGGGTCTTTTTGCGCCCTCTGCGTGGTCTGTTTGTAGGTTTTTGTGCTGACCGCAAAGTAACCTTTCCTATCCTCGGTCTGTTCAGTAAGTCGGGCCTCACTTTGCTAAATCTATTTCATCTCTGTGTTTGTATTTTCATCTTTACTCACAGTCATTATTTGTGGGGGGCTGCCTTTTCCTTTGGGGAATTTCTCTGAGGCAAGGTAGGCTTTATTTTTCTATTTTCAGGGCTAGTTTCTTAGGCTGTGCCGAGTTGCATAGGGAGCATTAGGCGCAATCCACGGCTATTTCTAATGTGTTTGATACGTTTAGGGATTGCGGTCAGCAGAGTTCCCACGTCCCAGAGCTCGTCCTTTATTATCAGTAACTATCAGGTCATTCCGTGTGCTCTTAACCACCAGGTCCATTATTGTCCTGACCACCAGGTCATAACAGAACACTCCCCTAATACACCCCTAATACAACAGCTGTTACCTTGAAACGTCTGGAGGTATGGGGGATGAGCGCTGCAGAGGGGTGAGACACTAGCAGGGGCAGTAGCGCTGTGGAAGATAGAAGCAGGGAGTAGGTAACAGGGCCGAGGAAAGTGCAGGAGGGGGGGCGGGGCGGGGCGAGCGCTGCTAGGAGAGGGCGCTGCTGTACCTGTAACCTCTAAGAACACTGGCGCCATGCTGCAGGGGTCGCGTTGCTCCTTGGACTGCTGACAAGCAGCGGCACTCCCGGGTTTAAGTGCGTGCTGCCAGAGGGTCACCTGACCCGCCGCGTCATAGAGGTCGCGTGACCGGAGAAGCTGCGCACGCGCAGAGAAGGTGCCGGCATCAGGGGAAAAAAAACATAAAGATTTCCAGGGCCTGCGGCGCCTGCGCACAAGGGATAGAGACTGGAAAAGCTGTGTCTATGATAATAGAGGCCGTGTACAGGGAGAGCTGCAGCGCAGTGCGGATCATGTGATAACCGGACCGCTGAATAGGAGGCTAGAGCTGATACATGGGCAAGGCTGAGAACAAGCATTAGAGACAAACTGCACAGTGGCAAAGATAGCCATGTATATCAGAACAGGTCCCTAAATGGTGGTCACACAGATGCGATATAGAGATAAGGTTAACACTCTATATCAAAATGGCACTTAAGAACTTAAGAATCGCGACTTGGAACATGAGTCCAGAAGAGCAGTTAACCTAGAACTGCACATCATTACAATAGCTGAGTACCTCCGAGTCCAGGGAATCCCACGGGGCCTACGGGTCCCTTTACAACCGACCTTCTTCAGGGAAGATAAAGATTACTGCACAAAGTTTGAACACATTCTGAACAAATGTTCAGCAGACCTGATGACCTTAACCCTCTCTTATCTCCAAAAGAACCTGGATACGGTAAACGCCCAAATAAACGCTATCGATAGCCAGTTGACCAGCACTATGCCCCAGGAGGAGTTCCAGGAACTCAAGATAAAAAATCAAGAGCTATTATTGTCACACAGATTAGAATTAGAAAAGAGGGAAAAGATCGAAGTTTCTGAGAGACACCGAGGACTATTTACCGAACCGAGTCTACCAGTGGCGGGATACTCGGCATTTCACCAGGCGACACAGCTCTCTAAGCTCTTCTGGTTCCATCGACAGCAGGCTCGGCACCTCAAATTCTTCTACCTCCCATTCTTTTTTAGGGAACAACCGCGGCCGTCAAAAGGGAAAATGAGGTGGAGGGGTCAATGTCACCGGGGAACCCAGAAACCAGATGGCAACACGCTCACAGGTAAGGACCTCCCACTGGTAGTTAACATCTCCTCGAAAAACTTGGACACGCATCAACTGGCCGTACTTCAAAAGGGCTTATCCTTTTGCCCTATGTGCAAGTTCAACTCTTTTGAACTCAGCATGGACCTACAGAGGTTCTATCGCAACCTGAGACTACGTGTCCATTTCTCAGAACAACCTCCTGCACTCAATCCTTCAAGGCGGGACAAGACCTTACTTGAACTCTGTGATCTGGGGCTATGGACCCATAGTTCTTACATGCCACCCAGTCCAATCCACCAGTGGAAACTTTTGTTTCCCTTGCTGAGAGAGATATCCACACATTGACTCGGGAGATGGATCGGGGGAAGTTCCAGTTCCACACCAATCTCTCACATTCAGAGAGACTTTCACTGGAGCAACTATCGTTGGATAATTCTTTGATAATTAAACCAGCAGATAAGGGTGGGGCAACGGTAGTTATGGATAGGACTGATTACCTTGAGGAGGTGTTTAGACAATTAGGGGACACTACGGTGTACAAGGTAATACCACATAACCCTTTGAACCAGTTGGTCCAAAAAATTGCACCCATCATAGACTTTCACTTTCAAGCAGGCACTATCGATAGCAAAATGAGGGATTTCCACACTAAAAGGGATACCATCACCCCCATATTTTATGTTTTGCCTAAAATACATAAAAGACTAGTCAAACCACAAGGCCGGCCTATCGTATTCCTGACCGATTCGGTCATGTCACCATTATCGATGGTGCTGGAGAAAATTCTAACGCCACTAATTAAAACCACCCGCTCTTTTTTGCTGGATACTAATGACTTTATTCAAGTGATTAGATCCTTGGGCCCCATATCCCCCTCTTCCCTTTTGATTACTTGGGATGTCAACAGCCTGTACACATCGATAGTTCACGAGAAAGGCTTAGCAGCTACAGATAGACTCCTGAGTGATAACAAAGAAGACATCAAAATCCGTCATTTCTGTGCCGACCTTTTGGGCCTGGTACTCAAAGAAAACTACTTCATGTTTCAGGAGACCTTTTACGCCCAACAACAAGGCACAGCAATGGGCGCGAACGTAGCCTTCGAAAATGACTTCGTGTATAATCATCCCTTATTCACGGCTCACTGTAGGGTTTGGCGGAGATATATCGATAATATATTTTGCGTCTGGGACGGTCCAATTGAATCACTCCTGCCTTTTGACCAACACATCAATAGTATCTGGCCTGAACTCAAATTCTCCATACAACATGACACACACAGGATCAGCTTTCTGGACACCTTGATTTACAAGGAGAGGGAGGGCCTTTTGGCGATCGACTTATTCACTAAACCAACAGATCGCAATGGTCTTTTACACTTCACCAGCTGCCACCCACCCTCTATCAAGAACTCCATTCCCAAATCACAGTTTCATAGGGTTGACAGGATTGTCTCCGATGAAAATATAAAAAAAAAAGACTCATCGAGATGGAGCATAAATTTACTGACAGGGGCTATCCCCATGGGGTATTGACGGATGCCAAATGGAATTTATCAAATAGTAAACCCAAGGATAATCAAAAGAGAATCCCCTTTGTTTCTACTTTTCACCCTTTCTCTGGCCTTGTACAGTCTACCATCAGGAGACACTGGAACATTTTAACTAAAAGTTACCCTAATATTCCAGAGTTCAAAGTGCCTTTCCTGTCATGCTTTAAGCGAGCTAGGAACCTTAAGGATAGGTTAGTCAAGGCAGATGTTGGCCCAGGCACAGTGGTCCCCAAGCAAACCTTCCTACAAACTCAGAGACGAGGCACATTTCCCTGCCTAAACTGTCTTCAGTGCAGCAACGTACAAAAGGGTCCCTCTGTTTTCCACCCACAAACTGGTAAGGCTATTCCCATTAAAGGTTTCTACACCTGTGAGTCCACATTTGTGGTCTATCTTATCAAATGCCCTTGCGGTTTGGCCTATGTGGGCGAGACCACACAAACAGTGAGGGATAGAGTGGCCCAACATAAATCCACCATTCGATGTAATAAGACGCACCTCCCCCTCCCATATCATTTTTCCGAAAAGAATCATAGCATTGCCCAACTCCGGTTCCAGGTTCTAGAACAGGTAGACATCCCTAGAAGGGGCCAAAACCGCATTAAAATGCTCCAAAGGAGGGAAGCATACTGGATTTACACACTACAGACCATAGAACCAAAAGGATTAAACAGGGACTATGACGTCTCAGCTTTTTTGTAATACACTGTGTACGTTTATAGTACATTTGTGATGTATATTGACCTTGTTTGACTAGTAATGTCTCGGTTTTAACTGTTTCATGTTTTCCCTTGTTCCTCCACAGAACCATTAATTGCACCTCATGCACCGAGCACTGGTTTTACCTCACATGGTACAGTATTCCTACACAATGCCATTTTGATATAGAGTGTTAACCTTATCTCTATATCGCACCTGTGTGACCACCATTTAGGGACCTGTTCTGATTTACATGGCTATCTTTGCCACTGTGCAGTTTGTCTCTAACGCTTGTCCTCAGCCTTGCCCATGTATCAGCTCTAGCCTCCTATTCAGCGGTCCGGTTATCACATGGTCCGCCCTGCGCTGCGGCTCTCCCTGTACACGGCCGCTATTATCATAGACACAACTTTTCCAGTCTCTATCCCTTGTGCGCAGGCGCCGCAGGCCCTGGAAATCTTTATGGTTTTTTTTCCCTGATGCCGGCACCTTCTCTGCGCGTGCGCAGTTTCTCCGGTCACGTGACCTCTATGACGCAGCGGGTCAGGTGACCCTCTGGCAGCGCGCACTTAACCCCAGAAGTGCCGCTGCTTGTCAGCAGTCCCGGGAGCAACGCGACCCCTGCAGTATGGCTCCGGTGTTCTTAGAGGTTACAGGTACAGCAGCGCCCTCTCCTAGCAGCGCTCGCCCCCGCCCCCCCCCCTCCTGCACTTTCCTCGGCCCTGTTACCTACTCCCTGCTTCTATCTTCCACAGCGCTACCGCCCCTGCGAGTGTCTCGCCCCTCTGCAGCGCTCATCCCCCATACCTCCAGACGTTTCAAGGTAACAGCTGTTGTATTAGGGGTGTATTAGGGGAGTGTTCCTATTTTGGGCAACTTAGCCAGTGCCATGCGATATGTCATGCACCTCCATCCTGTTATATTTCCCAGGCGCTTTCTTCTCCTGGACTCCGTCTGACGTTGGCACCTTTGTGGGCCCACACATATTTTTTGTGGCTTCCAGGTATTACTTTTTGTGGCTTCCAGGTATTATTTTGGGGCCTCGGGGGGCATATTACCCTTGTTATGTGCACTGCACTGTGTGTTTGTACCTGCATATCTATGACCAGTACATACAGGCTCCTGGTGGTCACACATAAGGGTTGGTCTGATAGTACAGTATGTTTAACAGGGCTTTACGCCTAGTTGCTCCGTACGATACCTGTACAACGGCATTAGTGCATATATTCATGTGTTCATGTTTTTATGTTTTAGGCAGTTCACCTTGCACCTTAGCCCAGTGACCCCGCGTCTTGGGAGGTCACTTCATATTTTGTATCCTTTGGGGGTGGTCAGTCTGCTTCCCACTTTGATAGTCCTTCTGCGATCACATCACGTTGTTCTGAGGGTCTCAGGGAAGCATGCAGGGAGCCCTCTCTCTCGATGTTTCCCTATGCCACTGGAACACTGCGATCTTGTTTGATCGCAGTGTACCAGGGGTTAAAGTGCGGGGAGCGGTCCGTGACCGCTCCTGTCACATAGTGCTAGATGTCAGCTGTGATAATCAGCTGACATCCAGCCGCGATCGGCTGCGCTCCCCCCGTGAGTGTGGCTGATCGCATATGACGTATTATCCTGTCGATGGTCATACGGGCCCAGGTCACCTCGACGGGATAGTAAGTCCGATGTCAGAAAGGGGTTAAGAGATGCAACATCAGAGAGTGGTAGAGTTGTTTTTAAGGTTAACAGACATTGGGGTCCACCAAAATTGAGGCAGCCTAGATGGCAAAGAGTTAGAAAAGTCTCTCTGGGTGGTTCTACCCTTTGGCTAACACATTGATGAAGTTTTTGTTTCTCAAGAAGCATCTGGCAGCCCATTTGGACCTCTTGGAGGACACTATCACTATGGGAAGAGAGATCCGCTTGCTTGAACCAGAATGTTGACCATGTACCTCTGTTTAGATGCCGTATCAGAGTCCAGATCTGAGTCAGAGAAAATGTCAATTTCTTGCAATGACTGAGTCAAGGGGGAGGGGAATCAAGATAGCAAATACATCTTGGAAAACTAGGTGAGCTCACCTTTGTAGGTATCCACCATCTCATGGAAAACTGCTGTGTTTTTGAAAAATGCAGCATGTCACTTCTTTCAGTGTATTTGCAGCATCTTTTTCACCCATAGAAAGCAATGAGTAAGGACAAAAATGCAGCAAAAACACAAGTATCGGGTTTTACTGTGTTTTTATTGCAAAAACCTAAGGAAGTTGCATCATGTTTATTTCGAGGGTACTAAACTTTATCAACACTCACAAGAGACAATAAAAACACAGTAAAAAATGCAGCAAAAAACTCTGGAAAACCTGCTTTTTGTAAGTAGCTTTTTTACTGTCAAGAAATCGGGTTTTTCAGAGCAAAAGGAAAAAGACAAGACCAAAAAATGGTATGCACACTCAGAAAATACAAAGATCAAATATATAAACTTTAATTACACCTCAGAAAAACAACAAACATTGAATAAAACCATTTAAAATAGGCCTAAATATAGGACCAATAAGCCCCACCCCTATACAATGGTACAGAATATAATATACTAAGACATAGCAATGCAAAAAATCAATGGCATAAACAATGTACCAGACTATGTTAATATCAATATAAAGTGTCCCTGGTACCTAAATACAGTACAAAAACCTGACAGATAAATGGCTAAAGGTCTAGTGGACCCAATAGAAAGATTGAAAACAAAGTAATGGTACACAGTATACTGCGGATATGATCAAGTCCAATAGATTACAATAATGTACACGCATAAATAATACCATAACAATGCTAGCCATGACACGTCCATGATAATACACACTCACTATGAACATGCCCCCTATCCTGAGCGGAAAAATCTTTTTGTCAAATAAAGAAACAACACCTCCAGGTTAGATGGATAACTAGGAGTAAAATACAGACCAGATGAAGACATAGGGCAATAAGCCCATAAGGTCGGTCAGGAAACCACCGATGGTGCTTAAAAAAGTAAAGAGAACAGCACCAATACTGGAGGCTCAGGTCAGTGACGCATGGTCAGTAGGACACAGGACCAAGTAAGGGGTGAGGCAAGAGCCCCACGCGTATCGTTGCTAGCCGCAGCTTCGTCAGGGGAAGCTGCGGCTAGCAGCGATTCGCGTGGGGCTCTTGCCTCACCCCTTACTTGGTCCTGTGTCCTACTGACCATGCGTCACTGACCTGAGCCTCCAGTATTGGTGCTGTTCTCTTTACTTTTTTTAGCACCATCGGTGGTTTCCTGACCGACCTTATGGGCTTATTGCCCTATGTCTTCATCTGGTCTGTATTTTACTCCTAGTTATCCATCTAACCTGGAGGTGTTGTTTCTTTATTTGACAAAAAAATTTTTTCGCTCAGGATAGGGGGCATGTTCATAGTGAGTGTGTATTATCATGGACGTGTCATGGCTAGCATTGTTATGGTATTATTTATGCGTGTTCATTATTGTAATCTATTGGACTTGATCATATCCGCAGTATACTGTGTACCATTACTTTGTTTTCAATCTTTCTATTGGGTCCACTAGACCTTTAGCCATTTATCTGTCAGGTTTTTGTACTGTATTTAGGTACCAGGGACACTTTATATTGATATTAACATAGTCTGGTACATTGTTTATGCCATTGATTTTTTGAATTGCTATGTCTTAGTATATTATATTCTGTACCATTGTATAGGAGTGGGGCTTATTGGTCCTATATTTAGGCCTATTTTAAATGGTTTTATTCAATGTTTGTTGTTTTTCTGAGGTGTAATTAAAGTTTATATATTTGATCTTTGTATTTTCTGAGTGTGCATACCATTTTTTGGTCTTGTCTTTTTCCTTTTGCTCTGTTTATGCTATTTTACAGACCAGGTTTTGCACCTTGTTTTTGCTATCTATGCAGGGGTGCACCCCTTATATTTATATTTACGAAATCGGGTTTTTCCTGCAAAAAAAAAAAAATAAAAAATGCAGCAAAAATGCAACGTGTGAATACAGCCTAAAACTGTTCAAGCTGAAATGCGTCAACACCAGAACACTGTTCCGCATGTGACCAGAATTTAATAAAAGTATAATGAAGCTGCAAAGATTTCATCGGAGACGCTGGCCTTTTGTCGTTTTATTGAATACAGCTTGTGAGAACTGGAAAGAGGTGACCTAAAGTATGAACTTGCTCAAGGTCCACTTGATCCTCCTGCATGATTTACCATGTTGGCGTTCAGTATCTGGTGAGATGGACTTTAGCCCCAACCGCGCTTTTTGTGCGGATTCCACTGCGGTTTTACACCTGCGGTTTTCTATTATGGAGCAGGTGTAAAACCGCTGCGGATTCCGCACAAAGAATTGACATGCTGCGGAATGTAAACCGCTGCTTTTCCGTGCGTTTATTTCCGCAGCATGGGCACAGTGTTTTTGGTTTCCCATAAGTTTACATTGTACTGTAAAACTCATGGGAAACTGCTGCGGACCCGCAGCTGCGGATCCGAAGCAAAATCTGCATCGTGTGCACATAGCCTAAATGTCGGCATAAATCCTGTTGTAAACATTTCTTTTGTTGCACCAAATGATGTCATTTGGAAGCAGGAGTTGTACTTCCTGATGTTGTCCAAGAAATGCTTTGATATTGTTCCGGCACCTGTCATCAGAGACTTTAGGGGATCTGGTGGTGACAGGAGAGGTGGAAGTTTTATCTTGTCATTTGCACAGCATAAACTTGGCGGTTCATCTTTCCATTTTAGGGCACTGCAATACATGCAGACCACATCCATTTTTCATATCAGAACTTTAGGACTATACTGATAGTTTATGTCTGATTGGTAACAAAAGGCAGCATGTTTCAAATCTCCAACCATTTCCTGTGCCTTGGTGGAAGAAATAGCAATTCTCTTAGTGGCAAGTTGGCCTTCTCTCTGCTGAGATGACTCATTGGCCCTTGAGGAAGCAGCTCTTCTCTTATCTGCAAACCTCGCTTCCCTCTCCTCAGAAAGTTCATTGGCTATTGAGGAAGCAGCTCTTCTTCTCTTGTCTGCATGCCTCGCTTCCCTCTCCTCAGAAAGTTCATTGGCCCTTGAGGAAGCAGCTCTTGTTCTCTTGTCTGCAAGCCTCGCTTCCCTCTCCTCAGAAAGTTCATTAGCTCTTGAGGAAGCAGCTCTTGTTTTCATGTCTGCAAGCCCCACTTCCCTCTCCTCAGAAAGTTAATTGGCCCTTGAGGAAGCAGCTCTTGTTCTCTTGTCTGCAAGCCTCTCTTCCCTCTGCTCAGAAAGTTCATTGGTTCTTGAGGAAGCAGCTGCTGTTCTCATGTGTGTCAGCCTTGTTTCTCGGTGTTCACATTTTTCATTGGCCCATAATGCAGCTTTTCTTTTTGCATCAGCTGACATTTGTGCCATGGAATTCCTTTTCTTGTGAGGCATTTTTGTGGTAAAAATAGTCTGTAACTGGCAGTTTCTATATCCGCTCACATAGAGGTAATGTGACTGACACCAGCCTTTCCACCAACACACCCTAACTGACATGCTATTACCTCACACAAGCTTTGTTATACTGAGAATGTCCTTTGTTGCCTATATTAACCAATCAGAGCTCAGATTAATTAACTGTAGCAAAATAGAAGCTGAGCTGTGATTGGTTGCTATTGGCAGCCTGATAAATCCCAGCCAACAGGAAGCCCACCCCCCTGGCAGTATATATTAACTCACACATACACATAATACACAGGTCATGTGACTGAAAGCTGCCGTATTTCCTATATGGTACATTTGTTGTTCTTGTAGTTTGTCTGCTTATTAATCAGATTTTTATTTTTGAAGGATAATACCACACTTGTGTGTGTTTTAGGGCGAGTTTCATGTGTCAAGTTGTGTGTGTTGAGTTGCGTGTGGCGACATGCATGTAGCAACTTTTGTGAGATGAGTTTTGTGTGGCGACATGCGTCTAGCAACTTTTTGTGTGTCGAGTTGCATGTGACAGGTTAGTGTAGCAAGTTGTGTGCAGCAGGTTTAGCGCATGGCGAGTTTTGCGCATTGTGAGTTTTATGTGTGGTGCGCTTTGAGTTTGTGCAAGTTTTGTGTGAGGCAACTTTTGCATGTGTTGCAACTTTTGTGCATATGGCAATTTTTCCACGTGTGCAAGTTTTGGGTGTGGCGAGTTTTCCATGAGGTGAGTTTTGCACGTGTGGCGAGTTTTGCTTGAGCCTAGTTTTGCATGTGGTGAGTTTTGCATGTGGCGAATTTTGTGCGTGGCAAGTTTTGAGTGGCGACTTTTGTGCTTCGAATTTTATGTGGTGAGGTTGGTGTATGTGTGGTGAAATGTGTGCTGATGGTGGTATATGTGTTCAAGCACGTGGTAGTGTGTGGCGCATTTTGTGTGTGTGTTCATATCTCCGTGTGTGGTGAGTATCCCATGTCGGGGCCCCACCTTAGCAACTGTACGGTATATACTCTAAGTCCCCCTTGTTCACATCTGGCCGCTGTCAATTTGCCTCCAACACTTTTCCTTTCACTTTTCCCCCATTATGTAAATAGGGGCAAAATTGTTTCGTGAATTGAAATGCGCGGGGTTAAAATTTCACCTCACAACATAGCCTATGACGCTCTCGGGGTCCAGACGTGTGACTGTGCAATATTTTGTGGCTGTACCTGCGACGGTGCAGGTGCCAATCCTGGACATACACACATACACACACATTCAGCTTTATACAGCAGGTAAGTATAACGCTGAGGGGAGCGCTGCGCGATATTCACATGCTCCCCGTTCCAGGCGCCGCTCCATCTTCAGTGTCTTCTGCAGTGTCTTCTTCAGTGTCTTCTGCAGTGCAATGACTTGGTTAGTGCCCGCCCTCTGCCTAAACGTCAGCGCAGAAGACGCTGAAGATGGAGCGGCGCCGGAACAAAGTCAGGTGAATATTGAAAGTGCCGGGGGCCTGAGCAACGAAAGGTGAGTATGTGATTTTTTTTTTTTTATCGCAGCAACAGCAAATGGGGCAAGTGTCTGTATGGAGCATCTTATGGGGTCATAACGTTTGTGCAGCACTATATGGGGAAAGTGTCTGTATGGGGCCATAATCAACTTTGTGCAGCACTATATGGGACAAGTGTCTGTATGGAGCATCTTATGGGGCCATAATCAACGTTTGTGCAGTACTATATGGGGCAAATGTCTGTATGGAGCATCTTATGGGGCCATAATTAACGTTTGTGCAGCATTGTATGGGGCAAATATCTGTATGGAGTATCTTATGGGGCGATAACGTTTGTGCAGCATTATATGGGGCAAATATCTTTATGGAGCATTATGGGGCCATAATTAACGTTTGTGGAGCATTATATGGGGCAAGTGTCTGTATGGAGCATCTTATGGAGCCATAATCAAGGTTTGTGCAGCACTATATGGGGCAAATATCTTTATGGAGCATCTTATGGGGCCATAATCAACATTTGTGCAGCATTATATTGAGCAAATGTGTCTATGGAACATCTTATGGGGCCATTATTAACCTTTATGCGGGATTATATGGGGCATATTTTAATATGTAGCATCTTATGGGGCCATCAAACTTTATGGAGCATTATATGGAGCTCCTGATTCAATATGGATATTCAAAAACACAACCTACTGATGTCTCAATTTTAATTTCATTGGTATCTAGTTTTACTTTTTACATTTACCGGTAGCTGCTGCATTTCCCACCCTAGGCTTATACTCGAGTCATTAAGTTTTCCCAGTTTTTTGTGGCAAAATTAGGGGGGTCGGCTTATGCTCGGGTCGGCTCATGCTCGGGTCGGCTCATACTCGAGTATATATGGTATATTAGCCGGATTACTTACCAGTAATGCTCTTTTAATAAGTCCACAACAGCACCCACTGGAGAGATAGGGATCCGCCCCAAGGAACAGGAAACCTACAGAAGAATAAAAGGGTCGGTTCGCTTCTCCTCAGTTTAATTTTCAGAGTACCCGGAGTACCTCCAGTATTTGTCAAATATTTACAATATATATCTTAAATTTATATACTCTATAGAAGTAATTCAATTGGTTTAAATTTATTAGGGAGGGATGTGACTGGGTGCTGTCGTGGACTCATTAAAAGAGCATTACCGGTAAGCAATCCGGCTATTTACCCTTCGCCACGACAGCACCCACTGGAGAGATTTCCAGAGACCAACACCTAGGGGGGGACCACCGTGCTGAGGATGGTCCTGCCAAAGTGTAGGTCAGAAGTTGATGAAAGATCAAGTCTATAGTGGTTCTAAAAGTTAGAAGGAGCCAACCACGTTGCCGCCTTACATATGTCCTCAATTGGAACGTTTCCCCTTTCGGCCCAGGAAGATGCCATAGCTCTGGTGGGATGTGCTTTAATGCCCTCCGAAGGTTCCTTATTTTTCATGGAGTAGGCCAGTCGGATAGCGTCTCTAATCCAACGGGATAATGTGGCTCTTGTGACTCCATACCCTTTCTTTTTGCCCTGGAAGGATATGAACAGAGCCCTACTCTGCCTCCAACTACTAGTTCTTTCAATATATTGTAAAACTACTCTCCTGACATCTAGAGTGTGAAATTTTTGTTCTTCAGGAGTGGAGGGGTCTTTAAAGAAAGTGGGAAGATGTATCTCTTGTGATCTATGGAATTTTCCTGCTACCTTAGGAAGGTATAAGGGGTCTGGTTTTAAAATTAGTCTGTCCTGAAATTTTAGAAGGAAAGGTGGATCTATTGATAAGCCCTGAATGTCGCTGACTCTTCTAGCCGATGTTAATGCTACTAAGAAGGCCGTTTTTAATGATAGGTATTTTAGAGATGCTGTATCTATAGGCTCAAACGGAGGTTCTGTTAGAGAGTCTAGGACTAGGTTTAGGTCCCAAGGAGATACTCTAGGTATGTGGACAGGAGTTACTCGTTCACAGGCTGTGATAAAAAGGGACGCCCATTTATTTCCAGCAACATAATGGCCATAGAGGGCGCCTAGAGCGGATACTTGGACTTTTAGCGTATTAACAGAAAGACCTAACTCTTTCCCTTTTTGTAGAAATTCTAAGATAGGTCTAATTGGAACTTCTGAGGGGTTAGAACTTGTATGGAACTGAAGAAACTTTTTCCATATATTAGTATAAATCATTGTAGTAGATGGTTTCCTGCTAAGCAGGAGTGTATCGATTAGACCTTTTGAAAAACCTCTAGAATTTAATATCTGCCTTTCAAATTCTAGGCAGTCAAGTGAAGGCTGTCCACTTGGGGGTGGAAGAAAGGTCCCTGAGAGAGTAGGTCTGGGATTGAGGGAAGGACCCATGGATCTGTCACTGACATTGATTGCAGGCATGAGAACCATGGTCTCTTGGGACAAAATGGTGCTATTAATATTATTCTGGCCTGTTCCTCCCTGATTTTCCATATGACTTGTGGAAGCAGAATTATCGGGGGGAAAGCATATGCCAGATTGAATTGCCAGGGTGTTTGAAGAGCATCTAGCATGTCCGGGTGATCTGCACGGGACCGAGATGCAAATTATTGTACTTGTCTGTTTTGTTTTGTAGCAAACAGGTCTATCTGGGGCCAGCCCCATAATAATGTTATTTTGTAAAAAAATGTGAGGATTCAGACACCATTCTCCTTGATGTAGTGTGTGTCAACTTCGAAAGTCTGCCTGTTGATTGCTCTCTCCTTTGATGTGGATGGCAAAGAGAGACAACAGATGTTTTTCGGCCAGGATTAAGATGTTCTCTGCGGAAGACATTAGAGCGTCTGATCAAGTACCCCCTTGTTTGTTTAAGTAGGCCACTGTCGTAGTGTTGTCTGAACAGACTCGGACGTGATTTCCTCGAAGCTGTGGAAGAAATTGACGCAGTGCATAGTTTACCGCATTCAGCTCTTTTAAATTAGATGAATATAGGATCTCTTCTTCATTCCATATTCCCTGGCAGAAAATATGTGCGCCCCACCCGTGGTGACTAGCATCAGTAGTCAAAGTGTGGGATGGTGTTATTACCCAAGGGACACCCCCAGTTAAATGCTTACTATCTAGCCACCATAATAAGGAAGCTAGGGCCTCCTGTGATAACGTTATTTTTGATTTGAGGTGGCCAAGGAATTTTCTCTGCTCCTGAAGAATTTGGTGTTGCAATGTTCGGGTATGGAGTTGTGCCCATTGGACGGCTGGAGTACAGGAAGAAAGGGATCCTAATAAGGACATTCCTTCCTTCAGGGACATTCGGGGTTTGTGAATGGCAGCAGCTACTTTTCCCTCTATTAGAGATATTTTTACCTGAGTGAGTAGACATCTTTATTTTGTAGAATCTAGATGGAACCCTAGAAATGTCTGGAGGGAAAGTGGATTTTTCGGAGTTAATGATCCAGCCTAAGTCCTGTAAAGATGAGACAGTGTCAGCTAAACGTTCAGCACACTGAAGGGACGAATTTCCTACAACTAAAAAGTCATCCAAATAGGGGATGATTAAAGTGTCCTTTTGACGAAGGTAGGCCATCACCTCTAACATTACTTTGGTGAAGATTCTTGGTGCCGTGGAGAGACCAAAGGGCATGGCCTTGTACTGGAAATGATGAATCTCCCCTTCGAGTTTTACTGCGACTCTGAAGTATCTTTGATATCTTTTATGGATAGGGAGATGGTAGTAAGCATCTTTTAAATCAATGCCCCCCATTTTACAATTTGGATAAAGGAGCTTAATGGCAGATCTAATAGATTCCATTTTAAACGTATAATTTTTAATAAAAGTATTGAGTTTTTTAAGATTCATAATTGTTTGGAATGAACCATCGGGCTTAGGGATTAAAAATAATGGAGAGTAGAACCCACTACCCTCTTGTCCCTTTGGTACTTTTGCTAAGACATTTTTATGTATGAGACTTTGGATCTCAAGTTCAAGGGCTCTCTGTTGTATCGGTGAGCGGAGGGTTGTTATAATGAAGGAATCCTGGGGAATTTGGAGGATTTCTATCTTAATCCCATCTCTAATAATATTTAGAATCCAGGAATTTGATGTTATCTTTTGCCATTGAGGAAAGAATAGTTTTAGCCTACCCCCTACTGGGGTAACTGGTGCTTTAATATTTATTGTCTCTATGGAAGGGGGGCCTTTAAACATAGTACCCCTCTGTTTTTCTTCTTTTGTGGCCTACCACGATGGTCTTTCATTTTGTCTCCTTTTCCCAAATGGTCTTCTCCTAAAGGTCTTCCTATAGAAAGGAATTGAGGGGTCAGGGAAGGCTTTTTTCCGTTCTTTTGCTTTTTTAAGTATCTCATCAAAAGCTTTTCCAAACAGAAACTCACCCTCACACGGGATAGCACAGATTTTGGCCTTCGACTGCGTATCCCCCTTCCAACTCTTCATCCATAAGGCTCGTCTGGCATTATTTACTAGACCTGCTGATCTTGCTGCGACATGTAGAGAGTCAGCTGATGCATCAGCCATGAAGGCTGCCGCCCCTCTAATCAGTGGTATCGCATCCCGCAATTTCTGTCTAGAGACTCTTTGTTCAATCTGTTGATCTAATTGATCAATCCAGACATGCATGGATCTAGCAGTGCATGTACTAGCAATTGCTGGTTTAAATATGCCTGTGGAAGCTTCCCATGATCTTTTTAATGACGATTCCGCTTTCCAATCTAGAGGATCAGAGAGTAGGCCCGCATCCTCAACTGGTAAAGCTGATTGCTTTGAAGTGGGGGCGACCGCTGCGTCTACTTTAGGGATCTTAGTCCATGACATTTTCACTAAAGGGGTACTTCCTTTGGAGGCTGACAGGAGAAAAACTCTCTGGTCTTGTTATTCCCATTCCCTCTTTATCAATCCTTTAACCGCAGGGATTACTGGGAAAGCTCTCCTTTTCCTCTCCGCTAAGCCTGCAAACATGATATCCTGTGCTGTGTGGTCATCCTTTGTATCTTCACAACCTATTGCGTTTCTGATGGATTTTACTAGGTTGTCAACCCCATCAAGGGGGAAACGAGACCAACCTTCAATGTCAGACGGTACTGAAGATGAGGATGACGCATGTGAAGAGTCAGAGCTGATTACGCCCTCATCATCGGACTCAGAGCTGATAACTATTTTCTCTCTACTGGTTTTCTTAGGGGGTGCGTTGGCTTGGGTGATGGCCTGTAACTCTTCCCTGATTATGGCCCGTATATCCGTAACGGACATAGATGGACTCTGCATGGTTTCACTAATACATTGTTTGCAGAGTTTTTTAGGGTAGGAATCTGGGAGAGGTTGCTCACACAATGCACACTGTTTGTGTTTGGATTTTTGTTTCTTTTTGGCCTGGGGGGAAAGATGTTGTGGAAAAGAGTGTCAGCTTAATAGGTAGAGGGTTTTTACACTCACCCAGTGAAGCTGTACGGTACCGGATCAGGTGGCCGAGGCGCCGTTCTGGACCTTGAATCCACGGCATCGCTCCTACGGCTGGCGTCCGAGGACCTCCTGCTGGCTGGATCACCTGCTAGGTCCACCATCTTGCCTGGGGATGACATGTTGCATCGCCTGTGCGCTCGCAACCATCCCCCTTTTTAAAGGCAGAAAATCCGGCTCCTTTTTTTTTCTTTGCGGTGTACTGCGCATGCGTGAAATCATGCTTTCCCCCACCGCTTTGCTGAATACCCCGGAAGTGCTACAATCACTTCCGGGCAGGTAATAGTGACTTACACTGCTCTGCGCATGCGCGGCCGCGATCTCACCTTGGCCCGCTCTATGGAGCGGTGTTCTGGCTGCTGCTGCCGCTGGGGATCGTGCAAACGGATTCTGGACCCCTATATGCCGGCCAGTGTCCAGAGCCCTCTTCCAAGCTGCACCCCCGGCAGAGCTCCACAGTGAGACCGGGCGGCCCCTCCCGGACCCTGCCATCACATGTGCCGGACAGACACGGGGGGAGCCGTCTAACGGAATCCCCCCGACACTGCATCTGGACCGCATCCCCTGCCGTTCCCACAGAGACCGTACAGGCGGATGCCCTGGCCCAGGTATGGTCTTCTGATTTTGGAGAATGCAGAGATCCTGTCCCCTGGGAACAGGAAACCTAAACTGAGGAGGAGAGGCGGACCGCCCCTTTTATTCTTCTGTAGGTTTCCTGTTCCTTGGGGCGGATCCCTATCTCTCCAGTGGGTGCTGTCGTGGCGAAGGGTATATATATTTATATAAACACAGTGGATATAAAAAGTCTATACACTCCTGCAAAAATTCCAGTTTTTTGTAATGTAAAAAATTCATACTAAGAAGAATCATTAAGAATGTTTTCACGTTTTATTTCACCTGTAACCTACACAGTTCAATTGAAAAATAAACTGACATCTTTTCAGGTAGAAAAACTAAACAAAGAGCTTAAATAATGTGGCTGACACTGACAGCTTGGGGTCCCTGTGCAAGAAATGTGTCTGGGCCCCACTCCTTTTATGACGACCAAGCTACAGATATATATAGCCACATGGACATATATCTTACATAGTCTTCTTTATTATGTATATTACCGGCCCTTATTACACAGTGCCCTCTCTTGTTATGCATAGCTCCGTCCCTTACATTTCTGATTAAATAGCGCCCTGTTCTTTATTACATATTGTCCTCTCTTGTTAGATGTATAATTCAATGACGGCTGATGGAGCATGGGAAAACTTCTTTTCTAATGGAGGAACTGATGGACTGGTCGTTTTGTCACTGGCTTCTGTATCATCAGTCATTTTATATCTAGGAGAGGCAACTATGTAATAAAAGAATAACAAAAATAGCAAGAATACACTATGTAAGGGACAGCACTATACATAACAGAGGAAGCTATATAATAAGGGACGGCATCATATATAACAAGAGAGCATGGTGCGTAATAAGGGATGGTGTTATACATAATAAAAAAGGAAACTATGTAACTAAGGATGACACTATACATAAGTGAGTACACTACATACTAAGGGACTGTGCTATACATAATAAGGCTATATTCCTGTATCAATGTGCAGTGTCAGTGTGCTGCGTGCTTTTAGAGAAGCATTGAGGATGTCCTATTCTGATCCGCAAAATCGGATCAGAACAGAACTTTTTCTGACCCTCCAGGGTCTCATTCTCAGATCCATAATTTTCACCTATGTGCGAATTGATCAATAAAACTCTAAGGGTATGTGCAAACGTTGCGGATTTTTCTGCGGATCTGCAGCGGTTTTAACGCTGCGGATTCGCAGCTGTTTTCCATGAGTTTACAGTACCATGTAATCCTATGGAAAATAAAATCCGCAGTGCACATGCTGTGGAAAAAAACATGCGGAAATGATGCGGTGTTTATTCCGCAGCATGTTCATTCTTTGTGTGGATTCCGCAGCGGTTTACACCGGCTCCATAATAGGAATCTGCAGGTGTAAAACCGCAGGTGAAATCCGCACAAGAACTGCATAAAATCCGCGGTACATCCGCAGGTAAAACGCAGTGCTTTTTACCTGCGGATTTCTCAAAACAGGTGCGGAAAAATCTGCAGAGGTTCCATCTACGTGTGCACATACCCTAAGGGTCTGTATGTCGTCCGATAAAAAAAATCTGGCAGCACACGGACATTTCAGACAAATGTGAGAATGTAGAATAAGGGATTTTACAAAGCAAACATTATCACTCCAAATCACACAGTGCAGATACAGAATAATATTTACATCCAGGCACTTACCGCTGACGTCTCGTCTGATTAGAGCCGCTTTCTCCTGTTTCTTCTCCATCGACGATGATCGTCGGAGCCCTGAAAATAACAAGGTCACATACATTGTATACATACATGTGTCTCCCCCTGAATACAGATATGCACCCACCATTAATATACCATTAGCCACGCACCATTAAAAATATAATGTGATATGCAGCACTGTGTCCCCCATTAACTATAATCTCTGACTCCCAATAATATAAATTATTCAGTCTGTGACTCTCCCCAATTACCTGTAAGGCTATGTGCGCACGGAATATATGCAAGGTTTTATAGTACAGGAAAAGTGAATGAGATCCCTGAAGTCTCATGCACACGCTGCTTATTTTTTCCTTGCTAATTTGCAGCAGATTAAAATCTGCATAATGTCAATTCTTGCAGCGTATTTCACTAATGAGTGAGGGAAAATACGTAACAAACATATGTCAAAAACGTTGCAAAAAAATAAACGTGTTTTACACAGCGTTCTTCCTACCAACACATTAGGAGATGCAGATGCAAATCCTGAACGTGTGCACATAGCCTCAGTCCCCATTACTCATTATAAGTCCTTGATAGCGTCATAATGAATTTGGGGGAGGGAGAAGACGCCATCACGTACTGAACATCCTCCACCACCTCCCAATTCATTACAAGTCCCTGACCGCGTCTTTTTCCAAGCTTTAACTCATTATAAAGTGTTCTATGTACCATAACCCCTTTTTATTATACTCACCTACAGGGCGGTCCGATTCAATGGGTGTTGCTGGTCTTCATCTACGCCTCCTCTCCTCTTGTGATGCCGTCCTTCTTCTCTGCTTCATGTTGATGACGCGTCCTATGTCGTCCACGCAGCGTCTTTCCTTGTGCTCCTGCGCAGGTGTACTTCTCTGCCCCACTGCAGTGCTCATGTGCTGGAAATGGTCAAAGAGCGCCGTCTCATGCTTGTAATCTCTAATTAGTTTCCAAACCATTCACATGTTTTATAATGATCCCATGGTTTTAGCATTTTTTGTTGACATTTTGGAAGTCAATAGTTTTATTATTATTGTTCAAAAATGGGAGATCTTTAGTCTCATAATCTGATATAATGTGTTTGTTTAGCAAATAGTGATTTTAACTTTGCGGCTGATTGATGTATCTATAATATATAATTTATATATTTAGGATTTGAATACCATTTTTTTTCAATGGTATCGAAGTACTTTTCTTGAAGTACCTTTACAATCCACTAGGTGTCACTCTACTGCTGCTGAATTAGACATTTTTCTTGCAATGAAATGTTTCAGGATGCTGGTCTGATTCTGTTTTAACATTTTAGATTAATAGGTCTGGTCCAATTCAAGGGTGCAGAACATTGGAATAATTACATCATAAGTTTCTTTGGAATGTAAAAATTGTAAGTGTAAAATGTTTTTTTTTCTCAATTTTTGCATCATTTGCAAGTGAATATCTTGATATCGGATGAAGTAGGACTGAAATACAGTACAGATCTTTGTGAATATACTAAACCTATATTCACTACCAGAAAAAAGATTAAGATGGCAGCTAGAAAAGAAGAGGAACTTAAGATCATGTGAAGAACCAAAGAGAGGTGGCACAATTTTGGTATTGGCCTTAGGCTACGTTCACATTAGCGTCATGCGATGCAGCGTCGCCGACGCAACGCACGACTCATCTGAAACGCACGCAAAAACGCACCATTTTTGACGCATGCGTCGAACGGATGCGTCGTAAAACGCAGCGTTTTTTGTGCGTTTTTGGTGCGTTTTTCCAAAAAACGCAGCGTTTTACAACGCATGCATTGTCAAACAATGATGTCATCTTTCAACACAATTTAGTGTCTAGACACTAGATAATACCACCAATGAATAGAAGAGGGTGGGTCTAGTGTCTAGACACTAGATAATGCCACCAATGGGTAGATGAGGGTGGGTATAATGGAATTGTGGTATATATACCCCGGCATAGATAAATTCCAACCATACAGCATCAAGATGGAGCGTCCCATGGAGAGTATCTACCTCAATATGGAGCTGGATTTTGCCATTGCTATTCCTTACGCTATTGCCTGTCATGAACAGAGGAAAAGAGAAAAACTACGGAGAAGGAGTCGTCTGCGTTTTTGGCTACACCCTATAGTGGAAGTCCGAGAGAGTCGTGGAGCCTACCATTGTCTGTTTGGCGAGTTAAATGACAACCAGGAGAAATACTTTGAGTACACCAGGATGTCTCAAAACAGCTTCCGATATCTGCTGCGTCTGGTGGAAGGAGCCATTTCCAGGCAGGACACGCAGCTCCGTAAATCAATTTCCCCCGAGGAACGTCTGCTGGTGACTCTACGGTACGTAATGCAATGTGAAGGATTTATATGTTCTTGCTATTTTTTAAAGTAACGTGTTTTGGTTTTGTGGGGTGGGGGATTGGAATTAAAAATGAAAATTTATTTCATAACAATGTAATTAATTAAATTTATTTATTTTTCTTCTTGTCAGTTTCCTGGCTACCGGAGAGACCTTGAGATCACTGCATTTCCAGTTTAGGATTGGAGTCTCCACACTTTCTGGTATTATTGCCGACACATGCCGCGCATTGTGGGACAACCTCCGGGAGGAATTTTTACCCATCCCTACAACTGATTTATGGCAGGCCAACGCCCAAAAATTTGAACAACTGTGTTCTTTCCCTAACTGTATTGGAGCAGTGGATGGGAAGCACATTAGGATTACAAAGCCTGCAAGAAGTGGATCTCTGTTTTTTAATTCTAAAAAATACTTTTCCACCGTGCTCATGGCAATTGCAGGTGCGGACTGTAGGTTTCTCGCTGTGGACATTGGAGCGTTTGGCCGTGCAAATGATTCACGGACATTTAAGGAGTCTGACATGGGCCGAAGATTATACGAGAACAATTTTAATTTCCCCCAGCCACGACCTCTTCCCAATACCGAAGGCCCGGCCATGCCATTTGTTGTGGTTGGGGATGAGGCTTTTCTAATGAGTGGCAACCTACTTAAACCGTACTCCAGTCGGGGGTTGGACCGCACAAAAAGTATTTTTAATTATAGACTGTCCAGGGCCAGAAGAACTGTGGAGTGCGCCTTTGGCATCCTGGTCTCCAAATGGCGTATCTTAGGATCCGCTATAAATTTGAAAATTGAGACAGTGGATGAGGTGGTGAAGGCTTGTGTGGTTCTCCACAATTATATTATTGATAAAGAGAGAGTCAACGTGGAACTCGATGAACCCATACCAAATCCATTGCCTGATTATCAAGATCATCCTCTGCGGACAGCTGTGGACATTGCTCATATTAGGGACCGATTTGCTGCATACTTTGTTTCAGATGTTGGGCGTGTTTCATGGCAAGATCAAATGGTTTAATTCTTCTTGGTATTATGATACAATAAAAACACTCATGTAAACACTGTGGAGTCCATGACATTTTACCAGCCTATGTAATGTTATTATTTAAATGTTGTTAATGTCCCCTGAATTTCTAATGCGTTGTGTTTTGAAATAAAGTTCTTGTGCCTTTCCGTTTTAACAAAACAAATCTCCCATATGTTTTTCCATAGTAAACAAAATTTAAAATCCAATGTTCTAGAAACTAATGTGTGTCCCACAAAATTTATGTGAGCACCAGTACCCAAATTGACTGTGACAAAACAAAAAAAATTTTCAGCCGTGTGTTCCTTAGTTTTGACATATAACATGATCGGCTCCCACCTTGTCAACCATTTTTAATCTTGCAGACTATTTGCATATGGAACCTGGCCTGACAAGGAGGGAGACGATCATGTTTGCAAAACTCTACAGAGTTAACACTATTGGACTCAGGATGCTAGAATACGTCCAGAGTCAAATAGTGGCGACACTGTGAACATGGCTACCACCTCACCTGACCAATATTCTTAAGGTACCGTAATAAAACGATTAGCCAACGATCACGACCAGTGATACGACCAGACCGTGATCGTTGTTAGTCGTCGCGTAGTTGCTGGAGAGCTGTCACACAGACAGCTCTCCAGCGACCCAATAATAGCAAGTCCCCGTGTAATCTGGGTAAACATTGTGTTATGAAGCGCATGGCCGCACTCACGATGTTTTCCCTGTTTACCATTGTAAATGTAAAAAAAAAAAAAATACCCTTACATTCCGGTGTGTGACACGTCCATCGCCGTCAGCTTTCCGTACTGTGCCAGCCCTAAAGCACAGCACAGCGTTTATTATTAAGTCAACGGTGTGCTCTGCTTTACGGCCGGGAATGACAGTGTCAGTCACTGCGGGAAGATGACGGCGAGGGACGTGGTTGACACCGTAATTTGTTTTTTTTGGTTATTGTTCACTTTTTTGATTGTTTTGAACACTGCGCTAGTAACACAATATTCCCTTGTTTACAGCAAAGACATCGCTGGATCGGTGTCAAACACGCCGATCCAACAATGACAGCGTGTGATCAGTTACCAAAAAAAATTCCTAATCATTCGCTGAGACCTACAATCTCTCAGCAGGGGCCTGATCGTTGGACGATTTCAGAAAAGATAACGTTGGTAACTGACAAAAACCAACTATATCGTTAATGAAATCGTTGTGTGATGGCACATTTTAAAATTGATATATTGAGCAATGCTCTTTGTGTTTGTAACATCTCATAGTACAATGAGTGACAGCCCTATTAAAAAATGAAAAAAAAATATTGATAAAATAGTGTCAGACATTGCACATCAGGTGTTACAAACACAAAATTTGTTTATACGGCGCACGGTGTGATTTGGTGCAAACTTTATTATAGACAAAGAAAAACTCAGTATTTTTGAACACATTAACAAATTTATTTGGGACACAAAAATAAAAAATGGGTTTATGTTATGGGGTATCAATGTCTGCGATTAAGGGGGATTGATATCCTCCACTTTTGGTGTGTGTTGAGGAGACCGAGGAGGAGGACGAGGGGGAGGAACCAGCATACTCTATTACACTAGACGGGATGCCGACATCAATCCAGCCAGTAGACGGTGGCGAGACTGCCAACGCAGGAGGTGAGGGAGGAGGAGGGACGACCAGTGTCCTAGGCTGGCTATTCCTGCTCCGTGTAGACCCAGGCTGAGTACTGGGTGTGCTCCGTGTAGACCCAGGCTGAGTACTGGGTGTGCTCAGTGTAGACCCAGGCTGGGTACTGGGTGTGCTCCGGGTAGACCCAGGCTGGATACTTTGTGTGCTTGTTTTGGGAGCAGCCATAGCCGAGGTTGTAGTGCTGGTCTTCTTCTTTATTTTCCTCCTCTCTCCCTCTGGGTGTGGGTCGGCTTCCCGTCTGTGTGCCCTTGAAGGCCTGGCAGGAGCAGAAGTTTGGGGCTCTGTTCTGTGGTGGCGGTGGCGGCGGCGGTGGCCCTCGGCACGCGGAGCTCTGTGGTGGTGTTCTGCAGCAGGAGTCGGAGCCATGGTAGCCAGCGATGGTACTGCGGGCATTGTAGTCGCTGACTGCATGACCCGAGCCTGCTGCAGAGCAGTGACGTATGCGTTGTTGCAGGCCTGCATCACCGAAATCTGGAGTTCCGGCGTAAGATGTTCCGCCATGCCCTTCTCAATGGCACTAAAAAAATGTTTGGCCGGCCTCGAGAGCTCCGATTCCATTGATTCAAGACGCCGGTCGATATTGGCCAGAGATGTGTCCATTCTATCACCCAGCGACTTGAAGCAATTCTGGAATACGGTGCTCAAATGTAAAAATTCGGGCAGGACCGCCCTGTCCGAGGCCCGCTGACGCTGTCGGGAAGACCCGAAGGAAGGAGCGACAGAGGCCTCGGCCAGGGGAACATCTGATGGACCGGCTGCCGGTTCGCCAGATTGTGGTGGTGCAGACATGCTCTCGCTGTGGGATGGCTGCGACGGTTCAGATGGCGATTCACAAAGGACCGCTCCAGAGGGTCGGACAGACTCGCGGGTGCTGCTGTGTGTTCTGTGAAAACATAAGGAAACCATTAGTATACACAATATAACATTTCACATTCGTCACCACCTGTGTAAAACTAAACATTGCATCACACACTATTACTGTTAAGGGTTTGTTCAGTCAGTCGTAACGGTTTGCTGATTGAACCAGCCAGCTGCCTGACATGGCTGATGCGACCAATCAGCGCGGGTGACAGGCCTGATTAAACTGCCCACTCCTTACTCCCCGCAGTGAAGGCCCGTCGCCCGCATACTCCCCTGTCATTAATTAACTTTACCGGCGGTATCCATTGCCGCCGTTAATGTTAACTAATTTTTAATATTGACACTGCATATGCCGCATCAATATTAAAAATAGAATACATTTATTTATTTCAAAATAGTCACCCATGTTTGCCGTTTGTAACGCCCGACAATTATGCTTATCGTCGGAACTGCCATGACGTCACGGTCATGTGACCGAGACGTCATCACAGGTCCTGCGAGCTGAGCAACCATGGGAACATAACCTGCCTTGGAGTAGAAGGTATGCCGTGTCTATTATATTTTTCCTTTTTTTGAAAAAAATCTGGGATACACCTGGATGGGCAATATAATACTCCACTATGAAATATTGCCCGGGCATGGCCAATCTACTATCTTTCTGTGTTCTGTATACTTCGTACTTCAGTAAAAAAAAAGAGGAAGTCCAGCTCACCATAGTAGTAATCCCAGAAGGCTCGGAGCACGGAGACGCTGTGTCAAGCGTGAGAAGACCAGAAATGAAGAAAAAATTCGAGCTCTACGAGGCGTGAAAAGTAAAAACTAAATACTTTATTCACTTCAATCAGACACAGAGGATGAAACATCAGCACAATACAATAAAAACACTATCTACGCGTTTCAGGTGATAGGGCACCCTTAATCATGATGTCTGATTAAGTGTTCCCTGTCACCTGAAACGCGTAGATAGTGTTTTTATTGTATTGTTCTGATGTTTCATCCTCTGCTTCTGATTGAAGTGAATAAAAGTATTTAGTTTTTACTTTTCACGCCTCGGTGAGCTTGAATTTTTTTCTTCATTTCTATACTTCGTACTTGCCAAAATAAATGGCTGGGCACTAAACTATGTGGCTGGAATATAGTACGTGAATATGCATGTTTTCAAAACTAGGTGTGTGCATAGGTACTATACTTACTCTCTGCTTTCAAGGACCGGTCGCAGGAACTGCAAAATACGATTATATTTGTAGATAGAGGTCCTTGAAGCTGCAGCACCACTACGGATCTGTCCCTCCTTTTTCAGGCCCCTCTTGAAACGGTCCTTCATGGAGCGCCATCTGGTCTTCAATTGTTTAACTGTGTATAAATTTAAAAAAAAAAAATTAGTTTGACAGAAAATATTGAAATTGATAACGCAACCGTGTGCAATCCCAATAGAAGACATCACAGACGGTTGTGTATCCTGGCATGATGGGTCATAGCAGCATTTCGGAAATACTTACGAAATTTATCTTTGCCCGCGGGGGAAGCGCTGTCGAAGCCATCCCACAGCGATTTTGCCACCTCAATCCACAAATGGCGCAACACGCCCTGGTCCGCGTGCCGGGGGTCACGGCTGTCCCACAACGGGCCTCGTTCCTGTATGGATGCCACCATCAGGTCTACGTCCAGTGGGTCATCATGGGCCCGTTGTGAAACCTAGAATAAATGGAAAATATTAATGTTTGCAAGATAAAAATTGTTCTCCCTACCTCCTCCACCACCACCTACCACCTCCACCCCCCCCCTCCCTCCACCCCCCATGCCCCCAAAAACAAAAAAGTTAAAGAAAAAAAAGGAATAGGTTTGACATAAAAACTTACTCGCCGTCCTGCCACCACAGCTTGGTCCCGTGGTCTCTGCTCCTGCTGGCTCTCTTCCTCCTGGCTCTCCTCCTCACTTGAAGAAGTCTGTAAAAATAGTTTAAGAAAAGTTGAGTGACCCATCTACAAATGACAGCGAATAGTAAGCAACAGTAGATCATGTACTCACCGGACTCCTCAGCGGTGGGGTGGGGCTTGACTCGCTGGCCATTACTAATGCAATTCTGAAATAAAGAACAAAATAAAATTTATCCTATGCACAATACAGCGGAACATAGTAAAATATAAAAAAAAAAAACATTTACATTTCAACCACAAAGAACATTGCACTAATGCCAACTGAACTAACGCTGAGCAAACAACACTGCCACATTGATTAAAAAAAAACAATGGCAGAGACAACACAAAAGCCTAAAAGTAAACAAAAGCCTAAAGATAACAAAACAAATACACAACAGACCCTATGTGGTAATCCAAACAGAGAGTTTTGTTTAAAAAAATGTTTACTACATTGATTGCAAAAAGTCAAAATAAAAGCAAAACCATACCGCCATACGTGACAATTAAAAAAAAATTTAAAAAAAAACAAACAAACATTATAAAGACCTTAAATACCAAACTGATTAAAAAAGCAAACATTTATATTGAAAAAAAAAAAAAAAAATTGGAACAACAGTATGCACGGAGCAACCCAAAAAACACAATAGATTTTTTAAAGGAAAAAATTAACAACCCCCAAAAATTAAGGACAGAAACGGCAATCCTGGATACACCACCATACTTTACAATAAAACCGACAGGGCCGAAGACAATAAAAGGCCATACAACGCCATACATCACAACCAGAAACATACAACAATGTCTTTACACAACCACAGTGCAGAACATAATACACAACTTGCAATAAAAATTATTACATTTAATAAAAGGGCGCAGAATCATTCTATACTACCATACTTTACAATAAAACCGACAGGGCAGGAGACAATTAAATTCATATAACGCAAGAAAAATACATCACAACTGAATACAAAAAACACCACCAAACCAATAAATGGAAAAGAAAAATCTATCCTGGAAAGAACAATAATCAAGGCCGCAGACAATGAAACGCCATCCTATACAACGCCATACATCACAACCAGACTAAAAATACAACAATGTCTTTACACAACCACAGTGCAGAATATAATACACAACTTGCAAAAACAATTTAAAAATAAAACATGTAGAAAATGCACAGAATCATTCTATACTTACATCTCTGGACAGCAGATGAAGAAGTCTGGTCTGGTGTGTTGCCTGTAGATGCTGCAGCAGAAGTGACAAACAATCCAAACATTTTCTTTATATATGGGGGATGTTTTTATCACTGGTTTTCACTGTCTAGACACTGTCTAGACACTTTTTTGTTTAATTTTATTTAACGACGCATGCGTCGCACAACGCACGCACGCACTTGCGTCTCGTGCGTTGTCAATTGGTTTCAATGGGAGATTGTAACGCAATGACGACGCACGAGCGACGCAAGTGCAACGCGTGCGTTTTTTAGACGCTACAAAAATGCAACATGTAGCGTCTCCGACGCCACCCAGGTGCGGTGAAACGACGCATGCGTCGTGCGTTTTTACAAAAACGCACGACAACGCAACGCATGCGTCCCCAATGATAAAGATAGGGGCGCATGATGCATGCGTTGTTGTGCGTCGACGACGCAGCGTCGCATGACGCTAATGTGAACGTAGCCTTTAGTCCGCTAGCCTAAACCGCATGGACCAGGGATCAACCCACCGAATGCCTGCTCTCTTTTCCTGTGGGCAGGGCCGGTTTTAGACAAAGTGGGGCCCTGGGCAAAAGTTTAAAGTGGGACCCCAAATGCTAACATACCGCACCATCATACAGAAGCATTTTGGTAGTATTTACATGTGCTGAGTTCAAGCCGATAAATGAGCGTGTTTGCTTGTTCCCGAGTTTCTTTACACCGGCTGAGGAATGATGGGGAGTCTGGGACAGATAGTCCTCGATACAGTATAATGCAGGTCCCATATAGTACATATTTTATAATGCACTGACCATGGTCCTTGATAGAGTATATTGCAGTCCCCCTATAGAGTATACTACAGCCCCCTCAGAGAGTATAAATCAGCCACACACACAGTATACTGCAGCCCTCCCCCACGCACAGTATAATGTAGTTCCCTAATAGAGTATAACACAGCCCCTTCAGAGTATAATCCAGCCTGATAATAACAATGACACACACTCTCTACCCCTCACCTCCCCACACAGACAGTATAATGACACACACAGAGACACACACTACTTAATAATAAAAATAATAATAATAATAATTTTTATTTATATAGCGCCAACATATTCCGCAGCACTTTACAATTAAGTGGGGACATATACAGACAATAAATTCGGTACCAGTTAAGACAATTTAAACAGTGGCATTAGGAGTGAGGTCCCTGCTCGCAAGCTTACAATCTACAAGGAAATGGGGGGACACAATAGGTGAAAAGTGCTTGTTATTTCAGGTCTGGCAATTATAATAAATAGGGATTTTCATATGAAGCTGCATGATCCGGTCATCAGCCCGTGTGTTTAAGTGCAATAGTCAAGCATCAAGTGCAGTTATCATGTGCATGGAGGGTGTGGAGACAGATGAATAGTAGGGTGCAGATTCAGAATAATATTTGGAAGGAGGGAACAGGGCAAAGTTAGTTTACTGAGTAGTTGATGTGGTAGGCTTGTTTGAAGAGATGTGTTTTTAAAGCGCGCTTGAATAGGTCGGGGCTAGGTATCAGTCTGATCATCTGGGGAAGTGCATTCCAGAGAGCTGGCGCAGCACGAGAAAAGTCTTGGAGACAGAGGTGCGAAGATCGGATTACGGGGGATGTTAGTCTTAGGTCATTTGTAGAGCAGAGGGCACGTGCAGGGCGATAGACAGTGATGAGAGAGAAGATATATGGCGGTGGAGAACTGTGGAGAGCTTTGTGGGTGAGAAAGAGGAGTTTATACTGGACCCTGTAGCGAATGGGTAGCCAGTGTAATGACTGGCACAAGATGGATGCATCGGTAAAGTGGCTGGACAGAAATATGACCCTGGCTGCCGCATTCAAGATGGATTGGAGAGGAGAAAGTTTGGTAAGAGGGAGACCGATCAGAAGAGAGTTGCAGTAGTCCAGACGGGAATGAATAAGAGCGACAGTAAGAGTCTCAGCAGTTTCAAAGGTGAGAAAAGGTTGGATTCTGGAGATGTTTTTAGGATGCAGCTGACAAAAGCGAGTGAGTGATCGGATATAGGGAGTAAAAGAAAGTTCGGTGTCAAATGTGACTCCAAGACAGCGGGCATGCTGCTTGGGAGTTATGGTTGAACCCTCCAGGGTAATTTCGAAGTTGGGTAGAGTGAGGTTAGTAGAAGGGAGAAACACAAGTAGTTCAGTTTTGGAGAGATTTAGTTTCAGATAGAGGGAGGACATGATGTTAGAGACAGCAGACAGACAATCCTTGGTATTTTGAATTAGGGTAGGGGTGATGTCGTGGAAAGAAGTGTATAATTGGGTGTCATCAGCATAGAGCTGATACTGGAACCCAAATCTGCTGATTGCTTGTCCAATAGGGGCAGTGTATAGAGAGGAAAGGAGGGGGCCTAGGACTGAGCCCTGCGGAACCCCGATAGTGAGGGGACGAGGAGAGGAGCCGGCATAAGATACAGTGAAGGAGCGGTCAGAGAGGTAGGAGGAGAACCAGGAGAGGGCTGTGTCCTTGAGGCCTATAGAGCGGAGCATAGAGAGGAGGAGCTGGTGATCCACAGTGTCAAATGCTGCGGAGAGATCCATGAGAACCAGCAGGGAACAATGACCTTTGGAGCTTTAGCTGTTATTAGGTCATTAGAGACTTTAGCGAGGGCAGTTTCAGTGGAGTGTAAAGAGCGGAAACCAGATTGTAAGGGGTGGAGAAGAGAGTTATCCAAGAGATAGCGGATTAGATGGAAGTGGACCAAGCGTTCCAGGAGTTTAGAGATGAAGGAAAGGTTAGAGACAGGTCTGTAGTTAGCAGTGCAGTTCTGGTCCAGGGATGGCTTTTTAAGTATTAAGAGGTTATGATGGCATGTTTAAATGAGGAGGGAAAGATACCTGAAGAAAGAGAGAGGTTAAATATTTTAGTCAGGTGAGTGGTGACCACTGGTGTTGTGAATTCTGTGGCAGAGCTCCCTCCTGTGGTCACAAGTGGTACTTCGGCTGATTCTCTCTATGAGCTTCCGTTGGTGGAGGAGAGTGGTACTGCGGCTTCTGAGTTTCCTTCCTCAGGTGATGTGGTGAAGTCGTTAGGTGCTGCTCTATTTAACTCCACCTAGGGCTTTGATCCTGGCCTCCAGTCAATGTTCTAGTATTGGACTTGCTTCCTCCTGGATCGTTCCTGTGGCCTGCTGCTCTGCATAGCTAAGTTCCGCTTTTGTTATTTTGTTTGCTGTTTTTTTCTGTCCAGCTTGCTTATTTGTTTTTTCTTGCTTGCTGGAAGCTCTGGGACGCAGAGGGTGTACCTCCGTGCCGTTAGTTCGGTACGGAGGGACTTTTTGCCCCCTTTGCGTGGTTGTTTGTAGGGTTTTGTGTTGACCGCAAAGTTACCTTTCCTATCCTCGCTCTGTTCAGAAAGTCGGGCCTCACTTTTCTAAATCTATTTCATCTCTACGTTTGTCTTTTCATCTTAACTCACAGTCATTATATGTGGGGGCTGCCTTTTCCTTTGGGGTATTTCTCTGAGGCAAGGTAGGCTTATTTTCTATCTTCAGGCTAGCTAGTTTCTCAGGCTGTGCCGAGTTGCATAGGGAGCGTTAGGCGCAATCCACGGCTGCCTCTAGTGTGGTTGGAGAGGATTAGGGATTGCGGTCAGCAGAGTTCCCACTTCTCAGAGCTCGTTCTAGGTTATTGGGTTATTGTCAGGTCACTGTATGTGCTCTGACTTCTATGTCCATTGTGGTACTGAATTACCTGATCATAACACACTGGTGAGAGAGACTGCAGGAGATGTGAAGGAATGGGGTCACTGTTGCAGGTTGTAGGCCGAGCAGAAGCGAGGAGCTTAGAAACTTCTTCTGAAACAGGCTCAAAGATGTCTAGTGAGCTTGAGGTGGTGCGGCAGGGCAGGGGATCCAGGCACTGAGGAGATTGGGCTGAGATATCCTGATGGATGTGGTTGATTTTTTCTAGGAAATAAGTGGCCAGATCCTCACCGCTGAGGTTGGTGATGGGGGCATGTACTTTAGGTTTCAGGAGGGAGTTTAGGGTTTCAAAAAGTCTTTTTGGGTTGTTGGATAGTGAGGTGTTGAGTGTGGTGAAGTAGGATTGCTTGGCCAGATGAAGGGCAGAGTTATAGGTTTTGAGCATGAACTTATAGTGGATGAAGTCTTCTGCAAAGAGAGATTTTCTCCACTGCCGCTCTGCACACCTTGAGCAACACTGAAGAAAGCGTGTTTGCATAGTGTGTCAGGGCTGCCGTTGTCTGTGTCGGGTCTTTCTGCGTGTAGAAAGTGCTGCTTCATCTAGGGAATTCTTCAGTGTATTATTGAAGTGTGACAATGCTAAGTCTGAACAGGAGAGGGAGGAGATGGGGGCTAAATATGTGTGGAGATAGTCCATAAGCTGCTGGGTATTAATAGTACGTGTATTCCGATAAGTGTGGTAAGTGGGGGTGTCCCTGGTGAGGAGAGAATTCTTGACAGAGAAGGAAAGAAGGTTGTGGTCCGAGAGCGGGAGAGGGGAGTTAGTAAAGTCGTGCAGCAAGCCAGGATGGGAGAAAACCAGGCCCAGAGTATTCCCGTCCTCATGTGTAGGAGAATTAGTAAACTGTGAGAGGCCGAATGAAGAAGTTAGAGAAAGAAGATGAGAGGCAGATTGGGAGAGGGGATCATTGATGGGGATGTTAAAGTCTCCCATGATGAGGGCGGGGATGTCGCAGGATAGGGAGTAAGCCAGGTGGCAAAGTGGTCTAGAAACTGGTGGGAGAAGGGCTTAGAGTCTGAAGGCGTGGACTTCGAAGGAAGGAAATGTAAGTGAGGGAACCGGGGAGATGACCTGGAAAGCACATTGTGATGAAAGGAGCAAACAAACACCTCCACCCTGTCTGTTCTCAGCTCTGGCGGTATGTGAAAATTTCAGCCCACCAAATGAGAGAGCGGCAGCGGCGGTGGTGTCTGAATGCTGGATCCAGGTTTCTGTAATAGCCAGAAGGTTAAGGGAATTAGAGAGGAAGAAATCATGGCTGTAAGTTAGTTTGTTACACACAGACCGTGCATAACAGAGAGCACAGTGGAAAGCGATAGGAGAAGGCATGCATTGAATGTTAATAAGATTAGCAGGATTTCTATATGTAGCTGGAGGAGAGTAATGTATGCTGTTGGAGGGAGGCCCAGGGTTTGGGGAGATGTCGCCTGCAACTAGTAAAAGGAAAAAAACAGAAAGAGCAGGTGGTGGGATGATTTGTATGAGCGTTTTGAGTGCTGCATGGAGGTATTGGATGGTTTGGAGTGGGTAAGAAATGTCTGTAGAGCCTCAGAGTTATAGAATTATACATGGGAGAGGGGAGAAGGGAGGGGTGGATATGGAGAGAGTGCACAGAATGTGTTTAAGGGCGGGCGAGTTGTGAGAAGGCAGAAGTAAAAACAAATAAGCAGATTGATATGATGAATGCATAATGTAGTATGACTGACCAAGAAGCATGATTGTTTGTAAAACTTATGCACCTTACCTGTCTCCTGCCCAACTGCCATTGTCTAACTGCCAAGCACTTAATATCTGTTGCACACATCACCCTGCACGCGTGCTATCACAACCAGACTAAATATATATGATATGAAATGACCGCTAGCAACAGGCAACAAATGGCCACAATCAGCAATTAAGCAATTAGTATAAGGCCAGAGCAGGCATTACAATGCAGGGTAAACAAACAATGCTGAACAAGGCCATAAAACAGCGGGGAAAGAAAAAAAATAGCTTTGAACACTTTAAAGCAGAAACCAAAAAGAGGGAAAAGAAAGCACCACAGGAGTGATGGATGAAATATCATCAAAAAAGCTTGCTAGATATGGTTCTGTTCACACTTGTCAGACAGAGCACACAAACAGATGATGGATGAAATACCATTAAAAAAGCTTGCTAGATATGGTTCCATTCACACATGTCAGATAGAGCACACAAACGGATGATGGATGAAATACCTGTGTGAAGAAGAAGCCTCTTACCTCTCCTCCTCCTTCCCCATGCGGATTCATGCTCTGCTCCGGTTTTATCGGCTCCACTGCTGTGCGCCCAATGAGTCACAAGCAAAGGGGGAATGATGGGAGAGAGAGTCATCTTAAGCTCTCTTCTCCATCACTGCTTTCAACTGCACTGGCATCTATCAAAGATGCTGATAAGTTGAATATGCGATGCAGGGGGCGGTCATGGGCCCCACAGCGGCTGCATGGTATGCCATTATTAGAGGCATGCCACTGGCTGGGGGCCCCTGGAGGAGTGAGGGACCTCAGCAGCTGCCTAGTCTGCCTGCACCTATTGCCGGCCCTGCCTGTGGGCAGAACACTACTCAGACAACATAAAGTGAGGGTAAAACAGTGTGGCAATACTTTACTTGAACCACAAAACAGGCAAATATCATGTAGAATTGTCCCAGCAAAATACCCAAGATGGGGTACAATACAGAGTCTCACCTTTCCGCTGACTCACCAGGATAAGAGCAGCTGTAAATTCAGAGCTTCCAGGGCCGACTACCTCATCTGTGGCATGCACAGAGAGGCTGCACAACAACCTTAGGAAGTGGACAGTTTCTGGTTCTTTTGATCTCTGGATCTCTTGGCTGTCTGGATGTTGTTACAGAGGCACATATCCTCTTTTTATAGTTAACTGTTGTCCTTCAAACAGCATCCAGAGGTCAAGAAGATGATGTGAGGAGTTTAACTCACATTATTTGACTATTTAATCAATTTCAATAGTTTTCACTCCTCTGTTTGCAAGTCAACAAACTAGCTGGCCTGGACAATGTACAATTAACATATCAGCAAACATCAATGTTGAATAGCCCTGCGTTTCTGACATACAGTATGACAGCATAACACACTGCTCAAAAAAATAAAGGGAACACTAAAATCCCACATCCTAGATATCACTGAATTAAATATTCCAGTTGTAAATTTTTGTTCATTTCATAGTGGAATGTGTTGAGAAAAATAAAGCCTAAGAATGATCAATGTAAATAACTAATATCCCACGGAGGTCTGGAGTTGGAATAATGCTCAAAATCAAAGTGGAAAATTAAGTTACAGGCTGATCCAACTTCAGTGGAAATGCCTCAAGACAAGGAAATGATGCTCAGTAGTGTGTGGCCTCCACGTGCCTGTATGACCTCCCTACAATGCCTGGACATGCTCCTGATGAGGCGGCGGATGGTCTCCTGAGGGATCTCTTCCCAGGCCTGGACTAAAGCATCCACCAACTCCTGCACAGTCTGTGGTGCAACGTGACATTGGTGTATGGTGCGAGACATGATGTCCCAGATGTGTTCAATTGGATTCAGGTCTGGGGAATGGGCGGGCCAGTCCATAGCTTCAATGCCTTCGTCTTGCAGGAACTGCTGACACACTCCAGCCACATGAGATCTGGAATTGTCCTGCATTAGGATGAACCCAGGGCCAACCGCACAAGCATATGGTCTCACAAGGGGTCTGATGATCTCATCTCGGCACCTAATGGCAGTCAGGCTACCTCTGGCGAGCACATGGAGGGCTGTGTGGCCATCCAAAGAAATGCCACCCCACACCATTACTTACCCACTGCCAAACTGATCATGCTGAGGGATGTTGCAGGCATATCGCTCTCCATGGCATCTCCAGACTCTGTCACATGTGGTCAATGTGAACCTGCTTTCACCTGTGAAGAGCACAGTGCACCTGTGGCGAATTTGCCAATCCTGGTGTACTGTGGCCAAGCGTCCTGCACGGCGTTGGGCTGTGAACACAACCCCCATCTGTGGACGTTGGGCACTCAAGCTATCCTCGTGGAGTCGGTTTCTAACCGTTTGTGCAGACACATGCACATTTGTGGTCTGCTGGAGGTCATTTTGCAGGGCTCTGGTATTGCTCCTCCTGTTACTCCTTGGACAGGCTGAGGTAGCAGTATTGCTGCTGGGTTGTTGCCCTCCTATCGTCCCCTCCACGTCTCCTGGTGGCGCCTCCAGCCTCTGGACACTATGCTGACAGACACAGCAAACCTTCTTGCCACAGCTCACATTGATGTGCCATCCTGGATGAGCTGCACTACCTGAGAAACTTGTGTGGGTTGTAGAGTCCGTCTCATGCTACCACGAGTGTGAAAGCACAACCAACATTCAAAAGTGACCAAAACATCAGCCAGAAAGTTCCATCTGTTGTCTATTTCATTTTCACAACAGCATGTGAAATTGATTGTTAAACAGTGTTGCTTCCTAAGTGGACAGTTTGATTTCACAGAAGTTATATTTACTTGGAGTTATATTCTGTTGTTTAAGTGTTTCCCTTATTTTTTTAAACAGTGTATGTTACCACAAATGTCAACTTAACAGTCAATATTACAGGCTTGTAAGAACAAAAGTCTGTGTTTTCTTGACCAACCAAAGAACAAACACAAATACAAAAGTCAAGATAGATAGATAGATAGATAGATAGATAGATAGATAGATAGATAGATAGATAGATAGATAGATAGATAAATTCCTCCTGGCATGCTGAAAATAGATGTCTGGTTAATTAACATAAAATGCTGTGTTGTCCCACTAATGTTTTCCATACAATCTGTTATTAACAACTAGATTACTTAAAGAAGCACTCCCAAGTGTTACTGTTCATTAAATGGAAGGTGCCACGTTTGTAGATCATTAATAAATCAATGCAATGTAGCATAACATGCTGTTATAACCAAGTTGCGATTGCATTTGAAACATATTTTGTGTGTTATAGGAGTTTAAAGGCACTGGAGGCTGACATCTTGCTTTCACAGTAGCAGCATCACACCTTCAGTGTCATAATACGGCACCTCATGGTCATAGGAGATAACAGACGTACTCTGACCCCATCTATTGTAATAGAACTGTCACTGCTGTGAACTGGGCACGCCTCTGTGGGCTGTACATTTCACAGTAGTGGGAGTGTTCTGATGCCATATTCATGGAGCCCTCGGATCTGCTAAGTTAAGCAGTACTGCTTCCAGCAGAACAGATCCTAGATTGACAGGAGTAAAATGCAGGAGAAAAACTGGGGCAGAGCATCAGAGACTGTAAAGACATTAAGGAGGAACAGTGTACTATTAGCATTATGGTAGCAGGAGCTGTCAGCTGCTCAACAGGAGCGGTGATTAATCCCTTGGATAAGATAAGAAGGAGCTGCGGGTCGGCAGAGAATGGCCAGGTATTGTGGAGGAGGGTGAGAGAATCATGTAATATAGGTGAGAGAGACATATGAAGTTTTACTATAGCTGCTGGAGGTCTACAACAGAAAATGCTCCCCCTAGTGGAAATTATATACATTTGTAAAAAAAATATATATAATATTTTTCATATAGAAATGTTTGCAAACAGTGCAAATATAGCATTAAAACACTGTAATTACTAGTTTAAGCTTAATTTCACACAAAAAAAACTACAAGAAAAACTGGTGGCACCTTCCCTTTAATCATGTCTATCTATGTATAAAATGTAGTGTGGGTGCCATACCATGCATACTAATATAGACAAGTTTCCCCAATTTCCAGCACCACTCAGGTCCTCTTCTAGGTCACATACCCATTCCTCTTCTTTGCCAGCTCACACAGGGACCATTGTGTGGGGTGCTATCTCTCTCTTAATGGAAGCCTGTGGAGATTTACATAGAGACTGCATAGACTAACATTGTGAAAGTGACTGCCAGTCAACAGAAACTCATTTGTGATTCGACAAGTCAGAATTTACGTTACGGGACTTAGAAGAGGACCAGAGCAGTGGTGGAAGTCAGGGAAGATGGCATTTGGTAAGTGTATTAATGCAGTTGCACGAATATATATATATATTAGTTAGTATTAGGAATTAAAAAAAATTGTCAAACAAGTTGCAGCTTGCTATTAACCTTGGGGTTGAAATGCGACCCCATTCACCTGTACTGCACTGTGAAGTAGCAGCAGCAAACATCGATCTTCACACAAGATGTGTCACAGAATAAGTTACTGTGTAACCACAGCCTAAAAGATGTCATGTGTGTTGATAGAACTTCTTTAAATAACTTGGATTAAAAAAAATATGCTATTGGGAATCTTAAAGAGTTTGTCTCAAGATGAAAACTCCTATCAATATCCACTACGAGGCCAAAGCCAAATTTACTGCCTGTAAACGAAAGGCAGGTGCAAGGGGCATACATAAAAATCATGAGGCCACATAGCAGAAGTCCTATTGGAGAAAAAAAATAATATTCAGCGGGGTAACAGAAGAGCAGATCACAACTTTTCAACCCTTATAAAGTAATTTTCCTCCTATTCAAGCCCTTAGATTCCCTTTTCATTGCCCCATAAAGTATTATGACAACAAAAGTGCCCCCAAACACAGTATGATACCCCCACAGTGAATTCCTCAAGAGTACCTCAAGAATTTAGATTGTGAGCCCGTCGGGGACAGCGATGATAGTGTGTGCAAACTGTAAAGCGCTGCGGAATATGTTAGCGCTATATAAAAAAGATTATTATTATTATTACCTCAACATACACAGTCTGATGACCCTACTGTCCCCCCAACCCCTGGCCCAATTGTGACCCCAACACAGCCTTCAACACAATATGATGGCCCTCCACACAGCCCTTTACACAGTATAATGACCCAAACACAAACCTCCACAATGTATTATGGTCTCCACTAGCCCTCCAAACAGCACATATAGTATAATTGTCCCCACTAGCCCTTCGAACAATTCAATACCACCCCAATACAGCCCTCCAAACAGTATAATGGCCCACATATAACCCTACAAACAGTATAATGGTTCCACAAATAGCCCTCCAAACAGTTTAATGGCTCCCATAAATAGTCCTCCAAACAGTATAATAGTCACCCACATAGCCTTCCAATTAGTATAAAGACTCCCACATTATCCTCCATATAGTATAATGGCCCTTATATAGCCCTCCATATATTCTTCTTATTATTATTATTTATTTATTTATATAGCACCATTAATTCCATGGTGCTGTACATGAGAAGGGGTACATCAAAATACAAATATCACTTACAGTAAACAAAACTAACAATGACAGACTGGTACAGAGGGGTGAGGACCCTAAGTTGTGAAATAAATGAACAACAGGGCAGCGGATGCACTTTTTCAATACATCCGCTGCCCCATTGTTATGTCCGGGGAGGAGGGGGCGGAGTTTTGGCCACACCTGCGCGGTCAAAAATGGCAAACGCGACGCACACAAAAAGTTACATGTAACTTTTTTTGTGCCGACTGTCCGCCAAAACACGACGTATCGGTCTCATGACGGATGCGACGTGTCGCAATGCGTCGCTAATGCAAGTCTATGGAGAAAAAAACGCATCCTTCGGGCAACTTTGCAGGATGCGTTTTTCCCCAAAACGAAGCATTGCGACGTACGTAACACAATGCAAGTGTGAAAGTAGCCTTAGTTTGCTGGCAGTGCGATAATGCTAATGCTTTTTCAAAGATTGTCCTTGGCCCCTCAGGTCCAGTGAAGAGAAATCTTATCGCTTTAGCATACAAAATAGTTTTCTACAATTGCATGCAACTTGGTTTGAACCGTTTGGAGAAGACCCTTCTTTTTTGTTCCAGCATGACTGTGCTTAATGCAAGGTTCATAAATACGTCGTTGGTTGAGTTTGGTGTTGAGGAACCTGCTTGGTCGCACAGTGCCCTCAACACAAGACCCATGGAACACTATTGAGATGAACTAAAACAGAAATTGTAAGCCAGTACCTCTTTTCAAACATTAGTGTGTGCCCTCACAAATGGTCTGCTGCATGAGTGGGTAAAAATTGCCACAGAAGCTTGTACTGTAGAACGCCTTCCCAGAAGAGTGGCTAAGGATTTAGAATAGATTTCAAAAAAGCTCCCATCGTGGTGATATTGAAGTTTCCCGATTTCCAAATTTTAGAAAAAATGTATATTGTTTATTTTCCATTTGTGATGCCCATATTGTTCTGCTAATTAAAATCTGAATGTAAGTCCGCAAGGACAGGGTTCTTTCCCCTCTGTATCAATCTGTCATTGTAAATTTGTTTACTGTTAACGATATCTATAACTCTGTATGTAACCCCTTTCTCATGTACAGCACCATGGAATTAATGGTGCTACATAAATAATGTTATATATATTTGATGACTGCTTTGCATTCTGTTGGGATTCTCTTGATGAGCTTCAAGAGGTAATCACCGGAAATGGTTTTCACTTCACAGGTGTGCCCTGTCAGGTTTAATAAGTGGGAATTCTTGCCTTATAAATGGAGTTGGGACCATCAGTTGTGTTGTGCAGAAGTTTGGTGGATACACAGCTGATAGTCCTACTGAATAGACTGTTAGAATTTGTATTATGGCAAGAAAAGAGCATCTAAGTAAAGAAAAATGAGTGGCCATCATTACTTTAAGAAATGAATGTCAGTCAGTCCGAAAAATTTTGAAAACTTTTAAAGTGTCCCCAAGTGCAGTTGCAAAAACCATCAAGTGCTACAAAGAAACTGGCTCACGTGAGGACCGCCCCGGGAAAGGAAGACCAAGAGTCACCTCTGCTTCTGAGGTTAAGTTTATCCGAGTCACCAGCCTCAGAAATCGCAGGTTAACAGGAGCTCAGAGACCAGGTCTATGCCACACAGCAAATTTCTAGCAGCAGACACATCTCTACAACAACTGTTAAGAGGAGACTTTGTGCAGCAGGCCTTCTTGGTAAAATAGCTGCTAGGAAACCACTGCTAAGGACAGGCAACAAGCAGAAGAGACTTGTCTGGGCTAAAGAACACAAGGAATGGACATTAGACCAGTTGAAATCTGTGCTTTGGTCTGATGAGTCCAAATTTGAGATCTTTGGTTACAACCACCGTGTCTTTGTGCGACGCAGAAAAGGTGAATGGATGGACTCTACATGTTTGGTTCCCACCATGAAGCATGGAGGAGGTATGATGGTGTTGGGGTGCTTTGCTGGTAACACTGTTGGGGATTTATTCAAAATTGAAGGCATACTGAATCAGCATGGCTACCACAGCATCTTGCAGCGGTATGCTATTCCATCCGGTTTGCGTTTAGTTGGACCATCATTTATTTTTCAACAGGACAATGACCCCAAACACACCTCCAGGCTGTGTAAGGGCTATTTGACCAAGAAGGAGAATGGTGGGGTGCTACGCCAGATGACCTGGCCTCCACAGTCACCAGACCTGAACCCAATCGGGATGGTTTGGGGTGAGCTGGACCGCAGAGTGAAGGCAAAAGGGCCAACAAGTGCTAAGCATCTCTGGGAATTCCTTCAAGATTGTTAGAAGACCATTCCCTGTGACTACCTCTTGAAGCTCATCAAGAGAATGCCAAGAGTCTGCAAAGCAGTCATCAAAGCAAAAGGTGGCTACTTTGAAGAACCTAGAATATAAGACATAATTTCAATTGTTTCATACTTTTTTGTGAAGTATTTAATTCCACATGTGTTAATTCATAGTTTTGATGCCTTAAGTGTGAATGTACAATTTTCATAGTCATGATAATACAGAAAAATCTTTAAATGAGAATGTGTCCAAACTTTTGGTCTGTCCTGTATGTGTGTGTATATATGTGTATATATATATATATATATATATATATATTCACAATACTATGGACTGATTACAGAACAGAAAAGTAGCTGGAAGGAGCATTTATAGTATAGTTAAAAAACAGTAAAATAGCTATCATTCCATATCCATGTACGCGAATAAATCTACAAATTTTTCTAGAAATGTTGTTATCTACTGAATTTTTATTATTCTTTGCCAATTAGTATGTGAAATATGATTTTGTTAGTTTTATCAATAACAGATTTTCCTGTTCTGACATTTATTCATTTATATCCAACACATTAAAAATGAAGGTTTGTGTAAAGTTAATCTTGCGGATTAGGTTGACGTGACTCAGACTATTGAGTGTCTTTTTAAAGCATTGCTTGACATCACTACTAAGGGAAGATCAATGCTTATCACTGGAGGTCAGCTCAGAAGGAACAGCCATAATCTGAGCTAGATCCTTCAACAAGTACGGTGTTCTGCAGTACGACACATTACAGGAATATTGCCTTACTAAATAACAGAAATTCCGTTCATTTCTTTCTATTAGATAAACCCGAGCCATTTCTCATTTTTTGCACTTTCGTTATTTCCTCCTCTTCTATCACGTGCCAAAACTTTTCGATTTTGCCGTAGACATATAGATGAGGGCTGGTTATTTATTTATTTTTTTGCAGGAGTTATAATTTTGAATGACACCATTAAGTTTACCCTATAAATTACTGAAAAACGAAAAAAAAAAAATCCAAGTATCTTGGCTCTATAAAAAACAAAACAAAAATTAATTCCAAGTTTTGTTGATTTTATACTTGTATGCTCAGTGTGCGAGTTATCGCCGCTCATGCAAATTTGGAGCATGCGCGACGTTAATTCAGACAGCATCACGGTGTCTCTGAAGCCAGGTGTACGCTTTCTGGCTTCAGAAGCGGGCACTGTGCATGACCAAGAGCTATGTGTAGCACACGTGTGAGAGATTTGCAGGGGCTGGAGATGATGCCGCTACTGCAATTTATGTCATCACGCCCACAGGGGCGTGATAACATGGAAAGAGGGCTGACTAGTATGGGGCAACTAACACTCCATCGACTAGTCAAAGCAATCCTTAGAAAAGAAAACAGGGGCAATTTAAACCTCATTTGTTCAGAAAAATGCTATACAGGGCTGGTTAGGCAGGGAATGTACTCCTAAATAAGTGAATGCTGCTTGGTTGGAGGGCATGGGGGACCTGGAAGGTTACTTTTAATTGGATAATCTAATAATTTAACTCAGAAAAATAAAGCAAAGTGTGTAACATATCGTAGAGTAACATAGCGGATAGCTGTAGTAGTACAGAATTCTAAAATGGATTCATCTCCAGATTTAATTATATAGTCTGAAAAATCTAATAAGCAGAGCTTACAGGCTGGCTATATTATCAGTTAATAATGTTTTCCTGACTTCGTAAATGAGCATTTTATGGACAGCTTTATATCAGGATTACACAGCCAATTTGATTAACCCCTTCACAACCTTGTGATTTTCTGTTTTGTTTTATTTTTTTTGCTCCTCTTGCAAAAAAAAAGTGCAATTCCACAATTGTGTTTATGATTTTTTTTTTTTAACCATGTTCACTAAATGCTAAAACTGACCGGCTATTATAATTCTCCAGGTCATTAAAAGTTTGTAGATAACAAATATGTCTAGGTTCTTTCTCATCTAAGTGGTTAAAAAAAAATACAAAGTTTGTAAGAAAAAATTTTTTCCGATACTCGTAGCATCTCCATTTTTCATGATCTGGGGCTGGGTGACGGCTTAATTTTTGCGTGCTGAGCTGACATTTTTATTGATACCATTTTGTTGCAGATACAATGTTTTGATCGCCTGTTATTGCATTTTATTGCCATAGTGTGCTGAGTCTTTCGCTTTTTTTCTTGTTAAATGCATGTAAAAATGGCTATTTTATCGTTTAATAATGTTTTCTTAACCCTGCTGTTTTTTTCGCATTTACTATACACTTGTAGTGTTCCGGGTCACTATGACCCGGCTTATTAAACCTTGATTTTAGACACTCTAACTCCATTTTTTTATACTTTTTGCTTACAAGACTGTTTGTGAACATGTTTGGTAGTAAAAAAAAAGAAATGAACTAGAAATCTTTTTTTTTTGTTTTTATTCTGAAAAAAACAGATCAATGAGCAAAACGAAAATAGAAAACTACACATATTTTGTAATAAAAAAAAAACCTTTGTAAGTAAACAATAATAAAGTCTGAGAAAAAAAACAGCTTCAAAAACAATAAGAGCTTCTATACTACATCAAAGCATACCAGTGCTCAATAACCAGCAATCTATCATACTAAGTGTAGAGCAGTGTATCACACAGTAATAACACTAATTACATGTAATAAAATAAAATAAAAGTATTCCTTTACAATATACAATCTATCAATAGAATTGATTAGTAAAAGCATAACAAGCAACATACCTGTAGAAAACAAAGATACTGCCTGGAACAGAGATATCCTGGAACAGAGGTATGTACACAGCTGCTCTCCAAAGAAACTGAAAGGTAACATGTCTGGGCTAGCATATGTGTACTGATAAGAGCAGAGAAGATAAGAACCCTTCTGAAAACAAGCAGATAAGCCAGGAAGACAGACTTACTTTAAAAAAAAAAACGTCTTAGACAGCGCTTTCTGAGCAGTCCGTTCTGCGCATAATATACACGTGTAGTGCACACCTAGTGATCTCACCGGATGCACTCTACATTTTAGAATAGACTGCGCACCAAAAATAATCAATATAAAGCCATTTTATGGTGCGCAGATCTCAATGCATACCCCCAGTAGAGCGCGTGTACGACCCCATTGAAATAATTTAGGAAATAAATCAATTGATATACAATAGTAGATGCAATAAAAAGACCCAACTGAGGTTATAACTCCTTTATTTCACTGAAAATATGGCCTCACAGCTGTAAAAAAACGATGTCGGGTCACTATGACCCGAACACAACAAGTGTAACTTTTTGCGTGTAGCAAAAAGTAAACGAAAAAAAAAAAAATACTCATAGGTAGGTCCCCCCAAATGAGGAAAAGTCAAGGAGTCTCAAGTTTTAGAGACTTACAGAAAAAAATCTACAGGGCCGCAAAAAGTCTGTTTGGGTCACTATGACCCGAACAGAACATCAGGGTTAAATATACTGTATATGTTATCGATTTATGGACAACTTAATATCAGGATTATACATCCTCTTTGATTAACCCCGTCACGACCTTGCAATTGTCAGTTTTTTGCTCCCCCTCTACCCAGAGCCATAAACTTTACTTTTTCGGCAATATGGCCATGTGAGGGCCTGGTTTTTGCACTGAGGTGAGATTTTCATTGCTACCATTCTGGGGTACATACAATGTTTTGATCGCCTGCTATTGCATTTTATTGCAATATTGTGTCGACCAAAAAAACAAAACATAATTCTAGCATTTCTATTTGTTTTCTCGTAACGCCGTTTACCATTTAGTTTATATATTGATAGATCGGACATTTATGATCTCAACGATACAAAATATGTGTATTTTTTTGAAAGGGCAAAATGGGTGTGATTTGAACTTATAGTTTTTTAAATTTAATATTTTTTAAAACTTTTTTTGTTTGAACTTGTTTTAATAGTTCCTTTAGGAGACTTAAAGCTGCAATCAGCCAATCATCTCCTATGAAAGCAGGCCTGTAGATCTGCAATGATGAGCATAGGGGACTTCTGTAGATCTCAGGCTGTCATGCCAACCCATCAGCGCCCCGCGATCATGTAACATGGGGCCGATGGGCGGATCTTATGACATGCTTCCGGCGCACTAGTGTTAAATGCCCAGATTGCTAGTGGCACATGCCAGCTGATCAAAAAGATTCCTGGAAAGATGCAGGTTCAACGCTGGAACATGCCACGACCTATGATGTACCTATACGTCATAGGTCGTGAAGGGGTTAGAGGGAACCTGGCATGTCCAGAAATGCTATATAGGGGTAATCTGCAGGTAAGTAGTGTTTAAATCCTGTATAGCCTACTGGATTCAGCAGCTATAGGGAGAAAATAGAATTAGTCTTACCGGTAATTCGGTTTCTAGGAACTTTCCACGACAGCCACATCGGAGGTTGTCTTCCCCGCCCTATTGAAATTTAGCCTGTAATGTCTGGTGAACTTGTGGATAGACGACCAGGTGGCAGCTCTGCATATCTGCTCTATTGAAGCATTCCCCCTCTCTGCCCATGACGTTGCCATCGCACGGGTGGAGTGTGCCTTCAGTGAAGCAGGTGGATCCAGCTTCTGTGATGAGTAGGCCAGGCAAATAGACTGCCTGCATCCAATTCCCGATCATGTTCTTTGCTGCCTTCTTGCCTGTATTCCGTCCTGAGAACTGGATGAATAGATTCTGATCAATTTGCCAGGCTTCAGTCTGTTGTAGGTAAAATAGAACCAGCCTGCGAACGTCGAGGGTGTGGAAGGTCTGCTCCTTAGGGCTGGAAGGGTTTGGGCAGAATGAGGGCAGCACAATATCTTGATCCCAATGGAAGCTTGAGACCACTTTAGGTAGAAAAGAAAGCTCTAATCTTAAGGTACCGTCACATTAAGCGACGCTGCAGCGATCTAGACAACGATCCCGATCGCTGCGTCGCTGTGTGGTCGCTGGAGAGCTGTCACACAGACAGCTCTCCAGCGACCAACGATGCCGGTCCCCTGGTAACCAGGGTAGACATCGGGTTACTAAGCGCAGGGCCGCGCTTAATAACCCGATGTTTACCCTGGCTACCAGCGTAAACGTAAAAAAAAAAAAACACTACATACTTACATTCCGGAGGCTGTCCTCCGGCGCTGTGCTTTCCTGCACTGTCAGCGCCGGCCAGCCGTAAAGCAGAGCGGTGACGTCACCGCTGTGCTTTACGGCTGGCCGGCGCTCACAGCCAGTGCAGGAAAGCAGAACGCCGAGGGACAGACACCGGAACGTAAGTATGTAGTGTTTTTTTTTTTTACGTTTACGCTGGTAACCAGGGTAAACATCGGGTTACTAAGCGCGGCCCTGCGCTTAGTAACCCGATGTTTACCCTGGTTACCAGTGAAGACATCGCTGAATCGGCGTCACACACGCCGATTCAGCGATGTCTGCGGGAGGTTCAGCGACGAAATAAAGTGCTGGACTTTCTGCTCCAACCAGCGATCTCACAGCAGGATCCAGATCGCTGCTGCCTGTCAAACTGAACGATATCGCTAGCCAGGACGCTGCAACGTCACGGATCGCTAGCGATATCGATCAGTGTGACGGTACCTTTAGAATAATACTATCTGTAGTGAGCATCAGATAAGGTTCCTGTATCAACAGGGCTTGTAACTCTCCTATACATTTAGCAGTAGTGATTGCGACGAAGAAGATGGATTTAAGGGTCAAGTTTTTTATGGTCAGTTTCTAAAGGCTCAAATGGATCTTGGGTCAGGCTGTTAAGCAGGATATTAAGATCACAAGGAGGCACCTGACTACGAAGTTTGGTCCGAATCCTGGCTGCTGACGCCATAAAGCGTTTGATCCAGCGGTGGCTGGCCAAGTCCAGATCAAAAAAGGTGCCAAGGGCTGATACTTACACTTTTAGTGTGCTAGGGGTAAGGCCCATTTCTAGACCTTTCTGTAAAAAGTCTAAGACCTGTGCTATATTGGGGAGGAGGGGATCAGGGGTTTTGGGGAGCACCAGGATGAAAACCTTTTCCAAACTTTGGCATAGATGGCATTGGTTATTGGCTTTCTGCTTTTTTGGAGAGTTTGGATTACTTTATCTGAGAGCCCTTTGGCTTTCAGAATTTCAGCCTCAGTAACCATGCTGCCAGGTTCAGTTTGTGTAGGTCCGGATGTAGTAGAGGACCTTGGTGAAGGAGGTCGCCTTTTTGAGGTAGAAGCCAGGGGCCTTCCGGGGCCATGTCCAGCAGGGCACCGTGCCAGCTCCTCCCGGGCCACAGAGGGGCCAGATTTTTTGTAACGTCTTTTCCAGCATGGGTATGGGTGGAAAGGCATATGTGAGGTTGAAATCTCACAGTTGTGAGAAAGCATCTATTCCCTGTGCTCCGTCTCTGTGGTGGAGGGAAAAGAATATCTCCGCTTCCGCATTTTGTCTGCTGGCAAATAGGTCCACCTCTGGGGTCCCCCATCTTGAGGTTAGGGACAAGAACACTATCTGGTCTATACACCACTCCCCTGGATGTATGTCTTTCCGGCTGAGGAAATCTGCCTGGGTATTGTCTAACCCTCTCCGATGTACCGCCGTGACTGATAGTAGGTTTTTCTCTGCCCAGAAAAAAAAATCCTTGCTGCTATTTCCTTTAGGCCAGCATACTTTATGCCTGAAAAACACACACAAAATTTCAGCTCACCCTTCTTGAATGATCTCCATGAGTTTTAATCAATCCGAGCACGGCAAGAGCTTCTGCCAAAGCTCTCTGGGAACGGTGAAAGTAGGAAAAGAATCCAGCTCAGGAAAATGTATAAAATCGAAAATTCTTTATTCCAAATAATTTTTAAAACGAGAAGAAACACTGCATGTCAAAAATCAACAATATCCAAAAAATGGAAGGACAACCATGGTACAGCTGAACGCGTTTCGAACACAAAGTGTTCTTAGTCCACTTGCGATAAAACCGCATTAGAAACTGCAGACATATGCATCCTATCATTTAGAATGCATTCTGCAATTTTTGTCCACATGATGCGTTTTTTTTCTGCGAAAAAAACGCATCGCGGTAAAAAAAGCAGCATGTTCATTAATTTAGCGGATTTTCTGCATTTTTCCCGCTATTCTATGCATTTGGGAAAAAACGCACCAAAAACGCGTCAAAAACGCATGTGGATTTCTGGCAGAAATGTCCGATTTTTGTCAGGAAAATTTCTGCAAGAAATCCTGACCCTTACTGTTCTCTGATTTAGGGGTGGGGGTGGAACGTCCCCCGAGCCCGAAGGATTGAATTTCTCCAGAGTCTGAGTTAGACTCCACTGGAGCCCTTTTCTGTTGTGAATTCTGTGGCAGAGTTCACTCCTGTTGTCACAAGTGGTACTTCGGCTGATTTTCTCTGGGAGCTTCCGTTTGTGGAGGAAAGTGGTACTGCAGCTTCTGAGTTTCCTCCCTCAGGTGATCTGGTGAGGTCGTTAGCTGCTTCTCTACTTAACTTCACCTAATGCTTTGATTCATGCTTCCTGTCAATGTTCCAGTGTTGGACTTGTGTTTCTCTGGATCATTCCTGTGGCCTGCTGCTCTGCATAGCTAAGTGCTTCTTTGCTATTTGTTGCTATTTTTTCTGTCCAGCTTGTCTATTTGTTTTGCTGGAAGCTCTGGGACGCAAAGGGTGTACCTCCGTGCCGTTAGTTCGGTAGGGAGGGTCTTTTTGCCCCCTTTGCGTGGTTTTCTTTAGGGTTTTGTGTAGACCGCAAAGTTATCTTTCCTATCCTCGTTCTGTCTAGAATATCGGGCCTCACTTTGCTGAATCTATTTCATCCCTACGTTTGTCTTTTCATCTTACTCACAGTCATTATATGTGGGGGGCTGCCTTTTCCTTTGGGGTATTTCTCTGAGGCAAGGTAGGCTTATTTTTCTATCTTCAGGCTAGTTAGTTTCTCAGGCTGTGCCGAGTTGCATAGGGAGCGTTAGGCGCAATCCACAGCTGCCTCTAGTTGTGTTTGGAGAGGATTAGGAATTGCGGTCTACAGAGTTCCCACGTCTCAGAGCTCGTTCTGTTATTTTGGGTTGTTGTCAGATCACTGTGTGTGCTCTGATCGCTATGTACATTGTGTTCCTGAATTGCCTATCATAACACTTTTCCTCTTTTTAGGAGGTGGTTGAGGCACCGGGATCTGGGAGAAGGTAGCCATGGAGGTTTGGACCTCTTGTTTAAAGACAAAGACCCTCTGGGTCGAAACGTTGCTGTTTGATGGCTCAATAAACTCATTTGTTTGGACTTTACACCTGGATGGAGCGCTGTCTTTCTATTGCTTGATGCTACATACAGTAGGAGGGGGTACGCTGAGCTCTGCAGATGCAGAGAAAGGGGGCTTGTCACCGTCCATGTCTGTCAGTCCACAGTCAGCATCAGACAGAATGTCTTACCTGGTGACTCCCCACCCAGCTCTTTAAAGGATCGAGGGGTCCAGCGTCATCCATGCTCCTCCTCTCCGAAATCTGGCCCAATAGGGGGGAAACCACCATGGAACGCCCCTGGTTTTGCTGCTTTGGCCCGGGGGAGAAAACGCCAGCCGGCGCGCGCTCCACCGTGGAACGCATCAGGGAAGGGACTGGAAGTGACCCGCGCCCCACCGGAAGTGACATGAACCACAGCGTGGAATGCACCCCCGGAAGTGGGGGGGCGCACCACCTGGCCAGCACACGCTCCGGGAAAGGAGGAAACCAGGGAGCTGCAAGAGGCCCCCAGTGCGCACGTCACTGCCCCGCTTTACCCCTGGAGGGAGCGTGGGAGGGGCGGGAAGGTCCCGAGAGGAGACAGGAGCAGCACTGGAGGAGGAGAGCCGAAGTCCCCGACCTCAGCTGCCCGGCTTCTAGAGGTATGTGGAGTGCTCCGATCGCTGGCCACTGCAGCACCTTCAGAGATCCTCTTCATACCCCATAGGGGACAGGAAAACACTGGTGGTTGCAGGAAGGTGAGGGGTATTTAATTATTATTATTATTATTATTTATTGTTATAGCGCCATTTATTCCATGGCGCTTTACATGTGAGGAGGGGTATACATAATGAAAACAAGTACAATAATCTTAAACAATACAAGTCATAACTGGTACAGGAGGAATGAGGACCCTGCCCGCGAGGGCTCACAATCTACAAGGGATGGGTGAGAATACAGTAGGTGAGGGTAGAGATGGTCATGCAGCGGTTTGGTCGACCGGTGGTAGCTGCAGGTTGTAGGCTTGTCTGAAGAGGTGGGTCTTCAGGTTCTTTTTGAAGGTTTCGATGGTAGGCGAGAGTCTGATGTGTTGTGGTAGAGGGTTCCAGAGTAGGGGTGATACGCGAGAGAAATCTTGTATACGATTGTGGGAAGAGGAGATAAGAGGGGAGTAGAGTAGGAGATCTTGTAAGGATCGGAGGTTGCGGGTAGGTAAGTATCGGGAGACGAGGTCACAGATGTATGGAGGAGACAGGTTGTGGATGGCTTTGTACGTCATGGTTAGGGTTTTGTAGTGGAGTCTCTGGGCAATGGGGAGCCAGTGAAGGGATTTCCTGTCCCCTATTAGGACGGGGAAGACAAACTCCAAACTGGCAGTCGTAGAAGGTGACTGGAGAAAATTAGTTTTATCATCCCTGTAACCTTTCCCTCAGAGTCACTGGAGGGTGCAGGGGTGAATACGCCACCTCTCACTATACAGTGAGCACAGTAGGGATTACTTTGATTGACAGCCTGCACCGTAGACTGTGCATGTAGACTAGGCTGTCAAAGTGTCAAGGAGTGATCTCAGTTGACCTTAAGAAATAAAAAAAATAGCTACAACTTAAAAAAACAAAAAAAACCCCAATCCTTTTATTATCCCAAATAAACTTAAAATGTAGCAAATGAAATGAAAACTATGCACAACGCATTTTATTGTCCCAAATCTTTGTGTGTTACATGTTCTAGAAGCCCTTGTAGAATATGGCGGTCATAGGAACCAAAGCTCAAACACCCCTGGTAAAATATATTGTATGAATTTTGATGTTCATTTTTAGTGTGAAGTAGACAGTCCCTCCAATCGCTATCTAATGTCTCTGCATCTAGGAGGACATGCTCCCTTGTGAGCAACACAGCAAATATGTGAAAGCTTCTCAGTATCGTTACTGGAATGTACCTTTGTGCAATATTTAATAAAGCCATTTATGTAAGAAGAAAGCGATAAGTGTGGAATGCGTCTTTATTTCTAACGTGTTTTAGAGAGATCCATCATGACCACAAAATCGAATTGGCTCAGTTTATACACTATATTGAACTTGTTTCATTTTTAGCTGCAGGATAAATTTATAAATTAAATTCTTAACATGTTTTAATTAAAAACTCAACAATGATATTTTATCAAGATAATTAAGTTTTATTATTTGTACGCTCAAATGTATCAAGAAGACAGATAAAAAAAAATGTACAGAAAAATATTCAACTTCAAACATTTCTAGTAATGCTTCAAAAAGAGAAAAATAGGACGATAATTGCTACAATAGTCAAACACAGTGAGCAGCTATGTGTTACAGTGGTTAATACCATGTGTCCATTGCATGAGGTTTCATAGGGGCTGAAACAGATTTGAGGGTGGAAACCAAAAACGAAAACCAAGAAAGTTAACAACTAACTAAAACTGTAAATAGTACAAAAAGTTTCTGTAGACAGACAGGCGTTTCGAAATTTAGTCTGAATTCAGACATCCGTAAAACGCATGGTCTGTGTTATACGGAGTGACCACGGGTCTCCTGACCTGAACTCAACAGCATATAGGCATATATGAGGGTGCAGAGTTTTGGTCGGGATACCTGCGGCAAGTCCATATATGATGATCCGTACACAGACGGTATTTCACAGACATCTGAATTAAGCCTAAGGAGTCTCTCCAACTGGTGTGGCTCTAGGACTACTGACTCTACAAAGCAGGAACTTTCTTTTTAGTCTGGTCATCTCAACTCTGCATTAAAGAACCATTCCAGTGTTTGTTTGTTTGTATTTTATTGTATCCTCTGTTACCAAATAGTAATGTAAGTAAAGAGTGAATTGAAATACTTACCCATTGCTGTCTTCTGCCATTTGCAGCGCTTGCTGTTCCTCTCCTGCATCACATGACTTCAATTGAGACCGGCCGGCTCACACAGTCTTTTTTGTGCGGACTAGAAGTCAGTTTCTCAATTTAAGTCTATAAGACTTAGAACAAGGCTCTTACTAAGAAAGGACCTAACAGTCCACAGAGTGAGGTGATGAGTGAGAGCTGCAGTCATATGATGCGGGGGAAACTGGAGCCGTGTTGGAAACAGCAGAAGAGAGCGATCGTTAAGTATTTTAATTCACACACTGAACATACATTACTAATTGCCAACAAATGGGCAATACAAAAAAAAAGTAGTCCTTTAAACTTTATAGTTATTTTTTTCTAAATCCTTTTTGACATTTTGTTAAAAAAATTTTGGGACACTTTAAAAACAAGTGCTGCAGATGAGAGACTACTGGTCTAGGAGGTTGTACAGGCCCTAGATTTTCAATTTTGCGTAGTAACTTCTAATTTAACAAGTCAGTTGCAACGGAGTACAAAATAATCTTGATTGATCAATTTAGCAGACTAAAACGCTATACCTCATACTTTGTATGGCCACCTGTAGACGATAAATAGAACTTTTACAGGACTTGGACATATACCTGCTGGTATAACCTCAGATGAACTCGAGCGTGGGAACTTTTCAGAATCTTTTCTCACGCTCGAGTTCATATAAGTTTATACCAGCAGGGGGCGCAGCACCGCAAGTCTAGGTAGCTACGTTCCCCTGCTTCCCATTCATTCCCCAGATTTTACAGGCAGGGGCGGCTGCATTAGCAGGCTCCTGCTTGTAAAATTATTTAACCCCTTCTGATGGATTTACAGCGTGGGATATGACTGAACGACGAAAGGTATGGGATATTGTTGTTTTTTTATTTTAACTTTGTTTCAGGTGACAAGGTTCTTCAATTGGATTGAGCATTTAATAAACTATTACAACACCCTGGGTCTATTTCATTAAAATAATTTTTTCCTTATGTGTGTTTATTATTAACCCTTTATTACTATAGAATTAATAATGGATAGGTGTCTTATTGACACCTCTCCATTATTAACCTGGCTTAATGTCACCTTACAATAGCAAGGTGACATTAACCCTTTATTACCCCATATCCCACTGCTACTCGGGAGAGGGAAAAGAGTGGCCAAGTGCCAGAATAGGCGCATCTTACAGATGTGCCTTTTCTGGAGTGGCTGGGGGCAGATGTTTTTAGCCAGGGGGGTCCTATAACCATGGACTCTCTCCAGGCTATTAATATCTGCCCTCAGTCATTGGATTTACCACTCTGGCGGAGAAAATTGCGCAGGAGCCCATGCCAGTTTTTTCCCGCGATTTAACCCTTTAATTTAACAGCTAGAGCCCCCAAATTTTGCACACAGACACTTCTAACATTACTAGTGAGGGATATGTAAAAAAATAAGGGATATGAAATGGTTTACTGTATGTAAACCATGTCTCATATCCTGTTGGGTTTGGGAAGGAGATGGCAAAAGCCGGCAATTGAATTACCGGCTTTTCTGCTATCTAGCGCCGTATGAAATATAAATATATATATATATATATATATATATATATATATATATATATATATATATATATATGTGTGTGTATATATATATATATATATATATATATATATATATATATATATATATATATATATATATATATATATATATATATATATATATATATATATATATATACACACACATTTACTGTGTGTAGACATTAATTTTATTTGTTCTATTCAAACATGTCAGTGTGATTTTACTGTACACTGCGCTGAATTGCCGGCTTTTCTATAGAACACCGTTGCGTATTTCTCACAAGTCACACTGATGGTCCATGATGGTCCGTGTGTAATCAGATTTTATCTCAGCCCCATAGACTTTCATTGGCGATTCTCGGCCGAGATACGCTGACAATCGCAGCATGCTGTGATTTCACTCGGATCCTGAATACGATCGAGAAAACAACGGATAATAGGAGCTGCCCCATTGATTAACATTGAGCCGAGTGCTATGCAATTTTTTATCGCATTTTACTTGTCCGTATTACGGTCTAGTGTGACCCCAGCTTTAGTGATATGGTAACACATTATGAGACAGTAATGCTCCTACATGGGCCTATAGTTCTAATTTATACATCTTTAAGAGGAGGAGGAGGAATAAGAAGTCGCTTCTCGTAGTTATCAATGCCTACAGTTCATATTTAAGCAAATACTTACAAAATCCTCACTACTAAGCCATTTGAACTGTGTAGAATTTTGGCAATTAAAGGAATACTGTTAAGAATGTTGCCTATATAAAAGGACAGGCCCATTATTTTTTTGCTCCAGTTGGTTATATAAGAGCATCTTTTTAATAGAATTAAAAGAGAAACAAATATAACAAACTCACAAATAAATAAGATATATGGAAGGTGTGCTCAAGGATATGTCAAGCAATGACAATGTGTTAGTCAGTACTCCTCATTGTAAGTCAATCTGTAGGACATTAGGGACTTCTATGTTACCAATAGGCTGTAGGCCAGCATGGTGCCCTGTACGTACATCTGGTCACTAGCTCCTTAGGCCGGGTTCACACTGCGTTGCTGGCGTCCGTTAGACGGACTACGTTACACCGCGGCATAACGCGGTGCAACGCAGTCCGTTAATGCCGCCATTAATTCTTATGTCGGATTCATCACTAGCACACGCCTACAATGGGCGTGTGCTAGCTATGTGCCGTCATTGAGTGACGGACCCTAGGACATGGGCTGCAGCTTTTCCGGGTCCATTATCGCTAGCGCAGATAGAGCATCTGCTAGCTCTATCTGCGCTAGTGCGATCACATACCGGCATTTGCGTTAACAGCAGCCCGTTAACGCATGTGTTGAAAGGGCTGCTGTTAACGCAATGTGAACTTGGCCTTATACAAGCCTTATCCATTTGCATCGTTAAAACTAACCACTCACCATTGTGTTAGTGGTTATTCATTAGTATTTTGTACCTGGGCTACCTCCACCTCATACATCCTGCCATATATTGGTAATGTGAGTAGGTATTGGTAAGTACTGCTGGTTTCTGGGGGGGCAATATAGTTGAACTTCTACACTTCTGGGAGCTAAGTTGTCACACCGCCTATTTACATTTTTTAAAATGGATTTATACTTTTTTTCTCTAGTCTTTACTGAATGTCCCACTTTATAGGGTCTTCCTTAAGGGCAGTTCAAAACATTCTAACTGGAAAGGTGATCACATTGCTGGAGACTCACAAAAAATGACCCTAGTGCCTGTATTTTTTTTTTTTTTTTTTTTACTAGGGGGAGGTGTCCGCCCACTGAAATAAATATGAGTTACGGAGATCCACTAATAGGCTGATTTCTTTGACTTTTCAGAATAATGCCACCACCAGCTCAGATAATCGATGTAGCTAAACTCCACCTGTGGGTGCACATGACAGAAAAACAGTTGACAACATTATCAGATCTAAAAAAAAAAAAAACAAGGCTACAGACAAGAAAAGCACATTGATTTAAGACTGTACACTGGGGAAAATAATTATTTGATACACTGCCGATTTTGCAAGTTTTCCCACCTACAAAGAATAGAGAGGTCTGTAATTTTTATGGTAGGTACACTTCAACTGTGAGAGACACAATCTAAAAATAAAAAAACAGAAAATCACATTCTATGATTTTTACATAATTAATGTGCATTTTATTTAATGAAATAAGTATTTGATAACCTACCAACCAGAAAGAATTCTGTGTCTCACAGACCAGTTAGTTTTTCTTTAAAAAGCCATCTGCATTCCTTACCTGCATTTATTGCACCTGTTTTAACTTGATACACCTGTTCACACAATCAGTTTCCTACCTACCCACCAAGACTAAGACCTAAGAGCTGTCTAGGGAGACAAGGGACAAAATTGTAGACCTGCACAAGGCTAAGATGGGCAACAGGACAACAGACAAGCAGCTTGGCTCCATGCAAAATCTCGCCTCGTGGGGAAAGGATGATACTGAGAAATGTCAAAAAGCCACCCAGAATTACATGGGAGGACCTGGTCAATGACCTTAAATGACCTGGAACCACAATCTTAAACATTACCGTTAGTAACACAGTACGCTATCACAGATTAAAATCCTGCAGAGAATGCAAGGTCCCACTGCTCACGCCAGCACATGTCCAAGCCCGTTTGAAGTTCACCAATAACCATCTAGATGATTCAGAGGAGGCATGGGAGAAGGTCATGTGGTCAGATGAGACCAAAATAGAACTTTTTTGCATGAACTCCACTTGCCGTATTTGGAGGAAGAAGGATGAGTACAACCCCAAGAACACTGTCTCAACCGTGAAGAGTGGGGAGGGAAACATCATACTTTGAGGATGCTTTTCTGCGAAGGGAACAGGACAACTGCACTGTATTGAAGGGAGGATGGATGGGGTCATGTATCATCAGATTTTGCCCAACAACCTCTTTCCCTCAGCAAGAGCATTGAAGATGGGTCGTGGCTGGGTGTTCTTGCATGACATTGACTGGAAACACATAGCCAAGGCAACTAAGGAGTGGCTCCGTAACAACCATTTCAAGGTCCTGGAGTGGCTTAGCCAGTCTTCAGATCTGATCCCAACAGAAAATCTTTGGAGGGAGTAAACACTCAATGTTGCCCAAAGACAGCCCCGGACCATGAAATATCTGAAGAAGATCTGTATGGAGGTGTGTGCCAAAATCCCTGCTGCAGTGTGTGCAAACTTGGTCTAGAACTACAGGAAACGTCTGACCTCTGTAATTGCAAACAAAGGTTTCTGTATCAAATATTAAGTTCTGTTTTTCTATTGTAGAGAATACTTATTTCAAGCAATAATATGCTAATTAATGATGTAGAAATCATACAATATCATTTTCTGGTTTTTATTTTTAGATTTTGTCTCAAAGTTGAAGTGAACTTACGATAAATTACAGACCTCTCCATTCTTTGTAGATGGGAAAACTTGCAAAATCGGCAGTGTATCAAATCCTTATTTTTTCCCATTATGGACATACAAAGGTAAGAACACGAAAAAAAAAAATTAAAAAGGTAATACAAAGGGGAATATATTTCAGAAAAGGCAGCATGTCTTTAGTACAACCATGTGAAAAGTAGAACTCAAAAAGATTAATGAAATATTTATCTTAATATAAGACATTTGAAAAATAAAGCTAAAGATGGTGCAAATTCTAATGGTTAAGAGTACTGAAATATAAAGATTGGATCTCAAGAACATTATTCAGTAAGAACATTTGGGGTAAACTTATACACTGCTAGTTCTAGTACAGGGCATGACAAGGTGGTACATGGCACACGAATCCTCTCTCGGACGTGTGCATCGAATTCCTGTGCCAGACATTGCCCTGGATATAACACAGGGTAATAATTTTGCCCGAATGCTCCATTAATCTACATGAACAATTTTTATAGGCGGTAACTTTTATTTATAAAATTATAATCTGATATTGGTAATTGTACAATATAAGTGTCAGGCATATCTGCTCATACATAACAGAAGGTTCATGGGTAAATATCCTATATTAAGGGTGTCGGCGGTTGCCCCATAGTCTAAGAACCTCCGGGTTAAGTGCCCGATGCTACAGACATTATAGCAACAAGTTGGTCATTACAATACTCATGTACACCACACCAGCACCACAAAAATACATATTAAATACTATGTGTCTCACATGTTATTATTTCGATCTCACTTGCCTCATTTTTCTTAATACTGTTCAGCCCAGTGGTTATTAGAATACAGAAAATGGATAGCCCGATTCTTGAAAAGGCAAATTATAGTCATAGACTTGTCTGCATTTCAGCAAGGGATATTCTATGTTAGAGCTTCAAATTTCAGCAAAAAGTCCTAAACTTTATCTGCTGTGCGGTGGCACACAAAGACGCCAGAGCAGTGTCTCAGGGGCATACCTAGAAAAGTGTCTGGCAGGGGACATCAACAAGACCCTACTTTAGCCAGTGTCTTCAAATACTCAAAAGGAAAGTCTATGGTAAAGTATAAAGCAAAGCCCAGCTATGGTAGGGCTTCAAGACCATCTGCAGACTGGATATTGGGGCTGTTAAAAGAGCCAATCATTAGTGATGACCTCTTGATTAAATCAATTTTTTTGTGTTAAATGTATGTTTTTGAAAATCTTAGAATTTTTTTTTATGTATCACACTCTGTATTAAAAAAAAAAAAATACAGCAAGCTTGCAATTTTCACACTGGCCATTGGGGCTTTTACAGAGTATGCTTCCTTTTGTTTAAGGAAACAACATATGTACATAGACACAATGGTCAGACCCCAACCCTATTTTTTGTATTGAAGTGTTCAACGAGCCAGTGCATAGGTCATTGTGAAAGGAGAAGGAACAAGGGGAGTTGCGACATCGCCTTTTGTGATTTGTGGATCTTCTATTAACACCCATTGTAATTAATATGATACGAAAACTCAAACTCTTCCTGAAAGAACAGAAAGTAGGAGTCTAAGAAAGGCTCAGTGGCCAGTGTAAAAATTGCAAGATTACTAATTTTATTTGATTTTTTTAGAAATATATATATATTTTTTTATAATATATGTAACACAAAAACCTGATTCCAACAAAAGGTCATTTTGTGATGAACCCTACCCTCAATATATTATTCTAAATTTACATTATGTCTTGGCTTGTTGACACTTATTTAAGAACCACCGAAGTTAAAATAAAAAAAATGCATTTCTTCAATACTAAAACAAGTTTTGCAGGTTTTGTCCCTTTGACACATTGCCGACCCCCTCTAGTTAACACGGATGTAACAGAAGGTGGAAATGGCAGTGATATGTGAGTGAAATCAAGCCAGCTTTCCTTCTTTACCAAGCAGATGCAGCTCTCGCTTTTGGAATGTATAGATTGAGTTTATATTTTTGTAAGTGCTTGTAGAAACCGAGGAATGAAAATACCCTCATTTGTTGGCATTTTAAAACTTGAAATGCTTGAATTCGACTTGTAAAGAAATACATCTGTGTTTAAGAAAGTGTCATCAAACCGTTGATAGAAAAAGAATTTCCCGCGTTGTAAACATTAGAGAAGCCATTTGCAGGACCTGGCTTTACCGGCCCTAAGAGCTGGCTGATGAGCATTTCTGCGGCTGGGACGAGCAGGAAAGCTTTGGACCACGCCAGCCAAAACATTGGCGAGGAATGGACCTCATTATTAACTGCTATTAAGATTCAAATCTTGTTCACAGTAAGTTGCAGAGAACCGAATACTTCAGTGCATGTTCTGCCGAATACAATACCTCCTTCGCCTTGTCATACATTCTTTGCCAAGTCAAGTAATACTGATAGTGTTATTGTTTTAATCTTCCTCATTGTGTCATACATGTCGGATCAGATCTGAAGACGGGCTTTTGTAAAGGTACTTCCAAATGGCGTAATAATGCACAGCGGCTGCAAGTGCCACAAAGAGATGCCAAATGGCATGTGCAAAAGGGATGATTCCATCGCTCTTGAAGAACACCACGCCCATGCAGTAGATCAGCCCTCCCCAGGCAAGTTCTTGTAGGCCGTCTGTGTTGTTCTGTAAAGTGAGAACAAGGGTTATCAATGATCATGACCAAAATAACGATCAAAAAACCAACACTACCAAATGAACGCTAAAAGGCCCCAACGCACATTAGCAAAAAGTCAACTGGACCTGCAGATTTCAGCAGGACCAGCCAACAATTTGATGTGTACATCCTCCTTCCCCGATAGCGTTGGTGGAGAGAAGGATAGGGCAGTTGGAATTTTTATCACCAGATCCTAATATGTCCTCCACCCCACAAATGCTTGGCAGAGCCGAACACAAGTGCATGGGTGGAGTCATGGAAAATCGTTGTCGGGCCAACAGCCATTTCATGTATATGGCCAGCTTAAAGTGTTATTTTAATTTGGATTTCATAAATTAATAGAACACCTAAAAATAAACAATTCTGTAATATATCTTATCAAAGAAATATGCTTCTTTCTCTTCCCAGATTGGTCTTTTACTCAACATTTAGTGGTAAAATCCGTATTCGGTAAGGACAGATTTTCCCATTCCTGAGATAGGGGTGATAGTTGGTCCTCAACTTCTAGGAGCTGCTGGAGGCAGAGACAGATTTTGCCATCAGTTCTCCATAGAATATCACATTTTTGGGGTACAAATTTCCATCTTCTATCTCAGCAATGGGAAAATCTGTATTCACTGACATTATACCTGAGGAAGGCTCCAAGAAGTCGAAACCGGTTATATTTTAGTTTGAAATAAAAATCATCTTTGAATCAGAATATCCAGTTCCATCATCATCCTTCAGGAGCGCATATTGCTGGGAGAAATATTTACAAAGTGTTATCGCCTATGAAAGCACTGTTCAGTGCGCTCATCAGTTCCCAGATCTCTGCAGCAAACTGAACGGAAAGGATAATGGAGTGATCCATGAATTAGATCTATACGCAGTATATCAAGACACCAAAAAAGGTGAGTGGATTCACACTGAGTATACACCTTTGGAAACTAACTTCTACACTCAGAAGTCTGCGCTTCCCATTTCTCTCCCTATGATCCCCTCTTGTTTTATATATAATCTAAAATCGGTGAAAAATATGGATATAACACGTACGTGAAACATGGATGTCTTAATGAAGCCTAAAAGATCACAATAGTTTATCTAATACCTGGAGATGTATTTTTTTTACGTTTATTTCTACTTTAGACATCTTTAACATCTAGACTTTAGATGTTACAGAAATGTAGACCTTCCTGTGGGTCATCCAAATCCAAGACTGAAGCGTTAAGTAGAATCGGTTACGTTTTATTTCGCACGACGTTCAACTCGTGTAAAATAAGAAAGAATGCATTCATTCCATGGATAATATGTATTACGACCTCCGTGCCCTGGAATGGCAAATATGTGACTCGTGCAGCAGTGTTTTTTTCCAATAATGCTGTGAGGATGATTCGCGGATTGAGACATATAAACCTGAGGATGTAGGAGTGGAAGCCGTGTGCTCTTCCCCCTTCCCCCTTACTTCATTTCCCTCATGTGTGCAGCAGTGTTTTTAATGCTTTCTCCTATGGGTTTCTAACTTTTCTTGCCAAATTTTCGGGGAGAAAGGGCTTAAAGATGTGCAATATTAATAAAAGACAACAAAAAACAAATGCAAGTCAATGATTGAAAATTTATGTTCATGTTTCTTTTGTTCCTAAAAATATTCACCAATATTGGCCCTATTACACAGCTATATTTGTGGTGTGTGAGTCCACCATAAAACATCAATGAAAGGGAAAATGGAACTGGTCGCGTGACAAAACGGTATTTCAGTCACAGGGGTGGCGGTGGCAGTTCCGCTCTGTGTATAAAAAGCGGAGGCTGTAACTGCACCTCGACACCCCCTCCCCCGCAGTGACTGAAAGCAAGATCAGCATTCCAGCCTGCTGTCAGTCAGAGACGCCGGGGCTCTCTATGCACAGAGCAGTGACTGAACCCGTGACTGAACACCAAACACGGCCTGGAGGAATGAAGTCCCTTCCTCAAAGTGCGCGTGACTCACTGGTTCACTACGCTATTAACCAGCAGATTAACCCAATCTGCAGGTTTATAGCATTTTTTTCACATGACAGGTCCCATTTAAATACAATGGGCAACTTTTGCTCCTTAAAGTGATTTTCCACATCACAATTAAAAATAATCACACTAAAAACATGGTAGATAGTGAAAACACCTGATGCCATCTTTTTATTCTTTTCTGCCACTAGTCCATTAATTCCCTATCTTTTCACGTATGTAAAATGGCTACCGGCTTCCACTATGTACACTGTCCTTTTAAGTCTGAGTCACTCCCCCTGCTCTGGACTAGTCCATCTAAAGGGGGAGCAGTCTCATACTTACCAAAGAGCAGCGTGCATAACCTAGCCTGAGACACTCCCCACTTGCTCTTAGTTGGACCAGTCCAGAGTAGAAGGACTGGCTCCGACTTACAAAGCATTTAGAAGAAGTTGGCAGGCATTTTACATAGGGAATCCGGTATAGTAGCAGAAATTACTAAAAAGGAGGACATCCTAATTATGCATTCATTGTGAATTCTTTCATGTCAGGTAGAGCGTCGTTTTAACTATAAAAAAAAGAATAAATAAAAAAAATAATCCCTAATCTGCATCACAAAGATAATGGTTCACTGGATGTGGGAGGTTTTTTTTTTCCTTTTTAGATACACTACCGTATAGCTCATATTTCATTTCTATAATCACTTGTCTAAAATATTCTTATTTTTATGAACGAAAACAGGATTTCACATGAACATAGACATTCTTACCATTGATGTCACTACTAAAGCTGGAGAAAATCCCATAGCTAGGTAGAAGAGCAATTCAACAATCTTATACCTAGAAGAATGAAATACATTCTTAATGGCTCAAATGTAAAAAAAAATAAAATGCCAAATCATGAGAGAGCATTCACACACAAATTAACAGCAACAGGGCCAAACCTACCGTATATACACAAGCCCATTTTTTTAGGCTGAAAGTGCCCCTCTCGGCTTATACTAGAGTCATTGTCCCTGGGGGGATCGGCAGGGGGAGCGGCAGCTGTCACATACTCACCTGCTCCCGGCGCGGTCCCTGCAAGTCCCTGGTTCTCCGGGCGCTGACAGCTTCTTCCAGCGTTGAGCGGTCACATGGTACCGCTCATTACAGTAATGAATATGGACCCGACTCCACTCCCATAGGGGTGGAGCCGCATACTCATTACTGTAATGAGCGGTAATGATGACCGCTCAACGCTGGAAGAAGCTGTCAGGACCTGGACAAGACCATCAGGCAAGCTGCCAGGGACCGCGCCCGGAGCAGGCGAGTATAATAGGGAGGGTGATCAGCATTGCACGATATTCACCTGTCCGCATTCCACCGCCGGGCGCCGCTCCGTCTTCCGCATTCTCTGCTAAAATGCTCAGTTCAGAGGGCGCAATGACGTGGTTAGTTAGTTGGGGCCATAATCAACGTGTATGCAGCATTATATGCGGCAAATATCTTTATGGAGCATCTTATGGGGCCATATTCAACTTTTGTGCAGCACTATATGGGGCAAAGATCTCTATGGAGCATCTTATGGGGCCTAATCAACATTTGTGCAGCATTATATGGGGCAAATGTGTCTATGGAGCATCTTATGGAGCCCTTATTAACCTTTATGCGGCATTATATGGGGCATATTTTAATATGGAGCATCTTATGGGGCCCATCAAACTTTATGGAGCATTATATGGGGCGTATTTTGTATGGAGCATCTTATGGGGCCATCATGAACTGTATGGAGCATTATATGGGGCGTATTTTGTATGGAGCATCTTATGGGGCCATCATGAACTGTACGGAGCATTATATGGGGCCATCATGAACTGTACGGAGCATTATATGGGGCGTATTTTGTATGGAGCATCTTATGGGGCCATCATGAACTGTATGGAGCATCTTATGGGGCCATCGTGAACTGTACGGAGCATTATATGGGGTGTATTTTGTATGGAGTATCTTATGGGGCCCATCATGAACTGTATGGAGCATTAAATGGGGCTCCTGATTCAATATGGATATTCAAAAACACTTAACCTACTGATGTCTCAATTAATTTTACTTTTATTGGTATCTATTTTTATATTTGAAATTTACCGGTAGCTGCTGCATTTTCCACCCTAGGCTTATACTCGAGTCATTAAGTCATTGTATTATCATTTTCCCAGTTTTTTTGTGGCAAAATTAGAGGGGTTGGTTTATACTCGGGTCAATACGGTAATTAGGAACCACGTGTACTTAAAGGTTATATGCAACCTCCGTCATGGTGCACCTAATTTGTAGATGAGTCTATATTTGGGAGACCTACTCTTTGGGTAAATTCCAGCTCTGAGATCAGAGGACATTCCCATGAAGCATGTTCTTACTCTCCCCTTTCCTTGTCCCACTGCTTTAGCCAAACAAATAAGACGACCGGCACTAAAGCAAGCTTCAATTAATTCTGGACTTTATTCCATGGATTGTTTAATACATCAAATGAGTGACGCGTTTTGGCTTCTGTCTCGAATCCTTTTTCAAACCTTTTGGTTGTCTCAAAGATCTTATTCCAATATGCAGTAGGTTATAATAGATGAAATGTGGATTACATCCGCGCTGCTGCGACAAATAATAGATCCAGATATACTTGTAAGATGTTCGGGTGGTTTATTCAACGCGTTTCGAAGCTCATGGCTTCTTCTTCAGGAAGTTTCCACACAGAGATAACTCTGTGTGGAAACTTCCTGAAGAAGAAGCCATGAGCTTCGAAACGCGTTGAATAAACCACCCGAACATCTTACAAGTATATCTGGATCTATTATTTGTCGCAGCAGCGCGGATGTAATCCACATTTCATCTATTATAACGGTTCTGAGAGGTCGCAGCGCCGACCTGTGGATCTGCAGCAGCTGACAAACTACACGCTTGTACTGTGTACTACCAGGTGAGCAGTTCTCTCACAATTGATCAGAAACAATCCTGGTGATAAGACCCTATTTGCGCTTTTTTTGTCTCCTATCTTTCAATACTAATATGTAGTAGGTGTAATAATAATAATAATAATAATGAGCAAATACCCCCAATTAGGAATGTAGTATAGTTGTTCAGATTCGCCATGTCTCTTTCCTCACGTGCAGGCATTGCAGGACCTTAGACATTCATGGTTATGGCCACTGAGAAAGTGAAAGCTAGTTGCTAGTGGTCGCAACCATGGATACCCAAGGTCCTGCAATGTCTGCCCATGAGGAAAGCAACATAGCGAATCTGAAGTACTGTACTACATTCTAATTGGAGATATCTGGTAATATTATTCTTACAACACCTACTACTTACTGGGATAGCATCTTGGAGATGAGAATACCTCTTTAATGGGTGACATAATGCATACATTAGGTGAAAAAGTCAATTTTAAAAACCTACCAGTGATTTAGGCTTTAGTGTGTTTCCTAGGATGCCATTACAAAGCTAAAATAAATGTAAAATACTTTATATAATAGAAAAAAAAACTTCCCCTATAACGTTTTGCAAACTCCATGCAAATTTTGCCCTTGGTCAGAGCCTCAATGGTGATAAAGTGGGGGTCATGGATTAACTATGTGTCTAAGCACTAACAGGCACATAGTTGGCAACTACCTGCTTGCTGTGTCCGGCACCTAGCTCTGCCAGCATAGAGAGGTCACAGACTGCTCCTGCCAGCAATTTAGCGGCTCCCACTGACATCACGTCGACAGAGCAGCAGCATTTCTTCAGGAATGCTGCCGGGGCGTGACTGCCGAAGTCATGCTGATTGCCAACTGCAAGAAGCCGGCTGTCAATCAGCATGACACTAGCAGCCACACCACGGCGACAGAGCAGCCTGGAAGAAGAAGAGCTGCTCTGTTGATGTGAAGCAGCTGAATCGGCAGCACCGGGTACAAAAGTCAGGTAGTTGACTCTGTTAACAACTACCTGACTTTTCGTTTTTAGGAAGAAAAAAAAATCACGGACAATCCCTTCAACTGTTGAATACTATTGACATAAAAGAACACAGACTGGTGGAGACAAAATACATAAAACAAAGAACAGAAGAAAAGGTACAGCTTACCTTTCATGGTATAAAAACACATAAATAGTTCCACCTACAGCCATCAACCATATAAACCACCTCATGTGAGAGGCCAGGGGTCCAAGCTCACGTAGATTCAACCTTAATACATGAGGAAACATTAATGTGTTAGAATTCAGTAGACTTCCGCCAATGACCAAATAATTATAGGTTACTAAAAACAAAAGCCCATAAAGTCACTATGGAAATATTCCTTCAATTATGCAGATACTACTGTCTACAAGAAGAAGTTATGATGATGAGTCACCATGAAATGTAGAGAGCCATTTATATAGGATGAGTAACATCTAGAGCCACGTGCCGGCCGCTGTGTCATCTGTGGCGCTTCGTGACATTAATGCATAGAAGATTTTGGATCACCTTATGGGAAATACTATCCCAAGATACTAAACTAGAGGAACATGGATATTAATCCCTATGAGTGTAGTCAGTGAACTGATGTTTTAGGGAATACACCCAGCACCCTCATGATCAGTTATAAGCTCCAGTGGCTGGATGTTCACGGTCAACAGAGTTGTACAGCGCAGCTCCATTCAATGTGTAGCGGCCATGGCTGAGAATTGCCCTTTAACTCCTAGAATTTTAACTTCAACTCATTCTAGGATTAGGAGTCCAGTGGGCGGTCCTACTTACGGATTGTTATATATCTCTGAAAATACAGTTATACGGAGAAAGCTTACTAGACCACAAGAATGTGACTAATGTGCAGAAACCGCTGAGTGTTGCCCCTTCGCTCCGAGAAATGTTAACACTCACTTTGGGGGTTATGAGGAAGAGTCCAGTGGGCGGTCCTACTTACTGATTGTTAGCTATTTCTTGTATATATATATATATATATATATATATATATATATATATATATATATATATATATATATATATATATATATATATATATATATATATATATATATAGAAAACTATTGATCACTGACAAAACCATAAGAAGTTTAGTTCCCACGATGAGTTTTTGACATTGTACATTTGATTTTTGTATTTCTTACAGTTCCACCAAAGTGGATGGGATGTATCGAAATCTCATGCCTACTGTGCTTTTTTTTGGCTATTTTTTTTTCTCTTTTTGTGTTCTTTTGTGCAGATTTATCCAAGAGAACTGTATTAGCTGTGGAAAATCCATGGGAAATCATAAATACATATGCGTTTCTAATAAAATCTGCTGCGGAAATGCACTAAAAATGACTGGATCATCAAAAACAGAGCAGATTTGACACATGGCATATAAAAAGAGACAAATTGTCAAAAAAAGCGATAAAACCACAAAACACCTCATATACCTAATAGGAGCAGAAAATCTGCAACATCAAAATCTCACCAAATACTCATTGTGGGAACATAGACTGTGGGAATAGATTATTACTTGTAATATTTCATTTTAGGCTTTTTTGTACTCCATAGTGCAGTACCTTTAAAACACTGTAAAAGGTGTTTTCACCACGGTAGCGTGCAAAAGCATTGTGCTTACAAAAGTGGTTAGGAAAAATCATTAACATTTTAAAGGGATTAATACGCTAAGGATAATATTACCGAATACGGCATGCAGGCGACATACTTGGCATTAACACCCGCTAATTGGAATTTCAATACCCACCATGGTGCATAGGATGCCGCAATGAAAAAGTAGATGACCATTCTGTCACACATGTGGAAACAGTGCTCTACAGTTCTGGGAGGAAGAAAAGAAAGCAAGCTTATCTGGAGGGTTGTGGAAATGATCTGCTGTCACATAAATAATGCAATACATTGGGGAAAGTGGCCAATTGTTCTTCTGCTCGGTGACGACGCTCCAGGGAGCTCCTTCACAAAGTCAAATGGGAAAGATTAAAAAAAAGCGTGGTGAGCTCCATAATGGTATGCCAGCTTACTAGAGCGGTAGAAGAACGACCGGCCGTATGCTATGCATCATTAATGGAGAGGACACTACAGATCTAGAGTCTGGAAGAAGTGATGAACCGAGGACAAACAATAGAAGTAGGTCAGAAAAACAAATGCAAGAACTGGGCCTGTTCCGTGACCTAATCAATGCCTTCATGACTCATGTAACATATAACCAAGCAGTGATTAAAGCACTAATTACAGCACGTCAGCGACATTCAGCTAGACGGCTTCTAACCCAACGTCAAGGAGCTTGACTGATGCCACACAAAATGGCCCAGAAAGTTGTATCAAGGTCCAAGTCAAAGGTAAAACATTCTTACATCTGTCTAGACCTTTAGAAGAGAACCTAGTTGATCTCTATTACCCGAAAGTGATGTTCCAGTAGAGAGAAATCCCATTTCTACGTGTCTGGATGTGCACTGGGGTGTCACGATGCACTTACAGCTCCTCAGACTCGCATCCCTGAGGCTGAGGAGCTGTAAGTGCACCTCCACAAACAACAATGTGATTTATCATTGCTGGAGCATCGATTTAGGGTCATAAAGGCATCAACCTGCCTTTCTTATAAAAGGTTACATAAATGGTGTCTGACAGGCTCCCTTTATCCTTTAGGGCGACAATGGGCTCGACACAGAGAGCTACATACCTAAGATGACTTTTCTTCCAGGTGACTATGTGAAACACAGTGGACACTATAAAAAGGGCACACAGGCCCATTCCATAAATCCATGCGGTTATCTTTTCCCAGCGATCATCTGACATGCGGTGTAATAAAGCACTTCCCACAATAGACGGGACGATGAGGAACTGCAAAAGAGAGACATTTGTAAAAGGACGAGGCATAAGGCTTTTATCGCCAGACGTTCATTGTGCAGATGTACTTTACTAAAACTGTAAAAGGTTAGAAAAGTCATTATAACAATCATTAGACTTCCCACAGATTTCCAGCTTTTCTGGAAATAAAGCTTAATGATAGCAAGCGTCCTTCTTGCTTAAAGCAACATTGATCTACGGCAGTGAAGCGACTGAGCTGCCAGACACCATTAATGGGAAAGAGTTGGAGGATTTCTGGGAAAGGAAAACATTTTTCCTGTCGGCAGGTTTTTTGCTATGTAAACGGAGAGCAGCATAATATAGGGCAAGGGATCTTGATTCCTGTGATATAATACTTACTGGACCGCCTGGTGCCGTTTTGATAAAATCCCTGTTTTTTTTTCCCTGCGGTAGCACAGCCAAGTCTTCTGTTCTGTGTTTAACCCCGCCCACTCCCCTGATTGGCACACAGTGCATTGTCAGCCAACAGCCAATCAGTGGTGGGGGCGTGGCTACACAGGTTAGCCTGACTAGTGTGACATAGTCCTGTGATGATAATCTCCAGTCGATAAAAGACTAATTGTATAGAAACTACATCACGCAGCTTAGTAAGTGACACAAAGCTGTAATCAGGCTCTATTGCCTAATATTATGCTGCTCTCCGATAAACCGCTGACAGATTCCCTTTAACATACCTCCCTCCCCATGTATATTCCTATTTATCATAATTCCTCTACGGGAATGTCAAAGACTTATATTAACCTGATAGCATTATCAAAATATTTATCAGGTCACTTTACCCTTGATTCTCAGTACAAACAATGCCGGAACAGAAGTGACTTCTAGGAAAGTGGCAAAGGAAAATGTTTGCTCAGCAATACAAACAATCAGCAATGTACCCTGTCCAGCTAGATAAGACGATTGTCAGATGCGGCTCACCCCAGTAGATTTGGTATGTCAGTTATTGCTGATTACAAAAGTCAGAGATTTGAGGACCTGCGACATACTGTACAATGCAAAATGCATACCCCTATCCCTCGTGGGTCCTGCACACATGAATCTTACATTATAGGTTTTAATTATTAATTTCTGGGGTATGAAAACATATCGGATACATCATATTCATAGATTTTGATCTATTCCTTCTACTTTTCCAAATATAATTTTTGGTGTTGCCCATTATCCCGTTTCTAGTTATCGCATAACATTTTACGATAAATTTACCATTTACCAATTTTACTATAGAGGGGGGAGGTAGTGCTCAGCACAGAGTGATGGCACTGTACAGGAAGGGGCAGTGAGGGGGGCCACAGTTTAAAAAGGGGGCACAGTATGGAGAACTGCCAGCGAGTCTGAGGGGATAGTGTAAAAAGGATGCACAGTATGTAAAGGGGCAGTGTGGAGGGACATTACGAGGGGGCATAGTGTGAAGAGGGACTAACAGAGGACTGCATGAAGCGAAGACAATGTAGAGGCCACAATTGATAAAAGAGGCCGACGTGGTGGGTATAATTCATAAGGGCGGTTGTGCACTGGAAATAATTCATAAAAAGACAATGTGGCTGTTAAAATTCATAAGGGAGGACGATGCTGTGGTTAAAACTCATAAGGGAAGTAGTATGGCAGTCATAGCATGTAACGAGGGACGGTGTGGAGACAATATTTTATAGAAGTAGATTGTTATGGTAGATGGCCTCCACAGAGTGTGGGGGTTATGTATTCATGCACTGAGAAACATGATTCTAGTGGTGTATTCATGTACTGATGGTGGTTCTTGTGATGCATGCATGTACTAATGGTGGTTCTGATCATGTAATAATGTAGATGTAGTAAACATTTAATTTGACAACAGATTATTATAAGGTCAGTGTGCTGTCAGCTGCACACATGGACAACACAAAGACATGGACAACACAAAGACATGGACAACTAGGGCAGCATGAACACCAAATACGGCCCTGCAGGTGAACAATACACTGTTTTCATGGGCAACCAAATAAGCACCCACTCACTTCTCTTGACATTTCCGTGTTAGTAAATACTCATATTTCTTGTGAAATAATGCTCACAACTCTGGCTTGTTCCTGCCCTCTGTCACATCTACTGGAAATGTATGAATATGACGACAACTGGGGGTTCTCTTTGTCAGTGGGATGTATCCTTCATAAGATGTTTGGTGTGGACAGTGTCAGGCTATGTGCACACGTTCAGGAATTCATGCAGAAAATTCCTGAGAATTCTGGACATTTTCTGCATGAAATCCGCAAGAAAACCGCATGCGTTTTTGCCGCGGTTTTGACGCGTTTTTGCCGAGGTTTTTTCCGGACACTTCCCAATGCATTTTGGAGTGGGAAATCCGCAAAAAAAACGCAAAAAGATAGAGCATGTCCGGATTATGTGCGGTATGCGTTTTTTTTTGCGGAAAAAAACACATCATGTGCACAAAACATCCGGAATTCATTCTAAATGATGGGATGCTTATTGTATGCGTTTTTTTTGCGGTTTTATAGCGTTTTTATCGGGAAAAAACGCGGAAAAACCGCGAAAAAACCGCAACGTGTGAACACAGCCTTAGAGTGTTTAAGGAGAATGTTTAATTGCCAATCTGTTATACACATCTCCGAGAGAAATTAACAGAGGAGCAGCACATTACAAAGTTTGGAGACTGAAGCGAGAATTTAAAAAATTTGGGGAAATGCAAAAGTATTTACTAACATGTCAAAAGGGCTGACGGGTTCTTTTAAGTGTACACTGATCCGCCTGGATGCAAATAAACCCATTGCCCAACCCATTTGATAAATGAAGAAATTAAGTTACTCATCCGCAGTTTACAGTCCATTAGGTAAAATCAGAGTTATTGTTTACATGACTCACATATGGTTTTATTCCACAGCAGTCTGGATAAACAGTGTGTTGGAGTAAAATGAACAATATTCATTAAGAGGCATGTGTTTCTAAAAAAGGGTTTTCCCCACTAAGTACATTATGATTAATACATCTTGGAAAAAAAATATGTTCCACAATTGGAGGAGTTTAAAAAAAAAAAAAATCTTACAAATGTACCCCTGCTTTGTATGTGTAATGGCTGTGTATGACCATGTAGAGCTGCTCTAGTTCATGGTAATCACATACCACAGCTCCTGGCCAGGGGGATACATAAGTTACTTATAAGTGCGTGTACAGACAAAACAGCAGGGCCTCAGAGCTGCCGCTTTCTGAGGTAACATATTTACCTTGTTTTATCACAGAGTTGAGTGTTTCTGCAGCGTCACCAGTCCTGTGAGCACATCATAGGTCAAGTCAGTGACATATAAGATCTCCTACCTCACTGACTGATTTATGATGAGCTCAGACGGCTGGAGACCTTCACATTGAACGATATCGCTAGCGATCCGTGACGTTGCAGAGTTTGACAGGTAGCAGCGATCAGGATCCTGCTGTGCCATCGTTGGTCGGCACAGAAAGTCCAGAACATTATTTCGTCGTGTGACGCCGATTCAGCGATGTCTTCACTGGTAACCAGGGTAAACATCGGGTTACTAAGCGCAGGGCCGCGCTTAGTAACCCGATGTTTACCCTGGTTACCAGCATAAACGTAAAAACAAAAACAGTACATACTTACATTACGATGTCTGTCCTCTCCGGCGCTCTGCTTCTCTGCACTGTGTAAGCGCAGCGGCAGGAAAGCACAGCGGTGACGTCACCGCTGTGCTCTGCTTTCCGGCCGGCGCTTAGTGCAGAGAAGCAGAGCGCCGGAGAGGACAGACACCGGAATGTAAGTGTGTACTGTTTGGTTTTTTTTACGTTTACGCTGGTAACCAGGGTAAACATCGGGTTACTAAGCGCGGCCCTGCACTTAGTAACCCGATGTTTACCCTGGTCACCAGGGGACTTCGCATAGTTGGTCGCTGGAGAGCTGTCTGTGTGACAGCTCTCCAGCGACCACACAGCGACGCTGCAGCGATCAGGATCATTGTCTAGATTGCTGCAGCGTCGCTTAATGTGACGGTACCTTTAATCATGTGTTGCCGCAGGCAGAAAAATGTGTTACCTCGGGCAGGGAAACGTGTTACAGCAGAACTTAGCCGCTCTGAGCACGTCTGTATACTCACTTATCATAAATGACATACGCTCCTCCCCCCCCAGGCCAGGAGATGTGATATGTGCAAACTATAAACTTGAGCAGCTCTGAATGGTCAGACACAGCCATTACAGTGTACATAGAAGGGACATATTTATAAAATTATCACAGAAAAGGACACTTTTTTCAACACATACAATTGTGGAACTTTATATTATTCCATTGATTAAAATGTACTTTGTGGAACAACCCCCTTAATAAATTTGGCGAATCTTTGGTGTGCAGCACAGCAAGAAATGTTATTCCAGAAGGAGACTGAAGCACATTTCCGTCGTAAAGTACATCACTTTTATGGTGTAAATAATGACTAGTTTCTCTGCCACACTTGGGAAAGCCCCATCATGGATAAGCCCTGCCAGTTGGTGGAGCCGGCCAATACTGGTGTAAAACCCCCAAAAGTTGCAGTTTTTATTCAATTTCAAGTTGCACAAAAAATTTGCAGTTTTATGCTAGAAAACTGCTTGATGAATTGAGTGGTTGACTGGTTTCGAATATCTGTTAGCAAATACATTATTGGTGTTACTCATTTTGGATCTCAATGAACAAAACAAGAGTAAAGAACAGCAACAAAGATAATGTACTTCTCTCTGAAGTACCCAGATCATCGGGAGATTGCACAAACAAGGAACTGAACTCATGTAATACCTTACTTCTCCTGCAGGGGCACTGTAGGAAACTGAACACCAGCTGACAAGTTCCCTCTTTGATTACCACTGATCACTTAAGTTCCCAGCTGGAGGAACATTGTGTAATCATTTTAGGTTTGAGTAATCTCTTCTTGGGCTCAGGTCCAAAGTTGTGTTTGTCCAAAGTCACGGCTGTTTACAAAGCCTCTTCTAAAACTCCCAGCGGTTCTCCACTGTGTCATTAATTATCATTGGGAAATAATGGCAAATTGCTTGCTTACTGGTGATAGCAACGGGGTTTCTGCAAAATCTCATAAATTGGTAACTCTTCTAGTACTGCTGCTGTCTATTATGAAGATAGTGTACAGTCTCTGGCCTCCGGCCTGGCAGTATTCATCCTTTTCCGACAGTGTGCTCAGCGTAGCGCACAGTATAAGTGTGTACCTACCCCAACAGCTAACACCTCAGTTGTCATGTTTGGTCTAACTTACTGACAGAAGCAAATGATGGCCATTTGCTGGGTGGGTACAGCAAATTAATGGGTTATCCTCTCTCTTTCTGTCTGGCTCTGTCTACTGCACACAGTCCTCTTCATGAACCTCTGGCTGTCACATCAGATAAGAGCTGATCTTTCATCTGTTTGCATCGGTAACGGCTGATGCTTGCAAATTATATTTCTTCTGATGCGCAGCATTTTTTTTTTTTTTGCAATGGTCAAACATGGCGATTTAATTCTCAGCTTAGTCAAATCTATAGGATTTAGTTCTCCGCCTGTAGCGTTGGCAAAGGCTCAAGACTACAGATAAACCTTCAACTGTGCAAGTACTTTAGCTAATGAATTTCATAAAAAGTAATTTCCTATATATATATTTTTTTAATTACAGATTATTCTTTTCTCTGCCAAATCTTTCCAATAATAACCTGCAGGGAAATATAAGCTCCCTGCATTTACCCTGCGAACCGTCTCTACTAGATGCAGCTTCACTTTACAGTTAACTAGCCTATCCGATTATTCTACTGTCCCAAAACATCTAAAATGACAAAAACCCACCTTACAATAGTTAATAATTATGGCTTTTCTTCCATTAGAAAACATTTAGCATTGCTTTACTTTTTCATTTTCATGTATTTTAGAAGTAAAAAATGATGCAAAGATGAACATTCCCAAAAGTAATCTGGAAAAGGGAAAACGTAGTATCTACTCGTGGTTCACGGATTGGCCATTTGATACAATTTTCCCATCATTACAGCAGGATTCCGATCTAGAACCACGTTTATTTGATTGGGGGATGAGGGGCCACAGGTTGACGTCATCTGAAGCATTCTAGTTAGGATTACAATGTATGACTGTGACTTTCCAAAGCCTGATAAGCGACAGAGAGGATGAGCAGAACACCTCTTCATTCAATCAATGGATGAGTCATTCTGGCTTCATGAAGGCAGATGTTACTTCAGCGGTCAGTTAATCCTTCTTATTTCTATTTCTCATGGGAAATTACAATACCTGATGGATTCTTTCTTCTTCAGTTAGTCCACTGTTATGATCCGGTGACCTTGGAGCAGCATGAAAACTTTCACTGGAGTAGGTGGTAACTATACTGACCGCAAATCCTGATCTTAACATCGCAACTAGAAGTAGCCGTGGGGTGTACCTAACAAGCCCTAGACACCTCGTCACAGCCGGAGGACTAAATACCCCTAAAGATGGAAATAGGAATACCATCTTGCCTCAGAGCAGAACCCCAAAGGATAGGCAGCCCCCCACAAATATTGGCTGTGAGTAGGAGAGGAAAGACACACACAGTCAGAAAACAGGATTTAGCACAAGAGGCCGCTCTAGCTAAAATAGGAATGGATAGGACAGAGTTCTGTGCGGTCAGTATTAAAACCCTTCCAAAAATATCCACAGCAGATTATACAAAAATTCCTCCATCTAACTAAAGACGTGGAACGTATATCTGCAACTCCAGAGACTACTAAACTCAGAGCAGGAATACAATCAAAAACAAGCACACAGCTTGTGTGCCATAGAAAAAGAAACAGACACTTATCTTTGCTGAATTGGCAGCTAAGCAGGAGAAGCCAGACAGAGATCAAATCCTTCCCAAGAAACATTGACAACTGGCAAGGACTAATGAGTCCTGCAAACCTAAATACTCCAGTCAGAACTGCAATCAGTAGATACACCTGTCCAGGACTGCAGCCCAGAGACAACTGCATTACCACCTACAACCACCGGAGGGAGCCCAAAAGCAGAATTCACAACAGTCCACACTTCGCAGCATAGTCATTTTTCATGATATGCTCAAAAAGCATGGAGCAGTGTACGGGGCTCATTAGAAAGTCTATTTTTACAAGCAAAGATCAATGATGATGCAGTTTCTTAACTGATCAAGATGACCTGTCACTTGATAAAAAAAAACTGAGATAAGGGCTCTGTAAAAATCCAGAAGCTCCCCTGGTTCGCAACACTTTACCATTTTGCTTTGTGTCGCTCCATTGTAGAGATACGCATATTTGTCTCTTCTGGAGTGCATCATGTGAAATCTCTGCTTGTAATGCAACACCTCATTTCTTCAGCGTGCTTTCATCCCTCTCTCCCAGACACTGCCAATCACAGCTCAGCAGCTTATCTAATAATCCAGCAGTCTCAGATGCTGCTGAGCTGTGATTGACCGTGTCTGGCAGGGAGGTGTGAAAGCATAGGCTCCCAGAGAGGACTGTGAAGAAACACCCTGTTGCATTATATGCAGAGATTTCACATGATGCCCTCCAGAAGAGAAATATAGGAATCTCTCTGCAATGGGGCAACACAGGGCAAAATGGTAAAGAGCGTAGAATCAGGGGAGCTCTGGGATTTTTACAATGTATTTTACTGATTTTTTTTCAGCAATTGACAGGTCCTCTTGTTGTTTACAATCCAGTTTCTCTAGTAAAAGATCACTCTACAGCTAGTCGCAATCATTGGCTAAGTAGCCACTGACAAGAAGCTTAGAGGACATCTTTTCACTTGGAAGAGATTGTTGCTTGAGAGAATCGAATCAAGTAGGTCAGAGATCCCCAACCTGTGGCTCCAGAGTCACAGGTCAGGAATCCATGACCTGCGGCTCTAGAGCCACATGTGGCTTGCGGGCCCGTGATGTGCAACTCGCGGCTGTCTGCCAGCTTAGCACCAGGTGTAGCAAACAGCTATTAAGAGTAGATCTCTAGATGGCAACTTTTTTGAGTAGTCCTGCACAGGAGAGCAGATCTGAATGGATGGTGGTAAGATAGGAAACCCTGGAGATTTCAGTGGAACAGCTTTGGCTGTCATTACACCGGTAATGGGGGCTCTGGGTGTCACTACTGTGAGGGGGCAGGAATAGTATGAGGCTCGCAACCCTCTCTCAGAGCTGAATGTGACTTTCAAGGTGAGAAAGGTTGGGAACCTCTGAACTAGGTTGTCGCACAACTTTCCTTGCCCTACATAACTGGTTGTACAACTTTGCGACCAGGGCTTCAATATGTTATAGGAGCAAGCATATAGGAAACATCATTGGGTAAAGTTCTGATTTTAGGATGAAATATTCCACTGTACATCATATACAGGTTGTAGGTGCAGAACATTTTATACCAAGCGCTCCTGTAGGCTGGTGCAATTTGTAACCGTAAATTGGTATTGCTACAGTAAATGGGCCTACATTATGCTACGGATTCTTCTCTTTATTTCCCTTGTTTTCTCCATCCTATCATTACAGAGGTCTAACAAGGAAGAGGGGGGGGGGGGGGGGGGGAGTCATCCACGTAACTCTGGAATTTTCCTTTAGCATACCGAAATGCTGTATATGGGCAGCAAATGAGTTTGTCCGCTAATTGAACGCTTTCAAGATATGAACTAAATGATGCGTGCAAGTCTTGTTCAATTATTTACAGGGAGAAGGAAACTTTTAGCAATAATAGCGAGGACTTGAAATGCTCAATGCAATTACTAAATGTTCCTGTTGGCTGTGGTGTGACCACACTAAAGATTTATGACCCTGTTTTTAATCTGGATGAAGCACAACAACAGAATATAAAATGTTGGGAAAGGCAGAACTTGCAGCCTTTTACAGTATTTAGAGATATTTTCAGTTAAGAAATCAGAGGCCAGTAGTACCTTTTTAACACCCCCGCCCCCTTTTTCTGTTCTTGGTTATAGGGAAAGGAAGAACAGAGAAGGAAAGCAAGAAAGAAAAAGCAAGAAAGAAAGAAAGAAAGAAAGAAAGAAAGAAAGAAAGAAAGAAAGAAAGAAAGAAAGAGAGAAAGAAAGAAAGAACAGAGAGAGAAAGAAAGAAAGAAGGAAAGAACAGAGAGAGAGAGAAAGAAAGAAGGAAAGAACAGAGAGAGAAAGAAAGAAAGAAAGAACAGAGAAAGAAAGAAAGAAAGAAAGAACAGAGAAAGAAAGAAAGAACAGAGAGAGAAAGAAAGAACAGAGAGAGAAAGAAAGAACAGAGAGAGAAAGAAAGAAAGAAAGAACGAAAGAAAGAACGAAAGAACGAAAGAAAGAAGGAAAGAAAGAAGGAAAGAAAGAAGGAAAGAAAGAAGGAAAGAAAGAAGGAAAGAAAGAACAGAGAAAGAAAGAAAGAACGAAAGAAAGAAAGAACGAAAGAAAGAAAGAAGGAAAGAAAGAAGGAAAGAAAGAACAGAGAGAGAAATAAAGAAAGAAAGAACAGAGAGAGAAAGAAAGAAAGAAAGAACAGAGAGAGAAAGAAAGAAAGAAAGAACAGAGAGAGAAAGAAAGAAAGAAAGAAAGAAGGAAAGAAAGAACAGAGAGAGAAAGAACAGAGAGAGAAAGAAAGAAAGAAAGAAGGAAAGAAAGAACAGAGAAAGAAAGAAAGAAAGAACAGAGAGAGAAAGAAAGAAAGAAAGAACAGAGAGAGAAAGAAAGAAGGAAAGAAAGAACAGAGAAAGAAAGAAAGAAAGAACAGAGAGAAAGAAAGAAAGAAAGAAAGAAAGAAAGAACAGAGAGAGAAAGAAAGAAAGAAAGAAAGAAAGAACAGAGAGAAAGAAAGAAAGAAAGAAAGAAAGAAAGAAAGAAAGAAAGAAAGAAAGAAAGAAAGAACAGAGAGAGAAAGAAAGAACGAAAGAAAGAACGAAAGAAAGAACGAAAGAAAGAACGAAAGAAAGAACAGAGAGAGAAAGAAAGAAAGAAAGAAAGAAGGAAAGAAAGAAAGAAGGAAAGAACAGAGAGAGAAAGAAAGAAAGAAAGAACAGAGAGAGAAAGAAAGAAAGAAAGAAAGAAAGAACGAACGAACGAACGAAAGAAAAGAGAGAGAAAGAAAGAAAGAAAGAACAGAGAGAGAAAGAAAGAAAGAAAGAAAGAAAGAAAGAAAGAACGGAGAGAAAGAAAGAAAGAAAGAACAGAGAGAGAAAGAAAGAAAGAAAGAACAGAGAGAGAAAGAAAGAAAGAAAGAAAGAACAGAGAGAGAAAGAAAGAAAGAACAGAGAGAGAAAGAAAGAAAGAACAGAGAGAAAGAAAGAGAACAGAGAGAGAAAGAAAGAAAGAACAGAGAGAGAAAGAAAGAAAGAAAGAAAGAACAGAGAGAGAAAGAAAGAAAGAACAGAGAGAGAAAGAAAGAAAGAACAGAGAGAGAAAGAAAGAAAGAACAGAGAGAGAAAGAAAGAAAGAACAGAGAGAGAAAGAAAGAAAGAAAGAAAGAACAGAGAAAGAAAGAAAGAAAGAAAGAAAGAAAGAACAGAGAGAGAAAGAAAGAAAGAAAGAAAAGAGAGAGAAAGAAAGAAAGAAAGAAAAGAGAGAGAAAGAAAGAAAGAAGGAAAGAAAGAAAGAAAGAAAGAACAGAGAGAGAAAGAAAGAAAGAACAGAGAGAGAAAGAAAGAAAGAAAGAACAGAGAGAGAAAGAAAGAAAGAAAGAACAGAGAGAGAAAGAAAGAAAGAAAGAAAGAGAACAGAGAAAGAAAGAAAGAAAGAAAGAGAACAGAGAAAGAAAGAACAGAGAAAGAAAGAAAGAAAGAACAGAGAGAGAAAGAAAGAAAGAAAGAACAGAGAGAGAAAGAAAGAAAGAAAGAACAGAGAGAGAAAGAAAGAAAGAAAGAACAGAGAGAGAAAGAAAGAACAGAGAGAGAAAGAAAGAAAGAAAGAAAGAAAGAAAGAACAGAGAGAGAAAGAAAGAACAGAGAGAGAAAGAAAGAAAGAGAACAGAGAAAGAAAGAACAGAGAAAGAAAGAACAGAGAAAGAAAGAAAGAAATAACAGAGAGAGAAAGAAAGAAAGAAAGAAAGAAAGAAGGAAAGAAAGAACAGAGAAAGAAAGAAAGAAAGAAAGAAAGAACAGAGAGAGAAAGAAAGAAAGAAAGAAAGAACAGAGAGAGAAAGAAAGAAAGAAAGAAGGAAAGAACAGAGAGAGAAAGAAAGAAAGAAAGAAGGAAAGAACAGAGAGAGAAATAAAGAAAGAAAGAAAGAAAGAAAGAGAACAGAGAAAGAAAGAACAGAGAAAGAAAGAAAGAAAGAAAGAAAGAAAGAAAGAACAGAGAGAGAAAGAAAGAAAGAACAGAGAGAAAGAAAGAAAGAAAGAACAGAGAGAAAGAAAGAAAGAAAGAAAGAACAGAGAGAGAGAAAGAAAGAAAGAACAGAGAGAAAGAAAGAAAGAAAGAACAGAGAGAGAAAGAAAGAGCGAAAGAAAGAAAGAAAGAAAGAAGGAAAGAAAGAACAGAGAGAGAAATAAAGAAAGAAAGAAAGAAGGAAAGAAAGAACAGAGAGAGAAATAAAGAAAGAAAGAAAGAACAGAGAAAGAAAGAAAGAAAGAACAGAGAGAGAAAGAAAGAAAGAAAGAAGGAAAGAAAGAACAGAGAAAGAAAGAACAGAGAGAAAGAAAGAAAGAAAGAAAGAAAGAACAGAGAGAGAAAGAAAGAAAGAAAGAACAGAGAGAGAAAGAAAGAAAGAAAGAAAGAAAGAACAGAGAGAGAAAGAAAGAAAGAAAGAAAGAACAGAGAGAGAAAGAAAGAAAGAAAGAACAGAGAGAAAGAAAGAAAGAAAGAAAGAACAGAGAGAAAGAAAGAAAGAAAGAAAGAAAGAAAAGAGAGAGAAAGAAAGAACAGAGAGAGAAAGAAAGAAAGAAAGAAAGAGAACAGAGAAAGAAAGAACAGAGAAAGAAAGAACAGAGAAAGAAAGAAAGAACAGAGAGAGAAAGAAAGAAAGAAAGAAAGAAGGAAAGAAAGAACAGAGAAAGAAAGAAAGAAAGAAAGAAAGAACAGAGAGAGAAAGAAAGAAAGAAAGAAAGAAAGAACAGAGAGAGAAAGAAAGAAAGAAAGAACAGAGAGAGAAAGAAAGAAAGAAAGAAAGAAAGAAAGAAAGAAAGAAAGAACAGAGAGAGAAAGAAAGAAAGAAGGAAAGAACAGAGAGAAATAAAGAAAGAAAGAAAGAACAGAGAAAGAAAGAACAGAGAAAGAAAGAAAGAAAGAACAGAGAGAGAAAGAAAGAAAGAAAGAACAGAGAGAGAAAGAAAGAAAGAAAGAAAGAACAGAGAGAGAAAGAAAGAAAGAAAGAACAGAGAGAGAAAGAAAGAACAGAGAGAGAAAGAAAGAAAGAAAGAGAACAGAGAAAGAAAGAACAGAGAAAGAAAGAACAGAGAAAGAAAGAACAGAAAGAAAGAAAGAACAGAGAGAGAAAGAAAGAAAGAAAGAAAGAAAGAAGGAAAGAAAGAACAGAGAAAGAAAGAAAGAAAGAAAGAACAGAGAGAGAAAGAAAGAAAGAAAGAAAGAACAGAGAGAGAAAGAAAGAAAGAAGGAAAGAACAGAGAGAGAAAGAAAGAAAGAAGGAAAGAACAGAGAGAGAAATAAAGAAAGAAAGAAAGAGAACAGAGAAAGAAAGAACAGAGAAAGAAAGAAAGAAAGAAAGAAAGAAAGAAAGAAAGGAGAGAGAGAAAGAAAGAAAGAAAGAAAGAACAGAGAGAGAGAAAGAAAGAAAGAAAGAGAGAAAGAACGAAAGAAAGAAAGAACGAAAGAAAGAAAGAAAGAAAGAAAGAAAGAAAGAAAGAAAGAAAGAAAGAAAGAAAGAAGGAAAGAAAGAACAGAGAGAGAAATAAAGAAAGAAAGAAAGAAGGAAAGAAAGAACAGAGAGAGAAATAAAGAAAGAAAGAAAGAACAGAGAAAGAAAGAAAGAAAGAACAGAGAAAGAAAGAACAGAGAGAGAAAGAAAGAAAGAAAGAAAGAAGGAAAGAAAGAACAGAGAAAGAAAGAACAGAGAGAGAAAGAAAGAAAGAAAGAACAGAGAGAGAAAGAAAGAAAGAAAGAACAGAGAGAGAAAGAAAGAAAGAAAGAACAGAGAGAGAAAGAAAGAAAGAAAGAACAGAGAGAAAGAAAGAAAGAAAGAAAGAAAGAAAAGAGAGAGAAAGAAAGAAAGAAAGAAAAGAGAGAGAAAGAAAGAAGGAAAGAAAGAACAGAGAAAGAAAGAAAGAAAGAAAAGAGAGAGAAAGAAAGAAAGAACAGAGGGAGAAAGAAAGAAAGAACAGAGAGAGAAAGAAAGAAAGAAAGAAAGAAAGAGAACAGAGAAAGAAAGAACAGAGAAAGAAAGAAAGAAAGAAAGAACAGAGAGAGAAAGAAAGAAAGAACAGAGAGAAAGAAAGAAAGAAAGAACAGAGAGAGAAAGAAAGAAAGAAAGAAAGAAAGAAAGAAAGAAAGAAGGAAAGAAAGAACAGAGAAAGAAAGAACAGAGAGAGAAAGAAAGAAAGAAAGAAAGAAAGAAAGAAAGAAGGAAAGAAAGAACAGAGAAAGAAAGAAAGAAAGAACAGAGAAAGAAAGAACAGAGAAAGAAAGAAAGAAAGAAAGAAAGAAAGAACGGAGAGAAAGAAAGAAAGAAAGAACAGAGAGAGAAAGAAAGAAAGAAAGAAAGAAAGAGAACAGAGAAAGAAAGAACAGAGAAAGAAAGAAAGAAAGAAAGAACAGAGAGAGAAAGAAAGAAAGAACAGAGAGAGAAAGAAAGAAAGAAAGAAAGAACAGAGAGAGAAAGAAAGAAAGAAAGAAAGAAAGAAAGAAAGAAAGAAAGAAGGAAAGAAAGAACAGAGAAAGAAAGAACAGAGAGAGAAAGAAAGAAAGAAAGAAAGAAAGAAAGAAGGAAAGAAAGAACAGAGAAAGAAAGAAAGAACAGAGAAAGAAAGAACAGAGAGAGAAAGAAAGAAAGAAAGAAAGAAAGAACGGAGAGAAAGAAAGAAAGAAAGAACAGAGAGAGAAAGAAAGAAAGAAAGAAAGAAGGAAAGAAAGAACAGAGAAAGAAAGAACAGAGAGAGAAAGAAAGAAAGAACAGAGAGAGAAAGAAAGAAAGAAAGAAGGAAAGAAAGAACAGAGAAAGAAAGAACAGAGAGAGAAAGAAAGAGAAAGAAAGAAAGAACAGAGAGAGAAAGAAAGAAAGAAAGAACAGAGAGAAAGAAAGAACAGAGAGAAAGAAAGAAAGAAATAAAGAAAGAACAGAGAGAGAAAGAAAGAAAGAAAGAAAGAACAGAGAGAGAAAGAAAGAACAGAGAGAGAAAGAAAGAAAGAAAGAGAACAGAGAAAGAAAGAACAGAGAAAGAAAGAACAGAGAAAGAAAGAAAGAAAGAACAGAGAGAGAAAGAAAGAAAGAAAGAAAGAAAGAAAGAAGGAAAGAAAGAACAGAGAAAGAAAGAAAGAAAGAAAGAACAGAGAGAGAAAGAAAGAAAGAAAGAGAGAAAGAAAGAAAGAAAGAAAGAAAGAAAGAAGGAAAGAACAGAGAGAGAAAGAAAGAAGGAAAGAACAGAGAGAGAAATAAAGAAAGAAAGAAAGAGAACAGAGAAAGAAAGAACAGAGAAAGAAAGAAAGAAAGAAAGAAAGAACAGAGAGAGAAAGAAAGAACAGAGAGAAAGAAAGAACAGAGAGAAAGAAAGAAAGAAAGAAAGAAAGAAAGAAAGAAAGAAAGAACAGAGAGAGAAAGAAAGAAAGAAAGAACAGAGAGAGAAAGAAAGAACAGAGAGAGAAAGAAAGAAAGAAAGAGAACAGAGAAAGAAAGAACAGAGAAAGAAAGAACAGAGAAAGAAAGAAAGAAAGAAAGAAAGAACAGAGAGAGAAAGAAAGAAAGAAAGAAAGAAAGAAAGAAAGAAGGAAAGAAAGAACAGAGAAAGAAAGAAAGAAAGAAAGAACAGAGAGAGAAAGAAAGAAAGAAAGAAAGAAAGAAAGAACAGAGAGAGAAAGAAAGAAAGAAAGAAAGAAGGAAAGAACAGAGAGAGAAAGAAAGAAAGAAGGAAAGAACAGAGAGAGAAATAAAGAAAGAAAGAAAGAGAACAGAGAAAGAAAGAACAGAGAAAGAAAGAAAGAAAGAAAGAACAGAGAGAAAGAAAGAAAGAACAGAGAGAAAGAAAGAAAGAACAGAGAGAGAAAGAAAGAGAGAAAGAACGAAAGAAAGAAAGAACGAAAGAAAGAAAGAAAGAAAGAAAGAAAGAAAGAAAGAAGGAAAGAAAGAACAGAGAGAGAAATAAAGAAAGAAAGAAAGAACAGAGAGAGAAAGAAAGAAAGAAAGAAAGAAAGAACAGAGAGAGAAAGAAAGAAAGAAAGAAAGAACAGAGAGAGAAAGAAAGAAAGAAAGAACAGAGAGAGAAAGAAAGAAAGAAAGAAAGAACAGAGAGAGAAAGAAAGAAAGAAAGAACAGAGAGAAAGAAAGAAAGAAAGAACAGAGAGAAAGAAAGAAAGAAAGAAAGAACAGAGAGAGAAAGAAAGAAAGAACAGAGAGAGAAAGAAAGAAAAAGAAAGAACAGAGAGAGAAAGAAAGAACAGAGAGAGAAAGAAAGAAAGAAAGAAAGGATAGAGAAAGAAAGGATAGAGAAAGAAAGGATAGAGAAAGAAAAGAGAGAGAAAGAAAGGAGAGAGAAAGAGGGGAAAGAAAGAACAGAGAAAAAGAAAGAAAGAGAAAGAAAAAGAAAGAAGGCAAAGAAAACCAAGAGAAAGAAAGAAAGAAAGAAAGAAAGAAAGAAAGAAAGAAAGAAAGAAAGAAAGAAAGAAAGAAAAGAAAAGAAAGAACAGAGAGAGAAAAAGAAAGAAAGAGGGGAAAGAGAGGGGAATGAAAGAAAGAACAGAAAGAGAAAGAAAGAGGGGAAAGAACAGAGAGAGAAAGAGGGGAAAGAACAGAAAGAGAGAGAAAGAGGGGAAAGAACAGAGAGAGAAAGAAAGAGGGGAAAGAAAGAACAGAGAAAAAGGAGAGAGAAAAAAAGAACAGAGAGAGAAAGAAAGAACAGAGAAAAAGGAGAGAGAAAAAAAGAATAGAGAGGGAAATAAAGAACACAGAGAGAAAGAAAGAACAGAGAGAGAAAGAACAGAAAGAGAAAGAAAAAAAGATTAGAGATGGAAAGAAAGAGCAGAGAGAGAAAGAAAGATTCTATAAAGACACTATAGCGGCCCGGCTCCCATTGTAATGCCCACCTGGGCATTCCGCTGCAGGACATATCATGATCCGCTCACATGGCCGGCATCCCCGATTCCAAGGCGATCCCGCTGTCCGCACTGTCGGAGGATGACACGGTGATGGATCTGAAGCATTCCCTGAAGTGCCTCCATGGCTCCGCTCCGTATACCTTGTACACACTTGGCTCTGCTACATCCACCCTACAAACCCCTCCTGACCCCACACATCAACTTCCCCTCATCCAGCACCATGATAATCACCATAGCAGAGTCCTGCATACACGAGGACCCTGATCATGTGACCGCTGACTCCTCCCCCTCCTGTGACCTCATCACAGGTCCTGGGTGCACAGAGAAGCCATCCATGAGCAACCCGAGGAGATGCACGGAGAAGAGCGACTTCAGCGTCTGGACCTGTGATGATGTCACGTGAGTTGGGGAGGGCTGGATGAGGAGATCCAGGACGGAGCAGACTCAATAGCGTAGTAACTGAACCTGCATCTCTGACGCAAATCCAGTTACTACACCGACAGATTCTGCTGCCCCCTCTCTTCAGGGACGGCAGTGCCGCCTGAGCCAAAGAGCTCAACTCGCCTAATGGTAGCGGCGCCACTGGTAAGGCCTTATTCACACATCAGTATTTCTGATCAGTATTTGCATGCCAAAACCAGGAGTGACTCCAAAACACAGAACAGGTGTCAAGCTTTCAAGTATAGTTTTACTCTGATTGTTCCACTCCTGGTTTTGACATACAAACACTGATGCAAAATACTGATGTGTGAATAAGCCCTAACTGTCTATATCACCACAATGAAGTGCAGTGTGACCTCTGGTAGAAAAGATGATCAATATGGTGAGATAGAGCAACCAAAAGCTGTGGTAAAATAGGCAAGGCCACCATCTCCTTACTGGTATATGGGGCCCAGAGAGGAGGGGTGCTTGGTCCAGGCCCCCTTCCCACAGGGCCCAAGGGATAGGATTCGACTGTTCAGCAACAGAGGATGCACATTCAGTTGAAACCTACTGCCATGCAAGACCTGCTTCCTGCACTGCAATAGGAGCCGCCAGCTATTTAGAGGCAGCACCTGACATTGGAGCACACGCCGCTGGCGCATGACATCACAGTCATGAGCCGGCATCTCCGCACCTCAAAAAGTTGAGGAAGAGGACACAGTTGGACCGCAGACAGGTAAGGAGAAACTTTTTTTGTTTTTGTAGTGAAATCCACAATATGGGAGGGCAGGATGGAGACACGTGAGGGGGCAGGATTGAGATATATGGGGAAGGGGGGGGGGAATGAATACACATGCTGGCCAGGAATGAGACACATGCTGGCCAGGATAGGGGATGTTATTACAGGAAGGTGGCAGGATGTAGGATATTATTACTGTAGGGGCTAATTAAGGGATATTATGACTGCTGTGATGTATTTTATTTATGAGGTTAAAGTTTTAAGTGGGGGGTGTGGAGGTCCTGTTACTTTTGTGGGGCGCTTTTTTCTTCATCTGGCATAGTGTATAAGTTGGGGAAAATTGGGGAATGTGCTCTAGATAACTTATTTTCTGCAGAGATGAGTCCTGACGAAGAAGTGATGGCGGTATGCACTGGATGAAGAAGCAAAGCAAGAATGAATATCTTCGACTAGAGATGTCACTGGTAAGTCAATGTTACTTGTATACTTATACTATATAGAGCTCCTGTTTATAATGTCACTGGTGATCCCTTTACTACCTGTACACTGACACTATACACACAGAGATCCTGTGCATAATGTCTCAGGCTCAGGTACACTCCCTGACAGAAGTTATGTCGCTTAGCCATGTTATGTAAATAAAAGCTTATAACCTGATGTTAAATTCATCCATTGGTTGTATAAATTATTCTTTTGTAAGCTGAAACCTTCCGAAATATGGTTTGGGTTAAGAAAATAAATTGGCATCAATGCAGAAATATTGATCAGTTAATGGACACAGAATGGTCAGTTTTTGGCAAGACAAAAGTTGTCGCCAAGAGAAAGTAATATGATATTCAAACAAATAATTAACTTAAAATACAAATATATGTTGCATAACATTGGTGAATGACGTTGTGGTGGTATTATAGTCATATTTAATAATCTGTGTGACTTCCATGAGCTTGAAAGACTGCATCCATGCGGTTCAACAATGATTCATACAATTTATTAATGAAGTCATCAGGAATAGCAAAGAATACAGTCTTACATGCCTCCCAGAGTTCATCTAGATTCTTTGGTTTTGTCTTCGAAGCTTCCTCTTTCATCCTACCCAAACATGCTCAATGATGTTCATGTCTGGTGACTGGGCTGACCAGTCCTTGAGCACCTTGATCTTTTTTGCCTGGAGGAAATTTGTTGTAGAGATGGATGTATGAGATGGGGCACCACCCTGCTGCAGAATTTGACCCCTTTTATGATTTGGAATATAAGAGGTAGCTCATACTTTTTGATATTTAAGGCTATTGATATTGCCTTCCACCTTGCAAATGTTTCGCACACCCCCATATTGGATCCATACGGGCTCCAGTAGGTCTCCTGCAGTATTTGCGTCGGCTGTGGTGTAATTCTACTGAAGATTCATCAGAGAAATCTACCTTCTGCCACTTTTCCAGCATCCATCTGTTTAGCAGGCTGTGGGACTTTGCAAATGCCACACGGCTTTTTATTTGCCTTTTAGTTAGTGCTGGCTGCTGGGCACTGATTCGACCATGAAGGCCATTTCGAGACAGAATCCTACAAACTGTTCTAGTTGACACAGGGACCTGAGGTGACCAGGCCTGTTGAATCTCTGCTGTAGTGGAAGAGGGACTTGCTTTGGATTTTCTAACCAACAAACGTTCCTCCTGAGCAGTTGTCTTGCGAGGTCTGCCGGACCTGGGCTTGTCAAACACATCTCCAGTCTCTTCTAATCTTTTTTTAATTCTTTGTACTTGACACTGAGACACATTAAAGGCGCCAGCCACCTCTGCAGTGGATCTGGTCTTCAGCCTCTTGATAATCCAGGCTTTGGACGCAGGGTGGATTTTTGGTATGTTGTCAGAGCTCAAGTTGCAGTTCAAGTGAAGGTCTGGGGTGCTGGGTTTCTTTTTATATACACACACACACACACACACACAAATTAAGCGGTCATTTACTGAGCACACATGAGGATGTAAACTAGGATTGGGTGCATTATATGACCAGGCAACAAAACTTTTGTCTTGCCAAAAACTGACCATTCTGTGTCCACTAACTGATCAATATTTCTGCATTGATGCCAATTTATTTTCTTAACTTAAACCACATTTTGGAGGGTTTCAGTTTTGAAAAGAATTATTTATAAAACCAATGGATGAATTTAACATCAGGTTATAAGCGTTTATTTACATAACATGGATTAGCGACATAACTTCTGTCAGGGAGTGTATTACTGTATACTTCTGTCAGGGAGTGTATTACTGTACACTGACACTATATACAGAGCTCCTGTGTATAATGTTACTAGTGGTCACTGTATTACCTGCACACTGACACTATATACAGAGCTCCTGTGTATAATATCACCAGTGATCCCTTTACTACATGTACACTGACACTATATACAGAGCTCCATGTGTATAATGTCACCAGTGATCCCTTTACTACTGTACACTGAGACTATATAGAGAGCTCCTGTGTATAGAGTCGCTATACACTGTATACTATGTACACAGCCCCAGTGTATAATAGCACTTATGGTAATATTAGTATTCTGCTTCAATTATTAAATGATCAGTAATGTAGCATTCAGTCACAATGTGGTAGTAATATGTGGTCCGGCCATGGTGTGGTGATATTTGTCCCTTGTATGAGGTATTACTGGTCATTTAAAAAATAAATAAAAATATACCTTAAAAAAATAAATAAATAAAAAGAGTACTGGGTATGCTAACAAATGTTTAATAGGAGAGCCTATACATACAAGGCCAGAATCCACATATAACACATTCAATGTGGAAGGAATCAGAAAAAGATTCAGTGCCAGAATAGACAAGCTCCAACAGAAAACATGCACCACCACGAATCAGTCTATAAAAATATACAACTTTATTGAAATAAATATATTAAAGTACATGGGATGTGACAGGGGTTTTAGCCAAAGCAAGGGTGGAAACACACAGGGAGGCCAGGCACCAGCAGGTGTGCATAAGTATACAAGGTTAATTAAAGTAACTCCAAAGTGTGCCAGTAACCAGCATTAGCATAGGATCCAAAGTACAAATGCACACCTTAGAGCGACCAGGAATCAGAAGGGCTGTATACCACATCTGAAAGTAGTAAGAGGAGTAAAGAACCCGATCAAAGAGTCATAATATTACCTGCTGATGTCTAGAGCCCCGTGCGGTCCACTGTCCCCAACGCGCATTTCGGCGCTAAAGCCTTTTTCCGGGGGAGTGGCTTCCACACATGAGGGGCTGTGTTAAAAAGGCCAGTCGGCCAATCAGAATAGACCCTAGTACGCTGCTTAGGAACAGCGCATGAAGCGTCGGCATCCCTGAGCGTCGGCGTCACCGAGGGCGTCAGAGAGGGGCGGTCCGAGTCCGAAGCCCCGCCCACGTGTTAACGTCAGCAAGGATCCGGAACCCGGAGAGCACTCAGCTCACAGCGACACCGTCAGCAGCGCCAGACAAGACAGGGACCGGCCTACATGCGCACAGGCAGGATATGGGAATGTTTAATAGGGTAGAGTAGAATAGAGTCCCGCTAGAAGAATCTACTATGTCGCTTAAAAATTTTTTTGGTCAAAACAAAAGCTGATGGCTGTGTGTGTAACATGGTGTGTGATAGGAACGGTTAATGTACGATTGGTGAGGACGTGTGCAGAAGTGGAGTTTTTCCCCCCCCCCCCAAGAGTGGTAGGTGGGACTGTGGAAGGTTTGCGGGGTAGAGGCGGAGCTGGGGTGGAGTCTCAAGAGGGCACGATAATTTTGCCAATATGGGGACCTGAAATTCCTAGTGGCAGCCCTGACACCAGGTTCTTTCTAGCTTGGGCCTTAAACTAGGTACAAACAACCAGGATGGTCATATGGATAATGGATGGAGGCAGTAGAACGTTTAGCTTGGTTGAAGATCCACCAAGTTAAGGAGCTGGAGAATTAGCAGTGCAGATCCAGAAGATACATCAAAGCAATTTATTAATATTTTTAGGTGGAAATATGCTTTTCTAAGATATATCATGGGACAGATTAGGAAGTGATAGTGATGTACATTGTCCAACTCTACATTTACTACAAGATTCCCATAGATTTAATGACAATGTCCACTTACTGCATGTGTGTAGCAGTTGGCAGCATGTTCGTAGCAGGTCGGCTTATAGCGGCTGTTTGCCGGGGCTCTGTGGTTCATGAACCTGGGGAGAAAGGAGGAAGTCATTACAATCAAGGCTGCAGGAATCAGGAGTAGTTGCGTTTTCTCTTCAAATCAATTACATTATAATAATAATAATAATAATTTTTATTTATATAGCGCCAACATATTCCGCAGCGCTTTACAAATTATAGACGGGAATTGTACAGACAATAGACATTACAGCATAACAGAAATATAGTTCAATACAGATACCAGGAGGAGTGAAGGCCCTGCTCGCAAGCTTACAAACTATGAGGAAAAGGGGAGACACGAGAGGTGGATGGTAACAATTGCTTTAGTTATTCGGACCGGCCATAGTGTAAGGCTCAGGTGTTCATGTAAAGCTGCATGAACCAGTTAACTGCCTAAGTATGTAGCAGTACAGGCACAGAGGGCTAATACTGCATTACTCTTATAGGACAGAAAGTGATGGCATCAATCTCAGCGCCACATGACGTGCTAATATCGCTTATATTTTTGGGCAAAAATCAACATAAATCAAAGTGATCTTAGTCATTTTTGAGTTGATACTTTATTTTAGGCTTGCTCCTGGTGGCCCTTCACATTCCAAGTATAATCCAAAATACCTGCTTTTTATCCAGCGACAGTCACAGGCACCATATGGATGACATATATACATCTCACTTTTTAGAAATATAAAGTTTTGACACATTGCTACCACGGGAATTATGATGCTGAAAAAAATAAATAAATCCATTTTTACTTGTTGCTATGACAACGTATAGCTACATAGGCAATGACTGTAATTTTGGTCCTTTCAGTGCTGAAGCACACCATAACATTTAGTACGAGGCATAATGTCCTCTTCTAAATTTAGGCAGCACAATCCATTATCCAAGATGTTATTTTCCAGGATCCATTATCCGAGCCGGCAGCAAGTAAACAGATGCGCAGACCCTCGGAGACTATGTGCGCCGCCAGTGTCTGCTGGTAACCTACGAAATTCCAGAGGCACTGAAAATAAATTTAGGAGGCACTGGGAAGAAATATCATCTTCCTTATATATACACATTAGTGACAGAAAAGCAAAAAGAAAAAGAAAAAAAAACACCCTGATCTAAAAAAACAAAAGGCTGCTGAAATTAGATTCAGTGTGGTCTTAGCGTTGTGTAAAGCCTTGTTCAGACATCCGCAAGCAAAAACCGGTCCGAGCGCCGGCAGTGTTCTGGGTCCGAGCGGCGGCAGTGTTCGGATCCCGAGCGGCGGCAGTGTTCGGATCCCGAGCGGCGGCAGTGTTCGGATCCCGAGCGGCGGCAGTGTTCGGATCCCGAGCGGCGGCAGTGTTCGGATCCCGAGCGGCGGCAGTGTTCGGATCCCGAGCGGCGGCAGTGTTCTGGATCCGAGCGGCGGCAGTGTTCTGGATCCGAGCGTCGGCAGTGTTCTGGATCAGAGCGTCGGCAGTGTTCTGGATCAGAGCGTCGGCAGTGTTCTGGATCCGAACGCCGGCAGTGTTCTGGATCCGAGCGCCGGCAGTGCTTGGCCAGTGTCAGTTTTTACCATCAGTGTTTCATCAGTGATCTAATATATAATTGCCTAGAATACTACTTCCTGCAATTTGTGCCAACTTCCTGTCCGGAGCTAATGTCCGGAGCTAATGTCCGGAGATAAGTGACGTCAACAGTGTCCAGTGTCTGATTGGTTGCCGCCTGATGCGAGCGACCAATCAGAAACGTGCCGTACTGTGACACACGCCGCCCGCCATTTTGGTGTGATTTTTGAATTTTTACCTCACAGCAAGTTTCTACTGCGTGGAGGCGGGCCCAGTGACGTTGCTCTTCAAGCTCCTGCCGAATTTCGTCAAAAAAATGATAATACCATTTACCAAAACTATATATATTTAGTTGTGAAGTGGTTCAGTGACATTTTCACACCAATTTTGAACTTTTGTTTGGTGTTTTCTCCATATACTGCCTATTATTCACTGACTGTTATACTGAGAGACTGCCGTTTATTAACCTCTTCTTTGCCACATTGGGTATATTGCTCTATTATTTGCCACATAAGGACATTGTCCATTATTGCCCAGCAATTTCTCTGCAATATAAACTGCCTATTTATTAATATCTGCATTCCTGCAAAGAACTATTGCCTATTATTAACTGGCTATTTTCCTACTACCTGACACTGCCCACAACACGCAAAGTTGTCGTCTGATGTCTTTCATCCCTCCCCTCATAAGCATGTTCATGGATCCTGTGGAACTGTACCTTAAATAACAAGAATTGTCAAGAGCTGGTGAGTGCAGCCATTTTTTGTTCTTTCTTACTATTATTTATTAATTGTATTATTCTTACATTTGAATAAATAAAGTATATATGGATTCTAGACTCCCGATTCTTTAGAATCGGGCTGCCATCTAGTATATATATAAAGAACTAAATGACAAAGCTTCTCCTATCCATGACGTTGTTAATTACGGACAGCATATGGATGACATCTGTGTGCTGCCCGTGATTTTCACGAACCATAGACTAATATTGGTAAATCTGATTCTTTACAGACACGTCTCGATATTTTGGGGAGATATGAAAACTGGACACGGAATTGTAGTGAAAAGAAGTACCGTAATTTTATTCTGATAAATGCCATCCAGAATGAGAAAACGTTTCGGTACAATAACAGGCCCTTCAGCAGTTCACAGATTGACCAGGAGAAAAATGCTTGGTTGAAGGTAGCGCTGTGGACTATCTGCGGTGTCCATCACGGTGAGGGATGGAGAGTGGAGAGGCCAAGTGCTAATTTTTCATAGCTACATCATTACGAGTTAGGTTCCTATTTGAGCCGCTAATGTCCAGAAGTGCCGCATTCTGCATTATCCATTTTTTTGGACACACTGATTTGTCAATGACTACACTGGGTATGTGTTGTAACCAGAAAAAGCTGGAAAGGACACGTCTGACTCTCTGACGTCTGAACGAGACCTAATAATTAATATGGCTGTCCATTAAATCACTCACAGGTGTTGTCACCAAGTTTACCAGAAGGTTATAAACTGCAAATCGGCCCAATTAACCACTTGCATAGGAGCAGTCTCCTTCATACTTAATGAAGTACCATTATGTCATGGGGCTGGCATGGGCTCTCACAAGCTGAGCCTGCTCTATACAAGGCAGATACCGGATATGTTACACAGCCAGCATCTGCCTCTCACAGCAGTGACCGGAGCTAGATCGTATCTCTGCTGTTAACCCCTTAAACGACACTGACAATCTCTGAAAGCATATTGTTATATGGACTATACTTTGTAAGGCTTTACGCACTCATCAGTATTTTTTGGATCTCATCAATATTTGTATTCCAAAACCAGAGTTGACTCCAAAACACAGAACAGATGACAATCATTCAATCATAGTTTTCCTCTAAAAGTTCCACATCTGGTTTTGGTATTCAAACACGGATGCAAAATATTGGCGAAATACAGAAGTGTGAATAAAGATGGAAGATTGTGGGACTGTAGTATGTAGTATATAGATAACGTGAGAGAGACTTTTTGTAGCACCGCATCTATAAAAGTCTGATCTATCAATCAAAATATACAACTTTTTAACCTGTTTGGAAAATAGAGTAAAAAAATAAATAAAAATTGAAAACCGCAAAGATCGCGTTAAATTGGTCAATGCACCACCCACTCCTCCCAGTCATGTGACTTCAGCAGCCAATGACTGTGTCTAGCTGCTCTGCCGCTGTAGATGGCATAAGCGGTCACATGTGATTGGCCGCAGCGGTCACATGTGCAATATAAGATCAGCAGAAGTAGCATCGGAGATTCGGCATCAATAAATATTTTTTTAAACAAGAACAGGCCAATAAGCTTTAAAACTTATAAATAGGAAACCTCTTTAATTCTGCAACGAGCTGTATACCGTGAAGCTAAACAATTTAACGTTTTCAATTAAATTCAATTGCAAAAGTATATAAGATCTACGGTAACGGACCCGAGGTGCGTTTTTTTTTTCAAATACGCAGCATGTCAATTTCTCCTACAAAAAAAACATGGGTTTAATTTGCGGATTTTCTCCATAGACTTAAATGAGAAAAGAAAAATCAAGAGGAAAAACTGCATATGCATTTGTAGCGGAAAAGCACAAGTAATCCACACATGACTGTATGAATAAAATTTTGTCAATGCCAAGAAGTAGGACATTTTCAAAAAGTGGTTAAAAAAAAAACATACCAAAGAGAGACAAAAACCACAGCAGAAAAAAAATAAAACACGATAATGCATAAATTTAAAAAAACAAAACAACAACTCAATGAAAAACACAAGTAACCTAAGTGGTGCAGAAAATCACAGGAAGGTAGCCTTATAGACATGTTTCTTTCTAGTGCTTGAAAACGATATCGGTCAGGGGGATGCACTGACTAACATTTAAAAAGAAAAAGGAAAGAAATTTCAAGGTTTTGACTGCTGGGCAAAATAATTTTTGGACCATTGTGTTTTTAGCAGTTGCACAAAAATTACTCGGTCTAATGGCAAATAATACAGCTTTTTTTGGTGATCATATGAACCAGCAGTGCTCGCACGTGTATATTTAGCTGTATGTGTCTTTTGGATAAGAACTATTTGCATAAGTCATGGCACAGCCTGAGGGCTACATTACCTACAATTGAAGGAGTGCTGCACAGGAAGGCAGGTGCAGACAGATCACTCAGACTGGAGGGATGCACGAAAAACTGGTCTAGACAATTACTAGTCCTGAAGACGCCGTCTGCTGTTGTATAAGGGTTTCTTCCATTCCACACAGTGTGGGCGATGATATAAAGGCATGAGGACACAAGCCCAAAAATGTTCCATTACCTATTGTTATCCTATGGATAGGAGATGTACTGAGCACCTTTTAAGGGCGCAATCTTTTACCTTCATTGAATTGGAGCCATTTTGCCAAAAAACAACTACCGTATGTGAAGAACATTCCTTATTATCCTAATCGCTATTCTTTTTTTCAAGTTTATTAGTGCTTGTGTGATGTACAGGAAAAGCTTTTACCAATAATACATTTGGAGAAAACTAGTCCCTATACAGAAATGATAGGGGCCGATACAGCTGAGTAAAACGCTTTTGAAAAGTTGTGCAAAAATTTAGCGACTTTTGAAATTTTCACGCCAGTCCAGGCCAACTTTGTCAAAGTGGCAGAACATGGGTGGGATGGCGGCGTATCAGCGCCCACCCAATTCATGAAAACTTTAGTGTGGTAACTCACGCCAAAAAATGATATTCAGTCCCCAACTGGAGTAACATTTCTGTCGAGGTGTACAGACCGGTGGGGATGGTTTCACCGCCAATCAGAAGAGGCGTTTGCCATGCCGTCATGCACATGACAGTGCGGCAAACACTGGATGTTCAGGCCCCCATTCAAGTGAATGGGGTCCAGGTACTGTTCTGGTACCCAAACTTTTTGGAACTGTTCCTCTGAAGCCGAACATCCAGGTGCACGCCCATCTCTACACATAGTACATCCACAGTATTCCCATTGTTCAACAGGTAACAAGGTTCACATCCAAATGATGTGAATGCAAAAGCATGGCAGCTAACTGGACTTTACCTTGTTTTCTGGAAAGGCAAATTCGAGATGCTATGAACGGATTTACAAATCGGCACACCCTGCAGCTTTACTTCCCCATTCAAAGTACTGGTTCTGAATGACAAGTAGGCTGCAAAAAAGCTCATAAAGCTTGGAAAAGTAGACGGACCATGTGTGTAGACTTTGCATTTTACAGAAGGTATATTGTCCCGGCAGCCATATCTGTGGGAACATTACCCGCTGACAAGGATTCACTTGTCATTTTATTAGTAAATGTCAAGGAGGAATAATAGAGGAGCAATACTACTTGGTGGACTAAAAATACTATTAACGATGTAGCAAACCGTAATTTGACATCGTTGGGCCATCGGTCCCTCTAAGCCTAGCAGTCTGTGTCCTGCTGAAAGGGCTTCAGCACGTTTTCATGGCTTGTTGCTCATTATTCTTTTACACTAGCCCAACGTCACGTCCACCTGGAGATATTCCTTGTCCCCAACCTTTTCAGGCATGGTCCACACTTTACTACTGAATTCTAGAAGGATTATTGTGGACATAGAAAACAATTCAGTGGCCACAGCTCGATTTGATAGAAAACAATTGTGGAAATTCTACAAAGAGGACTTTGGAGATCACATTTACAAAAAAAAAATCAAAAATAAAAAACTGCTAGATTTGGGAAAGCTTGACTGACCCCCCAAACAGGTGACAAGCTGCCTAAAAAGGAAAAAAAAAAAGGAAAAATGGAGCCACACCAGTAGAAACTAATGCATGAGTGGGAGTAATCCCTCACTGAGGAACAATAGGGAATATTTGGTGTAATCCTATTTATCTTTAAACACTGCTTTAGCTTAGCTTGTTTTTCGCCCAGCCAAGTAACTTGCTATATAATTATCTTCCTTGCTACTCCATAAGCCCTGCGTGCGTGTGTGTGGGTTACATCCCTGCGGCATAAAATGTTCCTATTTGACGTATGCTTGCATAAGTGGGATGACTATACCTAAAGTAGTATATAACACAGTCACATAGTGTATTGCACAGCTATGTAGTATATTGGTCAGCGACGTAGAATATTGAAGAGCCACGTAGTATATTGCATAGCTATACGTAGTATACTGCACAGCCACGTAGTATATAACAGAGCCACGTAGTATATTGCACAGTCGACGTAGTATATAACAGAACCGACACAGCCACATAGTATATTGCACAGCTACGTAGTATATAACACAGAGCACGTAGTATATTGCACAGTCACGTTGTATATTGCCCAGCTACATAGTATATAGCAGAGATGTAGTATATAACAGAGCCCACGCAGTATGTAACACAGCCCACGTAGTATACACACCCACGTAGTATACACAGCCCACGTAGTATATAGCAATGTGGGCACTATATGAGTGGTTAAAAAAGACTTAAAATAAAAAATAAATCATATACTTACCTTCCGAAGGCCCCTTGAAGTCCTGGGCCCTGTGTGCAGTGCACGCGGCAGCTTCCGGTTCCAGGGTTGGTATGAGCGTAGGACCTGTGATGACGTCGCGGTCACATGACCGTGACGTCATGGAAGGTCCTTCTCGCATAGCATCCTCGGCATACGCAGCATCAATAGTAAAATTTTGGTCACACAGGGTTAATAGCAGCGTTAATGGAGTGCGTTACACCGCGGTCCGTTAACACTAGCATTAACCCTGTGTGATCACTCAGCGCTGACTGCAGGGCAGTAAAGCAGCGGCAATTTTGCTGCCAGACTATGGCCGTCGCTGATTGGTCGTGGCAATGGTCGTGGGCGTTTTGCCACGACCAATCAGCGACTTCGATTTCCATGATAGACAGAGGCCGCGACCAATGAATATCCGTGACAGACAGAAAGACGGAAGTGACCCTTAGACAATTATATAGTAGATCATTTTATTTCTATAGCGCCATCATATTCCACAGCACTATACAATTAAGAGGAGACATGGACAGACAAATACATCACAAAGTAACTCATAGTTCAGCTTCTAGGGGTCTATCAACCGGTTTACGGTACTGGTCAGACATGTGGACCTTGCACTGGACTTTTCCTTTTCCATTGCAAGCCACTTACAACATATAAGGGAGTTTATTGTAAAAACCTATTTATTCGGCAGCACTGTAATAGGCCTTTGTTTTTTTCTGTGACAATGAGCAGCTAATTTGAGTCTGAACTTGGCATTAATTAACCTGAACGAAATCCCAAATTATTATGTGAATCCACATAAAACAACTTAAAGGGTTATTCAAACCATCAATCTTCAAGAGCGCACTGCTCCCCAGCCTCTCTGCTTCCTAACTGCGGGGAGCAGTGCGCTCTTAAATTATTGCTCCAGCACATTGGTTGTGGTGCTGGCCTGAAACGTGCATTGTCCAATGCTTCAAGCAGAATTTCAGGAGCACTGTGACAATGAAGACCTGGCCAGCTTCAGAGAAGTACTTACAAGCTCTATTGAAAAGAGCCGCCCCTTGCCTGGTAAAGAGACCACCTCTGACAGACTGTAATGGTGGCCAATAACCTAGACAATGGGCAGAAAAGAATACAATTAAAAATCCCTCAATTTAAGCAAGTAGATAGAGTGGCTTGTTCTTTTACAAGTAATGTGCAATTTTAACCATTTATAATAATGTGAAAACCTCTTTAGATCGGGTTTACCAGTTTTGTTTTGTTTTTTTTAAAAAGCACTCTCTTGGACAACCTACGGATTTCGAAGGGTCTCATCCTTCTGCTGTGGTACTGTAGGAAAACTGAATACTGATGGTCCTTCTACAGCAGTGTTCCCCAACTTTGGTCCTCAAGACCCCACCAACAGGTCATGTTTTCAGGATTTTCTTAGTATTACCCAGGTGATGGCATTACTGCCTGTGCTTGTGATGGAATTATCACCTGGGCAATACTACAGAAATCCTGAAAACACGACCTGTTGGCGGCTCTTGAGGACCAAAGTTGGAGAACACTGGTTCTACAAGTTCTATCTAGTAGTCTCGACAGTTGAGCACCAGTAAACCCTTCTAGAAAGAAAAGAAAAGCCTGTGCAAAGCACTCATTTAAAATCACTTGTCGAGAATCTGTCAGTCAGCAAAAGGCATCAAAAGCAAGAAAGAAAACAAAAGAGAGCAGGAGATTTTCGAACAATAAGTCTGCTGGACTCCCTAATCTGCGGTCACATTACTCAGGGACACGTCATTTCAACAGTTCTAAAAATATATTGTTTGAATAAACCGTTCAGACAAACAGTCCAAATAGAGAAGAGAAATAAAAGAAGATCCATCAACAGCAGCTTCTTGATAGCTTTCTGGTATCAAGAGTATATTGGTCTTCCTCAAACAGAAAGATAAACAAGGTAAGATGCTAGGTTAGAACAGTACGAAGCCAATGAGAAGATGAAGCCTTACATAAAAATCATAAGTCTCTTATAAAGGGGAAAAGTCATGTACTTCAGATCATGCAAATCACAGAGGAATACAGAAGTTCTCTTACAAGAGCTGAATCCTGTGTCAGGTCTCAGTGATCCAAGTGTGCTAAAGGTTACTTGAGGTTGCCACGAGCCCTGGAGACGTCAGCTAATAGCTCTCCAGACACAAGAAACTGCTTCTCTAACACATATACCCGGCTTCCAACTGAGATGCCATTGCTGTGCACAAGACATAAGCGCTAACTAAAAGCTCAAAAGAACGAACACATGTAAAACTACTTGCTGGTCACATGTGATTCCTGCGCTTCAGAAGATGCCAAGAAATGAGCAGACCATTCTTCAGGTGTTTTCAGCTCTGAAGACGCTCTGTACTCTGTTGCTTGAAAAACCGTTAATTTCTTCATTGTCTGTCAGCAGATTGTTGCTACATAATCTGAGAGCAGCATAGTGGGGGGGTGGAGAGTCAAATTCCAGTGATGGGTCACTTACTTGACTCTGTGTTGCTGTCTCAATAAAATAAGCGTTTTATCAGCTGGAGATTATCACTAGAGGACTAGTTGTCTCATGCCTCCTAGTCCAACCCCGCCCCACCACTGATTTGCATATGCAGTGTACAGAGCTGCCAATCAGACCTGTGGGCGGGGTTTTACAGAGCTCAGCATTTGTGCGCTGCGAGGTCTGCAGCAAAGAAAACAGTGATTGTATTAAAATGACAGAATACAAACCGGCAAATGACACATCTCTGGAAACGGGGTCTCTGCCCCTACATCATGCTGTTTTCAGATTACATAGTAAAAACATGGTGACAGATTCCCCTTTGAAGAAGAAAAAAAAAATACATAAAACGCCAGTTACAAAAAAAAAATAAAAAAATACAAAATGCTGGAAAACTACTAAAAAAAAAAACAATCCCACCCAACAGTAAAAAAGCTATCAGGAAATAACCAAAATATGCAAAAATACACATTTCAGGGGGGGAAAAAAAATGGAGCCATTTCCTTAAGCATCTTCCCCTTGAAAAGCATAGCAGTTTCACCTTCCAGACAACAAAAACATGAGCACATCTAAGGCTACTTTCAAACTTCCGTCGGTACGGGCCCGTCGCAATGCGTCGGCGCGACGTACTGACGGACGTTGTGAAATTTGTGCACGACGTGGGCAGCGGATGCAGTTTTTCAACGCATCCGCTGCCCATTCTGCAGTCCGGGGAGGAGGTGGCGGAGTTTCGGCCACGCATGCGCGGTCAAAAATGGCGGACGCGACGCACAAAAAAGTTACTTGGAACGTTTTTTTGTGCCGACGGTCTGCCAAAACTCGACGTATCGGTCACACGACGGACGTGACGTGTGGTCATACGTCGCAATGCGTCGCTAATGCAAGTCTATGGAGAAAAAAACGCATCTTGCAGGCAACTTTGCAGGATGCGTTTTTTCTCCAAAACGACGCATTGTGACGGCCGTCAGAAGACGGAAGTGTGAAAGTAGCCTAAGTCTGACAGATGCCATAACACACAGCTCCTGCAATGATTAGCAGAAAGCAGGATAACGCACAAAGGAAAAGATTGCTTATTCTTCTCTAGATATCACATAGAGAAACGTAATAATTAATGGTCCAAATTAATAAAGGGGTTGATCCAGCTGCACTGGGGTATTTGTGTTTGGAGGGGGAGGTTGTCTCAGGTGTCTCATGCAGAAGTATTCCATTTTACTAATCCCTCCTTAACCCCTTCCCGACATTTGACGCATACGCTGCGTCATGAAAGTCGGTGCCATTCCGACCCATGACGCAGCATATGCGTCATGGAAAGATCGCGTCCCTGCAGATCGGGTGAAAGGGTTAACTCCCATTTCACCCGATCTGCAGGGACAGGGGGAGTGGTAGTTTAGCCCAGGGGGGGTGGCTTCACCCCCCCCCCGTGGCTACGATCGCTCTGATTGGCTGTTGAAAGTGAAACTGCCAATCAGAGCGATTTGTAATATTTCACCTAAAAAAATGGTGAAATATTACAATCCAGCCATGGCCGATGCTGCAATATCATCGGCCATGGCTGGAAACACTAATGTGCACCCACCCCACCGATCGCCCCCCCAGCCCCCCGATCTGTGGTCAGCTCCCCTCCGTCCTGTGCTCCGCTCCCCCGTCCTCCTGTCCGCTCCCCCCGTGCTCCAATCACACCCCACATGCTCCAATCAACCCCCCCCCGTACTCTGATCCCCCCCCGCACTGCGATCCCCCCCCCCCCGTGCTCCGATCCACCCGCCCGCACAGCGATCCCCCACTCCGTGCTCCAATCCACCCCCCCGTGTTCCGATCCACCCCCCCATGCTCCGATCCACCCCCCGTGCTCCGACGCCCCCCCGTGCCCTGATCTCCCCCCCCCTTATACTTACCTGGCCTCCCGGGGTCCGTCCTTCTTTCCTGGCCGCCGTCATCTTCCAAAACGGATTCACAGCAGTGTTCCATCAGGTTTACAGTACCATGTAAACATATGGAAAGCCAAATCCGCTGTGCCCATGGTGCGGAAAATACCACGCGGGAACGCTGCGTTGTATTTTCCGCAGCATGTCAATTCTTTGTGCGGATTCCGCAGCGTTTTACACCTGTTCCTCAAAAGGAATCCGCAGGTGAAATCCGCACAAAAAACACTGGAAATCCGCGGTAAATCCGCAGGTAAAACGCAGTGCCTTTTACCCGCGGATTTTTCAAAAATGGTGCTGAAAAATCTCATACGAATCCGCAACGTGGGCACATAGCCTTAGGGTTAGGGTTGGGTTGGAATTAGGGTTGTGGTTAGGGTTAGGGGTGTGTTGGGGTTACGGGTGTGTTGGGGTTAAGGTTGTGATTAGGGTTACGGCTACAGTTGGGATAAGGTTTAGGGGTGTGTTGGAGTTATAATTGAGGGGTTTCCACTGTTTAGGCACATCAGGGGGTCTCCAAACGCAACATGGCGCCACCATTGATTCCAGCCAATCTTGTATTCAAAAAGTCAAATGGTGCTCCCTCACTTCCGAGCCCCGACGTGTGCCCAAACAGTGGTTTACCCCCACATATGGGGTACCAGCATACTCAGGACAAACTGCTCAACAATTACTGGGGTCCAATTTCTCCTGTTACCCTTGAGAAAATAAAAAATTGCTTGCTAAAACATTTTTGAGGAAAGAAAAATGATTTTTTATTTTCACGGCTCTGCGTTGTAAACGTCTGTGAAGCACTTGGGGGTTCAAAGTGCTCACCACATATCTAGATAAGTTCCTTGGGGGGTCTAGTTTCCAAAATGGGGTCACTTTCTACTGTTTAGGCACACCAGGGGCTCTGCAAACGCAACATGACGTCCGCAGACCATTCCATCAAAGTCTGCATTTCAAAAGTCACTACTTCCCTTCTGAGCCCCGACGTGTGCACAAACAGTGGTTTACCCCCACACATGGGGTATCAGCGTACTCAGGAGAAACTGGACAACAACTTTTGGGGTCCAATTTCTCCTGTAACCCTTGGGAAAATAAAAAATTCTGGGCTAAAAAATTATTTTTGAGGAAAGAAAACGTATTTATTATTTTCACGGCTCTGCATTATAAACTTCTGTAAAGCACTTGGGGGTTGAAAGTGCTCACCACATATCTAGATAAGTTCCTTTGGGGGTCTAGTTTCCAAAATGGGGTCACTTGTGGGGGGTTTCTACTGTTTAGGCACACCAGGGGCTCTGCAAACGCAACGTGACGCCCGCAGACCATTCCATCAAAGTCTGAATTTTAAAACGTCACTACTTCACTTCCGAGCCCCAGCATGTGCCTAAACAGTGGTTTACCCCCACAAATTGGGTATCAGCGTACTCAGGAGAAACTGGACAACAACTTTTGGGGTCAAATTTCTCCTGTTACCCATGGGAAAATAAAAAATTGCGGGCTAAAAAATCATTTTTGAGAAAAGATTTTTTTTTTTTTTCATGGCTCTGCGTTATAAACGTCTGTGAAGCACTTGAGGGTTCAAAGTGCTCACCACACATCTAGATTAGTTCCTTTGGGGGTCTAGTTTCCAAAATGCAGTCATTTGTGGGGGATCTCCAATGTTTAGGCACACAGGGGCTCTCCAAACGCGACATGGTGTCCGCTAATGATTGGAGCTAATTTTCCATTTAAAAAGCCAAATGGCGTGCCTTCCCTTCTGAGCCCTGCCGTGTGCCCAAACAGTGGTTTACCCCCACATATGGGGTATCTGCGTACTCAGGACAAACTGGACAACAACATTTGTGGTCCAATTTCTCCTATTACCATTGCCAAAATAGGAAATTCCAGGCTAAAAAATCATTTTTGAGAAAAGAAAAATTATTTTTTATTTTCATGGCCCTGCATTATAAACTTCTGTGAAGCACCTGGGGGTATAAAGTGCTCAGTATGCATCTAGATAAGTTCCTTGGGGGGTCTAGTTTCCAAAATGGGGTCACTTGTGGGGGAGCTCCATTGCATAGGCACACAGGGGCTCTCCAAATGCGACATGGTGTCCGCTAACAATTGGAGCTAATTTTCCATTCAAAAAGTCAAAAGGCGTGCCTTCCCTTCCGAGCCATGCCGTGTGCCCAAACAGTGGTTTACCCCCACATATGAGGTATCGGCGTACTCGGGAGAAATTGCTCAACAAATTTTAGGATCCATTTTATCCTGTTGTCCATGTGAAAATGAAAAAATTGAGGCTAAAAGAATTTTTTGTGGGAAAAAATAGTACTTTTTCATTTTTACAGATCAATTTGTGAAGCACCTGGGGGTTTAAAGGGCTCACTATGCATCTAGATAAGTTCCTTGGGGCGTCTAGTTTCCAAAATGGGGTCACTTGTGGGGGAGCTCCAATTTTTAGGCACACGGGGGCTCTCCAAACTTGACATGGTGTCCGCTAAAGAGTGCAGCCAATTTTTCATTCAAAAAGTCAAATGGCGCTCCTTCCCTTCCAAGCCCTGCCTTGCGCCCAAACAGTGGTTTACCCCCACATATGAGGTATCAGCGTACTCAGGACAAATTGGAAAACAACTTTCGTTGTTCAGTTTCTCCTTTTACCATTGGGAAAATACAAAAATTGTTGCTGAAAAATCATTTTTGTGACTAAAAAGTTAAATGTTCATTTTTTCCTTCCATGTTGCTTCTGCTGCTGTGAAGCACCTGAAGGGTTAATAAACTTCTTGAATGTGGTTTTGTGCACCTTGATGGGTGCAGTTTTTAGAATGGTGTCACTTTTGGGTATTTTCAGCCATATAGACCCCTCAAACTGACTTCAAATGTGAGGTGGTCCCTAAAAAAAATGGTTTTGTAAATTTCGTTGTAAAAATGAGAAATCGCTGGTCAAATTTTAACCCTTATAACTTCCTAGCAAAAAAAAATTTTGTTTCCAAAATTGTGCTGATGTAAAGTAGACGTGTGGGAAATGTTATTTATTAACTATTTTGTGTCACATACCTCTCTGGTTTAACAGAATAAAAATTCAAAATGTGAAAATTGTGAAATTTTAAAAATTTTCGCCAAATTTCCGTTTTTATCACAAATAAACACAGAATTTATTGACCTAAATTTACCAGTAACATGAAGCCCAATATGTCACGAAAAAACAATCTCAGAACCGCTAGGATCCATTGAAGCGTTCCTGAGTTATTACCTCATAAAGGGACACTGGTCAGAATTGCAAAAAATGGCAAGGTCTTTAGGGTCAAAATAGGCAGGGTCATGAAGGGGTTAAGAATATTCCAGGTACAGATGCGAGCTATTGCTCTCTAATCAGCAGCGCCGGGCATCTGCCAACAAGTCTCATTAATCTTCAAGTATTCAACCCGGATCAGACGCAAGGCAAGCTAATTGGGAGATTGCTTAGTCCAGCTAGTCATCACTTGGCACTTCATCAGATATTCCGTAGAAAGCCAAACATGTACATTTACTAGAGCAAAACAGCCCTTGGAGGACTGCAAGCTGAGTGATGTTCAGATAATGTGAGAATGTCTTATTTTTCGGTAGAGGCACACAATCTAGTAACTGGTTTAGTCCCTCTACAGAGCACCCCGGGGTGGAGAATATCTACAAGAAATGTTATTTTCCTCATCTTCATACCGTATATACTCGAGTATAAGCCGACCCAAGTATAAGCCAAGGTACCTAATTTTACCTCAAAAACCGGGAAACTTATTGACTCGAGTATATGCCGAGGATTTAGGCAACACCGCATGATGTGGCTGGCCACGCAGCCAAAACTAAGCCTACTCACCCTTTGCGGTCAAACCATAAAGTCACATTCAAACATTCAGTATTTGGTCAGTATTTTACCTCAGTATTTGTAAGCCAAAACCAGGAGTGGGTGAGAAATACAGAAGTGGTGACGGTAACAGATTCCTCTATCAAACTCGATAAACTACAGTGTAGAATACAAAACTCAGGTCGATCTCAGACGATCACCTCCATTTACCACAATATCTGCAAGGGAGACCTTCAAAGACCATTAATAGAAGTATAAGGAGTGGAACATTTACATTCTGTATAGAACGTGCACCCCATCTGAATTCACCATGTATTTCGAAGTATATTACCCATTTTTCAGTGCAGATCTGCTCACACCTGTGTTAGCTCCTGTTTTTGATCAGGTTATCTTTTTTGGGGGGAGTGTAACTGGTAAAAATTAATAAAACAAAACGGAATCCTTATTACTATCATTGAAAGTTAAGCATCCATGAGATTCTAAAAGATACTGAGAAAATAGAATTTTTAGCCTCATCAAGACTTGGTGGGCCACCAAGACTGTCTCTAAAAAGTTCTTAAAGCAGTTATGTCCTAATACTAATTAATAGGGGTCCAGCTTTCCTCGCCCTCGATGATCAGCTGTTGTCACCAGAGAAGTGCTGGCTCCTAGGTAGGGATAGAGTATTTCAAGACAATCATTAAAATGAATGGTTGTCTATTAGAGTTGAGCAAATTGATTGACAAGATCCTGGTCAAGCCAGATAGCTAGTAGTCTATGGCTATCCTCCTCTTATCTGCCATCATCCCCATCACCTCTCCAAATTGGTAGACCTGGGGTAATGTCTTGCCGAGAAGATGATGTTGCATCAGACCTAGTAATTAGAACAATAGCCAGAGATGCCTGTTAGTAGGAGGTTTGGAGACTTCCGGTCGAGAGGCCACGAACTAACAATGACGACTTGACCCGGGTCAAGCAAATTATTTTTCTTACCTCTACTGTCAATGTAATGCAAGTGTTTCCAAAAAAGCTGACCAGTCTGGCACATGGGAAGCCAAGGTGGTTGTTCAAGTCCTAAAAGGGCATATAGACAAGGGTTTTTTCTGAGACAACTTGGTCAATGTAGGCACGTTGGGGATATAGGAAAAAAATCCAACTCCACTAGTGCATCAGACATTAAATAAATCCTTTCAGTGTGACTAGACAACTCACAATGCTATGGGTCTAAACCGAAACATAGCTGTTAAAATACGGTTTCTTAGGAAATAGAAAAAAAAGAACTATTAGGCTACTTTCACACTAGCGTCGGAATCTCCCCGTCGCAATGCGTCGGGCAGAGATTCCGACGCTAGCGTTTGACGCACAGCACAACGGGTGAAGAGGATGCATTTCTCCGGCGCATCCGCTGCCCCATTGTAAGGTGCGGGGAGGTGAGGGCGGAGTTCCAGCCGCGCATGCGCAGTCGGAAAAAGCGGTCCGTCAGGAGCAAAAAACGTTACATGTAACGTTTTTTGCTCCCGGCGGTCCGCCACAACACGGCGCAACCGTCGCACGACGGTTGCGACGTGTGGCAAAGCATCGCAACGCGTCGCTAATGTTAATCTATGGGGCAAAAACGCATCCAGCAAACAACTTTGCAGGATGCCTTTTTTTGCCATAAACGACGCATTGTGACGTAGTGAAAAAAACGCCAGTGTGAAAGTACCCTTAGAATGGAAACCAGAGACATCACCTAAAAGCTAATGAAGTACATCTAAGATTTATGGGGGTAACAAAAGGCAGGAGGCAAAGCAATAAAGTCATTCTTCAAACTTGGTGAAACTGGCCAGGTTTGAGGATGTACAAGAATATCTAGATTTTGTTTTTTGATTGATGGCATTATCACATGTAGAGTTGGAGTGTTACATGTTTGAGATCAGTGCTCTAGACTATGGAATATACACGTAAAAAACACTTGTTTATTCTCCACAGATCTGCACATAAATGACATCTCTTGATTTGTGTAGAAACCTATTACTCATCGCATGGTCCTTAATAAGTCATCCTACAGCAGATGGATGGTGGGATCTCAACCAGTGTTTAAAACTGCCAGAATGTTCTGAAGGAGCAGATGAAAAATGCTGAACATTAGAAAATGAACCATCTGCCTACTGTCAATGTCATTGTAGACCATAATAAGAGAAGGCAGGGAACAGAAAACTTCATTAGAGGGTTCTGCAAGGAGGCAGATATATGTTATCAATAATGTTCTAGAGGTCACTGATGGACAGCAACAAGATAGCAAGTGAACTTTGGTTAGCCAACCGACAGTCTCATTCCACAGGCACCTAACAGATAACAGGCATCTGTATCAAGGTGACCGAACACAAGGGCAGATTTCCGGACCAAAATGCACCAGAATTCTGCGTATAGTGCCGCCATGCGCCTCATTGATTAGACTTTTTGCACAATACTAGAAAGTGTAGAGACGAGATAGTCAAAGAGAACGCACCAGGTTTACTTTCCGAGACACTGTGACACACGTGCTGCATTTTATCGCTGCCTAAGCTACTTTCATGCAATCTACCTATAATACTCAACAGTAAATCTGTGCTAACTAAAAAAAGACAAAAAACTATAATAAAATTATTAAAAATGAATATAGACAATGTGCTCTTGAATCTTCGACACAATGATACATTTTTAACTAATCTCTTCAGGCTGACTAACATTGTATCACACTACAGAATACTTAAAGATCATTTCCACCTTTTGAATCAAAGTTGAATGCAGTAATTATTAAAAAAGAAAATTGAGATTATGCAATACTAATATTTGCCATTCTTAAGAGAGTTAAGGAAAAGCTTTACACCAAAGAACAATCTACAGGTTTCATATCAGAAAGAGGTTAAAATAAACAAGACAGACTCACAAAATACACACAAAAATATAAATACACATCTAAACAAATATATAATAAAATATATAAATATATTATAAAGTATATATAAATAAATATAAATATAAGAGTCTATCCTTCTAACCAGGACCAAAAAATATTCACAAGTGCTAAATAAATGAAGCTACCTTCCTACGGTGAACATGATGAGATGAATGGCCAGAGACAATCCTGAAGTCAAAAGAATCAATCATTCAAAGGCTTAAAGATCTCAATCCAAGTCTCCTCTCCATAGAGGCTAGTGCACCAATGAGGAGGTCTGGACCCAACCTGCCACTGATGGAGCTGCCTTGTCAATAGAGAAGCCAATCGATGAGAACACCAGCACCTCTACCCTCCTCCTCACAATGAAGTAATCCGTCTATTCTCATGTTGGTATTCAGCTCTGCCCACCAGCCTGAAACAAGGGATGCCAACTTGGATTTTTGCTATAGCCACCCTACAAGATTTCCTAGGCACTAAGTCAATGAGCTACTGACCCTATGTCAGGGTGCTTGTCAGAATTCCCAATCTAGTCTTCTAATCAACAAATCTAATCAAACACATGCACTACGTAAGGCTCTAATGAAACAATCCAAAATCCATAGAAAAAAAATAAGGAAGATGAAATATTGCAAAGTCATGAAAACGTTTATGGGTTAAAGTGCCTAAATATGATCAGTAAATAGATACACAGAAATGTTATGGGTTCCTTTAATAAAATGGCTAGCCTGGTTATAAGAGGAATGAGCTATACTATATATACAGTTTATGAGACCCTACCTCTAATGGGATTAGTCACTGTATGTACGGACGAGAAGAGGTCCAGGCTAAGCACCAAAGTGATGACCTACAGGGTATATAGTGTGAGAAGATCTCAACCTGTGAGTCAGTAGCTTATGTACAGGAATTTTACACATATATACAGTAGCTATATGGATATATACAGCAATCACTGTAAATAGGAGACAAGGCTAGAATAATGCCTACACTAAGTGTTAGTACATTGCGATTATGAACTCCACAATGGATGTACACATCAAAAATGTAAGGTACTTAGTTTACGTTTTTGGATTAAGAAATTAAGCCATCCAACCACGTCAAGGTGTACCTTCATAATGGATGGTCCCTAATGACTCGCCTCTCAGTGTGCCCCAACAGAGGTCATGTGAACTAGGGAAGAGATGGGATCCAGGATTAGCTCTTCATTCTAGCCACTTAACTCACTTGAACATTCATTTTATACTAAAAGGTGTAGAAGCCCTTTTTTAATTTTTTTGTAATATTCTTTGGGGGAAGGGGTTGACCCCCACCGAGACTCAGCACCCTGATCCAGCCTTCTTTCCTGGAAAAGTTTTAATAAAGATAAAAACCTGGATCCCACCTCTTCCACTTTTCACATGAGAACTGGGTGCATGGAGCGCCGTGTTATTAGAGTTGGTGACCATCCAAAATGAAGGTACACCTTGAAGTGGCTGGATGGATTTTTCATTTCTTGATCAAAAAATGTTAACCAAGTACCTTATGTTTTTAACGTATACAGCAGTTTGGGAATTCATGTACGGTATTCATTAACCGAAGTGTTAATATTTATACACAGAATATATATATACACAAAGCGAATTTGTGCATCTGTACATTAATATATACACGCACAGTATACACAGACTATATGTAATAGGGACACAACGATAGGACATTTATTATTATTATTTATTTATATAGCACCATTGATTCCATGGTGCTGTACATGAGAAGGGGTTACATACAAGTTACAGATATCACATACAGTAAACAAACTAACAATGACGGACTGATACATTTATGGATATAATACATAGGAGACATGATGGGAACACTTGTGGACCGGTACAGGATGTAGTGTTGGAGACATTATTATAGAACCAGGCTAGGCATTGGTAGCGTGAGCTATACCCTAAGAAATCACTAATACTTGATTTATAAAGGCTTTTCACATTTACAGGAAACTATTGTCCCCCGCCATAATTCAGAGTAAGGCCAATTTATCAATCTGTTCTTTGCTTGCCCTCCCAGGTCCAGCACTGTGTCTCCACCGCTGACTCGGTCACTGCCTGGAGCGCCAATGCCACATTGACTGAGCTGCGGCATGTTCTATATATATGATCATATTATATGGCGTTTAAGGTGAGAGGACCAGCCTGAGCTATGTATATGATGATGTGTTGTACATGTAGAGAGGACCAGGCCGAGCACCTGTGCTATGAACCTGTACTGTATATGATGAGGTGTTGTACGTGGAGAGAAGACTAGTCTGGGCACCAGTGCCACGGATAAATTGTAGACATGATGTAAGGACCCGTTTGGCCAACAGTGCAATTTTTCTGTATATGTTACTAAATAATATTAATGATGCGAGGACCAATCTGGGCACTAGTGCCATTACACAGTATGAGATGATAACTGGTATACATGGAGAACGGGAAGTTTGGGCACCAGTGCTATGACCTACACCATATAATAGGATAACTGGTATACATGGAGAAAGGGAAGTCTGGGCACTAGTGCCATGCTCTACTGTATACACAATGTGTGTTCTACACAGAGAGAGGTCTAGTCTGGGCACTAGTGTCATGCTCTAGTGTATACACAATGTGTGTTCTACACAGAGAGAGGTCTAGTCTGGGCACTAGTGCCATGCTCTAGTGTATACACGATGTGTGTTCTACACGGAGAGAGGTCTAGTCTGGGCACTAGTGCCATGCTCTACTGTATACACGATGTGTGTTCTACACAGAGAGAGGTCTAGTCTGGGCACTAGTGTCATGCTCTACTGTATACACAATGTGTGTTCTACACAGAGAGAGGTCTAGTCTGGGCACTAGTGTCATGCTCTACTGTATACACAATGTGTGTTCTACACAGAGAGAGGTCTAGTCTGGGCACTAGTGTCATGCTCTAGTGTATACACGATGTGTGTTCTACACAGAGAGAGGTCTAGTCTGGGCACTAGTGTCATGCTCTACTGTATACACAATGTGTGTTCTACACAGAGAGAGGTCTAGTCTGGGCACTAGTGTCATGCTCTAGTGTATACACGATGTGTGTTCTACACAGAGAGAGGTCTAGTCTGGGCACTAGTGCCATGCTCTAGTGTATACACGATGTGTGTTCTACACGGAGAGAGGTCTAGTCTGGGCACTAGTGCCATGCTCTACTGTATACACGATGTGTGTTCTACACAGAGAGAGGTCTAGTCTGGGCACTAGTGCCATGCTCTAGTGTATACACGATGTGTGTTCTACACGGAGAGAGGTCTAGTCTGGGCACTAGTGCCATGCTCTAGTGTATACACGATGTGTGTTCTACACGGAGAGAGGTCTAGTCTGGGCACTAGTGCCATGCTCTACTGTATACACGATGTGTGTTCCACACGGAGAAAGGGAAGTCTGGGCACTAGTGTCATGCTCTACTGTATACACAATGTGTGTTCTACACAGAGAGAGGTCTAGTCTGGGCACTAGTGCCATGCTCTACTGTATACACAATGTGTGTTCTACACAGAGAGAGGTCTAGTCTGGGCACTAGTGTCATGCTCTAGTGTATACACGATGTGTGTTCTACACGGAGAGAGGTCTAGTCTGGGCACTAGTGCCATGCTCTACTGTATACACGATGTGTGTTCCACACGGAGAAAGGGAAGTCTGGGCACTAGTGTCATGCTCTACTGCATACACAATGTGTGTTCTACACAGAGAGAGGTCTAGTCTGGGCACTAGTGCCATGCTCTACTGTATACACGATGTGTGTTCTACACGGAGAGAGGTCTAGTCTGGGCACTAGTGCCATGCTCTACTGTATACATGATGGGTGTTCCACATGGAGAGGGGTCTAGTCTGGGCACTAGTGCCATGTTCTACTGTATACACGATGTGTGTTCCACATGGAGAGGGGAGTAGTCAGGGCACTAGTGCCATGTTCTACTGTATACACGATGTGTGTTCCACATGGACAGAGGTCTAGTCTGGGCACTAGTGCCATGTTCTACTGTATACACGATGTGTGTTCCACATGGAGAGGGGTCTAGTCTGGGCACTAGTGCCATGCTCTACTGTATACACGATGTGTGTTCCACATGGAGAGGGGTCTAGTCTGGGCACTAGTGCCATGTTCTACTGTATACACGATGTGTGTTCCACATGGAGAGGGGTCTAGTCTGGGCACTAGTGCCATGTTCTACTGTATACACGATGTGTGTTCCACATGGAGAGGGGAGTAGTCGGGGCACTAGTGCCATGTTCTACTGTATACACGATGTGTGTTCCACATAGAGAGAGGTCTAGTCTGGGCACTAGTGCCATGTTCTACTGTATACACGATGTGTGTTCCACATGGAGAGGGGTCTAGTCTGGGCACTAGTGCCATGCTCTACTGTATACACGATGTGTGTTCCACATGGAGAGAGGTCTAGTCTGGGCACTAGTGCCATGCTCTACTGTATACACGATGTGTGTTCCACATGGAGAAGAGAGTAGTCAGGGCACTAGTGCCATGCTCTACTGTATACACGATGTGTGTTCCACATGGAGAGAGGTCTAGTCTGGGCACTAGTGCCATGTTCTACTGTATACACTATGTGTGTTCTACATGGAGAGAGGTCTAGTCTGGGCACTAGTGCCATGTTCTACTGTATACACGATGTGTGTTCCACATGGAGAGAGGTCTAGTCTGGGCACTAGTGCCATGCTCTACTGTATACACGATGTGTGTTCCACATGGAGAAGGGAGTAGTCAGGGCACTAGTGCCATGCTCTACTGTATACACGATGTGTGTTCCACATGGAGAGAGGTCTAGTCTGGGCACTAGTGCCATGTTCTACTGTATACACTATGTGTGTTCTACATGGAGAGAGGTCTAGTCTGGGCACTAGTGCCATGTTCTACTGTATATACGATGTGTGTTCCACATGGAGAGAGGTCTAGTCTGGGCACTAGTGCCATGCTCTACTGTATACACGATGTGTGTTCCACATGGAGAGAGGTCTAGTCTGGGCACTAGTGCTAGGTTCTACTGTATACACGATGTGTGTTCCACATGGAGAGGGGTCTAGTCTGGGCACTAGTGCCATGCTCTACTGTATACACGATGTGTGTTCCACATGGAGAGGGGTCTAGTCTGGGCACTAGTGCCATGTTCTACTGTATACACTATGTGTGTTCTACATGGAGAGAGGTCTAGTCTGGGCATTAGTGCCATGTTCTACTGTATACACGATGTGTGTTCCACATGGAGAGAGGTCTAGTCTGGGCACTAATGCCATGCTCTACTGTATACACGATGTGTGTTCCACATGGAGAAGGGAGTAGTCAGGGCACTAGTGCCATGCTCTACTGTATACACGATGTGTGTTCCACATGGAGAGAGGTCTAGTCTGGGCACTAGTGCCATGCTCTACTGTATACACGATGTGTGTTCCACATGGAGAGGGGTCTAGTCTGGGCACTAGTGCTATGTTCTACTGTATACACGATGTGTGTTCCACATGGAGAGAGGTCTAGTCTGGGCACTAGTGCCATGTTCTACTGTATACACGATGTGTGTTCCACATGGAGAGGTCTAGTTTGGGCACTAGTGCCATGCTCTACTGTATACACGATGTGTGTTCTACACGGAGAGGGGTCTAGTCAGGGCACTAGAGCCATGCTCTACTGTATACACGATGTGTGTTCCACATGGAGAGAGGTCTAGTCAGGGCACTAGAGCCATGCTCTAGTGTATACATGATGTGTGTTCTACACGGAGAGGAATCTAGTCTGGGCAATAGTGCCATGCTCTACTGTATACACGATGTGTGTTCTACACGGAGAGGGGTCTAGTCCGAGCACTAGTGCCATGACCTACACCGTATACGATGATAACTGGTATACATGGAGAACGGGAAGTCTGGGCACCAGTGCCATGCTCTACTGGATACATTATGTGTGTTCCACATGGAGAGGCGTCTAGTCTGGGCATTAGTGCCATGTTCTACTGTATACATGATGTGTGTTCTACATGGAGAGAGGTCTAGTCTGGGCACTAGTGCCATGCTCTACTGTATACACAATCTAGTCTGGGCACTAGTGCCATGTTCTACTGTATACATGATGTGTGTTCTACATGGAGAGAGGTCTAGTCTGGGCACTAGTGCCATGTTCTACTGTATACATGATGTGTGTTCTACATGGAGAGAGGTCTAGTCTGGGCACCAGTGCCATGCTCTACTGTATACATGATGAGTGCTATACATTCTGTAACTGATGAGTGTTGTACATGGACAGGAGACCAGTCTAGATATAGTGCCATGCTGTAAGCCGAATCCTTTCTGGAATGACACAGAACTATGCTAGATCAGATTACTTTGTTGAATTTAAATGACAGTTTAGTAGTGAACAAAAGTTGTGAGACTGACACAAACTTTGAGAGTCAAGACAGAAAAAAGTCAAAACCGCACCCTTTTTTTTCCTTAAGGTCTCAGCGGACACAGGGGCGCACGTCCAGAGCCAGGGAGCCCATCCCAGACAACGTACCAAGACTTAAGAGAAAAATGACAGCGCCCCTGTTGACCGAAACGTCGCTACAGAAGGCAGAATGTGAGTCTCTATTTTTTCCCATCCATTGTGGCGCTGTCATTTTTCTCTGAAGTCTTGACACAAACTTTGGTCTTCACAAAATTTGCTGCTTTAGTGTTTTTAGATCTTTTTGTCAGATGTTCCTATGGTGGCATCACTTGAGAAAATAGTTTTGAAGGACAGCGATTTGGCTGCAAAGGACTGGAGTAAAGTTTTTAAAGACAAAAGTGTTTCAGTGAAAAAAAAAAAATCAATTTTCGGTTCAAGTCAGGAAAAACCCCAAGTCTATATCCCATTGAGAACCTGAGGTTGATCCTCAAAAAGCAGATGGACAAACAAAAACACAAAAATTGTGATAAACCAAAAGCACCAATTAGAGAAACATCTGATTAAAAGATCAAAAAAATAACACTCAAGTGGCAAACTTTGTGAAAACCAAAACATTGCCAGTCTCAAAATTTTTGACCATGACTGTATGTAATGTATATGCAAATACCCTCTACAGAGAGGACTAGAACTCTAGTGCCACCTAATAGAAGTAGCAATCCTAAAAGTCAAGGAGACTTGCCACATGACTTCGGGTGAAACCCAAACCAGACACTCCATTTAAGAGTCAAGGTATGGGTTATTTGCCCCTCACCAGTACAAATCAGGATGTCTGATATTTAGATTCATTAAGTCCTTGGGCCGGATTGACACTCTCCTCCATAAGACCACTTGCCGGTTAAACTGTACATAAGGAAACGTGGTCTGGGCCCCAGGGTCATGGTCTATTCTGCATACGATGACATGATCAGAGGCAATATATATCATTGCCCAGGAAAACACACTCGTCCTTTGATCACATACAGCTCTGGCAAAAAATATTTTATATATATAAAAAAAAAAAAAAGAACAGTGCATGCAGACCTCAAATAATGCAAAGAAAACAAGTTCATAATCATTTAGAAATAACAATACTAATGTTTTAAGGCTCGTTTCACACTAGCGTTTTGCTGAGCTGCGGACTTCCTCTGTGATGCCCCGCCCGCATCTCTGCCCACTACTGCATGTGGCCTGAGTACCTATCTTTAACATTAGGTGGGCAGGTCGTGCGGATGTATGCGGATGCCACCGCATGAGTCGTTTTTACACTGCAGAGAAAAAAAGAAATTGCAACCAACTGCATTTTACGCGGGTCGCCGCATCGTCAAAACGACGCATGCGGAGGCATCCGCACGACCTGCGTACCTACTGTAAAGATAGGTACCAGGCCGCATGCAGAAGTGGGTGGAGCTGAGCGGACTAGACTGTATAAAATGGGTGGTATACATGGCAAGAGGATCAGTTTGACACCAGTGCCATGCTCTATTCTGTATGATAAGCTGTATACAGGAGAGAACCAGTGTGAGCACCAGTGCCATGTTCTACCCTCTATAAGAGGAGTGTAATGCAAAGAATGGAACCATTTGCGGCACCAATGCCATGCTCTACCCTGTATATGATGGGTGGTACACAGAGCGGACCTGTCAGGGAACTAGTGCCATCCTCTACCGTGTATAAGATGGGTGATATACATAGAGGGCACCAGTGCCACGCTCTACCCTGTATATGATGGGTGGTATACATAGAGAGGACCTGTCTGGGCACCGGTGCCATGCTCTACCCTGTATATGGTGGGTGGTATACATAGAGAGGACCTGTCTGGGCACCGGTGCCATGCTCTACCCTGTATACGGTGGGTGGCATAGAGAAGAACTGTCGGGGCACCAGTGCCATGCTCTGCCCTGTATACGGTGGGTGGTGTACAGAAAGGACCTGTCGGGGCACGGTGCCATGCTCTGCCCTGTATACGGTGGGTGGTATACAGAAAGGACCTGTCGGGGCACCGGTGCCATGCTCTGCCCTGTATATGGTGCGTGGTATACAGAGAGGACCTGTCTGGGCAACAGTGCCATGCTCTACCCTGTATATGGTGCGTGGTATACAGAGAGGACCTGTCTGGGCAACAGTGCCATGCTCTACCCTCTATATGAGTGTAATGCAAAGAATGGAACCATTTGCGGCACCAATGCCATGCTCTACCCTGTATATGATGGGTGGTACACAGAGCGGACCTGTCAGGGAACTAGTGTCATCCTCTACCGTGTATAAGATGGGTGATATACATAGAGGGCACCAGTGCCACGCTCTACCCTGTATATGATGGGTGGTATACATAGAGAGGACCTGTCTGGGCACCGGTGCCATGCTCTACCCTGTATATGGTGGGTGGTATACATAGAGAGGACCTGTCTGGGCACCGGTGCCATGCTCTACCCTGTATACGGTGGGTGGCATAGAGAAGAACTGTCGGGGCACCAGTGCCATGCTCTGCCCTGTATACGGTGGGTGGTGTACAGAAAGGACCTGTCGGAGCACCGGTGCCATGCTCTGCCCTGTATATGGTGCGTGGTATACCGAGAGGACCTGTCTGGGCAACAGTGCCATGCTCTACCCTGTATATGATGGGAGGTACACAGAGAGGACCTGTCTGGGCACCGGTCCCATGCTCTACCCTATATATGGTGGGTGGAATACATAGAGAGGACCTGTCTGGGCACCGATGCCATGCTCTACCCTGTATATGGTGGGTGTTATACATAGAGAGGACCTGTCTGGGCACCGGTGCCATGCTCTACCCTGTTTACGGTGGGTGGTATACATAGAGAGGACCTGTCTGGGCACCGATGCCATGCTCTACCCTGTATATGGTGGGTGTTATACATAGAGAGGACCTGTCTGGGCACCGGTGCCATGCTCTACCCTGTTTACGGTGGGTGGTATACATAGAGAGGACCTGTCTGGGCACCGATGCCATGCTCTACCCTGTATATGGTGGGTGTTATACATAGAGAGGACCTGTCTGGGCACCGATGCCATGCTCTACCCTCTATACGGTGGGTGGTATACAGAGAGGACCTGTCTGGGCACCGATGCCATGCACTACCCTGTATACGGTGGGTGGTATACATAGAGAGGACCTGTCTGGGCACCAGTGCCATGCTCCACCCTGTATACGGTGGGTGGTATACATAGAGAGGACCTGTCTGGGCACCGATGCCATGCTCTACCCTGTATATGGTGGGTGGTGTAGAGAGGACCTGTTTGGGCTCTGATGCCATGCTCTACCCTGTATACGGTGGGTGGTATACATAGAGAGGACCTGTCTGGGCACCGATGCCATGCTCTACCCTGTATACGGTGGGTGGTATACATAGAGAGGACCTGTCTGGGCACCGGTGCCATGCTCTACCCTGTATATGGTGGGTGGTATACATAGAGAGGACCTGTCTGGGCTCTGATGCCATGCTCTACCCTGTATACGGTGGGTGGTATACATAGAGAGGACCTGTCTGGCCACCGGTGCCATGCTCTACCCTGTATATGGTGGGTGGTATACATAGAGAGGACCTGTCTGGGCTCTGATGCCATGCTCTACCCTGTATACGGTGGGTGGTATACATAGAGAGGACCTGTCTGGCCACCGGTGCCATGCTCTACCCTGTATATGGTGGGTGGTATACATAGAGAGGACCTGTCTGGGCTCTGATGCCATGCTCTACCCTGTATACGGTGGGTGGTATACATAGAGAGGACCTGTCTGGGCACCGTGCCATGCTCTACCCTGTATATGGTGGGTGGAATACATAGAGAGGACCTGTCTGGGCACCGTGCCATGCTCTACCCTGTATATGGTGGGTGGTATACATAGAGAGGACCTGTCTGGGCACCGTGCCATGCTCTACCCTGTATATGGTGGGTGGAATACATAGAGAGGACCTGTCTGGGCACCGTGCCATGCTCTACCCTGTATATGGTGGGTGGTATACATAGAGAGGACCTGTCTGGGCACCGATGCCATGCTCTACCCTGTATATGGTGGGTGTTATACATAGAGAGGACCTGTCTGGGCACCGATGCCATGCTCTACCCACTATACGGTGGGTGGTATACAGAGAGGACCTGTCTGGGCACCGATGCCATGCACTACCCTGTATACGGTGGGTGGTATACATAGAGAGGACCTGTCTGGGCACCAGTGCCATGCTCCACCCTGTATACGGTGGGTGGTATACATAGAGAGGACCTGTCTGGGCACCGATGCCATGCTCTACCCTGTATATGGTGGGTGGTGTAGAGAGGACCTGTTTGGGCTCTGATGCCATGCTCTACCCTGTATACGGTGGGTGGTATACATAGAGAGGACCTGTCTGGGCACCGATGCCATGCTCTACCCTGTATACGGTGGGTGGTATACATAGAGAGGACCTGTCTGGGCACCGGTGCCATGGTCTACCCTGTATATGGTGGGTGGTATACATAGAGAGGACCTGTCTGGGCTCTGATGCCATGCTCTACCCTGTATACGGTGGGTGGTATACATAGAGAGGACCTGTCTGGCCACCGGTGCCATGCTCTACCCTGTATATGGTGGGTGGTATACATAGAGAGGACCTGTCTGGGCTCTGATGCCATGCTCTACCCTGTATACGGTGGGTGGTATACATAGAGAGGACCTGTCGGGGCACCGGTGCCATGCTCTACCCTGTATACGGTGGGTGGTATACATAGAGAGGACCTGTCTGGGCACCGTGCCATGCTCTACCCTGTATATGGTGGGTGGAATACATAGAGAGGACCTGTCTGGGCACCGTGCCATGCTCTACCCTGTATATGGTGGGTGGTATACATAGAGAGGACCTGTCTGGGCACCGTGCCATGCTCTACCCTGTATATGGTGGGTGGAATACATAGAGAGGACCTGTCTGGGCACCGTGCCATGCTCTACCCTGTATATGGTGGGTGGTATACATAGAGAGGACCTGTCTGGGCACCGATGCCATGCTCTACCCTGTATATGGTGGGTGTTATACATAGAGAGGACCTGTCTGGGCACCGATGCCATGCTCTACCCACTATACGGTGGGTGGTATACAGAGAGGACCTGTCTGGGCACCGATGCCATGCACTACCCTGTATACGGTGGGTGGTATACATAGAGAGGACCTGTCTGGGCACCAGTGCCATGCTCTACCCTGTATACGGTGGGTGGTATACATAGAGAGGACCTGTCTGGGCACCAGTGCCATGCTCTACCCTGTATACGGTGGGTGGTATACATAGAGAGGACCTGTCTGGGCACCGATGCCATGCTCTACCCTGTATATGGTGGGTGGTGTAGAGAGGACCTGTTTGGGCTCTGATGCCATGCTCTACCCTGTATACGGTGGGTGGTATACATAGAGAGGACCTGTCTGGGCACCGATGCCATGCTCTACCCTGTATACGGTGGGTGGTATACATAGAGAGGACCTGTCTGGGCACCGGTGCCATGGTCTACCCTGTATATGGTGGGTGGTATACATAGAGAGGACCTGTCTGGGCTCTGATGCCATGCTCTACCCTGTATACGGTGGGTGGTATACATAGAGAGGACCTGTCTGGCCACCGGTGCCATGCTCTACCCTGTATATGGTGGGTGGTATACATAGAGAGGACCTGTCTGGGCTCTGATGCCATGCTCTACCCTGTATACGGTGGGTGGTATACATAGAGAGGACCTGTCTGGCCACCGGTGCCATGCTCTACCCTGTATATGGTGGGTGGTATACATAGAGAGGACCTGTCTGGGCTCTGATGCCATGCTCTACCCTGTATACGGTGGGTGGTATACATAGAGAGGACCTGTCTGGGCACCGTGCCATGCTCTACCCTGTATATGGTGGGTGGAATACATAGAGAGGACCTGTCTGGGCACCGTGCCATGCTCTACCCTGTATATGGTGGGTGGTATACATAGAGAGGACCTGTCTGGGCACCGTGCCATGCTCTACCCTGTATATGGTGGGTGGAATACATAGAGAGGACCTGTCTGGGCACCGTGCCATGCTCTACCCTGTATATGGTGGGTGGAATACATAGAGAGGACCTGTCTGGGCACCGTGCCATGCTCTACCCTGTATATGGTGGGTGGTATACATAGAGAGGACCTGTCTGGGCACCGTGCCATGCTCTACCCTGTATATGGTGGGTGGTATACATAGAGAGGACCCCTCTGGGAATCACCCTCCTGGACAGGGCAGGAGCAGCACATCTCCCCATAAGGCAATGAGTGGGGGGCACAGCCATGGTGGCAGGGTGGGCTTCATCTGTGCAGCCTGTGAATGAATGAACAGGGCTGTGCTGCACACTGTGCTGGCTGGGGGCGGCCATGGAGGGGAGGCAGCATGCTACCAGTGGAGTATACAGCCCCCTCCTCCCATCCACAGCCGGGGAAGCCCCTCCGCTGAGCCCCTCTATCCATCACTCACCGTTTGAAGTCCTTAGCCACCATTTCTGAGCCACTCCGGGGCAGCTGACAGGCAGTGGTAGCCGGAGAGATGGAGCCCACATCGGCCAGGCGGCAGGCAGAGCCCGGACACTGGCACCGCCGAGCGCCCCACTCTCCAGTCAGCCGGGCGCTCGCCCCGCCCCCTGCTCAGTCCACCGCACAGCCCTCCGCCCCTCACAGTGACGTCACCCATCTCACACACCAATCATTGGCACACACACCCGATGATCGCCGGCTGTGTGATTGACAGCTGCCTCACCCCGCCCCTTTCCAGTTTAACCGGTTCATCGCTTCTGAGACAAGCGAGAAATAATAAAGACAGGACAGTGACGGTGGCTCCCCCATGTGCGGGCGCTCAGTGGTTTATTCCTTACATTTACATTGTATTTATGATAGAGCCTATGATAAAAGCTTCTGTCAGGGGTGGACGTGTGCCCCAGACATTGCTGACATCTGACGCCACGAAGCATCGCAGCCAGTGATGCGGCCGGTGATGCGCGGGGCCGTCTGTGGCCGCTCCACCTGGCTGTATGTGAGGGCGCAGGGGCGGACACAGGGGGCTTCTCCTGTTGGAGGCTTCTTCTCCCCCACGCGCTTGGTGTCTATACCGGCTTTGGTGCGAACACAAACACCTGATGTTTCCTATAGAGAATCCTCCGCGTTATTACAGAAAGCCAGCAGGGGGCTGAAAAACGCATCAACATGGTGCGGAATGTACGGGCGCTGGCGGTAATGCGCGTCATTATCCTACTGACTGAGCGACAGCAGCACCAGGATAGAGAGAAACCGCAGCTCAACACCAACAGCTGGGGTCATACAGGAGGGCAGAGCTTCAGCTAGAAGTTTACCTATCGTCTATCTATCTATCTATCTATCTATCTATCTATCTATCTATCTATCTATCCCATATCTATCTATCTATCTATCTATCTATGTATCTATCTATCTATCTATTATCTATCTAATATCTATCTATCTATCTATTATCTATCTATCTATCTATCCCATATCTACAGTGGGGCAAAAAAGTATTTAGTCAGTCAGCAATAGTGCAAGTTCCACCACTTAAAAAGATGAGAGGCGTCTGTAATTTACATCATAGGTAGACCTCAACTATGGGAGACAAACTGAGAAAAAAAAATCCAGAAAATCACATTGTCTGTTTTTTAATCATTTTTTTTGCATATTATGGTGGAAAATAAGTATTTGGTCAGAAACAAACAATCAAGATTTCTGGCTCTCACAGACCTGTAACTTCTTCTTTAAGAGTCTCCTCTTTCCTCCACTCATTACCTGTAGTAATGGCACCTGTTTAAACTTGTTATCAGTATAAAAAGACACCTGTGCACACCGGTGCCATGCTCTACCCTGTATACGGTGGGTGGCATAGAGAAGAACTGTCGGGGCACCAGTGCCATGCTCTGCCCTGTATACGGTGGGTGGTGTACAGAAAGGACCTGTCGGAGCACCGGTGCCATGCTCTGCCCTGTATATGGTGCGTGGTATACCGAGAGGACCTGTCTGGGCAACAGTGCCATGCTCTACCCTGTATATGATGGGAGGTACACAGAGAGGACCTGTCTGGGCACCGGTCCCATGCTCTACCCTATATATGGTGGGTGGAATACATAGAGAGGACCTGTCTGGGCACCGATGCCATGCTCTACCCTGTCCGCCCACCGGATATGACGTAACGGCACGGGGTGCCGACGTCGGAGTATCCGGAACGGAGTGAATGTTCCTCTGTATTTCAGAGGACAGAATACTCAGATACGCACCGGATATGACGCTACGGCGATGTGCGCCGACGGTGTGGTATCCGGAACGGACTTGGCGTTCCTGTGTATTCCAGGGTGCAATATATCCGGTGACACCGGAAGTGAGGTACCTAGCGTCCGGAAATGTTTAAGGAAGAGAAGCTGGGTAGCTACATATAAAAAGGGGCGGGAAACGGACCGCCATAGCGTTATGCTCACGCAACATCTGTATTGGTGATACAATCCCCTGATGATTATTCCATATGAAACGCGTTGGGAAACACGGTACAAGATAATGGGCCCAGGGAGAATAGCACGGTCGAAAGTGGAATGACCGACACGATGGGCTACTGATACACATCACCGCATCAGATCTCCAACAGAAGACTGATCAGCAGAGGATTGATGAGTATCATGGTTTACTTTGTGCACGTGACTAGATATTTGTCTTAGCCCTGAAAATGTTATTTATATAGAGGGTAGTTGTATGACATCTATGATCACGGCACCTTCTTGAGCTAGAATAAGAGATATATACCGCTTGGTATGGATAAGTTGTTACTGCAGCAGCAGTTACCTAGAGGCTGTTAAGTGACTAGAGATATAGCCTACTGAGGTTCTATCCTGCCGGTTGATTACAGTCGTGGCATAGAGACGTGAGATCTAGAGATATACGGATTCATAGTCTCTAGCCTGTTTCTGTTGAACAACACTGATGCATATCTGAGGTATCTAACAGTGGTTCATGGTGCGGTTATATATTCTCATAGGTTTTTATATGTGTCTCTATGTTCAGTATGTATGCACTCTGCACTTTTGTTAGCACTATATGTTTGCACCTTATTTTAATGGACTAGAATTAAAAGTTAAATTTTAACGATATTTAGGAACCGGCTTGTTGTAATTTAGTTATATTTGGTTCTTTATTTTCGATTATTTGAGCCTAGCTTGGTCATATCTATCTATCTATCTATCCCATATCTATCTATCTATCTATCTATCTATCTATCTATCTATCTATCTATCTATCTATCTATCTATCTATCTACCTATCTATTGTCATGCTGTGACTGTACATAAAAAGGGAAAGGGGCCATGTACTGTCCCTTGTACTGAGACCTTAACTGTCCCTGCTTCCAAAGGTACCTCCAGGACCGGACTGGCCATCTGGCAATTCTGGCAAATGCCAGAAGGTCCTGTCTGGTCGTGGGCCGCCTTGTCTGCAATGTTGTTAACAGAATCAGTGTTCTCAAGACACCCTTAAGGCCCCTTCACATTTAGCGACGCTGCAGCGATACCGACAACGATCCGAATCGCTGCAGCGTCGCTGTTTGGTCGCTGGAGAGCTGTCACACAGACCGCTCTCCAGCGACCAACGATGCCGGTAACCAGGGTAAACATCGGGTAACTAAGCGCAGGGCCGCGCTTAGTAACCCGATGTTTACCCTGGTTACCATGCTAAAAGTAAAAAAAACCAAACAGTACATACTTACCTACAGCTGTCTGTCCTCCAGCGCTGCGCTCTGCTTCTCTGCTCTCCTCCTGTACTGTCTGGGAGCCGGAAAGCAGAGCGGTGACGTCACCGCTCTGCTTTCCGGCTCACAGCCAGTACAGGAGGAGTGCAGAGCGCAGCGCTGGAGGACAGACAGCTGTAGGTAAGTATGTACTGTTTGTTTTTTTTTACTTTTAGCATGGTAACCAGGGTAAACATCGGGTTACTAAGCGCGGCCCTGCGCTTAGTTACCCGATGTTTACCCTGGTTACCAGTGAAGACATCGCTGGATCGGTGTCACACACGCCGATCCAGCGATGTCAGCAGGAGTCCAGCGACGAAATAAAGTTCTGGACTTTATTCAGCGACCAACGATCTCCCAGCAGGGGCCTGATCGTTGGTCGCTGTCACACATAACGATTTCATTAATGATATCGTTGCTACGTCACAAATAGCAACGATATCGTTAACAATATCGTTATGTGTGAAGGTACCTTTACTGTTAAGAGTTGTGATGGAGCACGAAGTTGCTGACTCCCTCACTTACCCCAGCAGGCCACAGGTATCATTAGAAATATTGGTCCTGTAGTAAAGTTTAATTTCCTCCATCCATGGTAATATTAGTAATTTATCCCATCTAGTGCTTGGGGACGGAGACAACATGGGCCTGTGTGATTTCAAATGCCAGGGCTGAATTTCAGCCCCAGTCCGTACCTGGGTACCTCTAAAGGTAAGAAGGTTTGGGCCACCAGCCTGTTCATTACTGTTCTCCTGTTATCCCCTAAGCTGTCCCCTCCCCCTCCCCAGATGGCCTGGGACAGAAATGCTAGTGTATTAACTCATAAGACAAACCAAATGGGAATAGGACAATGGGGAAAGCATACACCCCAAAACAGAGTGCAACAATCTCCGTCAGCAACAACGCTCTCCATCTAAGCTCAGCGACTCCAAGGATCTTGAAGTAAAACTTTCACTGGGGAGGAAGAGAAGGTCTGGCCTGATTTTATAGTGGGAGGAAATTACTAGGTCAGGAACAACTGTGAGATTGGGCTGCTAGATTCTAATCAGCATAGGAAGGGTCGTTAACCTCTTCAGCGCCAAAGGAAAGAAAATCCATTTAATATGAAACACAAACACCCATGCTAAATGGAAGATCTGTGATTCTCAATACATAGTGATTTTGTAACCCCAGATCGGGACATGACCCACTTGTAACAGTAACCCCCCCTTCTACGAGGGGCCACAGAAGCCACGAGGCCGGGTTTATCCGGATAGGCCAAATGAAAGGACCCTATCAACCTACCGGCATTAGCCACAGATGCCAGCACCCACATCCTCTCCTCCAGACCATACGGGAATCAACGATTTTCACTACCTGAAATTCTAAATTACCATAATAACTGACGGCGGTGGTAAAATTAACGGTTCCACAGAGGCAACACATTTTTTGAGCAAAGATCTGTGACAAATATTATGAACCTTGAGTGTTGGAGGGAGTTTGAGACAAAAAGCTACAGTGTTGATTACGGCGACCACCTTATAAGGACCAATAAACCTAGGAACTAATCTCCAAGAAGAAACTTTCAGTTTAAAGGGAACCTGCCACCCCAAAAATCGAAGATGAGCTGTGGCCACCAGCATCAGGGGCTTATCTACAGCATTCTGTAATGCTGTAGATAAGCCCCCAATGTATCCTGAAAGATGAGAAAAACAGGTTATATTATACTCACCCAGGGGCGGTCCCGCTGCGGTCCGGTTCAAGGCCTCCCATCTTCTTACGATGATGTTCTCTTGTCTTCCTGCCACGGCTCCGGTGCAGGCGTACTTTGTCTGCCCTGTTGAGGGCAGAGAAAAGTACTGCAGTGCCAGGCGCTGGGCCTCTCTGACCTTTCCTGGCGCCTGCGCACTGCAGTACTTTGCCCTCAACAGGGTAGACAAAGTACGCCTGCACCGGAGCCGTGGCAGGCAGACAAGAAGAGGACGTCATCGTATGAAGATGGGAGGCCCTGGACCGCGACGTCAATCAGACCCGGCCCGCAGCGGGACTGCCCATGGGTGAGTATAATATAACCTTTTTCTCATCTTTTAGGATACATCGGGGACTTATCTACAGCATTACAGAATGCTGTAGATATGCCCCTGATGCCGGTGGGCTTAGCTCACCTTCGTTTTTTGGGGTGACAGGTTCCCTTTAATATTTTTGGTGGACAACCATACTAACTCATTCACTCGCAGGTCCGGACCTGAAAATCGTTTCTTATTAGCCATACATTTATATTTGTTCCCCATTATTATTAAATTATTCTGGACCCCTTTCCACACAGATGAGAGTGAAGAAGAAAATTGTTCCTCCCCAGGAGCCCCCAATGACTCAACTTTACTGAAGGTCCAGAATTGTGCATGGAAGCCATATGTGACAAAAATGGGGACTTACCAGTGAACTGGCTATGACGATTGTTTAAAGCAAACTCAGCCTGTGGTAAAAAAAGAAGACCAATTGTCCTGGTTATCTGACACGAAACATCTGAGGTATGTCTACAAACTTTGGTTTAGGCATTCAGTCTGTCCTTTAGTTTGAGGATGGAACGCCGAGGAAAAGGAAAGGTGAATCCCTAAGCGGGAACAAAACGCCCTCCAAAATTTAGATACAAACTGGGTCCCCCGATCTGACACCACATCAGAGGGAACCCCGTGAAGATTCACAATCTCAGCGACAAATACCTGAGTCAGTATCTTGGAATTAGGGAAAGCAGGTAAAGCAATAAAGTGCACCATTTTACTAAACCTATCCACCACAACTAAGATCATCTTTTTACCAGAGGATGAAGGAAGTTCCAGAATTAAATTCATAGATAAATGAGTCCATGGACTGTCAGGAATGGTTAATGGTAAAAGAGCCCTAGACGGACAAGTATGCGGGGTATTGGGACGAAGGCAACAAGCCGAAACGCCCGTTGGGTTGGCACGCCATCAGAGTGTGAGAGGGACTGCACTACTCCTGTAAGCACTTTTTAGATCATTGTGATCATTAATTTATATACCATACTTATTGAAACAGAGTCCCCATTCCTTTGTATAGATTTGCTTTTCTTCTGTATTGGCACTTCATTCTATCTCCTTTGCCTAGCAACATTGTTTTGGGTTTGTTGAGATTTTCTCTTGTTTTTATCACATTGACAAACAAAGTCCTTTATGGTGCACAAAAAATTTTTCTGCACTACCTATGTAATATACACTTTGTTCACACATTCCACATCTTTTTTTTTTATATTTTTTATTTTTCCGTTCATTTTCACTAGTTGCACATAGATTATGAATCACATTTTATTTAATCTATATGTATTCAGTCTTAAAACAGATGTGCGGCCTTATAGTCATAATTGTCATTGCATACATTGTCTTTTTGGCTCCCATTATTGTTTATAATTTTGTTAATATTATTCAATAATGTGTTAATCTTCTATGTTGGACTTTAGGTCGGTTTGTTTTTCTTTTGTCCTCTTGGTATTTTTTTGATTGTCCGTGATGCGTCTCACATGGTCCTATGCAGGTGGTGGCTGCACTGAATTGTTAACGCTTATTGATGTAATCTTGTATTTTTACAAATTTTTACTCTTTGCTCCCACTAGCATTTCCTTTGGTTTCCTTTTTTGCTGCTCTGAGGACACAAAGTCAACTACATCCTTACGAAACCTTGGCCCCCAAAAAATGATGAGAAAGGAGGTCCAATGTTACTTTACTACATGGTTAACCACCCAGAGCCAAGATATGATGTGCATATAAAATTTTAAGATGCAGATGCACAGGTATAAACAATTTAGCTGAAGGACCAGTAGGGGTGTCCCCCCAGAGCCTTCAGTACCTCACCCTCAAGTTCAGAACACACTGCAAAGACAACCACCCTCTCTTGTAAAATAGGGACAGCATCATCAGTACTCCCTCCCCGAGGGAAACTCAGTGACAAAGCTTTGATGCTCTTAATCCCAGGACGGTAAGTGGTCGCAAAATTAAACCTGCTGAAAAACAAAGACCTTCTAGCTTGCCTGGGGTTAAGACGTTTAGCAGATTCAAAGTACATTAAGTTTTTGTGATCAATGATGACTGTGACTGGGTGAACTGCTCCCTCCAGAAAATGACGCCACTCCCTAAATGCCAACTTAATAGGAAAAAGTCCCCTATTGCGTACATCATAGTTTCTTTTAGCTGATGACAACTTTTTGGATGAGGAGGCACATGGTTGACAAATCCTGAGACAGACAGTACAGTCCCCATCCCACCTCAAAAGCATCAACTTTGACAGTAAATGGTTGAGAAGCATCAAGTTGGGGGAGTGCCAGGAGAGTAGAAAAACACCTCTTCAAAGAAGAAAATGCCTCCCGAGCGCAGTCAGACCACCTCGAGAAGTCCGTACCTTTCCTAGTCATGTCAGTGAGAGGTTTGACAATAGACAAGAAGTTTCAGATACTTTTTCAATAATAGTTTGTGAACCCCAAAAGCGTTGTAATGCGTTTTTCTGGGAAGTCCCATTCCAGAACCACTGGAGCCTTATCAGGATCCATGCGGGAACCTGTGGTTGACACTAGGAATCCCAAGAACTGAACCTCTTGCACGGCGAATATACACTTCTCCAACTTGACATACAGTTTATTATTTTGTAGAACCTGTAACACCTGCCTGACATGTACATGATGAGACTTAAAATCAGACGAGTAGATCAAAATATCGTCAAGATACACCACTACAAATCTAACAAAAGATCCTCAGAAATAATATGATGATCCCTTCCAATCATAGAATTGTATCCAAAACACAGCAAAAGGGAGCTGTGGTCAAATAAGACAATATAAAGTAATAAGTCTTATTTAAAGTTAAATAGCATAATATCAACAAATTGCAATTGATACATAACAATAATCTGAAAAAAGGGAGGGACAGACAGTGATAACTTAAAACTAAAAACTATATGGCAGACAGAAATCAATAAATATCTAGGGCCTTATTCAATACTAGATGGTAGCCCGATTCTAACGCATCGGGTATTCTAGAATATGTATGTAGTTTATTTATGAAGATTTTAGAATAATACTTTGAATACACAGGATTCGGCCGGCCGCGACCAATTAGCGAAGCGTGGTTAAAATCCTGCGCCTGTCGCTGATTGTTCGCGGCCGGCCATGTAGTATATAGCACAGCCACGTAGTATATTGCACAGCCACGTAGTATATTGCACAGCCACGTAGTATATACCAGAGCCATGTAGTATATAGCACAGCCACGTAGTATATAGCACAGCCCACGGAGTATATAGTACAGCCCATGGAGTATATAGCACAGCCACATAGTTTATAGCACAGCCCATGGAGTATATAGCACAGCCCACGGAATATATAGCACAGCCCACGGAGCGTATAACACAGCTCACGTAGTATATAACAGCCTACGCATGCAGTATATAACACAGCCCACATAGTGTATAACACAGCCCACATAGTGTATAACACAGGACACGTAGTGTATAACACAGGCCACCTAGTGTATAACAGGTCACGTAGTGTATAGCACAGGCCACGTAGTATATAGCACAGCCATGTAGTATATTGCACAGCCCACGTAGCATATTGCACAGCCCACGTAGTACATTGCACAGCCCACGTACTACATTGCACAGCCCACGTAGTACATTGCACAGCCCATGTAGTATATTGCACAGCCCACGTAGTATATTGCACAGCCCACGTAGTATATTGCACAGCCCACGTAGTATATTGCACAGCCCACGCAGTATATTGCACAGCCCATGTAGTATATTGCACAGCCCACGTAGTATATTGCACAGCCCACGTAGTATATTGCACAGCCCACGCAGTATATTCCACAGCCCACGCAGTATATTGCACAGTCCACGCAGTATATTGCACCGCCCATGTAGTATATTGCACAGCCCACGTAGTATATTGCACAGGCCACGTAGTATATAGCAATGTGGGCATCATATCCCTGTTAAAAAAAATAATTAAAATAAAAATAGTTATATACTCACCTTCCGTTGGCCCCCGGATCCAGGCGAAGCGTTTACCGATGCTCCTCACGCGCTTTGGTCTCAAAAGTGCATTGCGGTCTCGCGAGATGATGACGTAGCGGTCTCACAAGACCGCTACATCATCATCTCGCGAGATCTCAATGCATGGAGCGGTCACTGGAGCGTCGCAAGGAGCGGGAAAGGCCTGTTCTGGATCCGAGGGGCCGACGGGCGGTGAGTATATAACTATTTTTTATTTTTTTTATTATTTTTAACAGTAGATCTTTTTACTATTGATGCTGCATAGGCAGCATCAATAGTAAAAAGTTGGTCACACAGGGTTAATAGCAGTGTTAACAGAGTGCGTTACACCGCGGCATAACGTGGTCCGTTAATGCTGCCATTAACCCTGTGTGAGCACTGACTGCGGGGAGTAAGGAGCGGCCATTTTGCCGCCGGACTGTGCCCGTCGCTGATTGGTCGTGGCTGTTTTGCCGCGACCAATCAGCGACTTGGGATTTCCGTTACAGACAGAAAGACAGATAGACAGAAAGACGGAAGTGACCCTTAGACAATTATATAGTAGATAAATATAATAAAGAATCAGTTGCTGCAGCTGTCCCAAAATTTCACCTATGGTATGTGAGATAATAAACAGTTATGCTTTACATGAGTCACTAGGCATGAAGGCAGTAGAGCAAGTTAGCTTGCAGAGTATGAGAAAGATATTAGTGACCCTCTGTGCATTGATAGTGTGATCATCACAACAAGCACTTATGCTCTCTATGTGTCACTGAGCACAAGTATTGCACAGCATATTAGATGAATAGCGTTAGGAAAACAGCATTGTACCTGGAAATCCTGAAAAATATGACCTGTTGGTGGCTCTTGAGGACTGGAGTTGAGGAACACTGATCTAGAGACTGCCGCCCAGCTGCTTACACCTCGACGCATGTTTCACCTCCTCTGCGGATTCGTCAGGAGGTACAGAACGTTAGGAAAACAGCTTTGTACCTGTGGCCATGATCTAGAGACTGCCGCCCAGCTGCTTATACCTCGACACATGTTTCACCGCCTCTGCGGATTCGTCAGGAGGTACAGAATGTTAGAAAAACAGCTGTGTACCTGTGGCCATGATCTAGAGACTGCCGCCCAGCTGCTTACACCTCAAGACACGTTTCACCACCTCTGCGGATTCGTCAGGAGGTACAGAAACTTTAGGAAAACAGCTGTGTGTATGTGGCCATGATCTAGAGACTGCCGCCCAGCTGCTTACACCTCGACACATGTTTCACCGCCTCTGCGGATTCGTCAGGAGGTACAGAATGTTAGAAAAACAGCTGTGTACCTGTGGCCATGATCTAGAGACTGCCGCCCAGCTGCTTACACCTCAAGACGCGTTTCACCACCTCTGCGGATTCGTCAGGAGGTACAGAAACTTTAGGAAAACAGCTGTGTGTATGTGGCCATGATCTAGAAACTGCCGCCCAGCTGCTTACACCTTGACACGTGTCTCACTGCCTCTGCGGATTTGTCAGGAGGTACAGAACGTTAGGAAAACAGCTATATATGGTACATATATAATATTTAAATCTGTCTGGATATTTTCTGTTTCATATATTTGATTCTCCCCCTCTTCTGAATAGCCATACTTGGACTTTGTGGCTGGTTCTCTGCTCCTTGCTTTACATTTCGATTTGGGTGTGCATGTATATGGGTGTATGTGCACACGTGTACTTCTGGCTCCCCTTTTTGAATGGCATACCTGGACTAGACCTAGCTACTTACACCTCACCTTGCTAGGGTGTGCAACTGTGTATGTACATAATTATATTTATTAATTTATTTTACTTACTTACATAGTAATTGACAGCACTTTACAGACATTATCATCCCTGTCCCCAATGGGGCTCACAATCTAATTTCCCTATCTATATGTCTGTGGAGTGTGGGCGGAAACCGGAGAACCCGGAGGAAACCCACACAAACACGGGGAGAACATACAAACTCCTTTTAGATGTTGTCCTTGGTGGGATTTGCACCCTGGACCTCAGTGCTGCAAGGCTGCAGTGTTAACCACTGAGCCATTTTAGCCATATTTTGTTAACCTTTAAAAGCCAGATCATGATATATACTTAGTAGGTGCCCCTTATTCCTTTTATTTTGTGTGCTTGCCTGTGCTATCATATTATACATATACATTTTTTTTAGTTTTTATATATTTATTATACATGATTCTCCTTTGTTTCTTGGACTTGCATTTTTCTATCGTAGGGGTTGTTACTAATATTGTGTAATGTGATATTAGCCTTTTTTACATGGATTGTGGCTATAGTTGTTTAAAACTCGATAGACGTCCAATGGAACTGAAAGAAATGCAGTCATTAGCAGTCGCTGATCGACCAACAAGTTACATGCAAATAGCCTGGAGGGGCATTGTGGGCGTTTCAATGCACTCCTACAAAACATATATAATTTTTATTGTTGCTCTATGACCTATACAACAATAATCCTAGTTTCAGAAGTAAGCAGGTTGCCTTTAAATCTATGGATCTAATGAATCCATTGATAATGTTACTAAGCAATGTCTTTTCATTTCAGCTCCATTTATTGTAAATTTTTGTTAGATATTAAAGAGAATCTATCATGAGGATTCTATTTCTTAAATTAATAATATGTATGTAGAGGCACTTTGAGACTGATTTAATTTGTACTGTAGGGTTTCAGCTCTCGGGTAGCAGCTTGGATACCCACAGACACAGGGTTGTTATATCAAAACAGCATAAGGTTTATTGTCCATCATAAACTTTACAGCTCTAAAAGGAAAACAGCCTTCCTTCAGTAGAAATGAATAACATAACTAGTCTTTTCTTCAGGCACAATGAAACAAAGTACGGTAGACGTAGCAGCCTCACCAATCTCAGTATTCCATGCAGAATTAACCCAACTAATATCAAATGTGTTCACCAAACAAACACCTTTGTTCAGCTCCAGCACAACTGCAACTCCACTCTGCTGAGCTAATTTGGAGCTGTTATTGGGCATTTATAAGCCCTGGACTGGATTATGGGAACAGTCTTTTTTTCCTCCTTCCATCCAGACTCTTTTGGTTGCTCCTAAATCCTGAATCCAAAATCCAATCAACTCAAAACTCCCTCAGTAACCTAGTGTTACTGGTACACATTTTACACTACAAAGGCCAACCACCTCGGTGACACATCTGCCCTCCAGGACCTTAAATCCTGCTTTCTTACAATATTTTAATTGTCTAAATCTGTTTTGTCTATGAGAAATCTAGTGTTGAAACCGTATGCTAATGAGCCACAAGTACTTCTGTGTGGGATGTTGAACTTGCAGTTCTCCTGCTCTCCCTCCTTAGTCTCCGCCACCACCTACATGCTGTGTCTGATAGGTCACTCTTCTTTTTGTGACTTGCCTCCCCGAAACTGTCAAATACAGGAGGCAAGCATCAGGGGACAGGCAGAAAATAAGGAGGGAGGGCAGGAGAGCTGCAAGTGCAATGTTCCACCCGGAACCACTTGCAACTCATTTGCATAAGATTTCAACACTGTACATAAATGCCTTTAGTTTGAGGTATAAAATCTTTACAACAGGTACCCTTTAAAGGGAACCTGTCACCAGTTTTTTTGCCTATCATCTAAAAATATCATCTAATATAGTGTGAGCTACACATTCCCCAACTACTTGTGAAACCCCCCGACTCCCCATGAATCCCCCATAAGAACCTTTTATATTGCTCCCACGCTGTATGGAAATATCCTCGGTCTGGTCCGATGGGCGTTTGGCTCTGGCCCCTCTCCCCACCCCAAATCGGCGTGCTGTACGCATTCCGTTCTGTGAATAGCGTAGTTCGCATACAGGTCCTGCGCGCGTGCCTTCAAATTGCCTTCTGCGCGTGCGCAGTATGCTTTGCCCAACTGCGGGCAAAGCCGAAAAGCATTAGTATGCATGCACCGGTAAACTATGTCCCGGAATACAGCGAAAGACTTCAGGGACATAGTACTTCCGGAGCATGCGCACTAATGCTTTTCGGCTTTGCCCGCAGTTGGGCAAAGCATACTGCGCACGCGCCGAAGGCAATTTGAAGGCGCACACGCGGGACCTGTACGCGAACCACTCTATTCACAGAATGGAATGCGTACAGCACGCCGATTTGGGGTGGGGAGAGGGGCCAGAACCAATGCCCATCGGACCGGACCAAGGATATTTTCATACAGTGCGGGAGCAATATAAAAGGTCCTTATTCATGGGGAGTCGGAGGGTTTCACAAGTAGTTGGGGAATGTATAGCTCACACTCTATTAGATACAGGAAAGAAATATATCTTGGTACCGTGTCTATTAGATGATATTTTTAGTTGATAGGCAAAAAAACTGGTGACAGGTTTCCTTTAAGCATTATATTTTTCTTGATTTGTTTCACAGACTCGAAGATAAGGAGCTTCACTTCCTGCCTTTTTGGATGTAAATGCACCTTTCCCCTTGGTTTTTATACATATTTTACAGTATATTTTTATTAAATTTCATATATTATTCGTTACCTAATTGGTATTTCTTCATTCTGTATACTTACAGCAGTCGTAATACATACAAACCTGACGACCTGGTAATGCTCACCCGCCACTTGACTAACCAACTAAAAGTTCCTAGGGCTCATGTGCTACTGCTAAAATATTTATACATATGTGATGGAAAAATGAAGCAAAAAATTACCCAGAATATTTTATTGTGGCAAACTGGTTGCTATCGGCGTGAAACGTGACAATTCAGTGTAAATAGCTGTTGGTAGTTAGTAGACATTTTTTTTCAGATGACGCAGATGCTTAGCTTACAGGTATATTCCCATCTCCAAGATCCTATCCCAATATACAGAAGGTGTAATAATAAAAATAATAAAATTAGCAAATACCTCCAATTAGAAATGTAGTATAGTTCTTCAGATTCGCTATGTCACTTACCTCGTGTAGGGCATTGCAGTAGCTTAGGTATCCATTGTTACGACCACTAAGCACTGTCTAACTAACAAACTGTCACTATATGAGTGGTCATAACCATGGATACCTATGCTTCTGCAATGCCCTTTATGAGGTAAGCGACATAGCGAATCAGAAGAACTATACTACACTTCTCAGTGGAGGTATTAGCTAATATTATTAATATTACACCTCCCACATATTGGGATAGGGTTTTGATCACTCCCTGACTCTGAATCGCGTTCACAATATATCCACATTTCGTTTTCTACTGTGGCTTGTCATTTATCCAACTTTACAGGTTGCTTCCATTACCTGTATCATATTTCAAACTATATTTTATGGTACATAGAATGTAGAACTTTAGTTTACATTTTTTTACTGAGGGTTAAAAAAAACAAAAATTCTGTCAATGTTTTGGAGTTTTCGGGGTCTTATAGGGCTAATATTTTGAGCCTGTGCTACCCCTGTGGACAGCTTCAATCCTGTGCTTTTCCCATGTATAACTTAAGTCCTGTGTTATATCTGTGGACAGCTTGAGTCCTGTGTTACCCCCCGTGAAAAGCGTGAGTTCTGTGCTATCCCTGTGAACTGCTTCAGTCTTGTGCTATCCCATGGGCAGCTTGAACGCTATGCTATCACCATGGACAACTTGAGCCCTATGCTATCCCCATGGACGGCTTACCATAAGTCCTGTGCTATCCCCATGGATAGCTTGGGCCCTGTGCTATCCCCATGGATAGCTTACCATAAGTCCTGTGCTATCCCCATGGATAGCTTGGGCCCTGTGCTATCCCCATGGACAGCTTACCATAAGTCCTGTGCTATCACCATGGATAGCTTGAGCCCTGTGCTATCCCCATGGACAGCTAACCATAAGTCCTGTGCTATCCCCATGGATAGCTTGAGCCCTGTGCTACCCCCGCGAAAAGCGTGAGTTCTGTGCTATCCCTATGAACTGCTTCAGTCTTGTGCTATCCCATGGGCAGCTTGAACGCTATGCTATCACCATGGACAACTTGAGCCTTGTGCTATCCCCATGGACAGCTTACCATAAGTCCTGTGCTATTCCCATGGATAGCTTGAGCCCTGTGCTATCCCCATGGACAGCTTACCATAAGTCCTGTGCTATCTTCATGGACAGCTTACCATAAGTCCTGTGCTATCCCCATGGACAGCTTGAGTTCTGTTCTATCCCTGTGAACTGCTTCAGTCTTGTGCTATCCCCATGGGCAGGTTGAGTCTTGTGCTATCCTCGTGAACTGCTTTAGTCTTGTGCTATAAGTTCATAGCTTGAGTCCTACACAATCCCATGGGGAGCTTGAGTTCTGTGCTATCACAGTGGACAGCTTCATTCCTGTGCTATCCCTCTAGACAGCTTTAGTCTTGAGCTTGAGTCCTTTGCTATCTCCATGGACAACTTACGTTCTGTGTGATCCGTGTGTACAGCTATAGTCCTACTCTATGCCCATGGACATCGTGAGTCCTGTATGATCTCTGTGTACAGCTTTAGTTCTGTGTTATCCTCATAGACAGCTTCAGTCCTGTACTATCCCTGTGGACTGCTTTAGACTTGTGCTATCCCCATGTACAGCCTAAGTCCTGTGCTATACCTATAGACAAGTCTCTAAAAACGTCCCACAATTTGTACTTCAAATATTAAATTATGTCTCAAGCACATTTAGATAAAGTCCATTTATCAGAAAATTAACCAGAATACGTTTGTGCAAAATATGTTCTTATCCTTAGCTAAACATGTTATCAGTATTACTGAGTCTAACATAATACAGTTATGATGACTTATCACCTAGTTCTACACTTGTTCATGGTGAACTTACTGCCCGGGTTATGTTTTTCTAAAGCGTGAAAGTAGTAGTCATGACTTGTGTGTTTGTTATAAGTGCGGCGGTGTGTTTGCCGTTACTGATAACAAACCAGCAGCGGTAATGCTACATATGTGTTACCCATGGGGGATGTCAATTGTTGTAGAACAGTAATAATTACAGCCCTAAGAGAGAACAAGAGCTAAATATGGCCTACACAACCACAGACACAACACATTGTTTTGCAACCTAGTGCCCGGATGTAATGTAAAAACCAAACAAACTGCAACCTGAGAAGTACAAGAAGTCTCCATGAGGCACAGTAAACTCTTAAATTACAGTATTTTTCTATTTGACCCCACTTTAGTCACATAAAAACAGGTATGGTTTCCTGCTATTGCACAACAGAAGAGGGTAAAACGGGCTGAGTAATATTAATGAACATGATGCTAAGATAGGGTTGAAATCAGTAGTAGTTCTGTACATTGAATTACCCCAGTCCACAGTGGCGTAACTAGAGTGTAAAACATGGACCTGGGCCCCCACCTGCATGCTCATCAGATTTATGGGCCCTTGTAGCATTCCAGATCCTGTGAAAACATACGTGTTCCCCCTCTCATGTAACAATGTCCAGATCCTGTGCCCCTTTCCTGTAATAATGCCTTCCATCCTGTGCCTATCTCCTGTAGTTATATCCTCCATCTTAGCTCCTTTCAGTAATAATGTCCGTCATCCTGGCCCCTTCCTGTGATAATGTCCCCCAACCGAGCCCCTTCCAGGTATAATGTCCCCTATCCTGTTATAATCTCTCTATCCTGGATCCCTTCCTGATATAATATCTCTCTTTAGCCGACTTCAGCATACATGCAAGATGTAACTGCCATGTGCCACCATTGACTTGCACGCCAATGTCATCTGCCGGCCTCTGATTGGCCTGCAGCATGGATTACAGCGTAGGGACCTGGTGGGTCTATACACCGCAGTTCATTTCACCTGAATGTACATATCCAGCTGAAATAACTGCTAGCATTAGACCCATCGTGGTTGCATTCTATGTCACTGAGATCATTACCCCCTGCCAGTCCACCAGAATTTGTCCTACTAATCCGTTACTGCATATATAACAGCAGTGGAACCCGAATTCGGCTGATTTATGTATACTGAGCATTATTGGGAGACTGCAGTTTACATGCAGTATTAACTTAACATTTACAGTAGATAAAGCACTATAAGGGTTTCTGACCGGTTGAATCAGCACTGACTTTAACATCCTCACTATTGCAGACATTCACAAAGAGTCCCCATGGAACAATTATGTAATGAGAGTCTGGAGGGAGGTTTATGATATGTTGATTGGCATCTGAGCTGCTCTTTCCTGCTGACCAAAATTGTACAGTGAATTATTGTCAGCTTTCTAATATGACTTAATAGATGGGAAATACTATTTGACATCAATGGGGCTGAGAAGGCAAGTCCACAGCAAAGACCTCAAAAAATAGATTCCAGCACTGCTTTTTTAAAGAGATACTGTTGCATTAAAAATATATATTTAAACCCAAATTAGGTCTATTATCACAATTAGCATAACAAAGGGTTTCTCCAAATTCTACACAAAATGCAACTTTTTACTGTCTTTTGCAGTCTCAAAATTATTCATGACAAGCATCTTTAGCACTTAGTCGAGAACGTTTGGCTGTTATGACCTGCTGAAAATGTAATACACAGCCAGACACCAGGTTTTAGCAGTGTTCCTGGGGAATCTTAGCCTATTCCTCCAGGGCAATGGTCTGAAGATCACTAATATTCTGCAGCTGCCTTCTTCATATCACATCAAGATTTGAATTTCTCTACAATCTTCCAGATCTTCTGTCCTGGTGGACTTAGAGAGGTATGCTTGGGATAAGTTTCCTGTTGGAAGGTCCAAGGACGCCCAAGCTGCAAATTGAAATCTAATTGTATTCTGTAATCAAATCTTCCTGAAGTTCTTTTGCAGTCACCGGAGCGTTTTTGATGACCTGCATTCTCAGGAATTTGGTCGCAGGTAGTGATGGCTTTTTCATTCCGTCACTTCTAAGTAGTGTAGCCAGTGTTCTTTTAAAAGGTTGTTGTCAAGGTTAAACTTCAGGAGAGCACTTTAGCCTTGCCTTCCAGATTCCTATTTGCCAGGAGGTGGTGTGCTCTTGTAGACTTTCGAGCTAGTGGCATGGTTGAGCCTCTGGCCCAAACTGTACACTCTCCCATGTGGCAAGCAGAGGCAGCTTTACCTTTGCAGCATCAGAGGAGATCAGGTACACTGAAACTAACTGCATCCAGTGATCCAAGCAGCTTCAGAGATGCTTCTGCAAGCTGCATAGCAAACAGCTTGTAAGCAGTGCACTTATTGCCAAAAAAACTGGTGACCAGTCTAGTGATGAGCAAGCGTACTCGGAACTGCTCGTTACTCTATCGGGCATTAGGCTTCTCACCACACTCATTACTTAGCCCTGTATGTTTCGCATCTGTTAGACAGCCAATCAATATGCAGGGATTGCCTGCCATGCACAGTAATGCAGACGCTTTGTGGGCTACTAGCATTAATGCGACTGGCTGGCTGCATCGCGTCATCGGGTCTACCTAAGACCCGGGTCTCGATGCTTGGTCCACTGGCCTATGAAATAAGAGGATAACATGAATATTCACTGCTTCTCCCGCCCATCTCTCGGCATCAAGAGATGGGAGAGGGAAGCAGTGAATATTCATTAAGCATTTACATCTGCTTAAAGGGAACCTGTCACCTGAATTTGGCGGGACTGGTTTTGGGTCATATGGGCGGAGTTTTCGGGTGTTTGATTCACCCTTTCCTTACCCGCTAGCTGCATGCTGGCTGCAATATTGGATTGAAGTTCATTCTCTGTCCTCCGTAGTACACGCCTGCGCAAGGCAAGATTGCTTTGCGCAGGCGTGTACTATGGAGGACAGAGAATGAACTTCAATCCAATATTGCAGCCAGCATGCAGCCGGCGGGTTAGGAAAGGGTGAATCAAACACCTGAAAACTCCGCCCATATGACCCAAAACCAGTCCCGCCAAATTCAGGTGACAGAGTCCCTTTAACTGGCAGGTGCCAGGTCTGTCACCATGATCATAGCTTCAATATGCTGTAGTAGCCGCTGCCTGTTCTCAGTGCGAGATCCGTCCACTGTGACGAACTGTGGTGTCAGGAAGTCCACCACTGGTCACAGACGCTGGTGAGCAGAACCATGAGAGCCGGATCACCAAAAAGAGCCGGACTGCCTATCACTAGCCAGGAAACAGTCACTTTCCCTTCATCTTAGACCCTCGCACTCTATGCTATTCACAAACATTAACTCTTGCTATCCCTACTGTCAAGCAATTCACGTAATCAACATTACTAAAATCTTAAACGCACATCACAATTCACATTACAACACCTAACGTTATACTTGTTTCTTCAAAGGGGAACGTGAGCAATATGTTAATCTACATACACATGTAATCTGCAAATAGAGATGGGTGTGGACCAATGCGGCTGCGGTTATGTGACAGTAGACATTCCAGCACTTCATAAAACATTTCTACAAATAATTAGAATATTGTTTATTAATTTATTTTTGGAAAAAATGTTTCTGTATTTTGACTAAATAATTCTGACATATTTTTACTTATTTATTTTTCATATTGTCATTATTATATATTGTAATTATAATTGTATGGAACCCCAGTTTAAAATATCTATTTGTCCTATATCTTACATGCATTTATTTGAGGTCTTGAAAAAGAAATATGACACTAAGGCAATGAAGCAGCCAGGAGTGACTGAATGGATGCGATTCGCCGAAATCCATCAGGGTAACATACTGCATTCATTCACTGGACAAAGGCTATTGTCCCTGTTCAGTGAGCTTGATATAAAAAATTGATGTCAAAGGGAAATACACTGTGAAGCTGGTGGAGTTTTTCATTCCAATTGGCAATACAGCCATGTAGTATCTACATAGGACTACAAGAAAACTATACACATCTTTAAAAGTAAAACTCAACAATCAGATCCAAATGAGTTAAATTTCATGTGTATTGTAAAAACTACATTTTACTACTTTCATTTATAAAGCGCTAGTGTCCCCTCTCAAAATTGTGCTCTCGCCAACTACTACCACTAGGTGGTTTTCAGAGTTAACAGTGATCTGTTGCGCTTTACTTGTGATGCCGTGTTTATACAGCCATATGATGGAGTCACGTAGGCATATTGAGCCTGGCTTACAGTAGCTGTGCATGCGGAGTTCCTTATCCTTAAAGGGAACCTGTGACCCCCGAAATCGAAGGTGAGTTAAGCCCATCGGCATCAGGGGCTTATCTACAGGATTCTCGAATGCTGTAGATAAGCCCCCGAAGTAACCTGAAAGATGAGAAAAAGAGGTTAGATTATACTCACCTGGGCGGTCCGATCCGATGGGCGTTGCGGTCCGGTCCGGGGCCTCCCATCTTCATAGGATAACGTCCTCTTCTTGTCTTCAGGCTGTAGCTCCGGCACAGGTGTACTTTGCCCTGTTGAGGGCAGAGCAAAGTACTGCAGTGTGCATGCGCCGGACATCTCTGACCTTTCCTCAACAGGGCAGAAAAGTGCACCTGCGCTGGAGCCGCAGCATGAAGACAAGAAGAGGACGTCATCTTAAGAAGATGGAAGGCCTTGGACCGGACTGCGACACCCCTCATACCAGACCGCAGCGGGACCGCCCCTGGGTGAGTATAATATAACCTCTTTTTCTCATCTTTCAGGATACATCGGGGGCTTGTCTACAGCATTCCAGAATGCTGTCGATAAACCCCTGATGCCGGTGGGCTTAGCTCAACTTCCATTTTGGGGGTGACAGGTTCCCTTTAATGAGACAGTGTACTCTGTTATTAACCCCTTTCTACCATTGGACGTACTATTCCGTCCATGTGGGGTGGGCCCGACTTCCCAAGGACGGAATAGTATGTCCAGAGCGATCAGCCGCGCTCACGGTGGGAGCTTGGCCGATTGCGGCCGGGTGTCAGCTGACTATCGCAGCTGACATCCGGCACTATGTGCCAGGAGGGGTCACGGATCGCCCCCAGCACATTAACCCCCGGCACACTGTGATCAAACATTATCGCAGTGTTCCGGCGGTATAGGGAAGCATCGCGCAGGGAGGGGGCTTCCTGCGTGCTTCCCTGAGACCCTCAGAGCAACACGATGTGATCGCGTTGCTGCGAGGGTCTCTTACCTCCTCCTCCCTGCAGGCCCAGATCCAAAATGGCCACGGGGCTGCATGCGGGTCCTGCAGGGAGGTAGCTTACCAGCTAAACCTAAAACAACATTGAATGCACCAGACAAATGAAGTGGTACCTAGATCCAAAAGATCATACTAGAAATGGTCATTGACCAAAAGTCTGTGCTGGAAAAATAGAGGTATAAGGATAATATGCAAAAAGTAGTTTATTAAAGTGTTAAATATACAAAAACATGCTATAAATAATCACAATATATAGACAAAAGGTGTAAGGGAAGAGACAACAGCTAAAAGATAGCATATAAAGATGGCAAAGAACAATGCTAAAGATGACATGAAAAAATCCGAGCACCCTACTCTGTCAGCATGCCAACAAGTACTAACTGATTATACTAGGGTAACACTCCTAAATGTGCACAGAATATTGAAATGAGTGAACCCCCATAGTCACACCCTGTACATAATAAAGAGGCAGGGAATGCGTAACATAGTCCAGGCAACGCAATTATGCATGCAATGTGTATAACAAAAATGGTGTACCGTTACCTTGGGACATGTTGGCGATAAGTTGCAAAGTGCTGCCGGCAGAGAGGGAAGGTTCGGTCCGATTGGTGTCGCGGTCCGGGGCCTCCCATCTTCTAACGATGACGTCCTCTTCTTGTCTTCACGCTGCAGCTCAGGCGCAGGTGTACTTTGTCTGCCCTGTTGAGGGCAGAGCAAAGTACTGCAGTGCGCAGACGCCGGGAAAGATCAGAGGGGCCCAAAGAAGATGGGAGGCCCCAGACCGGACCGCGACGCCCATCGGATCGGACCACTCACTCAGGGGAGTGTAATCTAGCTTCTCTTTCTCTTCTTTCAGGTTACATCGGGGGCTTATCTACAGCATTACAGAATGCTGTAGATCAGCCCCTGATGCCAGTGGGCTTAGCTCACCTTTGATTTTGGGGCTGACAGGTTCCCTTTAAGTCCAATTCTCCATTTCCTAAATGATCTTAATGGTGCCAAAATAATGCTTCATACAACAGGCAGGTAGACAGTGCCACATAGGACTGAGATCACATTCTTTTCCCATAGATGAGCTGCTGACTGATAAATGCTACTGTGTATCAGAGAATAAGCTGAGATGGTTGTCATCTGAACGATTGACTTATGCTGTTATGAACAGGTAATTCAGAACCACAATAGACCTTGAAGTTCAGAGCACACAAAGTGACCTGACAATTACCAAAAAACATAGGACGAGCTCTGAGACGTGGGAACTCTGCTGACCGCAATCCCTAATCCTATCCAACCACACTAAAGGTAGCCGTGGAGCGCTCCTGACCAGTCCTATGCGCCTCGAGCAAAGCCTGAGAAACTAGCTAGCCCTAAAGATGGAAAAATAAGCCTACCTTGCCTCAGAGAAATACCCCAAAGGAAAAGGCAGCCCCCCACATATAATGACTGTGAGTTGAGATGAAAATACAAACGCAGAGATGAAATAGATTTAGGAAAGTGAGGCCCGACTTACTGAACAGACCGAGGATAGGAAAGATTGCTTTGCGGTCAACACAAAACCCTACAAACAACCACGTAGAGGGGGCAAAAAGACCCTCCGCACCGACTAACGGTACGGAGGTGCTCCCTCTGCGTCCCAGAGCTACCAGCAAGCAAGAAAAACCAATATAGCAAGCTGGACAGAAAAAATAGCAAACAAAAAACAACACAAGCAAAACTTAGCTTATGCAGAGCAGACAGGCCACAGGAACGATCCAGGAGGAAGCAAGACCAATACTAGAACATTGACTGGAGGCCAGGATCAAAGCACTAGGTGGAGTTAAATAGAGCAGCACCTAACAACTTAAACACAACACCAGAGGAAGGAAACTCAGAAGCCGCAGTACCACTCTCATCCACCAAAGGAAGCTCATAGACAGAACCAGCCGAAGTACCACTCACGACCACAGAAGGGAGCTTGGCCACAGAATTCACAACATTATGCATAATTTGTCCAAGTCCAACAGCCATTTAATGTGTATGGCCAGCTTTAAGGCCCCCATACTCATAAAATAAAAGTCAGTTAAACCTGCTGAAATTGGTGAAATCAACCAGCAATGTAACGTATAGGGGGATGTAACGATTCTACTCTACAGTGTGTCTTCGGACACAGTCTTTGACAGCTGAATCTTCAAGTCTTGTGCAGGGGCATGCTGAGCTGTCAGTGCAATGATGGGCAGTTCAGTTGTCCAGTCAGGTGGAGGTCGGTGCTTAGTTGTCTGTGTTTTTAATGACAGCTTGACAATCCAATCTGTGATTGGGAGATGCTGAGCTCTCGCCAGAGGCTCCCTGTTCCCTTAAATACTCAGCTATTTTAACTGAGGTGTCAATCCCAGATAGCTGCCAGTTGTAGCGGCAGCTCTGTGTGGTTGCTTTCCCTTTGCCTAGTGCCATACTTATTGACCTATCACTTCCTGACCTTGGACCTCATTCTGACCATCCATTTGTCTGATACTTTTGCTTTGATCTGCCAGCCTCCTGCTTTTTTGACCTCAGACCATTACCTGACTGCGACGATATTGTATGAAATGTAATATGATTTTGTTGCTTTGCCTGTGAGCAGCCATGCTGCGGGCTAAAAACCCCCTTCTCTGTGTGTTTCTTCTGTGTGTAGAAGAGGTTTTTATTGCTTCTAGCTGCAAATTCCTGATTCTGGGCAGCTTACTTATTCCCTCCCACCTAAAGAATTTATATGACCGCTGTAGTTGCAATAGACAATTGTACCAGCTAAAACTGCTCTGATATCCCTCTCAATACATGCAGTTCTTTGTCCTGTTATAGTGAGATATTGGGCCAATGATTTAGGCTGGGAAAATAATAAGTCCATTTTGCGAATCTCCATCGGCGGATCTATCAGCCACTGTAAGCGCAAGCCTCCAATGACAACAGGTAAAAAAGTACGGATTTCTCCGGAACTGTGTGTCCCAACAAGCCCGAACTTGGTACCAATAGAAAGCCAATTGTAAAATAAGAAGAATGAGGGGTGTGCTGGGATTCTGACATGTTCTGGAGTGGAGATACGAGCATTAAACAAATTTGTGTTAAATTTGGTAAGTCTGAGGAGAGGGGAGGGGCTGGGGAAACCAGCCCTGTTAGTGATGTCACAGGGCTGCAGTTTATAAGTTTTCTGCCAGGCACCCAGCAGTGAGTCTCTGAGAAGCTCTTACTGCCAGCCCTGATGCATTGGGATATTTGGGAACTCCGCCCACTAGCCTGGTTTTGCCTGAAATGACCTGAACATATGTAAGTGGTAATTTCTCATTTAACCCCTCTTATTTTATAATTACTTGTACATATTTCCAATTGTCTCTTTTGTAACATCCTTGTAATATTTTGATAAAACACTGCCTAATCTTTCGGAGTAAAATATTCAAATTACTAGTTTTCATTCTTCCTGCTCTAAAACGTACCCTAAGTTTTCTGAAGGGAATTACGCTACTGTTTTGGGTTAGCTTCGGACCCATTTAATCAAAGCTGGTGGCAGCATACCTTGTTCTGTGCCTTTGGGAGTCGTTGTAGCAACGGCGGCATTGATAATTATTGTTCCTGCCTGAGTGGGAGTAGTTATATCGCCTCGCTGCAGCGTGCCCAATAGCCAGTACATAGCAGGTAGCCTTTCTGGCGACTAATTACCCTAGGTGTAGTACCTAATCTGATCTGAGGGTAAGGGGGCGCCGGAGAGCTGCAAGTTTTCAAGTGGAACTGTAAAGCGGGATATACATATATCCCTGCAGTTCGTGGTATATTGAAGAGCAGTGGGATAACTAAAATAAGCCCCTGCTGTAAACTAAGAGGTCAATAGCCTTGTGTGTGTTTTCATCACAGTGTAGCAGTCGAGGGATAACTAAGATAAGCCCCCCTGCACATGTGATAGCCGTCTGTTGGCCTAAAGTCACCCCGATCCGTGACGTAGGGGTGATGGTCACGGTGTGAATCGCAACACTGACTATGCCTTTGTCTCTTCCCTCTGTTTCTGACATACCCTCCTGGCTTTTGACCTCGGACTCCTTGACTATTACAACTCACAGCTTATCCGTGAGCAGTGGTTCAGCGTCACACTGGCCCTATTTTCTATAGTATAATTTTCACTCTAGGTTTGCCTATTTTTCCCTCAGGGGGATAATAATAATGATATTCCAAACAGTGGTAACTTTAATAGTTTTAACATTAAAAATGTATATCCTTATAATTATATCTCACTATTATCACTGAATTCAGATTGTATGCATTTATTTACTATTTATTATTTTTTAACATTATCTTATCAATATTTTTAGTTTTTGATTGTATGTATGTCATTTTTTTGTGCACATCAATTTGTTTATGAAGTTTCCTATATTCTATTGGTTTTATGTACAGTGCATCTGAAGGTCTATGCACAGACCGAAATGTTATGTTCTCACTGTGGATTGCAACTCTCACCTTGAAATTCTATATTTGAGTGCCAAGTTCTTCCTACATATATTGCTACGGATTGGGCTCCTACTTGTGCGCCCATTCACGAGAGTCGTATTCTTTTGACAGCTGAAAATGTAGGCATCAGGAGAGATAGCAGTCTGATGAAAAATTGTTTTATCGACAGCTGATGTGTATGATCAACTATATTCTCGTGTTGTTGTATACTTAAATACACCACCATCTCTTACTGGTTAATAAATCAGTATATAGAACCATAATATTAGAGCCAAGGCTTTTTACGTCCCCATTAGGCATTTTTAAGCAATAGCTGAAAAAGAATGGAAAAGTATTTGAGAACATTTGCAAACCAAGCAATGTCCACATCCCTGTGCCCTTGGAATCTATAATGAAGCCTTGATAAATAAGCCTTTTTTACTGAGCTGCTGCATAAAACAAAGTTGATGCCAAGTCTTTTATATCTGCCAGAGAGATCCAGGTTTGCCAACTTGATTTTTTTTCATTTTTTCATCTGGACAGCTTAACCAAAAAGTCACCGACATTTTTCATGGACACACTGAAAAGCCGTAATAAAGCATCAAAATTTTAAGTGATAGATGTCTACACCCATTACTATTAATTACTATGTTAATACCAATAGACAGACAATATCTACGTTCATGATGAACATTAAAATTACTCAGAGTCATAATAATCTGTACAAACTTCTCAAAAAAATAAGTGCAGCTTGAAATATTCTTTACATACAGTGGGTAAAAGTGCCCTATTGTTCTGAAATGTCTGCATGATTGTCAACCCTGGGGAGATCTTCTATGTTTGTGCTAATGTCTGTGTCAAAGACATGCACATTATTCCCATATCCAGAGATAGGTATTATAGGATAGTGCTTGTAAAACAAAGCACCTTTTGTAATTTGTTGCTTGTTAAATTTTGCAGTCGTTCTTGAGATATTAACACTTTTTTTTTGTGTTTATAGCTGGTTGCCAAGAAGACCACCACTGATGTCTAGCTTGTGCTGAAGACAGCTGGAATTAGATTGTGCAAGGCAGGCACAAGCTGCAGCCCATCTCAACTCTTCCGGTGTGATTTTCTATGAATTCTCTGAAATGCAGGATTGTTCCAGGGAAATAAAAACACTTCCCAGTCAAGCTCTGATTCATGTTGCCCATGGTTTGTGCAGCATGAATTGAGTGATGGGTTACCTGCAAGATGACAGATGAATTAAGAGGCCATTGGGTGCCTTAGCAATTATTTCTAGATGTAAATGATAATGTAAAGTATCAATATTTTAGGAGTATTGCTCCTAAAAGGGGTTGCTCAGGTTTATCAATATAATCTGCAGTCACTCCAGGGGACTCCAGACTTGTGAATTGTGACTTGTGAATCCTCAAATCAATTGTCCACTGCCTACAGCGAGACCGAACGGTCATGTGACCACAAATATGTTGTCGCATTCAATTCACTTGAATTGAACGAGGCCGCTCATGTCTAGTAGAAATGTGACCGGAAATATGGGTATCGCATACTTGCGGCACCGTAAAATCTTCACAGAGCACGCTGCACGCAATATGAGGTTTCGCAAGTCTGAAGTCACATATAGTGACTGCAGACTTGTGTGAAAAAACTGAACAAACCCTTTAAGATAAGAAATTAATGCAAACTTGTACATGGCAAGCTAATTTTGTAGCTAACTGGCTTCAGACCAGAAGGAAAGTACAGTACACACATGAAATAACATCCTGGAGAGGAGGAAATTGCAGCTTGCTTTGTTGCAGTCTAATTATAACCTTGGTTTTACATAGGAATACGGTAAACAAGTTACAGGAAGTGTTTGCTTTTCGGATTTACTTAACTAAAGAAACCGAATGCTTGTTATTTAGCGATGCTAGTATTTCAGTGCCAGAGGCGTACCTAGGGTTTCTGGCACCCGGGGCAAGAATTCATTTTGGCGCCCCCCCCCACCACCAAAGACATATGCGATTTGCACACTTGGTCATGTACCCACGAGCTCCCCACCCTAATGCTCTCAATGTTCAGTGAAGAACTGAAACTGAGAGAAGCAGAAGAGAAGCTCGTTGTCACAGGACCACAAGTATGAAAATCGCATATGAGTGAGGTGTCCATGTGACGACTACTGGAACCTGCAGCGCTGAATCCTGACATCGCAGCTACTGAATTCTCACAACTAATGCACTGCACACTTTTAGGATTCTCCCTGACTGGTGGACAGTCATGGGATTTGTATACTTCTGACCACATTCCGACTAGACATGCCTGACCTCGCTGAGTTCATTTTCATTGAGCGAGGCCACACATGTCTAGTTGGCACGTGATCGCATGTACGCAAATCACCAGCACCAGAGAATTGACAGCATGCAGTGCGCACTGTGAGAACTCAGAAGTCTGCAGTCACGAAGAACGACTGCAGACTCATTACAAACCTGGACATCCCCTTTAATGCTCCTAACATAAATAAAAACATCAGAGTTAGTCAGTATCACAAATAACATTTACATCCAGTTACCTTATAGATGACGTCGTCTCTCGAGCCGATCTCCTTTTCTTCATCTTGTCCAGACCTCATGATGAGTTTTCTCATCCACAGCCGTCTCTGCAGACTTCCATCTTCTCCGTTCTTTTGCAGACAATCTCCACATGATGCCCTTAAAGATACAAGGGTCATTATAATGCTCCTGAATTAAAAATTGCCACTCACTATATTGTCTGCATAAAATATGACCCCCGCACTATCCCTCTTATGGTACATGCTCTTTACACGGACCTCCCCTTTCCATGCCGGCCCCATTTTCACACTGTCCTCTCGCCCTATAGGGCCTAGTATTTATACTGTACTCTCTCTCATCACACTCCCCCTCCTTGGTATACTGTCCCCTCTTGGCTGTGCCCTTACACTGTCCCCCCATGCTACGCATGCACACATCCCAACACCCTCACTCCCCGTACTCTGTCCACATAGGTTTTTCACATCGCTACTCATACTGTGTCTGCATACATTCCCCTGTTTGATCCCCAAACTGTGCTGGGACAATGACATGGACTGCTTGATGATGGTGCTGCTTGACTGTGGGCAACAACAGGTGCAGAGCTAGAAGCATCTTCACATGCACGGTGGACTGGGGATTGGCTACTAAGCAAAATAGTGGAAGAAGCAGTAGTGTCACCTGCAGAGTGTTCCTGGAGCCTGGGGTCAGCCCACAAAGTTGGGTGCTTTGCAGCCCTGTGCTTGATCATGTTGGTGGTGGTCAGGCTGGTAGTTTTGCTACCCCTGCTGATGCGGGCATGGCAGGTGCTGCAAATGTCCTGTTTGGGGTTATCGGCAGAGTCTTTAAATAATAACCAGACTCAGGAAGATCTAACAGTTGGAATGGCAACCTTCCTCATGTTGGTGTTATGGGGAACGGATGCATGTCTTCTGTCTATGGCCACCACACTACTTCTTCCTGCCTGTTGGGGTGATATGCCTCCTTCCCCATGTGTGCTGCTGTCCTTGCTCTGCATGCCCTCTTGCCAGGTTGGCAAGGTCACTATGTCATCCACCTCCTCGTCTTACTTATCCACACACTGCTCCTCCTCCTGACTTTCTGGCAATTGTGTCTCATCATCGTCCACCACTTGTGACACTTTCCTACCATCGCCTTTGTGTGACTGTGGCTGGTCAAAGCTTTGGGCATCACTACATGCGATCTCATCTGGCCCCACTTCAAGTTGACCGGTTGAGAGTCTGGAATCTTGAAAGGGAAAACTGAACAGCTCTTCGGAGTGTCCAAGTGTGGGATCAGTTGTCTCAGGTCACTCGGCATGGTGGGAGGAAGGAGGATCTGGGTGAGGAATATGCAGTCCACACTCATGGCTGCTCAGACTTGACTGTGTGGAAGACATGGTGGTGGTGGCTAAGTGATTGGAAGCATTATCCGCTATCTAACCAACATCAGTTTCACACTGCTCTGGCTTCAATAGTGGTGTGCGATCCCCTAGAAACTGGGACAGGAAAGTCGAGCGAGAAGATGTGGGTCTTTTTTTGTGGCCCACTTTCAGCTTGTCTACGGCCTCATCCTCTGCATGCACCATCAGCATCACGTCCACTTCCCCGTCCCTTGCCCCTTCCCCATTTTGAATGGACTACTGAACTATTTTAAAAGCTCTACACAAATGTATTTATTTGGAGCAAAATTATATCTGATCAGTAAGCCTTCAAAGCTACGATTTTTCCACCATAGATTCACCAGGCCGCAGTCACAGATAACACACTGTATAATTTTTGTTTCTGTTGTATGTGAAATTTGGCAAAAAATAAAAAAATGAGTACAACCAGGCTAGCAGTCAAAACTATGCAACTTATGCCTGTGAATGTACGATTTTTCCTCCACAGATACACCAGGCCATAGCCTTGCATAACAGACTATGATTTTTTTTTGTTTTTTAGTGAATTTTTTTTTTTTTAAAAGAGTGGAACAATGCTATTGTGACGCCCAAGAGACCGGGATACCCAGCACCGGACCAATGGGGTCTGTCTCTTGAGGGGGATGTCACGGGTGGCTTGACCCGGTGCTGTGGCCTCAGGCAATGCACAGTGTAAGGGGTATCGTGAGGGGACAGGCACTTACTTGATCAGCAGCAGGTTCTCCCAGCGGTGACGATCCCGATCCTGGATAGATGGCTATTGTCCAAATGAAAGACTGAGGCACTGAAACGTTTAACCAGTTTACTTCAACATAAAGGGATTTACAACCAGTCCTGTCACCGGAGTCTGTATGGGAACTCTGAGTTACTTTGACCCTGCCGGGGTCTTCGCCTCTTATTGTGCGCAATTTCTGTGTGGCCCTGCTGCTGTATGTGAACTGGCTGCCGGCCCAATCTGTCCCCTCCGGGTCCTGGTTCGACGGGCAACCCGAGTCCTTTTATCGGCTTACCCCCTCCGGGAGTACCGCTGAACTCTGTGTCTGTTGCTGCGTCCAGCCCTAGTGAAGCTGATATCACCTCACGTTTTTCCGGTTGCTGTATTATATATAATGAATACAGCCACGGATCCGGTATCCGTCTTTGCGCCTGTTCTGGGTAGTGATTAATGCTACCCGGTTCTCACAATGTCCCTTTTCTCTGTCCCTCTTCTCCTCAGGCCAGTGATTTGGGCCTGGAAACCGTCATAGGGCTGTTAGAAATTCAGCTGTATGACCTCTCACTATCAGCTCCTTAGCCCAACTGCCATTTCTTCTCTCAGACCAGAATGGATCAAGGGAAGTCTCTGGAGCTCCCCCTTCTGGCCGGAGGTGGTAGTGCAGTTTTGCTATCTTAGTATTTGTATTTATTGTCAGTAACTATTTTTGTGGCAAATACCCCTAGGGGTGCCACACTAGCACAAAGAACTATGCTATCTATGCCTGCGAAACTACGATTTTTCCACCAGAGATGCACCAAGCCGCAGCCTGACATAGCAGACTGTATACTTTTTTTGGTTTTTGGAGAATTAAAAAAAAAAAAAAGAGTAGAACAAGGCTAGCACAAAGGACTATGCTATGTATGCCTACGAAACTACGATTTTTCCACCCCAGATACACCAGGCCGCAGCCTGACATAACAGACTGTATAATTTTTTGGGGGGGTTTGGAGAATTTAAAAAAAAAAAAAGAGTGGAACAAGGCTAGCAGACAGAACTATGCAACTTATGCCTGCGAAGCTACGATTTTTCCACCACTGATACACTAGGCCTCAGCCTGACATAACAGACTGTATACATTTTTTTTGTTTTTTGGTGAATTTAAAAAAAAAAAAGAACAAGGCTAGCAGACAGAACTATGCTACGTATGCCTGCGAGACTATGATTTTTCCACCACAGATACACCAGGCCACAGCCACAGATAACAGACTGTGTAATTTTTTTTTCTCTTGTATGTGAAATTTGGCAAAAAATTAAAAATAAGTATAACAAGGCTAGCAGACAGAACTATTAAACTTATGCCTGCGAAGCTACAATTTTTCTACCACAGATACACCAGCCGTCAGCCTCAGATAACAGACTGATCTAAATGTGGCCTTGATTTTTTTGGGCACAACTAAATTTTGTCAACAAGTTGGCTATGACACACAAAAAATAATTGTTGGTGCCCCCCCTTCTGGTGCCTGGGACAAAAAAAATTGTAGATTTGCACATTCTTCGATTACAATAACCTGGCTGTAGTATGCAGTGTGACCAAGCAAATAAATGTTGAAATAAGGGGGTTATGGATTGCTTTAGAATAAAAGGAGGAGGTATAAGGTGAAGAAAAAAAATGCCACAGAAAACTGCAGCTAGGTATATATTACATCACTAAATAAACGAATAAATCCAATACACAATAAAATGTAACATTTACTAATAATAAAGATAAAAACTACAACACTCACGACCTAAAAAAGTCTAATGTTTGGCTGAAAAAAGATACAGGGTGCACTCAGTCCCTAATACGTTGGCTGTCTGTGCCAAATCAGGCTGATTTGAACCTGTGGTCTGGGATGGACATTGTTCCCCACTACTGTATCGCACACTTCTTCCAAGTGATTTATCTTCTTACCCTTCATTCAGATAAGTGATATTTTTCTAGTATGTCTCCTGATGAACGGACCTTGGAGAAAGGCGTCGAGATGAACATACTGAGATGAACATATTTATTTTTTCTATCTATGAGATTGGGGATTTACACATTTATTGTGTCTTTTTTATGTACACATCTTTGATTAGGTGCTATGGTTAATTCTTATTTGTGACTGTACGCTCGGTCTGCTTTTTGTATTTTTTCGGTTTTTGCCATCTGGCAGTGTTAGGACGTATTAGGGCCAGACGACGGGAGCGGGGGCGCCAATCGCGCAGGATTTTTAGGGTGCCAACTCCAGCAAGCAGGCAGAGCGTATCTAGGTACAGAGGAAATCCCGCAGGAGGGCTATAGGCCATATGGGGATATGTGCAATTATGTACTGAGTGTGCGTTACTGCTGATTTATTATAGCACACTTGCACATTATTTTCATGTGCTCTAATTGCATAGCACATTGGTCAATTCTATTTGTTTGTCGTTTTGTATGGTCTGCTGTTTGTCTATCTTATTCCACACTTGAGGGTTGTCCAGGGTGAGTCAGGGCTAGCCTACGTTGAGCGGGGGCGCCATTGCGCAGGATATATAGGGTGCCAACCTCCGCAGCAAGGTAAGACACAGACAGCCAACGTATTAGGGACTGAGTGCACCCTGTATCTTTTCTCAGCCAAACATTAGACTTTTTTAGGTCGTGAGTGTTGTCGTTTTTATCTTTATTATTAGTAAATATTACGTTTTATTGTGTATTGGATTTATTCGTTTATTTAGTGCTTTAGTCAGTGAATTATATTTCTTTTTGGGCACTTACATTGATTTTTTCTGTGATACTGTATATATTACATCAGCAGCAGCAGACAGTAATGTAGCTTTTAGAGGTATGCAGTGAGAGCTACGTACTCACATACAGTGCCTGCAGGCCTTGCACTGATGTGGATATGTGCACATAGACTCCCCTGCCTACCTAGGGCTGCAATCTCTGGACCCCTGGATTAGCCCTAAAATGGACCGTTGGTTTCTCAGGAGTTGTGGAGTGAACAGTTGCAGATCTACACTAACTATTAAAAGGACGATTCTGATCCTATTTCAGCAGCAGCTCTCCCTAAGTCTGGAGCAGAATGAGGCGAGCAGGGTGGCGCCAGGTCTCTTATACTCGTGATGACGCCCGAGCTCCTGCCGAATAATCTCGGAAATACTCGGTGCTCGCCAAGTACACCGAGCATAGTGATACTTGGGCGAGTACGGAGTAGTGGCGAGCATGTTCGCTCATCACTAGTGATAATGCAATTAAAGATATGTGCTTTTAGAGCACACTTAAAGCAGTGAATACTGGGAATTATGTGGATTGCTTGGTGTAGCGCATTCCATAAAAGTTGGTGTGGCATGAGAAAAATCTTCTGAACACGAGTGGGAGGTTTGGATTGTGGAAGATGTTAATCTTAGATTATTTGCAGGATGAAGGTAGACTAAGATGAGGGAGGAGATGTATAGTGGTGCAGAACTGTGGCTACAGTGACAAATGTAAAGCCTCTGAAACGGATGGGCAACCAGTGCAATGACTGGCACAGGGTTGAGGCATCAGTGTAGCAGCTGGGCAGAAATAAAAAATGTGTCGATAATAATTTAAATCCATCTTTAAATGCATATGTTAAAATGTTGCAATTCACCAAAATATTGTGTTGCTGAGTACACTGCCACTTTAGTAAAACAGAAAGCCATCTTGGTATTGACTAGCTGTTTGAATGTACATTTTTCTTGATAGATTTAAGCACAACGTTCTGGTGCTGTATAGTTATTTTCATTTCTGGTTGTTATGGTAACTGCAAATATTTAAAGCCTTCGACATGAACCCAGTCTCAGTTACTATGGGAACTGTTTCCAGTCTATGATATCTTTCTCCTGTCCGTGTTACTAACACATAAATTGCAGAAATAAATTATTGTTGTTATGCATGCAATTTTTTTTTTCCAGCATGCAGCATTTGTTTGTAATCTGTTAGCTTTCATCACACCACATTTAGCCTCTATGGCAAATATCCTTATGTCAATAAATAGTACATAAATGAAAGCACTAATACTCATACCGCTTTCCAAGAGTACACAAATGCAAAATAGATGCCCTTTAGCTTACATTCGGATGGTTTATGACTGCCATTGATTTGAATACCTTTGCATATTCCAGTTTTACCGCTAGCCAGGGAGAAAAAACATATCTAAAAAACTTTTATGTGTGCTCCTAATAAACATATATTGACATAATTTGGTTTTCTTTACATTTAAGTATTATATACTGTACATCTACAATTATAGAACAAACATAAAATTCTAAATATTTGAGAAAAAGCACAAATAGGAAAAGTCACAGGCCCCATTTCATAATGCCTTTGTAGCTATTTTCATCTAGTTTTCTGTTTTCCACTTTTTTTAAATTTGCACTCAATTCATGATTCTATTTGTGCATTTTTTAAAGTCTATTTTATATGTGCTCATTTTTGTTTCCGCTTCGTGGTAGGAGTTTAGCGATTTCACAATTTTTTTTGTCTAATTAATCAATTGCAACTTTTTAAAAAGTCAACTCCGCTCCAAACCCCCCTTGGTCTATTTTTTAATACACCAGTATTTTGGTGGAATATTTGCACCACTTTGTGCAGCGTGCCGCCAAAAAGTCACAAAAGAAGTTCAAGAAAGACTTGAACTGGACTTTGCCCCAAATTCATGAATCAGTTTTGAAAAATGTGGCGCCAAAAACGACAATTAATACTGCATTAAAACAATGCAAAGTTTGAATCCGGGCTAAAGTCTTTATTAAATATTTAAACAATGTGAAAAGAAAAAGCGGTAGCAAAAATAATGAAGTGTGTTCCTGCAAAGCATGTCGTCATATCAAACATGATTAATACACACAATTTATTCATGATTCAATAATTTATAAATCATTGGAACCCAAATAATATATAAGATTTAAGTTGAAATTTCCCAATAAGTTACTTCATTAGCTATGCATAAATATTCTGTATGAATTCATGTAGCGATCGATTATGCAGTACATGGTTTTTAGAAAAAAAAGTATATGTAATTTCCCGAAATTCATCATAACAGACTATGTCTCATAAATTATGTGCTATGTGGCTGCACAATGTAATTAGACTAAGGTAGAAATTATACCATATACTTGAAGAGGCAACTTCCTAAAAACTGATTTGCTGAGGATTCACTGATCAAGGTTCAATAGAGATTATCGGCTTCAAGCATTATTTTTTAAGGAAAAAGAAGGTATTTATAAAATCAGATCCAGGAAGAGGCAGAACATTTGGAAATATATACAGTAGATACACAGCTCTGGCAAAAATTAAGAGACCACCACATCAAAACCCTGTCATGGGCAGCATAATCTCCAGACCTGAACCCCATTGAAAACCTCTGGAATGTAATCAAGAGGATGATGGATGGTCACAAGCCATCAAACAAAGAAGAACTGCTTACATTTTTAGAAGCAGTGCGAAAGACTGATGGAAAGCATGCCAAGACGCAAGAAAGCTGTGATGAAAAATCATGGTTATTTCACACAATATTGATTTCTGAACTCTTCCTGAGTTAAAACATTAGTATTGTTGTTTCTAAATGATTATGAACGATTATGAACTTGTTTTAGTTGCAATATTTGAGGTCTCAAAGCACTGTTTTTTAATTTTGACCATTTCTCCTTTTCAGAAAAAAATACAAAACTTATTGCTTGGAAATTCGGAGACATGTTGTCAGAAGTTTATAGAATAAATTACCTATATATATATATATATATATATATATATATATATATATATATATATACAGGGTGGGCCATGCATATGGATACACCTAAATAACATGGGAATGGTGACAGTTTTCTTGCGTAGGGTGTCTTGTATTGAAACCTGCTGCAATGACCCGGTACAGCGTTCACCAGACATCAACACAATTTCCATCCGCTCCTCACGTGTTAAGCTCTGCGACATGTCAATGGCTGTAAACAAAGAGAAACTTGCAAATAACTCATGAAAGAATAACGTTATGTTAAGAACAAGCACACCATTGTTTTTCTTGTGAAATTCTCAATAAGTTTGATGTGTCACATGACCCTCTTCCCATTGGAAAAAATAAAGTTGGATCCAAAATGGCCAACTTCAAAATGGCTGTCATGGTCACCACCAATCTTGAAAAGTTTTCCCCCTCCCATATACTAATGTGCCACAAACAGGAAGTTGATATCACCAACGATTCACATTTTATTTAGGTATATCCATATACATGGCCCACTGTATATATATATATATGTAAAATCATAAACATATATACAGTATATATGTTCAAATTCACTGCAGTGAAATTCTCCCTGTGAACTGTGGTGATAAACGGTGCTAGCGGAGATTTCACCGAGGTCACCGCAGTTCAGCCTGGCTGGGAACGCAGCCTCACTGACCTGAGGTAACCTCTATTATGTCATCGCGGCCCACTGAGGCTGCACTCGCAGCAGCTCATTCACCAGTGATTCTCAGCCTGGATGGTCGCATCTTGGAACCATCCAGATTGAAAACTATTCATCCCCCAAACATGGACTACGGCATGGGACAAAACGACAAACAGGTGAGGGATATTGTTTATTTTTTTTTTTTTTTATTATAGAAGACGAGGGCTTTGGTGGAATAGGCGTTAGGTGAATATAGCTGTGTTTGTTATTTTTAAATAAAAAAGTAAAAGTGTGTTTTGTTTTATATCAAATAAAATACTTTATACTTGCTGTGTGTTTATTTACCATATAACTATAGAAATAGTAATGGATAGGTGTCTTTTAGACGCTTCTCCATTAGTAATCCATTGGCTGGATGTCAGCAGACAATACACAGGTGACATCAACCCCAGAAATATGAACCTCATTTGCCACCACTACAGCTGAGATTTAATGCATCTAATAGATGTGCCTTTTCTGGGTGACTGCGGGCTGCTATATTTTTAGGCTGGTGGGAGCAATATCCATGGCCCCTTACCAGCCTGAGAATACCAGCCCCCAGCTGACTGCTTTAGCTTGGCTGGTTGTCAAAAATGATGGGAACCCCAAACCATTTTTTTAAATTAGTTAAATAATTAAAAAATATGGCATGGGGACCCCTCCATTCTTGACACCCAGCTATGCTGAAGCTGACACCTGAGGGATGCAGCCTCCAACTGTGAATTTTGCCTGGCTAGTTATCAAAAATACAGGGAAACCCATGCATTTTTTTTTTTTTTAAATCTCACTTTTATTAGCGGCAGCAGGCGTCGGCTGATGGGAGCAGTAGTCCCATCATCCGGCACCAATGACCGTAGGTAAAATTTATACCTCCGATCTTAGCTGCAGGTTCACGCTGTCATTTGACAACTTGGGAACCGTTTATCTCTGACTGGCGGTGATGAATTTACTGCCGAGCATAAGCGGTGTTTGCCGATCTGTCATGCACATGACAGTGTGGCAAATACTGGTTGTTCAGGCCACCCATTCAAGTGTATGGGGTCTGGACTCGGGTCTGGGTACTGTTCTGGTACCCATACCCAAACTTTATGTACCTGTTCGGCCAGACGTAAACATCAAGTGGTCCGCCTATCTCTAGCGCTGAATGTTCCAAGAGTCTAAACATATATGCAGTTTACCCCAATTAGTCTTGCTTTTTGTACTCTATGTAAAGAGCATTAACATGTGCATAATGACTGTATGGCGTTACACACTATGGTTCCAGGCCGTATATGCCATCGTATGTTGCCTCACTTGAATAGTTAACATGTAATATTGTCAGGTGAGCAGAAACACAGAGCAGAAATCAAAGAAAGTGATATGCAAACTTTTTATTAGAGCTGTTAAAAAATGCATGTTAACATTCTTAGAAATGACAGAATAGAACTTTTAACAAGTCCTCTGAGTTTCTTCCTGCTAAGCAGGTTCTACTATTCCTCAGCCAAAAGCATATAGGGCATGTTGAGAGTTGTAAATTCTTTTATATATTTTATCTATTTATGGGTTCTGTTGATTAAAATGGGAAAATTGTAAATGTCAATTTGCATTTAATGTTTCTAATCATTTGAAAAAATAATGACTTTGTGTACTATAGAGAAAGCTATATCTTAGGAATCCTTTGTATCATTAGGCTGTTCTTAGACATGATGGCAAGCTGGTTTTACTTTCCGGTCTCGGCTCCAGTCCAGGCTTTGTTACCTTCTCCTATGGCCAACTTACTCTGTGCAAGTTGATGCTGGGTTCCTGCAGTAATCAGTAAGCATCTTGGATGTCATAACCCAAGGCCTTTTAAAGCTGACTAAGGTACCCATGTGTGCCAAGTATTTAGGAAACATAGCTCCCAGTTACAACATGTTTCTCAGGAGTTTTTCTCATCATTCATTTCACTCATCTCCAGATAGATTTCTAATCATCATCTCTGGAAACTCCTGTCTGGATTCCAGCAACCAATTACTACTTCTCATGACTTTGGTTGGCCAGGACAATAAGTTTTTTAGTTCAATAAGGGAGATCACCAGTCAAAAATAAACCTTTTAATAAACAATAACTTGGCTGGAATTACAGTGGGAAAAAAAGTATTTAGTCAGTATGATAATGATCCCAATCACACCACCAGGGCAACAAAGGAGTGGCTTCGTAAGAAGCTTATGAAGGTCCTGGAATGGCCTAGCCAGTCTCCAGATCTCAACCCCATAGAAAACCTTTGGAGGGAGTTGAAAGTCTGTGATGCCCAGCGCCAGGCCCAAAACATCACTGCTCTAGAGGAGATCTGCATGGAGGAATGGGTCAACATACCACCAACAGTGTGTGCCAACTTGTGAAGACTTACAGAAAACGTTTGACCTCTGTCATTGCCAACAAAGGATATGTAACAAAATATTGAGATGAACTTTCGTTAATGACCAAATACTTATTTTCCACCATAATTTGCTAAATAAATCTTGCCAAATCAGACAAGGTGATTTTCTGGATTTGTTTTCTCATTTTGACTCTCATAGTTGTGGTCTACCTATGATGTCAATTACAGGCTTCTCATCTTTTTAAGTGGGAGAACTTGCACTATTGGTGGCTGACTAAATACTTTTTTTCCCCACTGTACATACAATATATAGTGGGTACACATCCTGACGAATGTTTCCTTCACAATACGTGGCATTTTCCACACACAGTTTTAATTCCTTCCTCTATCTTCACTGTTCCTCACTACTTCACCACAACTCAGCTCAGTACCACAGGCCAGCTAGCAAGAGTCCTTTACTCAACCCACTTTTCCGCTTCTCCTTGTCCTTTCAACATAATTATATTGCCAGTACGGACTGTACTTATCTTTTGTCCCTCACATTATGGGAATCTCACCCAGAGCACTCTCTTCATCTCATGTACTCTGTCCTGTCTTGGCACGTTACCTCTTGGAGTTATAAACTTTGGACCGTACTGCGAGGCATCCTTGCTCTGGACCCATCTCCAGTCGAGCACTCCATTTTTTGGTCACTTCTCCCCTTCTTTCTACTGGGATCTCGCTATCTTCTGTCATGATCTCCTCTCACGTTAGGGACACTCATGTCATACTGCACTGCTCAGATCATACCTTAGATCTGCTTTCTATGCACTCTGGGCCCTAGCTCCCGTTCTGACAGGAAACTGTCTTTGTTCCTACTCCTTAACAACTCCCACTCTGGGCTAGTCCCAACTACTAACTATAACTCTTCCTACCATAGTGCAACACCCACGCATGTCACAAATTCACATTGCACAATGCAACATTACACTTGTTTGTCAAGTGGGAACGTGGGCAATAAATCCATCTCCTTATACTGCTGACCATGAGCTATGACTTAGAAAATCCACCTACAGTGGCTAGCAAAAGTATTCACCCCCTTGGCTTTTAGCCTATTTTGCTACATTACAACCTGCATTTAACTATTTTTGTAATCCGATTTGTGTGTGATGCATCAGCGGTAAATAGTCTACGTGCAAAAAATATAGACAGAAATTACAATTATGGCATCGAACAACTAAAATTTGTCATGTCTTTATGTATTCATCCCTTTTGCAATGAAGCCCCTAAAAATTTAGGGTACAAGCAATTACCTTCATAAGTCACATGCTTAGTGAAAGGAATTCCACCTGTGTGCAATGTAAATGTTACATGGTCTGTTTACACACCTTTACTGAAAGGCCACAGAGGTGCAAAACCATAAAGCAAAAGTTACCAATAGCCAAACAACACAATGAAGACCAATGAAGTCTCCAAACAAGTCAATGACAAAGTTGTTGAAAAGTACAAGTCAGGTTTGGGTTATAAAAAAAATCCTCAAACTCTGATGATGCGCCGGAGCACCATCAAATCATCATCAAATGAAAAAAAACAAGGTACCACAACAAATCTGCCAAGATAGGGCCACCCACAGAAAATGTCAGCCACGGATGTTCACCTTCCAAAGAGACAATAACCCAAAGCATACTGCTAAAGCAACACTCAAGTGGTTTAAGGGGAAACATGTAAATGTTTTGTAGTGGCTTTGTCAAAGCCCAGGCCTTATTCCAATTGAGAATCTGTGGTCAGACATGAAGATTGCTGTTCACCAGAAGAAACCATCTAATTTGAAGGAGCTGGAGCAGTTTTACCTTGAGGAATGGTCAATGGCAAGATGTGGAAAGCTCATAGAGACTTATCCAAAGCGACGTCCAGCTTTTACTGCTACAAAAAGAGGCTCTACAAAGACTAAATTTAGGGGAATGAATAGTTATGCACACTGAAGTTTTCAGTTATTTTGTCCTATTTGTTGTTTGCTTCACAAAAAAACCCTAAAAAAAAAACAAATGTTCACAGTTGTACTTATGTTCATTACATGAACTGATGCAAACCCCCAAAAAGTGAAATTCCAGGTTGTGAGGTATGTGACCCCATAATAGCGGTCAACTATGCCCTTTGACAGGTACACTCAAGCAGAATACATTGATGCAGAATACCATGCAATTAGTTTTAGCCAGCTAGCTTGGGTGGAATTTGAATACTCAGTCTTTTACAAACATCATAATTTGATTAATTTTTAATGTAATGGATATAATATGTCTTTGGAGGAGAAAGCAGCAGTCACACACCCTGCACAGCTTTCTCTGGAGTCTTGCCAGTTGCAATTTCACAACTACCGGGAAAGGAGGAAAGCATGTGCTTACGAAATAGGTTTTCTGCAATAAAATTCCGTTACGAAAAAAAAAAAAAAGTTAAGAATAATCTTACTTCTCTTAAACCACGAAAACGTAAAGAGGCTGCACTGACACTTATACAAATATACAATATTATTACTATGGAATATTAAGCAATCTCAAGTATACTTCCTATATAGCTGCTTGCATGTGAATCTATACCTTATTGTATCAGCTTGAAATTAATGGGAAAATGGATAAATGCACTCTGTAGTTACTTGGCGGGTGTTCTTTAAAGTTTATATGAAATCAGTTGAGGGGAAACGGTCACTTCAGAAAACTTTTGAAATGTAACAGTGATGTATCAGAATTTTAATTATTAGGGGTCAGGGTCTCTGATACAAGGGGGCGGAAGAGCTCAGTCTAGCTTTGCTCTCCTCGGTTATACATAGTTAGGCGAAGGTGACCTTATTGACTTACTATTAGACTGTCTTCAGCTAACACAACTTCTCTGAGGATTTCTGATGTTTTGATTTAGCGTGGGGTCACACTATATATATAAGATATAAGCCGCCGAATCCCATTCAAACAAATCTATTCAAGTCAATGTGAAATGCAGATTTCAATGGACTGCTGGTTCAAGGGAAGTCAAAATATATCATTGACTTTTCCTGAAAATAACAGCTCATCATATGGCTACTACAAGTGAACCTTTGCCATCAGCATGTCAGGACCCCGAGTCTTGAGTTTTATATGTTAACAACTTTTTTACGTTGGACATTACCCAGTGGCGTAACTCCAGTGAGAACTTTCAAAAGCCACCCCCCCCTCCCATGCCAAAATATTTTCCACCCAACTTCCATTAGAATCTCCATTATTTATCAGTGATATGTGGGGGAGGGGAGGTGCCAACCTCTATGACCTCCATTATCCTTTTATTTCTGCTACTGCAGTACCACAGAAGACCTCCAGGATTACTTTTCAAGATCTGTATGGCAGCACAAGATTCATTGCCAGCATCGCCTCTATAGACATGGGTATTTTTGCAACGGGCGAGGGGGTGAATATTGCATACCATTTTAAGTACCCTGTTTTGCTGACTACTAGGAAAGAAGGCGGCCATGCTGAAAGAAACCATTTACACATGAGAGCCAGCACCTGGTAGAAATGCAGGATGTGTGTTATGGCCAGTGTACACATCTGACAAGTTAGGGTATGTTTCCACGTTCAGGAAACGCTGCGTTTTTGACGCTGCGTTAAGCCGCAGTGTCAAAAATGCAGCGTCCAGATGTTACAGCGCAGTGGAAGGGATTTCATGAAATCCGGTCTCCACTATGCATTAAAAGACGCATCTGACTTACCCGCGAAAACGCACATGCGGCGCGTCTTTTCAGAATGCAGCATGTCCTTACATTGCTGAAACAACACAAGGACAGCGCAGGTGACCTGCCAGTGACCTCAGGTGCAGATTTGGTCAGGATTTTACCTGCATAAAATCCTGACCAAATCCTGATGCAATTGTGAACGTGGACACGTACCCTTAGAGTCTCTGGTGCATAGCAGTCTCTGTCTCTGGTACACAGCAGTCTCTGGTACATAGCAGTCTGTGGTATACAGCAGTCTCTGGTACATAGCAGTCTTTGTCTCTGGTACACAGCAGTATCTGGTACACAGCAGTATCTGGTACATAGCAGTCTGTGGTATACAGCAGTATCTGGTACACAGCAGTATCTGGTACATAGCAGTATCTGGTACATAGCAGTCTGTGGTACACAGCAGTATCTGGTACATAGCAGTCTGTGGTACACAGCAGTATCTGGTACATAGCAGTCTGTGGTATACAGCAGTATCTGGTACACAGCAGTATCTGGTATACAGCAGTCTCTGGTACATAGCAGTCTGTGGTACACAGCAGTATCTGGTACATAGCAGTCTGTGGTATACAGCAGTCTCTGGTACATAGCAGTCTCTGGTACATAGCAGTCTGTGGTACACAGCAGTATCTGGTACATAGCAGTCTGTGGTATATAGCAGTATCTGGTACACAGCAGTATCTGGTACATAGCAGTCTGTGGTACACAGCAGTATCTGGTACATAGCAGTATCTGGTACATAGCAGTCTGTGGTAGACAGCAGCCTCTGGTATACAACAGTCTCTGGTACATAGCAGTCTGTGGTACACAGCAGTATCTGGTACATAGCAGTCTGTGGTACACAGCAGTATCTGGTACATAGCAGTATCTGGTACATAGCAGTCTGTGGTAGACAGCAGCCTCTGGTATACAACAGTCTCTGGTACATAGCAGTCTGTGGTACACAGCAGTATCTGGTACATAGCAGTCTGTGGTATATAGCAGTATCTGGTACACAGCAGTATCTGGTACATAGCAGTCTGTGGTACACAGCAGCCTCTGGTATACAAAGAGCCTTACACATACCCCCAAATCAAACAGACGCTAAATATGTATTGTATTGCGTCCAGATAATTAACATAGTTTGCACATGTTCTACGCTAGATATACAAAGAAAACCATATAGAGGAAATGCGTATTAAGAACAAATTCTTTATTTGAAATAAATATAAACAGAATATATACTGAAGACCATAGAAAAGCATAAAAAGTTAAAAAAGTCTGGTAGCCAACAAAGTGCTCGAAATATGAGCCAAGTAAATATATGCGGCACCCCTCCTGGACAAACAGCATTACTAGTACCTGATAGTCCACATAACAATGTGTTCGTACCCCTGGCACACATCCATATAGTAATTTTAAAGAGCAATCCTTAGAGTAACCTATCGGCCAAAATGGCACATCTAAAGGCTCCTACTCAATAATGTCCATAATTATAAGGGTAGTATATGCCAGTATACTCACACGGAGATGATAGTTCTTGCTGATGTCCAGGAGATGGTGCCACAGCCCCTACGCGCGTTTCGGCGGCGTGCCTTCGTCAGGGGAAGTCAGGGGAAGCCTCTGGTATACAGCAGTCTCTGGTACATAGCAGTCTGTGGTACACAGCAGTATCTGGTACATAGCAGTCTGTGGTATACAGCAGTCTGTTGTACACAGCAGTATCTGATACATAGCAGAGTCTGGTACATAGCAGTCTGTGGTATACAGCAGTATCTGGTACACAGCAGTCTCTGGTACACAGCAGTATCTGGTACATAGCAGTCTCTGGTGCAGAGCAGTGTCTGGTACACAGCAGTCTCTGGTACACAGCAGTATCTGGTATATAGCAGTCTGTTGTACACAACAGTATCTGGTACACATCAGTCTCTGGTACATAGCAGTCTGTGGTATACAGCAGTCTGTTGTACACAGTAGTATCTGGTACACAGCAGTCTCTGGTACATAGCAGTCTGTGGTATACAGCAGTATCTGGTACACAGCAGTCTCTGGTACACAGCAGTATCTGGTACATAGCAGTCTGTGGTGCAGAGCAGTGTCTGGTACATAGCAGTCTGTGGTATACAGCAGTATCTGGTACACAGCAGTATTTGGTACACAGCAGACTCTGGTACATAGCAGCCTGTGGTATACAGCAGTATCTGGTACATAGCAGTCTGTGGTATACAGCAGTATCTGGTACAGAGCAGTATCTGGTACATAGCAGTCTGTGGTATACAGCAGTCTGTTGTACACAGCAGTATCTGATACATAGCAGAGTCTGGTACATAGCAGTCTGTGGTATACAGCAGTATCTGGTACACAGCAGTCTCTGGTACACAGCAGTATCTGGTACATAGCAGTCTCTGGTGCAGAGCAGTGTCTGGTACACAGCAGTCTCTGGTACACAGCAGTATCTGGTATATAGCAGTCTGTTGTACACAACAGTATCTGGTACACATCAGTCTCTGGTACATAGCAGTCTGTGGTACACAGCAGTCTGTTGTACACAGTAGTATCTGGTACACAGCAGTCTCTGGTACATAGCAGTCTGTGGTATACAGCTGTCTGTTGTACACAGCAGTATCTGGTACGCAGCAGTCTGTGGTACACAGCAGTCTGTGGTATACAGCAGTATCTGGTACACAGCAGTCTCTGGTACACAGCAGTATCTGGTACATAGCAGTCTGTGGTGCAGTGCAGTGTCTGGTACATAGCAGTCTGTGGTATACAGCAGTATCTGGTACACAGCAGTATCTGGTACAAAGCAGACTCTGGTACATAGCAGTCTGTGGTATACAGCAGTATCTGGTACAGAGCAGTATCTGGTACATAGCAGTCTGTGGTATACAGCAGTCTGTTGTACACAGCAGTATCTGATACATAGCAGAGTCTGGTACATAGCAGTCTGTGGTATACAGCAGTATCTGGTACACAGCAGTCTCTGGTACACAGCAGTATCTGGTACATAGCAGTCTCTGGTGCAGAGCAGTGTCTGGTACACAGCAGTCTCTGGTACACAGCAGTATCTGGTATATAGCAGTCTGTTGTACACAACAGTATCTGGTACACATCAGTCTCTGGTACATAGCAGTCTGTGGTATACAGCAGTCTGTTGTACACAGTAGTATCTGGTACACAGCAGTCTCTGGTACATAGCAGTCTGTGGTATACAGCTGTCTGTTGTACACAGCAGTATCTGGTACGCAGCAGTCTGTGGTACACAGCAGTCTGTGGTATACAGCAGTATCTGGTACACAGCAGTCTCTGGTACACAGCAGTATCTGGTACATAGCAGTCTGTGGTGCAGAGCAGTGTCTGGTACATAGCAGTCTGTGGTATACAGCAGTATCTGGTACACAGCAGTATCTGGTACACAGCAGACTCTGGTACATAGCAGTCTGTGGTATACAGCAGTATCTGGTACACAGCAGTCTCTGGTACACAGCAGTATCTGGTATATAGCAGTCTGTTGTACACAGTAGTATCTGGTACACAGCAGTCTCTGGTACATAGCAGTCTGTGGTATACAGCAGTATCTGGTACACAGCAGTCTCTGGTACACAGCAGTATCTGGTACATAGCAGTCTGTGGTGCAGAGCAGTGTCTGGTACATAGCAGTCTGTGGTATACAGCAGTATCTGGTACACAGCAGTATTTGGTACACAGCAGACTCTGGTACATAGCAGCCTGTGGTATACAGCAGTATCTGGTACATAGCAGTCTGTGGTATACAGCAGTATCTGGTACAGAGCAGTATCTGGTACATAGCAGTCTGTGGTATACAGCAGTCTGTTGTACACAGCAGTATCTGATACATAGCAGAGTCTGGTACATAGCAGTCTGTGGTATACAGCAGTATCTGGTACACAGCAGTCTCTGGTACACAGCAGTATCTGGTACATAGCAGTCTCTGGTGCAGAGCAGTGTCTGGTACACAGCAGTCTCTGGTACACAGCAGTATCTGGTATATAGCAGTCTGTTGTACACAACAGTATCTGGTACACATCAGTCTCTGGTACATAGCAGTCTGTGGTATACAGCAGTCTGTTGTACACAGTAGTATCTGGTACACAGCAGTCTCTGGTACATAGCAGTCTGTGGTATACAGCTGTCTGTTGTACACAGCAGTATCTGGTACGCAGCAGTCTGTGGTACACAGCAGTCTGTGGTATACAGCAGTATCTGGTACACAGCAGTCTCTGGTACACAGCAGTATCTGGTACATAGCAGTCTGTGGTGCAGAGCAGTGTCTGGTACATAGCAGTCTGTGGTATACAGCAGTATCTGGTACACAGCAGTATCTGGTACACAGCAGACTCTGGTACATAGCAGTCTGTGGTATACAGCAGTATCTGGTACACAGCAGTCTCTGGTACACAGCAGTATCTGGTATATAGCAGTCTGTTGTACACAACAGTACCTGGTACACATCAGTCTCTGGTACATAGCAGTCTGTGGTATACAGCAGTCTGTTGTACACAGTAGTATCTGGTACACAGCAGTATCTGGTACGCAGCAGTCTCTGGTACACAGCAGTATCTGGTACAGAGCAGTCTGTGGTATACAGCAGTATCTGGTACACAGCAGTATCTGGTACATAGCAGCCTGTGGTATACAGCAGTATCTGGTACATAGCAGTCTGTGGTATACAGCAGTATCTGGCACAGAGCAGTATCTGGTACATAGCAGTCTGTGGTATACAGCAGTCTGTTGTACACAGCAGTATCTTGTATGCAGCAGTCTCTGGTACACAGCAGTCTGTGGTATACAGCAGTCTCTGGTACACAGCAGTCTCTGGTACACAGCAGTCTCTGGTACATAACAGTCTGTGGTATACAGCAGTCTCTGGTACACAGCAGTATCTGGTACATAGCAGTGTGTTGTACAAAACAGTATCTGGTACACATCAGTCTCTGGTACATAGCAGTCTGTGGTATAGAGCAGTCTGTTGTACATAGCAGTATCTGGTACACAGCGGTATCTGGTACACAGCAGTCTCTGGTACACATCAGTCTCTGGTACATAGCAGTCTGTGGTACATAGCAGTCTGTGGTATACAGCAGTCTGTTGTATACAGCAGTATCTGGTACACAGCAGTCTCTGGTACATAGCAGTCTGTGGTATACAGCAGTCTGTTGTATACAGCAGTATCTGGTACACAGCAGTCTGTGGTATACAGCAGTATCTGGTACACAGCAGTATCTGGTACACTGCAGACTCTGGTACATAGCAGTCTGTGGTATACAGCAGTATCTGGTACACAGCAGTCTCTGGTACACAGCAGTATCTGGTATATAGCAGTCTGTTGTACACAACAGTACCTGGTACACATCAGTCTCTGGTACATAGCAGTCTGTGGTATACAGCAGTCTGTTGTACACAGCAGTATCTGGTACACAGCAGTCTCTGGTACATAGCAGTCTGTGGTATACAGCAGTCTGTTGTACACAGTTGTATCTGGTACACAGCAGTATCTGGTACATAGCAGTCTGTGGTATACAGCAGTCTGTTGTACACAGTAGTATCTGGTACACAGCAGTATCTGGTACATAGCAGTCTGTGGTATACAGCAGTCTGTTGTATACAGCAGTATCTGGTACGCAGCAGTCTGTGGTATACAGCAGTATCTGGTACACAGCAGTATCTGGTACATAGCAGTCTGTGGTATACAGCAGTATCTGGTACACAGCAGTATCTGGTACACAGCAGTCTGTGGTATACAGCAGTATCTGGTACACAGCAGTATCTGGTACATAGCAGTCTGTGGTATACAGCAGTATCTGGTACACAGCAGTATCTGGTACATAGCAGTATGTGGTATACAGCAGTCTGTGGTATACAGCAGTATCTAGTACACATCAGTATCTGGTACATAGCAGTCTGTGGTATACAGCAGTATCTGGTACACAGCAGTATCTGGTACACAGCAGTCTGTGGTATACAGCAGTATCTGGTACACAGCAGTATCTGGTACATAGCAGTCTGTGGTATACAGCAGTATCTGGTACACAGCAGTATCTGGTACATAGCAGTCTGTGGTACACAGCAGTATCTGGTACATAGCAGTCTGTGGTATACAGCAGTCTCTGGTACATAGCAGTATCTTGTACATAGCAGTCTGTGGTATACAGCAGTATCTGGTACACAGCAGAATCTGGTACATAGCAGTCTGTTGTACACAACAGTATTTGGTACACATCAGTCTCTGGTACATAGCAGTCTGTGGTATACAGCAGTCTGTGGTATACAGCAGTATCTGGTACACAGCAGTATCTTGTACATAGCAGTCTGTGGTATACAGCAGTATCTGGTACACAGCAGAATCTGGTACATAGCAGTCTGTTGTACACAACAGTATTTGGTACACATCAGTCTCTGGTACATAGCAGTCTGTTGTATATAGCAGTCTGTTGTACACAGCAGTATCTGGTACACAGCAGTATCTGGTACATAGCAGTCTGTGGTATACAGCAGTATCTGGTACACAGCAGTATCCGGTACATAGCAGTCTGTGGTACACAGCAGTATCTGGTACATAGCAGTCTGTGGTATACAGCAGTATCTGGTACACATCAGTATCTGGTACATAGCAGTCTGTGGTATACAGCAGTCTCTGGTACATAGCAGTCTGTGGTATACAGCAGTCTGTTGTACACAGTAGTATCTGGTACACAGCAGTATCTGGTACATAGCAGTCTGTTGTACACAACAGTATTTGGTACACATCAGTCTCTGGTACATAGCAGTCTGTGGTATACAGCAGTCTGTGGTACACAGCAGTATCTGGTACATAGCAGTCTGTGGTATACAGCAGTATCTGGTACACAGCAGTATCCGGTACATAGCAGTCTGTGGTACACAGCAGTATCTGATACATAGCAGTCTGTGGTATACAGCAGTCTGTGGTACACAGCAGTATCTGGTACATAGCAGTCTGTGGTATACAGCAGTATCTGGTACACAGCAGTATCTGGTACATAGCAGTCTGTGGTATACAGCAGTCTCTGGTACATAGCAGTCTGTGGTATACAGCAGTCTGTTGTACACAGTAGTATCTGGTACACAGCAGTATCTGGTACATAGCAGTCTGTTGTACACAACAGTATTTGGTACACATCAGTCTCTGGTACATAGCAGTCTCTGGTACATAGCAGTCTGTGGTATACAGCAGTCTGTTGTACACAGCAGTATCTGGTACACAGCAGTCTCTGGTACATAGCAGTCTGTGGTATACAGCAGTCTGTGGTACACAGCAGTATCTGGTACATAGCAGTCTGTGGTATACAGCAGTATCTGGTACACAGCAGTATCCGGTACATAGCAGTCTGTGGTACACAGCAGTATCTGATACATAGCAGTCTGTGGTATACAGCAGTCTCTGGTACATAGCAGTCTGTGGTGTACAGCAGTCTGTTGTACACAGTAGTATCTGGTACATAGCAGTCTGTGGTATACAGCAGTCTGTGGTACACAGCAGTATCTGGTACACAGCAGTATAGGGTACATAGCAGTCTGTGGTATACAGCAGTATCTGGTACACAGCAGTATCCGGTACATAGCAGTCTGTGGTACACAGCAGTATCTGGTACATAGCAGTCTGTGGTATACAGCAGTCTCTGGTACATAGCAGTCTGTGGTATACAGCAGTCTGTTGTACACAGCAGTATCTGGTACATAGCAGTCTGTGGTATACAGCAGTATCTGGTACACAGCAGTATCTGGTACATAGCAGTCTGTGGTATACAGCAGTATCTGGTACACATCAGTATCTGGTACATAGCAGTCTGTGGTATACAGCAGTCTCTGGTACATAGCAGTCTGTGGTATACAGCAGTCTGTTGTACACAGTAGTATCTGGTACACAGCAGTATCTGGTACATAGCAGTCTGTGGTATACAGCAGTATCTGGTACACAGCAGTATCTGGTACATAGCAGTCTGTGGTACACAGCAGTATCTGGTACACAGCAGTCTGTTGTATACAGCAGTATCTGGTACACAGCAGTCTGTGGTATACAGCAGTCTGTTGTACACAGCAGTATCTGGTACGCAGCAGTATCTGGTACACAGCAGTATCTGGTACATAGCAGTCTGTGGTACACAGCAGTCTGTTGTACACAGCAGCCTCTGGTACATAGCAGTCTGTGGTACACAGCAGTCTGTTGTACACAGCAGCCTCTGGTACATAGCAGTCTGTGGTATACAGCAGTCTGTTGTACACAGCAGTATCTGGTACGCAGCAGTCTGTGGTATATAGAAGTCTGTGGTATACAGCAGTCTGTTGTACACAGCAGTCTCTGGTACACAGCAGTCAATGGTACATAGCAGTCTCTGGACGAGGCTGAAGTTGGTTTCTTATTCATCAGTTTCTTATTCGGCAATTTTTACTTTTCTGTTTTTTATAGGTTTCACAACAAAAATTAATCACCACAATAATAACATACAATATAGCGAGGTGCCTTGATATGAATACACTTAAAAACAGCTACAAAAATTATAAAACTGGCACAAAAATGGGCATCAAAATGGCACCAAAGAGCGTTAATGAAAGGGTTTGATGAGTTTAGGCCACTGATATCACACTGTAGACATATAGAACAGGGAGCCCCACATTAAAACCAGGTCTCTCCAGCCTGGCCCAAATGGGATCTGGGCATCAGAACTGGCATAAAAGTGTTCTAACAGACCATTTTCACTGATTTGAATAAGTAACTGATTATTTTAAGGGGTTAAATGACTTTGGGCCACTGATCTCACACTAAGAATACACACCTAGTGGTGCCCTGCATCAACCCCTTCAAAACATCAGTAACTTATTCAAATCTGTGAAAATTGGCTGTTTGCCCACTTTTATGTCAGTTCTGATGCCCAGAACCCATTTGGGCCAGGCTGGAGGGTCCTGGGTTTGATGTAGGGCTCCATGTTCTATATGGTTGCAGTGTGATATCAGTGACCTAAAGTAATTTAACCCCTTAAAAACATTAGTTACTTATTCGCGCTGTTTGCGCACTTTGATGCCAATTCTGATGCCCCTAACTGTTGTGAATTCTGTGACCAAGCTCCCTCCTGTGGTCGTGAGTGGTACTTCGGCTGGTTCTGTCTATGAGCTTCCTTTGGTGGATGAGAGTGGTACTGCGGCTTCTGAGTTTCCTTCCTCAGGTGATGAGGTTAAGTCGTTAGGTGCTGCTCTATTTAACTCCACCTAGTGCTTTGATCTTGGCCTCCAGTCAATGTTCTAGTATTGGTCTTGCTTCCTCCTGGATCGTTCCTGTGGCCTATCTATCCTGCATAAGCTAAGTTTTGCTTGTGTTATTTTTGTTTGCTATTTTTTCTGTCCAGCTTGCTATATTGGTTTTTCTTGCTTGCTGGAAGCTCTGGGACGCAGAGGGAGCACCTCCGTACCGTTAGTCGGTGCGGAGGGTCTTTTTTGCCCCCTCTGCGTGGTTGTTTGTAGGGTTTTGTGTTGACCGCAAAGCAATCTTTCCTATCTTCGGTCTGTTCAGTAAGTTGGGCCTCACTTTGCTAAATCTATTTCATCTCTGCGTTTGTATTTTCATCTCAACTCACAGTCATTATATGTGGGGGGCTGCCTTTTCCTTTGGGGTATTTCTCTGAGGCAAGGTAGGCTTATTTTTCTTTCTTAGGGCTAGCTAGTTTCTCAGGCTGTGCTCGAGGCGCATAGGACTGGTCAGGAGCGCTCCACGGCTACCTTTAGTGTGGTTGGATAGGATTAGGGATTGCGGTCAGCAGAGTTCCCACGTCTCAGAGCTCGTCCTATGTTTTTGTAATTGTCAGGTCACTTTGTGTGCTCTGAACTTCAAGGTCCATTGTGGTTCTGAATCTCCTGTTCATAACACCTAACCCATTTAGGACAGGCTGGAAGGACATGGTTTTTGCAGCGCCCCAGAGACCTGGTCGTTGCAGTATGGCCCCAAGGCAAGTAGCGGTACGTCCGATGGCACTAAAGAGTTCTCCTGACCAGGTATCACCAGAACACATTACACTTCACACTCCGGCCACTAGGGGGAGCAAAAGGCTTTATTTATTGGGTCACTCCTCACACTGGTAAAACTAGGGGCTGGGGAGGAAGTTAGTCAGAAGCTGACTGGGTTGGAACCAGGCAACATCCCGTGGCAGGGGGTGTTGCGGGGAGAAGACATAGGGGGGTCCCTGTCAGGCGTGGGAACCTGGCAGGTGCCTAGCGACAGAACAGAACGTTACGGAACCGCGCCTGCACACCTTGCGGCGGTATCCTAAGGAAGAGACAAGAGGGGAAGAATATTGTGGAACAGTGTAAACGAGATCAGCACAAAGGAGAGCCAGTAAGAGTCGTGCCGAGAGAGGAAGGCAACATCTTACTGAGGCGCGTAGTCGGTGGCCGGATCACCGTAGGAGTAACTGACTTCAGGTCTTACTTCAAATTCCGCTGGACAGTTGATTTTAGGTTGGCTGTCTACCTTTTACACCTATGAAGACATAGGGGGCAACATTGGGAGAGGGGCGTCTCTAGGGTCCCGGAAGACCTCCAAGCCTTCCCGTCAAACGGGTGGCGTCCTAGCCATACTTTATCTGAGGGACGTTAGAAACAAGCAACATCTGGAACCAAAGAACGAGAGAGAGAGAGAGAGAGAGATAGAGCTGTAGAGAACGAACGAAAGAGAACAGCAGTTCTGAGGACTATTCCGAATGCTCAGCAGGGTAGGACTACAACACACAGGTGCTATTGGTAGGCAACGATTTCCATCTGCGAGGGAAACTCTGGATGTGCTGTTGTGATAGGCAATTCAGTATCACAATGGACATAGCGGTCAGAGCACATACAGTGATCTGACAACAACCCAAAATAATAGAACGAGCTCTGAGACGTGGGAACTCTGCAGACCGCAATCCCTAATCCTCTCCAAACAACACTAGTTGCCTATGCAACTCGGCACAGCCTGAGAAACTAACTAGCCTGAAGATAGAAAATAAGCCTACCTTGCCTCAGAGAAATACCCCAAAGGAAAAGGCAGCCCCCCACATATAATGACTGTGAGTTAAGATGAAAAGACAAACGTAGGGATGAAATAGATTCAGCAAAGTGAGGCCCGACTTTCTTAACAGAGCGAGGATAGGAAAGATAACTTTGCGGTCTACACAAAACCCTAAAGAAAACCACGCAAAGGGGGCAAAAAGACCCTCCGTACCGAACTAACGGCACGGAGGTACACCCTTTGCGTCCCAGAGCTTCCAGCAAAACAATTAGACAAGCTGGACAGAAAAAACAGCAAACAAATAGCAAAGAAGAACTTAGCTATGCAGAGCAGCAGGCCACAGGAATGATCCAGGGAAAAACAAGTCCAACACTGGAACATTGCCAGGAAGCATGGATCAAAGCATTAGGTGGAGTTAAGTAGAGAAGCACCTAACGACCTCACCAGATCACCTGAGGGAGGAAACTCAGAAGCCGCAGTACCACTTTCCTCCACAAACGGAAGCTCCCAGAGAGAATCAGCCGAAGTACCACTTGTGACCACAGGAGGGAGCTCTGCCACAGAATTCACAACAATGTGCCCATCGGACCGGCCGGTCTCTGATAGCCCGGTTGAACGTGCTCTGGACTGAGTGTACTGAAGCCTTCAGTAAAAGGTAAAGAGACTGTAACCCTGTGTCCTCATTATTGACTGCGCCTTACACCATCACTATCCACCTTACTGGGAAGCCCTGGGGACATACTTCACCTGTGGGAAGGTTTACCATCCAGCTGCCATTCCATCACCCCAGCGGACCCCATAGCAGCGTCGGTCGCCCTGACCGAACACCACAGGTGGCGTCACGAACTACTGACAGACTGTACTACCATTTTCATTGGACGCCCCTTAGCAGGGTCAAGACCGGGTCCAGCCACCGTGACAACCGCAGAACAGAAGGAGAAGGGACCGGTACCGAGTGACTTGTGGCCCTGTGTCTGGGGGCGCTCCAACTTGGCGTCACGAACAGGATTGTACTTAAGCCTGAGAAGCAGGTCATGTGTGCCTTGGAACTGTGATCGAAACGTGTTAGACTGTGATTTATTGCAAGGACTGTGTATTGCTATCTGTCGCAAGATTCCTGCCAAAACTGCCGCCATTATAGCGCCACGAGGAGCACAGGAGAAGAAGGAGGGCGTGCCATGGGAGGAGACTATCAAAGTGGCACCAGAAGTGCTGACCGCCCCCTCCAATTGCTGTTGCGGGAGGACGATCTACCCCGAAGCAGAGGAGAACCGCCCCCTGAATTGCAACGGCGGGAACCAAGACAAGAAGGAGCTTGACCCCCAGGAAATGGAGGAGCCGCGTGGGAGTGCCATTGCCGATCCCGGAGAGGGGATGACGAACAAAGAGTACCCGAGCGGCGAAGAAGTGATCCGGGCTTGTCCCCGACAACCGGAGGAGGACCCAGACTTTTCGTGGTCGTGGGTGGAGGAGCCGAGTCAGCCTATCCCGAGTATGGAGCCAGCCGATGCAAAGCTATGGAGATCGGAGCCACCACCGAGGGCCGCATCGGAAGAACCGCAGTGCGAGCCGCAGCCGATTCCAGCGGCCTTGTCAACGGAACTGATCGGCATCGTTGGAACCATCTCGGACGGAGGTACGGAAAACGCCCCTGTCCTCATGACCGATCCGGTTCCCGCGACAACTCCCCGTCCTGACAGTGACCGACTCCCTGCCCCCGAACTGGTGGCTATAACCCCCGGCACCATGGAGAAGCTGGTGCCTCCGCTCCCAACAACTATGGGGACCCCACTGTGCGTGAGCTCCGAGGGGGTGATCTTCCAATGTGATAACCCGAGGGTAGGGCCCGACGGGACCAGACAGGAGGGTACTAGCATCGCTGTGCTCACCTGGGAACAGTATAAACAATGCCTGATTTTACACTGGAAAGACCGACAAGAGACAGAACAAAGTGACACGCCGAAAGTACCAGAACCAAAGGCCAGATGCAAAAAAGGAAGTTCGGTAAAGCCGGGAACCGTGGTAGCCTTTTACCCGAAGCGGGGTTGGGGCTATATACAGGAACCGGGGCTACCGACGGAAGTCTTCTTTACTAGCTACAACGTGAAGACCACACGCCATGATAGATGGGATGACCAGCTACCGTATCACAGGGATCAGGTGATGTACACCCGCTATCGGAGTGCACAAGGGTGGTGCGCCCGGAATGTTTACCGATGCGAACCGGTGGTGGCGCCACCTGCAGTCCTGAATACGACTAACTCGGATTTGACGAATTCCACCCCTGTCACCACAGTGTGCATTATTGCCGCTACTGAATTTGCAACCCAAGCCGACATTTGGATTCATACACCGGGTGACCTGGCCGCACCCGAGCGACAAAACCATGACGATGACACTGCAACAGGCGAGAACACGGGACCGGGACTCCCGCGGCCGGGAAGAGTCCCCTTCCGATGGATGCCTTGTAACCTATTATAGAAATAAACCTCGGAGACCCGATTTGTAAATAGTTAACTGTTACCTGTTGCTACTTCCAACCCGTCCAGGGTTAACTCCTAGGGATCCCTTTGTTGACCCGGGATCCCTATTGTTTTCTATTGTTTGTTTTTCTACTGTTCATCATTGTTTTAAAGACTGCCGAATCATGGACGGTGAATGATTCACAAACTGGCTTTGTAAATAGTTGCACCTTCTTAAAGGTGCCCCCTACTGGTTTTATAAGTCGAGGAAGACTTTGCGAAGACTTTGCGAAGACTCGCTGCAGAAAGACTTGATTGCTGTGAACTTGCTGAAAGAGAGTCTGCACCAGATACTTGGGTCCCTCTTAAAGGGAATGTTTGATGATTGTTTTACTAAAACGTTAATAACGCTGAAGAATTTAGATAGTTTAATAATGTGAATAAAGATTGAGGACAGGAAAGTTTGAAGTGAGCCCGTAGTGGTTAGAGAGAGAGTCCTCCCGAGAAACGTAGAAAGATGGTTGGCACAATGGCAGTAGGCTCAGCCAAGGAGCTAGGCGGTCCTGCATTGGTGAAGAGAGAACGGAAAAGAAAGTTGAGTTGTTGTAGTACTTGATAGTAGGCCTTTAGTGGGTTCAGCTTATACGCCCTTAAAGGAAGAGTTAGTTTAATGTTCGAAAATTTTGCACTTAGTAGAATACCCGGTTGGGTACAGAGAGTTATTTATAGTCGTAATGTTATTTAAAAATATTTAACTGTTATTTTTGTTTGTAACGTTCAAGTGTCCTTACCTCCCATAAAGGGAAGCACCTTTTCTATTTAATTGTTCTTAGCATCCAAATATTTTGTATGTCTTTTACTGCATTATATTGTTGTTCTTCTTCCCAGTCCAGGAGTACTGGATTTAAACGGGGGGGAGTGCAGCGCCCCAGAGACCTGGTCGTTGCAGTATGGCCCCAAGGCGAGTAGCGGTACGTCCGATGGCACTAAAGAGTTCTCCTGACCAGGTATCACCAGAACACATTACACTTCACACTCCGGCCACTAGGGGGAGCAAAAGGCTTTATTTATTGGGTCACTCCTCACACTGGTAAAACTAGGGGCTGGGGAGGAAGTTAGTCAGAAGCTGACTGGGTTGGAACCAGGCAACATCCCGTGGCAGGGGGTGTTGCGGGGAGAAGACACAGGGGGGTCCCTGTCAGGCGTGGGAACCTGGCAGGTGCCTAGCGACAGAACAGAACGTTACGGAACCGCGCCTGCACACCTTGCGGTGGTATCCTAAGGAAGAGACAAGAGGGGAAGAATATTGTGGAACAGTGTAAACGAGATCAGCACAAAGGAGAGCCAGTAAGAGTCGTGCCGAGAGAGGAAGGCAACATCTTACTGAGGCGCGTAGTCGGTGGCCGGATCACCGTAGGAGTAACTGACTTCAGGCCTTACTTCAAATTCCGCTGGACAGTTGATTTTAGGTTGGCTGTCTACCTTTTACACCTATGAAGACATAGGGGGCAACATTGGGAGAGGGGCGTCTCTAGAGTCCCGGAAGACCTCCAAGCCTTCCCGTCAAACGGGTGGCGTCCTAGCCATACTTTATCTGGGGGACGTTAGAAACTAGCAACATCTGGAACCAAAGAACGAGAGAGAGAGAGAGATAGCTGTAGAGAACGAACGAAAGAGAACAGCAGTTGTGAGGACTATTCCGAATGCTCAGCAGGGTAGGACTACAACACACAGGCGCTATTGGTAGGCAACGATTTCCATCTGCAAGGGAAACTCTGGATGTGCCCATCGGACCGGCCGGTCTCTGATAGCCCGGTTGAACGTGCTCTGGACTGAGTGTACTGAAGCCTTCAGTAAAAGGTAAAGAGACTGCAACCCTGTGTCCTCGTTATTGACTGCGCCTTACAACATCATTATCCACCTTACTGGGAAGCCCTGGGGACATACTTCACCTGTGGGAAGGTTTACCATCCAGCTGCCATTCCATCACTCCAGCGGACCCCATAGCAGCATCGGTCGCCCTGACCGAACACCACAGGTGGCATCACGAACTACTGACAGACTGTACTACCATTTTCATTGGACGCCCCTTAGCAGGGTCACGACCGGGTCCAGCCACCGTGACAACCGCAGAACAGAAGGAGAAGGGACCGGTACCGAGTGACTTGTGGCCCTGTGTCTGGGGGCGCTCCATTTTTATGTGTATCATCATTATCTGTGTAATCTTAGTGTGAAATCAGTGGCCCAAAGTCATTTAACCCCTAAAAATCACCAGTTACTTACTCAAATAGACAAAATCTAATATATGCCCACGTTGATGCCAGTTCTGATGAGCAGAACCCATTTGGGCCATGCTGGAGAGACCTCGGTTTGATGTGGACCTTCCAGTTATATATATGTTTGCAATGTGATATCAGTGGCCCAAAGTCATTTAACACCTTAAAAACATCAGTTACTTATTCAAATGGCCAAAATCGACTGTTTGCATACTTTGATGCCAGTTCTGATGACCCTATTAGGGCCAAGCTTGAGAGACCTGGTTTCGATGTGGGGCTGTTGTGAATTCTGTTATCGAACTCCCTCCTGTGGTCATGAATGGTACTTCGGCGAGTTCTGTCCATGGACTCCCTCTGGTGGCTGTGAGTGGAGCTGCTGCTTCTGAGGTTCCTTCCACAGGTGACGTAGTTTATTCTTTGGCTGGCTGTTCTATTTAACTGCACTCAGATCGTTACTCCATGCCAGCTGTCAAAGTTCTTGTACTGGTTCAGTTTGCTCTTGGATCTTTCTGGTGACCTGTCTACTCCAGCAGAAGCTAAGTCCCTGCTAGTTATTTATTTGTTCATTGTTTCCTTGTCCAGCTGGCTATCATGATCTTGCCCTGCTAGCTGGAAGCTCTGGGATGCAGAGTGGCACCTCCGCACCGTGAGTCGGTGCGGAGGTCTTTTTGCACACTCTGTGTGGTCTTTTTGTAGGGTTTTGTGCTGACCGCGAACATACCTTTCCTATCCTCAGTCTGTTTAGTAAGTCTGGCCTCCCTTTGCTAAAACCTGTTTCATTTCTGTGTTTGTGACTTTCATCTTATCTCACAGTCAATATATGTGGGGGGCTGCCTTTTCCTTTGGGGAATTTCTCTGAGGCAAGGTAGGCTTTATTTTCTATCTTTAGGGCTAGTTAGCTCTTAGGCTGTGAAGAGGCGTCTAGGTCGTGTTAGGTACGCTCCACGGCTATTTCTAGTTGTGTGATAGGATTAGGTGTTGCGGTCGGCAGAGCCCCCACTTCCCAGAGCTTGTCCTGTGTGAGTTTAACCATCAGGTCGTTCCAGGTGCTCCTAACCACCAGGTCCATAACAGTACAGCTGGCCCAAAGTATTAATGCATCTCAATAGAGGGATAAGAGAAGTTTTGAGACCATTTTTTTTTCTCTGCAGTGTTTTTTGTCTTTCTTTTCCCCTAAGCCTCTGGGTGGTTCAGGACACAGGTGTAGATATGGACATTCAAGGTCTGTCCTCTTGTGTGGATCATCTCACTGCAAGGGTACAAAACATTCAAGATTTTGTGGTTCAGAATCCGATGTTAGAGCCTAGAATTCCAATTCCTGATTTGTTTTCTGGGGATAGATCTAAGTTCCTGAATTTCAAAAATAATTGTAAACTGTTTCTAGCTTTGAAACCCTGCTCCTCTGGTGACCCCGTTCAACAAGTAAAAATCATTATTTCTTTGTTGCGTGGTGACCCTCAAGACTGGGCATTTTCCCTTGCGCCAGGAGATCCTGCATTGCGTGATGTAGATGCGTTTTTTCTGGCGCTTGGATTGCTTTATGATGAACGAAATTCAGTGGATCAGGCAGAGAAAATCTTGCTGGCTTTGTGTCAGGGTCAGGATGAAGTGGAGGTGTTCTGTCAGAAGTTTAGAAAGTGGTCTGTGCTTACTCAGCGGAATGAGTGTGCCCTGGCGGCAAGGTCTTTCTGAAGCCCTTAAGGATGTCATGGTGGGATTTCCCACGCCTGCTGGTCTGAATGAGTCTATGTCCTTGGCCATTCAGATCGATCGGCGCTTGCGTGAGCGTAAAGCTGTGCACCATTTGGCGGTATTCTCTGAGCATAGGCCTGGGCCTATGCAGTGTGATAGGACTTTGACTAGAGCTGAACGGCAAGAACACAGACGTCGGAATGGGCTGTGTTTTTACTGTGGTGATTCCACTCATGCTATCTCCGATTGTCCTAAGCGCACTAAGCGGTTCGCTAGGTCTGCCACCATTGGTACAGTACAGTCAAAATTTCTTCTGTCCGTTACTCTGATTTGCTCTCTGTAGTCCTATTCAGTTATGGCATTTGTGGATTCAGGCGCTGCCCTGAATTTGATGGACTTGGAGTTTGCCAGGCGCTGTGGTTTTTTCTTGGAGCCCTTGCAGTATCCTATTCCATTGAGAGGAATTGATGCTACGCCTTTGGCCAAGAATAAGCCTCAGTACTGGACTCAATTGACTATGTGCATGGCTCCTGCACATCAGGAGGATATTCGCTTTTTGGTGTTGCATAATCTGCATGATGTGGTCGTTTTGGGGCTGCCATGGCTACAGGTCCATAATCCAGTATTGGATTGGAAATCTATGTCTGTGTCCGGCTGGGGTTGTCAGGGGGTACATGGTGATGTTCCATTGCTGTCAATTTCGCCTTCCACTCCTTCTGAATTCCCTGAGTTTTTGTCAGATTACCGGGATGTATTTGAAGAGCCCAACTCCGGTGAATTACCTCCTCATAGGGATTGCGATTGTGTTATTAATTTGATTCCTGGTAGTAAGTTTCCTAAAGGCCGACTGTTTAATTTATCTGTGCCAGAGCACGCCGCTATGCAGAGTTATATAAAGGAATCCTTGGAGAAAGGTCATATTCGCCCGTCGTCATCACCGTTGGGAGCAGGGTTCTTTTTTGTGGCCAAGAAGGATGGCTCTTTGAGACCTTGTATTGATTACCGCCTTCTTAATAAGATCACAGTCAAATTTCAGTACCCTTTGCCGCTGCTGTCTGAATTGTTTTCTCGGATTAAGGGGGCTAGTTGGTTCACCAAGATAGATCTTCGAGGGGCGTATAATCTTGTGCGAATAAAACAGGGCGATGAATGGAAAACAGCATTTAATACGCCCGAGGGCCATTTTGAGTACCTGGTTATGCCATTCGGGCTTTCTAATGCTCCATCTGTGTTTCAGTCCTTTATGCATGACATCTTCCGAGAGTACCTGGATAGATTCATGATTGTATATTTGGATGATATTTTGGTCTTTTCGGATGATTGGGAGTCTCATGTGAAGCAGGTCAGAATGGTGTTCCAGGTCCTTCGTGCGAATTCCTTGTTTGTGAAGGGGTCGAAATGTCTCTTTGGGGTTCAGAAGGTTTCATTTTTGGGTTTCATTTTTTCCCCTTCTACTATCGAGATGGATCCTGTTAAAGTTCAGGCCATTTATGATTGGACTCAGCCGACATCTGTGAAGAGCCTGCAGAAGTTCCTGGGCTTTGCTAATTTTTACCGTCACTTCATCGCTAATTTTTCTAGTGTTGCTAAACCGTTGACTGATTTGACCAAGAAAGGTGCTGATGTGGTCAATTGGTCCTCTGCGGCTGTAGAGGCTTTTCAGGAGTTGAAGCGTCGTTTTTCTTCTGCCCCTGTGTTGTGCCAGCCAGATGTTTCGCTCCCGTTTCAGGTCGAGGTTGATGCTTCTGAGATTGGAGCAGGGGCTGTTTTGTCGCAGAGAAGTTCTGATGGCTCGGTGATGAAACCATGTGCCTTCTTTTCTAGAAAATTCTCGCCTGCTGAGCGCAATTATGATGTTGGCAATCGAGAGTTGTTGGCCATGAAGTGGGCATTCGAGGAGTGGCGACATTGGCTTGAAGGAGCCAAGCATCGCGTGGTGGTCTTGACGGATCACAAGAATTTGATTTATCTCGAGTCTGCCAAACGGTTGAATCCTAGACAGGCTCGATGGTCGCTGTTTTTCTCCCGTTTTGATTTTGTGGTTTCGTGTTGTGAATTCTGTGGCAGAGCTCCCTCCTGTGGTCACAAGTGGTACTTCGGCTGATTCTCTCTGGGAGCTTCCGTTTGTGGAGGAAACTGGTACTGCTGCTTCTGAGTTTCCTCCCTCAGGTGATCTGGTGAGGTCGTTAGGTGCTTCTCTACTTAACCCCACCTAATGCTTTGATTCATGCTTCCTGTCAATGTTCCAGTGTTGGACTTGTGTTTCTCTGGATCATTCCTGTGGCCTGCTGCTCTGCATAGCTAAGTGCTTCTTTGCTATTTGTTGCTATTTTTTCTGTCCAGCTTGTCTATTTGTTTTGATGGAAGCTCTGGGACGCAAAGGATGTACCTCTGTGCCGTTAGTTCGGTACGGAGGGTCTTTTTGCCCCTTTGCGTGGTTTTCTTTAGGGTTTTGTGTAGACCGCAAAGTTATCGTTCCTATCCTCGTTCTGTCTAGAATATCGGGCCTCACTTTGCTGAATCTATTTCATCCCTACGTTTGTCTTTTCATCTTACTCACAGTCATTATATGTGGGGGGCTGCCTTTTCCTTTGGGGTACTTCTCTGAGGCAAGGTAGGCTTATTTTTTCTATCTTCAGGCTAGTTAGTTTCTCAGGCTGTGCCGAGTTGCATAGGGAGCGTTAGGTGCAATCCACGGCTGCCTCTAGTTGTGTTTGGAGAGGATCAGGGATTGCGGTCTGCAGAGTTCCCACGTCTCAGAGCTCGTTCTATTATTTTGGGTTATTGTCAGATCACTGTATGTGCTCTGACCTCCATGTCCATAGTGATACTGAATTACCTATCATAACAGTACAGGAAGCCCAAAGTACTAATGATTCTCAATAGAGGGAAAAAAGAAGTTCTGAGACCATTTTTTTTTTCTTGGCTTTGTGTTTTGTCTTTTTTTTTCCCCTAGACATTTGGGTGGTTCAGTACACAGGTGTAGCGATGGACATTAGAAGTCTGTCTTCATTTGTGGATCAGCTCTTGGCAAGAGTACAAAAGATTCAAGACACTATTGATCAGAAATCTATGTTAGAACCAAGAATTCCTATTCCTGATTTGTTTTTTGGAGATAGAACTAAGTTTCTGAGTTTCAAAAATAATTGTAAGTTATTTCTGGCCTTGAAACCTCGTTCCTCTGGTGATCCAGTTCAACAGGTTTTGATTATTATTTCTTTTTTGCGCGGCGACCCTCAGGACTGGGCATTTTCTCTTGCGCCAGGAGATCATGCTTTAAGTAATATCAATGCATTTTTCCTGGCGCTCGGATTGCTGTACGATGAGCCTAATTCAGTGGATCAGGCAGAAAAGAATTTGCTGGCTCTTTGTCAGGGTCAGGATGAGATAGAGGTATATTGCCAGAAATTTAGAAAATGGTCAGTGCTCACTCAATGGAATGAATCTGCGCTGGCAGCTATGTTCAGAAAGGGTCTCTCTGAAGCCCTTAAGGATGTCAATGTGGGATTTCCTATGCCTGCTGGTTTGAATGAGTCTATGTCTTTGGCTATTCAGATCGGTCGACGCTTGCGTGAGCGTAAATCTGTGCACCATTTGGAGGTATTACCTGAGCTTAAACCTGAGCCTATGCAGTGCGATAGGACTTTGACCAGAGTTGAACGGCAAGAACACAGACGTCTGAATGGGCTGTGTTTCTACTGTGGTGATTCCACTCATGCTATCTCTGATTGTCCTAAACACACTAAGCGGTTCGCTAGGTCTGCCACTATTGGTACGGTACAGTCAAAATTTCTTCTGTCCGTTACCTTGATCTGCTCTTTGTCATCATATTCTGTCATGGCGTTTGTGGATTCAGGCGCTGCTCTGAATTTGATGGACTTGGAATATGCTAAGCGTTGTGGGTTTTTCTTGGAGCCCTTGCAGTGTCCTATTCCATTGAGCGGAATTGATGCTATGCCTTTGGCCAAGAATAAGCCTCAATACTGGACCCAGCTGACCATGTGCATGGCTCCTGCACATCAGGAGGATATTCGCTTTCTGGTGTTGCATAATCTGCATGATGTGGTCGTGTTGGGGTTGCCATGGCTACAAGCCCATAATCCAGTATTGGATTGGAAATCCATGTCGGTGTCCAGCTGGGGTTGTCAGGGGGTACATGGTGATGTTCCATTTCTGTCAATTTCGTCATCCACCCCTTCTGAGGTTCCAGAGTTCTTGTCTGATTACCGGGATGTATTTGATGAGCCCAAGTCCGATGCCCTACCTCCGCATAGGGATTGTGATTGTGCTATCAATTTGATTCCTGGTGGTAAATTCCCAAAAGGTCGACTGTTTAATTTATCCGTGCCTGAGCACACCGCTATGCGCAGTTATGTGAAGGAATCCCTGGAGAAGGGGCATATTCGCCCATCATCGTCGCCATTAGGAGCAGGGTTCTTTTTTGTAGCCAAAAAGGATGGTTCGCTGAGACCTTGTATAGATTATCGCCTTCTTAATAAGATCACTGTTAAATTTCAGTACCCCTTGCCTTTGTTATCTGATTTGTTTGCTCGGATTAAGGGGGCTAGTTGGTTCACCAAGATTGATCTTCGTGGTGCGTATAATCTGGTGCGAATCAGGCGAGGCTATGAATGGAAAACTGCATTTAATACGCCCGATGGTCATTTTGAGTATCTAGTGATGCCATTCGGACTTGCCAATGCTCCATCAGTGTTTCAGTCCTTTATGCATGACATCTTCCGAGAGTACCTGGATAAATTCCTGATTGTGTACTTGGATGACATTTTGATCTTCTCGGATGACTGGGAGTCTTATGTGAAACAGGTCAGAACGGTTTTTCAGGTCCTGCGTGCTAATTCTTTGTTTGTGAAGGGATCAAAGTGTCTCTTTGGTGTGCAGAAGGTTTCATTTTTGGGGTTCATCTTTTCCCCTTCTACTATCGAGATGGATCCTGTTAAGGTCCAAGCCATCCATGATTGGACTCAGCCGACATCTCTGAAAAGTCTGCAAAAGTTCCTGTGCTTTGCTTATTTTTATCGTCGCTTCATCTGCAATTTTTCTAGTATTGCCAAACCATTGACCGATTTGACCAAGAAGGGTGCTGATTTGGTCAATTGGTCTTCTGCTGCTGTGGAAGCTCTTCAAGAGTTGAAGCGTCGTTTTTCTTCTGCCCCTGTGTTGTGTCAACCTGATGTTTCTCTTCCGTTCCAGGTCGAGGTTGATGCTTCTGAGATTGGAGCAGGGGCTGTTTTGTCGCAGAGAGGTTCTGATTGTTCAGTGATGAAACCATGCGCTTTTTTTTCCAGGAAGTTTTCGCCTGCTGAGCGGAATTATGATGTGGGCAACCGAGAGTTGCTGGCCATGAAGTGGGCATTCGAAGAGTGGCGTCATTGGCTTGAAGGAGCTAAGCATCGCGTGGTGGTATTGACTGATCATAAGAACCTGACTTATCTCGAGTCTGCTAAGCGTTTGAATCCTAGACAGGCTCGTTGGTCGCTGTTTTTCGCCCGTTTTGACTTTGTGATTTCGTACCTTCCGGGCTCTAAAAATGTGAAGGCGGATGCTCTGTCTAGGAGTTTTGTGCCCGACTCTCCGGGTTTATCTGAGCCGGCGGGTATTCTCAAGGAAGGAGTAATTGTGTCTGCCATCTCCCCTGATTTGCGGCGGGTGCTGCAAAAATTTCAGGCTAATAAACCTGATCGTTGTCCAGCGGAGAAACTGTTTGTCCCGGATAGGTGGACAAATAAAGTGATCTCTGAGGTTCATTGTTCGGTGTTGGCTGGTCATCCTGGAATCTTTGGTACCAGAGAGTTAGTGGCTAGATCCTTTTGGTGGCCATCTCTGTCGCGGGATGTGCGTTCTTTTGTGCAGTCCTGTGGGATTTGTGCTCGGGCTAAGCCCTGCTGTTCTCGTGCCAGTGGGTTGCTTTTGCCCTTGCCGGTCCCGAAGAGACCTTGGACACATATCTCTATGGATTTTATTTCAGATCTTCCCGTCTCTCAAAAGATGTCAGTCATTTGGGTGGTCTGTGATCGCTTTTCTAAGATGGTCCATCTGGTACTCTTGTCCAAGTTGCCTTCCTCCTCTGATTTGGTGCCATTGTTCTTCCAGCATGTGGTTCGTTTGCATGGCATTCCAGAGAATATCATTTCTGACAGAGGTTCCCAGTTTGTTTCGAGGTTTTGGCGAGCCTTTTGTGGTAGGATGGGCATTGACTTGTCTTTTTCCTCGGCTTTTCATCCTCAGACTAATGGCCAGACCGAACGAACCAATCAGACCTTGGAAACCTATCTGAGATGCTTTGTTTCTGCCAATCAGGATGACTGGGTGTCCTTTTTGCCTTTGGCTGAGTTCGCCCTTAATAATCGGGCCAGCTCGGCTACCTTGGTTTCGCCATTTTTCTGCAATTCTGGGTTCCATCCTCGTTTCTCTTCAGGACAGGTTGAGTCTTCGGACTGTCCTGGTGTGGATACTGTGGTGGACAGGTTGCAGCAGATTTGGACTCATGTAGTGGACAATTTGACCTTGTCCCAGGAGAAGGCTCAACGTTTCGCTAATCGCAGACGCCATGTGGGTCCCCGACTTCGTGTTGGGGATCTGGTTTGGTTATCTTCTCGTCATATTCCTATGGAGGTTTCCTCTCCGAAGTTTAAACCTCGTTTCATTGGTCCTTATAGGATTTCTGAGGTTATTAATCCTGTGTCTTTTCGTCTGACCCTCCCAGATTCTTTTTTCATACATAACGTCTTCCATATGTCATTGTTGCGGAGATACGTGGCACCTATGGTTCCATCTGTTGACCCTCCTGCCCCGGTTTTGGTGGAGGGGGAATTGGAGTATATTGTGGAGAAGATTTTGGATTCTCTTGTTTCAAGACGGAAACTCCAGTATCTGGTTAAATGGAAGGGTTATGCTCAGGAGGATAATTCCTGGGTTTTTGCCTCTGATGTCCATGCTCCCGATCTTGTTCGTGCCTTTCATGTGGCTCATCCTGGTTGGCCTGGGGGCTCTGGTGAGGGTTCGGTGACCCCTCCTCAAGGGGGGGGTACTGTTGTGAATTCTGTGGCAGAGCTCCCTCCTGTGGTCACAAGTGGTACTTCGGCTGATTCTCTCTGGGAGCTTCCGTTTGTGGAGGAAACTGGTACTGCTGCTTCTGAGTTTCCTCCCTCAGGTGATCTGGTGAGGTCGTTAGGTGCTTCTCTACTTAACCCCACCTAATGCTTTGATTCATGCTTCCTGTCAATGTTCCAGTGTTGGACTTGTGTTTCTCTGGATCATTCCTGTGGCCTGCTGCTCTGCATAGCTAAGTGCTTCTTTGCTATTTGTTGCTATTTTTTCTGTCCAGCTTATCTATTTGTTTTGCTGGAAGCTCTGGGACGCAAAGAGTGTAACTCCGTGCCGTTAGTTCGGTATGGAGGGTCTTTTTGCCCCTTTGCGTGGTTTTCTTTAGGGTTTTGTGTAGACCGCAAAGTTATCTTTCCTATCCTCGTTCTGTCTAGAATATCGGGCCTCACTTTGCTGAATCTATTTCATCCCTACGTTTGTCTTTTCATCTTACTCACAGTCATTATATGTGGGGGGCTGCCTTTTCCTTTTGGGTATTTCTCTGAGGCAAGGTAGGCTTATTTTTTCTATCTTCAGGCTAGTTAGTTTCTCAGGCTGTGCAGAGTTGCATAGGGAGCGTTAGGCGCAATCCACGGCTGCCTCTAGTTGTGTTTGGAGAGGATCAGGGATTGCGGTCTGCAGAGTTCCCACGTCTCAGAGCTCGTTCTATTATTTTGGGTTATTGTCAGATCACTGTATGTGCTCTGACCTCCATGTCCATAGTGATACTGAATTACCTATCATAACAGTTTCGCACCTTCCGGGCTCTAAGAATGTGAAGGCTGATGCCCTGTCAAGGAGTTTTGTGCCTGACTCTCCGGGTGTTCCTGAGCCGGCGGGTATTCTCAAAGAGGGGGTAATTTTGTCTGCCATCTCTCCTGATTTGCGGCGCGTGCTGCAGAAGTTTCAGGCTGATAGACCTGACCGTTGTCCAGCGGAGAAACTGTTTGTCCCTGATAGATGGACTAGTAGAGTTATCTCTGAGGTTCATTGTTCGGTGTTGGCGGGTCATCCTGGAATCTTTGGTACCAGAGATTTGGTGGCTAGATCCTTTTGGTGGCCTTCTTTGTCACGGGATGTGCGTTCTTTTGTGCAGTCCTGTGGGACTAGTGCTCGGGCTAAGCCCTGCTGTTCTCGTGCCAGTGGGTTGCTTTTGCCCTTGCCGGTCCCGAAGAGGCCCTGGACGCATATTTCCATGGATTTTATTTCAGATCTCCCTGTCTCTCAAAGGATGTCGGTCATTTGGGTGGTTTGTGATCGCTTCTCTAAGATGGTCCATTTGGTACCCTTGTCTAAATTGCCTTCCTCCTCTGATTTGGTGCCATTGTTTTTCCAGCATGTGGTTCGTTTGCATGGCATTCCGGAGAACATCGTCTCGGACAGAGGTTCCCAGTTTGTTTCGAGGTTTTGGCGGTCCTTTTGTGCTAAGATGGGCATTGATTTGTCTTTTTCTTCGGCTTTCCATCCTGAGACAAATGGCCAAACCGAACGAACTAATCAGACTTTGGAAACATATCTGAGATGCTTTGTTTCTGCTGATTAGGATGATTGGGTGTCCTTCTTGCCTTTGGCTGAGTTCGCCCTTAATAATCGGGCCAGCTCGGCTACTTTGGTTTCGCCTTTTTTCTGTAATTCTGGTTTCCATCCTCGTTTCTCTTCAGGGCAGGTTGAGCCTTCGGACTGTCCTTGTGTGAATACTGTGGTGGACAGGTTGCAGCAGATTTGGACTCATGTGGTGGACAATTTGACATTGTCCCAGGAGAAGGCTCAACGTTTCGCTAACCGCCGGCGCTGTGTTGGTCCCCGACTTCGTGTTGGGGATTTGGTTTGGTTGTCATCTCGTCATGTTCCTATGAAGGTTTCCTCTCCTAAGTTTAAGCCTCGTTTCATTGGTCCGTATAAGATTTCTGAAGTTCTCAATCCTGTGTCATTTCGTTTGGCCCTTCCAGCCTCTTCTGCCATCCATAATGTGTTCCATAGGTCGTTATTGCGGAGATACGTGGCGCCTATGGTTCCCTCCGTTTATCCTCCTGCCCCGGTGTTTGTCGAGGGGGAGTTGGAGTATGTGGTGGAGAAGATTTTGGATTCTCGTATTTCGAGACGGAAACTCCAGTACCTGGTCAAGTGGAAGGGTTATGGTCAGGAAGATAATTCCTGGGTTTTTGCCTCTGATGTTCATGCTGCCGATCTAGTTTGTGCCTTTCATTTGGCTCGTCCTGATCGGCCTAAGGGCTCTGGTGAGGGTTCAGTGACCCCTTCTCAAGGGGGGGTACTGTTGTGAATTCTGTTATCGAACTCCCTCCTGTGGTCATGAATGGTACTTCGGCGAGTTCTGTCCATGGACTCCCTCTGGTGGCTGTGAGTGGAGCTGCTGCATCTGAGGTTCCTTCCACAGGTGACGTAGTTTATTCTTTGGCTGGCTGTTCTATTTAACTCCACTCACATCGTTACTCCATGCCAGCTGTCAATGTTCTTGTACTGGTGACCTGTCTACTCCAGCAGAAGCTAAGTCCCTGCTAGTTATTTATTTGTTCATTGTTTCCTTGTCCAGCTGGCTATCATGATCTTGCCCTGCTAGCTGGAAGCTCTGGGATGCACACTCTGTGTGGTCTTTTTGTAGGGTTTTGTGCTGACTGCAAAGATACCTTTCCTATCCTCAGTCTGTTTAGTAAGTCTGGCCTCCCTTTGCTAAAACCTGTTTCATTTCTGTGTTTGTGACTTTCATCTTATCTCACAGTCAATATATGTGGGGGGCTGCCTTTTCCTTTGGGGAATTTCTCTGAGGCAAGGTAGGCTTTATTTTCTATCTTTAGGGCTAGTTAGCTCTTAGGCTGTGAAGAGGCGTCTAGGTCGTGTTAGGTACGCTCCACGGCTATTTCTAGTTGTGTGATAGGATTAGGTGTTGCGGTCGGCAGAGCTCCCACTTCCCAGAGCTTGTCCTGTGTGAGTTTAACCATCAGGTCGTTCCAGGTGCTCCTAACCACCAGGTCCATAACAGGGGCTCCCTGTTCTGCAGTGTGATACCAGTGGCCTAAAGTCATTTACCCTTTCATTATTGCCCTTCTGTGCCCACTTTGATGCCCATTTTTGTGCCAGTTTTATAATTTTGTAGCTGTTCAGTGTATTCACATCAGGGCACCTCGCTGCATTGTAAAAAATGAAAAGAAAAAATTGCCGAATAAGAAACTGCCGAATAAGGCTAGGTTCACACTGCGTTAACAGCAGCCCGTTCAACACATACGTTAACGGGCTGCTGTTAACGCAAGTGCTGACTAGTCACATCGCTAGCGCAGATAGAGCATCTGCTAGCTAGCAGTGACGGACCTGGAAACGCAGCAGCCCGCGTTCTAGGGTCCGTCACTCAATGACGGCACATGGCTAGCGCACGCCCATTGTGGGCGTGCGCTAACGATGCGTCTGACATAGAACTTAATGGTGGCGTTAACGGACTACGTTACACCGCATGATGCCATGGTGTAACATAGTCCATCTAACGGACTGCCAAAACGAAATGTGAACCCAGCCTAAGAAACCAAATTCAGCCTTGTAGTCTCTGGTACATTGAAGTCTCTGGTACAATGCTGTGCCTGCAAAAGAGGAGACAATTGTGTCTTCTCCTCATGGTCACCCCAACAGTATCAGCAGCTCCTGTATGCTCCATTCTGGGTGCTGAGACTGACTGTCTTGATATGCGGGTACATGAGGGCTCAGAGAGCAGCCACAATGGAGCACACAGAAACTGCTGCTGGAGGTCACTGTTCTTGCTTTCATGCAGAAATTACCTCAGTCCAGGAAAAGGTAAGCAGGACGATGAACTGAGCTCTCTGAACAATGGGAAAAGGGGGAGACAGAGAGGGCATGTCCTGATACAGTAAGGGGCATGTCGGCTGCTGCTCACTTTACATTTGGCCAGCTTCAGCACTCATACTCACCCAACAGGAGCTTCCTTCATCCTTCCCTTCGGTGTGACTGAAGGACCTGCAGTGACGCACGCCCATTGATGCCTCCCTCCAGGTTACGTGGTAGGGTCCTCCACTATGACGCTCCCTGTTTCTCTTTTTTTCATTATCTTTGCTAGATTGGGTGGGCGAGCGGGCCCCTAAACACTCAGGGTCCCGTTGCAGCTGCGACCGCTGTGACCGTGGTACTTACAGTCACGACTCCTGTGTATTGCTCCTGTGGGGAGAGGTGTGTGTTGCAGCAAGGAAGCTGAGAGCAGAGCGGCAGGGAACTCACCGGGTAGCAAATGGGACCTGTTGTGAATTCTGTGGCTGAGTTCACTTCTGTGGTCACAAGTGGTATTGCAGTCTCTGGGCTTCCTCCCTCAGGTGTTTTGGTGAGCTCGTTGGCTGCCTTGCTATTTAGCTCCACCTGAGTCTGTCTTCCTTGCTCCTTGTCAATGTTCCAGTGTTGGATCTGAGCTACTGCATCTTTCCTTGGGCCTGCTGCTCTGCTAGATAAGTGCTTCTAGTTTGTTTTCTGTTTTTTCTGTCCAGCTTGCTATTAACTTTTGCTGGAAGCTCTGAGAAGCAAAGGGGTGCACCGCCGTGCTGTTAGTTCAGCACGGTGGGTCTTTTTGCCCCTTTGCGTGGTTTTCGTTTTAGGGTTTTTTGTAGACTGCATAGTTCTCTTTGCTATCCTCGCTCTGTCTAGAATATCGGGCCTCACTTTGCTGAATCTATTTCATTCCTACGTTTGTCTTTTCATCTTGCTAACAGTCAATATATGTGGGGGGCTGCCTATTCCTTTGGGGGTATTTCTCTGAGGTAAGTCAGGCTTGTATTTCATCTTCAGGCTAGTCAGCTCCTCAGGCAGTGCCGAGTTGCATAGGTAGTGATAGGCGCAATCCACTGCTGCTTATAGTTGTGTGAGGATAGATCAGGTACTGCAGTCTACAGAGATTCCACGTCTCAGAGCTCGTCCTATTGTTTTTGGTTATTGCCAGATCTCTGTATGTGCGCTGATTACTGCACGCTGTGTTGCCTGATTGCCAGCCATAACAGTACAAGGAGCCACACCAATGATTCCCAATAGAGGGAAAAAAGAAATCCTGACATCATTTTTTTTTCTTAGCTCTGTCTTCAGTCTTTTTTTTCCCCTAGACATTAGAGTGCTTCAGGACACAGCTGTGGACATGGATATTCAGGCTCTGTGCTCCTCAATGGATAATCTCGTTGTAAATGTACAAAAGATTCAAGATACTATTGATCAGAAATCGATGCTAGAACCAAGAATTCCGATTCCTGATTTGTTTTTTGGTGACAGAACTAAGTTCCTGAGCTTCAGAAATAATTGTAAGCTATTTTTGGCCTTGAAACCTCATTCTTCTGGTAATCCTATTCAACAGGTTTTGATTATTATTTCTTTTTTGCGCGGCGACCCACAGGACTGGGCGTTTTCTCTTGCACCAGGAGATTCTGCATTGAGTAATGTTGATGCATTTTTCCAGGCGCTGGGATTGCTTTACGATGAGCCTAATTCAGTGGATCAGGCTGAGAAAAATCTGCTGGCTTTATGCCAGGGTCAAGATGATATAGAAGTATATTGTCAGAAATTTAGGAAGTGGTCAGTACTCACTCTGTGGAATGAATCTGCACTAGCGGCTTTGTTCAGAAAGGGTCTCTCTGAAGCTCTTAAGGATGTAATGGTGGGATTTCCTATGCCTGCTGGTTTGAATGAGTCTATGTCCTTGGCCATTCAGATCGGTCGTCGCTTGCGCGAGCGTAAATCTGTGCACCATCTGGCGGTATTGTCTGAGAGTAAACCTGAGCCTATGCAGTGCGACAGGACTATGACTAAAGTAGAACGGCAAGAACACAGACGTCTGAACAGACTGTGTTTCTATTGTGGTGATTCTACTCATGCTATTTCTAATTGTCCTAAACGCACTAGGCGGTTCGATAGCTCTGCCGTTATTGGTACTGTACAGTCCAAATTCCTTTTGTCCATTACCTTAATGTGCTCTTTGTCATCGTATTCTGTCATGGCGTTTGTGGATTCAGGCGCTGCCCTGAATCTGATGGATTTGGATTATGCTAAACGTTGTGGATTTTTCTTGGAGCCTTTGCGGTGTCCTATTCCGTTGAGAGGAATTGATGCTACACCTTTGGCCAAGAATAAGCCTCAGTACTGGGCCCAGCTGACCATGTGCATGGCTCCTGCACATCAGGAAGTTATTCGCTTTCTGGTACTGCATAATTTGCATGATGTGGTCGTGTTGGGGTTGCCATGGCTACAAACCCATAATCCAGTATTGGATTGGAACTCTATGTCGGTAACCAGCTGGGGTTGTCAGGGAGTACATGGTGATGTTCCATTTTTGTCTATTTCGTCATCCATTCCTTCTGACATCCCAGAGTTCTTGTCGGACTTTCAGGATGTATTTGAAGAGTCCAAGTCTGATGCCCTACCTCCGCATAGGAATTGTGATAGTGCTATCGATTTGATTCCTGGTAGTAAATTCCCTAAGGGTCGTTTATTTAATTTGTCCGTACCTGAACACACCGCTATGCGCAGTTATGTGAAGGAGTCCCTGGAGAAGGGACATATTCGCCCATCGTCGTCACCATTGGGAGCAGGGTTCTTTTTTGTAGCCAAGAAGGATGGTTCGCTAAGACCGTGTATTGATTACCGCCTTCTTAATAAGATCACTGTTAAGTTTCAGTATCCCTTGCCATTGATTTCTGACTTGTTTGCTCGGATTAAGGGGGCTAGTTGGTTTACTAAGATTGATCTTCGTGGTGCGTATAATCTGGTGAGAATCAGGCAGGGAGATGAATGGAAAACGGCATTTAATACGCCCGAGGGTCATTTTGAGTATCTGGTGATGCCGTTCGGACTTGCCAATGCTCCATCTGTTTTTCAGTCTTTTATGCATGACATTTTCCGTGAGTATCTGGATAAATTCTTGATTGTTTACTTGGATGACATTTTGATCTTCTCAGATGATTGGGAGTCTCATGTGAAGCAAGTCAGAATGGTTTTCCAGGTACTGCGTGCTAATTCCTTGTTCGTGAAGGGATCAAAGTGTCTATTCGGTGTGCAGAAAGTTTCATTTTTGGGGTTCATCTTTTCCCCTTCTACTATCGAGATGGATCCGGTTAAGGTTCAGGCCATCCAGGATTGGACTCAGCCGACATCTCTAAAAAGTCTGCAGAAATTCCTGGGCTTTGCTAATTTTTATCGTCGCTTCATCTGTAATTTTTCTAGCATTGCCAGACCATTGACCGATTTGACCAAGAAGGGTGCTGATTTGGTTAATTGGTCTTCTGCTGCCGTGGAAGCTTTTCAGGAGTTGAAGCGTCGTTTTTGCTGTGCCCCTGTGTTGTGTCAACCTGATGTTTCTCTTCCGTTCCAGGTCGAGGTTGATGCTTCTGAGATTGGTGCAGGGGCGGTTTTGTCACAGAGAGGTTCTGGTTGCTCAGTGTTCAAACCATGTGCTTTCTTTTCCAGGAAATTTTCTGCTGCTGAGCGTAATTATGATGTGGGCAACCGAGAGTTGCTGGCCATGAAGTGGGCATTCGAGGAGTGGCGTCATTGGCTTGAGGGTGCTAAGCATCGCGTGGTGGTTTTGACTGATCATAAGAACCTTACTTATCTTGAGTCTGCCAAGCTCTTGAATCCTAGACAGGCCCGTTGGTCGTTATTTTTTGCTCGTTTTGATTTTGTGATTTCATACCTTCCGGGCTCTAAAAATGTGAAGGCGGATGCTCTGTCTAGGAGTTTTGTGCCCGACTCTCCGGGGTTATCTGAGCCAGCGAGTATCCTCAAGGAAGGAGTCATTGTGTCTGCCATCTCCCCTGATTTGCGGAGAGTGTTGCAGAAATTTCAGGCTAATAAACCTGATCGTTGTCCGGCCGAGAAACTGTTCGTCCCTGATAGGTGGACTAGTAAAGTTATCTCTGAACTTCATTGTTCGGTGCTGGCCGGTCATCCAGGAATCTTTGGTACCAGGGAGTTGGTTGCTAGATCCTTCTGGTGGCCGTCTCTGTCACGGGATGTGCGTGCTTTTGTGCAGTCCTGTGGAATTTGTGCTAGGGCTAAGCCCTGCTGTTCACGTGCCAGTGGGTTGCTTTTGCCCTTGCCGGTCCCGAAGAGGCCTTGGACACATATTTCGATGGATTTCATTTCTGACCTTCCCGTTTCTCAAAAAATGTCGGTCATTTGGGTGGTCTGTGATCGCTTTTCTAAAATGGTCCATCTGGTGCCCTTGGTTAAATTGCCTTCCTCCTCTGATTTGGTGCCTTTGTTCTTCCAGCATGTGGTTCGTTTACATGGCATTCCTGAGAATATTGTTTCTGACAGAGGTTCCCAGTTTGTCTCGAGGTTCTGGCGAGCCTTTTGTGGTAGGATGGGCATTGACCTATCTTTCTCCTCGGCCTTCCATCCTCAGACTAATGGCCAGACCGAACGAACCAATCAGACCTTGGAAACATATCTGAGATGTTTTGTTTCCGCTGACCAGGATGATTGGGTGTCTTTTTTGCCGTTGGCTGAGTTCGCCCTTAATAATCGGGCCAGCTCGGCTACCTTGGTCTCTCTATTTTTCTGCAATTCTGGGTTCCATCCTCGTTTCTCTTCAGGACAGGTTGAGTCTTCGGACTGTCCTGGTGTGGATTCTGTGGTGGACAGGTTGCAGCAGATCTGGACTCAGGTAGTGGACAATTTGACCTTGTCCCAGGAGAAGGCTCAGCTTTTCGCTAATCGCAGACGCCGTGTGGGACCCCGACTTCGTGTTGGGGATCTGGTTTGGTTATCTTCTCGTCATATTCCTATGAAGGTTTCCTCTCCTAAATTTAAACCTCGTTTTATTGGTCCGTATAGGATTTCTGAGATTCTCAATCCGGTGTCTTTTCGTCTGACCCTCCCAGACTCCTTTTCCATACATAATGTATTCCATAGGTCGTTGTTGAGGAGATACGTGGCACCTATGGTTCCATCTGTGGAGCCTCCTGCCCCTGTTTTGGTGGAGGGGGAATTGGAGTATATTGTGGAGAAGATTTTGGATTCTCGTGTCTCTAGACGGAAACTCCAGTATCTGGTCAAATGGAAGGGTTATGCTCAGGAAGATAATTCCTGGGTTTTTGCCTCTGATGTCCATGCCCCAGATCTTGTTCGTGCCTTTCATGTGGCTCATCCTGGTAGGCCTGGGGGTTCTGGTGAGGGTTCGGTGACCCCTCCTCAAGGGGGGGGTACTGTTGTGAATTCTGTGGCTGAGTTCACTTCTGTGGTCACAAGTGGTATTGCAGTCTCTGGGCTTCCTCCCTCAGGTGTTTTGGTGAGCTCGTTGGCTGCCTTGCTATTTAGCTCCACCTGAGTCTGTCTTCCTTGCTCCTTGTCAATGTTCCAGTGTTGGATCTGAGCTACTGCATCTTTCCTTGGGCCTGCTGCTCTGCTAGATAAGTGCTTCTAGTTTGTTTTCTGTTTTTTCTGTCCAGCTTGCTATTAACTTTTGCTGGAAGCTCTGAGAAGCAAAGGGGTGCACCGCCGTGCTGTTAGTTCAGCACGGTGGGTCTTTTTGCCCCTTTGCGTGGTTTTCGTTTTAGGGTTTTTTGTAGACTGCATAGTTCTCTTTGCTATCCTCGCTCTGTCTAGAATATCGGGCCTCACTTTGCTGAATCTATTTCATTCCTACGTTTGTCTTTTCATCTTGCTAACAGTCAATATATGTGGGGGGCTGCCTATTCCTTTGGGGGTATTTCTCTGAGGTAAGTCAGGCTTGTATTTCATCTTCAGGCTAGTCAGCTCCTCAGGCAGTGCCGAGTTGCATAGGTAGTGATAGGCGCAATCCACTGCTGCTTATAGTTGTGTGAGGATAGATCAGGTACTGCAGTCTACAGAGATTCCACATCTCAGAGTTCGTCCTATTGTTTTTGGTTATTGCCAGATCTCTGTATGTGCGCTGATTACTGCACGCTGTGTTGCCTGATTGCCAGCCATAACAGGGACCTGAACCACGTGACAGGGTAGGAGGTGGTCGAGGGTGGCACCAGATGCTGGGGTGCAGAGGAGACGATATATACTGGAGAGTAGTAAACATGCCAAGATCAAAACCAGGAGATAATGAGGTAACCAAGGAGTGAGGCAGAGGGATAGTCAGAAAGGGAGCCAAATGTCAGAAAGCCAACAGAACAAACAAGCAGAGTAAAGCACAGAGAGCAAAACGAGCAAATGCAAACCGAGCACACAGTCAAGGGGTCAGACACACAGACTAAACAAAAGTATAGCTGACAGGGAATCCTATTCTGGAGTGTGCATAAATACTCCTCTCAGATCCAAAGACAGGCCAACAATATTAACCCTGAGAGAGCAGGACATGAACCCTGTCCTATACCATGACAGTTACGCCCCTGACATTACCAATGGATAATGTTTATTTCAACAAATTAGGATGAAATAAGCTAAGATTTGCTCATATCGACAAGAATATAGACTGGTCCCAGCAGAAGAATTTATATTTGTATATAATATTTTTAAAATTACCTTCCCAACAGAATAATGTGTAGTTTGTTGGCAAATGTACCATGGAGGTGGTTCTAACTGCTTAGGAAATATGGTATGTTTGTAATGTAGAAATGTTTGCCACAGACTGTGATTACGCATTCATTTACCGTACAGCAAACACAATGTATGAAGTGTCAGCGTCAGGATTTCATTCCTGGGAGCCGAGATATTGACATAATTACGCATTCGCCATTGAACTCCAGTGTTTGCTTTATATGATATGTTACTTTCTGTTTCTTGTTTACTCTGAGCAGCTAGAAAAATGATTTAGAGTTGTTTAGATAGTAGGGCAATTCACAGATCCTGTTTTATTTATAGTGCAATAAAGAATAATGTGGTTTTTAATTTTCAAGATCATTTTTATTTGAAAAATTGCAAATATATACTGCACAACCATTTACCCTGAAAACATGTACCATATTTTACTACAATAGAGCTTCTCAGATTCTGGGCTGACTACTTTTCCAGAAAATACTCTGTGAATAATCTATAGATTATGAAGGCTTTGTTGTCTCTAGCTAGTGTGAAATGGTGCTTCATGTCCAGGGGCGTACATAGAAATAATAGGGACCATAACAGAAGTTCTAATTAGGCCCCCACAAAAAGAAAAAAATATTCGGTGGGGTCGCAGAGGAGCATATCTCACAACTTTGAAGCCTTTACAAAGTAATTTTCCTTTTAGTGAAGCCCTAGATTTCTCTTTCATTGCACCCATAAAGTAAGATGCCATCAAAAATGCCCCACAAACACAGTATGATACCCCTACAGTGAATTCCCCCACAGTACCCTTCACACACAGTATGATAACCCTATTGCACCCCACCTCAACTCATCTGGAAAGTACAGTGACCCCAACACAGTATGATCCCCCAACTGTGAACCCCACACAGTTTTCCATGTAGTATAATGGGTATGCATACAGTATAATGGTCCAACACCTCGCCATAATGTAAACTATCCCTCCAAACAGTATAATCACCCTGACACATCCCTCCACACATTATGTTGGACCCCACACAAACCTTCACACTGTATAACAGCATAAAGGCTTCCATATAGCGCTCCAAATATTAAAATAGCCCCCACATAGCTCTTCAAATAATATAGTGGCTTCCACATAGCCCTCCAAATATTATAATGGCCCCTCATAACCCTCCAAATATTATAATGGGCCTCATATAACCCTCCATATAGTATCCTGGGCCCACATAGTTCTCCATATGGTATATTGGGCCCACATTACTTTGCATACAGTAAACTGCACGCCCCACATTGCCTGGAATACAGTATACTGCACGCCCCACATTGCCTTGAATACAGTATACTGCACGCCCCACATTGCCTTCCATACAGTATACTGCACTCCCCATAGTCATTCTTTACAGTATACTGCACTCCCCATAGTTCTTCCATACAGTATAATGCACTCCCCATAGTCTCCCCATACATTATACTGTACTCTCCATAGTCCTCCGTACTGGGCTTAGACGTCAGATGTTGAGGAAGAATGATGAAGGAAGAAGGATGCTGATGCAGTTGTACAATGATGGGTGGAGGTACCCCAACTCATGGGCCCCATAGGGCCATGTGGCCTGCCGCCATTAGAGTTATGTTACTGGTCTTGTCCATGCTGGTAAACCAGAAGTACATGGATTCCAGAGCAATTTTCACCTGTTTGAAACTGAACTTTAATGATGACCCAAAGGATATTGTTTGTCAGTGTGATGATGTAAAAAGGCATGTATTTGTATTTAGCAGATGAGACAGAAAGGAACACAAGCAGTGACAGATAGTGACACGTGCAGAGGTAATAAGGCAGAGTTTAGATATGGATGGTAGGCACAAAATGTTAGGATGTTTTGCAAAAAATATCTGATAAGTTTATTGATATACTTTAATTATTGAATCCCTATTTCCAATCTCCACTCCCCATCTGGGAATCTTTACCTCCGAGTTTGGTCAGGTCGAGAACTAACCCCCCTTGTGTGTCAGTCTGTGGCCAGTCTGGCTTGTTTTTCTTAGCTCAGCTAGCACCTTTCTCTAGAGGAAGTTCTACCTGTGTTGCATCAAAAGCAGACGTGAAAATTCCAAGACCACAGAGGTGGTCTGAAATCATTACGGTAGATTACAAAATAGGCTGAAACTACACAGAGACTTTGACTATAACGCAAGCTGCGCAGCCAAAACTCACTGTATTCTGCTGCTACATCATAGGTGGTAGGTGATCCAGCACACATGAATAGATAAAATCAATGATCATTACAAATTTGTTAAAAACATATTTATCATTATATATTCCATAAAAAGATTAGGCAAGAACTCTATAAGACATGGGAATTATTATCCGTTCAAACCTTTGGACTCCCAGGTTCTAAGTCATACATAAATTAAAACCTAGAACTTAAAGGGAACCTGTCACCCCCAAAATCGATGGTGAGGTAAGCTCACCGTCATCAGGGACTTATCTACAACGGTGTGAAGACCAGAAGAGGACGTCAAGGAATGAAGATGGGAGGTGCGGTTCCGGACCTGAGACACCCATCGGAGCAGGACCGCCTCTGGGTGAGTATAATCTAACCTCTTTTCTCCTCTTTCAGGTAACATCAGCGGGCTTATCTACAGCATTACAGAATGCTGTAGATAAGCCCCTGATGACGGTGAGCTTACCTTACCATCGATTTTGGGCGTGACAGGTTCCCTTTAAAATGTATAATAGCTCCCATGTCTTATAGATCTAATGTTTTATGGAATATACACTGATAAAGAAGCTTTTAGCTATTTTGGAATAAACATTCATTTTATCTGCTCAAGTGTGCTGGATTCCCTACCATCTTAGAAATTGCTGTGTGGGATTGACTCTCCCAAGTGCTCCTGTTATTTCTTCCTGATAGGATATGTATATCGATTCCTGATGAAGGAGCCGTGGTGCTACGAAACGCGTTGATATAAAGCCACTTTTCATTGGATTACTCAATTGGACTTCTAATTTTATGAGCGGCACAGAGAAGAATCTATCTCTATATCCCATTTTTTTAGCTATGTTAAGATGGACACATGTCTGCATCACTGGTTCAGAATAATTTCTTTTTCCCTACTGTACTTGTGCATTATTATTATTTATTTATATAGCACCATTAATTCCATGGTGCTGTACATGAGAAGGGGTTACATCAAAATACAAATATTACTTACAGTAAACAAAACTAACAATGACAGAATGATACAGAGGGAAGAGGACCCTGCCCTTGCGGGCTTACATTCTACAGGATTATGGGGAAGGAGACAGGAGGTCGAGGTTTGCAGTAGCTCCGATGGTGTTGAGCTGGTCGTGTGGTTATTACAGGCTGTAAGCTTCTTTGAAGTGGTGGGTTTTCAGGTTTCTTTTGAAGGATCCAAAAGTGGTGGATAACCGGATATGTTGGGGCACAGAATTCCAGAGGATGGGAGATATTTGGGAGAAGTCTTGGGCCGATTGGGTGAGGAGCGAATAAGCGTGGAGGAGAGAAGGGGGTCTTGGAAGGACAGGAGATTACGTGAGGGAAGATATTGAGAGATTAGTTTGGAAATATACGGAGGAGGAAGGTCATGGATGGCTTTGTAGATCAGTGTTAGTAGTTTAAACTGGATACGCTGGGAAATTGGGAGTCAGTGAAGGGATTTGCAAAGAGGGGAAGCAGGAGTGTAGCGAGGAGAGAGATTAATTAGTCTGACAGCAGAGTTAAGGATGGACTGGAGGGGTACGAGAGTGTTAGAAGGTAGGCCACAGAGGAGGATGTTGCAGTAGTCGAGGCGGGAGATGATTAGGGCATGCACAAGCATTTTGATAGAGTGAGGGTTGAGGAAAGGACAGATTCTGGAAATATTTTGGAGCTGGAGGCGACAGGAGGTGGCAAGAGCTTGGATGTGCGCTTTGAAGGACAAGGCAGAGTCCAGGGTTACTCCGAGGCAGCAGATTTTGGGGACAGGGGAAAGTGTGATTTCATTTAATTTGATAGATAGATCAGGTAGGGAAGATATGCGTGATGGAGGAAAGATAATTAGTTCAGATTTGTCCACATTGAGTTTGAGGAAGCGAGAGGAGAAGAAGGATGATATGGCTGATAGACTCTGGGATTCTGGAGAGCAGAGAGGTGACATCTGGGCCAGAGAGGTACATCTGAGTGACATCAGCATATAGATGGTACTGGAAGCCATAGGACCTTTTGAGTTGTCCAAGGCCGAGTGTATAGATTGAGAAGAGTAAGGGCCCAAGGACAGAGCCTTGAGGGACACCAACAGAGAGGGGGGGTGAGATGATGAGGTAGTATGGGAGTAGGAAACGCTAAATGTGTGGTTGGTAAAGTATGAGGAGATACAAGATAGGGCAAGGTCTTTGACCCCTAAGGAAGAGAGGATCTGTAGTAGGAGGCAGTGGTCAACTGTGTCGAAGGCAGAGGACAGGTTTAGATGGAGGAGTATAGAGAATTGTCTGTTAGCTTTTGCTGTAAGTAAGTCGTTAGTAATTTAGGTCAGGGTTTGTGTAACCCAACTATTTTATATTTGTGCGAGTCAATAAAATTTATATTTGATTATTCATAAAACGCTGTCTCACCATATATATTGTTTGAGTATAGAGCTAAATTTTTTGTGTAGGCTTATAGGATACTTAGGAGCTACTCCTCCTGCTTTTTGCAAATTATAGGTGTTTGTCATGTGTATTCACAATGTCAGTTTTTGTTAACCTTCTTCTGCTTCTTGCAGCCGAGTTCAAGCTATCTGATGATATATTGATGTGTGAGTAATAGTTCATACTGAGGCTTGCTAGAAATAGTTTTCCAAGGGCCTACACTTGTAGACTAGTTATGGAGTCAGAATAAATATATAATTCATTATATTTGAAACTTGTATTTTTCATCTCTTCATAAAGTATTGGTGACACCTCCTGTTCAGTGGGTTCCTGGTAGCGCTGCGGAAGATGTTGGCGCTATATACATAAAGATTATTATTATTATTTGATATTTATAATCTATCATTAGAATAGGTCATTGTTATGATTATCGCAGTCCGGGAAGGTCATGCAGAACCACCTGCTGTGATCTATGTGTGATCTTTGTGTCGAACAGCTCTCTGCTACCCCCTATTGTCAGGACAATTACACAATTGACCAACGATTAACGGAGGAGGGCACTGTTTCCGCTAATAGGCCAGTTATTGGGAAACTAACAGTGAGCGTATGGTATATACACCTCCCATTCCAATGCATGGAATATATGTATATACCCCCGTACGATCACTGTTAAACTATTAAATTTTATATTTAATCTAAGGGGAGGCTGTGTTTCTGAAAAATATACAAAAGATTTTATAAAGGGGACAAAACAATACAGCATATACAGTACATAAAATAAAAGGAATTAATAGAAGAATTTACTACACTAGTCAAATAGACCAGGGGTCCCCAACTCCAGTCCTCAAGGCCCACCAACATGTCATGTTTTCAGGATTTCCTTAGTCTTGCCCAGGTAATAATTGCATCACCTGTGCAATGCAAAGGAAATCCTGAAAACATGACCTGTTGGTGGGCCTTGAGGACTGGAGTTTAGCCGAAGGAGAGCGCTTCGCTTGGGGCCATTCAGTAAACGGGATTCATGCATGCATGATGTGCATCTCTCTACAGGAACACAGATCATAATTCGGCTTGATCTTCTATTAGCACCTGAGTTACACCCACAACCACGAATCCCCATGATAGCTCACGTGGGTCGGGTTGTGGGATGTCCTCAACTCTTCCAGATTATATGAAAATCCCAGCTTATGCAACAACTTCACTCCTGATTCTTGCAAAAGTTGAAGATCGTGCGCCTCCATATTTTCCGTCAGTATTTTGCCTTTCCTCAGAGATCAAATATGGAAAGGCTGTTGTCAGTTATTTGCCCCTTATTAATTTGTGGCCTATTCCCTAGTTCGCCCTGTAGCTGAAAATGAGTCTCATCAATATCAGATTTATACAATCTCCGATATTACATATTTTCTTTTGAAGCCATCAAGGCTAGGCTAGCTATTGTAAATATAACCCCTTCAGGAAACAACAGTGTCACTTGAATTTAAAATGCATTTTATGAGGACAAAGACCCTTCCACTTTGCTATTTATTCACAAACACAGGTAGCCCAATTCTCTGAAAAGAGTTATCCTGTATATTCTAAATCTCAATTACCTGTCCAAACTACTGTATATCTCTTGTCTACACACCTAAAGACATCCTCATGGTCTATGTCTAAAAAGAATTCTTGCATGTTAATTAAGCTGGTTCACTATTCAGCCACATCCAATTTCCTACTTGTATTAGTCTATTGTCTAAAGGTACCTTCACACTGAGCAACTTTACAATGAGAACGACAACGATCCGTGACGTTGCAGCGTCCTGGATAGCGATCTCGTTGTGTTTGACACGCAGCAGCGATCTGGATCCTGCTGTGACATCGCTGGTCGTAGCTGAAAGTCCAGAACTTTATTTGGTCATCAGGTCGGCGTGATTCGTCATGTTTGACAGCAACAGCAACGATGCCTGCAATGTTTTTTCACGGAGCTAACAACCAGCGAGGACGATAAGTACGTCACTCGATTACTCCTGCATCGTTCTGGTGTTGCTGTGTTTGACATCTCTACAGCAACCCAACAGTGACGCTCCAGCGATCTAGTTTAGGTCGGATCGTTGTCTATATCGCTGGAGCGTTGCTAAATGTGACGGTACCTTAAGTCTAGGAGACTGTCAAATCTTGTTTCCTTACTGGAAATCTGTGTGATAAGAAAATGGAGGGGGGGAAGTGACTTCAGAGATTTTTAATATTTTCTATGACAGTCATCAATATCAGATCAGTGTGGATACAACACCTTTCACTCCCACTAGTGATGGGCGAGCACTAAAATGCTCAGTTGCTCGTTGCTCGGGTCGAGCAAATTGGAATGCTCGGATGCTCAACCCCAGCAACGAGCTGAATGTAAGTCTATGGGAAACTCGATCATTTTTCCGGCAGCCTCCCCGGCGGTCTGCAGAGGCACTGGAAATTGCTGAAATCTATGGGAACAGTGCTCAAATGACATGGGAACAGCATGGGGAAGACCCCTGGAAGCATTTCTGACTCCTAGGTCACTGCTGTGAACGATGCTGTCAGTCTTAAGGTACCTTCACACATAACGATTTTGTTAACGATATCGTTGCAATGTCACGCTTTTTGTGACATAGCAACGATCCCGCTAATGATATCTTTATGTGTGACAGCGACCAACGATCAGGCCCCTGCTGGGAGATCGTAGGTCGTGGGGAATGATCAGGACCTTTTTTTGGTTGCTGATCACCCCGCTGTCATCGCTAGATCGGCGTGTGTGACGCTGATCTAGCGATGTGTTCACCTGTAACCAGGGTAAACATCGGGTTACTAAGTGCAGGGCCGCGCTTAGTAACCCGATATTTACCCTGGTTACCATTCTAAAAGTAAAAAAAAAAAAACACTACATACTAACATTCCGATGTCTGTCACATCCCCCGCCGTCAGCTTCCCTGCACTGACTGTCAGTGCCAGCCGTAAAGCAGAGCACAGCGGTGAGATCACCGCTGTGCTCTGCTTTACGGCCGGCGCTGACACAGTAAGTGCGGGAAGCTGACGGCGGGGGACGTGACAGACATCGGAATGTATGTAGTGTTTTTTTTTTAACTTTTACGATGGTAACCATGGTAAATATCGGGTTACTAAGCACAGCAATGCACTTAGTAACCCGATGTTTACCCTGGTAACCCAGGGACTTCGGCATTGTTGAAGACAGTTTCAACGATGCCGAAGTCTTTCCCCGGATCGTTGGTTGCTGGAGAGAGCTGTCTGTGTGACAGCTCCCTAGCGACCACACAACGACTTACCAACGATCACGGCCAGGTCGTATCGCTGGTCATTATCGTTGGTAAGTCGTTTAGTGTAACGGTACCTTTACACCACTTTTACAGACTCACAATAAAACATACATAAACGAAACCAAAATGGATTTTCCTGGGAAATATGTTAAGGAACATCCTTTCCAGAGTAATGACTTATATATACAGCAGAATAAATAACCAAAATAAAAAATGCTCCTGCACACCTTGGGCTATGTTCACACGTAGTGTTTTTGATGCGTTTTTGAACTTTATCATTGCTTTCAACCAAGACAAATGCATTCACTGGGAAATGTAATTTTAATATTTTACAACCTTATCTGGCCATGTGGTGTGTGACACATCATCAGACACATGTTTCATTTATGAAGGAGGGACTCTGAAAGTCACAAAGCCTATTTTTATAGGGCCATCAGTTGGCCTTTACTATTCTTAAAGAGCAGCTGGCCCTCACTATTCTTAGAGAGTCATCAGCCGGCTATGCTTTGTTGTTCCCATTATTAAACAGTGGGTCTCCAATAATGTTATTGCGTATGCAGTGAGTGGCTGGGCTGCCCAAAATTTGGATGCACCCCAATACCCCTTTGAAGAGACGTAGACCTGAAGTGGTCTCTCATACTGTTTACCTATGCAGTGAATGCAAGGGCTGCCAAAAATTTGGATTTCCTCCAATGCCCCTTGGAAGAGACGTAGAGGTCAGAGGGCTTCCTGAAAACAATGTTCCCATTATTAGGAAGTGGGTCTCCCATAGTGTTTTCCTATGCAGTGAATGCAAGGGCTGCCAAAAATTTGGAGGCACTCCAATGCCCCTTTGAACAGACATAGAGGAGGGCCTCATAAAAAAATGTTCCCATTCTTAGGAAGTGGGTCTCCCATAGTGTTTGCCTATGCAGTGAATGCAAGGGCTGCCAAAAATTTGGACCTCCTCCAGTGCCCCTTGGAAGAGATGTAGAGGAGGGCCTTATAAAAAAAAATGTTCCCATTGTTAGGAAGTGGATCTCCCATATTGTTTGCCTATGCAGTGAAGCAACGGCTGCCAAAAATTTGGAGGAACTCCAATGCCCCTTGGAAGAGACGTAGAGGTCAGAGGGCTTCCTGAAAACAATGTTCCCATTATTAGGAAGTGGGTCTCCCATAGTGTTTTCCTATGCAGTGAATGCAAGGGCTGCCAAAAATTTGGAGGCACTCCAATGCCCCTTTGAAGAGACGTAGAGGAGGGCCTCATGAAAAAATGTTCCTATTCTTAGGAAGTGGGTATCCCATAGTGTTTGCCTATGCAGTGAATGCAAGGGCTGCCAAAAATTTGCACCTCCTCCAATGCCCCTTGGAAGAGATGTAGAGGAGGGCCTTATAAAAGAATATGTTCCCATTGTTAGGAAGTGGATCTCCAATATTGTTTGCCTATGCAGTGAAGCAATGGCTGCCAAAAATTAACTTACCCATGGTAACTTACCCATACTCACCTCTACAAGCTGTTATTTTCTGGTATAGCCACTTTTGTTTGGGAGCGCCACTACCCCTGGGCTACTTTCCCTTTGGGATTGCCTATACATTTCTTATAATAGTAAGGTTAGCTGTAGCCCCTTACATTCTGGCATACATATACTGAGTGGCCTTTGTAGTTGGTTATCACCAATATAGGTGACAGTATTCATGTGGGTTTTTGTATGTGCCTATGGCATTTATGTCCCTCTTTTTGTGGATTTACTGCACTTTTCTTGATTTGTAGTTAGGTGCTGCAAATGGCCTTTTGGGGGTTATTGGCAGAGTCTTAAAAAAACAACCAGACTCGGGAAGACCTAACAGTTGTACTGGCAACTTCCATCGTGTTGGTGCTACGAGGAACGGTTGCCCCCCTTCTGTCTGCAGCAAACACAATGCTTCTTCCTGCCTGTTGGGGTTCTACTCCTACGTCCCCCTGTTTGTTGCTGTCCTCACTTTGCATGTCCTCTTGCCAGGTTGGGTCAGTTACTATATCATCCATCACCTCGTTTTCAACTTCCGCACCCTGGTCCTCCTCCTGACTTTCTGGCAATTGTGTCTTGTCATCATCCACCTCTTGTGACACTTTCCCACTGTGGCCTTCATGTGACTGCTCAAATATTTGGGCATCACTACATGCGATCTCCTCTTGCCCTGCTTTAAGTGGACTGGGTGAGAGGCCCGAATCTATAAATGGAAAAGTGAATAGCTCTTCGGAGTGTCCAAGTGTGGGATCAGTTGTCTCCGGGCACTCAGCAAGGTGGGAGGAAGGAGGATCAGGGTGAGGAATATGCGGTCCAGACTCACGGCTACTGAGACTTGACCGTGTGGAAGTCAGGGTGGTGGTGGTGGAGGCAAAGCGACTGGAAGCATTATCCACGATCCAACCAACAACCTTTTGACACTGTTCTGGGCTCATTAGTGGTGTGCTGCGATCCCCTTGTAATTGGGACAGGAAGGTCGGGCGAGAAGATGTGTGTGTTGGTTGTGGCACAATTTCAGCTTGCCCACGGCCTCGGCATGCACCATCATCATCACATCCTGTTCCTTATCCCTTGCCATGCGCCTTTCTCATTTTAAATTTTTAAATGGAGGACAATATTTTCCACGTTCACTACAAATGGCTGAATTTGGAGGGAACTTATACAGTATGTGATCCATGTGACGGAAAACCATAGTTTTTAATAGCTGGCCTGTAGGTAACTATTTTTAACAGCAAGCTGGTGTCAATAAGTTCGCTAACACACTGCAACAAAATTTAAATGGAGGCCAGAAAAGGCAGAACTTTGAGTGCACTTATATGTGATCTGTGTGACGGGCAAACCACAGTTTAAGTAGATGGATCTTTTAGCGCTGCTGTGATATGGAAAGTATCTGCAAAGCAAATGGAGCAGAAAAATGGTGTTCTCTGGATTTCTTTTCAAGCAAATAATCAGGATTAAGATCCAACAAAAATTATTCCTGGCCCCTGATACCTGGGGCTATGTCTAGAAACATCTGAAAAAGCAGCAGCAGCAGCAGCAGACAGAACTGGAATGGACCCTCTTGCTATATGCACTGCAGTCTGCCACATTCACTGCCTGTCTGTCTAGCACTGATATCTATGCAGCTGGATTAGTCCTCAGAAGGACTTTTAGTTGAAGTGGATATGTGTATAATATATTGTGGTATACCTACATTAACTAAGAAACAAGCAAATCTCTCCCTAGTCAGCAGCACCTCTACCTACAGTGCCTGATCCCGGAGTAGACTGTGACGAGCATGGCGGTGCCAGGACTGATATAGACCTGATGACACTGTGCGGCCAGCCAATCACTTTAATGCCATAACCAACATGGCTGTGGCATTGCAGTTTGTAGCCGACAATCCCTGCATGTTCCTTGACTCTCTCAAGAGTGCCAAAAATGCAGCTCCCGTCGAGCAACCCGAGAAAGACTCAGCGAACTCCAAGCATCTCAAGCAGTGAGATGCTAGGGCGAGTACCGAGTAGTGGCAAGCATGCTCTCTCATCACTAACTCCCACCCATACCAACTCCAAATTTATTAGGAGTCAATCATCTTTGTTTTTTGACCATGATAGACAGTGGAACGTGGGTGTCTATTAGGATTCAAGATATAAGTGCATTTAATCCAGTGCACAGAATGTGAATGCATTGATTGTTTTCCTAGCTGTCTAATCATGTAGTGGATTAGCTGTCATCCACAATACTATATATCTCACCTTTGACCGTAAAGTTATCAGTTGGAAAATTGTTCTTAAGCAATCACCTATTATCTTCAGGCCACAGAAGTAAATTGCCTTTAAATCTAATCAGAACATGTTAATCATTGGATGCAATAAATTAAATCATAAATTTATCGAAGCATGTTAAAAATTGTATTCTGATTGGAATAGTGTTAATCTTTCAAGACATCCATTAGATAGCAGCTCTGATGTGTCATCTTAAATTAGCAGAAAAAGGCCTCATTCAGACCTTTGTTTTTCACAGCTAAAATAAGTACTCATCGTAGTTTATGATGCTGGTCTGTTGTTTTTTACAGACTGTTTGTTCTCAAATAAATCATGGAGAAGTCTGTTTTTGAACCGAGTCATGGATCAAGATATTATATTATACATGCTTGTGCTTACCAAAGTTATTAATAGGGCTGTTCAGTCAGAAGTTTTTTCACATGGACTAAGTGTGAAACTAAAATCACTTCCCTCTTTTGTATTTTATATAAAATTCGCATTCTCAAACTTATGGGTACTTAAAAAAAATTGGGTCCCATACAAATCATCGATATATCATATGACTTTTACTGATGCATTGCAATTACTGTATTAACATAGTAAATTGTGTTTGGTCTTTTAAAAATTTTCAACTGCTTTCGGATGTCATAAGGATGTAAATTACAAATGGATGGAATACAGATGACAATACTGATGAGATACTGATGATGATCGTCTGTTTTTTTCTGGATGAAAATCTGATGATTTTTTCGCACATTTGGCCATAAAACCCTATGGATCCGTGAAAATCTAATGCTGTGCTTGCACTGAGTCTTTTTGCTGAGTTTTTGGAGCAGAAATTGAGTTTAAACTCTCCAAATGCTCTTCTAAAATTTAAAACGCCTCAAAAACTCAGCAAAAAGATTCTGTGTGACCAGTCCTCAAGAGCCACCAACAGTGCATATGCAGTGCCCCAGCGCCCTGGTTGTTGCAGTAATATCATTCTCCTCTAGGGGGCAGTGATGTTACGTTTGGAGGCAAAGAAGGACAGCTGAATCCAGGTATCACAAACATGCAACACATTTTGCACTCCAGGCCACCAAAGGGAGCTATGCTCCTATTTATTAGGGCACTCCTCACACTTAGGTAAAACTGGTTGCTTTGAGAGGAAGTTAGTTAGCTGCTGGCTGAGCTTTGCTCAGGCAGTTGGTCCCTGACAGGGGTGGGATCCTGTCAGAGGCCGAGACAAAAGGACATGGAGCTGTGCCTGCCCTAAGTGCGGCAGCTTCTAGAAAGACACACTGAAGGAGAACTGTATTGTAGAGAGGATGAAGAAGTCATAGCAAAGGAGTGGCTATCAGAGGAGTTCTGCCCTATACAGGCTGCCTCCTTCTGAGGCGCAGGATTCCGGTAGCCGGAACACCGAGAGTGCAACAATCCTTTATGCCTTGCTCCAGAGACTGGCAGGACAGCTAATTTCACGTTACCTGTCTGCCCCTATACCCAGGAGGCAAGGTGGCACCCCTTAGAGGCTGGGGCATGATAGAGTCACTGTAAAACGCCGCAAGCCACCGGTCATACGGGTTTGTCCTATCCATCTGGGGACAGAGAGAGAGACATTACATCTCTAACATCTACAACAGTTGTGAGGACCTTATGATAAGCTTAGCAGTAAGGGACTACAACACCACAGCGCTAGAAGAAGGCTACTGATTTCTATCTGGACAAGGGGACTCTGGATTTGCCTCCAAACCTGCTGGACTCTGCCTGCCCTGTGGTCTGGTGCCCTGGACTGTAGATGCTGAAACCTTCAGTAAACGGTAAAGAGACTGCAACCTTGTGTCCTCGTTCTTCACTGCGCCTCTCACCATCCACCACCTACACACTTGGAAGCCATGGGGACACACTTTACCTGTGGGAAGGTATACCATCTAGCCGCCATAACATCACCCCAGCGGACCCCTTAAAGCAGCGTCGGTCACCCTGAACAAATACCACAGGTGGCGTCATGAACATATCCCTTTAAAGACCTTTCCCTTTAATACGGACGTCCCAGGGCCACGGACAGGGTCAGCCACCGTGACATCCCCCCTATGAACCGAAGGACCCAGTACCGAGTACCCCACTGCCCTTGGGGGCGCTCCAAATCTTTTGGCGTCACGAACAGGATCTACTTAAGCCTGAAAATCAGGTCATGTGCACCTAGAGACTGTGCCAGAATCGTGCTTGAACCGTGATTTATTAAAGGACTGTGTATTGCAAAAGACTGCCAAAATTCCCGCCAAAACCGCCGCCATTACCGCACCACGAGGAGCGCAGGAGAAGAAGAAGGGCGTGCAGTCGTGGGTGTGAACGAACTGAGAAGAGCGAAAGATAATGGCCGCCCAGTCCAAATATTTCTGTACCTTGAGGACGTGTCCATCAGCAGCCAAGATTCGCCTCCTGATCCTAAATGGTGGGCGGAGACAAAGAAAAAGAAACCGCCCACGGAGGAGAGTGCGGGAAAAAGACCAGGAAGGAGCCAGCCATGAGGACGACGCCATGGCCAGCCGCCCAGAACCAGAGCGTGGGGTGGAAGCAGAGGACTCCCCCAGCCATCTGGAGAGACACCGCAGCCACGCATCACCCGTTGGCCCTGACTTCCTGCAGGTCAGCATGGAGGAGCTCATAGACCAGCTCCTGCAGATGCGGCTGAGCGCTAAAGCGCCATGTCGGACGGCGCCTGCGGAAGATCCATCAGCACCGCTCCCGGACCCACTGCCAGCACCGCTGCAGACTCCGCCACCAACGGAACCGACCAGCACCGAAGACACTGATGCAGCAGGTAAGGACGCCGACCCTGCCCCAGTGACCGAGGGACTGCTGATAGGCCTCGTGGCAGCGCCACCTCCCCGCAGTTCTAGCCGGCTCCAGCATCTTGAGCCTTGGGACCAGGCCACGGGAATGGAGTTTATGAAGGCCCCAATTGCGCCCACCACCCTGTCGGGTGAGCTATATGTGGAAAGAACTGTCTACCGATGGGTCAACCCAGGCCCTGACTTCATGTGGTTCCCCGGGACGACTGAGAGGAAAGGAGACTGTAGAGGTCTTAAGTTGGGAGGACTACCAGTCCCAGCTCACCCGCAAGTGGGAGGAAAAAGAGGAGAGACACCAGGCCCAGTGCAGAGCCTTTGACAAGCGGGATCTGCAGGTCAAAGCCCTGACACCCCCGGAAGAAGGCACCGCGCCGAAACACGCGTTGGGGCTCGTGGCAGTGTGGTCCTCTCCTCAGGTATTATGACTGACTAACTAATTGTTTACCTACTTTATTGTTTATACCTCTATCAGTCCTGGTGGGCATGTTGACATATATCTCGCACTGATGCAGTTTAACTATTAATGTACTAATGCACCCTTGGAGGCTGATGTTATATGATGTGCAGTATTATACAGCACATATTCTATTACTGTATGTAACATAAGTCTGTGTTACACCGTTTACCTGTCGGTACCACACTGCCACCTATTGGTGATTATTGTCTTATCCTGTTTTTCCCTGTTTATATTCTTATGTTGTTTTTCTTATTATTACTTTAATAAAGATTTACATTAGTTTTATTTGGTTCTTGTAGTGTTGTCTTTTTCGGCTTCTTAAGTCAAAGCCCAGGCCCGCAAGGACCGTACTGCTAACCAGGCCCCACGTAGGCCATGTGTAGTGCTAGCTTGGCATCCCAGCATGGTGTCCCCTTTTGACCCCATGCAGGGATGCCTTCTTACTCGCTGCCTCTGCCTGCGGAACGGTCCCCGATGTGCTCCTGCTCCAACCTCCTTCCTCTGTGCATGCCGCACTGCGCCCCCCCGGTGGTGTGTCTAGGGCGCACATGTTCTTGAATGGGCAGTGGGTGCACATGTTAAATGTTCCCAGCCATTGCTGGGGGGGCATTTAGTTAAATGCACATTCACCTGCAAGGTGTCTCCCAGCCAATAGCTGGGAGACATCTTGTATTAGAGGCACCCTCCCCTATTGGGAGGTGCCTAAGCAACCCTTATAGTTTTGTCCTTGGTGTTTGATGTGTATGCAACAGTATGTTGCCATGTTCCCGATCTCTAGTCTGTTAGTATCCGTATGCCGTATCCTGTGTTCCCTATAGACTAGCATAGTTAGTCCTTGTTTCCTGAGACTGCTTCTACAATACCTGTACTCCGTGGCCGCATCTGCGGTACCTCTCTGCCTTCCTGGGGGCTGAATACCCTTTCCAGAACTGCTAACCAATCCCTGTGGCTGTCCAGTCTGCACTACGTGAACCTGTCCCAGTTCAGTCTGCACCAATTGAGCCTGTCCCTGGGACCTTCCTGTCTGCTCAGGAAGAACCTGTCCCAGTGGCCGTCCATTCCACACAATGAGAACTTGTCCCAAGTGGCCGTCCTGTCCGAATTTGTGGCAAGTGGCCGTTCAGCTTTGTCTGAGAATCTGAAGTAATGTTTCTGTCCTTTGGGATCAGCAGCCACTGCTAGATGTCACGTTACCACTAGAGGCTCCAGGAAAAATCAAGGTAGCTTCTTAGTCATGCTCCTCCAGGGTATATCCAGTCTTTGGCACAGTGGGTCCATGAACCACATGCACCACCTAAGAGCATAACAGTTTGATCAGGACATGGATCCAGTTGATCCCAAGATGCCTACTATGCCAGTGACCTATACCACTGGTTCTAATCTTAATTTATTGTCTCCACCAAGATTCAGCGGAGACCCTAAGCAGTGCTGTGGATTCCTGAACCAGTGCACCCTGCACTATGAACTTTTTGGCCCACTGTGTGAAGGTAGGATTTCTGATGTCCCATCTTGCTGGAGAAACATTAGTATGGATAAATCCCTTGTGAGAGTGGATCCAGTAACAATGGACCCGCAGGCCTTCCTGGTGTCCTTCCAGAAGGTATTCAATGAACCTGGTTGTGCTTCCTCCACTGCATCCTCCCTGCTCAGACTACGTAAGGGAGAATTGTCAGTCAGCCAGTATGCCGCCTGGTACTGCATCTTGTCTTCCGAGCTGGGATGGAACGAAAAAGCTTTGGTAGCCACCTTGTAGGAAGGATTATCTGGAACTATCAAGAACGAGTTGGCTGGACATGACATTTCAACCTCTCCGGACGATTTAATCTCCCTAGTATTTCAAGTCGACCTCCGGTTTCAAGAGCGAGCCAAAGAGGTGACTCGTGAGAGGAGACTGGCACGTCTAGCTGCATCTTTCCAAAGATGACTCTTTTCTCAGCCTCCTGAAACATCTGTAAGGGCTGAACTCATGCAGGTTGATCTTGTTAGGCCGGCAGTGTGGCAGTCAGAGAGTGGTCATGCTAAGGGAGTGTGCTTCGGCTGCGGTAGCGCGGAATGATTTGTGATTGTCCTAAAAGGTCAAAACTCCTAAGCCTAGGGCCTGTGGGTGAAGCATCCCTAGGTGAGAGAAAAGGTTCTTCACCACTGACTTTGAATGTTTCCGTGTCCTGTGGAGGAGTCCGCTTCAACAAAACAGCCATCCTTGACTCTGGTGCAGTGGGAAATTTTCTATAGCAAGTTGTGGTAGATTGTATTCCCGTCTGATGCCTACAGAGTCCACTGACACACTGTGTCCACTGTGTCCACTGACACATCAGTTGAAAGGAGGGACTTCCATGAAATTGTTCAAGTAATCACAGAACCAGGGGAGATAAAGATTGTAGAACTCCATTCAGAGAAAATTGCTTTATTTATGCTTACTGACATTTTTCACCCCTTTCTCTTCGGTCTTCCATGGCTTAGAGTTCATGAGCCTGTGCTAGATTGGAGCTACTTCAATGGGGAAAGGCATGTTTCAAGAAATGACTGATTCTTGTGCTTACAGCTGGATCGCCAGTGTTGCCATTCTCTCCGGAAGGCGATGATTCCAATGGTCAGTTTCCTAAAGACCTACTGCTTGAAGAACGTATCCTAGATGAGGCCAATATGAAGATCGACCCAGTAGAAGTATGCACTAGTTAACCTGTCCCATAAACCACATGCGTGGCATAGCAGCATGAAACCATGTAATTGTCAGTGTCCTATCCTGAAAAGGACTTGGACTGGAACTGCCTTAGCTTCATTATTATCAATGGGTCTTACGATAATGCATTGTTGTGAATTCCGCTCTTGGGCTCCCTCCGGTGGTTGTAAGTGGCACTTTTGTGAGTTCTGCTCTTGGGCTCCCTCCGGTGGTTTTAAGTGGAATGGCTGCTTCTTGGATTTAGCAGTCAGCAGCTGCTTCCACTGATTGTCTATTCTGCTCGGCTATTTAGCCTGGCTCTTTCCTTCAGCTTGTGCCACGTGTCAATGGTTCCTGGTTGGATTCACATCTCTTTGGATTTCCCTGTTATCCTGACCAGTTCAGCAAAGCTAAGTCCTTGCTTGCTCTTTTCTGTCCACAGGTTGTGAACTTATCCGTTCTGTGCTTTCTATGTTTGTCCAGCTTGTCAGTATGAATTAATTCAGTGAAGCTGGAAGCTCTGGGAAGCAGATTTACCCTCCACACCTTTAGTCAGGTGTGGAGATTTTTGTAAACTCTGTGTGGATTTTTTGTAGTGTTTTATACTGACCGCACAGTATTCCATCCTGTCCTATCTATCTAGCTAGACTGGCCTCCTGTGCTCATCCTGGTATCATTCTGTGTATGTCTTTTCCCTCTCCACTCACAGTCATTACTTGTGGGGGGCTATCTATCCTTTGGGGATTTTCCCTGAGGCAAGATAGTTTTCCTGTTTCTATCTTTAGGGGTAGTTAGTTCTCAGGCTGTGACGAGGTGCCTAGGGAGTGTTAGGAGCATCCCACGGCTACTTCTAGCGTTGTGTTGAGCTTAGGGACTGCGGTCAGTACAGGTACCACTTCCTTCAGAGCTCTTCCCGTGTTGCTCCTAAACCACCAGATCATAACAGTACAAGTGGCCAAAAATGAATTAAATGCATCTCAAAAGAAGGAAAAAATTCTGAGCCATTTTTTTTTCTGTGCTCTGTTTTGTCTTTTTTTTCCTCTTGATCTCTGGGTGGTTCAGGATTTATGCTCTGGCATGGATGTTCAGGGTTTGTTTTCTCGTGTGGATCAACTTGCTGCAAGAGTACAGAGTATCCAAGATTATGTTGTCCAGACTCCGGCTTTGGAGCCTAGAATTCCTACTCCTGATTTGTTTTTGGGGACAGATCCAAGTTTTTGAACTTTAAAAATAACTGCAAATTGTTTTTTGCTTTGAAACCCCGTTCTTCTGGTGATCCCATTCAGCAAGTTAAAATCATCATATCCTTGCTGCGTGGTGACCCTCTGGACTGGGCATTCTCCCTTGAATCAGGGGATCCGGCATTGCAGAATGTAGACGCATTTTTTCAAGCGCTCGGATTATTGTATGACGAACCTAATTCTGTGGATCATGCAGAAACAACCCTGTTGGCCCTGTGTCAAGGTCAGGAAGCGGCAGAATTATACTGCCAGAAATTTAGGAAATGGTCTGTGCTCACTAAATGGAATGAGGATGCTCTGGCTGCTATTTTCAGAAAAGGTCTTTCTGAAGCCCTTAAAGATGTTATGGTGGGCTTCCCTACGCCTACTGGTTTGAGCGAATCTATGTCTCTAGCCATTCAGATTGATCGGCGTCTGCGCGAGCGCAAAGCTATGCACCATATGGCAGTGTCCTCTGAGCGGAGTCCTGAACCTATGCAGTGTGATAGGATTTTGACTAGAACGGAGCGGCAGGAATTCAGACGTCAGAATAGGCTGTGTTTTTACTGTGGTGATTCTGCTCATGTTATTTCTGATTGCCCTAAACGTACTAGGAGGGTGGCTAGGTCTGTTACCATTAGTACTGTACAGCCTAAATTTATTTTATCTGTGACCCTGATTTGCTCATTGTCGTCCTTTTCTGTCATGGCATTTGTGGATTCAGGCGCTGCCCTGAACTTAATGGACTTAGAATTCGCCAGGCGCTGTGGTTTTTCCTTGCAGCCTTTGCAGAGCCCTATTCCTTTGAGGGGCATTGATGCTACACCATTGGACAAGGATAAACCTCAGTACTGGACGCAGATGACCATGTACATGGCTCCTGCACATCAGGAAAATTGCCGTTTTCTGGTGTTGCATAACCTGCATGATGTTGTTGTACTGGGTTTTCCATGGTTACAGGAACATAATCCGGTGCTGGATTGGAAAACTATGTCTGTGACTAGTTGGGGTTGTCAAGGGGTACATAGTGACGTTCCTTTGATGTCAATTTCCTCTTCCCCCTCTTCTGAGGTCCCTGAGTTTTTGTCGGATTTCCAGGATGTATTTGATGAGCCCAAGTCCAGTTCCCTTCCTCCACATAGGGACTGTGATTGTGCTATTAACTTGATTCCTGGTTGTAAGTTCCCTAAGGGCTGACTTTTCAATCTGTCTGTGCCTGAACATACCGCCATGCGGAGCTATATTAAGGAATCTTTGGAGAATGGGCATATTCGGTCGTCTTCATCACCATTGGGAGCGGGTTTCTTTTTTGTTGCTAAGAAGGATGGCTCCTTGAGACCCTGCATAGATTATCGTCTTCTTAATAAGATCACGGTCATATTCCAATACCCCTTGCCTTTGCTTTCTGATTTGTTTGCTCAGATTAAGGGGGCTAGTTGGTTTACTAAGATTGACCTCCGAGGGGCATATAATCTTGTTCGTATTAAACAGGGTGACGAATGGAAAACTGCATTAAATACGCCCGAAGGCCATTTTGAATACCTTGTGATGCCATTCGGGCTCTCTAATGCTCCATCTGTGTTCCAATCCTTCATGCATGATATTTTCCGCAATTATCTTGATAAATTCATGGTTGTATATTTGGATGATATTTTGATTTTTTCCGATGATTGGGAGTCTCATGTGAAGCAGGTCAGGATGGTGTTCCAGATCCTTCGTGATAATGCTTTGTTTGTGAAGGGGTCTAAGTGCCTATTCGGAGTTCAGAAGGTCCCTTTTTTGGGTTTTATTTTTTCTCCCTCGTCTATGGAAATGGATCCTGTTAAGGTCCAAGCTATTCATGACTGGATTCAATCCACATCTGTGAAGAGCCTTCAAAAATTTTTGGGCTTTGCTAATTTCTATCGCCGTTTCATTGCCAACTTTTCCAGTGTGGTTAAGCCCCTTACTGATTTGACGAAGAAAGGCGCTGATGTGATGAATTGGTCCTCTGCGGCTGTTGAGGCCTTTCGGGAGCTTAAACGCCGATTTACTTCTGCCCCTGTGTGGCGTCAGCCGGATGTTTCTCTTCCTTTTCAGTTTGAGGTTGACGCTTCTGAGATTGGGGCAGGGGCCGTTTTGTCTCAGAGGGATTCTGATGGTTCTTTGATGAAACCGTGTGCTTTTTTTTCCAGAAAGTTTTCGCCTGCGGAACGCAATTATGATGTCGGCAATCGGGAGTTGTTGGCTATGAAGTGGGCGTTTGAGGAGTGGCGACATTGGCTTGAGGGAGCTAAGCACCGCGTTGTGGTCTTGACTGATCATAAGAATCTGATTTACCTTGAGTCGGCCAAGCGGCTAAATCCTAGACAGGCTCGATGGTCCCTGTTTTTCTCCCGTTTTGATTTTGTGGTCTCGTATCTTCCGGGATCTAAGAATGTTAAGGCTAATGCTCTCTCTAGGAGTTTTTCGCCTGATTCTCCTGGAGTCCTTGAGCCGGTTGGCATTCTTAAGGAAGGGGTGATTCTTTCTGCCATCTCCCCTGATTTGCGGCGGATGCTTCGGGAATTTCAGGCTGATAGGCCTGACCGCTGTCCAGTGGGGAAGTTGTTTATTCCTGATGGATGGACAAGTAAGGTGATTTCTGAGGTTCATTGTTCAGTGTTGGCTGGTCATCCTGGGATTTTTGGTACCAGAGATTTGGTTGCTAGGTCCTTTTGGTGGCCTTCCCTGTCGCGCGATGTGCGTGCTTTTGTGCAGTCCTGTGGGACTTGCACCCGGGCCAAGCCTTGCGCTATTGGTTTGCTTTTGCCTTTGCCGGTCCCTGAGAGGCCCTGGACGCATATTTCCATGGATTTTATTTCGGATCTTCCTGTTTCCCAGAAGATGTCTGTTATCTGGGTTGTTTGTGACCGGTTCTCTAAAATGGTCCATCTGGTACCTATGCCTAAGTTGCCTTCCTCCTCAGATTTGGTTCCATTGTTTTTTCAGCATGTGGTTCGTTTGCATGGCATTCCGGAGAATATTGTGTCTGACAGAGGTTCTCAGTTTGTCTCTAGGTTTTGGCGGGCCTTTTGTGCTAGGATGGGCATTGATTTGTCTTTTTCTTCGGCGTTTCATCCTCAAACTAATGGCCAAACTGAGCGAACTAATCAGACCTTGGAGACCTATTTGAGATGCTTTGTGTCTGCTGATCAGGATGATTGGGTGGCTTTCTTGCCGTTGGCTGAGTTTGCCCTTAATAATCGGGCTAGTTCGGCTACTTTGGTTTCACCTTTCTTTTGTAATTTTGGTTTTCATCCTCGTTTTTCTTCTGGGCAGGTTGAGCCTTCTGATTGTCCTGGTGTGGATTCTGTGGTGGACAGGCTGCAGCAGATTTGGACTCATGTGCTGGACAATTTGATGTTGTCTCAGGAAAGGGCTCAACGTTTTGCTAACCGCCGTCGGTGTGTTGGTCCCCGGCTTCGTGTTGGGGATTTGGTTTAGTTGTCTTCTCGTCATGTTCCTATGAAGGTTTCTTCCTTTAAGTTTAAGCCTCGGTTTATTGGTCCTTATAAGATTTCTGAAATTATCAATCCAGTGTCTTTTCGTTTGGCTCTTCCAGCCTCTTTTGCCATTCATAATGTATTCCATAGATCTTTGTTACGGAGATATGTGGTGCCCGTTGTTCCCTCGGTTGATCCTCTTGCCCCCGTGTTGGTTGAGGGAGAGTTGGAATATGAGGTTGAGAAAATTTTGGATTCTCGTTTTTTTAGGTGGAGGCTTCAGTATCTTGTCAAGTGGAAGGGTTATGGCCAGGAGGATAATTCTTGGGTTGTTGCCTCCGATGTCCATGCCACCGATTTGGTTCGTGCTTTTCACTTGGCTCGTCCTGATCGGCCTGGGGGCTCTGGTGAGGGTTCGGTGACCCCTCCTCAAGGGGGGTACTGTTGTGAATTCCGCTCTTGGACTCCCTCCGGTGGTTGTAAGTGGCACTTTTGTGAGTTCTGCTCTTGGGCTCCCTCCGGTGGTTTTAAGTGGAATGGCTGCTGCTTGGATTTAGCAGTCAGCAGCTGCTTCCACTGATTGTCTATTCTGCTCGGCTATTTAGCCTGGCTCTTTCCTTCAGCTTGTGCCACTTGTCAATGGTTCCTGGTTGGATTCACATCTCTTTGGATTTCCCTGTTATCCTGACCAGTTCAGCAAAGCTAAGTCCTTGCTTGCTCTTTTCTGTCCACAAGTTGTGGACTTATCCATTCTGTGCTTTCTATGTTTGTCCAGCTTGTCAGTATGAATTAATTCAGTGAAGCTGGAAGCTCTGGGAAGCAGATTTACCCTCCACACCTTTAGTCAGGTGTGGAGATTTTTGTAAACTCTGTGTGGATTTTTTGTAGTGTTTTATACTGACCGCACAGTATTCCATCCTGTCCTATCTATCTAGCTAGACTGGCCTCCTGTGCTCATCCTGGTTTCATTCTGTGTATGTCTTTTCCCTCTCCACTCACAGTCATTACTTGTGGGGGGCTATCTATCCTTTGGGGATTTTCTCTGAGGCAAGAAAGTTTTCCTGTTTCTATCTTTAGGGGTAGTTAGTTCTCAGGCTGTGACGAGGTGCCTAGGGAGTGTTAGGAGCATCCCACGGCTACTTCTAGTGTTGTGTTGAGCTTAGGGACTGCGGTCAGTACAGGTACCACTTCCTTCAGAGCTCGTCCCATGTTGCTCCTAAACCACCAGATCATAACATGCATAGAAAATTGGACACCATACATATTTATTTTTAAAGTTGTAGGTAGTTAAACTTCCATGAATATTAGTGGCAGAATTTCAATTAGGAAATAGGGCCCAATTCATCACAGCGTTTACACTAATTTTCTGGTGTAAAAAGCTTTGAAAATTCAGATAATTTTTGCGCAACTCGAGGCTGCAATAAAACTTTGTGACTTTTGGCATTCTTGTGCCATTTTTACCCAGCTCTGACAAAATAAGCAAGGTGAGACGGGGTTTGATGACTGTCGTTGGTCAAATGCATGATGAGTGGTGGTGGAATTTGCTGGGCCAGAAATTTTTCTCCAGCAGGGACTAGAGTAGGATTTGTGGCAAGGAGTATATAGAAGCGTACGCCACTTGTATGCTCCTGATTCATGAAGGGACATCTGATTCCACCACACCTTTTTTTCAAAACCAGTGTGACCAATGTCAGTCTTGATGAATCAGGCCCGTAGAGTTGCTTTTTGTTGTATTTTTAATTTTATTTTTGATCCCAAAACACTATTATAGTTCAACCAATATTTTATATATAGAAAGGTTCCAATAAATCCAGCTGGTTCTGGAAAAATCACAACATCATATAGGTTTGTTGATAATAAAATAACAACGTAATATAGCTTTGTCGATGAAAGAATAAAAAAAAGTTATGGCTCCTCCAACATGTCAATGATAAATTGAATAAATTGTCTCAGTATCAAGACCCAAAATAAACTTGCCCATAATAGATCAAAAATGTGCTCCAGGGGCAGACAGGTATTGTGGAAGTGCCCTTTATTCACCAGGTTGTAAAGTGGTAAGTTGTAGTCATAGGTTGGAAGAAGGTGTGTTCTTCTCAATGGGGGCCAGTATGAACAGGATAAGATAAAAATGAAAATGTATCATGTAGAAATCAGAAAAAAATGAGGGATTGTTCTCTGTGATGATATCTTGTTTTTCTTATTTAATTTTCAGTCGTGATAAAATGGGAAGCTGCGCATACAATTGATAGTTATGGTTTAAAAAATAATATATAAATAATACATTAGAAAACTGATGGGAAGCAATAAATATTTGTGCTGTTAAATCTCTTTCTGTGGACAGACACGACTGACTCACAAGTAATTGCATTTGGAATCATCTTTAGACTTTCCGTAAGAAGATCATTGGTGTCAATCCAGAGACCACAAAGCAAAAAGCACTTTAGATCACTATAGCATTAATCATGTGCTAACACTTACTTGTTGGACTTCTTTCAATTTCTTTGTAATACTTTCCAAATGAATTCCTAAGATGGGAAGCCAAAGTTATCTTGCTTTCAGTTCACATTATCTACTTGGAAAGAGTTTAATCAAAACAATCCACAAAAAATGCAAATAAGTAAGCAATCCCATTTATCTGCTCGTCATCCTGATAAAGACATCATTCCATTTTAGTTTATTATATACAGCATCAACTTTAACTTATGGGGAAGAACTCTAAGTACAATTACGTTATATTTTTTATGTAGAATTTTATTAACATAGCCCTAACCCTTGCCCAGGGTTTGCCTGGTCCACCGGAGAACCGGAGGATTCTCTGATGGGCCCAGGCACTGACACCTGCTGGCATACAGGGCCAGCAGCTGCCTAGGGCCCCTGATGCTCCAGTACCCCAGCCAGTGGGGTGTCGCTAATAGCGGCACACCACGCAGCTGCTATGGGGGCCCCCGGTGACTGCAGAGCAGCAGCGGGTGACACTAGGCAGAAGCCGGCTGCTGCGGCTAAACCCTGTCCCCAATGCTAAAGAGAAATGAATACTCACCCTTCCCCATGACCCCATGGGCCTGGAGAGAGGTGAATATTAATTTAACTTTAATAGCGGGCAGTGTTAGGCTACGTTCACATTGGCGTTCCGCCAATGTGCGTCGCTGTTGCGCCGGCGACGCAGCGGCGACGCAGCGCCGACGCGCCCCTATGTTTAACATAGGGGACGCGTGCGTTTTTTGGGTGGCGTTTTTTGACACTTGCGTCGTTTACGACGCTAGCGTCGGACGCAAGAAAAATGCAACAAGTTGCATTTTCTGTGCGTCCGATTCTCGTCAAAAAACGACGCACGCGTCGCAAAACGCGCGGGTTTTTGCGTGCGTTTGTGCGCGTTTTTTCATGCGTCGTGCGTTGCGTCGCCGACGCAGGGCGGCGCAACGCTAGTGTGAACGTAGCCTTAGCCGCAAGCAGCATCTAACACTGCCCAGAAACAGAAACTATCACTATCAGGGATGGCAGACCAGGGTCAACCACTCCCCCAGGGGCCCCCAGTCAACGCGACTGCTATCGGGCCGTAAGTCAGGGGGCCCGGCACCAGAGCGCCACATTCAACCGAAACAGTTGAAATTAATAATTTAGGAGCGAGCGTCAGGTAATTCTCCCTCTCCCATCAGTCCCCTCTGCCTCTGACACTGCGTGTGCACGATGACGTCACTTCATTGCATACCCACTGAGTGCCAGACAGAAGGCAGTGCAGCTGCTGATCCTGGAGCAGAGCCGGAATCAGCATGGGAGCAAGGAGGAGAGGTGAGTATTGTGTTTGTTTTTTTTATATATATCACTGAGTCCTGGTTGCATTATATTCTGTTGGGCGGACGCTGCATTATAGCATATGAGAGGAGGCTGCATTATATTCTGTGGCAGGAGAGGCTGCATTTTATTCTGTGTGGGGGGCTGCATTATATTCTGTAGGGGGAGGCTGCATTATACCCTATGAGGGGAGGCTGCATTATATTCTGTGGGGGGAGGCTGCATTATACCCTATGAGGCGAGGCTGCATTATATTCTGTGGGGAGGAGGCTGCATTATATTCTGTGTGGGGGAGGCTGCATTATATTCTGTGGGGGAGGCTGCATTATACCCTATGAGGCGAGGCTGCATTATATTCTGTGGGGAGGAGGCTGCATTATATTCTGTGTGGGGGAGGCTGCATTATATTCTGTGGGGGAGGCTGCATTATACCCTATGAGTGGGGGGCTGCAATATACCCTGTGAGGGGAGGCTTCTGTGGGGGGCTGCATTATACCCTATGAGGGGGCTGCATTTAACCTATAGGGGGCTGCATTAAACCTTATGAGGGGGTTGCATTATACTCTGAGGGGGCTACATTATATTCTGTGGGGGGCTGCATTATACTATATGAGGGGGGCTGCATTATACCCTATGATGGGAGTCTACATTATACCCTATGAGGGGGGCTGCATTAAACCCTGTGGGGGGGGGGCTGCATTTACCCTATAAGGGGGCTGCATTATACCTTATGAGGGGGTTGCATTATACTCTGAGGAGGCTACATTATATTCTATGAGGGGGCTGCATTATACTATATGAGGGAGCTACTTTATACAGTATTCTATGAAGGGGCTACATTATAAAATGAGGGGCTACTTTATATTCTATGAGGGGGCTACATTATATTTTATGAGGGGGTTGCACTATATTATATGAGGGGGCTACTTTATATTCTATGAGGGGGGCTACCCCAACCCCTGCTACATAATTAAGACGTGTACTACCTTATATTATACCAGGATATTAGCGCATTTTACCGAACAATTGGTGGTCTTGTATTTATTTCTTTGTAGCTACATAGTGGGCCCCAAGAATAGTTTTATCTGGTGGGCCCAAGGTGCTCCAGTCTGACGCTGCCATTGCCCTAGCCCTAGATTTAAGTCTAACCTTGAACCACAGCTCTCACTATACTTAGGGTTATAAAAAAGTTTAAAAATATAAAAGTAGTGGGGGCGTGGCTTGCCTATGGTGGGATAGGACGCAGAGAGACAGAGCTCCGGCGTGCACCCGGCATACATAACCTTTAGAGACATAACACTGACCCCGATAAAGTCAGGATGGTGCGGGGGAAGAGGTCGTCATCGGTCTCGGCACCTCTGAACAGAGATGGAGGTGAAATTACCCGTTTCCTGGAACATTCCATGCACCAGCAAGCCGGGGACAAAACTGCCAAGATGGCGCAGGCCAGTGTTCCACACGTGCAGCAGGGGAACGAGATGGAGGCCCGGGACAACAGAGAGGCGCCAGTACTGGGCAGAAGAAGGGAGGGGGTGTCATGAGAGAAGACCCTGTCCAGGAACCCATCCCACCCCGACATGGGGAGGGAGCCCAGCATCCTGTCCACCATAACGGGCGCTCCTCACCGCCATCATCCTCCTGGACTGTTCCTTCTGGGGGCGGTTTAGCATCTGCGGCATCCCTGATGGATGAGGACTGGGATTGGCAAGCCCATATCAGAGCCATACCAACTAAACAAGAGATGGATGTCCTGCTGAGGAAATTGGAGGCATCCCATAAGCAGGATATGGGCTCTGTCAGAGAGGAGATTCAACAAATTGGACACCGTATTGCTGATATGGAAGTCACGCAGGAGCGGCTTTATCAGCATTTGCACTCACATCACCAAGTCCTACAGGATCATTCATTACAGATAAATGATATCCTTACCCATTTGGATGATATTGAAAATAGACATTGACGCAATAACTTACGCATACGTGGTCTCAGTGAGGAAGTGGAACCTATGCATCTGGAAAAATGAGCCCAGAAATTTTATGGGGACATTTTACAACATAAGGAACAAGATAGGATTGAAATTGATCGTATACATCGGGCTCAGGGACCAAAACCCAGTGATCCAGCCAGACCTAGAGATGTCATTTGTAGGATCCATTTTTATAAGGAAAAAGAGGCAATTCTGTAAGGAATTAGAGACAGAGGCTCCCTGTCATATAAAGATTCTCTTCTCATTGTGTTAACAGACTTGTCTCGCAGAACATTACAGCTCCGCCGAGCCCTGAAACTTTATTAAAGGTGGTTATAGACAATGATATCCAGTATCGTTGGGGCTACCCATTCCAACTTATTGCTAAGAAAAGGGGAAAGACAGCAATCTTTCGCTACATGAGGGACCTTCCAAAGTTTCTTGAAATAATGGAAATTCCTAAGATAAGACTACCGGATTGGCCAGTACTAAACAACCTGAGGCCCCTGCCCACCATGGAACAGTGGCAGTCAGTCCCTGCGAGGCCGGGGAAGACTTGGAATGGTTTTGCATCGACAGTGCCATGAATGTGAAAGGAACAATTGGAAACTTACGTCTCATCTGATAGAGATGCTTCTTCGAAGTTCCAACTCCCAATAATAGTGGAGATTTAGCATTGAAAATAATGGTTTTGTCTGCGATGGCTTTGGGGGGATTGATAGTTTACTCCGGGAATATATAATATTCGATTTATGCTCTGTTTAAAACGTTGTCAGGTCCAATTCTATACATTTAAGTCTTTGTTACTAGAGGACCCGAGAGGTCTCATTCTCATACGCTGGGCCACGAGGAGCTCGTCGTCTGACATGTGCGGCTTTGTTACCTCACCTAGGGATTGCAGTTTTAGTACTGCTTTATCTACATTAGGTACTCTATTGAGGTTGTCATCCTAGGATAACCTACTGTGTTCATTCTCATATTCTTTTTTTTTTTCTTTTCTTTGTCTCTTGGCTTATTCTGTAAATTTGTTATACTCTCTTGATCGGATGTCAGAGCTAACATTTTGTACTTATAATGCTAGGGGCTTAAATAAACCTGAAAAAAGAAGGCAGGTGTTGTATCGTTTTCACAAGAAAAAATAAAGATAGTTATGTTTCAAGAGACGCATTTTGTAGCCACTAACACCCAAATGTGTATCTAAATTTTACCCGACCTGGTATCACTGTCCTCATCCCTCACGTAAGGCATTCGGGGTGTCCATAGCTTTACATAGATCATTCCAACCAGGGATTGTGGATATGTAGATGGACCCAGAGGGACGGTTTATATTTCTCAAAGTTACCATACATGATTCTGTATATACGTTGGCTAATATATATTTCCAAAATCAGGGACAGGTGAACTTCGGCTCCGGGGTCCTGCATCTGCTGGCAGAGTTCGCAGATCGTTCACACATTATACTGGGAGGAGATTTCAACCTTACCTTGGATCCTTTGTTGGACTCGTCGTCAGGTAGGTCCTAAACCTCTCTCCCGGCACTGCGTAGATTGAGGAAGGAGTTGTTGGCCCTCAAACTGGTGGACATGTGGCGGGTCTTCACCTGGGAGTCAGAGACTATAGTTATTACTCTGTGGTCCATAACAGTTACTCCAGACTGGACCAACTGTTTATCTCTCATGATTAGAGATGAGCGGTGTTCGAGTCGAACTGTTCGCCAATTTCAAATTCGAACTGTTTTGGGTGGTGTTCGAGTCATTCGACGAACTCGAACAATTTGCTTAAAATTCGTCTGTTCGATAACTGTTCGTTCACCAAAAGCCTAATTTTATTTGCACATTAAAACTGTTTATCATTGTTAATATACTGTTTCAGTGTATAGTAAGCAGGGGGGGAAGGGGGGCGGGGGATAGATCTGTGCTGAAATAACGCCAATCTCCATTTTTTTTATTTCCCGCACTTACAGTGGGGCGGTGCAGTCTCTCAGCCTATCAGCAGTGCACACACACAGCAATGTGCATGTGATGCACACAAGCAAGGGCATGTGTCATTGGCTGTGTATGTCACATGTCCTTGCCCCATAAGAACCAGCCATTTGCCCCATCGCCACCATTTTCTCAGTGCTGCAGCTTAGTGTTAGACAGCACCGCTGCTGCTGTGGGCGCTATACAGTCTAAGAGTGTTTTTTTTTGGAGCAAATTTTCAGAAAGATAGGTTTAGGAAGTCGGGAGGAGTCGGGACTTGTTGTAATATCAGCCCTTTTCAGAGTAGGTTACAGCAGTTCATAGCACTGTTTGCCAGACAGGTCTGTGCCAGTGCTGTGCAAGTGTTTGTCACAGCATTTGGTGTAATCTAGCTCAGCCAATCCTTTTGGGCTAGTAGCATTATCTGATAGTCATCTGAGTAGCACGCCTGTGAAGCTAGCTACACCGCCTGTGTATGTCAATTTTTACTGCATCTAACCCAGTTAATAGTTTTGGGCCTAGGAGCAGTGTCTGCACGTCAGCAGAGTAGCCCGCCTGTGAAACAAACTATACCGCCTGTGTATCTCAATTTTTACTGCATCTAATCCAGTTAATAGTTTTGGGCATAGGAGCAGTGTCTGCACATCAGCAGAGTAGCCCACCTGTGAAACTAACTATACCGCCTGTGCATCTAAATTTTTACTGCATCTAATCCAGTTAATAGTTTTGGGCCTAGGAGCAGTGTCTGCACGTCAGCAGAGTACCCCTCCTGTGAAACTAACTATACCGCCTGTGTATCTAAATTTTTATTGCATCTAATCCAGTTAATATTTTTGGGCCTAGGAGCAGTGTCTGCACTTCAGCAGAGTAGCCCACCTGTGAAACTAACTATACCGCCTGTGTATCTAAATTTTTACTGCATCTAATGCAGTTAATAGTTTTGGGCCTAGGAGCAGTGTCTGCACGTAAGCAGAGTAGCCCGCCTGTGAAACTAACTACAACGCCTGTGTATCTCTATTTTTACTGCATCTAATCCAGTTAATAGTTTTGGGCCTAGGAGCAGTGTCTGCACGTCAGCAGAGTAGCCCGCCGGTGAAACTAACTACACCGCCTGTGTATCTCTATTTTGACTGCATCTAATGCAGTTAATAGTTTTGGGCCTAGGAGCAGTGTCTGCACGTCAGCAGAGTAGCCCACCTGTGAAACTAACTACAACGCCTGTGTATCTCTATTTTTTACTGCATCTAATCCAGTTAATAGTTTTGGGCCTAGGACCAGTGTCTGCATGTCAGCAGAGAAGCCCACCTGTGAAACTAACTATACCGCCTTTGTATCTCAATTTTTACTGCATCTAATCCAGTTAATAGTTTTGAGCCTAGGAGCACAGTTTGGCCACTCAGTTCTGCTCGGTTTTCATCCATCGGTTTTTGTGCCACCAACTACAGATACAGAGTTGCCAATTAGTTAAGCACTAAAATGATGGCACAAGCCTGCTGTTGGTGGAAAGGGGAATAGGCGTGTTGGAAAGGGAAAAAAAGGTTGTGTCCTTGGGGTAGGTGGTAAAGCAACAGTAACATCTGCAGAAGAAAGACCATCTTCTAGCCAAAGTAAGATGTCTACTTATTTTCGTGGACAATCTGATATGATCCCTTTCTTACGACCATCGCTACAAGCATCGCCAAAAATTCCAGATGAGGCACAAAAACAGGAGGTGCTTGAACGGATATCAAGTGCTCATTCAAGTGGGCTCTCCTCCATGTCAACTTCAACATCACAACTACTCCAGTCCTCAGAGTTGTCACCCCAATTGCACTTGCTTTCTCACAGCTCCCAAGTCTCCAGTCACCCATCTGAGAATGGGGTAACACAAATGGTTGAGTCTGTAGAGCTGTTTACGCATACTATAGCCTGGGAATCAGAGGTCTGCTCCAGAGCTTCTGTGAATCCAGACGAGGAAATGATCTGCACTGATGCGCAGAATCTTTGTGAGTCAGATCCAGGCCCAGATAAATAAGGTTCTGAGCATAATGTAGACCCTCGTTCCCAAACTGTAACTCCTGTTCGTGGAGACAATGAGGAAGATGATGATGAGACTGAGATACCTAATTGGAATGAAAACTTGACTTTCCGGTCAGGGCAGTTAGAGGTTGGCTCTAAGGACTACACAGGATGATGATGACGAGATTGTAGACCCCACTTACTGTCAACCCCCAGTCCATGAGGTCAGCAGAGGAGGTGGAGGAGGATGCTAGTGACGAGTCTGATGACGAGGTTACGTTGCGCCTTCCTGGACAGAGATGGAGCACTGGAAGCACGTCAAAAACTGCATCCTCAACCCCAACTGTGCCTCAGACCAGAAGTCATGCTGGCTCTTCGGGTTGCACAGGCTCTAAGCCTTGCATAGCCTGGGCATTTTTTGACATTGCAAATGATGACCCAAATCATGTTTTCTGTAAGATTTGTCAACAAAATTTCAGTAGAGGACAAAAAATGACTAGCTTGAGTACTTCATGCATGAACCGTCACATGGATATGAGGCATAAGTTGCAGTGGGAAGCTCACTGTGCTTAGTGGGCCGGCTCAACCACCGTCTGCCCCATCAAGTGCATCTGCGTCCTCTTCATCCTCTGTGATTGTGGGGACAGCAGTCACACATGGTTTTAGACGCAGACCTTACACCTTTTTACCCGCAACAGCCAGTGTGATTGGCAGGTCGTCAGGACATTTGCAAGTGGAAACACTTGCTGTTGCTGAGCGCTCTCTGACATCGACACCACATTTTGATCAAGGCAACATAACATCTCTGCCTGCACCTTCCTCATAGACCAGCAGTTTGCCGGGGACACCCTACTCAACTCCATCTAAGCACGGCAGCCAGCCCTCACTCCCTCAGATGTGGACAAACATAGTAACATAGTAACATAGTTAGTAAGGCCGAAAAAAGACATTTGTTCATCCAGTTCAGCCTATATTCCATCATAATAAATCCCCAGATCTACGTCCTTCTACAGAACCTAATAATTGTATGATACTATATTATTCTGCTCCAGGAAGACATCCAGGCCTCTCTTGAACCCCTCGACTGAGTTCGCCATCACCACCTCCTCAGGCAAGCAATTCCAGATTCTCACTGCCCTAACAGTAAAGAATCCTCTTCTATGTTGGTGGAAAAACCTTCTCTCCTCCAGACACAAAGAATGCCCCCTTGTGCCCGTCACCTTCCTTGGTATAAACAGATCCTCAGCGAGATATTTGTATTGTCCCCTTATATACTTATACATGGTTATTAGATCGCCCCTCAGTCGTCTTTTTTCTAGACTAAATAATCCTAATTTCGCTAATCTATCTGGGTATTGTAGCTCTCCCATCCCCTTTATTAATTTTGTTGCCCTCCTTTGTACTCTCTCTAGTTCCATTATATCCTTCCTGAGCACCGGTGCCCAAAACTGGACACAGTACTCCATGTGCGGTCTAACTAGGGATTTGTACAGAGGCAGTATAATGCTCTCATCATGTGTATCCAGACCTCTTTTAATGCACCCCATGATCCTGTTTGCCTTGGCAGCTGCTGCCTGGCACTGGCTGCTCCAGGTAAGTTTATCATTAACTAGGATCCCCAAGTCCTTCTCCCTGTCAGATTTACCCAGTGGTTTCCCATTCAGTGTGTAATGGTGATATTGATTCCTTCTTCCCATGTGTATAACCTTACATTTATCATTGTTAAACCTCATCTGCCACCTTTCAGCCCAAGTTTCCAACTTATCCAGATCCATCTGTAGCAGAATACTATCTTCTCTTGTATTAACTGCTTTACATAGTTTTGTATCATCTGCAAATATCGATATTTTACTGTGTAAACCTTCTACCAGATCATTAATGAATATGTTGAAGAGAACAGGTCCCAATACTGACCCCTGCGGTACCCCACTGGTCACAGCGACCCAGTTAGAGACTATACCATTTACAACCACCCTCTGCTTTCTATCACTAAGCCAGTTACTAACCCATTTACACACATTTTCCCCCAGACCAAGCATTCTCATTTTGTGTACCAACCTCTTGTGCGGCACGGTATCAAACGCTTTGGAAAAATCGAGATAGACCACGTCCAATGACTCACCGTGGTCCAGCCTATAGCTTATCTCTTCATAAAAACTGATTAGATTGGTTTGACAGGAGCGATTTCTCATAAGTAAAAGACCATTTCCTCCTAGCCATGACAAAGCTAAGAGGTTGAATTTCTCCATCTGCAAGCTGTTGGCTACAGAAATGTTGCCTTTCCACCTGGTGGACACAGAAGATTTTCGAGACCTTATGTCCGTCGCAGTGCCCCAGTACCAGATGCCCAGTCGCCACTACTTCTCAAAGAAAGCTGTGCCTGCGCTGCACCAGCATTTTGCACAGAACATCACCGCTGAGTTCCAGCACCATTAGCTGGTTCTTAGGAACACAAGCTTGACTAGGTCACCAACGTCAGGTGGTCCTTGGTAGTGCTTTGTGGCATGGGTACCTCCTGCTTAGTAACTGGGTTCCAGTAACGTCAGATGGTGCTCAGTAGTTCCATTGGCTCTTGTACCTTCGGCTAGCCATCCGGGTTCCAGTACCATCAGCTGGTTCCGGGCTGAGCCTTTGGCTTAGGTGCCTCCTTCTGGGTATCCGAGTTCCACCAACGTCAGGTGGTCCTTGGTAGTGCTTTCTGGCACGGGTACCTCCTGCTTAGTAACCAGATTCCAGTAACATCAGCTTGCCCTTGGTAGTTCCATTGGCTCTTGTACCTTCGGCTAGCCATCCGGGTTCCAGTACCATCAGCTGGTTCTCAGCAGGGTCTTTTGCTCTTGTACCTTCTGCTCCCCATCCTGCTTCCAGTACCGTCAGCTGGTTCCGGGCAGAGCCTTTGGCTTAGGTGCCTCCTTCTGGGTATCTGAGTTCCACCAACATCAGATGGTCCTTGGTAGTGCTTTCTGGCACGGGTACCTCCTGCTTAGTAACCGGGTTCCAGTAACGTCAGCTGGTCTTCGGTAGTTCCATTGGCTCTTGTACCATCGGCTAGCTATCCGGGTTCCAGTACCGTCAGCTGGTTCTTGGCAGGGTCTTTTGCTCTTGTACCTTCTGCTACATTTCCAAGTTCAAGACCCTAAAGATGACGACCCTGAAGACCGAGAAGCAGAAGAACAAGGAGCTGCAGAACAAAAAGCAGAAGAACATTAAGCATAAGACTAAAAATCAGAGCAAAATATATTATCTAAATTATAAGCAGAAGAAGACTAAGCAGTATATGAGGGTGAGTCCTTTCCTCCTCGTGGTGCCCCTGGAAAAAACCTGCTGCTGCAGGCCAAACTGAACGCGGACAAATTCTGTTGTAAATCTTTTGTGACAGGCAGAACAGAAGGTGTAATCTTCAAACTTTTATAAATAACAAATAAAGGAAGGCCTGGCTGTCACAAATAAGAATATGATGAAGAAGAAGAATATGAAGAAGATGAAGAAGTTGATTATGAAGAATAATAATAGCTGAATAAAAAGAATATGAAGAATGTAAAAAAAAAATAATACGAAGAAGGTGAAGAAGAAGAAGATGAATAAGGTGAATGAGAAGTTGATGGAAAAGATGATGCTGCTGAAGTTGTATGTTATAAAAATACATACCATAGGTTTACAAAAATTAGTATGTCATGTCTGAAAATTGTGAAAAATTTACAAAATCATAGGAAAGGGGGTATATGAATGGAAACAATCATGCAATATCTAGAGGTAAATTATTCAATATCATTTTTATACCTATTTTTGTGAATTATTGGTACTAGAATAAATCATCCAGTTTGAAAACACTGATCATACAGTTATCAACTATCCGTTTGGTAGGTGACCAATGTATTTAGTAGGAAACGTTTTTAATGTATGTGAGGGAGCGCCAGGGCCGTAATCGTGGCTGAGAGTAAATGCTTATATGCACCCTGGTCTTCCGCCACATGAAAACAATGTCCCTTTGTCAGCGTACCTGTATCTCCATTCTCCAAGCCATAAGGGTCACCTCTGTTCTGTTGCAGGCTCACCCCCAATGATTGCCCACATATAGAGACAGAGTCCAGCTCCAACTTTAAATGGGTAACTTAACTGGTTTATTTTTTCAGCACATCCATGTCTATTGCAGCATCAACATAGGGTTCCACACAGTTTACATCCTTCGCATTCCCTGTGCTCTCCCTCATGTCCTTCAGCATATTCTCAGATCGTGCTGTCTTCTCTGGTATTGCAGCGTCCTCCCTGTCCAGCTTCACTACTCTAAGGAGTTCCTCTGTTCGCTTCGCACCAGACAAAAGGGCATCTGCCCACGTAGTAAGCTGCCACATGATAGAGCCACCTGCATTCCTGTGCTGCTGCAATTCCTGATTTCCTGGCCTTGAATGTCTGGGCTTCTAGCTTCCAACGTTACGGGGCCCATTGTGTTGCCCCTGGGCTCTAGGGCCCTCCGGGACTGCCTGGGCTCTCTGGCCCTCCAGGTCTGTCTAGGCTCCCTGGCCCTACTGGGCTGTCTGAGCTCCCTGGCCCTACTAAACTCCAACAAGAAAATACTCCTACTCCTACTCCTTATCCACAGCTGGCCCCTCCTATGTTAACTATTAATTTTCATATTGAAGCTAATGTAATAAGGTATCTCCATCTGGTGTCCTAATTAACGTACTGCACTTTCCCTATTCACAATATACACATCACAGCAATTAGGCAGATAATACAATACACATAGCAGCATTTGGTAGTAAAACGTACACAGTTAGAACATTTAACTGAGAGAAGGATGGGGGTCTTTTCAGTCTTTGTAACCCCTGTAACACATGTAGGTGCATATCAGAAAGCTCTGTATCAAGATAAATGTGTGCAGAGGTGCAATCTGAGAAAGTATATTAGCTATGTTCAAGGATTTTCTCCACGTCACCATGTATTAACCCTCGATGTAAATGTCACCAATGTAAATAATGTTGGCAGCATAAATGTCTACTATAGCTTTTTCAATATTGATCTAAAGCTAAGTGACTTGGTGTTACTCAGGTAAACGCACCTGTGTCAGCCGTCCAGGCCAGTACTACCTCGTTGACATAAGAAGGCCGATAGCGCTGTAGACATTTGGGCTGGCATGCATGCCAATATGTTTTTATGGCACTCTTCCAAAAGCTCTGCTTGTTCATTTGTGGATACATTTACACAAGATAAGAGAATACCAGAGATCCTGATGAAAGGAGAAGCAAATACAGAATTGGGAAGTTTACATAAAACGGCAAATTCGACATGTTTTATGATCACCTGCCAAAATCATTATCTTGTCTATGTTTATGGCAAACATGTGGGATCGGAGCAATGAAAATATGATGGTGTTAATGTCATTCTCCATTCATAGAAATAAAAATAGTATTTAGTAAGGCCTTATTCACACAACTGTGTTCATTTTCCAATAATCTGCACGAGGTCTGTTTCTTTTATCCATTTGTGTTCTGTGTGTTCTTTTCACTCTCTGTAGATCATCCTTTTTCTCATGTGCAAAATAAAAAATTGCATGGATGTTTCCTAAGATTTTCCAAGTGTCTAGTAAGTAAAAATGATGGTATCACTGCTGTCCTTTTTTTTCCTTTATTTGTTGAGTCCTGTCTAGTGTTGAGCATTCCGATACCGCAAGTATCGGGTATCGGCCGATATTTGCGGTATCGGAATTCGAATACCGAATTCCGATACTTCCCGCGTATCGGATACCGGAATCGGAAGTTCCCAGAATTCAAACTGAACGCAGCAGCCAATGAGGATGATTGGAAGTGTGGGCACATCCTGTTTAGCATGGTGGGCATGTAAGTACTGGCAAGGCTGTGATTGGCTGCTGAAATGATGTCACTCTGCACTATAAAAAACGCTGCCGCCATTTTGCGCTCACTCTGCTGTGATTTCAGTTAGGGACAGGACGCTGTGTTCTAACTGAGGGCCAGTTGAGCTAGCTAATTGCTTTATTTTCCTTTCCAAAGGCTAATTTAGCAAAACGCTGTGTGTTCTTCACTGTTCACCTTGCTCTTGCCTTGCAGCGCTGTTTTAACAGCGTTCTGCAAGGTCTCTGTGTGTGTGTGTGTGTGTGTGTGTGTGTGCAGCTCATTCTGTAGTCTGTGTGCAGCCATATACCCGGTTGTATTCAGCTCAGGGGGGGTTCACACTGCCTCACACAGTTGTCCTTTTTTGCTCATAGTGCAGCTTGCTGCACATTTTTTCTCAAATTTCCTATTAGTGTTTTTCCACCCGTCTCCAGCTAAATTGTGGAAAAACACTACATAGGATAACCTAGAGGGGGGTTTTTGGGCCTTTCAGCGCCGTTTACGGCTGTCTGCACGGTCTCCGTGTGAGCCCAGCTCGCCCTGTAGTCTGTGTGCAGCCATAGCCGGTTGGATTCAGCTCAGGGTTCGTTACTGGCTCATACCTTGAGAAAAATTTTCCTTTCTTTCAAATAGTGCAGCCTGTTTAAAAATTTTAAAAAAAATTCCCTATTAGTGTTTTTCCACCCGTCTCCAGCTAAATAGTGGAAAAACACTACATAGGATAACCTAGAGGGGGGTTTTTGGGCCTTGCAGCGCCGTTTACGGCTGTCTGCACAGTCTCCGTGTGAGCCCAGCTCGCCCTGTAGTCTGTGTGCAGCCATAGCGGGTTGGATTCAGCTCAGGGTTCGTTACTGGCTCATACCTTGAGAAAAATTTTCCTTTTTTTCAAATAGTGCAGCCTGTTTAAAAATTTTAAAAAAAATTCCCTATTAGTGTTTTTCCACCCGTCTCCAGCTAAATTGTGGAAAAACACTACATAGAATAACCTAGAGGGGGGTTTTTGGGCCTTGCAGCGCCGTTTACGGCTGTCTGCACGGTCTCCGTGTGAGCACAGCTCGCCCTGTAGTCTGTGTGCAGCCATAGCCGGTTGGATTCAGCTCAGGGTTCGTTACTGCCTCATACCTTGAGAAAAATTTTCCTTTTTTTCAAATAGTGCAGCCTGTTTAAAAATTTTAAAAAAAATTCCCTATTAGTGTTTTTCCACCCGTCTCCAGCTAAATAGTGGAAAAACACTACATAGGATAGCCTAGAGGGGGTTTATTGGGCCTTGCAGCGCCGTTTACGGCTGTCTGCACGGTCTCTGTGTGAGCGCAGCTCGCCCTGTAGTCTGTGTGCAGCCATAGCCGGTTGGATTCAGCTCAGGGTGCGTTACTGCCTCATACCTTGAAAAACAATTTCCTTTTTTTCAAATAGTGCAGCCTGTTTAAAATTTAAAAAAAAAAAATCCTATTAGTGTCTTTCCACCCATCTCCAGCTAAATAGTGGAAAAACACTACATAGGATAACCTAGAGGGTTTTTTGGCCTTGCAGCGCCGTTTACGGCTGTCTGCACGGTCTCCGTGTGAATTAAACTAGCTCTGTAGCCCGATCTGCACAAAAAAAAAAGTAAAGTTCACCAAACACAACTTAACACTTGTGTAGGCCACATTTGAAAAATAATAAAGTTTAGTCCACACTTTACAACATTAGTGTTTCTTACACCTGTTAGGAGGAGCATTTCAGGAATAAGCACACTAAGGCCTTAGTACTTTTCTGCTTATCTTTATCTGTCAACCAAGATGAAGAGGGCAGGGAGTAAGGCACGTGGGCGTGGGCGCGGAGCAGGGAGAGGAGCAGGGAGAGGACGTGGTGATTCTGTGCTTGCTGTGGGCGCCGGTGACTTGTCGTCACTCAGTTTCAGCAGGGAACAGTCCTTCATGCGCAGCTTTGTCGGAGAGCGCCGTGCACCGCTGCTGCGTGAAGACCAAATTGAAGCCGTTGTCGGGTGGATGGCAGCTAACGCCTCGGCATCGACTTCAGTTAGTGCCACATCCTCTCAGGCACAGAGCACTGGAGAGCAGCCATCTGTCTCTTCACCACCTGCCAAATTGGCCAGGCAGGCAGAGAGCCCAGGACAGGAGCCGTCTCTACTTCTGTTCTCTGAATCTCTTGGCTTGGAAACAGGGGGCCAGCCAAGCAGCATTGGAGAAATGGAAGAAGAGGCAGTGTGCAGTGATGCCCAACAGCTTTTTCTCTCTGACTCTGAAGAGGCAGGTGGGCCAGTGCCTCCGGTGACCACAGCGCAGTACGCATCTGATGATGAAACTCAGGTGCCGCTTTCTGATGCGTACTGTGCTGCCGAGACTACCCAGGAGGAGCAGTTGGTGGCAGAGGGTAGTGGAGATGATGAGGTCCTTGACCCATCGTGGCGTGAGGAACAGGAAGGTGGTGGGAGCAGCTCTGAGGAAGAGCTTCCCCTTACGGGCCAAAGAGGGAGAGGGAGGGGGAAGACTGCGGAGCCTGTAGCCTCTACTTTGGCACCCGTTAGGAGCCTGTCTCTTTCCAAAGCCAAAAAGGGCGCTCCCAAACCTTGCAGTGCCTGGTCCTTTTTTGACACAGTTGCAGATGACATTTGTTTTGTCAAATGCAAGCTGTGTCATCAGAAAGTAAAAAGAGGGAAAAATGTCAGCAACCTCAATACCACAAATATGTGGAAACATGTGCGGACCAGGCACGCGGTGGAGTTACAGAAACACAGTGAAGACGTAGGCCAACCAACAGCGGCAGCTACCACCTCTTCATCTCGTGTTGCCTCTTCCTCCACTGTTGTCCAGAGACCTAGTGTAATTCCACCCACAGCACCACCTTCCCAGTCATCCTTACACTCCCAGTCTACTTTACAGCCATCGGTAGTCCAGGCATGGGAGAAAAGGCGGGCATTCTCGGCCAACCACCCCCGAGCACAGGCTCTGAATGCAGGCATTGCCAAACTGTTGTCTCTGGAAATGCTCTCGTTCAGGCTGGTGGAGACTGACAGCTTCCGTGACTTGATGGCATTGGCAGTCCCACAGTACAAGGTGCCCAGCCGCTTTTACTTCAGCAGGCAGGCTGTCCCTGCCCTGCACAGGCATGTTGAGGCAAACATAAAACATGCGCTACTGAACGCTATCAGTAGCAAGGTCCATCTCACCACCGATGCGTGGACCAGTCAGCATGGACAGGGGCGATATGCTTCCCTCACTGCCCATTGGGTTAATGTTGTTGAGCCAGGTACAGATCGTGCGAGTGGCGCAGGACGTGTCCTGCCCACTCCAAGGATTGCAGGAATCCAGTCTGTACACATCGACTCCTCCTCTTACACCAGTTCCTCAGATTCCTCTCTGCAGGATCCGTCACAGTCCACCTCCACATGGACCCGTGAACGTTTACCTATGACCGACATGAGCACAGCCGTGGCCAAACGTCAGCAGGCCGTCTTGAAACTAGTTTCATTGGGGCATCGAAGCCACACAGCGCAGGAGCTCTGGAATGCCATCAAGCAGGAGAGCGATGTGTGGTTACTGCCAGCGAATCTCCAGCCAGGCATGGTAGTGTGTGACAATGGCCGAAATCTGGTGGCAGCTTTGGCCCTTGGCAACCTCACTCACATCCCATGTCTGGCACATGTGCTCAATTTGGTTGTGCAGAGTTTTCTGAGGGACTATCCGGATCTTGATGCCCTGCTGCACAAGGTCCGCCTAGAGTGTGCTCACTTGCGGCGTTCCAGCTTGGCCAGATCCCGCATTGCTGCTCTGCAGCGCCGATTCCGCCTTCCGGAACACCGCATCATATGTGACCTACCTACCCGGTGGAATTCCACGTTACATATGTTGGAGCGGTTGTGTGAGCAGCAGCAAGCAGTTGATGCACTAGTCAGCATGACTGTCCCCCTTATCTGCCTGCTTCAGCAAACTTTGCAAGGGTTAAGGGATGATGTTGTGGAAGAGGTGGAGGATGAGGAGTCACCTTTTCCATCAGCTTCTGGAGAGTCAGCGCCACGTGGTTCCTCACAAAGGGGTACGCAGGGGCCAATTTGTGAGGAGGATGAGGAGGAGTCAATGGAGGAGGAAGAGCTCCGTCCAGAGGAGGGAGCTACACAATTGTCCAGTGGTCAGTGTGTACAGCGAGGGTGGGGTGATGACGAGCGGGCAGAGATCATGTCTCAAGCAGGGGACAGCGTTTCTGGGCCAGTTGGCACTCTGCAGCACATGGTGGATTTCTTGCTGCAGTGCCTGAGAAACGACCGCCGCATCGACCACATTCTCAACATGCCTGATTATTGGGTGTTCACCCTCCTCGATCCTTGCTACCGGGACAACGTCCAAAACCTCATCCCTGCGTTGACCCGGGAGCGTAAATTGCGGGAGTACCATGACACACTGGTGAATTCCATCATCTTCTCCTGTCCAACTGAGAGGAGTGCTGCTAGTGCTTTACAAAGCAGCTCAGTGCGTCGAGGCAGTGGGGGAGGCTCTGCCCAAAGAGGGAGCAGAAGCAGTGCCTCTGCCCAAGGCAAGCCCAGTATGGCACAACTCTGGCACACTTTTGTGTGCCCGCCCCAAATGTCTACACCATCACCGGCGGCTCCAGTCAGCAGGAGGCAACGGTTCCGTCAGATGGTGACAGACTACATGGCTTGCCCTCTTACCGTACTCCCTGACGGCTCTTCCCCGTTCAAGTTTTGGGTCTCTAAGCTGGATAGATGGCCAGAGCTAAGCCAGTATGCATTGGAGGTGCTGGCTTGCCCTGCGGCTAGTGTCTTATCGGAACGTGTCTTTAGTGCCGCAGGTGGTGTACTAACAGACCGTCGCATGCGACTATCCTCCGATAACGTTGACCGGCTTACTTTCCTGAAAATGAACCAGGCCTGGATCTCGCAGGAATTTGCCACTCCTCTGCCTGATTAAGTAATTGGGTGTCATCCAGGTCTCCTGCTGTGTTCATCTTTCTACCACCTGAACTGCTATTCCTGGGCTCCAACACCGCCAGTTGCGGCTCAGAAGTGCAGGCTGCACAGTAAAAACATACGACCCAGTGTTATTGGGTTTCAGTAACGTCAGCTGATCCCCAGCTGTGTAGCCGGCAATGTGTCCTGCGACCACCACGCTGGCCCAACAACCTAAATGTAAGGGAACCTGTCCCCCCCCCCGTCGTTTGTTACTGAAAGAGCCATCTTGTGCAGCAGTAATGCTGCACAAGGAAAAGGTAGCTCTTTTTTTTTAGCTCCTTGCACACGCAGAACTTAACACTTATAAAATGTGTTCACTGATACCGTTATACTGTCCCGGAGCTGGGACTTTCCTTCGTAATGTGATGCAGCACAGCCGTCATTCCTACCCCCTTGGTGCCATGCGCTGCCTCCTCAGCGTTGTTTTAAGCTGTCACGGAGCCTGCGCTGTTCTGTTATCCCTTGGGCATGCCGTATTTGCGCTGCCTGTCTTCTGACATAATTTGGTGTCAGGCTGGCTGCGCCTGTGCGGCCGCGCTGCCCGAGATCCCGCCTCGCAGTGTCTTCTGATTGAGTCACACTGCGGGCCTGGGATCCATGGGCATGCGCAGTGCATATCTTCCCCTCGGGGTCTCGCTCATTTCCCTCCGCCTTCTTTAGACTGTGCGCCGTCAGCTGATCCCTAATAGCATGCCACGGCCGTGACACCGCACAGTCTGAAGAAGAGGGAAGGAGGGGAGTGAGAGTCGAGGATATGCACTGTGCATGCCCATGGTTCCAAGGCCCGCAGTGAAATTACGTTAGACGAGACTGCGAGGTGGGATCTGGAGCAGCGTGGACGCACAGGCACTGACAACCTGACACCAAATTATGTCAGAAGACAGGCAGCGCTAATTGGGCATGGCCAAGGGCTAACAGAACAGCGCAGGCTCCGAGACAGCTTAAAACAACGCTGAGGAGGCAGCGCACGGCACCAAGGGGATAGGAATGACAGCTGTGCTGTGTCCCATTACGAAGGAAATTCGCACCTCCGGGACGGTTTAACGGTATAAGGGGACACATTTTTAGTGTTTACTTCGGTGTTTGCAAGGAGCATAATTAAAAGAACCACCTTTTCCTTTTGCATCCTTAGTGCTGCACAAGATGGCTCTTTCAGCTACAAACGTCTTGGGGGGGGGGTTAAAGGTTCCCTTTCAACTTGCTCCAATCAGGCTTCGGCCTACACTCTGTTCCTCTGCTCCTCCTGCCGTCCCTGGGCTCTAACACCGCCAGTTGGTGCCTGGAAGTGCTGTGTGCACAGTCAACAGTCGCTCCTCTGTTATTGGGGTTCAGTAACGTCAGCTGATCCCCAGCTGTGTGTGCGGCAATACCTCCAATCTGCTCCTCCTGCTGTCCCTGGGCTCTAACACCGCCAGTTGGTGCCTGGAAGTGCTGTGTGCACAGTCAACAGTCGCTCCTCTGTTATTGGGGTTCAGTAACGTCAGCTGATCCCCAGCTGTGTGTGCGGCAATACCTCCAATCTGCTCCTCCTGCTGTCCCTGGGCTCTAACACCGCCAGTTGGTGCCTGGAAGTGCTGTGTGCACAGTCAACAGTCGCTCCTCTGTTATTGGGGTTCAGTAACGTCAGCTGATCCCCAGCTGTGTGTGCAGCAATACCTCCAATCTGCTCCTCCTGCTGTCCCTGGGCTCTAACACCGCCAGTTGGTGCCTGGAAGTGCTGTGTGCACAGTCAACAGTCGCTCCTCTGTTATTGGGGTTCAGTAACGTCAGCTGATCCCCAGCTGTGTATCCGGCAATGTGTCATGCGACCGCCACGCTGGCACAGCTAAAATGTAAGGGGACCTGTCCCCCCCCCCAGGCGTTTGTTACTGAAAGAGCCACCATGTGCAGCACTAATACTGCACAAGGGAAAGGTCGCTCTTGAAATTATGCTCCTTGCAAACGCTGAACTACACACTCATGTAATGTGTCCCCTCACACCGTCCAACCGTCCCGGAGGTGGGACTTTCCTTTGTAATGTGACGCAGCACAGCCGTCATTGCTACCCCCTTGGCACCATGCGCTGCCTCCTTAGCGTTGTTTGATTCCGTCATGGACCCTGCGCTGTTATGTTATCCCTTGGCCATGCACAGTTTGCGCTGCCCGTCCTCTGACATCATTTGTTGTCGTCCTGGCTGCGCCTGTGCGTCCACGCTGCCCGAAATCACACCTCGCAGTGTCGTCTAATGTGATCCCACAGTGGGTCTGGTATCCATGGCCATGCGCAGTGCATATACTAGCCTCTCACTCCCCTTCTTCACGCTTCTTCAGACTAGGCGGCGTCAGCTGATCCCTAATAGCATGCCACGGCCGTGACGCCGCACAGTCTGAAGAAGCAGGAAGGAGGTGAGTGAGAGGCGATGATATGCACTGCGCATGCCCATGGATCCCTGGCCCGCAGTGGGACTACATTAGATTACACTGCAAGGTTGGATCTCGGGCAGCTTGGACGCACAGGCACTGCCAGCCTGACACCTACATGATGTCAGAAGACGGGCACCGCTAACTGTGCATGGCCAAGGGATAACATTACAGCGCGGGCTCCGTGACAGAACCAAACAACGTTGAGGAGGTGGCGCCCGGCACCAAGGGGGTTGGAATGACGGCTGTGCTGTGTCACATTACAAAGGAAAGTCCCACTTCCGGGATGGTTTGACGGTGTGAGGGGACACATTATATGAGTGTGTACTTCAGCGTTTGCAAGGAGCATAATTTTCGGAGCCACCATTTTCCATGTGCATTATTACTGCTGTACAAGATGGCTCTTTCAGCAACAAATGCCTGGGGGGGGGGGGTTAAAGGTTCCCTTTCAACTTGCTCCACTGCAGGCTTCGGCCTACACTCTGCTCCTCTTTGATTCCCTGGGTTTCAACACTGTCAGTTGCCACCTGGAAGTGTTGTCTACACAGAAAAAACACTAGGTGATGTGTCAGTGGGGTTCAGCACCGCCAGCTGTTCCCCTGCTGTGTAGTCGGCAACGTGTCCAGCACAAGCCACGCTGGCACAACAGAACAAAAGCTGCCACCAGTGCAGGCTTCGGCCTAGACTCTGCTCCTCTCCTCATCCTGCTGACCCTGGGCTCAAACACCGCTAGTTTTTGCCCGGAAGTGCTAGCTGCACAGAGAAAAACACCAGCCAATGTGTTAGTGGGGTTCAGCACCGCCAGCTGTTCCCCTGCTGTGTAGCCGGCAACGTGACCTGCAAACGCCACGCAGGCACATGAACTGAAATTAAAGGGAACCTGGCCCCACCCCCCCAGGTGTTTCTATGTATAACAGCCACCTAGTACAGCAGTACTGCTGCATTTGTACAAGGTGGCTGTTTTTTTATCCTTGCCCACGTAGAATTAAACACGTAAAATATGTGTCTCATTACAGACCATTACAATGTCCCTGAGGTGTGACTTTACTTTTTAATGACACGCACCACCCCCCTTGGTAGCGCTGCCCGTCTTCTGACATCATTGGTTGGCTGCCTGTGCCTGTGCGTCCGCCCTGCCCGACACAACCCCCCTCGTTTCATATATTTTGGCTGCGAGGGTGTGATTGATGGGCATGTGCAGTGCATATGTTCGCCTGTCTTAACTCATCTCCTTCCGCCTTCTTCAGACTGTGCGGCCTCCTTGCCGTGGTAGGCGATAAGGGATCAGCTGAGGCCGCCCAGTCTGAAGCAGGTGTAAGGACATGTGTGAGCGGCAAACATATTTACTGCACAAGGCCACGAATCCCAGCCACGCAGTGTGATTTTTTGAAAACACACTGTGGGCCTGGGATTCATATCCATTGCTAACCGCAACGGCCAACATGAAATGAGGTGAGAAGACAGGCAGCGCTCAGAACGCATGGCCAAGGGATCACAATAGCGCAGACTCCTGTACAGCTAATACAATGCTCAGGAATCTGCGCCCACCACCTAGGTGTAAATTTTGACACCTGTGCTGCGTCTCCTTAAAAAGACAAGTCACACCTCCACTACTGTTTGACAGTTTAATGGGCTAAATAGTGTACGTGTTTTATTCAGCGTGTGCAAGGAGCAAACTAAATAGAGCAACCTTTTACTTGTGCAGCATTAATGCTGCACAAGGTGTGGCTCTTCTACCTTGCAACACCTGAGGGGGGTTAAAGGTTACCTTTGAAATTGGTTCAACTAGGCTTCGGCCTACACTCTGCTCCTCTCCTCCTCCTGCTGAACCTGGGCTATAACACCGCCAGTTGTAGCCTGGAAGTGCTAGGTGCACAGAGAAAAACACCCGCCAATGTGTTAGTGGGGTTCAGCACCACCAGCTGTTCCCCTGCTGTGTAGCCGGCATCGTGTCCAGCACAAGCCACGCTGGCACAACTGATCAAAAGCTGCCACCAGTGCAGGCTTCGGCCTACACTCTGCTCCTCTCCTCCTCCTGCTGACCCTGGGCTCTAACAACGCTAGTTTTTGCCCGGAATTGCTAGCTGCACAGAGAAAAACACCAGCCAATGTGTCAGTGGGGTTCAGCACCGCCAGCTGTTCCCCAGCTGTGTAGCCGGCAACGTGACCTGCAAACGCCATGCAGGCACATGAACTGAAATTGAAGGGAGCCTGCCCCCCACCCCCAGGTGTTTCTATGTATACCAGCCACCTTGTTCAGCAGTACTGCTGCATTTTTACAAGGTGGCTGACTTTTTCTCCTTGCCCACGTGGAACTCAACACTTACAAAATAAGTCTCATTGAGACCATTCCACTGTCCCTGAGGTGTGACTTTCCTTTCTAATGATACGCAGCACCCCCCTTGGTAGCGCTTCCCGTCTTTTGACATCATGGAGAGCTGGCTGCGCCTGTGCATCCGCCCTGCGTGAAACAACGCCCCTCGTTGTCTTATTTATTTTGTCAGCGAGGGTGTGGTTTATGGGCACGAGCAGTGCATATGTTCGCCTGTCGTCACTCATCTCCTTCCGCCTTCTTCAGACTGTGCGGCCTCCTGGCCGCGGCATTCGAAAAGGGATCAGCAGAGGCCGCCCAGTCTGAAGCAGGTGTAAGGACGTGTGTGAGCGTCGAAAATATTTACTGCTCAAGGCCACGAATCCCAGCACCGCAGTGTGACTTTATGAAAAGGCAGTGTGGGTCTGGGATTTATGGCCATCGTTAACCGCAGCGGCCAACATGAAATGAGGTCATAAGACGGGCAGCACTAACAGGGCATTGCCAAGGGATAACACAAGAGCGCAGACTCCTGTACAGCAAAAAACAACGCTCAGGAAGCAGCGCCTAGCACAAAGGCGTTATTTGGGACACCTATGCTGCGTCTCCTTAAAAATACAAGTCACGCCTCAACTACAGTTTGACTGTAGAATGGGCTAAATTGTGTACGTGTTGGATTCAGCGTGTGCAAGTAGACAATTTAATTGAGCAACCTTTTCTTGTGCAGCATTAATGCTGCACAAGGTGTGGCTCTTGTACTTTGTAACACCTGAGGGGGGGGTTAAAGGTTACCTTTGAAATTGGTTCAACTAGGCTTCGGCCTACACTCTACTCCTCTCCTCCTCCTGCTGACCCTGGGCTGTAACAACGCTAGTTTTTGCCCGGAAGTGCTAGCTGCACAGAGAAAAACACCAGCCAATGTGTTAGTGGGGTTCAGCACAGCCTGCTGTTCCCCCACTGTGTAGCCGGCAAAGTGTCCTGCAAACGCAACGCAGACACAAAGCTGACTCCAGTGCAGGCTTCGGCCTACACTCTGCTCCCCCTGCTTACCCTTTGCTCCAACACCGCTAGTTGGGGCTGTAGGATGACAATGTTTGATAGGCAAAGCATCCGGGTTCCAGCACCGCCAGCTGGTTCTCGGCAGTGTTTTTGTCACAGGTACTCCCTCGTGCCAAACCTGGTTTCAGCACCGTCAGCTGTTTCCGGGTTGTGTCAAGTTCACTGAGACGCCTATGCTTGCCCCGTCGTGGTGCGGTCGGGTTAGCCAACTCCAGGGTGCCTCCAGTTTAGGAGCTTCCTATATGGGCTGCGTGAACTGGTAGTCAAGGCTGGTTCTGTAGTGCCAGTAGGCCCAGCTCCCCCTGTAGGACTGTTGGGGTTCGGTAACTGCGGCTGCCTCGCGGCCTAGCTGTTCTCTCCTCTCCTGTGGACCTTCGGGTCCACCACCTGGTTCCAGCACCGTCAGCTGGTTCCGGGCCGAGCCTTTGGCTTAGGTGCCTCCTCCTGGGTATCCGAGCTCCGCCAACGTCAGGCGGTCCTTGGTAGTGCTTTTAAGCGCGGGCACCTACAGCTTAGTAACCGGGTTCCAGCACCGTCAGCTGGTCCTCGGTCGTGCCATTGGCTCTTGCACACTGGGGCAACGCATCTGGGTTCCAGCAACGCCAGCTGGTTCTCGGCAGTGTTCTTGTCACAGGTACTCCCTCGTGCCATGCCTGGTTTCAGCACCGTCAGCTGTTTCCGGGTTGTGTCAAGTTCACTGAGACGCCTATGCTTGCCCCGTCGTGGTGCGGTCGGGTTAGCCAACTCCAGGGTGCCTCCAGTTTAGGAGCTTCCTATGTGGGCTGCGTGAACTGGTAGTCAAGGCTGGTTCTGTAGTGCCAGTAGGCCCAGCTCCCCCTGTAGGACTGTTGGGGTTCGGTAACTGCGGCTGCCTCGCGGCCTAGCTGTTCTCTCCTCTCCTGTGGGCCTTCGGGTCCACCTCCTGGTTCCAGCACCGTCAGCTGGTTCCGGGTCGAGCCTTTGGCTTAGGTGCCTCCTCCTGGGTATCCGAGTTCCGCCAACGTCAGGCGGTCCTTGGTAGTGCTTTTAAGCGCGGGCACCTACAGCTTAGTAACCGGGTTCCAGCACCGTCAGCTGGTCCTCGGTCGTGCCATTGGCTCTTGCACACTGGGGCAACGCATCTGGGTTCCAGCAACGCCAGCTGGTTCACGGCAGTGTTTTTGACACAGGTACTCCCTCGTGCCAAGTCTGGTTTCAGCACCGTCAGCTGTTTCCGGGTTGTGTCAAGCTCACTGAGACGCCTATGCTTGCCCCGTCGTGGTGCTGTCGGGTTAGCCAACTCCAGGGTGCCTCCAGTTTAGGAGCTTCCTATGTGGGCTGCGTGAACTGGTAGTCAAGTCTGGTTCTGTAGTGCCAGTAGGCCCAGCTCCCCCTGTAGGACTGTTGGGGTTCGGTAACTGCGGCTGCCTCGCGGCCTAGCTGTTCTCTCCTCTCCTGTGGGCCTTCGGGTCCACCTCCTGGTTCCAGCACCGTCAGCTGGTTCCAGGCCGAGCCTTTGGCTTAGGTGCCTCCTCCTGGGTATCCGAGTTCCGCCAACGCCAGGCGGTCCTTGGTAGTGCTTTTAAGCGCGGGCACCTACAGCTTAGTAACCGGGTTCCAGCACCGCCAGCTGGTCCTCGGTGCCATTGGCTCTTGCACACTGGGGCAACGCATCTGGGTTCCAGCACCGCCAGCTGGTTCTCGGCAGTGTTCTTGTCACAGGTACTCCCTCGTGCCAAGCCTGGTTTCAGCACCGTCAGCTGTTTCCGGGTTGTGTCAAGTTCACTGAGACGCCTATGCTTGCCCCGTCGTGGTGCGGTCGGGTTAGCCAACTCCAGGGTGCCTCCAGTTTAGGAGCTTCCTATGTGGGCTGCGTGAACTGGTAGTCAAGGCTGGTTCTGTAGTGCCAGTAGGCCCAGCTCCCCCTGTAGGACTGTTGGGGTTCGGTGACTGCGGCTGCCTCGCGGCCTAGCTGTTCTCTCCTCTCCTGTGGGCCTTCGGGTCCACCTCCTGGTTCCAGCACCGTCAGCTGGTTCTGGGCCGAGCCTTTGGCTTAGATGCCTCCTCCTGGGTATCCGAGTTCCGCCAACGTCAGGCGGTCCTTGGTAGTGCTTTTAAGCGCGGGCACCTACAGCTTAGTAACCGGGTTCCAGCACCGTCAGCTGGTCCTCGGTCGTGCCATTGGCTCTTGCACACTGGGGCAACGCATCTGGGTTCCAGCAACGCCAGCTGGTTCTCGGCAGTGTTTTTGACACAGGTACTCCCTCGTGCCAAGTCTGGTTTCAGCACCGTCAGCTGTTTCCGGGTTGTGTCAAGCTCACTGAGACGCCTATGCTTGCCCCGTCGTGGTGCTGTCGGGTTAGCCAACTCCAGGGTGCCTCCAGTTTAGGAGCTTCCTATGTGGGCTGCGTGAACTGGTAGTCAAGGCTGGTTCTGTAGTGCCAGTAGGCCCAGCTCCCCCTGTAGGACTGTTGGGGTTCGGTAACTGCGGCTGCCTCGCGGCCTAGCTGTTCTCTCCTCTCCTGTGGGCCTTCGGGTCCACCTCCTGGTTCCAGCACCGTCAGCTGGTTCCAGGCCGAGCCTTTGGCTTAGGTGCCTCCTCCTGGGTATCCGAGTTCCGCCAACGCCAGGCGGTCCTTGGTAGTGCTTTTAAGCGCGGGCACCTACAGCTTAGTAACCGGGTTCCAGCACCGCCAGCTGGTCCTCGGTGCCATTGGCTCTTGCACACTGGGGCAACGCATCTGGGTTCCAGCACCGCCAGCTGGTTCTCGGCAGTGTTCTTGTCACAGGTACTCCCTCGTGCCAAGCCTGGTTTCAGCACCGTCAGCTGTTTCCGGGTTGTGTCAAGTTCACTGAGACGCCTATGCTTGCCCCGTCGTGGTGCGGTCGGGTTAGCCAACTCCAGGGTGCCTCCAGTTTAGGAGCTTCCTATGTGGGCTGCATGAACTGGTAGTCAAGGCTGGTTCTGTAGTGCCAGTAGGCCCAGCTCCCCCTGTAGGACTGTTGGGGTTCGGTGACTGCGGCTGCCTCGCGGCCTAGCTGTTCTCTCCTCTCCTGTGGGCCTTCGGGTCCACCTCCTGGTTCCAGCACCGTCAGCTGGTTCCGGGCCGAGCCTTTGGCTTAGGTGCCTCCTCCTGGGTATCCGAGTTCCGCCAACGTCAGGCGGTCCTTGGTAGTGCTTTTAAGCGCGGGCACCTACAGCTTAGTAACCGGGTTCCAGCACCGTCAGCTGGTCCTCGGTCGTGCCATTGGCTCTTGCACACTGGGGCAACGCATCTGGGTTCCAGCAACGCCAGTTGGTTCTCGGCAGTGTTTTTGACACAGGTACTCCCTCGTGCCAAGCCTGGTTTCAGCACTGTCAGCTGTTTCCGGGTTGTGTCAAGCTCACTGAGACGCCTATGCTTGCCCCGTCGTGGTGCTGTCGGGTTAGCCAACTCCAGGGTGCCTCCAGTTTAGGAGTTTCCTATGTGGGCTGCGTGAACTGGTAGTCAAGGCTGGTTCTGTAGTGCCAGTAGGCCCAGCTCCCCCTGTAGGACTGTTGGGGTTCGGTAACTGCGGCTGCCTCGCGGCCTAGCTGTTCTCTCCTCTCCTGTGGGCCTTCAGGTCCACCACCTGGTTCCAGCACCGTCAGCTGGTTGTCGGCAGTGTCTTTTCCTCTTGTACCTTCTGCTCCCCATCCTGGTTCCAGTACCGTCAGCTGGTTCCGGGCAGAGCCTTTGGCTTAGGTGCCTCGTTCTGGGTATCCAAGTTCCACCAACGTCAGGTGGTCCTTGGTAGTGCTTTCAGGCACGGGTACCTCCTGCTTAGTAACCGGGTTCCAGTAACGTCAGCTGGTCCTCGGTAGTTCCATTGGCTCTTGGACCTTCGGCTACCCATCCGGGTTCCAGTACCGTCAGCTGGTTCTCGGCAGTGTCTTTTGCTCTTGTACCTTCTGCTCCCCATCCTGGTTCCAGTACCGTCAGCTGGTTCCGGGCAGAGCCTTTGGCTTAGGTGCCTCCTTCTGGGTATCCGAGTTCCGCCAACGTCAGGCGGTCCTTGGTAGTGCTTTTTAGCACGGGTACCTCCTGCTTAGTAACCGGGTTCCAGTAATGTCAGCTGGTCCTCGGTAGTTCCATAGGCTCTTGAACCTTCGGGTAGCCATCCGAGTTCCAGTTCCATCAGCTGGTTCTTGGCATTTTCTCAGCCTTCTTGTACCTTCTGCTACATTTCCAAGTTGAAGACCCTAAAGTCGACGACCCGGAAGACCACCCCGATGACGACGACGACGACGACCCAGAAGACCACCCCGATGACGACGACGACGACGACGGCGGAGACGACGACGGCGGAGACGACGACGGCTGAGACGACGACGGCGGAGATGACGACACTGGAGACGACGACCCTGGAGACGACGACATGGAAGACCGAGAAGCAGAAGAACAAGAGGCTGCAGAACAAAGAGCAGAAGAACATTAAGCATAAGACTTAATATCAGAGCAAAAGATATTATCTAAATTATATGCAGAAGAAGACTAAGCAGTGTATGGGGGTGAGTCCGTTCCTCCTCGTGGTGCCCCTGGATAAAGCCTGATGCTGCAGGCCAAACTGTACGCGGACAAATGTAACTTTTGTGACTGGCAGAACGGAAGGTGTAATCTTCCAACTTTTATAGATAACAACTACGGGAATGCCTGTCACAAATGAGAATATGATGAAGAAGTAGAATAGGAAGAATAATAACAGTGGAATAAAAAGAATATGTAGAATAGGAAGAATAATAATAGTTGAATAAAATGAATATGAAGAATGTAATAAAAAAAAAAAAGGTAAAGGATGAAGAAGAAGATGAATAAGGTGAAGAAGAAGTTGATGTCAAAGATGCTGATGATGATGAAGATGAAAGTGTGGGAAAAGAAAAAAAAAAAGAAAAAAAAGAAGGGGAAGGGCGTGGAATAGTGAAACATCAATATCTGACAAAATAAAAAAAAAAATTTACATAGTCAATATCTTTGTCACTCCGAACGTCTTAAAAAAACCCCAAAAACATGCTATTCTATTTGATTGGGATAAACCTCTATGACTTTAATGTCTCCGCCACCTCCCCAAATACATCCGGCATTATTCTTAGTTGTTTTCCTTCATGTAGAATGAACCTACAAGGCAAGAAAGGGTTTATTTTAATTCCGATATTTTGGTCCCATTGACTTGCATTGGGATCGGGTATCGGTATCGGCGATATCCGATATTTTTTGAATATCGGCCGATCCTATCCGATACCGATACTTTCCGATATCGGAAGGTATCGCTCAACACTAGTCCTGTCTAAAAAAAAGCTAAATTTTGTATGTAGACTATATCTTTCTTTTAGACTATGTGAATAGTCTAAAAACAAATAATGTGCCTATATACTGTCTGTGAAAAAAAATAGACAGCACATGTACAACAAAGGATAGGTTCACCATGCATGTCAATTTTTCGTGCAGTCATGTCCCCAAATTGCAGATGTGACTGTGTCTGTGTGCAGCTGTGTAAACTCATCCACATAATGGATGGGTACAGGAGCTGCCTGCCATTAGAGCTAGTATTGACAAGTTTTAAAAACAGACAAGAATACTGCATTTTGTGTTTTATTTTTTTTCAATATGGAGCTTATGGTACCTGTGGAAAATTGTTATTGTGCACTAGCATATTGACCATCATTGATCAGAATGCTGTAAACTGAAATAAATGTTCACCTGAAGCAGAGGCGTAGCTAGGGGTTTTGTTCAGGGGCGAAACATCTGAGTGGCCCTTAACCAGGTTACCCTGATTACAACTATGGTGGTGCACCCTAAGGGTACATGTAATACCCCAGGTAACTGGTTGTTACAGTGATGTTGCCTTCCTTTCAAGGAGGGTGATGTCATGCCTGGAAGCAAGGAAGATCTCTTTAACAGGTAGTACACCTACGTGCAACACATTCTGACTCCAGGCCAGAAGGGGGAGTTCTGAACTCGGTTTCGGGGGAGCTTCCCCCAGATATATATATATATATATATATATATATATATTCTGGTCTGGAGGAGAAGTTAGGGAGTTGAGTGGAGAGAGTGAAGGAGAGAGGAGTGTGGGCAGAGCTGGGGCCGTGCAACCACGTGTGGTGCTGCAGTTCGAGGCCAGAGAGGAAAAGCAGGAATGTTGCATTGATAGCAAGTGCCTGAGGGGAGAAGCACAGGAGAGCAAGGCAGCTGGAAGGGAGCTGCGGTTGCGCTCCTTTCAAGCTGAAGCACAAGAACCAGGCACCGGGAGCGGGATCCTGAGGCTGTGTAGTACTTTACGTCCCACAGCAGAACCGGAGGACAGTAGATTTTAAGTCGACTGTCCACACCCCAACCTGAAGGTACAGCAACACACAGAGCCCGATTCGTGATAGAGACTCTGTAAAAAGGCTCCAGTCGCCTACCATGCAGGTACTGTCCCAGGACAGGAGAGAGAGGACCTTGACAGAAGCCACAGGTAGCAAGGAACTCGCTGAAAAGCATGAGATGGAAGGCTTTCGAACCTCATCTGGGTAAGAGATCTGTTATTGCTTCCAGGCCGACCAGACCTCATCAACACCTGCTGCTGGTGCTCTGGACTGTGGCTGTCTATATCACTAAACCAAGTAAAGAGACTGCCACCCTGTGTCCTCTGTTTATTTTTCGGCACCACACCATCATTGCCAACCACACCGGGAGCCCTGGGGACCCAGCTTCGCCTGTGGGAAGCCATACCAACCCTGCTGCCATAACATCACCCCCGAGGACCCCTTTAAGTAGCGTTGGTCACCCCTGACCAAGTACCACAGGTAGCGTCACAAACTTTTATTAATTCACAAACCCCTTTAAAGACTGTCCCTTTTACTTGGGCACCCACGGACTGGGTCACCTCTGACGTGACACATCCCTTTAAGTACCAGACCCGGTACCGAGTACCCCCCCTGCCCCGGCGGGCATTCCATAGTACCCATGATCAGGAATTGATGCTGGTTTGACGCTGCGTATTTATGCTATGTCAAAAGCTGAGCGGCCAGATGTTACACAATAGTGGATGGGATTTCTAGAAATCCCATGTCCACTGTGTGTGTATGTGCACCTGCGGACCACCTGCAGACACTGACATAGGAGCGGGTTTATGAGCTGCTGCATGCCAATTGATCTTGCGGAGATGCTAGTCTCCGCAACAGAAATTTCACCAATAGAATATATTGGATGCTGTAAATCCGCATGGATCAGTGAACACTTTTGGATTTACCTGCGTGATTATAACGCAATGAAAATACTCTACATCCTAAGCGCTGCTCCTTCCTGTTCATGGGAGCGCACCCTATAGTGACCAGATAGTGATAGATACCAGTACTGCAGAACATGTGATTACAGTACAGTTACAGATGGTGATTTACAGCTGACGTTCTTTGTGAAGGGGTGGTCATTTCATCCGTCTTTTGCATCAGCTCAGACTGACATGCCAACTTCTCCAGCCAGGACTCGACTGCAAAGATTACAACAAAGACACATTTGACTTCTCACATTTCCAGCCCCGTCCCCATCTATCCCCAACATACACAAACTCCTTATCCTACTGATAACCCTATACTAAAATGCTGCTACCGTATGTGTCTCTATTACTGCCGGGCCAGTTTTAGAGAGAGTGGGACCCTGGGCAAAAATGTAAAGTGGAGCCCAAAATGCCTACATATTCCACATTACACAAACATTTCAGCTCTATTTACGGGTGCAGAGTTCAGGCCGTTAAACAAGCGTGATCGATGGCATTTAAGTTGTTAGACGCCTGTTTCCGAGCTTCTTTACACCGGCTGAGGAAGAATGATGGGGACAGATAGTCCTCGATACAGTATAATGCAGCTCCCACACAGTATAATGCACTCCCCATGGTCCTTGATAGAGTATAATGTAGCTCCCCCTCACAGTATACTGGAGCCTACCCTCAGAGTATACTGCAGCGCCACATAAACACAGTATAAAGCAGTCCCCTCAGAGTATACTGCAATCCCCCTCAAAGTATACTGCCCTCAGAATACTCATCAGCTGTCCTCAGAGTATACTGCAGCTCTCCTCAAAGCACACGGCAGCCCCCTCAGTGTATACTGCAGCTGCACACACAGTATAATGCAGCCCCCACACACAGTATAGTGCATCTTTCCCACACACATTATAATACAGCCCCCCTCCAAACACACAGTATAATGTAGCCACCTTCCATACACATTATAGTGAAGCTTCCCCCCAAACACATAGTATAGTGCAGCTCCCCCAACATACAGTACAGCTCCCTCCCAGCACACACTATAGTGCCGGTCCCCCAACACAAAGTACAGTGCAGCTCCCTCCTAGCATACAGTATAGTACAGCTCCCCAACACACAGTATTGTGCAGCTCCCCAACACACAATATAGTGCAGCTCCCCCCAACACACAGTATAGTGCAGCTCCCTCCCCAACACATAGTACAGTGCAGTTCCCTCCCCAACACATAGTACAGTGCAGCTTTCTCACAACACACAGTATAGTGCAGACACACACACACTGTAATGCCGGCCCCGCACTTTCACACACAGACAATAATGCATACACATACTCGCACAATACGCACTCCTCCTCCTTGTTCCCCATACTGCTCCAAGCTCTGCTGCTCCGGTCTCATCACCTCCACTGCTGGCACAGCGAGCGCACGATAAAGTGATATCATCGTGCGCCCGCTGAGTCACAAGCAGAGGGGGAGTGATAGAAGAGGGATCAGCAGAAGCTCTCTCCTCCATCACTGCTTTCAACTGTATCAGTGTCTATGATGCCGATAAGTTGAATCAGCTGGGGACACTGTAGGAGCAGGGGCCCTAGGCCGCTGCCTTGTCTGACAACCATTTTAAAGCACCAAAGTTCGGGTCCCCATTGACTTCTATGGGGTTTGGGTTCAAGTTCGGGTAGAGTTTTGGTACCCGAATCGAACTTTGGACTAAATCCGAACACCCACAGGTTGACTCATACCTAGCTGTACTACTAGAAAATTAAAGGTTCGCATTTCAGAACATTTAACTGATATTGTTTGTTTTTCTAGTTTGCACCATACGGTATCCTACACATCTAAACCTTTTATTATTCACCATGAAAGCCGAACAGCATCTTTCAAAGTATTTGGCATCGAAAGGGTGTTGAAATCTCCATGAGGAGAAGACATCATGAGGCGCCTTCTAATACAGGAGGCGTTTTGGATAGAAAACCTCGGTACCTGCCATCTTGAAGGTCTCAACACCCGCCCTCTTTGATTCTTTTAATTTCTCCTCACTGTCTGCATGTTTTTATTTCATATTTTGTATATACATGCTCTTATTGTACATACCCTTGTCATATGATTTATGCATCGGTTCTCATTGGTTATATCAGTGTTTATAGCTATATTATGATCTACTTTCATTAGCTTTGAGAACAAACGCCAGTGAGCTTTTGAAACGCTTTGCTCTTGATCACACACTATGGATTAATATAATTTTTAATTTGTTAAAATAAGCTTGGAATTTTTAAGGAGCAGGAATTTTCTATTTTTTTTTTGCATGTCTCTTTTTAGTAGCTTTTGGCTTTGGCTAGGGCCAGATTTACACATTCACGTTTCTTCAAACTGCAATGCACGGACTAGCCACGGATTTCCTGATCTGAGCTCGACAGTCACATAGGCTGTATAGACTGGAGGCTCATCTAGCAATGGCTTACTCCACTCTTGCAATAGAGAGCACACGAGAACCAAGCCAAGCTGAGTTAGAAGAGATAGCTGTTGGCCAAATGAGCCTTCTGCTGGCACGGACTATCCATGGATTTCCTGATCTGAACTGTCATGCCCTCAGCCGCAGGTTCGGTCTCCGCTGTGCAGGGAGACCGGCGCCTATCACACAGCCTTACTCACCCTGTCCGTGGCTCCAGACGATCTGCGGCTTCGTTCTCTGCTAAGAACCTGCATCCTCTTGGCAGGTCTCCTGGAAATGCTCTTAGGAGCCGCGCCCCGCTTCCTGCACATACTTGAAACAGCAGGACACCTGTTTACTATTAGGGCCGTCTGTGTTATGATGCTCTGTGCATAAAAAGCACCCTCCCCTTTAGGGAGGTGCCTGGGCTGTGTTCATTCTTTGGATTGTTGCCGCAGCTTCAGGCCACGCTCTGTACTTTACTTATGTCTCTATTTTCACAGAGTCCTCTTCTGGTGAATCCCATTCTGGACTTCTCTGGTCTCTCCGGTTCTCACTCCAGGTTGTCTTGCCTCTCCTCACGGAATCCTCCAGATCCTGCTACCAGTGGAAACTACCTTGCTGGATTTCATGGAGCTTCTGGGATTGTCCCCACCAGCTGGACCAAGTATTCTACTGTGTTGCTAGTTTGTCAGTATGGGTCGTCCTCTGGTCCTGGATTCGTAGCATTCAGGCCACCTGTTGTTGTGATGGGGGAATCCCTGTATAGGGGTACACCTTGCCCGGTGCTCCACTACGTGGTACAGTGCTGTGATCCAGAGGTTCTTTCCCTCTGACACCTGTTTCCTTTTTGTTAATAAATATCTTTTGGTTTATGAGATCTACTCTCCTGTCTTTTGAGTATCGGGTATACAGCCGCCACTGCACCATCAGTGGTCTAGTGAGTCCACTTTACCTTGTCACACCCTGTGGGCGTAACAGTTATCCCAGGCCATGGACTCCGCTGATACCCGATTCTCAGTCCAGAGACTGAGACCCAGCTAGCAGAGCTCCGTCTGGAATTCAATCGCCAACATGAGACGCAGGCCTGCTTGTTGGATTACATGACCTCTGTGGATGACCGGTTAACTAAGGTACAGCATCCTACGCTTGAGCCCACCATGAGACACTGCCCTCCTCGTCTCTGCAAGCCTCCTCGTTACTATGGTGACCCCAAGATGTGCAGAGGATTTCTTAACCTATGCTTGCTGCATTTTCGTTTTTTGCCTCAGCATTTTCAGACAGACATGGCCAAGGTGGCTTTCCTTGCCTCTCATCTGGAGGGAGAGGCTTTAGCTTGGTTCAACCCCCTAATGGAGCGGAATGATCCCATCGTGTCTGATCTGCAGGTATTCTTGGACACGTTCCGCAAGATATTTGATGAGCCTGGTCGTGTCATATCTGCCATGGAGTCTCTCTTTGATTTGCAACAGGGCTCTCTCTCTGTCGGTCAGTATGCCATCCGTTTCCATACCTTGGCTTCGGAGCTCTAGTGGACCAATGAGCCCCTGGTCGGAGTCTTCCGGCGAGGGTTGTCTGGAAGAGTCAAGGACGAATTGGCAGGCAGGAACCTACCCAAGACCCTGGATGATCTCATATCCCTCGCCATTCGGATTGACATGCGTCTTCAGCAGCGCTCCAGAGAGAGGCTTCTCGAGAAGCAATTTCCTCATCCAGCGTCTTCTTCACCGAAACCTCGGTTTCCGTGTCCTGCTCCGGTCTTTAAGGATGTGACCATGGAGATTGATTCCCACTAGGAATCCATATCGTTATGGTGGACGCTCCACTTCCGGTCAATGCAGTGGAACTGAGAGGTCAGAAGAACTCTTCCGCCTAGGACAGGTAAGGGAGACCTCCCTAGGTGAGAATGACTCTTCTCTCCCGCTAACCATATCCATACAGGTAATCTTCGGGAAGGTGCGGTTCTCCGAGACGGCCTATCTGGACTCTGGATCTGGTGGAAATTTCATCCAGCAAGCTGTGGCCAGGCAGTTCGGGATTCCAATTGTTCCACTGCAGCGGTCCTGGCGCATCATCTCCGTAGATGGTAGACCCCTGAAAGATGCCATTATCGGTATCACCGAAGAGGTGGAGCTTCAAATCGGAACACTACACAGGGAAAAGATTACCTTCTATGTGTTACCGAATCTTTCTCCACCATTCCTTCTAGGTCTTCCGTGGCTGCGCCTCCACGAACCTGTTCTGGATTGGCGGTCTGGAGATGTCCTTCGATGGGGTCAGTCTTGTCACGAACACTGCCTCATACCAGTACGGCCTGGTTCTACCCCACGGCCTCCGGCAGCTTTACCCGGGTTACCGTCTGCCTACTGGTCCTTCGCAGATGTATTCAACAAGAGGGAAGCCGAGACACTTCCACCGCACAGGCCTTACGATTGCCCCATCGATCTTATCTCTGGATCTACTCCGCCTCGAGGTAGGATCTACCCTTTCTCCTAATGAGACTCAAGCCATGTCCGATTACATCAAGGAGAATTTGGCTCGAGGGTTTTTCCAGAAGTCCTCCTCCCCAGCTGGAGCTGGGTTCTTCTTCGTCAAGAAGAAAGATGGGTCTCTTCGCCCATGCATCGACTACCGTGGTCTCAACCTAATAACGGTAAAGAACAGTTACCCACTTCCCTTAATTCCTGAGCTCTTTGATCGGCTTTGAGGTTCCAGGATTTTCACCAAGTTGGATCTCCGTGGGGCTTACAACCTCGTCAGGATACGATCCGGGGATGAGTGGAAAACCACCTTCAACACGCGAGATGGTCATTACGAATATCTAGTCATGCCTTTCGGGTTAAGCAATGCTCCCGCCGTTTTTCAGGAGTTTGTCAATGATGTATTTCGTGACCTGCTCTATGTTTGTGTGGTGGTGTATCTGGATGACATCATGGTGTTTTCTCCTGACTTACCAACTCACAGGAGGAATGTTCGTCTCGTTCTTCAAAGATTGAGGGAGAATCGTCTCAACGCAAAGTTTGAGAAATGTCTGTTTGAACGGAGGTCTTTACCCTTTCTTGGCTATATTATTTCCGATACAGGTCTCGAGATGGATCCAGAGAAGGTTTCTGCCGTGTTAAAGTGGCCAAAGCCTGAGGGAATCAAGGCCATTCAGCGGTTCCTAGGATTCGCCAACTAGTATCGGCAATTCATTCCACAATTCTCCTCTCTGGTAAGACCACTCACTGCCCTGACTTGTAAAGGAGCCAAACCAAAGGATTGGACTCCTGAGGCCGAATCAGCTTTTGCCTCCCTCAAACAAGCCTTCTCAACCGCACCAGCTCTTCATCGGCCTATGATCAACAAACAGTTTTTCCTTGAAGTGGACGCTTCGTCATCCGGATCTGGAGCAGTCCTCACATAAAAACTGCCTACTGGTAAGATGGTGACCTGTGGTTTCTTCTCCAAGGCATTTACACCCTGTGAACGTAACTACTCAATTGGTGATAGAGAGTTACTAGCAATTAAGCTAGCCTTAGAGGAATGGCGATATCTGCTTGAAGGCGCAGTTCATCCAGTCATCATTTACACTGATCATAAGAATCTGTCCTATCTTCAGTCTGCTCAAAGACTCAATCCTCGCCAGGCTCGTTGGTCATTGTTCTTTGCTCGGTTCAATTTCTCTCTCCATTTCCGTCCTGCAGAGAAGAATATCAAAGCCGATGCGCTTTCCAGGTCCTTCTTGTCTGACGACCTTGAAGAGGAGCTTCAGCATATCATTGAACCATCCAAGATAATCACGGTGGCTCCAGTCAGGCTGTCGCAACTCCCTCCCGGTAAGACCCTTGTAACTGAAAGAGACAAGAAGCGAGTTTTACACTGGGGTCATTCTTCTAAGCTTGCCGGACACGCTGGTCAAAATAAGACGTTACATCTAAATTCTCGACACTACTGGTGGTCCACTTTGCGCCAAGATGTTCTGAACTTTGTTGCAGCCTGTTCTTCCTGTGCTCGTAATAAAACACCCAAGAAACTGCCAGCCGGTCACCTCCTCCCTCTCCCAATTCCGTCTGCTCCCTGGCAACACATTGCCATGGATTTCATCACAGATCTGCCAGCATCATCCGGTTGTACAGTAATCTGGGTTGTTGTAGACCGGTTCTCCAAGATGGGACATTTCACTCCACTGTCTGGTCTTCCTTCCACTCCTAAACTCGCAAAGCTCTTCATTCAGCATGTCCTTCGGCTTCACGGACTTCCACTCCACATTGTTTCCGACAGAGGAGTCCAATTCATTTCCCGATTCTGGCGGTCCCTCTGTAAACTGTTGGATGTCACTCTGGACTTCTCCTCGGCCTATCACCCACAATCTAATGGCCAAGTGGAGAGAGTGAATCAAGTCCTCACCAACTATCTGCGACACTTCGTGAATGGTCACCACAGCGACTGGGCCGACCTGCTGCCATGGGCTGAGTTTTCCTACAATAATCATGTCGGTGAGTCCTCCTCTAACTCCCCATTTTTTTATTGTTTATGGACAGCATCCTAAGATCCCGACTCCACTGCCTCTTGCTTCCAGCAATCCAGCAGCTGAGTCCCTGGCCAAGGACTTCACAAAAGTCTGGACTGAGACGATGACCTCACTGGAGCAGGCATCTGTTCGAACCAAGGAACATGCGGATAAGAGACGTCTGGATCCTCCACCTTTCCATCCCGGAGATAAAGTATGGCTGTCTTCCAGGCACATCCGACTTAAAGTCCCTTCTTATAAGTTGGCTCCTCGTTTCATCGGTCCTTTTGAAGTACTCCACCGAATCAACGATGTGTGCTATCGTTTGAAATTGCCTGCCTCCTTACGGATCCATAACTCCTTCCATGTATCCCTGCTGAAACCAGTTGTCCTCAGCTGCTTCACCCAGGATCCAGGTAATTTTCCTTCTCCTGTCAGTTCCGAGGACGTTTATGAAGTGAAGGACATCCTGGCCATGAAGAAAAGAGGGGGCAGGTCCCTCTTTCTGGTTGACTAGAAGGGATACGGTCCTGAGGAGAGATCCTGGGAGCCTGTGGAGAACATTAATGCCCCAGTTCTTCTTAGAAGGTTCCTGACAGGTTTGAAGAAGGGGGGGCGTAAGGGGGGGGGGGTACTGTCATGCCCTCAGCCGCAGGTTCGGTCTCCGCTGTGCAGGGAGACCGGCACCTATCACACAGCCTTACTCACCCTGTCCGTGGCTCCAGACGATCTGCGGCTTCTTTCTCTGCTAAGAACCTGCATCCTCTTGGCAGGTCTCCTGGAAATGCTCTTAGGAGCCACGCCCCACTTCCTGCACATACTTGAAACAGCAGGACACCTGTTTGCTATTAGGGCCGTCTGTGTTATGATGTTCTGTGCATAAAAAGCACCCTCCCCTTTAGGGAGGTGCCTGGGCTGTGTTCATTCTTTGGATTGTTGCCGCAGCTTCAGGCCACGCTCTGCTGTGCTCTGCACTTTACTTACGTCTCTATTTTCACAGAGTCCTCTTCTGGTGAATCCCATTCTGGACTTCTCTGGTCTCTCCGGTTCTCACTCCAGGTTGTCTTGCCTCTCCTCACGGAATCCTCCAGATCCTGCTACCAGTGGAAACTACCTTGCTGGATTTCATGGAGCTTCTGGGATTGTCCCCACCAGCTGGCCCAAGTATTCTACTGTGTTGCTAGTTTGTCAGTATGGGTCGTCCTCTGGTCCTGGATTCGTAGCATTCAGGCCACCTGGTGTTGTGACGGGGGAATCCCTGTATAGGGGTACACCTTGCCCGGTGCTCCACTACGTGGTACAGTGCTGTGATCCAGAGGTTCTTTCCCTCTGACACCTGTATCCTTTTTGTTAATAAATATCTATTGGTTTATGAGATCTACTCTCCTGTCTTTTGAGTATCGGGTATACAGCCGCCACTGCACCATCAGTGGTCTAGTGAGTCCACTTTACCTTGTCACACCCTGTGGGCGTAACATGATCTCAACAGTCACATAGGCTGTATACACTGGAGGCTCATCTAGGAATGGCTTACTCCACTCTTACAATAGAGAGCACACGAGAACCAAGCCAAGCTGAGTTAGAAGAGATAGCTGTTGGCCAAATGAGCCTTCTGCTGGTTGTTATCTAAGATGTGTTGTGGCCTTTAGTAAACACTTTTAATAGAAATTAACATTTTGCATTTCCTTTTCTGAAATCTCATCGATTTAGCTATTTTTCTTTTACTCCTTCAAATGCATAAATGCATTGACAACTGAGTGTTGCAACTCCTTATCAATTTGGTGTGTTCCCAAACATTCTAATGCAGGGGTCCCCAACTCCAGGCCTCGAGGGCCGCCAAGAGTGCAGGTTTTCAGGATTTCTTTAGTATTGCATCGGTGGTAATGTGACCATCTGCACAGGTGATGATTCCAACCCCTGTGCAACACTAAGGAAATCCTGAAAACCTGCACTCTTGGCGGCCCTCGAGGCCTGGAGTTGGGGACCACTGTTCTAATGGCCTCCATATATCCTAGATTGTATGGTCACTGTTTCTTTTAAGAAACTTTGCATAAACCAATACTACAATCACTATAAGAAACTTTGAAATATATCTTATCATAGAAATATGCTTTTTTATCTACTTACGAACCACCTCTTCCTCTTTTCCCCTACTACCTGAACTTATCATTCATGAGGATAAAAGGCTCAAATCCATCATGGTCAAAGTAAGACTATCTGCCCGTGCAATGAGCTGTCAGGCTACACAACCTATTAGGCTCTATGAAGTCATGAGGAGAGAATGAATGATGAACACTCAACACAGGGAGATACACACAGACTTTTGATACAGCTTCGACCAGTGCTGGAATCACAACCACACAGCTCTGTACTGCTGTGAAATATTCTCCATGCAGCTTTTTGAAAGAAGTACAATAATCTCTGTTTCTGTGTACTACAATATGTATGGAAGACATCTAGCAGCTAAGCTCCTTCCAATAGATGAGAGAAGACTGAAAATTGGAGATAAAGTGTTTAGGGGGAAAACGTGTGTGGAGCGCCCGTTAGGACCGTGGGGTACTCGTAACCAGGCCAGTTATTAATGGGATGTGTCATAATGGCAGTGACCCAGTCCCTTGCCCTGGGAGTCCAATAAAAGGGGAAAAGTATATGGGAGTCAGGTCTATGGTAGTATTGTTCGTGACACCACTGGTGGTATTCAGCCAGGGATGGCTGGCACTGTTTAAAGGGGTCCTCTGGGGATGGTGGCATTGCAGCAGAGTATAGTTCCCCACAGCTAGAACTTAGTCCCCAGGGCTCCCAGTGTAGTTGGTAAGGATTATAGATGGTGAAGTGAAGGAAAGAATTAGAAAACACAAGTTTGCAGTCTCTTTACCTTTTACTGGTAGTATGCAGTCACAGTCCAGGGTAAGGATCATATGTAATGGTGAGGTCCAGACAGCCTGGAAGCAATTCAGATCCCCCCTACCCAGGTCGGGTTGGAAGCCTTCCTTACTGTGCTGTGGTATAATTCCCTTGCTGCCTAAGGCTTCACACAAGGTCCTTTTTTTCTCTTTCTGTCCTATTAGTAGGACAATATACGTATGGAAGGCAACTCGAGCCTTTTTACAGGTGTCCCTACTTGCGGTGACTCCGGGCTCTATATGCTGCTGTGCCTTCGGATGTAATGGCGAACAGGCGACTTGAAATCTCCTGTCCACCAGTTTCTGCTGTAGGGCATACAGTTACCCCCACAACCTCGGAATTCCTGCTTCCGGTTACTTGCACCCATTCTGGAGTGAGCCCTCTTGCAGCTTCATTCCCAGTATCTTTCCTCTCCTTTGCCTCTTCTCCCATCACAGTCTCTTATAATCTGCTCTGTCCCTCTCTTCTCTTTCCAGGAGCTGCAGAACCTCGTGTCTGCATGGCCCCAGCTTTCCATTCCTCACTCCTGTCTGACAGACTGACTCTAACTCCTCCTCCAGCCAAAATATATAGGGAAGCATCCACAAACTAAATCAGAGCTCCCTTTCTGGCTTGGAGTCAGCACAGTGTTGTGTGTACGTGCTACCTTCCTCACTTCCAAGCATGGCATCATCCTCCTCGTGAGGAAGGCAATACCACTGTTACAACCGAACTCCTCTGTTGTCACATGTAAATATTGCAGGATTCAAGTCATTTAATGGTCAGAAAACATGTAATTCCTCATGTAAAAAGATGGGTGAACCCGAACAGTAAAGTTCCGGGTCCGTACTGAACATTTAGTGTTTGGGCACGGACCTCAAACACGGATTTCTCTAGGAAGTTCATATTACTGTTTGGGTTTTGCACCCCGAAAATTGAGTGTTTTCCACACTCTCGACTGTATGACAGCACAAGAAACACTGGTGGCTCTGATCAGCGGTAAGATCATTACCACTGGTCAGAGAGCTGCGGTTCCCACACTGTCAGATGACAGTTTTTTTACAGAGGACAAGGGCTTCAATGTGGCGTAATGTGAGTATAATGGATGTTTGTGAGTCCGGCACCCTGGCATTCAACAGTCTAGCACTGGAGCTATCATGAGATTCAGTAGTTTGAACTCCGGTAACCTTCAGATTACTAGAATTCAGAGCCACTTGATCTCCTGGCAGCTGCAAAGCCCAGAAACCTTGTGGGAAATTTAGAGGGACATTTTAAGGTTACTGGAGTTTCCAGATGCTGAAACGCCTGGAGGGGGTGATATAAGATTACCTTGAGTGTGTATTTTACTGTATTTGTTAATAAAGTAAAAGATCAGTGTTGGGGTCCCCCATAATTTTCATTTGCTAATCAAACCACAGGCATCATGAATCAGAGCCTGCAAGTATATTTTTCTCTGAAACACTGGTGCATTTCAAAGAAAACATAGTTTGAATAGTCAGTTCAGTACTATAGGAAGACAGGAAACTAGTATAGAGTTTCCCTCAGCCAGTTTCTCCCCGCAATGTTCTAGTTAATAGATAGGTCCCTCCTGATGTAAATCATCTGGAGCAGCACGGTGGCGCAGTGGTTAGCACTGCAGCCTTGCTGCGCTGGAGTCCTGGGTTCTAATCCCACCCAGGACAACATCTGCAAAGAGTTTGTATGTTCTCTCCGTGTTTGTGTGGGTTTCCTCCGGGCACTCTGGTTTCCTCCCACATTCCAAAGACATACTGATAGGGATTCTAGATTGTGAGCCCCATCAGGGACAGCGATGATAATGTGTGCAACCTGTAAAGCGCTGCGGAATATGTTATCGCTATATAAAAATAAAGATTATTATTATTATCTGGAGCAGGTTGGGGAGAAACGGGCAGGGGCTGCACTGGAGTATTTTTGCCTCTCAATATGGTACACAGAAAGTTCTTCAAGCTATGTTTTCTCTGAAAAACCATAGAATTTTAGAGAAAAACATACCTGACTTGTGCAGACAGGCTATGAATCATGCTGCCCGTGGTTTGGCAGCATAAATCAACTTACAGGTTACCTTTAAACAACCAATTCCTTTGTCCTCCAGGTAGATTGATTGTACGTTTTTCCCTACAGAGAACACATGAATACAAAGCAGAGCCATGCTTTCATACATACAAAAGAGTTGAGAGATGGTTGCCTGCAGAAAGAGTGTTAAGTAGTGTTGAGCATTCCGATACCGCAAGTATCGGGTATCGGCCGATACTTGCGGTATCGGAATTCCGATACCAAGATCCGATATTTTTGTGATATCGGGTATCGGTATCGGAAGTGTAAAATAAAGAATTAAAATAAAAAATATTGTTATATTCACCTCTCCGGCGGCCCCTGGACATCAGCGGGAGGATCCGGCGTCCGGCACGGCTTCTTTCTTCAAAATGCGCGCCTTTAGGACCTGTGGTATGACGTCCCGGCTTCTGATTGGTCGCGTGCCGCCCATGTGACCGCCACGCGACCAATCAGAAGCCGCGACGTCATTCCTCAGCAAAAGTCCTAGAATGAGCGCCTTCTAGGACCTGAGGAATGACGTCGCGGCTTCTGATTGGTCGCGTGGCGGTCACATGGGCGGCACGCGACCAATCAGAAGCCGGGACGTTATTCCACAGGTCCTAAAGGCGCGCATTTTGAAGAAAGAAGCCGTGCCGGACGCCGGATCCTCCCGCTGATGTCCAGGGGCCGCCGGAGAGGTGAATATAACAATATTTTTTATTTTAATTCTTTATTTTACACTTTAATATGGATCCCAGGGCCTGAAGGAGAGTTTCCTCTCCTTCAGACCCTGGGATCCATGAGGATACCTTCCGATACTTGATGTCCCATTGACTTGTATTGGTATCGGATATCGGTATCGGCGATATCCGATATTTTTCGGGTATCGGCCGATACTATCCGATACCGATACTTTCAAGTATCGGACGGTATCGCTCAACACTAGTGTTAAGCCGACAGCTCTCTGTGATGTATGGACAATTTAAAAGAGCTCAGTGGTTAAAGTGCTGGGGTCCAGGTTTCGAGTCCAACTAAAGCAACACTTGAATGAAGTTTGTATGTTCTCCCCATGTTCATTTGTTGGCTTCCTCCAATGATCAGAATTATAAAATTGAAAAATTTGGATTTCATATTGTGAGTTTTAATGGGGGGAAGAGTCTGATCTGGGTGTTGACATTCTCTGTACACAGGTAACGAATATGTTGGCAAAATCTAAATGAAATAAAAAATTTAAAAATATTCTGATTATTGTTGATTGTGTCAGAGTACTTAGTGTTTGCTAAGATTTCGAAAAATAGATACACATTAGTTTTAAAAACTGCCATATACATTGGGTATTATAAAATGAATGCCCATATGCTGAAGACTTATCATATAATCCTTTTCTTCAGCATTTACTGTTAGTACTTATTTTCCAGCTGTCTGATTCTATAATGAGATTATAATGTAAACTCTGGGGAATATATTTAACTTCCATAGTCAGCTTTGATGTCTATGACAGACAATAACAAAAGGGAATAGTGACTCATTAGGGATGGCAGCCCAAAGACAACTAATTACAGCAAATCGTTACTTGACTATTTAGATGACATACACATTGGTGTATAGCTTCTATACAGACGGATACATCCTTATGTACTAATTTATAGTGCTAGATTAATTTAATATTTTCATATTTACATGACTGATAGAATGTCTGGAATATGTTTAAGGCTACCAAAAAAACATCTATACAATATGTTTTGTGGCAACCCACATTTTGCAGTCCCAATGGGGTGATCTGCCTGCATGAGCATTATGTATGTTGATAAATAATATTTTAGAATGAAGTTTGCTAAATTGTATGCAGTTCTCATTAAAAGAGACCTTAAGTGTCCAATCCCTGATGGTTTTACCAGGATGGCCTGACCATCAAATAGGTTTTGGAACATCTAGACTTTCTATTTATGGCACATGTTGGGTGAAAGAAGATTAGGGTGTTGGATGAAAATGCTCGATCCTTTTGGTTTTCATTGTAGATAAGGTGTTGCAGTAGTTTACTCTGATCTCCCCAAACAGAAGACATGCACACTTGGCCAAACCAAAGGCATGTGTGCAAGAGCCATTGTAAGAAATAGTTGTAGCCCAATTGTTTCTGTGTCAGATATCCTAAGTGTATAGTCATCTTAAAACTCATGATTTGAGAGAAGAACTACACGGTTACTTGAAAACAGACACATCTGTCAAAGTCTGTTAACCTTTCCCTTATCTAGCTACCGTATATACTCGAGTATAAGCCGACCCGAGTATAAGCCGACCCCCCTAATTTTGCCACAAAAAACTGGGAAAACCTATGGACTCGAGTATAAGCCTAGGGTGGAAAATGCAGCAGCTACCGGTAAATTTCAAAAATAAAAATAGATGCTCCATACTGTTCATTATGGCCCCATAGCTGTGCCATATAGTGCTCTGCACCGTTCATTATTTCCCCATAGATGTACCATAGAAGGCTGTGCCATATAGTGCTCTGCACCGTTCATTATTGCCCCATAGCTGTGCCATATAGTGCTCTGCAATGTTCATTATTGCCCCATAGCTGTGCCATATAGTGCTCTGCACCGTTCATTATTGCCCCATAGCTGTGCCATATAGTGCTCTGCGCCGTTCATTATTGCCCCATAGATGTGCCATATAGTGCTCTGCGCCGTTCATTATTGCCCCATAGCTGTGTCATATAGTGCTCTGCACCGTTCATTGTTGCCCCATCACTGTGCCATATAGTGCTCTGCACCATTCATTGTTGCCCCATAGCTGTGCCATATAGTGCTCTGCACGGTTCATTATTTCCCCATAGATGTACCATAGAAAGCTGTGCCATATAGTGCTCTGCACCGTTCATTATTGCCCCATAGCTGTGCCACATAGTGCTCTGCAACGTTCATTATTGCCCCATAGCTGTGCCATATAGTGCTCTGCACTGTTCATTATTGCCCCATAGCTGTGCCATATAGTGCTCTGCACCGTTCATTATTGCCCCATAGATGTGCCATATAGTGCTCTGCGCCGTTCATTATTGCCCCATAGCTGTGCCATATAGTGCTCTGCACCGTTCATTGTTGCCCCATCACTGTGCCATATAGTGCTCTGCACCGTTCATTATTGCCCCTGTTGTGAATTCTGTGGCAGAGCTCCCTCCTGTGGTCACAAGTGGTACTTCGGCTGATTCTCTCTATGAGCTTCCGTTGGTGGAGGAAAGTGGTACTGCGGCTTCTGAGTTTCCTTCCTCAGGTGATGTGGTGAAGTCGTTAGGTGCTGCTCTATTTAACTCCACCTAGTGCTTTGATCCTGGCTTCCAGTCAATGTTCTAGTATTGGACTTGCTTCCTCCTGGATCGTTCCTGTGGCCTGCTGCTCTGCATAGCTAAGTTCCGCTTTTGTTATTTTTGTTTGCTGTTTTTTTCTGTCCAGCTTGCTTATTTGGTTTTTTCTTGCTTGCTGGAAGCTCTGGGACGCAGAGGGTGTACCTCCGTACCGTTAGTCGGTACGGAGGGTCTTTTTGCCCCCTTTGCGTGGTTGTTTGTAGGGTTTTGTGTTGACCGCAAAGTTACCTTTCCTATCCTCGCTCTGTTCAGAAAGTCGGGCCTCACTTTGCTAAATCTATTTCATCTCTGCGTTTGTCTTTTCATCTTACTCACAGTCATTATATGTGGGGGGCTGCCTTTTCCTTTGGGGTATTTCTCTGAGGCAAGGTAGGCTTATTTTCTATCTTCAGGCTAGCTAGTTTCTCAGGCTGTGCCGAGTTGCATAGGGAGCGTTAGGCGCAATCCACGGCTGCCTTTAGTGTGGTTGGAGAGGATTAGGGATTGCGGTCAGCAGAGTTCCCACGTCTCAGAGCTCGTTCTATGTTTTTGGGTTATTGTCAGGTCACTGTATGTGCTCTGACTTCTATGGCCATTGTGGTACTGAATTACCTAATCATAACATGCCCCATAGCTGTGCCATATAGTGCTCTGCACCGTTCATTGTTGCCCCATCACTGTGCCATATAGTGCTCTGCACCGTTCATTATTGCCCCATAGCTGTGCCATATAGTGCTCTGCGCCGTTCATTGTTGCCTCATAGCTGTGCCATATAGTGCTCTGCACCGTTCATTGTTGCCCCATAGCTGTGCCATATAGTGATCTGCACCGTTCATTATTGCCCCATAGCTGCCATATAGTGCTATGCACCGTTCATTATTGCCCCATAGCTGTGCCTTATAGTGCTCTGCACCGTTCATTATTGCCCCATAGCTGCCATATAGTACTCTGCGCCGTTCATTATTGCCCCATAGCTGTGCCATATAGTGCTCTGCGCCATTCATTATTGCCCCATAGCTGTGCCATATAGTGCTCTGCACCGTTCATACTGTCCCATAGCTGTGCCATATAGTGCTCTGCACCGTTCATTATTGCCCCATAGCTGTGCCATATAAAGCTGTGCCATTGCTGCTGCAATAAAAAAAAATGCCATACTCACCTCGCTGCTTGCAGCTCCCAGCGTCTTGTCCCGGCGTCTCTCCGCACTGGCTGATCAGACAGAGGGCGGCGCGCACACTATATGCGTCATCGCGCCCTCTCACCTGAACAGTCAGTGCAAGAGGACGCGAAGACAGAGTGGCGCCCGGCGTGTTGAACGCGGACAGGTGAATATTACATACTTACCTGCTCCCGGTGTCCCGCTCCCTCTGCCTGTGCCACGGTCTTCGGTGCCGCAGCCTCTTCCTCTATCAGCGGTCACCGGCACCGCTGATTAGAGAAATGAATATGCGGCTCCACCCCTATGGGAGGTGGAGCCACATATTTATTTCTCTAATCAGCGGTCCCACGTGACCGCTGAACAGGGGAAGAGCTGCAGCACCGAAGACCGTGTGACAGGCAGGGGCAGCGTCAGGAGCGCCGGAACTAGGTGAGTATGCCTCAGCGCCTTCTCCCCCTCACCCGCCGACCCTGCCGCCCACCGTGACTCGAGAATAAGCTGAGAGAGGCACTTTCAGCCCAAAATTTTGGGCTGAAAATCTCAGCTTATACTCGAGTATATACGGTATTTGATAGGAAGACGATGGTTGCCCATAGCATATTTTGCTTTAAAAGGTTTTCCCACTAACAAAAGTTCATTTTCATCAATAGATCTTGGAACAATAATAACTTCCACAATTGAATGTGTTTAAATAAAATGTTCCTGTGCTGAGATAATCTTATAAATGTGTCCCTGCTGTGTACTGTTTAATGGCTGTGTCTGATCACACCACAGCTCCTTTCAGGGGGGAGAAAAAAGTGTACAGACAGGACAGCAGGGGATCACAGTTGATTCTGTTTTTGAAGAAAACATTGTTTAAAAACAGGCAGGGAAATGTTTTACCTCACAGAATGAGCTGTGATCCTCAGTTATAATATCTGTATATTCTCTTCAGCATCCTCCCCTGCCCAGGAGCTGTGGTGTGATTAGAGCATGTTCCTGCACAGTCAGACACGGCCATTACACAGCACACAGCAGGGACACATTTATAAGATTATCTCAGCACAGGAACATTGTATTTAAACACATCCAATTGTGGAACTCATTATTATTCCAAGACCCATTGACTAAATTCAAGTTTTGTTCGTGGGAAAACCCCTTTGAGGAGTAGGAAACATTAAATTGTTGGGACAATGGACATTGTTCAGAAGAAATAGTTTAAACGAAGAGATCAGCATTCATCAATAGTGTCATTTTTACAACATATTGAGAAAGACTCATAGGTTTGAGGGTTTGTCATGCTGTAGAATTTTGCCCATTTAAGAAAATGGAGGCTTATAGAGAAATTTCTGTATTAGTATCTACTGTCTATCTAGCTGTTTTCCAGATGTCTCACATCCAAAAATGTGACACACGCCACATATTTTTGAAATGTAAATCAGTTAGAGATGTTGACATTTGGCTTAGTTACCAATATTAATGTTGGCGATATATGAGTCTTTAAAGCAAACCTGTCAGCAGGATTTTGCTCAATAACTCCAGACGTTATACTGATTAAAATGATGCCTTGGTTGGTGAAATCTGCCTTGTGGTTGTTGTTTAACCCCTTTATCCCCAAGGGTGGTTTGCACGTTAATGACCAGGCCAATTTTTACAATTTTGACCACTGTCCCTTTATGAGGTTACAATTCTGGAAAGCTTGCATGAATCCCGGTAATTCTGACAATGTTTTCTGTATTGTACTTCATGATAGTGGTAAAATTTCTTTAACATTACTTGAGTTTATTTCTGAAAAAAACAACAGAAATTTGGCAAACATTTTGAAAATTTTGCAATTTTCCAACTTTGAATTTTCATGCCCTTAAATCACAGAGATATGTCACCCAAAATACTTAATAAGTAACATTTCCCACATGTCTACTTTACATCAGCACAATTTTGGAACCAACATTTTTCTTTATTAGGGAGTTATAAGGGTTAAAAGTTGACCAGCAATTTCTCATTTTTACAACACCTTTTTTTTAGGGACCACATCACATTTTAAGTCACTTTGATGGGTCTATATCAGGGGTGGGCAATTAATTTTGCCATGGGGCCGCATGAGAAATTTGGATGGTTTCAGAGGGCCGGACTAATATAATTAACTCATTTTTACCCAATACTGTAGTATACATATGCTATCTTTTCATAAACAAACAGTATGTTAAACAATGCAGACATTTACATTTCATTTGTGCCCCCATAATGTCCAGATTTCATTTGTGCCCCCATAATGTCCAGATTTCATTTGTGCCCCCGTAATGTCCAGATTTCATTCATTTGTGCCCCCATAATGTCCAGATTTCATTCATTTGTGCTCCCATAATGTCCAGATTTCATTCATTTATGTCCCCATAATGTCCAGATTTCATTCATTTGTGCCCCCATAATGTCCAGATTTCATTCATTTATGCCCCCATAATGTCCAGATTTCATTTGTGCCCCCATAATGTCCAGATTTCATTTGTGCCTACATAATGTCCAGATTTGTCACTTGTGCCCCCATACTGTCCTGATTTGTCACTTGTGCCCCCATACTGTCCTGATTTGTCACTTGTGCCCCCATACTGTCCTGATTTTTCACTTGTGCCCCCATACTGTTCTGATTTGTCACTTGTGCCCCATACTGTCCTTATTTGTCACTTGTGCCCCCATAGTGACAAATCAGGACAGTATGGGGGCACAAGTGACAAATCAGGACAGTATGGGGCCCATACTGTCCTGATTTGTCACTTGTGCCCCCATACTGTCCTGATTTGTCACTTGTGCCCCCATAATGTCCTTATATGTCACTTGTGCCCCCATGGTATGGGGGCACAAGTGACAAATCAGGACAGTATGGGGCCCATACCGTCCTGATTTGTCACTTGTGCCCCCATCATACTGTCCTGACTCCTGATAATTGTGCCCCACAGCCCCATAATGTCCTGTTTGTGCTGCCCCCATCCGCATCCCCCCAGGGCTGGCCGCTGCTCCCTCCCCCTCCCCCCCTATCATGCATGCAGGCAGGCAGGCAGGCACCAGGCAGCTCCATTACCCGGTCCCCGCGGCCATAGTATGGAGCACTTACCACCGACCACCGGCACCGTCCAACCCCACAAGTTACCACACTACAGCTGCACAGAACACCAGCGTCCGGCGCAATGGATGAAGGAGCAGCACAGCAGCCTGTGTCACGTTCAGTGACGTCACCCGCTGCTGGCGCTTCCCTGATGCGGAAGTGCCAGCGGCGGTCAGCGCCTCTCAGCGGACAGGGGTTTCAATGCAGGGTGCACAGGCGCAGGCGCTGGAGTGGCTGAAGAGAAGGAGAACCTGGCTGGTAGCGCTGTAGTGACGCGCAACAGCTGCACTGTCTCTGGCGGCTGGCCGAGCGGTGCCACGGGCGGCGGGCCGTTTAAAATCGTCAGGCGGGCCAGATGCGGCCCACGGGCCGCATCTTGCCCACGTCTGGTCTATATGATAGAAAATACCCAAGTGTGACTCCAATCTAAAAACTGCACCCCTCAAGGTGCTCAAAACCACATTCAAGAAGTTTGTTAATGCTTCAGGTGTTTCAAAGTAATTTTTGGAATGCTTAAAAAAAATGAACATTTAACTTTTTTCACAAAAAATTTACTTCAGCTCTAATTTGTTTTATTTTACCAAGGGTAACAGGAGAAATTGGACCCCAAAAGTTGTTGTACAATTGGTCCCGAGTATGACAATACCCCATATGTGGAGGTAAACCACGCATGACAGAGCTCGGAAAGGAAAGAGCGCCATTTGACTTTTCAATGTCGCATTTGGAGAGCCCCTGAACAGTGGAAACCCTCCAAAAGTGACACCATTTTGGAAAGTAGACTCCCTAAGGAACTTATCTAGATGTGTGGTGAGCAGTTTGAACCCCCAAGTGCTTCACAGAAGTTTATAATGTAAAGGCGTGAAAATGAAAAAAAAAACATTTTTTTCCACAAAAATGATCTTTTAGCCCCCCATTTTGTATTTTCTCAAGGGTATAAGGAGAAATTGGACCCCAAAAGTTGTTGTCCAATTTGTCCTGAGTATGGTGATACCCCATATGTGGGAGAAAACTACTGTTTGGGAGCATGGCAGAGCTCGGAAGGGAAGAAGTGGCGTTTTGGAATGCAGACTTTGATGGAATGGTGTGCGGGCGTCACGTTGTGTTTGCAGAGCCCCTGATGTACCTAAACAGTAGAAACCCCCACAAGTGACTTCATATTGGAATCTAGACCCCTGAGGAACTTATCTAGATGTGTTGTGAGAACTTTGAACCCCCAAGTGTTTCACTACACTTCATAGCGCAGAGCGGTGAAAATAAAAAGTTTTGTATTTTCCCAAGGGTAACAGGAGGAATTGGACCCCAAAAGTTGTTGTCCAATTTGTCCTGAGTATGGTGATACCCCATATGTGGGGTAAACCACTGTTTTGATGCGCGGCAGAGCTTGGAAGGGAAGGAGTACCGTTTTACTTTTTCAACGCAGAATTGTATGGATTGAGATCGGATGTCATGTTGCGTTTGGAGAGCCCCTGGTGTGCCTAAACAGTGGAAACCTCCCAATTCTAACTACAACCCTAACCCCAACACACCTGTAACCCTAATTCCAACCCTAACCACACCCCTAAACCCAAAACACACCCCTAACCCCAACACACCCCAACCCTAACCACACCCCTAACCCAAACACACCCCTAGCCTTAATCCCAACCCCAACACACCCCTAACTCCAAGACACCCCTAACCCTAATCCCAAGCCTAACCATACCCCTAACCCTGACACACCCCTAACCCAACTGTAAACGTAATCCAAACCCTAACCTCAACCCTAACCCTAACTTTAGCCCCAACCCTAACCCTAACTTTAGCCCCAACCCTAAATTTAGCCCCAACTCTAACCCTACTGGGAAAATGGAAATAAATACATTTTTTTTATTTTATTATTTTTCCCTAACTAAGGCGGTGATAAAGGGGGGTTTGATTTACTATTTATAGCGGGTTTTTATAGCGGATTTTTATGTTTGGCACCTGTCACACACTAAAAGATGCTTTTTATTGCAAAAAATATTTTTTGCATTACCACATTCTGAGAGCTATAATTTTTCTATATTTTGGTTCACAGAGTCATGTGAGGTTTTGCAGGACGAGTTGACGTTTTTATTGGTAACATTTTCGGGCACATGACATTTTTGAACGCTTTTTATTCCAATTTTTGTTAGGCAGAATGACCAAAAACCAACAATTCGAGAATTTCTTTTGGGGGGGGCGTTCATACCGTCCCGCGTTTGGTAAAAATGATAAAGCAGTTTTATTCTTTGGGTCAATACGATTACAGCGATACCTCATTTATATAATTTTTTTATGTTTTGGCGCTTTTATACAATAAAAACTATTTTATAGAAAATTAATTATTTTGGCATCGCTTTATTCTGAGTGCTATAACTTTTTTATTTTTTTGCTGATGACGCTGTATGGTGGCTCGTTTTTTGCTGGACAAGATGACATTTTCGGCGGTTCCATGTTTATTTATATGCGTCTTTTTGATTGCGTGTTATTCCACTTTTTGTTTGGCAGTATGATGATAAAGCATTATTTTTTGCCTCTTTTTTTTTATGGAGTTCACTGAAGGGGTTAAGTAGTGGGACACTTTTATAGGTCGGGTCGTTACGGACGCGGCGATACTAAATATGTGTACTTTTATTGTTTTTTTTTTATTTACATAAAAAAATGTATTTATTGGAAGAATATATATATATATTAAAATTATTTAGGATTTTTTTTTTACACATGTTGGTATTTTTTTTTTTTTTACTTTTTTTTACATTGCCCCAGGGTGGGACATCATGCTATAGTGTCCGATCGCTTATCTGACACTTTGCACAGCATCCCTGCGCGATGCGTCCCTATGCCATCGGAACGCTGCGATCATGTTTGATCGCAGTGTTCCTGGGGTTAATGTGCCAGGAGCGGTCCGTGACGGCTCCTGGCACATAGTGCCGGATGTCAGCTGTGATAATCAGCGCGGCTGATGGGTGATGACGTACTATCCCGTCGGTGGTCATAGGGGCCCAGATCACCTCGACGAGATAGTACATCTAATGTCAGAAAGGGGTTAATCTGTATTTGCAGTTTTCAGTTAATGAGATTCTCGTGCACCAGAAAGGCCTGTGCGGGGCTTTATGTGGTGCTCTGATTACATATGCATCCTTATGGGCTTATGACAGGTCACTGAACCTTCAGTGACCTGCCTCCTATTTTACACACTGCATATAATATTGTTGGTTTTGTAAAAAAAATTTACTTCAGCAAAATGGTGGCAGTGGCGCATGTGTAGTAGCATCTATTGCCGGCACCATTTTGCTGCTGCCAATTTTTTTCCCTCCAACAAAATGGTGCCAGTGGCAATGCATGTGCCGTAGAATCTATAACTTGCCGGTAGATGTTACTGCGCCACACAGCTGCCATTTTGCTACAGCCAAATAGCTTTTTCCTCCAACAAAATGGCAGTGCCGGCTGCGCTTGCGCAGCAGCATCTTTCAGAAAGCAATAGATGCTACTGCACAAGCACCGCCTGCGGCAACATTTTCTTGGAGGAAAAAAAAATGGCTGTAGCAAAATGGCGACGGCTCATTTGCCAGTGCCATTTTGATGAAGTTACATTTTTTTTCTGAGTCAACAATATTATATGCAGTATTTAAAATAGGAAGCACCTTCAGTGACCTGTCACAATCCCATAAGGATGAATATGTGAACAGAGCACCAAATAAAGACCCGCCCGCAGGGTGCCCCAGAGCACGAGAATCACATTTACTGGAAACTTCAAATACAGATTAAACAACGACCACTAGACGGATTTCATCAATAAAGGTATCATTTTAATCAGTATAACTGCACCAACTTGACTGTGTCTGTAGTTAACTTAGCAAAAATCTCCTGCTTGTGGGTACATTTGTGTAATCCTTTTAGGTCTGGAACATTCTTAAATTTGCAGAGATGGTTTCCATAAAAACAGAATAGTCATGTGAGATCTGAGAAGTTTGGACTTGTTAAGTTTGAACATATCAATCTTACATTTAGCACTTTGTTTTCTATTGCATCTAGACTATATTAAGTGAACCAAATTCAAGAGATGTGAAAAAAGTACAACTGAAGCTCATCAAGAGAATGCCAAGAGTGTGCAAAACAGTCATCAAAGCAAAAGGTGGCTACTTTGAAGAACCTAGAATAAAAGATATAATTTCAGTTGTTTCACACTTTTTTATTAAGTATATAATTCCACATGTGTTAATTCATAGTTTTGATGCCTTCAGTGTGAATGTACAAATTTCATAGTCATGAAAATACAGAAAAATCTTTAAATGAGAAGGTGTGCCCCAACTTTTCGTCTGCACTGTATATGTACAGTATACATGCATGTTTGTATGTTATGGTAACTTTTTAGATGCCATATTGCCATTTATATGTCCTAGTTACTGTGTACCGTTTTTAAGAAATTGACTATCTGTATAGTTCAGAATCAGTTTTGTTCACATTTTTCATATTAATACAATGGTCAAATTAAAATGTGCTTGGAGAGGGAATTTCCAATAGAACTTCTGGTTTCCACGTTCCAGCCACGTGTCTGTACCATTCTAGCCAAATAAAAAAATAATTTTAAACTGGTCAGTTACACAAGGTCACCTAGTTCAAGATAGCCTTCATATCCCACAGTTTCTCAAGTAATTATAACGCTGGCAAGAAACCAATCTTCCTGTGTGTCCTTCTACTGAGCATTAAATAGGCTAAATTGTTACCAGAACATGAAGATCAGCTTAAAACTATTAAAACCGATTTAGAAAATAATTTCTTCAGGCAGAAATTTCGTAAAAGTAAATTGTTTATTTTACTTCCCATCAGTCTTGATGAGCCTTAACCTGACCTCCGTTTCACACTTCCGTTTATTTCTGTTATCATTAGGAGGAATAAAAAATATTTTATACCTGCAATACCTGCAAATATTCTGCCTGAAGTAATGTATAACATAAGAAGTAATTAGTCAATCTTATCCAATATTTATGGGTTAGGGTGGCACTATGCAAAGACAGGCATCACAAATGCCTGTGAACTTAACCCCTTCCCGACCTGTGACACAGCGTATGCGTCATGAAAGTCGGTGCCAATCCGACCTGTGACGCATATGCTGTGTCACAGAAAGATCGCGTCCCTGCAGATCGGGTAAAAGGGTTAACTCCCATTTCACCCGATCTGCAGGGACAGGGGGAGTGGTAGTTTAGCCCAGGGGGGGTGGCTTCACCCCCCCGTGGCTACGATCGCTCTGATTGGCTGTTGAAAGTGAAACTGCCAATCAGAGCGATTTGTAATATTTCACCTATTATAACTGGTGAAATATTACAATCCAGCCATGGCCGATGCTGCAATATCATCGGCCATGGCTGGAAATACTAATGTGCCCCCACCCCACCCCACCGATCGCCCCCCCAGCCCCCCGATCTGGCCGGTACACTGCTCCGGCTCCCCTCTGTCCTGTGCTTCGCTCCCCCCCCCGTGCTCTTGTCCGCTCCCCCCGTGCTTCAATCACCCCCCCGTGCTCCAATCACCCCCCCTGCACTCCGACACCCCCCTCCGTGCTCCGTTCCACCCCCCGTGCTCCGTTCCACCCCCCGTGCTCCGTTCTACCCCCCCGTGCTCCGTTCCACCCCTCCCGCGCTCCGATTCACCCCCCCATGCTCCGATCCCCCCCCGTACTCCCCCCACCCCATCATACTTACCGATCCTGCCGGGGTCCGTCCGTCTTCTCCCGGGCGCCGCCATCTTCCAAAATGGCGGGCGCATACGCAGTGCGCCCGCCGAATCTGCCGGCCGGCAGATTCGTTCCAAAGTGCATTTTGATCACTGAGATATAATCTATCTCAGTGATCAAAATAAAAAAAATAATAAATGACCCCCCCCCCCCTTTGTCACCCCCATAGGTAGGGACAATAAAAAAATAAAGAAATTTTTTTTTTCCACTAATGTTAGAATAGGGTTAGGGTTAGCGCTAGGGTTAGGGGTAGGGTTAGGGGTAGGGTTAGGGTTAGGGGTAGGGTTAGGGGTAGGGTTAGGGGTAGGGTTAGGGCTAGGGTTAGGGGTAGGGTTAGGGGTAGGGTTAGGCTTAGGGTTTCGGTATGTGCACACGTATTCTGGTCCTCACCTGATCCACCTGCTGTAATCACCTATACGGCATCACGGGGGATGACTCAGCCCCAGGGGTGGCACCTGACCGGATCCACCTGCCATAATCGCCTATACGGCATCACGGGGGATGACTCAGCCCCAGGGGGTGGCACCTACACGGCTGTCGATCAGTCATATCTGTAACGGATTGGGTACTAACTGGATCCATCGATCCCAGTCAAAGCACGGTGGCTCACTTGTTAGCGCTGCGGCCTTGCCGAGCTGGCGTCTCGGGTTCGAATCCTGTTGTGTCATACATTCAGAAAGGGAAAAATCTCAGGTGTTATGTCAAGGACACTTCCTTAGACATTTTTAGAAAAATTTTGAGACAATCCCGATTTTGTAAAAAAAAAAAAATCTCACATTTTCCCTACTTCAACCTCATGGGTCGTCAATATGTTGTAAAGTACCCCAAGATAGAGACCCAAGTGTGGGTAAAGTGTCTGGTTCATGGGCACAAAGTTGAATTTTCAGTGAAAATTTGTCGGAAATCCGCTGTGGACATTGGCTGGGCGCGTGACCCGAATGAGAGAGGCGAATCTGGGTGACCCGAGCTTGGCAGGACCCTTCCCACGGGGGTCCTGGTTCTCTGGAGGTAATCACTGTCAGAAGGGCACATCTTGAGTCCTCACCCAGGTGAGGGCTCTCGGAAGGCGGACGCCCTTCTGTCTTTGTCCCCCCAGAGCAGGCTCGGTGTTTATCGGAAGTCTTCTGCGGACGTTGGCTGGGCGCGTGACCCGAGTGAGAGAGGCGAATCTGGGTGACCCGAGCTTGGCAGGACCCTTCCCACGGGGGGTCCTGGTTCTCTGGAGGTAATCACTGTCAGAAGGGCACATCTTGGGTCCTCACCCAGGTGAGGGCTCTCGGAAGGCGGACGCCCTTCTGTCTTTGTCCCCCCAGAGCAGGCTCGGTGTTTATCGGAAGTCTTCTGCGGACGTTGGCTGGGCGCGTGACCCGAGTGAGAGAGGCGAATCTGGGCGACCCGAGCTTGGCAGGACCCTTCCCACGGGGGGTCCTGGTTCTCTGGAGGTAATCACTGTCAGAAGGGCACATCTTGGGTCCTCACCCAGGTGAGGGCTCTCGGAAGGCGGACGCCCTTCTGTCTTTGTCCCCCCAGAGCAGGCTCGGTGTTTATCGGAAGTCTTCTGCGGACGTTGGCTGGGCGCGTGACCCGAGTGAGAGAGGCGAATCTGGGCGACCCGAGCTTGGCAGGACCCTTCCCACGGGGGTCCTGGTTCTCTGGAGGTAATCACTGTCAGAAGGGCACATCTTGAGTCCTCACCCAGGTGAGGGCTCTCGGAAGGCGGACGCCCTTCTGTCTTTGTCCCCCCAGAGCAGGCTCGGTGTTTATCGGAAGTCTTCTGCGGACGTTGGCTGGGCGCGTGACCCGAGTGAGAGAGGCGAATCTGGGTGACCCGAGCTTGGCAGGACCCTTCCCACGGGGGGTCCTGGTTCTCTGGAGGTAATCACTGTCAGAAGGGCACATCTTGGGTCCTCACCCAGGTGAGGGCTCTCGGAAGGCGGACGCCCTTCTGTCTTTGTCCCCCCAGAGCAGGCTCGGTGTTTATCGGAAGTCTTCTGCGGACGTTGGCTGGGCGCGTGACCCGAGTGAGAGAGGCGAATCTGGGCGACCCGAGCTTGGCAGGACCCTTCCCACGGGGGTCCTGGTTCTCTGAAGGTTTTCACTGTCAGAAGGGCACATCTTGGGTCCTCACCCAGGTGAGGGCTCTCGGAAGGCGGACGCCCTTCTGTCTTTGTCCCCCCAGAGCAGGCTCGGTGTTTATCGGAAGTCTTCTGCGGATGTTGGCTGGGCGCGTGACCCGAGTGAGAGAGGCGAATCTGGGCGACCCGAGCTTGGCAGGACCCTTCCCATGGGGGTCCTGGTTCTCTGGAGGTAATCACTGTCAGAAGGGCACATCTTGGGTCCTCACCCAGGTGAGGGCTCTTGGAAGGCGGACGCCCTTCTGTCTTTGTCCCCCCAGAGCAGGCTCGGTGTTTATCGGAAGTCTTCTGCGGACGTTGGCTGGGCGCGTGACCCGAGTGAGAGAGGCGAATCTGGGCGACCCGAGCTTGGCAGGACCCTTCCCACGGGGGTCCTGGTTCTCTGGAGGTAATCACTGTCAGAAGGGCACATCTTGGGTCCTCACCCAGGTGAGGGCTCTTGGAAGGCGGACGCCCTTCTGTCTTTGTCCCCCCAGAGCAGGCTCGGTGTTTATCGGAAGTCTTCTGCGGACGTTGGCTGGGCGCGTGACCCGAGTGAGAGAGGCGAATCTGGGCGACCCGAGCTTGGCAGGACCCTTCCCACGGGGGTCCTGGTTCTCTGGAGGTAATCACTGTCAGAAGGGCACATCTTGGGTCCTCACCCAGGTGAGGGCTCTCGGAAGGCGGACGCCCTTCTGTCTTTGTCCCCCCAGAGCAGGCTCGGTGTTTCTCTGTAGGATGTCCCCACCGGTTTGGTTTTTGTGTTCCGAGATGTATCCTTGCAGCTTGGCCGAAACAAACATTTGCCGTTTTCGGTGGCGACAGCCATGACCGCGGCGAAGCACTTTGGGCGCGGCCGGGATGCGCACACCCCGCTCACCACGTTTCAGTCGCTGGCTGAGTGGACTCCGTAGGGGGGCTTAATAGTCGGAGGGGGGCTTAATAGTCGGCCCTGCGGAAGTCGGTGGAGGGCTTAATAGTCGGCCCTGCGGAAGACGGAGGGGGCTTAATAGTCGGCCTGTGGAGGTTGTCTGTGGGCTTAATAGTCACCCTGAGTACGCCATAGCGACTCTCCAAGGTGGGGGCACAGTGTGCGTTCCATGGGCGGAAAGTTTAATTTTGAGCGAAAAACCGTATTTTCGCACTGTAAAAAATGTCAGACTTCCAGGCGGGGGAAAACCGCAGGAGGCGTACCGAGGAGGCTTCCAGGAGCCTGGGGAAGATTTTCCAAAAGTGTCCTTGACACTTAGAAATATTTTGAAAAAAATCACGATTTTGTGAAAATTGACACGTTTCCCCTACTTCCACGCCAGGGGGGCGTCAATATGTTGTGAGGTACCCCAGGACAGTCGCCTAAATGTGGGTGAAGTTTGCGAGTCACGGGCGCAAAGTCGAATTTTGGGTGAAAAACCGCGTTTTCATACTCTAAAAATTTCAGACAAGTGTCAGACTTCCAGGCAGGGAGAAACCGCAGGAGGCGTACCGAGGAGGCTTCCAGGAGCCTGGGGAAGATTTTCCAAAAGTGTCCTTGACACTTAGAAATATTTTCAGAAAATCACGATTTTGTGAAAATTGACACGTTTCCCCTACTTCCACGCCAGGGGGGCGTCAATATGTTGTGAGGTACCCCAGGACAGTCGCCCAAATGTGGGTGAAGTTTGCGGGTCATGGGCGCAAAGTCGAATTTTGGGTGAAAAACCGCGTTTTCATACTCTAAAAATTTCAGACAAGTGTCAGACTTCCAGGCAGGGAGAAACCGCAGGAGGCGTACCGAGGAGGCTTCCAGGAGCCTGGGGAAGATTTTCCAAAAGTGTCCTTGACACTTAGAAATATTTTGAAAAAATCACGATTTTGTGAAAATTGACACGTTTCCCCTACTTCCACGCCAGGGGGGCGTCAATATGTTGTGAGGTACCCCAGGACAGTCGCCCAAATGTGGGTGAAGTTTGCGAGTCATGGGCGCAAAGTCGAATTTTGGGTGAAAAACCGCGTTTTCATACTCTAAAAATTTCAGACAAGTGTCAGACTTCCAGGCAGGGAGAAACCGCAGGAGGCGTACCGAGGAGGCTTCCAGGAGCCTGGGGAAGATTTTCCAAAAGTGTCCTTGACACTTAGAAATATTTTCAGAAAATCACGATTTTGTGAAAATTGACACGTTTCCCCTACTTCCACGCCAGGGGGGCGTCAATATGTTGTGAGGTACCCCAGGACAGTCGCCTAAATGTGGGTGAAGTTTGCGAGTCACGGGCGCAAAGTCGAATTTTGGGTGAAAAACCGCGTTTTCATACTCTAAAAATTTCAGACAAGTGTCAGACTTCCAGGCAGGGAGAAACCGCAGGAGGCGTACTGAGGAGGCTTCCAGGAGCCTGGGGAAGATTTTCCAAAAGTGTCCTTGACACTTAGAAATATTTTGAAAAAATCACGATTTTGTGAAAATTGACACGTTTCCCCTACTTCCACGCCAGGGGGGCGTCAATATGTTGTGAGGTACCCCAGGACAGTCGCCCAAATGTGGGTGAAGTTTGCGAGTCATGGGCGCAAAGTCGAATTTTGGGTGAAAAACCGCGTTTTCATACTCTAAAAATTTCAGACAAGTGTCAGACTTCCAGGCAGGGAGAAACCGCAGGAGGCGTACCGAGGAGGCTTCCAGGAGCCTGGGGAAGATTTTCCAAAAGTGTCCTTGACACTTAGAAATATTTTCAGAAAATCACGATTTTGTGAAAATTGACACGTTTCCCCTACTTCCACGCCAGGGGGGCGTCAATATGTTGTGAGGTACCCCAGGACAGTCGCCTAAATGTGGGTGAAGTTTGCGAGTCACGGGCGCAAAGTCGAATTTTGGGTGAAAAACCGCGTTTTCATGCGCTAAAAATTTCAGACAAGTGTCAGACTTCCAGGCAGGGGGAAACCGCAGGAGGCGTACCGAGGAGGCTTCCAGGAGCCTGGGGAAGATTTTCCAAAAGTGTCCTTGACACTTAGAAATATTTTCAGAAAATCACGATTTTGTGAAAATTGACACGTTTCCCCTACTTCCACGCCAGGGGGGCGTCAATATGTTGTGAGGTACCCCAGGACAGTCGCCTAAATGTGGGTGAAGTTTGCGAGTCACGGGCGCAAAGTCGAATTTTGGGTGAAAAACCGCGTTTTCATGCGCTAAAAATTTCAGACAAGTGTCAGACTTCCAGGCAGGGGGAAACCGCAGGAGGCGTACCGAGGAGGCTTCCAGGAGCCTGGGGAAGATTATCCAAAAGTGTCCTTGACACTTAGAAATATTTTCAGAAAATCACGATTTTGTGAAAATTGACACGTTTCCCCTACTTCCACGCCAGGGGGGCGTCAATATGTTGTGAGGTACCCCAGGACAGTCGCCTAAATGTGGGTGAAGTTTGCGAGTCACGGGCGCAAAGTCGAATTTTGGGTGAAAAACCGCGTTTTCATGCGCTAAAAATTTCAGACAAGTGTCAGACTTCCAGGCAGGGGGAAACCGCAGGAGGCGTACCGAGGAGGCTTCCAGGAGCCTGGGGAAGATTATCCAAAAGTGTCCTTGACACTTAGAAATATTTTCAGAAAATCACGATTTTGTGAAAATTGACACGTTTCCCCTACTTCCACGCCAGGGGGGCGTCAATATGTTGTGAGGTACCCCAGGACAGTCGCCTAAATGTGGGTGAAGTTTGCGAGTCACGGGCGCAAAGTCGAATTTTGGGTGAAAAACCGCATTTTCATGCGCTAAAAATTTCAGACAAGTGTCAGACTTCCAGGCAGGGGGAAACCGCAGGAGGCGTACCGAGGAGGCTTCCAGGAGCCTGGGGAAGATTATCCAAAAGTGTCCTTGACACTTAGAAATATTTTGAAAAAATCACGATTTTGTGAAAATTGACACGTTTCCCCTACTTCCACGCCAGGGGGGCGTCAATATGTTGTGAGGTACCCCAGGACAGTCGCCCAAATGTGGGTGAAGTTTGCGAGTCATGGGCGCAAAGTCGAATTTTGGGTGAAAAACCGCATTTTCATACTTTAAAAATTTCAGACAAGTGTCAGACTTCCAGGCAGGGAGAAACCGCAGGAGGCGTACCGAGGAGGCTTCCAGGAGCCTGGGGAAGATTTTCCAAAAGTGTCCTTGACACTTAGAAATATTTTCAGAAAATCACGATTTTGTGAAAATTGACACGTTTCCCCTACTTCCACGCCAGGGGGGCGTCAATATGTTGTGAGGTACCCCAGGACAGTCGCCTAAATGTGGGTGAAGTTTGCGAGTCACGGGCGCAAAGTCGAATTTTGGGTGAAAAACCGCATTTTCATGCGCTAAAAATTTCAGACAAGTGTCAGACTTCCAGGCAGGGGGAAACCGCAGGAGGCGTACCGAGGAGGCTTCCAGGAGCCTGGGGAAGATTATCCAAAAGTGTCCTTGACACTTAGAAATATTTTCAGAAAATCACGATTTTGTGAAAATTGACACGTTTCCCCTACTTCCACGCCAGGGGGGCGTCAATATGTTGTGAGGTACCCCAGGACAGTCGCCTAAATGTGGGTGAAGTTTGCGAGTCACGGGCGCAAAGTCGAATTTTGGGTGAAAAACCGCGTTTTCATGCGCTAAAAATTTCAGACAAGTGTCAGACTTCCAGGCAGGGAGAAACCGCAGTAGGCGTACCGAGGAGGCTTCCAGGAGCCTGGGGAAGATTTTCCAAAAGTGTCCTTGACACTTAGAAATATTTTGAGAAATTTCCGATTTTGTGAAAAATGACCCCTTTCCCCTACTTCCACCCTAAAGGGGCGTCAATATGTTGTAAAGCACCCCGAGACAGAGACCTAAGCGTGGGCAAAGTTTGGGTCTGATGGGTGGAACACTGAAAAAAACGCGATTTTCCACTTAGAACAAACATAGAACTTTCAGACTTCCAGGCGGGGGGAAAGCTCTGAAGCTGTACCGAGGACACTTCCATGGCCCCCGGATCGATTTTCAAGAACGAGTCCTTGGGACTTTGAAATTTTTCGGCGATGCGTTTTTGGCTTCCGGGAGCCGCAGAACGTTGGGAAATTCGTTCCGCTCGCCGGCTCCAGGTGTTTCGGGCTAGTCCAGGCCCCAGCTACGCCGCCTGGCCGCCAAATTTCGCAAAATCGAAAAAAAAAAAAATAGAACCGGAATGAGGAATTTCTGGCCGCCGGATCCGCCGCACAGCTCCAGGAAGTCGGACACTTTTCGGCTTCGCTCCCTTAAAGTGTGGGTCGGTGTTTCGCCATGCAAATACCCACTTTTGCACACCAGCTGCAGGATATAGGAGAGAGGGGTACCTCTCGGGCCCGACTGATTTCCGATGTTTTCGTGGTTCCTCAAGTCGGGTAGGCGGTTTGGCGAGTACCCCCCTGTTTGCATGGAAGTCCGCCCTCGCGTCGACACCAGGCTTCCGCGGCTCCAGGGGGACTCTTGCCGGTCGTCTGCCCCAAGTCAGAGACGCGTTTCCCGGGTCGCCTGAGCCTGAACGGACCCTCCCCAAGCGTGTTCTGGTTCTCCGAGGGTGACGGATGTCAGAAGGGAGGCAGATCTGGAGTCTTCGTCCCGAGGAGGGCTCCAGGAGGGCGGATTGCACCCCCTGACTCGGTCCCCTCAGAGCAGGCTTGGCGTTTCTCTGTGTCGGATGTCTCCCGCTTCCACGCCACCGGGGAGACCTATGAGAGAATCGCACTGTGACCCGGATTCCGTCTCGAGGGCGCCCGTAGCGTGTCGGAGAGGGACCTCCAGGACTATCGGGCATGTTTCTTCCCCGTCTCCCCGAGGGGAAGGATGGCAGCGGGTGGGGTTTCTCACCCATGCCCCCCACCGGCTCTTCCTCCGATCGATTTGGCTCAGCGCTCCCGGGTGGGGAGGTGGTGCCGCTCGCTCGGCCCGGGCTTTGGAGCCCGCGTCGGTCTAAGGCGGGCGGTCT